>NC_081412.1:740702127-743102127 GCF_030272615.1 Cryptomeria japonica | reverse complement strand
AGTAGCTCAGTCTTAAATCCTCTTGTGAGGTTGCTTCTAATAGGGCAAAGCTCCTAATAGGGCTCATCATAGCAATCCCTTAATCGGGTAACTCCTAACAAGGGTTTTCTCCTAACCAGGCATCATTGTAAGCTCCTAACCGGGCTAGGCTCCTAAAAGGGCGCATTCCAAAAGAGTGCACAATTTTTGTGGGTACCAATTCCCACCATGGTTTTTCCCTATTTGGCTTTCCACGTGAAAAGCATGGTGTTAATATGATGATTGTTTTTATGTGTTGTTATGTTTTATTTTTAGTTAATGCATGGTTAATGAATACTTAATGTGCAGACTTGATAAATCAGATTAGTAGACGATTATCAACAGATACTGATGATGGTAAATGGTTTTGTTGTTGGTTATTGTTTGATTTGGTGAAAGTTTTATAAGGTTGAGTTTCAGATTTGAATTTGTTGTTAATACTCATCACCCCCCCTCTCAGTATTAACTGGATCCTCTAAGATTAACACACACAAACACAGATATATATATATATATATATATATATATATATATATATACATGTATATACATGTATACATGTATATACATGTATATACATATATACATATGTATATATATGTATATATATATACATGTATACGTAACATATATATTTGTATATATGTATGTATATATGTATATACATGATATATATGTATGTATATGTATGTGTATATGTATATGTATATGTATATGTATATGTATATGTATATATGTATGTATGTATGTATGTATATGCATGTGTATATATATGTATATATATGTGTATATATATGTATGTATACACACACACACACACACACACACACACACACACACACACACACACACATATATATATCGATATATATATATATATATATATATATATACATATACATATACATTTACATGTCTATGTATGTAAATGTACATATACATTTACATATACATATACATATACATATACATATACATGTATATGTATATGTATGTGTTACCCTTATTTTTAAACTTGGCAATTTTAAAAAAATTTGGCATTTGAAAGGTCTCCTATCTCATCAGTCTTTTTGCAAAGTGTTCTAAATCGCCTATGTAAATCAAAAAAACACAACATTCATGACAAAGGAGAAATTGACAAGTTGGAACAAATCATTAAGTTACCAATCTTGTTTTTGCTTGAAGTCTTCATTATCGATAACAAAGACAAGTTAGCCAACATTCTAAAGCTTGTAAAAATGTATCCTCATCAGTCATTGTGCTAAGTTGTCAAAATAGCTTAAATTGCCGATAAGAACCTTTCAATGCCAATGACGACAACTGAATCAGTGACTCGGTCAGGTTATGAAAGTTATCCAAAACACCGAAACAAGTAAAAATCTATTGGGGCATTGAAATTTCATCCAAGTTGATGAAACACCGACAAGATGATGCAAATCGGTGTTTTGTCCAAGAAACACAAGTCACGGAAAGGGGAAAATTATGTTGCATTTTATATCTTCATCGACAATTTTAACAACATCGGCAAATTGTTTTAAAGAAGTCGATAAGTTGTAGAGGAGCCTGTATTAATATGTTGAATCGATCATTTCACAAAGCTTATAAAGTATTTAAAAAGACCGATACACTCCACTTGGTGCTTCACTTGTCGGTGAATTGTTTTAGTTTTGAAAGATGCCAATGCATTAATTCTCATTCATTAAAGAAGTTGTGAAAGTTGAACAAAATTCCAACCAAGTTGTGGGTGATCATCAATCCACCGAATGAGGAGGAGTTTTTAGGAAATGGAAAGTTGGTGTTGGCTACGTTGAAGGTTTTGAAAAGAAGAGAAAGTTTCGGATCACTAGAAGATGGAACTTATTATAACTACCCAATAGTTTAAAGAAAGTAGCTATTATAACTACCAATTCTACAAACTAAATGTCATGATCATTGGCAAAATGAACTTGGCAAAAATGCTTTAGAAACTTTCAAGCAATATATGGATCACTGCAACAACATTGTAACAATGGACTTGCACAAAATGGATTTGTTCAAAAGATTCTCAGAAGCAAATGCACTTGGCAAGTGTAAAGGTTGTACAACCGTTTAAATCAACCTCCCTACATGCGCAACAATGGAATCGTAAGGACATTCATCAAATCATAATTGCTAGAGGGACGAGAGAAGAAGCTCCAACCGCCACACAATAGATACCTCTAATGCGTACATTGATAGCAATTTTGGAAATATATCCATGAAAGAACAATAAAAGGAAGGTCTCTATCAGATATTGTAGTTGGATGTACTCTAGTAGACATGCATGCAATACATAGAGGGGAAATCATAGGGAACATACTGCACTATTTTACAAAATGCGATGTCGTATCATGATTCACAATAATTGCAGGATATGCATATAAGATTTTTGAAATTGGGTCTAAGAACTTTCAAGTTCTTGCAAAATGTAGAACTGTAAACAAGGCATATGAGAGGTTTTTGATAGAGAGTCTCTAAGAAATCTGATCTCATGCCATGCTATGGTTGCACGGTATGCACAAAAAGAGTTTGTTGAAAAGGCTTTATAAACTTTCAAGTAAATACAATCGACTGATGTGAAGCCAAAATCTACAACTAGCACCCTCCTGCCCATGCTTATGGCAATAGGAGTTCTCGAACAGGTTACAGACATCTATCAAAGCATATTAATTTTTATCCAATGTTGTAGTTGAAATTTCCACAAGTCAACATGCATGCAAAATATAGAAGGGAGAGGTGTTGTAATGGACTGCAGTGATTGCAAAATATGCACAAGATGTTTTTGTTGAAAAAGCTTAGAAAATCTTTGAGGAAATGTAATTGACAAAAGTAAAGACAAATGACATATTTTCTAGCAACGTTTCTCCCTGCATTGAAGTAAGAGCTTTGGAAGAGGTCATAGACATCCATCAAAATGCATTGGTATGAATATTATTGTTAGATATTATAGTTGGAAATGCTTTGTATAGACATTTTTTGCAAAATGGAAAAGTGTAGACAATGCGAGTGAATTGTTTTACGTAATGCCTCAATGACACATAAATATTTCATTGTGTGGGACACAACCATTGCAAGTCTTCAAGAAAATGTATTTAACAATGCCAGTGTTCTCTCCATCCGTGCCAAAATGAAATATTTGGAATAGTGTATGGGCCTCCATCGAGGCATGTAAATATTTGACCGGGTAACTCATAGAGATGTCATCTCAAAGAATGAAATGAAATAATGAAAGGGATCACGCAAAATGGAGATGTTGAAAAAGATTTGAAAATTCTCAAGCAAATGTAATCAGCTAGTGCGTAATCTACTTCCTCTACTAGTGTCTTCACATCATGAGCTAGAATGAAGATTTTGGAACAGAGTATGTTCGATGTAAAGTATTGATGGATTATTTTATGATGGCAAATATTTTTCAAAGACAACTCATGAGTATGCGAGATGGCAATGAAGGATTTGACATAGCTACAATATGTATCCTTGAAAGAGAGATGTTGGTGATATGGTTATGAGTTCGAATGAAGCGGATAAAGATTGCAAACTACCTCAATAAGATGAATAATCTCATCTCCTCTAAAGTCACAGGCTTCAAGATCTCATTTTGTAAGTGTCACTTGTTGTAACTAAAATTAGCTTTTTGGGTTTAATTTTTGATAAAGTTAGGTAAATCCTAACTTATTTCTAAAAGGGTAGTTATTCTAAGTGTTCACTTATGTTAGTTATCCAAAGTGACTAACTTAGTTACTTATCCTAAGTGGATTAGCCAGGTAGTTACCCTAAGTAGTTAGACTAGGTGGTTACCAAGTAGTTATGAGGTAGTTATTTTCTCTAAGCCTATAAATACAAGGATTTTGCATTGTAAAAAGGGGACTCTTACAGGGGGGAGACTATGGAAAAATTCTTAGAGAAATATTTTGATGACTTTTGTGTTTACACTTTGTATAGAAGAGTTCTTGAGATTGTATAATTTCATGGAAATAATAAAGGATGCATTTAGCTCGTATGTTCTAGATGTGCTTCTTGAGTTATTATTACTGATTTTTCATGCGTCAAATTGGTGATATCTTTTGTATATGTGCAAATAATTTTTCATCTATTGGAATGATTATAATTCATGCATTAATTGGTGTAATAGAACACAATCAAGCTTAGGTATCTTGGTTTGGATGTGCTAAAGTTACCCATGTCTTCATATGTTGAGATATGTCACCCTTCTTTCATCATCATTGCAAGTTAAAACTTGTTTTGTTATTAAACCCCCTTTGTATCTGTCATCATTTGTGAAATCCTATTTGGTGTTTGTATGTCTACCATTGGGGTTTTTATTATTCACCTTTCTTTAGTTTTGTCTCCTTTTTGTACTTTCACGTAAAAAGTATACAAAACTCCCAAAAACCCCCATCATACGAGGGAGTTGCCCCTCTCAAATGTAGAGGAATATTGTGGCTTCGCCACAATCTCTCCAATTGTTGGAATGGTTGTCACTGCTCTTTGGGCAAACAGGATCAATTTTTGAAGGAGAATTCACAATGACAAATCTATTTACCAACAGATTTTTGGCGACTCTGCTAGGGAGCGAAATACTAGTGTGTTTTGTTCCTCATAAATTTTAAGATACCTTTTTCAAAATGAAGGTTGGTGACTCTATTTGAAAGATCAAATTCAAAAGAATGGTTTGGTACAAAGGAAAGTTGGAAAGTAATGATGAAGACTATTTATATCAAAAGAAGAAAGTTCTTGATGAGCCCACACAAGTTGAATTCTTGAAGAGATTTTCTGGTGGCATGGAGTTTACTCTTGATAAGGTTCACCCCTCCTTATGTCAAGTGTTGCAAGATATTGAAGAAAAGCATGGAAAAGAGATTGGTTTTCTTTCTTATGATTATTTACCCAAATCAACGACGATCAAGAGAGATAAAGATAAAAGTGATCTTTCTCTTGACCAGTTGCTCAATAGAATCAAATTATTGATGATCTTAAACAAGTTAACTTCTTGAAGAATTTCTATAGTGGAAAGTGTGAGATTTTGCCAAGATCAAGAGGCAATGGAAAGAACAAATAAGAGAGAACAAAATAGATGATAGAAATAAACTGTATTCTATCAAGATGAAAATATTGATAAACTGGATCATCAATCATTACATACAATGAATATGAGCCTTCTTATATAAGCAAGGCTATATGGATATGTGAGCACACAAACATGACATGTGGCTCAATAAGAAACAAGGGTAGGTAGGAAATAGGTGTGGGTAGATAGGAGAAATAATATAATAGTCCACATGAGGTGGATCACCCACTGAATGTGGAGTGTAACAACAAGATAAGTCCACAAAAGGTGGAAATTCTCCTACACAAACTATCCCAATGTGGCACAAACACCCAAGTGTCTCATACCCAAACTACTATGAAATGCATTTCCTAAGTAAACTTAAGTAAGGTGTAATAATATCCAAGATGAATAATTATTTACACCAATACCCCCCCTTAAGTGCAACTTAGGGGAATACACTTAAGTCTACAATGCAACTAAGCAATGCAAGATGTGTCCTGGCTACAAGGCCATGTTAGGTACCCATGTACAAATGTAAATGCAATCTCCCATAAAGTGGGGAAAGAGAGAAAAACCCGATGGGAAAAAACCCTCCCCCAAAAGAGAGATGAAAACTAGATACAAAGAACTCTCATAGAAGTATGTGAAGGACAAAACCCCATGTGAGGAAAAAGTCCCCCCATATGAGAGAAGAAGAAGAGAGACTAGGAAGCCCCCCTTCAATGTGGAATCTGCACCAATGATAGAAGCTCGAAGATGAATGAAGAAATTGCTCCATGAACGTTGAACCACATTCCTCCCATTAGGAAGAAACAAAACCAAAGGTGTATCCAAAAATTCTCCCCAACCATGAAGGGAAGATGAAGAAAAAATACTCATGATGAAAGGAATCTCTAAAAACTGCTCAAGCGTCCCCATGTCGATGCTGAAAGGTACCCCCTCCAAAGGTGGTAAACTGCGCCATGCTACTGAAAAAGGCACTCCAAGATCTAGTGGAGATGAATGTAGAACAATATCCAAAGACTCATATGTCTCCTCAAAAGATAAAGAGACTTCCTCCTAGTGTTGTACAAAAGTATCCACAATCATGTCAACCTCTAAAGATTGATCATGTAGAGAATGTACAAGAGGGTCGGAGTGATCCCTCACAACAATCAAAGAAGGATCATCTTCATCAAAGAGAAGATGAATGTCATCAATGGTGTCTCCCAAATCTGCAATGTAGGAGTCCACAAACAAACCTGTAATGTCTGTCAAGTAGGCATCCCAATCAACTGAAGCTGGAAGACATGAAATATCCTGCTGCATTGAATCATAAGAAGGCAAAACTATTGCACTAGTTGCATCATCAGGTGCAATAGGTGGTTTGATATCAAGAGAAGGAGATGAAATGCAAGGCTCAAGAACGGGGTCACATGTGAGAATCCCCAAGTTCAAATGCCCAAAGTTCTCCTCAAAATCCAAATCATCAACATAGGAAGAATCAACCTCATCAATAGGACCAAAATCTGAAAAAGAGTACATCTGAGATGCATGATCAACCACCCCAGTCGCAATGATAGCTCCACTCTCCAAGTCTCTAATGATAACTGAATCAGGTGTAAACTCCACTATTTTCCTAGTTGCCCCATGTGTGATTTGATAGATGGAAAGAAGATTATTTGTCAAGTGGGGTATACACAACACATCATTGAAGGAGCTATCCCCAATGGAAATAGATCCTTTCCCAATCACATACATGTATGTATGATTGCCCATCAAAATCTATGGCATGTGGCAAGGGTCAAATGTAGAAAACATAGATTGTGAAGATGCCATATGATGAGAAGCCCCTGAATCTAGAAGTCATCTCCTTGAATCAGGACTTGTAGCACAAAGAGCTTGTCCCTTTCCTTTATCTATCCCAAAAGAGTGATCATTTCCTTTATCCTTGGAAGAAGAAGCCGATGTAGACATTCTAGAAGGTAGGTTGATTCTATTCTTCTCAAGAAGATTCTTCAACTCATCAATATGCTTCTTATAACAATGATGTTCATCATGTCTTGACTTCTTGCAATATCCACAAAAAAGATTGTCTTTATATGATTTCCTCTTAGGTGAGAATGGTGAATCACCTTGTTGTGGAGAGGAAGATTGTGCTCCATCTTGTTGTGGTTTTGACTTAGGTTGCTTTTGATTCTTTCCTTTTCCTTAATTACTTTGATTCCCTTTGTTAGCCACCAAAGCTTGTGACTTTGAAGATTTGAGAATCCCCATCATGGTCAACTTAGATTGCTCAAGTATCAACATCTCCGTGAATGAATCAAATGAGGGAGAAGTGTATGAGGAACCTTGAGATAACCTATGGGTGTGAAAGCTAGATACAAAGGTTGCATACTCTGAAGGAAGCTTCTCCAACAAGTTATAAACCAATTGAGCATCCTTTTTGTCAATTCCACACTCCTTTAGCTTTGCTCTTAACTCAATTGTTTTTGTGACATAATCTTGGATTGTATCAAAATCCTTGGGATCCAAAGTTGTGAGTTCACTATCAAGCTTGTAGCCCTTAACCTCATCAACTTGACCATAGAATTTCTTAAAAATATCCCAAGCCTCTTTAATTGTTGTACACTTATCAATGTGAAAAATGAGGTCATATGATACATACTTTCTAAGATTTCCAAGTGCCATAACATTCTTAGTAAGCCATTCAATTTGAACATTAGGATCAGCCTTAGGATCAGGTAGTGTTGTAATAGTTTCATTTACATAATGAATGAGTCCTTTTTCCATTAGTTTACTCCATGCCTTAATCTTCCATGATGCATAATTATGAGGAGTTAAAAGTGGAAATTTAGGAGAACCCATAGCACCAAAATGAAAAAACACAAGATAGAGAGGGGAACAATCACACAAGACACCCCCCCCCAAAATACTCAATCAAGAAACCACACCCCCCCCCCCAAAATGGTGATTTTGGCACTTTATATTTAGTGCATATACAATGGGCCACGTGCAAAATAAGGCAAAGTGGACTTCTGATTTCAATTTACAACTTCTCAAAATGAGATCTAAGAGACTTCAACAAATACTGCTAGTGATCTAAACTGATATCCAAGCAAAATACAAGTACCAAATATGCCAAGAATGGCCAAATACTTGAAAGTACAATTTCTACTTAAAATCACTCCAAACAAATGGTAGATTATGAAAGTAGATGAAAAAATATGCACTTTAAAAAAAATGGCACCTGAAAAGAAGGTCGTATGACCCCAAACGAAGCCTTTGAAGTTGTGAAACCGAGGATTAAACAGGTATAGTCATGAAGATCTATGATTTCTAAATAATCTATCCATAAAAATCATAAAATTCTTCCACCACTGCGAAGACAACAAAATTCTAGCCCATTTAAAAAAAACTGCACTAAAAAAGGAGCAAAAATGAGCAAGATATGGGCATTTGAAGTTGGACTGCAAAATCAAAAAGGTCAATGAGAGGGGCCTGCAAAAAAATTTCAAAACACTGTTGACGTGGCGCTAACGTCAATAAATGACAAGCTTAAATTTGATGCTTTTCTTCCCATCAAAAAATTTTTGCCTCCCTACCCATTGGGTGTCCGTACAATATGCACTAGCTGACTGTGCAAGCTGATGTGGTAGAGGTACAGTGGCAGGCTATCGTGGCATATGGATCTGACATGGCGGAGGTTGATGTGTAGGTGGGTCTGCATGGAAAATCGTCGACAAGAGGCTTTGTTCAGCGGGAAAGGGTTGTCGGCGGTCGGAGGATGCGGTGACGGTGGCAAGCCGACAGTAGGCGTGGGTGGTGGTGTCGATGGTGAGGTCAGGGCCTGGAGCCCAGAAGACCGATGTTGTTTGCAGGAAGGTGGGGCTGGGCTGGTCGCCAGGAGCGGGGGAGTCATCATCGAAAGGTCGCTGCGAGCCGAGGAGGCGTCGAAAGTCCGAAGAACGACGGGAGCATGGGAATCTGTGGGAGCTACAGCAGTATGGCGGCAATGGGACAACCCTCCACACACAGCCTGCAGGGTATGGAGAAAATAGGGGGGGGTCTACAGAACCCCCCAAAATAATATTTTTTTGATTTTTTTTCCTTTTTTTTTTCAAATATTTTCCAAAGAAACTTTTTTTCCCGAAAAATGTTTTTTCAATTTTATTTTTTTCTCAAAAAATTTTTCAATTTTTTTTAGAAAATTATTTTGAATAAAAAAATTTCGAAATGTGTACACTAATAGCCAAAATGGGCAAAAAAAAAAACTCACCAAAATAGGCCAACTTTATAGCCAAAATTCATGGAAATGGCCTCCTGGATTCAATCGTGATGTCCAAATCACTATATGACGCCCCTAACAAATGAAGATCCCCAAATCCAAAAATTGAAGCCTCCAAAATGTCTTCAAAAGACTAATCAATGAAGCCCTATAGGCTTTGATACCGTGTGAGATTTTTTCAAGATCAAGAAGCAATGGAAAGAACAAATAAGAGAGAACAAAATAGATGATAGAAATAAACTGTGTTCTATCAAGATGAAAATACTGATAAACTGGATCATCAATCGTTACATACAATGAATATGAGTCTTCTTATATAAGCAAGGCTATATGGATATGTGAGCACACAAACATGACATGTGGCTCAATAAGAAACAAGGGTAGGTAGGAAATAGGTGTGGGTAGGTAGGAGAAACAATATAATAGTCCACATGAGGTGGATCACCCACTGAATGTGGAGTGTAACAACAAGATAAGCCCATAAAAAGGTGGAAATTCTCCTACACACACTATCTCAATGTGGCACAAACACCCAAGTGTCTCATACCCAAACTACTATGAAATGCATTTCCTAAGTAAACTTAAGTAAGGTGCTATAGTATCCAAGATGAATAATTATTTACACAAATAGAAAGAAACTTGATCCTCATAAAATTCATCCTTCTCTACTCCAATCTTTGCAAGTAATTGAAGAGAAAGAAGGAAGGGTAAAATTGTTTCTTACTCATGATCATTCACTTGAACCAGAGGTAGACAACAATAATGATGAAGAAAAACATCAGTCTATTTCACTTGTTGCTCAAAGAAATCAAGATCTTAATGATGCTGGACAAGTTCAATTTTTGAAAAGCTTCTATAGTAATAGGCAACTTGATCCTAACAAAGTGCATCCTTCCTTGCTTGAAAAATTGCAAATGATTGAACAACAAGAGGAGGGAGGAAATTATTTTCTTGAAGATGTGCACATTTCTAACGAGATGTCTTGTGATCCAAGTTTTGAAAAAGATCCATCACATTATTCATGTGTTGAGGAATATGAAGCCATATCGGTTCACAAGGATACATGTCAAAAGAAATATCAAAAGAAAGTGCGTGAAGAAGAAAAAGAAGATTACATCCGTGTATACCATGAGCATTATGAAGATTACCACAGCAAGGAAGAAGTCTTCTATCAACTTGAAAATAAAGAGCTTGAAGATGATGAATCAAATTCTTTTCAGACATGCATACAACCCAAGCTTGAAGAAGATGATGAAGAAAGAGCATCCCAAGATGAATCTCAAATGGTTTTTATTCTAAATTGGTGTCTCAATGCTTCCGAAGATGATTTCCTTTGTGGAGACGATATTCCTATTTGCCCATCATTAATTATTGAAGAGGATAACTCCATTGAGGAAGTCAAAGATTTGAAGACTAATAGTCAATCTTTTATTGTAATTCTTGAAGAGGAAACCACAAGTGCACCTTCTATACATGCAAATGTTCTCTCCTCTTCTACATTTTCACATTCTACAGAGAAAGAATTTTTTAAAATTCTTATGGCAAAAGAGGAAGAAAATATTATGATAAAGGATGATCCTATGCTATTGGAAATTGATATTTAGGAACAAGACTCAATTGTTCCACCTACAGAGGCTTCTTCACATCTCAAATTATATGAAGGTTGTCCAATTCATGGCTCGATTTCATCCAATCCAAACTATCAGAAGGATCTTCAGATAGAGGATATTGGTATGCTTGAATATATTCCAAAAGTTGCCAACAATGTTCACGGTGGTACCAATTTGATCTAAGAGAGCATGAAGATTTATGATGAGATATGGTTGCTCGGCTTGTTGTTCAAAATTCTTTGACATCTCACATTTGTCAAGGTTGCCAACCTACTAATCTTACAAGTGTCACATGGATGTACTGCCATTTTTTCGCAGAGGTGCCTATTTCTCTCATCACGTGAATGGTTTTGTATGACAGTCCTAGAGAAGTTTGAGGTAGGATTTTCCTACCATGTACATATTTAGTTTGAATTTTTTGTTGTCTTTTTCCCATTTTTGGTTTGTTTTTCTCTCCAGTTAGTCCCTTTTCTAGTCTCCTCTTTTTGTGACTCTATTGCCCAAATGGATAAGGTACTAATCCTTTGTAAAACCTTTGGGTTCATCCTACGTCCCTTACAGTCCTTGTCCCCAGTCAGAGCCAACCATTACCCCTATTCTTAAACTTGGTAATTTTTAAACTTTTTGACATTTGAAATCTTGTGTTCAATAATTATCAATTTTAAAGGCCTCCTATAATCCTCAAATGCTAAGTCTCCTATCTCATCGACTATTTAACAAATTAAATTTAGTTTTGGATATTCTCATTTTTACCAAAGTGAAGGAGCCATCAAATAGATTATCTCTTTGAGTTCAACAATCAATCAAAATATCGATAGACTTGTGGATATTCTTCAAATCACCAATAATTTGTAAATGACCTGAAACACTTGCTAAGTGTATGGGTTGGCCCTTTCGCGTGGTTGGTCAAGTTTTCAAATATGTTGATATATTCAATCTCTTGGAATTATTGGTATGTTGGATCACTTTACAAAAATACTAGGAAGAATGCAGATTAGCCAAAATCGATCAAGTTATAAACTTCTTACACAAATCAAGTTGGCGGTGAATGAGAACTAATGATTACATAAATCAAGCCATAGAATTGTAGGGCCATTTCATTCAAATTAAAATCCAATTCATTGAAATTGAAAGCAAAGGCCCTGCTATTCTATGGGGCCATTTACCAAGAATTAAAGTTGTTTATAGCTGGAAATAAAGTGAACAAGAGAATGCAAGGAAAGCAAAGGAACTTGCAAAAAAATCTTGATGACAAGAACGAAAGGCCCAACCTCTTGTACAGTTGTTGTTGAGCATCCATCTGTAGCAATTGTGCCTGCTTCCTACAAATTTTTGCACCTTGAGCCCATGTATAATGATGGCGCATAATTACTTTTTTTTTTTAAATACCTCATGTTCATCGAAATTCCAATGTCAAATATGAAATTTGAACTATCGGCAAAAGTTACGGCGATAAAGGGTCAAATATTATGCTAAGGAGACATAACGTATCGGGAGGAGCTATGCAAAGGGAAAATACATTAGGAAAATTATGCCCATCGCCTGAACACATTTTAAGCTATCTCGATGCCCAATGAGACTAGCGGGATAACTCACACCAATCAGCAGGAAGAGAGGTCATCAAGTTATGTTATCCTGATGAGTAAGAAGAAATCAAGAGGTTGTAAAAATCATTGGAGCAACATATGTCGATGGCATTCTGACATGAAATACAAAATCTGCACTATCGACAAAAGTCAACCTGATGGTAACACATGAGTAGAAGCATGTGATTGAGATAGAATACATCGATAAATTCCATCGACAGAATGCACACTAGAGGCAATGGAGAAATCATGTATTGTCAATAGTTGATGATGCTATCGATAAGACTTATCCTATTGGACACTGGCAAAAGTAAAACACATCAGCAAAGGTTACGACGATAAAGGGTCAAATCTTATGCTGAGGAGACATAACATATCGGGAGGAGCTATGCCAAGGGAAAAGACATCGGGGAAATTATGCTTATCGCCTGAACACATTTTAAGCTATCTCGATGCCTGATGAGACTAGCAGGATAACTCGCACCGATCAATAGGAAGAGAGGTCATCGGCTTTTGTTATCCCAGTGAGTAAGAAGAAATCAAGAGGCTGTGAAAATCATCAGACCAACATATGCTGATCAACAGGTCAAATCTGTGTTCATCGAGATGCCGACGTGAAATTTCAACATGTTTGAATTCTGATGCATAAGGGGTATACTTTAAAAAAAAAATTAATCTGACAAAGCAAAAGAAATCCCATAGCCGGTCGGAAATGTTCATCAGTTTTTCATCCGAATTCCGATGTGAAATTTTAACACGTCGGAATTCCAATGAACACGGGGTAATTTTTGAAAAAAACACAAATTAATCTGACATAATAAAATAAATCCCATAGCTCATCGGAAAACTACTCCAAATGTATTAGTGTCTCAACCAGTTTGCCAAGGAGGCAAACTCATCACAAATTATTCTTCCTCTTCTTGTCCCTGGAGCACATCTCTGATTTCACACACCTGAGGCATCATTATGTTTCACTTTGTTCATCCAGTGTGAGCCTTCAACCACCTGCTCCGACATCTTTGTCTTATCCCAGAGCATTTTCACTTACCGATGGGAGTAGACGAACCAATGCACAAAACCTATCAAACACTCGGTGAGAGTAGATCCTTGTCACCTGTTGGCCAATATATTGTTCTATCTGCTTCCGGTATAGCACTGATATGAATTTTCTATCCTTGAGCAAATATATCTTCAATCAAAGCATATAACCTAATAGACATCCCCTTTGTCTACCTTACTAGTCAGTAGCCCAAGCTCTGTCGGTCATGTCTTCATCCTGTGGGAGTCCTATTGTATGACATCGAACAAGCAACATACCTATTGTCAATCCTTCTTCTTTAGCTCACCTTTCTTTCTAACTGGTCACATGCATACCGGCTCGCAACCATACACTGCCAAACCATCACTTACCAGTTGTCATTCCATACCGATCTCCAATACTTACTCACCGGTTGACATCAATGACAATACAATGCCAACAAGCATACTGCGAACAATGATGTTGATAAGGAGGAGGCTAGGAAACTATATAAGTTCCTCTTTAATGAATGGAACAGGGTCATAGATATGACAGGGGTTCACATGTCGACCCCTTAGGTCTTGTTTTGTTGGTCTTTGGTGGGGCTGGTGTCCCTTGTGTTTTGTCGGTTCAAACTCTTGTTGTTTTTTTGATCTAAGAGACTATAGCTTTTAACTTCTTTTGTGTTGTTCTAGTGTTGTAATGGTGTTGTTGATAGCTCATGCTATGTAAAGGGTCAGTGCCCTAGTTCTCACTTCTTTTTTAATCAAAAACATTTCTATTGAAGTGTTGATTATAAAAAGAAATATAAATATACTTGTATTGTATCTATATTTATATTATATTATAATAAAATATTGATTATAGTATTGTTAAATATTATAATAATTGTTAATAATGTAATTGATATATATATATATGTCTATTAAATTATTGATTTTAAAATTAATATAAAGGTAATTGCATTGAATAAAGATTGGTGCTCAATTAAAAGCCTCTCTTTGACCAACAAAAATACATTTTCTATTAAAACTATATGTACATATATAAGTATATATTGTGCTAATTGATTCTTGAGCAATTCTCTATTTTGAAACTTCTAGGATAAAAATATTAGGAATTTGGGTGGAACTTGGTTGTTTATTTGAAATGATTTCCCATAAGGTATTATAAAAGAGGGTGAAAATAATTTCAAGCATTTACAAATTATTCAAAATTGAACAACTCTTTATGCTAATAATTTTGGCATAATGTTTTGGTAACCCCTCAAGTAACTCTAAGTGACCAATATGGCTAGTGGTTGTAGATGCATTGACTTGCAAACATTTCCTTAGAAAGGTTTGATGACTAAAACAAAAACATAGAGTTATCATTTCTTGGTATAATTTAGCAATTTTCCAAATTAGAATGTTAGATTGAATTTTGATGAATCTTGACACCTCATTGATTGGCCTTAACTCAATGAGCCAATAATTCCAATAGAGAAGATAATCATATATGAAACATAACTCTCACACGGAAAAAAAATATTCTTCCAAGCTACCACAATCTTAGTAGGAATAAATGTACAACTAAATTGGCCTCTACTAAATTTTATGGTAACAACCTCACAAGTTGGTTGGATGGAGCAAAATAGTATTTTGTAGCCAATCACATTTTCATGGCTCAAAAACTCCACATAGCTTCATTAATCTTGGAACATGAAGTTGTCCAATGGGTATCAATCGATGTAAAAAATATGGAATCAATTATTTGAGTATCCACTCACTCAATTTGGCATAAGTGTGTATGAATATTTTACAAAGATATTTTAGCTAAATCCTGAAAAAATAATTCTATTTGTGACTGGCAAACATAATTTGAAAAATTATAAAATTAGACAAGTGGGGTTAATGATAATGTCTTTAAAATTAACTTTAGTAATGGTTTGAAAGAATACATTTATTCAAAATTCAAAATGTTTAAACCCACTATACATTGATGGAAGCTCTTTGAGTTGGTTAAATTTGCCAAGGATAAATTTGCAAGCTAACATCATCTTTATAAATTATTTCAAGCTAGCACTCAATAGACCATTCAATCAATGCTACATCATGGTCATCCCCCAACACCAAGTCTAGGTACCCAATTACTACCCATCAACTAAAAAACTCACAAGGTGTAGTATCATAAATTGTATCTACATACAATTTCACCATCACCTAGACCTCACACTTGTGCTTCATCTTTTGATGCCTGATGATTTTTTGATTCTACTCACACCACCCCACAAACTTGCATTTTCACCTTCTCTCTTGCCTCTACCCCAAAAATGAGTCTTGATTATCAAGACTAGGGCACCACAGCACCTGGTCCTCTCAATCAGGACCAAAATTCGGTCCTCACAAAAGTCACATCAAGTGAGCAAGAGATTAGATCTCGTGTTGGCCTACTCCAAAAATTAAAATAGTTTTTGGTTAGTTAGGTATAAAAGGAGGTCTACCCCTCTCATTTTAAACCTAAGCCATCTAATGATCTCAATTGCACTCTAGAAAATTCAATTCAAGTGAGCAAGCATTCATCAAGCATTAGAGAAGAAAGTTTAGTCAAGTTCAAGCATTTAAGATGGCATCCATGATCAACCTTCTATGAAGACATTCTACAAGACATCCTAAAACCCTTGTGTGAGGATTCAAGTAAGCTTTATCAAGGTATACATTTCAATTACAAGCATTTAATTTCAGATCTACCCTTTCCTTTAAAAAAGAAAGCATATTGCTGCAATTTCCATTACATTTATCATTTCAATTTCAAGGTTAATTCCCAAACCAGGTTTTGACCCAAGGAAAACCCCAATCCACAACCTTTTTCCTCTCTTTTTGTGTGCAAGGAATTGACTTGGGAGTTCTAATTAGAAATTTCGATAGAGTTGATGGTGATGAACATGTTTAGATTTCAACGAAACCAAAATCAGAGGACTATGAATCCAATGCATCTCCCTGATCCAGAACAAATCCTATTTGTCTACCTAAAATTTAAAGGACCAGGGAGACCCACCTTCCCAGTCCAAAAAAAAATTGGCCCAAGCTTTCAAGAACAAGTTATGATTCTCTTCTTCTGATCAGATCCCTGTCTATGACTCTGTCTGATACCTATAGTAGTCTGTTATTATTGTTTCATCTCAATTATCCATTGCTTCATCCTAAACCCTACAATTTAAATCCAAATTTCAACTCAAAAGGAGGAGACAAAAAAATGGTAAATCTGATTAGTATTCTTAGCCCTTTTCCCAATTGAATTGTGGCTAGATCTATTGGATTTACCCCCCTTTTTTAATGTAATGGTCCCTTAGGCAAGATTAGTGGTTTTATTATCTTAATTGGTGAAACCTTAACTTTTACCAACATTACACAAGGAAATGGTCACTCAATGAGAAAAGAGTTCGTTTTCCACTCATGGATTTTCATTTGAGCAAGGCAAGTTGACTGCAACCATCAATGGTGCAAATACTCTTGAAACAATGCAAGATGGTTGAAATGTCTACAACTACCAATTGCTTTTCATGGATTTTATTTCATTTTGGATCATTTTCCACTAGTTTATTGATGCGTAGTGTTTTGTAATATTTTACCTACAAACTTTTCCCATTTCACTATTTTGACTCCATTTCATTTTTACATGTATATAAATAATGTTATTTTTTGTGTGAAATAAGTTAATATTTATCAAAGTAATTATAATAATGAGTATTTTTTTTTATCTTTAACTAATTACTATCAATTATATTTTTGAGATTCATAAATCAACTAACAAATCAAACTTTGAGTCAAAGTTAGACCTAACAACATTAATGTTCAACAACCTAGTAAAATCACAATACATATAGTTAAGAATTGTTGATCTCAAATCATTATTTTACGTGTCCTTGAATCACTATGTCTTAGCTCATCCATCAACTAGCCAACAAACATTATTATTGCAATACTACAAAGACAAGTACTCACCACTATAAATTACTCTAGCACAATTTTATTTACTTCAAAATTATTTTGTTTTATTTAAAAACTAGGTAAGAATTATTTTATACAATTATTGAACTCAAAATCAGCCAATCAATTTATGAAGACTTTTTACAAACAAATATTTACAATTATTATTCATAAATCAATTAATCAATCTACAAAACCACTCTACTAACAAATTGCTTGATTATTAATAGAACATTGTGATTGTAAAAAACAAACTAAACTTCAACTATACAATTAAAGTCTTAATATCAAATTCAAAATCAACCGATCAATTTTTTACTAACAAATCCCTTGTTAATCTACGTTTACCAAATATTTTTGTAAAATACCAACTCAACTTCATCTATACTAGTCAAAATTATATCTACTAAGAATTAAACTTCGAGTCAACATGAACTAGCATATTAATTGACCCAATAAAATTATGACAATTACAATGTCCACGAATATGTTGATCTAACTATATGTCTCGTCTTAAATTGATATGTTATCGCTCATTTATTGACTAGACAACAAATACTATTATTGCATTACTACACACATACTCACCTTTCATGTGAATTAAAGTTTTATAATGTAAATAAAGATATTTTAGATCACCAACAAAAAAATTTATGAGATAAAATAGTAATGTTGATGCAACAAGTGACTTAGTTTCCTAACTAGGTACCTAGTGTATTCAATTATATATTAGTTCCAGACTTCTCTATCCAATTTGGGCTACTAAGAAATTGTTATTATTTTAGGCAAGTGCTTTGAAATCGAAAGATACACCTCTCCAATCTACTTATAAAACAAGTTAAAATGATATTGACAATATTATATACATTTTCCTTGACTTTAAGAATGGATATATCGGAAGTTGTAAGGATGACGTCCAAAGTAGATTTCCAACACAACAAAATATAAATTAAAATTGTAGGAGGATGAGAGTTTAGTACAAAGTTTTAAAGATGGTGAGAATAAAACAATAAGAAAATTGAAGAGTAATAAAAACAACCTTTATGTGAGTAAAATTAATTAAATGTAACTATGTGTATGGGAAAAGTAAATTAGAATGTATATATAAATATAAATAAAATTTAGATTAAATAAATGTTTGTTTTTTATTAATAAAGAAGTGAGAACAAGGGCACTGACCCTTTACATAGCATAACTATTTAAAATCACAGTGCAGAAACAACACTATAACAACATTAACAAGAACTATCAATAAAAAGGAACCCAATCTTTAGAAATTAAAAACAACAACAGAAAACATAAAAACAAACTAGAGGGGTGCCTTACGCACCCCAGCGGTATCCATGGCAGTGTTCCATTCATTGGACATGAACTTGCAAAGGTCCCTAGCCTCCTGCTTGTCCTCCTCTGTGTCCGCAGTACGTTCCCTCAGCTAAGAGAGGGTGAGCGTCGAGCTGTGTAACACCTGCAAAATGAAATTTGTTAAGCCCTACCATTTAGGCTTCCCAAGCCTCCATCTTGCTCTTGAGCCAGTTGACATCATCCTTGATAGCCTGCAATTCAAGCATGGGGTCAAGGTTCTCAATCCTCTGCATGATGTCCAACACATCCATGCTCTTCTTTTCCATTTGCTGTAGAGTAGGGACATCCTGGGGGTTCACAGCAGCCATGTCATCCATAGTCTCTTCAATCTCTTTGAGCACATCTCCAGCAGGGAAGTTATCAATATCATTACCCAAGCCCATCAGTGGGAGAGATTGCATCACTTGTTCAGCCATTTTTAAATCTAGGTCCAAGTTACCAGAGTCCAAGACTTTGTTATCATAAATTTCCTCACCCATGACACCCTTAGTGCCCATGTTCATAGGGGTCATATCCTTAACATCAATAGGGTCTTGGGTTTGCATTTTAGAATTACCTGTGTCAGGGGCACCAACAGTGGTTGGAACCATGAGGTCCCTAGTCATATCCACATCCACATCCACATCATCTCCATCCCTAGTCATATTCACATCCATGGCATCCCCATTAGTGGCCCCCATAGTGGTATTAGGGTCTTCTCCCTCCTTGTCCCCAATGGGGTCCTCCTCTAAGTCAAGATTTTCGATCACTAGAGTCTTATTTTTGAGGCTTTTGGAAGCCAATCTAGAGGATCTCCTTTTAACCTTAGATTCAGAGGAAGGATTGTCATTCTCAGCATCCTCAAAGGAATAAGTGTCATCAAAGATAATACGTTTGTGTTTAACAAGGGTTTTTCCTTTGCCCTTCAATAGGGAGTGGGAAGCACTAGGAGAGGCTGACAGAGTTTAACTAGGGGAGATCGCCGATAAGGAAATAACCAAGGCATAAGCAAGAAGAGAGATGGTGGTCATAGAAAAGCCTTCATGAGGATACTAGAAAAATTTAGGGAATGCCATAGATAGGGAAACAAGCTACTAAGGAGTAGGCATGGGGGGCTGAGAGAGCGAAAGGTTCTGGGGGGGCAAAGGGCCTCAAGGAATTTATACAGCCTATAAATGTGGCCCTGGTGAAGGAGGTAGGGAATCTTATCCCCATGCTTTGGATCCATGGTGTCTTTAATAGAGCTTTCAATAGAGTGCAGTAAATAAAAGGGCAGACAAAACAAATCATTGTTGTGGAAGTGAGTGAGAAGGGGCAAATGATAGTAGTATAATACCTTGTGCCTGCCTTCGAGAGTGAATTACTTCATGGTCATAAGGAAGATCATGTTCCATGGGTGATCTCCTCTCGATAAAACCCACCTTGTATCTTGATGATTTCTTCGTGGTTACGGAAGAATAGTTTCAAACCTTCACTATTTGCATCATGGTTGGTACACTTCTAGCAACGGCCATCAAGGATCAGCTTCATAGCCTAGGAAATAGTCCCCTCAGAGACATCAAAGGCAATACCACCCACCAAGACATGCCTCCTAGACCAGGAGGAAGCAAAAGCAGTTGAGAGCTTCTCATTGTGGCCCTTCAGGCATTCCAATAAATTGGCAACCCCACCTTCAACGCAGAAATTCTAGACCAGGGGGTCATTTTTAAAATCATCTGAATTATCTGGTTCATATCTAACTCTGTCGCCCCCATATTGATGTAGAGGATGAAGGATTTAGTTGCAAACTTGTAACTTAAGTGGAATATGGACCCAAACCCCAACACTCCTATGGTGTTTCAAATGCTCAAAGTGCCTCAATAGGATCAAAACTTGTTTTCACCTTAATCAGGTGTTTCCTCCACCTCCACACACATAAAAAAACTTCAACTAACATGTCTCTAAGGTTTTCAAACCCTCAACTCATCAACTAATACAAAAACCCAAATCTAGCCCTTCACTAGGCCTAGTCTCCTAGTAGCCGGCTGGACTATTTTTGGCTCTATTCACACACATTTCCCAAAACACCAACCAATTTTATGACTGATTTAGATACTCAATATCAACCTCCATCAACACCCAAAATATTTCCTATGATTTTTTTCGAACAAAGCCTTCAAAAAATTGTTGTCCTTAGTCACCGTGAGGGCTAATTAGGTCACTTTTGTCAAGGAAGTACCCTCCAAACTCATCCTCAGGTCTAACCCTTCTGTAAAGTCTTCAATTATGATACCAAACCAAGTATTTTCAAGGTATTAAGGTTTATTTACACTCCTAAATACCCAAACTCCAAAAACCTCATTAAATCCACCTTACAACTAGGGCTTTCTCAAAATCCCACCTCCAGTCACTTCTGAGGCTCAACCAAAGTTCAAAAACCTTCACAATGGTGTGTCTAGACACTTAAATTCATAAAATACCCCCCTTTTTCAAGTATATTCTTTGTTGCTACACCCTAGCCTTCATTTTCACTCATTTTCAGTCAACTTTCATGTATTTTCAGTCACTTTCCATGGTGTACACCTGCAACCTCCATTCATTCCTATCAAAAATGGGTTAGGAAACTATTTTACATGTTATTAGGCATCCACCCTATGAGAATCAGACCTTTACATTCATAGGATGGATCCATACATGCTTGGAAACTCACAAAATTAGTGAGAAATCATTGGTTTTCCTGGGACAGTCAGCAATAAAACAAAAATGATATCTTTTCAGAACTTCAAAACATGTAAATCATGTAATTAATAGTCAATGGAGTCCCTAAAACATAATAATATCAGCCCCTTCACTTAGCAATGCAAGAAAAACATGAAAACACAAGATTTTGACAGCAAATAAAGAGGTTTTTTATTGATTTTCTGGAACAGTCCGTACAAATCCATACCAGCATCATCCAACCACACAAAAATAACTTTAGAGACCTTATAATACCTTCCCTAACCAACTCCAACCAATCCCCAACTAATTAGAATGATTAAAGTGCTTAAACAAGTCATAATCTACTTTCCCTCCAAAACTGGAACTCACCGTTGGAAATCAAGTTTTTAAATTTAAACTTCATTTTTAATGCATTCAATCAACTAAAACCTATCAAATTAATGGGTTTTAATCATGATATGATCATTTAAAGCATATTAGACCCTTATTCAACCTATCTAGACTCCTAGGCATCATTAACCCAATTACATAGCATTTTGGTCCTTAGGCCTTTATCAGGACCTTTAGGACTTTTACACATTACATATGATTTATTGCTTTCAAAAGCCATGATTAGCTCCAAAACTCTCCAATCAACTTTATTTTCTTCATAAAACCTTCCTGGTATCTTCATTATCTTCATGGTTTTGTAGGTTTGCCAGGGTGCTCCTACACCACATATCCTCTGCCAATAGAGCTTCTTTAGTCATGAAAAAATTAGCATAGAGAAAGTTGTAGAGACCCTTCGAGAAGCAAGCCAAGAAGAGATAATGGGAAGTGTGCGAGCTTGGTATCAATAAATGAGACATGAAGTTGGGCGCATGGGAAAAAATGAATTCCCTTTTAGAAATGATTTCTTGGTTACGAGGCATGAAGAGACAGAAAATACCGGCGGCAACCAACACATTACGAATCCAATCGTACCTCATCATGATGATGTAAGCTAAAAGGAATTGCCAACATAGCAACACGTCCATCATCGCCATCCTGGCCAAACATTTGACCACCACATCAAAAAGGATCAAAGGGATATTCCCAAAATTTGAATTATGAAACCAACACCTCCAAACTATCCCTCGGGAAGGGAAGCATTTGGCAACAGATCAATCATTAGTAAAGATTTTGGATTTCTCTTCCTGAAGAAGGAAGTTAACATGGTCCGGGAGGGAATTGTGACTCCTCCAACATCTCAATCTTGAGAGGTTTAGACCAATGGCCACCAGGGCATTCGCCACACTGTTGCCTTCCCTGAAGACATGCATAATTTTGAACAATTCAAGCCTGAAGATGAGCCTTAGGGTGTCCCTGATGGTTCCCTCAATGGTCCAGTTAAGCTTATTCTGCCCTTTAACAACATCAATGATGAGCTTGGAGTCACCCTCAATGTCCATAATCTTGATTCCCATGGTGAGGGCAAGGCGAATTCCCCAGGCTAAGGCCATAGCTTTAGCCCGATTAGAGGAATACCCATTCAAGTTACTCGCATAAGAAGCAACAAGGGCCCCCAAATGGGATCTAATAACCCCTCCACTAGCAGCTAGGCCCCCCCTGGCAGCCCCATCAAAATTGAGTTTGAAATGTGTAGTCAGAGTGGTCCAGACCATTCTTGGTCTTAGGAGTCTCTTAGAGCAGTCAACAAGAGAGAATGAGGGGGGAATGTTCCAACATCTAGCAATTTGCCAGTCGCAGGTAGAGGGGGGCTTACATGCCATTTGGGTTTTAGAAACAAAGATATTCTCAAGAATCAACTTAAGAAATCAAGCAAACAAAGTTTCCACAAAGGCCTCTTTGTCTCTGAATATCCTATCATTCATTTCCTTCCAAATACTCCAGCTCACATGAGGTGGGATCTACTTCCATAGTTGTTGGATAAGGGGGTTGGAAGAGGGCCCCGAAACTCTTGGGACAAATTTAACAAATTATCATTCATAATCCAACATATATTGAGCTTGTTGTACACCATCCCCCAGAGCTCCCGAGTAAAGGCACAATGGAGGAAGAGATGAGAAGGACTTTCCTCATCATTTTTGTAGAGGATGCATTTGTTAGGGAATTGGAATCCCCAATTGACCAAATTGTCTTGGGTCAAAATTTTGTTGAGGAGAATAGTTTGTTGGTTCCCAAAATGGACGATGGGTTTACACTACTACAGGGAAGAGACCAAGCTGATTTCCTCAAAATATCTATGGAGAGCCACCTCCAACTATCAATATCTATCAGGCTTGGACCAACAATAACAAGGACATAAAGTCCTTCTACACTTTAGGCTCTGCAGAACTAGGGAGGGTGATCCCTTCAGTAAGATCTCCTGCTCTCTGCAACCATACTTAGGAACTTTACTGAAACAAAGTAGATTATCTCATAATAAGACTCAATAGAAAGGGAGAATGCTCAAGGATGGAAAATCCTTCAATGATCCTCAACCTTAAGCTGGAGTATGAGAGAGAGTGGGACGACTTTCAAAAAATACATAAAACTTAGCAAATGATATTCTGATTTATATGATTCATTCTAAGAAATTATAAAAAAGATAAACTGAAAGTTGAAAACCTAATGACATTTGCTAGTGAATACCAGTGTCTCATTCATTTGGGTCACAGAGTCTATGAAAAGTGTTACTAAAAATCTGATAAAATTTTGTGTAACAGCTGGTCTAGCATGAAACAATATTGCCTTACTATATTGCTCTTCTTATAATCCTTCATCTGAACTGCTTCTCAAATCCTATGGCAAGCCTTATTTTTTCTGTAATCTCATCCAAGCATTTTAATTAACCCCTTGGACTAAAGCATTGAATGGAAGAATACACACATCATAACAATGCAACAAACAAATGAAACCCTTGATCCCATTTGCTTAAAAGAAGATAAAATCGCACACATGAGAGTAAGGATTAGGAAAATATATTTGCATTAATATCATAAGCTATCTTTTATCAGATGATAGCCAACAAATTCAAATATAGAATAACCCACTTGAAAAAGGGAACTCGCAACTGTTCTGTTACGCTTTTTCTTTGCAAAATAACATTACACTCCCTGTTATTTCCTACGACTCTCTAGAACTACCTAGAACCTAACCCTATAGAATAGATCTATTTTACAAAGATCTTTCTCAGAAAATTTGGACCCTAACTAATGAACTTGAATTCCCTTTTATAGAAGACAAGGGAGCAACAAGCTTCAGGCCAAAAGACACTTGTCAGCAGAACCAAGCCTTAGAGGCTGTACACAATTCTGTTTCAAAAATGTTCACATGTCCAAGCACTGGCACCTGTGAATCATCGTTCTTTAACCAAAAATTTGTAGGAGCAAAATCATTTGAGCCATGTCGTTATCGCCTTGACACCTTCGGATGGAGTGTGAGATGTTGCATTTTGTCCTATAGAGCATTTCTCTTCCTTAGAAAGGAAACGGGATCCTAGCAAGAGGTAAAGTCCCTAAAGCTAGAGGAGGAGCTCAACCTTCATGCCCAGGATTAGAGGTAGTGGGAGGGGGAGTTAGAGGGTAAACATCATATGCTGGGGAGGGGTCATAGCTTCCATGCAGCTACATGTATGGATTACTATCGTTCCCTACCTAGACGTGTTCCTTTTTCATTCCTCTACGGGCTCTCTCCCAGAACCCCCTACCACACAGTGACTAAGTAGGCACAGAGGCTATGCCATTTGTGGCTTTTCTTCATAAGAAAAGGCTTTCACGCCCCTTCTGGAAATCCTCCCCACTTTTACATCTCCTATGGAAATAGACATACTCACACATGAGAGAAAAAATCCATCCGACATCACAGAGTATATTGCAACTCCATCTACAAGCTTGCACAAACATCATTTCCTTTGTAGAAGGAAAAACTACATTTAGAAAATGAAAAGGCTTCATACTCTTCTACCAATTTGATCACCACCTTGTTGTATTTATAACTGAACAATACTTCATTAAGTAGTGCTTGTTCTTGAAACATCATCACTCTAGTGTTTTCAATTTACTTTGTCAACTATGGACACTAGAATTCATGCATATCATATCTACTACATTCTTCTGTCAAAGTCCATCTGATGTGAGTGATTTTATCCCAATTTTATTCCTTTCTTAGTCTACGGGCTATCATCTTTGACTCTCTAATCAATTCTGAATCGACAAGTCTGAAACCCATTCATTATGCCTTTTCCCACGAGCTATGACCGGTGCCTCCAAAATCCCTCCAAACTTCTCATTTGAAACTCAGCTGCAGATCTCATCCAACTTGGAAAATCTAATGGTCATTTCTTGCCAACTTAGCACTTTGACTTTCCATCTGTATCCATGGACCTACAAAATCCTGACTGAACAATGTCATATCATCCATCGACCAAACTCTGTCAGCAACCTCTCTGTAAGTCTACTTGATCAGCCTGAGACATGTGGCATCATCTCGTGATGTCGCGGTCTGTAATATCCCTGCAACTTCCATCATGGGAATACGAGGGTTGTCTGATCTACTCAATCTTTATCACTTTGCATACTGCCTGTTAACTCTTACAAGACTTAAAAGTCGAGCACCTTTTACCTCAAGATAAAACATCTCCATTCATTCTGAGCATGTGCAAATTGATGGGACTATTAGTAGATCGACCTTTACCGCCTATGAACCGGTATTAAAATGCTTTCGACTGGTTAGCCTGCTAACCCTGTTAGTTTCCGTTGATAACGCGCAACACAAGCTCGCGATGCCGTGGTCATTAAAATCCTCACATCTTTGATCATAGGGAAGCGCTAGCCATTGGATCCATCCTGTCTTTAGCAAACGGTCAGAGTACTTAGGATTCTTTGGACTTAGGAAAATACAAGCGCAGGCATAAATATTTTAAAAGGAGACCGGTAATAGGAAAGTTATGTGCATGACTTAGGGAGATTATTATTTCACAAATCGGTTTATCATCACTTAATGCTTAGGGAAAAGGATTGTCCCACTCATGGAAAGGGTGCCCTCAGCCTTAAGTGGAAAAAAGTAATAGCAAAATATATCATTGTGAGGGTTTTCTTCACAAAATGTAGGAAGTTTTGATAAACCCTAAACCTTAGACCTTGGATCATTCACAGAGGATACAAGTAAAACCTGAAAATCAATGTTTTGAGCTCAAAAATTGAAAATTTCATGCAATCAATTTTCAAAGCTATCACAGTCCACCAGAAGAAATTAACCTTGGGGATGAGTTGGGGATTCCAAACCTCTTTCCAAATAGAGGTGTAAACAGGTTCTCTTAGTAAGTTGGTGTAGGTAGTTCTAACAGAGAAGTCTCCAAAGCGGTCCCACTTCCAAATGAATCTATCCTCCCTAGGAAAAAGAGGGAGGAACATACTGTGTGTGAAAAGTGATCTGTATCTGTATCTGCAATACACAACACTTCAATCAAGTCATTACATGCATGCTTAATCAGATATAATCAATGAATAATAAACCATAACAAATCGACCCATTGCCTTTTAAAAGATGCGAGTATATGATTGCTCTCGGATTATAAGCAATACCAGTGACTAGACAACATCAAGACGAAGGATTTTATCTATATGAACATGATGAATGCTAGATGGATGCAATATTGATCTAACAAGATTTAAGCAATATTAAGCTAAATGATTTAATCAATATGAAATAATTAATATGCAATATATCAATGAGTCTAGAGCAAAAACAGTATAATAACGATGTATTCTCCAGCCTCTTTTTGAATGAGAGATGAACCTGAATTTATAGAAAATTCAGAAAGAAACCAACGGTTGAGATCAAATGATGATGAGTGGTCAAGATTTTCCAAGAGGAAGCACAATCCAGGTGAATTGATGTGATTGGATGCTTTTCTCAGAACTAAAATTAAGATTAAATCAAGAAAAAACTAATTTAAAGGAAATTGAACTAAAATTACAATAAAATCAAGAAAAAAACTGATTTATTATCTATTTCATTCAATTTTAATATTTAATTGTTTTAATTGCTTTCTTTGAGATTATTTATCAATTTTTAATTTGTTTTTTCAAGATTGTTTCCAATTGATTTCTTTTCTCAAATTTTAATTATTTTTTGTCAATTAATACCTTTTTTGATTTATTTCCATTTTTGAAGATTTGTGCTCAATTGATTTATTTAATTGAATTAATTCCTCTTTCTTGATTTGTTTCCTTTTTTGAAGATTTATGGCAATTTGATTTATTTAATTAAATATGCTAGGATATTTAAATAAAATAAATAAGATAATTGTTTAAAATGATTTACTTGGAATGATTTAATTGATTAAATAAATATTTAATTAATATTGAGTGATTGATTTGCAATGTGACATTTGATGATTTTAGGAATTAATTGTGTGCTCAAGATTTATTTAATTGCCTTTGGTTAGGACCTTGGTGACATTGTCGAGATTAGGGGCTCATGGTTTAGATAACCATTTTTAGGGTATTACACATACCAGCCAAAAGCTTCTGGAGCTCTCTAGAAGAAGGGAGGGGGAAGGGATGATCAATGCAACAATCCTTCAAGGCCCTCTGAGTGTGGTTTCTAAAATAATCACTGACCCTTTCTCCAAAGAAGCTTTTGGTAGCATCCTGGAGCCTTCTAAGGGAGGGGGAAGAAGCAAGAGGTCTCTCTCCTAACCAGCAATCCTCCCAGAAGAGAATATTCCTACCATTTCCAATAAGCCACCCCAAGCCATGAGATAAAGGGTCCTTGCAGCTCAAGATGTTATTCCAATTTTTGGAACCCCTGGGAAGGCCCTTCTCTTTCACAATAGAGGAAAAGTCCCCATTACCCAAGTACTTGGCCCTGATGATCCTGCTCCAATCCGTATCCTTATTCAGAAGCTTCCAGAAAATTTTGGTCGTAAGGGCCTTATTGAACCTTGAGATCTTGTGGGTTCCCAAGCTGCCCATGGCCTTCAGAAGACAAACTTTGTCCTAGCCCACCAAGGTGAGTCTCTTCTTTTCTTCCATTCTTGTCCAGAGGAAAGTCTTTTGGATATTCTCTAGCTTAGCAGCCATAGCCGCAAAAATCTTAAAAAGGGAGAGAAAGTACACAGGGATCCCCTGGAGGGTGGACGAGAGTAGTTGCAATTTCCGAGCACTACTAAGGAATCTACCTTTCCAACCAGCCAGCTTCTTCTGCATTCTTTTGAGGATAGAGATCCAAAAGGAATTAGAGACATCTTTAACAGTCAAGGGGAGGCCTAGGTAGGTGCCAGGGAGAGAGGCCCTTTGACGACCAAGGATTCTGCAGAATTTATCTTGGAGTTGGACATGAGTGTGAAAGAAGTAAATGTTTCTCTTCTCATATTTAATGTGTTGGCCAAAGGCCAGAGCATAGGAGTTGAGAAAGGATTTTCCAAGCCTTAGCTTCCCACACAGAGAAGATACCAAAAAGAATAGTGTCATCGATAAACTGTTGCAGAACATTAGGAGGCGTCGTAGAGGCAGGTTTAATGCCCAATAGAGCTCCCCTGTGAACCATAGAATTGAAGTTAAATTCCAACACTTCAGCAAGGATTATGAATAGGTAAGGGGAGAGAGGATCCCTAGTGCAGAGCACCTAGCTCAAAGTTGTCTTTTCTTGCATTTTAGAGTTTTTGTGTGATTTAAAGTTAAGATTAAGATTAAATCAAGAAAAAATTGATTTAAAAGAAATTGAACTAAAATTAAGATAAAATTGGGAAAAAACTGATTTATTATCTATTTCATTCAATTTTAATATTTAATTGTTTTAATTGCTTTCTTTGAGATTATTTATCAATTTTTAATTTGTTTTTTCAAGATTGTTTCCAATTGATTTCTTTTCTCAAATTTTAATTCTTTTTTGTCAATTAATTCCTTTTTTGATTTATTTCCATTTTTGAAGATTTGTGCTCAATTGATTTATTTAATTGAAGTAATTCCTCTTTCTTGATTTGTTTCCTTTTTTGAAGATTTATGGCAATTTGATTTATTTAATTAAATATGCTAGGATATTTAAATAAAATAAATAAGATAATTGTTTAAAATGATTTACTTGGAATGATTTAATTAATTAAATAAATATTTAATTAATATTGAGTGATTGATTTGCCATGTGACATTTGATGATTTTAGGAATTAATTGTGTGCTCAAGATTTATTTAATTGCCTTTGGTTAGGACCTTGGTGACGTTGTCGAGATTAGGGGCTCATGGTTTAGATGACCATTTTTAGGTTATTACATTTGCCCCTCTTTGAATTAATATGCGAGCAGCACGTTGGTTCAAAGAATAGTTGATGTTTAGGAGATGTCAGTTATGAACTTGATTGATCACGAACTACATAAAAAAGCAAGGTGTTTAGTTTGATTCGAAGCAACAAAGCTGAATAAAGTCTGATTAACATGATACCGTTCCAGAACCTGATTGAACTTGGGAATGATAGAAAACAAAAGATACCGAACTTGAACTTGATTGATCAAGAAGCGGATCTTACTGATCTAGAACTTGATTGAACTTAGATATAGTGAATGATGATAAAATCGATCTTGAACTTGATTGATCAAGATACGATGAAGATAAACTGTTCAGCTTTATCAAGAAATGAATAAAATGTAACACCTGTTTAGATTTAGTATGATTGAAGATACTCTTTAAACCCTTGATTGAGCTTAAACAAAAAATCAGCTTGATGAAAAGCGATGTAACTAATTAACGTAAAGAGATTGATTCAGATAAAAGACAAATATCAGCTTGATATGAAGCGATGAAAGTGATATGCCCCTAGCGATGAGATCTTATTTGATTCTTTTTCTTTAGTTGAAAAAGATTTTTGCTTGACTTTCGATGAAGATTTGAAAATTTTCCTCGACATTTGAAGATGTGAGGTCATAAGGTCACGAGTATGCCCCCTCGAGAGAGAAATTGAAAGATAGCAAGGGTACATGATGATAGGCAATTTTGAGTGATGATAAGTTGTTTGAGCACAAATTGATTTAGAGGAATTTTTGAAATTTTAGTGAGAAATTGAGTGCAAAGTTGATTTGTAAAAATTAAATTGAGATTCAGCGTTGATTCACAAGAAATTGAGCACAATTAGAAGAGAGAATGAGCTTTTGATGAAAAGAGTGCTAAGTGGTCCAAATTTTGAAATTGACTAGCAAAATGATCTCGATTTTTGATTTCGATCCCAAAAATGGACTCAGGACAACCGATTTACAAGCTCATGATTTCATTTCATCGTACTTGTGTTGATGGATTATGAGATGTTGTTCTATATGCTTTATTCTATATGTATGCATTTCTTTTTAGCATGAATGTATGCAATGCAAATGATCATGGATGTCTATTTTTGTTTCTTTTCATATGCAAATAAATGATAATGCAAATGAGTAATGCATTTTTTTTCATTTTTCTATGCAATAAGATGAATGCAAATGAATGATAATGAATGATGCAATGTTTTCATTTTCCTATGCAATAAGATGGATGTAAATGAATGATAATGAATGCATGAATTTATATGAAATGATCATGTATGCAGCTAACATCTCAAAACACAAGTACTCGATCGGAGAAATGAAATGAAATGCAAAATGAGATGCAAAATGAAATGCAAAATGAAATGCAATCCTAAACCTAGTCACTAGATTTGAACAGCTTAATTTTCATCATTGAGCATTTTACAATTATAGCAGGCAGAATAGAGTTCATTTCTTTTCATGTGCAATATTAATTATCTTGTCTGTAATGACCCTTTTTTCTTGTTCATATCCTTGGACAGATTACGCATGGACGTGGATTGCACAATGAAGAAATTCCCTCAAAACAAACAAAGAAATGATGGGAACCTCCCTGTAGCATCCAAATAAGTGGAGTTGAGGTATGTGAGGTGATTCCACCTTGATGTGAAGGCTCTTATCACAGACACCTAGCTAATTTAGATGTTTCCAAATCATTGGGATCATTCCTTCAAGCAACAAACAAGAAAATATTATGCCCCCAATCCTTGCTCCTCTTAGTCAAGATAGACTTCCTCGAGTTACTCAGAGGGATAATAATCGAAAACCAATATAAAAGACAACACACAAATAAAATTTTCATGCATAGCTCAAACTGTTTAGTGATTTTTTCCGTTATGTTGTTTTGCTTGTTTACTCAATGATAAAACTCTTCAATAGTCAGGAGACAGGTAACTGATTTGGAGTGGATGACCAAGTTTCAATAACGTAAGGTTGACTTGGTTGACACTGCTTAGGACATGTAATGTGCTCTTGTTGATTACCTAAGACTAGGACATTGATCAGTTTCAAGCCATGAGGGTTCCAATGAACTAGGATGTCACCAAAGTGATTGAAATATGTACAAGTGAAAGCAAAGATGCATGAAAGCGAGAATGCCAACGTTGCGTTGATAGATGGAGCGCTTAAGTACAAGAGGCGCCTGTTTACCAGGTTTTCACCTACTTGGCAGAGATTCATTTTTTTATATTTTTTTTACCAAGGTGCCTGTTTACCAGGTTTTCACCAAGGCATTTTCTCTCTTTTTTCCTTTTTCTTTCTTCTGTTTTTCTTTTTCTTTTTTTTTTTCTTTTCTTTTCTTCAGGACTTTTTCTGGTTTTTAGGATTTCTTCAGGACATTTTCTGATTTTTAGGATTTCTTCAGGACATTTTCTGATTTTTAGGATTTCTTCAGGACATTTTCTGATTTTTAGGATTTCTTTAGGACATTTTCTGATTTTTAGGATTTCTTCAGGACATTTTCTGATTTTTATGATTTTTTAATGTTTGCCCCTAGTGTCTAGCAAGGCAAAAGGGATTTTGAGCACATGAATGGATAGGTGGATGGTGGTGGATGCTTTCAAGGACTATCTCACAATGTTAATCCAAGCACAGGGTCCAGATATAGCAATGTAAAGCAAAGATTTTAGCGATGTAAAGCAAGGATTTTAGCAATGTAAGGATTTTAGCAATGCAAAGCAAGGATATAGTGTAATAAAGCCATATGGTCCAAAGAAGTGGTCATGTCAAGAGGTTTGTGGAAAACATGTTTTTGCATTTTGTCCATACTGTTGATCAAGATCAAGGGATAGATTTGGATAGGAGGCAGATATGGTAAGCAAGATCACAAGGGAGTAATGAAGGATGTAAGCGAGCAATGGATAGGAGCTAAGGGATCTGGATCAAGTGTAATAGATAGGACACATGAAGCCTGCAAAGATCCTTAATCTTGTCAAGATCAAAGGTGGAAAAGGGATATGAATGTAGACAGAGTGAATGAGGGATAATGGAGGATGGAGGATAATGGAGGAAGATGGATAATAGATGGATGTACATGGATGGAACTTGCCCCCAGTGTAAAGTGCAAAAGGATAATGGATTATGCATGACGCCCGTTTGCCAGTTTTTCATCATGGTACTTGCCCAAGGCGCCACAAGAAGTGGTTTTCACTCATGGATGAAATTATTTCTCTTTACTTTTTTTTTCTGATTTTTTTTTTTCATTTTTTTCATCATTTTTTTTTCTTTTTTGGAAGATAATGGAGGCATGATAGGGGATGAAAAAAGGACCCCAACGTATTGCTTCTTTGGATGATACTCTTAGAATATGAGCTGCAATAGACAATGGCTATGAAGGTATGCTCAAAAATGTTGGCAAGATAATGAAATGAAACTAGGGCAAGGATTTATGCAAAGGATTGGGTAAGAGGGATGGAAGGGTGAAAAAGAGGTGTTGGATAATGGATGGGATGTTGGAAGAATTGTATATTGATAGATGGAAATGCTGGAAAGATCAACATTGGCACACGCCTTGAGGGATGGTGGACATATGGAGGAGAAGTGAATCTCAAATTTTGAGATTTGGATGGAGGAAAAGTTACAAATTTTGTGGCATAAGAACCCAAAATGGATGAAGGAGGTGATGGAGGAATAGACTCGGAAGGTTTGGATGGAGGAACAATAATTTTGGATGCCAATTTTGATTTTTCTTTAGACTGTTGTGCTTCAAGAATCCGCTTAGGGATCCACATGGTTTTTGATTTTTCATGCTTTTGTAGTTCCTCAGAGCGCATTGCTTGTACAAGTGCCTTAGGAACCCATATAACTTTTGACTTTTCTTCTTTCTTTGTTGGCCTTTGTGGTGTTTTGTATTTTTCTTTTCCTTTTTGGATCATATTTTGCTTTGTTTTGACATGCTAATTAGATGGGACATGTTGATCCTTGAATGCATGTGGATTGCTTGACTTATGACTTTTATGCTTGGCATCCAAATTGCTTGGAGGGAGATGCGTGGATAGATAGGAATGATATGGAGGTATTTTAGATGGATGGAAGGTACTCGAAGATGTGTGCCTTTGTTGATCCTGCATAAGGGGTGGAGGGATATAGGGACCTAGAATGGATGGAAGGTGCGAAGGAGAAGGCATGTATTTGGATTTAACTAGAGAAATGTAGGATTTATGAGAGATACCAACATCTTGAGAAATGTCCCTGAGGCCATGGTCTTTAACATTTCCTTCAATAGCAGGGGGTTCTAATATAACTCGTTCATGAATGTCTAACCCTTTTCTTTGATAATGCATGCCTTGAAAGATCTTTTTAACAAAGGGTTTCTTCTTACTTTTGATGCTAGAGGCAAGTCCATTTTGAGGTGGAGGTGTCTTGCAAGGAATGATAGGATCGCGAGAGGGCTTTATGGGCTTGATGGACTCTTGAGGTGAACATGGAGGATTATGACAAGGAGATGAAGGGATACTTTGATCTTGACATGGAAGAGGACCATTAGATAGATTAGGAAGGGTGTTTGACTCTTCATTTTGAATAGGACCATTTGAAAAGGTGGAAGAGGCATCATGGTCTTGCTCAAGAAGTGGATTAGGAGTGAGATTTGGAAGGATGGCTTGCTCTTGAGATGGAAGGGGGTCATCTTGGAAGAAATGAAAAGGTATAAGGGGATCATCATGGGATTCTAGGAGAATAGGATCTTTTTCAATCATTAGATGGGATTGAGGAGTTTTGGTGTCTTGATCTTGATTTAGGGTAGGACTTATTTCTTCATTTTTCAGATTATCCTCTTGACATGGAGTCACTTCTAAGGAAGGGATAGGATTTTGCATAGGTGTAGGGGATTCTTGGAAGATCTTCATATTTTGGCATGATGGGGAAGCATAGTGGGTACATTTGGAATTGAAGTGTATGATGGCATAGGATCTGGGATTTTTAAATCTTTAGAGGAACTTGTATCAATATTGGCATTAACTTGGATTTCCATAGGAGATAGCCCTTGAAGGTCAACATGAGAAGTTTCATTGTTTGAAGGAGATGGTATGGATTGTTGCTGAGAAGTCTTAGGAGATGAAGGCATCATGGAAGGGATGGAGGCTACATATGGAGCCTTGCTAGACATAGGTTCACGATTTTGATCATGCTTAGAAATAGTTCCTTTTTTTTCTTTAGGTGAGTCATTAGGATCTTCAATTTCAATGACACCATTATAAATGAGATCTTGAATCTTATGTTTTAATTCTATGCAATGCGATGTCTTATGTTCATTTTGTCTATGATATGCACAATACTTACTCATAAATTCCCATCCCCATGTTGTCTTTTTAGGCAATATGATAAGATTGTTCTTAATAAGCTCTTCCAAAGTGGACTCAATAGATTGCCCTAAAGGTGTAAACTGTCTATCTAGGGAATAGATGTCTTTTTGTCTTGGTGAAGGTGTCTTGTGAGCTTGTTTGAGATTTGGCTTTTGATTGTCAATCATTTGTTGGTATTTGGTTGACAAATCACATAATCATTTTAGCACTTCTTGAAGTTTCTCACACATGATATCATACATTTGTTTTTCAAATGGAGTCATTGATCTATTTTGTTGGATTTCCATGTCATATATTTTTTTCTTTATATCTTGAAGCATTTGAGTATAGGTAGCCATGGGAATTGGAGCTAAGGTATCCATGAGATTCTTACTTTTGTCAAAAAAATTAGAAGAGCTTTTGGTTTGAACATGCATTTTTAACTGACAAGATCGAGAGCGAGATGTGTTGCAGAAGTCAAGATCAAATTGTAGCTAGTAGTTCGTTTAATGTAGTGATTGAGAGAAGTAACTAAGATCTGGTCTGGTTTCAAGAATGATCTATCCTGTGTAAGATGTTATCTAGGTTAACTTAGGTTTGATAAGATGTTGGTTTGAACTAGCTTAAAGATGATCGACAAAATCGTGCAATGCAATGGCAGAGGTACACTATCAAGGTTGTTTATGCTCAAGAGGATGATGACCAGTTTTAGGCTCGTTGTAGACTATTTTAGACAATTTTGACTTTTTTGACTGACAAGATCAGGAATTCATATGATAGAGGATTGGACAGAGACGAGATTTTGACAGACAGAGTTTCAATGACTGACGACTACTAGTTTTTGATAAGGATTGATGTTTCAATGACTGACAAAGACCAGTTTGGACACAGATAGAGTTTATCTCTGAATTGTTTGATATTGTTTAATTTGTTTTCTCTAGTTTTAGTATTTCAGTTTTAGTTTTAGGGATGAAAACATAGAAAACACGCAAGATATATAATAATTCAATCACAACATGCTAACCCTATGGAAGTTGGCTTAGAGAAGAAAACCTTTGCTTGCTGACTTAGGTACACACCCAATAGCTAATCAGAATACAGTCGTTGAGTCTCACGCAATGGATTCTCAACGCCGTACTAGCCGACTCCAAACACTAATGGGGGCACGATATGGCAAGTGTCTTGGGAGAGTTACTATCTCTCTTGCACAAAGATTATCAACCTTTCGGAGGTGAATCAGGTAGCTTCTATCTTATAGTTCTTAGTCAGGAATTCCGTCTGAAATTACCCCTTGAAGTCGCGCAAGCATGATTGAGGCCTATAGCCCAACAAGGTACTGAAACAAGATGTAGTCACGTAAACGTGATTGAGACCATGAGGCCCTACAAAATGCTTGATATGAGAGATCTCAAAGAGAAAACTCAAATAATCCCATCCTCTGAGACTTTAATCACCAGAGGCCTATTTATTATAGTGAGTTGGAATGCTCAGGTCCAGTTGTACTCACTTGGGTCATTCTCATAGGGTGATAGCTTTTTCCCACTGTGACAGGCCCGCTAAAGGTACACAAATCTCAAAACTTAGAAAAAAGTTTCGAGGGTCTAGATTTCTGATTGTCTATAAAAGACAAGAGCATACTCTCCTACCTCTTAGATTTTTCTGAAAACATGAAAGACAAGTTTGTTCTTTAACCAGATAGCAATTTAAGTGCTTAAGAAAATACTAAATGAATACACAATGTTTAGTCGATTCTCCTTACGCAACCAGCAAAACCAATATGTTAGTAGTCATTTTCTTATTGATTCTTTGGTAGGCGTATGTTTGATTGATAGATTCTTTGACAAGCATCCTGCAAACATTAAAATCCCAAAATTAGTTTCCAAAATAACATAAAAAATAATTATCAAAAGAAAATTCTAGCATGCAAACTATAACTTAAACTAATCTGACAAGAATTTCCATTTTTTTATGACTATCCTAGTTATGACAGTTTTGATAGTACTTCACTCTGTCATTTATAACTTTTCAGCCAGAGATACTTTGGAACATCGCTTTGGTTGAAATGTGTAAAACTTGGTTTTACAAAACATATTGAAATTTGGGTTAGATCCAATGGTTCAATAAAAAGTTATACTCTCTGAACTGAGACCATTTTTTACTGTCACATAAAAATGAGTAAAATGATAGTCCTGCACTATGTCAGTCATAACATTCAAACCCAAAAACTTAAGGAAAATCCCTTCAGTGAACCTATAGAAAACTTGATTTTAAACAACATATTCAAAATTGGTTCAGATCCAATGGTTCAATAAAAAGTTATGCTCTCCAAACTGAGACCATTTTTTACTGTCATAGAAGAACAATAAAAAAGAAAGATTTTTATTTACAAATTTAACACATGTTTATTAGTTATAAAAACCAAACATTAAATTTGTTCAAGAAACATTAGAAATCTTGTAGTTGTGGGTTTGAGCCCCATGGTGGGCACCAGAAATGTGTGTGTGAAAAGTGGTCTATGTCTATATCTGCAATACACAACACTTCAATCAAGTCATTACATGCATGCTTAATCAGATATAATCAATGAATAATAAACCATAACAAATCGACCTATTGCCTTCTAAAAGATGTGAGTATATGATTGCTCTCAGATTATAAGCAATACCAGTGACTAGACAACATCAAGACGAAGGATTTTATCTATATGAACATGATGAATGCTAGATGGATGCAATATTGATCTAACAAGATTTAAGCAATATTAAGCTAAATGATTTAATCAATATGAAATAATTAATATGCAATATATCAATGAGTCTAGAGCAAAAACAGTATAATAACGATGTATTCTCCAGCCTCTTTTTGAATGAGAGATGAACCTGAATTTATAGAAAATTCAGAAAGAAACCAACGGTTGAGATCAAAATTTTCCAAGAGGAAGCACAATCCAGGTGAATTGATGTGATTGGATGCTTTTCTTAGTTTTAAAGGAAATTGAACTAAAATTAAGATTAAATCAAGAAAAAAACTAATTTAAAGGAAATTGAACTAAAATTAAGATAAATTAGGAAAAAATCTAATTTATTATCTATTTCATTCAATTTTAATATTTAATTGTTTTAATTGCTTTCTTTGAGATTATTTATCAATTTTTAATTTGTTTTTTCAAGATTGTTTCCAATTGATTTCTTTTCTCAACTTTTAATTATTTTTTGTCAATTAATTCCTTTTTTGATTTATTTCCATTTTTGAAGATTTGTGCTCAATTGATTTATTTAATTGAATTAATTCCTCTTTCTTGATTTGTTTCCTTTTTTGAAGATTTATGGCAATTTGATTTATTTAATTAAATATGCTAGGATATTTAAATAAAATAAATAAGATAATTGTTTAAAATGATTTACTTGGAATGATTTAATTAATTAAATAAATATTTAATTAATATTGAGTGATTGATTTGCCATGTGACATTTGATGATTTTAGGAATTAATTGTGTGCTCAAGATTTATTTAATTGCCTTTGGTTAGGACCTTGGTGCATTGTCGAGATTAGGGGCTCATGGTTTAGATGACCATTTTTAGGGTATTATACATACCAGCCAAAAGCTTATGGAGCTCTCTAGAAGAAGGGAGGGGGAAGGGATGATCAATGCAACAATCCTCCAAGGCCCTCCAAGTGTGGTTGCTGAAATAATCACTGACCCTTTCTCCAAAGAAGCTTTTGGTAGCATCTTGGAGCCTTCTAAGGGAGGGGGAAGAAGCAAGAGGTCTCTCTCCTAACTAGCAAACCTCCCAGAAGAGAATATTCCTACCATTTCCAATAAGCCACCCCAAGCCATGAGATAAAGGGTCCTTGCAGCTCAAGATGTTATTCCAAATTTTGGAACCCCTGGGAAGGCCCTCCTCTTTCAGAATAGAGGAAAGGTCCCCATTACCCAAGTACTTGGCCCTGATGATCCTACTCCAATCCGTATCCTTATTCAGAAGCTTCCAGAAAATTTTGGTCATAAGGGCCTTATTGAACCTTGAGATCTTGTGGGTTCCCAAGCTGCCCATGGCCTTCAGAAGACAAACTTTGTCCTAGCCCATCAAGGTGAGCCTCTTCTTTTCTTCCATTCCCGTCCAGAGGAAAGTCTTTTGGATATTCTCTAGCTTAGCAGTCATAGCCACAAAAATCTTTAAAAGGGAGAGAAAGTACACAAGGATTGCCTGGAGGGAGTGTTGGGAAATGGTGTTGTACACCTTGCATAATAATGGTTGCATTATTTTATTATTGTGTGAGGTGGACAAAGAATTAAATTGTAATATCATTGTATTGTTGCACCTAGGAGCACCTAGATGGACGTGCAACATGTAGAGATCCTTTTGGATATTCTTGTAACCACTTGATGAGTTGTATTGACACATTGGTATTGTTATTTTATATTGGGGAATGTAATTGTGATAAAGTACCCAATATTAAATGTGGGTCATGGGTAGTTAAGGAAAACATTAAAAGGTTGGTAAGGAAAATATTATTTTATTGTCACATGGTTTTGGGCACATGGTTTTGATGTAATACCACTTAGTGGTTTTGTGGTTGCTTGTTTCTATAAAAGCACCACAAGGGTAGTTGTTTGGCATAGAAGCCAGGTTAGCATTTGTGAAGAAGGAAGCATGGCATGGGATGTGTGGATTCATGCTTGATCACATGGAGTGCTTGGTTATGGCTAGGTTTTGAAGGCTTTCAATAGTTGTATTGTAATGGACGCATTGCTGATAATACATGGTGGATGATGCTTTTGGAGGCTGGGTTTTTCCCTCATGAGGGTTTTCCCAGGGTATATCTTGTGTCACATTTTGTGAGTATGTTGTCTATTCTTTGCATATGGATCTTATGTGTTGATTTGGTTAAAATCTGAATTTGGGTTATGTGGAAATTGTCATAAAGTTGGCTGCGAATTTCCTTTTAGGGAGGAGGAGAGTAGTTGCAATTTCCCAACACCACTAAGGAATCTACCTTTCCAACCAGCCAGCTTCTTCTACATTCTTTCGAGGATAGAGATCCAGAAGGAATTAGAGACATCTTTAACAGTCAAGGGGAGGCTCAAGTAGGTGCCAGGGAGAGAGGCCCTTTGATGACCAAGGATTCTGCAGAATTTATCTTGGAGTTGGACATGAGTGTGAAAGAATTAAATGTTTATCTTCTCATTTTTAATGTTTTGGCCAAAGGCCAGAGCATAGGAGTTTAGAAAGGATTTTCCAAGCCTTAGCTTCCCACATAGAGAAGATACCAAAAAGAATAGTGTCATAAATAAACTATTGCAGAACATTAGGAGGCATTGTAGAGGTAGGTTTAATGCCTAATAGAACTCCCATGTGAACCATAGAATTGAAGTTAAAAGCCAACACTTTAGCAAGGATTATGAATAGGTAAGGGGAGAGAGGATCCCTGGTGCAGAGCACCTAGCTCAAAGTTGTCTTTTCTTGAATTTTAGAGTTTTTGTGTGATTTAAAGTTATTTTGTGTTGTTTTAAGGTGGAAGAAATCCTATGAATCTTTTTGAAGCCATATTTTGGTTGTCCAAACTTTTGTTGTGCTCAGGATCCAAAATTGCCATTATCCTAAAATGTTGTCAAAATGTTAATTTTGGGTATGTACTGGGTGGATTCTTGGAAACTTGCTAGAATGTTTGGAAATGGTTTAAATCCATTGTGGTATTCCATTTGAGTGATGGTTCAGGCCTTGAGAGTCTTGGAGTGTGTTTTTGCAATCATAGGTAAAAGTTTTCAAAAATTGGTCATGACAACTTTTGCATTTTTAGGCAAAAGTTGTCCATGAAGGAAATGACATTGGAAGTTGGTTGGAACCAACTTAAAATTGTGTATAAAACCTTCTAATAATCTCCAATAACATTTTAATCAACTTTTGGTTTGCATTCAATCCATTTGCCAAGGGTTTCCTATGCTTTTTCTCACGTTTGGACTATTTTTGCTTTGATTTTCTGCTTTTGTATGACTTGTATAGACTGGTATGGTGCTCATAATAGTAGAGGAAGTTAGGAATTTGTTTTACCTTTCCAACAAGTATAATATGAAGGTCTAAAGTTCTTTGGATCAAAAGTTATCATTGTTTTTGTAAAAGTTGCTCACAAACCCTTGAAATTTGGGGTTTTGATTGTAAAAATGCATTTTACCTGAGCATCCACGAATGGAACAAGTTGAAATCTAGTGGATGGATTGGGTAGGCTCTATAAATATTTTTAGAGTAGGTTTTTTGTGTTTTTGCAGGCCACAAGGGGGATAATGGGTGAGATCAATAACACATAAGCTCATAGCTAGTGTGGGGGGGGCAGCAGAGATTGCTCATTTTCAGTGCCATGGAGAAGTGAAACCCCAAAAACCCATAGTGTTTTGGAAATTTATATGAGTTTAATAAAATAATCCAATATTTTTTGGGTTGGTGATTGTGGCTGGTCAAGAGTTCGAAGCACATCTTCCAAAACTACCTAGAAGCCCTAAACCCCTTAAAAATAGCTCTTTTTCAGTAACCCTAGTTGTATGACAAACCCAGATGGGAAACTGAGGGATATTGTTTAAATTATGAATGGGTATCTTAATATGTAAAAATATTTGGGTGTTGTTAGGGAAGTTTGGAGAAAACAACCAAAAAATAGTCCAAGAAGGGCTAGTCAATTAGGCCTAATAGCAGCCGGTAGAAGCAAGTTGAAAGGCTAGGGTTTGGAAGGAGGTGATGACCTTGTCAATGCATAAAATGACCTTGAACATACCTAAAAAACATAACCACAACCTTTAAACATACTGTTAGAGTGAAGATCCTTGGTGGAGGTCTTTGGAGCTTTGGGGACCTAGTAGGAAACAATCTCAAAATTAGAGATTTGGGTCAAAACCAACAAGAAACCTCAAGAGGATATACCTAGGAGAAAAGACAATATATTTAAGGCCTTGGAGGTCTAAGGAGTGTACCCTAACAAGTTACCTTGGAGGAGCTTGAGTAGAAGGGTGAGTAGAGGAGTTGGGGTGAGTAAGGGTGAATTAGAGAGCTAGGCACAAGACCTCTGCATCAAAGTGGTATTAGAGCCATTATTTGAAAGATTTGGTGTATATCAGATTGTGAAGAATCAGAAGCAAGTTCAATGCCTCCAAAGGCAATGACTCCAGAAGCCATCCGACAGATGGTGACAGAGATGATAGAAGGACTGAAGGATACATAAGGAACCAGAGGAACCAAAGAGGCAAAGAAGGAGAAGGGAAAGGTTAAGACAGAATGAGGTGATGAGACTGATGAAGAAGTGGAAGATGGAGAGGAACCAACAGTAATAGCTATGCCTCAAGACCAAAAGTTATTCCTAGATGCAGTCAAATCCATTTCTAAGGACAATTTGGATGGATTACCCACTGTAGACGTATAAAAATGACCATATTCCTAAATGAATATTTTATGTTCATTTCTCTATTTAATTTAATTTAATTAAATTAAATTTCCCACATTCTTATATTTAAATTAAGTAAATTACTCAATTTATTTAAATTAAATTCACTAGACTTCTTTTTACCATTTAATAAATAAATCATTTTTATTCAATTAAATCCCTTCTATCCACTTTTAATTAAATTCAAATTTAATTAAATAAGTTATCCTAAATTGAATAAATTTAATTTATTTAATTTCCCCAAATTGCAACCAAATTGAATTAAATTAACTTTATTTCAATTAAATCCTATTATCCCTCCATCCACTTGCATTTTCCTACATCTCCCACTTGCATTCTAAAACCTATTCCTAAATTTCTTCTAGACCCTTCTAATCACTTCTAAATTAACCTAACCCATCTTCTAAACTTTGTCACATCCCTAAACAAAGGGAAGTAACTTCTCAAACCCTTAAAGTCTTTGATAACCATTAAAGGCTTCAAGTCTTCAACCACTTAATTTTCCAAAGTCTCCCAAACCATTAATGGTTAATTCAACCCTCTTACATTGTTACAAACTTTTTGCCTAACTTAACCTTCATCCAACCCAAGGGTCTCATCAAGCCTTTAATGCTTTGACCATAATTATTTCTTAATCATTTGCACAAGAGTTTATCCTTGGATTAACTCTTAATCCAATGGGTAAGCCTAACTTAAGCTTAACCCTTATCTCTAGATGACCATGAGGTCTTCTCAAGAATTTAATGTCTCCAACCCCTTCTCTCAACCCAACCCTATGTTGACATTTTTCATCATTTTATTGGTGCAAATTGCAAACAGGGATTCCCAACTTTCAAACTCAACCCTTGATCAACTCTTTCAATCCTGACCATCCATTGCCCTATTTTTGCTATAAATAGAGCTCTCATTCCTCCATTTTGAGAATCCAAGTTTGTAGTATCACACTTATGCTCAAATACACTCAAGCTTTCATATATCATTTATGCTCATCATTTAGCCTCTCTTTTAGATAGAAATTAGTCTAAATATGCATGTTTAGAATACTTTCTTTATCATTTAGCTCAATCATAGACTAATATATCATGCTAGGATAGTTTGTTTACTAACCTTGTCATATTATAATTAGTTTATTGCATTTCTAGAATCATGCATAGCTTAGGATGCATCTCATATTAAATCAACAAAAAGCATCCCTCGTTCTTGCATTTGCCATCCCTAAACCATTTTGCTCAGTGATCTGAGAGCAAAAACATTGGTTTGAGGGACCGTGTAAGATAGAGAGCCATGGGACGCACCTTGGGAAGCTAAGTGATACTTCATTACTCTATAGCTTGCACTAAGAAGTCCTGTGAGTGTGTGAGAAAGGCTCCATAGAGCTCCATTTTTCACATATTGAGTTTTATCGACCCACTTTTCCCGCATACACCCACATATGGAGGAAACCTCAATGGAGAAGAGTTGCTAGCTTGGATAGAAGCTCTCAATAATCATTTTGATTAAAAAGAGGTAGCAGAAGAGAAAAGAGTTAATGTGGCCAAATCAAGAATGAGAAGATCAGCATTGGTTTGGTGGAATATGATGCAAGAAGAAAGGATACAAGAAGGCAAAAAGAAGATAACTTCATGGGAGCGTATGAAGATCAGACTTAAGGCACAATTCCTTCCAGGAGATTATGAAGTTCAAATTCATAAGAGACTACAAAATTTAAAACAAAGGGAGCTAGATGTCAATGCTTACATGGAGGAATTCCATAAACTAAGCTCCCTAGCCATCTCTGCCCAAACAAGCCACGAGACTCCCTTTTTTGTCTTTTTCAGGGGGGGTTTGGTTTTTTGGCCCTATCTTGGGCATACGGAATCATTTTTTTGAAAACGAATAGGAATCAGAAAGCTGGTTCCGAGCTAGACCTCATGGTGTTGGTATTTTTTTCCAATTTTTCTATTTGACTATTTTTTTTGCAGTCAAAGTGAGGTCTCTTTTTTGTACTCTGGGAGACGTAGAATGAGCATCCAACCTCCGTTTTTTGAAAACTTTATATTTTCGGAAAGCTTGTGTTGTGTACTGTCCAGAAATATGAGTTTTCTTTTCTAGATTCTACTCCATGCATATTTTTTTCAGTCTTTTGCTTCTCAGCACTCTAGTGGATATCGTGGTTGTTTCAGGTCCTGGGATCTCTTTTCTGAGTAGGGTGTCTCTGTTTTGATTCTCATTTCTATTTCTAGTCTTCTTATCATTGTAGCTTGTAATTATGCAAATGCACTGAGATAAAGTGCCATCATGCATTGTTTACTTGGAATCTTGCATATCTTGTGTCTTGTTGTACATGCACTATTGATCAAGTGTCATGAGGGGGTTGATGTTTGCCTGTTGTTTGCCATCTTCCTTTGTCAAGTGAGTGTTCCTTCCACAACATTCACCTCATGATGATGTGTCTCAGCACCTTTGATGTTCTTGGTTCTTCGTCATGTAGTTTTTTTTGGCTATCCTTTTTAGTGTTTTTGTCCCTCTCCCACTTCTGCATTATGGGGAGGTTTATCATATTGGTTCTACTGCTTTCGTGGTTCGATTGATCAGCTCTTCAAGCTTTGGTTTCTCATGCCATATGTATCTTCGATTTCAGTTGTTTTTGCCTTGTTTGCCTCCTGATTCAAGTAGTGTCATTTGAGGGCACTCATGCAGATTATAGTCTTCTCTACCTGGTCATGTTCTAGTTCAGTGGATGTTCTTCAGATCAGCAGTTATTCTTTGACAGAGTTTGTAGGTTCTTCATGGTTCATTGATATTCTTTTTTATCTCTTTTTGGAGTAGAGTTTTGTTCCCATGTGGTTTTCTCTATTTCTCCAATTCATAGAGATTTCATTGTATTTGGGTACCTTATCAGACCTTGTTGTCTGGACCCATCTTTATTGCTTTCAGTAGCTGTTCTAGGTTTTAGCTTCTCCCTAAGTCTATCTTAAGGGGGGGTGTTAGAGTATTCGGGTATTTACTTGATTAATTAAACATTATTTGTTTAATTATTTAAGTTCCCTTTATCTCTTTTACACTTAAGCTAACTTTAGGTGCATATAATTAATTATTAAAATTAATTATTATGTGCAAACCTAGGTTTTCCCTTTTAGGGTTTCTTGACCTATTAAAGGTTGAGTTCTTTCTTTTCATTGTATGAAGAAGGATTATTATTGACAATACATTTTGGAGCATATTTTTCCTGTGTAATCTTTCCTTCTGTGATTTGCTTCATTGCTTCTCCTTGTAACAGGTTTTTCAGCTTGCAGAGATTATTTGGGCTCTTGTGGTGTTGTATTTTCTCAACTCCTATAGGATTCATCATAAAGAGTTTGAGTCTATGTGTTGTACCTACTGTCTTAGCACCCAAGAAAGGGGGAAAATGGAGAATGTGTACATATTCTAGAGCAATCAATAAGATCACTATAAGGTATTGATTCCCTATGCCAAGGATAGAAGACCTGTTGGACAATCTTGGGGGTGCGAGCTACTTCACAAAGATGGATTTAAAATCAGGTTATCATCATATAAGAATTAGACCAGGGGATGAATGGAAGACAGCCTTTAGGACCAATGATGGCCTTGATGAGTGGTTGGTCATGTCATTTGGCCTTACCAATGCACCTAGCACCTTTCAAAGGCTCATGAATGAAGTCTTGGTTGAGTTCATAGGTAAATTTGCGATTGTATATCTTGATGACATTCTAATCATTAACAGATCCAAAGAAGAACATCTCAAGGATGTGGAGATGGTCTTGAAGAAGCTAAAAAAGGAACAACTCAAAATCAACCTTAAAAAGTGTGAGTTTCTCAAGACTGAACTTGTATATCTTGGTTTTGTCATTTCACAAGGTTGTCTAAAAATGGATCCTAGTAAGGTTGAGGCAATCCTTAGTTGGCCTAAACCTAAGAATGTCAGTGATGTTAGGAGCTTTCATGGGTTAGCATCCTTTTATAGGAAGTTTGTAAGAAACGTCAGTCATGTGTGTGCTTATGTGCTCAATACTATCAAAGGGGGAGTCAAATGTCAGTTTAGGTGGACAGAGGAGGCCCAAAAGGGATTTGAGTTATAAGAAGATAGTTGACTTACCTAACCTTAGGTTACTTGATTTCAATCATTTATTTACATTTGAGTGTGATGCTAGTCAAAGAGCACTAGGGGTTGTTTTGAGTCAAGAGGGTCTTCCCATAGCCTTTTTCTTTGAAAAGTTGAATGAAGAAAAACAAAAGTACTCTGTGTATGAATTGGAGTTGTATGCCATGGTGCAAGCCTTGAAGAAGTGGCGTCATTACTTGTTTCCCAAAGAGTTTGTGGTCTATACTGACAACCATGCCCTTAGTTTTCTTAATGGACAAGAGAAGTTGAATCAGAAGCACCTCAAGTGGGTAGAATACCTGCAATCTTATACCTTCACTATCAAGCATAAGAAGGGAACCTAAAATAAAGTTTCCGGTGCACTCAGTAGGAGATTCATGACCATACAAGAGGTTAAATTGCACAGTGTGGGGTTGAAGGAGTTGAGAGACCTCTACAAAGAAGACAAAGATTTTGCTGATATATATATGCTACATGTTCTAATTTTTCTAACACTTCTCATGTTTCCTACTCAAATTATATGATACAAGAAGGTTTTTTGTTTAAAAGACATCTCCTTTGTATACCCCAATGCTCTATGAGACAAAACATCATTCAAGAGAAACATTAAGGGGGTCTAGGAGGTCATTTTGGCAATAATAAAACAATGGAGTAGGTTAATCGGTTCTACTATTGGCCCAAGTTGCAATCAGAAGTAAGGAAATTTTTTGAACAATGTGCCATATGTCAGAGAGAAAAAGGATCAGCATGTAATGTAGGTTTATATCAGCTGGTGCAGGAGCACCCAGGAAGACAAGGTGGAGCAGGGTCACTGATAGGCCCTATGGAGGATTTGATAAAAAATGAAGATAAAAAAGACCTATAAGGTCTTTAAGTGATGTAACATGGCCATGTAAGCCATAAAATGTACTGAAATGCAATGTAATGGTCAAAAAGTGTAAAATTGCCATTTTGAGCAATTAGGCCTAGAAAAGGCTAAAATTGGGTTTTTGGGGTAGAAGTGTGTTTAGGTGGATAGAATATGTTTGTAAGGCCATCTAATGACCATTTTAATGTTTTAGAAGGTTTATATATAGGTTTGGGAAGTTGACATACATAGTTGTCAAACTTGACAACTTTGGAGCAACTTTTTGTTGTCAAAAAGTTGTCAAGAATGCAAAAAGTTGTCATAAGTTAGTTATAAGTTGGTTTTAGGTTGGATTTTGACCTATAAGGACTTGAGGGTTATAAATGGATGAAATTGAATCATTTTTGGTGGTTGGTAAAAGGTTTTTTGATCGGTTTTGGAGTTTTGAAGCAATAAAAATCTAATTTTCATGTGTATTTTCCAGGTTTCCACATAGAACAGTCTGATTTTCCATTGTTTTGAGTGATTTTATGAATTATTTTTCATTACTTCATGGTTGTATATGTATCTATAATGAACTAAGTTTATTTTTTCTTTGGTTTGAAGTGATTTGGTTTTGTTTTGGTGAAGTTGTCTAATTTCTTGTGAAAACAGTCATATCCATGCCCTAGGGTTAATAGTGAGCATGAAAATGTTGTATATTTTATTTCCAGATTGATCTAACCCCAAAAATGGGTATGATGGTCTATTATATTGTATATTTTCATAATATTTTGTTTCAGGAGGCCATGCACAAGATGGCATGTGCATTGTGGGAGTAAAGGTGTGAAATTTTAGGGGCAGATTGTTGTAGAAAATACTGTCCTAATACGGGGGTCATATCTCACATTTCCACCGTTGGATTTTTTTGAGTTTTGGATATGTTTTTTATAACCAAGTTAAAAATAATTTCACTAGAGAGATTGAATAAATTTGTTCATTTGCAAAAGTTATGGGTGACTGTGTAAGGGTCTATCAATATGGCAGCAAGGTGGTAGTTTTGCAATGATTTTTCTTTGTCAATGCATTGAGGCAGTTTGTAAAGTCTCAAAGGGTCTTATATTGTTAAGTTTGAGTTGGTTCCATTGAAACTCCACATAATCATCCCTTATTCATACTCCAAAGCCCTTGGGAATGTTTGAGCATGGACTTTGTGTTGGGTTTACCAAGAACACCAAGAAGATTTGATAGTGTTTATGTGGTGGTAGATAGGTTCAACAAAATGGCTCACTTCATCCCTTGTAAGAGTACCAATGATGCCACCTATATTGCAGGTCTTTTCTTCAAATAAATATTAATAATCCATGGACTTCCAGTTAGCATTGTGACTGATAGGGACGTTAAGTTTTGGAGTCACTTCTAGAGAACCTTATGGAAGAAGTTGGGTACTAGACTCTCATTTTCATCTGCCTACCATCCACAATCAGATGGTCAAACTGAGGTGGTCAATAGGTCCTTGGGTAATCTCCTAATGTGTCTCGCTAAGCAACATGTTCAGACTTGGGACTTGGTGATCAGCCAAGCAGAGTATGCATACAATGATTCAATCAACCGGAGCACAGGCAAAAGTCCTTTTGAAATTGTTTATGGAATGCATCCTAGAGGTGTCTTAGAACTTAGTGATATCAGCACAATGACCCACAAGAGTGCTCAAGGAGAGATTTTTGCTAAAGGTATCAAGGAAATTCATGACAAAGTATGGCAGTCCTTGCAACAAAAATCAAGAAAATATAACGAACAAGCTGATCAATCAAGAAGGAACTTGAAATTTAAGGTTGGAGACTTAGTTTTGGCTTATCTCAAAAAAGAAAGACTTCCAAAATGACAGCCAACCAAGTTGATGATGAAGAAGATTGGGTCACTCAAGATTGTGCATAAGTTTGGCCAAAATGCCTATGATGTTGAACTACCTCCTTCTTTGGTCATATATCCTATTTTCAATATTTGTGACTTGTATCCCTATAAAGGAGAATCCTAGACCTATTAGATGGATACCACATTGCAAACTGAAGAGGATTGGGTGAAGGATTTACCAATTAGTCAACCGGTTCAGTTGGAAAGCATCTTGGATGCCAAGGTGATCAAGAAGACAAGAAAGGGCATCTACAAACATTATCTTGTGAAATGGGAAGGTCTACCTAATTCAGAGCTATGTGGATGTCAGAAGAGGACATAAATCATCATGGAGTGCAACTAGCACACCTGATAACTCAAGGGACTTGAGTTCCTCTCCCCAGGGGAGTATGGTGCAGAGCACCTAGCTCAAAGTTGTCTTTTCTTGCATTTTAGATTTTTTGTGTGATTTAAAGTTATTTTATGTTGTAATAAGGTGTAAGAAATCCTATGATTCTTTTTGAAGCCATAGTTTGGTTTTCCACACTTTTGTTGTGCTCAGGATCCAAAATTGGCATTATCCTGAAATGTTGTCAAAATGTCAATTTTGGGTTTGTACCAGGTGGATGCCTGGAAACTTGCTAGAATGTTTATAAATGGTTTAAATCCATTTTGGGATGCAACTTGAGTGATGTTTCAGGCCTTCAGAGCCTTGGAGTGTGTTTTTGCACTCATAGGTAAAAGTTGTCAAAAATTGGTCATGACAACTTTTGCATTTTTAGGCAGAAGTTGTCCATGAAGGAAATGGCATTGGAAGTTGGTTGGAACCAACTTAAGTATTAAACCTTCTAAGAATCTCCAATAATATTTTAATCAACTTTTGGTTTGCATTCAATTCATTTGCCAAGGGTTTCCTATGCTTTTCCTCACATTTGGACTATTTTTGCTTTGATTTTCTACTTTTGTATGACCTGTACGGTCTGTTACAGTGCTCATAATAGTAGAGGAAGTTAGGAATTTGTTTTAACTTAAAAACAAGTATAATATGAAGGTCTGAAGTTCTTTGGATCAAAAGTTATCACTGTTTTTGTAAAAGTTGCTCACAAACCCTTGAAACTTGGGGTTTTGATTGTAAAAATGCATTTTACCTGAGCATCCACGAGTGGCACAAGTTGCAATCTAGTGGATGGCTTGGTTAGGCTCTTAAAATATTTTTTAGATTATGTTTTTTGTGTTTTTTCAGGCCACAAGGAGGAGAATGGGTGAGATGAATAACACACAAGCTCGTAGCTAGTGTGTGGGGGCAGCAGAGATTGCTCATTTTCAGTACCATGGAGAAGTGACACCCTAGCAAACCATAGTGTTTTGGAAAGGTATATGAGTGTACTAAAATAATAAAAGCTTTTTTGGGTTGGTGATTGTGACTGGTGAAGAGTTTGAAGCACATCTTCCAAAACTGCCTGGAAGCCCTAAACCCCTTTAAAATAGCTCTTTTTCAGTAACCCTAGTTGTACGACAAACCCAAATGGTAAGCTGATGGATATTATTTAACTTCCAAATGGGTATTTGAATATGTAAAAATATTTTGGGTTTGTTAGGAAATTTTTGGGAAAAAGACCAAAAAATAGTCCAAGAAGGGCTAGTCAATTAGGCCTAATAGCAGCCGGTAGAAGCAAGTTGAAAGCCTAGGGTTAGGGAGGAAGGTGTAGACCTTGTCAATGCATAAAATTACCTTAAAAATACCTACACAACATAACCACAACCTTTAAACATGCTATTAGAGTGAAGATCCTTGGTGGAGGTCTTTGGAGCCTAGTTGGAGCTTTGGGAACCTAGTAGGAGACCATCTCAAAATCAGAGATTTGGGTCAAAACTAACAAGAAACATCAAGAGGATATACCTAGGAGGAAAGACAGTATATTTTAGGCCTTGGAGGTCTAAGGAGTGTACCCTAACAAGTTACCTTGGAGGAGCTTGAGGAGAAGGGTGAGTAGAGGAGTTGGGGTGAGTAAGGGTGAATTAGAGAGCTAGGCACAAGACCTCTGCATCAATCCCCTTGTCGTAACCCTCTAGAGGCCCCAAACTTCTCCATGGGGCTCCCATTGAGAAGCACAGTGTTGGTGACTGTATATATGCATTCCCCAATAAGTTTGATGAGTTTATCTCCAAACCCCATAGCTTTGAGAACTTTGAAAAGGAAGTTCCAGTTGACTCTATCATAAGCCTTGGAGATGTCAAGCTTGAGAACCATCCTTGGCTAGTGACACTTATCCATGGAGTGAATAATCTCATGAGTAGAGATGACCGCATCAAGAATCTATCTATCCAGAACAAAACCCTTTTGGGAAGGGCTAATCAGAGGATCCAAGAAAGGTTTGAGCCTATTAACAAGAACTTTACTGAAGATTTTATAAAGTGTTGTAGAGACTGATAGGGCGGAAGTCCTTGAGGCTAGATGCCTCCTAATTTTTAGGGACAAGGGCAATGAAGGTGTGATTGAGCTTGTTGAGGAGCCTTCCAGATTTGAAAAAATTCCTAGTGGCCAGAACAACATTAGGGCCCACCACACCCCAAAAATCTTGGAAAAAAGCCAAGGGGAAACCATCAGGACCCGGGGCTTTGAAGGAACCCATGGAAAAAAAAGTGGACTTGACTTCCTCCTTATAAATAGGGGCCAAAATGAGGTTGTTATCTTCCACCAAGAGTGGTGGTGGGAGGCAGTTGAGAAGATCCTCCCCAGCAGGGGCCCCCAAGTCACCATCTTCCCTAAACAAAGAGGCAAAATAGTTGGTAGTCAGTCTGCTCAAACTATCCTCATCCTTGGCCTCTTGATTGTTATCATCCATGAGGGAGGAGATGTGGTTTCTATGCTTGTGGATAATAGCAGATCTGTGAAAGAAAGTTGTATTCTTGTCACCCTCCTTGAGCCATTGAACCCTAGATTTCTGTTTCTAGTAAAGTTCTTCTTTGTGGGAGTTTTCCTTCCATTTTATGCGAAGAGCAGCCTCCTCCATATGTGTAGCTTCAAGGGATTCACCTTGATCAATGCGCTCTTGGATAACAGTTAGTATACTATTGAGCTCCTTTTTTTGCTTGAAGATATCCCTAAAGGTGTATTTATTCCAACCCCAGACGTTTCTTTTGACCAAGTCGAGCTTCTGGGCAATCTAGAACATAGGTGTGCTAGGTATGTAGGTGCTCCACCATCTTTTAATGCAATCCTTGAACTCTGGATGAGAGCTCCACATAATTTCATACCGAAAAGGATGATTTTTCCTTACGCTATTTGTGGTATTCCAGAGGAGGAGGGGTTTGTGGTCAGAGATAGTTCTATGGAGGGTAGTGAGCTTCAAGGAGGGACCAATTCCCTAATTGCCCGAGATGAGAAATATGTCAAGTCTTACCTAAGTAAGATCCTTTCCCTTCTTAAGATTGGACCAAGTGAATTTTTGCCCCGTTAGTTCCACATCCATCAACCCATTCCTACCAATGAAGTTGGCAAGATCAGTCATATTGTCAGAGTACTTTGGAAGGCCTCCCAACTTCTCAAAGGGGATCAAAGGAGAGTTGAAATCACCTACAATCAACTAGTGGGCATTGGCATTATTTTGTATTAGAGAAGATAAGTCATTTCAAAGATTTAGTCTACCCGATCTGGCATTGGGGGCGTAAACATTAATGAGAAGGCAGGAGTCCATCGGGGAAGAGAGTTTAGAGACCAAAAGGTTGATCAAGGAGGGGAGAAGACTGCTAGAAAAATGGGAGGGTTCCCACATGGCAACCAAGCCACTAGAGGCTCCAATAGCATCATTGATAACAAACTTAGCACTAGGCCAAATTTTCCCAGCAACAAGGGAAAAGGAAGATATAGTCATCTTAACTTCTTGGAGAAGAAGGACCATAATTTTATTTTCAAAGATACACTTCATAAGAGCATATTGCTTTTGGGGGTTGTTGAGGCCCCTCATGTTCCATGAGAGGAACTTCATTTCTTACCTTTTATGGACGTCTCCAAGGTCCATTGCCTGCCATTGGCAATAGCTCTTGTTACTTCCTTTTGTCTTGATAGTCTCTATGATGGTCGGCCCGCTTTAAGGTTCATCCCCACATCAGGCTTTGCATTCTTGGTCGTGTGTCTTTTAGTAATCCAGCCCTCGTCAATAGGAGTCATGCAACTGCTAGATGATGCACCAGGAGCACCAGGTGAGAGGATACCCTCGTTTGAAGTGGGAAACAACAACCTGGAGTGAGTTGTCTCTGGGGTGAGAGTGGGGTCCCCCGCAATCTTGCCATCTTCGAGTTGATTAACCAGTGAAATCAAGCTAGCTGCTGGGGAGATGCATTGTTCCTTTAGGGATGATTTAGAGGCTTCATCCACATGCTTTGCAGGAGATTTGAGAAGGTTGTTAATACTCTTAGCAAAGGGGTATTCTTCCATAACCGGGTCCTCAACAGCAGGGGAAGGCAGGTCTGGGCTAGGAGTAGGAGTCACAACAAGCCCCACAACTGGGTCTTGATGGAATATAGGAGCATTTGGCATAGGGTCTTCAACCAGGGCTGGGCCATTAAGCTTAAGAGGCAAGGGGGTCAGAGCTTTACATTGGGAAATAATATGCCCAGATTTGTGGCATTTTTGGTAGAAGAGGGTGGCATTTTCATAAACCAGGGCTTGAGTCCAACTACCAAGCCTGGATTTGAGGGTTATAAAGTTGGGGAATTCATGCTCACAGTAGCTTGAACACATAAATGAGCATAGACCAGGAGCGATTTGGTTCTGGTGATATCATCAACACCAACAAAATGACCAAAGGAATTCCCAATCCATTTAAAGGTCGACTCATCCCAGTATTCAAGGAGAAGCCCCGAGAGTCGAACCCAAACCAAAGCAGTTTTCTATAAGTAAGTTGTAGGGTCGAAGCCAGCCTTCCAATGACAGAGGGAAATGTTGTTTTGACCATAGGACCAGCATCCAAAGAGGATATGAGTGACATCCTCCTTGGCACTGAATTTGAAGAGGAAGAGAGCTCCAGGCATGGCAGTAATAAAAACACTCCCTTTCAGTTTTCATTTGTCCTTGACCCATTTTTTGACCATCTCCACTATGGGGCATAGAGAATAATTTTCCCACCAGAGTATTAGCCATGTTTTGTAAAATACAGTCCACAACAACATCAAGAAGCTCTAAAGATGTTCCCTTCTCAGTTTGCGAGTAGATGGGGATGATGTTGGGGTCCACAGTCTCAGTGTTATCAACCAACACATTTTTCCAACCTTTGAGATTCATGCTAACAACAGGTGGTTCCATGATATTTTGCTTATCATGCACAATTGGCATGTTGGGAATAGGATTAGAAACCACGGGTGTGGCCAGAGAGCTCTCTGAAGAAGAACCGTTAGTTTGAAACATAGCCGGACCGGAGGGACGATCCACCGTGGGACTAGGAGAGGATGTGACAGACAGTGTCAGCATTGTAGAGTCCAAAATGGGGTCCGTAGGCGATGGGGGAAGATCCCCACTAGCAAACTCCACCATGAATGACAGGGGTTTGAATTTTGAACTTGCAGAGCGAGAGAGCAGAGTGGGAATTCAATAATATGGCTCAATTTGATTGGACATCTTAGTTTAAATAAATGTTTGTTATGGGTTAATATTTTTTATATTAAATATTAATTTATGAAAATGAATATAGTGGATGGATATATTTAGTTTTATAATTGAGTAATAAGTGTTGATTAATGAAGTTTTTTTAATTTTGATTATCATTCGTTTGGGAATATGATATCATTTTAAATAAAATGATTTGGATTTTGTGTTTTGTATGTTATGTCTAGAGTTAAGTTGGTTGATTTGGGTTAGGTTCTCAACCATGAATTTATGATATCTTTAGATATGTTCATACACAATATGTAACTATGTTCTATAATTTCCTTGGTTCACCACTTCTTATTATCTCTTCTTGATTAATTGTATTTAAAAACATCTTGAAATTGTTGTCATTGTGTCACTAGGGAACACATTCTCCTAGGTCAACGCATAGAGATGTGTGTTCAAGATTGAAGACAACAAGCAACCAACATAAAAGAGAGGTTCATAAATGAATATTACAATTTACATCAAATGAGGACACAAATGTCTTTTCCTTATACAATTTCATTTGAAATCAAACTAACCAAGTATATAAAGTAAATAAATGAGGAGGATGACCAATCATCAATCTCGATCCATGATCCTTCAGTCCCTAACAGTGGTTTCCATGCCACCCAACCTCATGGAATCAAAAGATCCACTTTCACCATGCTAGGAGATAGTCACAAGGCCCAAACACACAAACACATGCAATAAACATGGGGAGAAGGGAATAAACACATCCAGGAACAAACAAATACACAACATCCAAGTATGAAGTATACATAACATCCATGTATGCATCAAGATACAATCACATTAATAGAAAGGAATACATCTTCTTTCAAGTGCCACTTAGACAACTCTTGGACTAGATGTTAGAGAACAAGCTAGGGAATTCCATCACATATGTTCATTGAGATGACATCATGTGTAACCTAGTACTCCTCTCATATAAATGAGAATACTTGATCTTACAAGTCCAATGCTTACATCAATGAGCATGTCTTCCCAAGTCTTCCTTAGTCTTTATGAGCACTCAAGGCATGAGAGGGGCATTCCATTATCTTAGTTAATTGTCATTCTTTCACCAAATCACTTGATCGTCAGTTTTTATTATAAGAAGTAAAATAAAACTCAACTTCAACTATACTAGTGACAATTGTGTATAAATCAAACTTGGAGTCAAAGTTAAGCCTAACTACTTTAATTTTCAATGACCTAGTAAAATCATAATACATATGGTCAAGAATCTATTGATCTCAAACCATTATTTGGTGTGTCCTTGAATCACTATGTCATAACTCATCTATCAACTAGCCAACAAATATTATTTTTACAATGCTACAAAGGCAAGTACTCATCACTTTAAGTTACTCTAGAACTATTTTATTTACTTTAAAATTATTTTGTTTTAATTTAGAACTAGTTAAGAAAGTGATCTCATCATGCATTATTAATGTTATCTTGGTATAAAAAGTTTTATGAGAGTGGAAACTTGTTTTTAGTTTTGGAAATGGATAAGAAGAAGCAAAAATGGATAGAATGGGGGAAAATTGACACAGGGGCATCAGGAGCCTCATAAGAATGCATTATGTCACTTTTTAGTTTTAGGTTGTTTGAGTGTTTTTGAGTCAAATAAGGTTATTTAAGACCATTTTGAACCTTTTTGAACCATTTTGGAAAGTTTTAAGTTCATTGGTCACAAATTGTAAAAGTTGCAAAAAGTTGTCTTGTTGCACAAAAAATTGTCAAGCAACTTTGTAAAAGTTGTCACATTTGTTGTATTTGTTACCAGCTTGGTTAGTTGGTTGGTTGGGTAGTTGAATATGGTTGGAAATGTATAAATTTTTCATTCCAACTCAAATTTGAGGGTTGGAGAAGGATTGAATGGAAAAAGACTTCTTTTGCACATTTTTACCTTGCATTTTTGTGTGTAAAAGTTTAATTTTCAATTGGTATGACCTTGTACAGACTATTACGAGTCTGAAACTTATATGGATAGAAATATAATTTAAGATCTCAGTTTTTTTTCATTCTTACCAGTCCTAAAGGAAAGGTCATTTGATTGGTCTAATAAGCCAATCTTCCTAACAACCCTGTTCACAAACTAGGGTTTCCAGTTTTTTAAAAAACTCCATAACTTTCATTTCCATAGTTGAATCTTGATGAAAAATTGAGGAAAAGTCTGAATCTGGGTTATCTTCAATCTCACTAAAGTGATTGGCTTATTTATTTGTTTTCTTAAATTTATTAATGACTATTCGTTGCATTTCACAGTGGGATAGTCTTAAAAACTTAGTTTCATGAGGGTTTGTTGAATCAATATTTTATTTTGGATGATCTCAAGTTAAAACTTGTTTGAATATACTCCTAAGGTGTTGTAGAATACATGTGATTCCTTCCCTTGGATGGGTTGAAACAAGATCAATAAAAAATGCTCTTCATAGGTCTAAAGAGAAGTTAGTCATTTGAGCAATTTGAAAGTCTTACAAGAATGTACTGTATTGGTATAATTTGAAGGGTGTTTGTTGTAATTTCATCAAAATGCGTTGTAAAAGGGTTTAAAAGTCCAAGACCTCATGCTTGTGTTTGGTGAATGCTCATCAAGTTCCTTGAGCAAGTTCATTAAGAATAACTAGTCATAGTCCTAGATTGAAGCTATTCTTGTAATGAGTCAAGATTGGTTGTGAAAGTTTTTTTTTGTTCTCTATATAAAAAATAAAAGATAAACTTCTTTAGGTTTGTAATATTAGTACTAATTTTGGGTTGTATTGTGGAATATAATCCTTTTTTTTTAATTGAGTATTATGCATGTATCACTATAAGTTTAGGGTCTGAGAGGGACAATGTCAAGAGAAGGATTTGACTTATGGTAATTGTTGGAGCTTGGTCTAAGAATAATAGATAATAATTTGTGAGAGCATACATATATGAGTTCTTATTTGTATTCTTAACATTCTCCATATGCCTAGTAAGTTTGAGATGGCTTTTCTACTTATTTTATCTTGTTCATAATTTTGTTATTGAATGAACTCATGAGATATTTGTAGTATTTTATGTGCATCTATGTTGTTTTGAATGATATTTTTTTTGTTACTCATAATATTTATGAAAAATATTTCTTTGAATAAAGATTGGGAAACATATGGATTTTTGTTAAGATTGAGGTGTTTCATTATTTGTCATATTACATGACTTATTTAAACCATGTTGTCTCTCTTTATTACTATGACTACCAATCTTCTCTTGGATTGATTATCTTTCCTTGAAACTTTATGAATTTAATGTTCAAATGGATTTTGGCATTCATCAAGGAATAAACACTTGCAACTATATTTATATCCACTCTATGGGACATTAATACTACGTGAGTAAATAGTAATTTGATTTCAAATATATTTTCTATGAAAGAGTGTTATGTACTTGGCATATTGGATTGTTAAGTAATGCTTTTAATTTTCTTGTCATTATCTCCTATGAATTGTTCTTATCTTACATAAACAAAGGGCGAGGGTGGTCATTCATGGTTGGGATTTATTTTGACCCTAATTCCTACCTATATTGTAATATGAAAATGTATCATAGAGGATGACCTTGGATACTAACATGCACTAAATAATTATCTTCTTGTAATGTGCTCATATAGGTTTTAGTTCAAGCCAACAAGGTGTTGTTGGAGGTCAAAATATTTAAAGCCTATTTGGTCAATAGGAAAATTTCCCAAATTGCACTATGGATAGGGTTCCACCTTCCCATGCTAGATCTCCCTATTGAGACCAATGACACAACTTTTTTACTCTTCTCAACACCACCTTAATAGCCATCAAAGAGCCACCACTCCTTTTCCACCATCATTGATTAGACAATACTATTGCTAGATCATACTACCACCTCCAGCTTTCAACCACTAGGATGGATGGTTTTCACCTTTGCATATATTCTATCTCTTCTTAATAACATGGATGGGTCTTTCCTTGATTAGGGGAAATTATCTCACTCAATTCTTGTAATATCCTCATTGAGGAATGTAAATAACGAATCAAAAGAGGATCTGGTGAAAGGTAATAATGTTAGTCTTATTAGGTAAGAGCCCATCAAAGATTTGAGAAGGATTTGTGAGGTGGAGGATGCTATAACCTTGATGAGAAAGACCCCCTCCCTTCTCTAGTATAATGTATTATAATTTACCTTGTATCATAGCTTTATTATTTCCTTTTCCTTCTACTAAATTAGTAATTTGATGATTGTTTCCTTGTAGGAACTTAAATATCATCATTTAATAACTATTTTAAATTTCTTAAATTTTGTGTTTATTTTATAACCAAATTTATTGATTCAACTTTAAGACATAGTCCCTTATTTAAAAAAAACATAATTATAAGTTTTTACTTAAATTTAATAATTTTTTTGTTTTAAAATAATATTTATACTATAATTGATAGTTTATGTCAAATTTATTTAAAAATATAAAATAAGTTTCTAAAAAAAATATTTAAAATCAATAGTCAAAGAAATAATTATTGTTGTGTTTTTTTAGAGTTGAAATTGAGAAGCTCTCATGACATGCATTTAAGTTTTTTATTTGCAATACTTGAAATAAGGCAATATTATTATAATTAGTATTGCTTAATTAGTTATTATATTTCTTAACAAATTAGAAGTTCATTTTTTTCTAATTAAAAAGTATTTATCTTTACTAAAGTGAAGATACAATTTTTTTTAAATAAAATATTTAAAAATTTATTATTAACAATTTGATTGGCTACTTTATTTTATCTTTTATTCCAATTGATTAAAAAACATGAGGTCTTGAAGAGAAAAAATAGGTGTCATTAATTTTATTTGTCATAGAAATCAAGTCTCACACTCTTCATCATTCCTTATTTTGTGAGATAATTCCTCCTTTTTGTAGTCCATAATTTCTATTTTTCTTAATTTAGTATTTTTTAATGAAACTCACAATTAACTCAACAAATTTTTAAATTTCTACATAATTTACACATCAAGTTACATTATATTTTTGACGATTCGCTATTTTATTGTTGAATTGCACTATCTCATTTGAATATAATTTTAATTTTATATAATGTTTTTTTATTATATATTTATTTTATTTAGTTTTATTTATTCTATGTTCATTTTATAACTATGTGTTTAAAAGAGTGTTCACTATAATAGATATTTATAATGTGAGAAAGATCCCTCATTTATGGGGTTAAGCAGGATAAACAATCTTCTAATCCCAGGGATAATGTTTTCTAGATCCCTCTTTAATAAGGTTGGTCAAAATTAACTTTGACGAAGCCTCCTGTGGAAATCCTATCTTATCATTTGAAGGATGTGTCATCAAAGACCAAGAAGATAAGATCTTGTTGGTGTGTGCAAAAAAAATTCAAAGGGATCAAACAATGTCATCAAATTCCAAGCGACACTATTTGGATTGGCCATGGGAAATAAATTAAATTTTAAAAGAATCCACATAGAACAGGAATAAAAATTATTGTCAATGTCATTCATCAAAAAGATACACCAAGATAAAAATTGAAAAAGTGGCTACAACCGATTTAAGAGATGATAGATCAACTCGAGGATTTTATATTTCCCATGCATATAGGGAAGGAAATGATGAGATAGATAGATTGACAAAGGGGGCATTCAAAATGAAAAATGAGGAAATTATCATTAATTTGGAGGATATTTCACACGAGCTTCTTTTCTCTTCGAATGAGGTGGGGAGGTATTGCAGGTGAGTGAAAGTCTAGAGGATTTTATGAAGCCAAATGGAATGATAAGGAGAGGGCACTAGACTTAACACTTAATTATGATCATTACGTTTTAAATGCATGGTGGGGCATTATGCCACTTCATTCTATGCAAAAGAATGGATGTTGCAATTTATATGAGCTCCAAGCAAAGATAAATGTCTTTTTTTGGCAAAAGCTTAGAGTGAAGGCTTGTGGAGGTCTTCAAGACTAGAGCTAGGGTTGTGATCCATGCCATTTAACTAGTTCAAAGAGATAATTTTGTCAATGGTGGGGGGGAATAGGTGAATACTAATATTCCCTCCATGTTTATGGCGAAGCTTTCAGATGCAAGGGAGGAAAATAATGTTTTTGAAGATATCATGATTAGTTAGGTTTGGGCACAATGGAGATGGGGAATAAGTGAATTTATAAGGAGAAGAGTGTCAAGTATGGACCTTCATCTTGAAAAAGAGATTCGTGGTAGTTTCAAGTGACGCTAAATGGCCCACAGATCCCTTTGCGGTGTGAGGGAATGAAATGAATATTGATTAGTGATGCAACAAGGCCAAACATGGTATTGGCTTCCTCAAAGTCATGACTAGAGTGGAGAGGGTCAACAAGGCTGATTGGTCATTCATGCTACTAAATGTGCTATCCAACTAGGAGGTGGAGGGTGACAAGTGAGGGTGTTTAGCAATGATGACTATGTTTTATAGTATTTGGTAGTAGGATATAAACCATGGAGTATGTATTTTTAGATAGTGTTCTATTTTTGCTAACCTTTTGTTAAATTCGACTGGTCTAGAGGTCAAGCCTATACTTGCATATGTTTCTATCTAACTAGGACGTTGAGCCATTTTTATCAAAAGCTCCATTTTTCTTTTCTAATATTGCAATATTCTAAGTAGCCTTATTCTCTTTCATGGACGTAAAACAATACAATCTATTTTTATAAATATAGGGTTGTCACCCCAACAAAAACTTTACAGATAAAAAATAATGTGAAAAATATATTAATAATAACATTTTTATTAAAGTGTAAATTATAAAAAACTAATATAATTAATAATTGTACTGTATTTATATTTATATAATATATTTATATTAAAGAGTAAAAGGAAAAGTTCATTATAATATATTGATAGATATTGTAATAATTGTTAATAATGTAATTGATATATTTATTTTAATATTTCTATTAAATTATTGATTCTAAAATTAATATAAAGATAATTGTATTGAACTTATATTTATATAAATAATGTGATTTCTTTTGTGAAATAATTTAATATTTATCAAAGTAATTATAATAATGAGTATTTTTTATCTTTAACTAATTATTATAAATTATGTTTTTGAGATTCATAAATCAACTAACAAGTCAAACTTTGAGTCAAAGTTAGACCTAACAACATTAATTTCCACCGACCCAGTAAAATTATAATGCAAATAGTCAAGAATAGTTGATCTCAAATCATTATTTAGTGTGTCCTTGAATCACTATGCCATAGCTCATCTTTCAACTAGCCAACAAACATTATTATTGTTGTACTACAAAGGCAAGTACTCATCAACGTTTAAAATGTTTGTTGTAAGAAACCAACTCAACTTCTTCTATACTCGTCAAAATTATATCTAGTATGAATTAAACTTAAAGTTATGGCACATACTACATCCATAAATTTGTTGATCTAACTATATGTATCCTCTTAAATTGACACGTCATAACTCATCTATTAACTAGACAACAAAGACTATTATTACATTATTGCACGACACATACTCACCTTTCATATGAATTAAAGTTATATAATGTAAATAAATATATTTTTTTAAGGTCACCAACAAAAGTTATGAGATAAAAGAATAAGGTTGATATAGTTTCTAGGTAGGTACCTAGTGTATTCAATTATATATCGGTTTCAGCCTTCTCTATCCAATTTGGGCTACTAAGAATTCTTTGCTATTTTAGGGAAGTGCTTTAAAATAGAAGGATACACTTCTCCAATCTACTTCTAAAACAAGTTAAAATGATATTGACAAGCCTATAAATGTTTTCCTTGATTAATAATGAATATATCCAAAGTTGTAAGGCTGACGTCTAAAGTAGATTTCCAACGCAAAAAAATTAAAATTAAAATCGCTGAAGAACACGGGAGTTTAGTACAAAGTTTTAAAGATGGCGAGAATAAAACGGTGAGCAAAACTAATTAAATGTAACTACGTGTATGGGAAAAGTAAATTAGAATGTATGTATAAATAGAATTAAATCTCGATTAATTAAATTATTATATATATTAAATATAAAGTTATGAAAATGAATATAGTGGATGGATATATTTAATTTTATAATTGAGTGATAAGTCTTATTTAATAACGTTTTTCAATTTTGATAATTTGTAGTTTGGGAATGTGATATCACTTAAAATAAAATGATTTAGATTTTGTGTTCTTGATGTTGTGTCTAGGATCAAGTTGGTCGGTTTAAGTCAAGTTCATAGCGATGAATTTGTTATATCTTTAAATATGTCCATGCACGGTATGTATCTTTGCTCTATAATTCCCTTGATACACCACTACTTATATCTCTTTTGACTAATTGCATTTAAACAGACCCTGAAATTTTTGTCATTTTGTCACTAGGGAATACATTCTCCTATGAAAATCTATAGAGATGTGTGTAGAAGATTGAAGAGCACAAGCAACTACCATAAACTGATGCATGCAAATTCACTACTCCTTTTAAGTGCACCAGATCCAAGTGTTTCACAATTAATTACTTCTTAGACGCTTCAACGATGAGAGAGGATGATCAAATGAGAGGATATACAAAATGAATGTTAACAAATGCCTTTAAATACAAACATATAGCACCAAGTTGTGCAAATGTATGTTTAGTCAACTCCTAACAATTAGTGGTAAGGGTGAGAATCACCTCTTCATAACTCCCTTTTAAAATTCACAATCTTGTAATGTCATTACAATTTTGTTTCAATTTCTCGCATAAGATTTGAGTTGGGCTAATTTGGCAAAACAACTATGACAAATGCTTTAATGAAAGTCGGTTGAGTTTAATATTAATTTATCATATGCTTTAAGCATTGTGGTAGGAACATGGTAAGAGCATTTAATTTCATTTGTTTATGATAAGAACTTAAATTGTTTATTCTCTACATGGTTATGTTTTGTAGCTTCACACATGTCAAACACTCACTACGAGTGTTGGAGTGCATCCAAATTGGTTATGCAATCATGTAATTCTTTGAATCATTGGCAAGTAATTAGTTTTCAATCCTTGGGGTGTTTATCATCATCCTTGTGTTTTTCTCATTTTATGAGCATTGGTTCGATGTACCTTGTTATATTGGTTTGTTGTGACAAGTTTTATAGGATTAATAGTTCTTTATGGACTATCAATCCTGGATTTAATTCCTTAGACCCCAAACTAGGACTTTTTGACTTAGGAATTCTTAAGTATTTGTTTCATTTACATCTTTAAAGTTAAATTTTTCAATCAAGCCATAGTTTTTTAATCAAAAGCATTACCTGAGGCATGAACCTTGTGGTACTATTACATTTAATGAGGCATTAAGACATTGATGGTCCTCAAATTTCTAAAGCTTGTGTTGGTGGTTTTAGAAAGGTTATTAGTTTATTTTTTATCTTAATTATGTGCATTTCTTTCTTTATTCTTGTTTGAAGAAGTTTGGTGTAATCATGCATTATTGGTGGTTATCTTGGTAGAAGAAGGTTGAAGGGAGTGGAAACAACTTCTTTTAGTTTTGAAAGTAGACAATAATATGCAAAAATAAATAGAATGGGGAGAAAAATAAAGACAAACTTCTTTAGGTTTGGAGTTCGGGTTGTGTCATGAATTGCAATCCTTTCTTTGAATTTAGTGTTATGCATGTATCACTAGATGTTTGGGTTCGAGAGGTACAATGCCAAGAGAAGGATTTGACCTATGGTAATTGTTGGAGCCTAGTCTAAGCATAAGAGATGAGAATTTGTGAGAGCATACATAATGTGAGTTCTTATTTGTATGTTTAACACTCTTCATATGCCTAGTAATTTTGAGGTGGCTTTTCTACTTCTATTATCTTGTTCACAATATTGATATTGAATGAACTCGTGTAATATTTGTACCTTTTTTTGTGGGTCTATGTTGTTTTGGAGTATACTTATTTTCATTACTCAAAAGACCTATGAAAAAACATTCTTTAAATAAAGATTAGGAAACATACATGGATTTTTTTAAAGATTGAGGTCTTGCATTCTTGGTCATCTTGCATGGATTGTAACTTAAACCATTGTCTCTCTTTATTACTATGACTATGACTATTCTCTTGGATTGATTTTTTTTCCTTGAAAAGTTATGAATGTAATGTTCAAATGGGGTTTGAAATTCATCAAGGAATAAGCACTCATAAATATCTTTCTATCCACTGTATGGGACATTAAGACTACATGGTTTAGAAATTTGATTTCAAATACATTTGCGATGAAATAGTGTTATGTATTTGTCATATTGGATTGTTAATCAAAGATTTTAATTCTCCTATTATTTTTTCCTAGGATTTTTTCTTATTTTACCTAAAGAAAGGGCTAGGTGGTCATTCGTGGTTGGGATTTTTTTTCACTCTAATTCCAACCTATCTTGTAATTTGAAAAGGTATCATGGAGGATAACCTTGGATAATTACATGAGAAATGTTGTGAAAATGTTAGTACTTTGCAAAATGTCATTTATGTTGGATGTTATGTAATCTTAAGAATGTTTGATGCATAACGAATGCACAGATAAGGTTTTATGCTACAAGTGATATATAAAAAAAATAGCATTATTGATGCAGGAGCATCCCCGGTCTATGAGCAATCTTGCATCGACCAAAAATATTTCCTTTCAATTTAGTTATTATTTAGTTCAGTGTGCAACTTTTTGTGTTCATGTCGGTAGGTACCGATAGTTGCTTGCTTTTCATTACAGATCCTATTTTTAGTTTCTAGGTTGGTTCATGTGCTTAATTCCAAATTTTTCAATCCATTTGGATTCTTTTCCGGCTAGTTATCGCTCTCGGTTTGATTGGTTCTGGGTTCCAGGACAGTTCTTGTGCTTATCAGTTGGCTTTCCTTCTTTTCCAGAGCGGTTTATTGGTGTGTGGATCTATTTGGGGTCTTGTTCGATGTTATTTGATGTGTGGCCGACCTTCTTGCTGATTCGCACTTCTTGGTTGTTATTTTTTGGAGGAATTTCTTTCATTCTTAGGACCGACCTAGTTACACGTTTTATTTTCCTACATTGGTAAATGTAATCTTTTGTGGTCGACTCGGATATGTTCTAGAGGGTATATATAGGGTATTATATAATCATTTGTAGGACAAAGAAGAGGTAGAAATTAGAATAAAGATTTAGATTGGTAATTAGTAATCTAGTTGACTCTGAGAGTTTCAGATGGATGGTATCTGGCTTGTAGCCTGCACCGGTTAACTACCGGATGTTCTATGATGACAATACGATGATAATGGGTTGGTTGTCAGAGGTTCTAAGACAATAATATGATCCGAATTTGTAATCTTGCAATGTTTTCTTGTTGATTTCAGTGTGTTACTCTTGCTACATAAGTCAGTCAGTTCTCTTTTAAGGGTTTACCTGTTATGGTTGCATCAATTGGTATCAGAGTTGGTTATGAATCGGTTGGTTGAAGAGTTGATTGCAAACCTTGAGGCATTCCTTTGGGTGGACAGATCACCAATTAGAGGCAGGTTGCATGTGTGTTCAATAGATCGCCAAGTGAGAGGCAATTGAGACCGGTAGTCAGATCGTCGAGTTGAGGCAGTTCACTGGAGCGAAAGAGGAGATGTTGCTTAGAAGGACGAACCCCCAGAGGGTAGAGTAGATGTTGGAGGATTTCAAGAATGAGATGAGGAATGAAATTCGGAACACATTGGTTGGTTTGTGGAGGAATTGAGAATTTGAGGATGAGTATGAAGAAGTCAGTGAAGAGGCTGAAGGACCAGAAGATGGAAGAGAGGAAATATTCCTGAGAGGAGTGGCGCAAGCAAGTAAAGTTCATAAAGTGGAGGTTTTGAACTTTTTCAGAACGTTGAATCTGGAGGATCTGACTAATTGGATCATAGAGTTGGAGGATTACTTTAAGTTTGAGGATGTCAAGGATCCGCAGAGAGTTTGGTTGGCACAGACTAAGTTGAAAGGGAATGCTGCCTTACAGTGGAAAGAATTGCAGAAAGATAGAGTGGAGAATGGAGAAATGAAGATCACCCGATGGAGACAGATGGTTGCAAGATTGAAGGCCAAGTTTATACCGGGAGACTATGAGTTGTAATTGTTCAAGAAGTTGCAGAACCTGAAATAGAGAAACATGACTGTGAAAGAGTATACTGAGGAATTCTATAATGTGATGATTAGATTTGGGCATATAGAGATGGATAGAGAAAAGGTGGCGAGGTACATAAATGGAATTGCATTTAACATTCAGTATGAGATGAGTATGTTGAGGGTTTCCATAATTGAAGAAGTTTGCCAGTATGCTTTGAAGGTTGAGGAGAAGATGAGAAGAAGACAATTGAATAACCCTAGAGGGAAGGAGAGATTCAAGGGGTGGATGAGTTCAGAGAAGCAAAATGTTGAAGAAGAATCAAAACCTAAGTGGAGTAAAGAACCGGAATAGAAAACACAGAGGAAAGGTAGTGGCAATACCAGCAGAGAATTTCCTAACAAATATTTCAAGTGTGGAGAAATCAGACATATATTTTTTGAATGTAAGCAGGGAATGGTGAGAAGTTGTGTGGCAAATGAGGAACTAGAAGGTGAAGGGCATAGATTTTTGTGTTGTGAGCATGACAAAGTGAGAAAATCTCTTTATATTAAGCATGATTGAGTGAGAGACTCTATCTATTATATGCATTATAGAGTCAGACACTTTGTCTACTTTATACATATTCCTCAAAGGTAATTATGTAATTTGATCTAATAATTAGGATGCTTTAAAATATAGGATCCAAACAATTTTTGTGTTGTAAGCATGACAAATTGAGACACTCTATCTATATCAAGCACGATTGAGTGAGAGACTCTATCTATCATAGGCATTATAGAGTGGGAAACTTTGTCTACTTTATACATATTCCTTAAAGGTAATTATGTAATTTAATATACTCATTACGATGCTTTAAAGAATGAGATACAATTTATGGATCATTGTAATGCCACCTCCAAAGGACCAAGGCAAAACCTAATGGAATAAATTTATTTTGAAACAATAACAACCACATAATGATACAACGATAACATGTCATACTTGCATTATAATGTGCACACGAGTGTCATAAGAAACACGATGAAATGAATGTATCGATAAATAGAACAACCTCACCATTGCATAAGAAAGGTGAAACCAGGAGATGAATAACAATCATGGGACAATTCAACCACAATGAACCAATGAGAGAGAGGGAACAACATTCGAAAGATGTTCGAGTACAAACCCAGAATTGTGTTCTGTCCCAAAACCACATGAGGATGAAATGAGGGAGTCATCCATCTCTAACCCACACCAAGGCACACTTTACAAAACTCACAACACATCAAAAAATTGACACCAATGAAGGAGGCCTAAAAGCCAACACTACTTGATAGATAATGGCATTGTCAATTTTCAAGACAAAGAATAGGATGAGTTCACATTCATCTCTAGTCCACTCAAAATATACCTTAGGAAACCTTAAACATAATGGCCAATCCACATAAGATTTTTTCTAACTAGGAGACACAAACTCTCTAGTAACAAAAGGATGACGAATTATTTCCAAGTAACAACATACTTCCCAAGGTAAGGAGATGCCATAAAACATGATACAAGACACTCACCAAAAATTAAAAACTTGATAATTCTTTTGAGGTCAAGGGGACGACTTTCATATTCAAGGTTTCTCCCAAAAATAATTAAAAAACACCTCCCAATGATAAAACAAAAAAACTAGGCATTTGGAGAAAACTATCATCTAGATGGGACATTAGTACCCAGAGAGGACATTGGGGCCCATGTTAGTAGTATAAACATTGCATTGGAATCCAATTCTAATGTTGGAGTCTAATCCCAATGTTTTATTTTTGGTAGTGCGATGTAGTCAAGATAGAAACATGTTGGTAAAAGGACCAATGAGCAAACCCAAGAAAATGTTGGTTCCCCAAGACATGCCAACTACCCTAAAACTATCCAAGATGAATCATGACCTAAATTGAACTTAGAAACAAAAAAATAACATAGGGTCAAATATATAATTATATCTCCTAGGCACACAACACTACCAACAAGAAAAGAATAAGGTAGGGAGGTGTATTAGAACCTCCTCGATTCTTGTACACATTTCCCTAATAAAAAAAACTTAAGGTAAAGAAGCTATGACAATATGACTTTTACAAGATTGTACAAGTCCTCAAAAGAGACCCTAAAATGGTTCAAAATGACCTAACACTCTAGGAACATCCATCTAAAGACATGAAGAAGGCATGGTGGGTTCACAACATTTCCCAAGAGTCAATTGAGATGCATTAAATTCATTTTAAGCCCAAAATAAGATTCCTACAAATTGATGTAGTCATGCTCAACTCCAACATCATCTCACATAAGCAAGTTCATATTTAGTATCATAAACCAAATCAATTACATTCCATCTCAAAGTCAGGTTCATAAAATAATATTACAATTTACATCAAAATGAGGACTCAAATGTCTTTAACTTATATAATTGCATTTGAAATGTAACTAACCAAGTACATAAAGTGAAAAGTTAGGAGGATGAACAATGATCAATATTGATCCATGATCCTTCGATCCCCCAAATTTTTTTCCATGCCACCCAACCTTGTGGAATCAAAAGATCCATGACAGGAGATGGTCACAAGGCCCAAGGCCCAAACACACAAACACACACAAGCAACATGGGGAGAAGGGAATATACACATCCAAGAACAAATAATAAATGGCATCCAAGTATGCATCAAGATACACTTACAATAATAGAAAGGAACACATCTTCTTTCAAGAGATACTCAGACTACTTTAGGAATAGATGCTAGAGAGCAAGTTAGGGAGTGTCATTTAATATGCTCACCAAGATGACATCATGTTGAACCTAGTACTCCTCTCATACAAATGAGGATACTTGATTTTACAAGTCCAATACTTACATCAACGAGAATGTCTTCCCAAGTCTTCCTTCATCTTCCTTAGTTTCTATGAGCACTCAAGAGGGCATTCCATTATCTTATTTAATTGTCATTCTTATACAAAATAACTCGATCATCGATTTTTATTATAAGAAGTAAAATCAAACTCAACTTCAACTATACTAGTCACAATTGCGTATAAATTAAAGTTGGAGTCAAAGTTGAGCCTAACAACTTTAATTTTCAATGACCCAGTAAAACCAAAATATATATGGTCAAGGATCTATTGATCTGAAACCATTATTTGGTGTGCCCTTATTACACTATGCCATAGCTCATCGGTCAAATAGCCAAAAAATATTATTATTGCAATACTACAAAGGCAAGTACTCATTACTATAAATTACTCTATGACTATTTTATTTACTTTAAAATTATTGTATTTTAATGTAGAACGCGTTAAAAGAATTATTTAATTTTATAACTATTGAGCTCAAAATCAACCAATCATTTTTTTACAAACAAATCATTTTCTCATCAATGTTTACCAAACATTTGTTCTAAGAAACCAACTCAACTTCATCTATATTAGTCATAGTTGTGTTTAATACAAATCAAACTCAGAGGCAACATGAAATATCATATTTATTGGCCCAATGAAATTATGATACATATGACTACCATGAATTTGTTGATTCAACTATTTTTCTGCTCTTGAATTGATATGTCATTGAAGATTCAGTTCTAGGTAAAGATGAACTGAGTGAACCGACAAAAGAGTGAAGTAGAGCAGAGAAATTTCAAAACTGAGCAGCATGATTTTAGTTGAATATGTTGGAGTTTATGTTGGTGTTGCCATCAATGCCAAAGGGGGAGAATGTTGGCATGATTGGCATAGCTGATGCAGATCAAGAATGGTGCCTGAACCGGTAAAGGACTGTTTGTGATGACATTGTGATGAAAAGATTGAGATTGCATGATTGGATGACTTTGATCAGTTATTTGTGTTGTCATTGATGGAAATTGATGTTTACTATGTTGTATTTTGTCATCTAAGTCTTTTTGGTCTACCATGTTAGCCCTATATTTTTGCTTGTTCCTAAAGCCTCATGATTAGCTAAAAATCAGCTATTTTTAATGTTTTAATGCTGAAGTTTTTGTGGCCAAACTCCATATCAGCTGAGAGATTTTAATTCTTTAATATAGAGTTACCGATATTTCCAAATAATTAAATCTCAAGTCTTATGTTTCATATGCCAAAATTATTTTTGGGTTATGCTCTACTTGGCTCACTTATTCTACGGTTAAAATTTCACAAGAAACGGAGTTTTCACTAAAAAGTTATGAAGGTTTTTCTATGGCAGCCCAAAGGAACAATTATCATTGAACTTGAACCTTGAACCTCCTTAGGTTCAAGCAGTTCAAAAGGTTCAAAAGGTTCAAAGGTTCAACACGGAGCTAGATATGAAAACAAAGTGATAAATCAAATATAATGTGGGTGCAGTTTGTGTTTTGAACCTTCTGACTGAACCCCGCAGGTTCAAGGTTCAAGTGGTTCAAAAGGTTCAAACGGTTCAAAAAGTTCAAGCAGTTCAAATTGTTCAAGCGGTTCAAATTTCGGGTTCATTGTAATTTTTGGTCTTTGAACTTGAACTTTTAACCTTCTTTGGTTCAAGCCCACAGGTTCAAGCACACAGGTTCAAAGTTCAAGGTTCGATTTCAGAGGTTCAAATTCAGAGTTCAGAGATTCATCAGATGCAGGTTCAAAGTGTGTGAGTTTCAGAATTCAAAAAAGTTCAAAAATCCGATAACATTGGCTTGGCTAATGTTTGTAATTTTCAATGTAATTTGGAACCACAGATTTTCTGAGACAAAAAAACTTAGTCTCGGTGCGGGGGGCATAACTTTCAATTTAACTGTTGGATCGCATTGAAATTTTAATATGATTTGGAAAATGTAGCTTTCTAAATTCTCACTAGAGCGATCGGACAAATATTATCTCAGTCAAAAGTTATTTATCTCTGAGTACGGGTCTATAAAAATTTTGAGATAAAAATATTTGAAGATTTAAAACAAAAAAAGTTATCAAGAAGAGGATAAAAGATAAAAGAAAAGATTGATTAATTATCTTTTCAAGAATCAATTATTGATAACTGAAAGTCTCTTTAAAGAAAGAAAGAGACCATATATAGGAGGAAAAAAGAAAAGAAAGGGGTTCCGAAAATTGTGATTTTGGGAGCAACAGATAATATTTTGGTTATCATATGAATTGTTTGGATTACAGAATGACTGGTTATTAATGAAATGTTGTGTTATCTTTGAATCTGTGCGTTCTTAGATTTGCAATCTTTCTTAAGTTGATTATGGGCACAATTTAAATTGATGATCAACTACCTCTGTAATCCTTTTCAATTCATGTTTATTATTGGTTGTTCGATGACTCACATTGTATTGATTTGCTTGATCCCCCTTGCTTTGTGAAGCATGAGAGAGTATCGATCAAACCATTAGTCTTCGCTGAGTCTCTATTTTGCTTTGAATTTATACAGCAAGAATGTTATGAATCAGAGTCTGTGAACTCTCCTTTGAATATTCTTTTCAGAGATTTCTTATGTGTGCAGTTTTGAAGGCATTTATTTGTGTTGATGGATAAATGTTGAAGCCTTTCGATGCTTTTTGGTTAAAAGTGTTAGCGTATCAACTGTATAATAAATTCATTGTAAATCTTGTAAAGAGGGAGCTGTACCTCTCAATTCAGAGGAAGATTATCACTTCAATGATAATCTATCCAATTGTTAGTGCTCTTTGTCCTTTGTCCCGGGCATTTGGAGTTAGTATGTGTATTTTTTTTTTAGGGACAAATTTGTTCACTAACATACCGGAAATGCCTTACCAGTATTATAGGCACTGAACTAGGAATTAGGACCTTAACCAGTAAACACAGAATGTTTTGATTTGATCTAGCGATTGGTGATGATTGAAGTTTTGTGGTTTGGAAAGTGAGCTTGTATCATTGTAATATGTATCTGACCGGAACCACATCATGTTTTGGTTATCAGAAATCATGTTTATGATTTCTGTTGTATTTTTGCTAGGGTTTAAGAAGGGTTTAAGGACTGATAAATAATTCTCTTAACCGGTAATCATTTTTGGTCTGGCGGTGATCTACATCAAGTTCAAATGTTGGTGATGATGTGGCACAAACCGCATGAAGTGTTTGAGAGATGTTTTGGCACGGTTGGAGAGTGAATTTCTTGGGAATATGCAACGTGCTTAATTAGCAGAGTATTCTAAGGGTTTGACTTTGTATCAGATCGATATGCGATGATCATTCAATGGTTGTAATTGATTTGTAATTGATTGTAATGATCCATATGATGATTAATGATGATTTGTAATGAGCTGTAAAATATATCTGATGATCTATGTTGTAAGTCTTAGGGTTTTGTAACCGACTAAGTTGTAAAGGTTATTTATGTCAATACATTTGATGTTTGGTGTGTCGGTGGTTTTGAGAAAAGTGTGAAACCAAACTAGAGTATGAGATTTGCCAGAGAGTACCAGATTTGGCGCTTAATTGGATCTAATCAAGCAAGCATTTAATTGTTGTACCCATATCATTCATTGTTGTTCTCTAACAATTGCAGTAGTCAAAATCCCTTAATTGGGTAGGTCCTAACATGCCTTACATTGTAAATCCCTTAAACAGGGTAGCTTTATATCAGAGTGTTAAATCATCTTGCGAGGTTGATCCTAACAGGTCAAAGCTCCTAACAGATGTACAGGTAACAAAAGCTTTAAAAGAGGATTCAGATGGTTTTGAAACACTATTATCAAAGTTGTTTAACTCAAACACAGTCAACTTTCCAATAAGAGAATCAATAGTGACTTTATCTTTAGAGATAGATCTCAATTCTTGAATTGCAGAAACTCTAATAGCATATTGTGGTAGGAGAGTTCTAAGCATTTTACTCACAATAATATCATCATCAATATTACCTCCAACACTCTTAATACCACCTACAACTTCTTTAATCCTTTGATCATATTGTGCAATGTTCTCACCATCAACCATTTTCATGTCATCAAATTTGCCTCTTAAACTTTCTTCTTTTGCTCTTTGAACATGTTCATCTCCTCCATAAATCAATTCTAATTTCTCCCATACCTCAAATGCAGTTTCTAATCCATGAACATCTATATACTCAGAATCAGATAAAGTACTTACAATTGCTTCCAAGGCTTGAATGTTTTCTTGTTGCTCTTTAAGCTCATCCGGTGTCAAGGGGCTGGTAGTAGGAGCAACATACTTGTTCATCACATGATTACAATACTGAGCACCCAATCCTTTAATGTATATCATCATCCATTCTTTCCATATATCTGGTAGTTGTCCTTGGTAAACTTGGGACCCTCCTTCTTCATCATCTTTCTTTGGGATCTTTCCCTCAAGCTGTTAATCTTTCTGCACATAGAGGGCCAATGCTCTGATACCAACTGATAATCTTAGAGGATCCGGTTAAAATTGAGAGGGGAGGGGGTGAATCAGTATTAACAATAATTTCAATCTTAAAACTTGAACTTATAAAACTTCTTCAATTCAAACATAAACCAGTAATAAACTCTTTACCATTACCGGTAATCACTGATAACCAGTTGTTAAACTAGTTTATCAGAACAACTCATTAAGTGTTCATCAATATGCATAAACTGAAAGTAAAACATAACGACACAAAAACATTCACCATATGAACACCATTTTTTTCACGTGGAAACCCAAATAGGGAAAAACCACGGTGGGAATTGGTACCCACAAAAAATTGTGCACTCTTTTGGAATGCGCCCTGTTAGGAGCCTAGCCCAATTAGAAGCTTACAATGATTCCCTATTAGGAGCAAACCCTATTAGGAGTCACCCAGTTAAGGGATTTAGATGATGAGCCATGTTAGGAGCTTTGACCTGTTAGGATCAACCTCACAAGAGGATTTAACACTCTAATATAGAGATACCCGGTTAAGGGATTTACAATGTAAGCCCTATTAGGACCTACCCGATTAAGGGATTTTGACTGCTGCAATTGTTAGAGAAGAAAAGTGAATGATCTGGGTACAACACTTAACAACTTGCTTGATCAAATCTAATTAAGCTCCAAATCTGCTACTCTCTGGTAGATCTCATACTCTGGTTCGACTTCACACTTTTCTCAAAACCACCGACACATCAACATCAACTGTACTAACATAAATAACCTTTACAACTTAGTCGGTTACAAAACCCTAAGACTTACAACATAGATCATCGCAAATCTTTTACAACTCATTACAGATCATCATTGATCATCATATGGATCATTACAATCAATTACAAATCAATTACAACCGTTGAATGATCATCACATCTTGATCTGATACAAAGTCAAACCCTTAGAATACTCTGCTAAGCACTTTGCATATTCCCAAGAAATTCGCTCTCCAAATGTGCCAAAACATCTTTTAAACACTTCACATGGTTTGTTCCAAGTCATCACCAACATTTGAACTTGATGTAGATCACCGCCAAACCAAAAATCATTACCAGTTAAGAGAATTCTATACATGTCCTTAAACCCTTCTTAAACCCTAGCAAAAATACAACATAAATCATAAACATGATTTTCGATAACCAAAACATGATGCGGTTCCAGTCAAATACATATTACAATGATACAAGCTCACATTCCAAACTGCAACACTTCAATCATCACCAATCGCTAGATCAAATTAAAACAATCTTTATTTACCGATCAAGGTCATAATTCCCAGTTCACTGTCTCTAATACTGGTAAGGCATTTTCAGTGGACGAAAAAGACAGATGAGAAATTACAACATAGTAAAAATCAGTCACCATCAATTACAACACAAATAAATGATCAAAGTCATCTGATCATCCAATCTCAATCTCTTCATCACAATGTCATCACAAATAGTCATTTACTGATTCAATCACCATTCTTGATCTGCATCAGTTATGCCAATCATGTCAACAGTCATAGCTCATTTATTGAGTAGCCAAAAAATACTATTATTGCATTATTACAAGACAAATATTCACCTTTCATATGAATTAAAGTTATATAGTGTGAATGAATATTTTTTAGTTCACCAAACAAAAATTATGGGATAAAAGTGTAATGCTAATGTAACAAGTGACTTAGTTTCCTAACTACCTAGTGTATTTAATTAGATATGTAGAGATAGAGTAGGATCTTAGAGAGGCCATAGTTGTAATAAAGTATTTGTTGTTTAGTGCAAACTTTGAGTTTATTTGAAAACAAAGATTCTTTAGTATTTTTGGGTTTTGTATTGAATGTTGTTGAGTAGAGGGAGTCATGTTTTGCATTGAGAATGAGGATACTTGATCTTAAAAGTCCAATGCTTACATCAGTGGGCATGTCTTCCGAAGTCTTCCTTAGTTTATACAAGCAGTCAAGGCATGAAAGGGGGGATTCTATTATCTTAGTTAATTGTAATTGTTTTACCAAATCACTTGATCATCAATGTTTATTATATAAGAAGCAAAATCAAACTCAAATTCAACTATACTAGTCTTAGTTGAGTATAAATTAAACTTGGAGTCAAAGTTAAGCCTAACAACTTTGATTTTCAATGACCTAGTAAAATCACAATACATATGGTCAAGAAACTATTGATCTCAAACCATTATTTGGTGTGTCCTTGAATCACTATGTCATACCTTATCTATTAACTAGCCAACAAATATTAGTATTGCAATGCTACAAAGGCAATTACTCATCACTATAAGTTACTCTCAAACTATTTTATTTACTTTAAAATTATTTTATTTTGATTTAGGACTACCTGATAATTATTTTATTTTATACAACTATTCAACTCAAAATCATCTAATTAGTTCTTTAGAAACAAATCCTATTCTTATCAATGTTTACCAAATATTTGATATAAGAAACCAACTTAACTTCATCTATATTAGTCATAATTGTATTTGGTACCCATCAAACTTAGAGCCAACTTTAGCTAAAATATTCATTTGACCCAATAAAATTATGACACGTATAACTTTCATAACTTTATTGATTCAATTATTTGTCTACTCTTAAATTGATATGTCACAACTCATTTATTGACTAATCAACAAATACTATTAATACATTATTACAAGACAATACTCACTTTTCATATAAATTGAACTTATATAGTGCGAATAAAGATTTTTTTAGGTTACCCATAAAAGAGTAATGTTGATGTAACAAACACTTAGTTTCCTAACTACCTAGTGTATTCAATTAGATATCAATTTCAGCCTTCTCTATCCAATTTTGGCTACCAAGGAATCGTTGCTATAATGATTGCAAGTGAGTGAATGTCCAGAGGATTTTATGAAGCAAGATGGAATGATACAGAGAGAGCACTAGACTTAACACTTAATTATGATCATTAGATTTTAAATACATGGTGGGGCATTATGCCACTCCATTCTATGCAAAAGAATGGATGTTGAAATTTGTATGAGCTCCAAGTAAAGATAAATGTCTTTTTTGGGAAAAAGATCAGAGTGAAGGCTTATGGAGGTCTTCAAGACCAGAGATAGGGTTGTGATCCATGCCATTTAACTAGTTCAAAGAGACAATTTTGTCAATGGTGGAGGGTAATAGGTGAATACTAATATTGCCTCCATGTTTATGGTGAAGTTTTAGATGCAAGGGAGGAAAACAATGTTTTTGAAGATATCATGATTAGTTAGGTTTGGGCACAATGGAGATGGGGACTAAGTGAATTTATAAGGAGAATAGTGTCAAGTATGGGCCTTCAGCGTGAACAAAGAGATTGGTGGTAGTTTCAAGTGACCCTAAATGGTCCACAGATCCCTTTGTGGTATTAAGGGAATGAAATGAATATTGGTTAGTGATACAACAAGGCCAAACATGGTATTGGGTTCCTCAAAGTCATGACTAGAGTGGAGAGGGTCAGCAAGGTTGATTGGTTATTCATGCTACTAAATGCACTATCCAATGAGGAGGTTATGAGGAGGGTGACAAGTAAGGGCATTCAACAATGATGACTATTTTTGACAATATTTGGTAGTAGGATATAAACCATGTAGTATGTATTTTGATAAAGGTCCTATTTTTGCTAACCTTTTGTTAAAGTCAACTATTGTAAATGCCAAGACTATACTTGCATATGTTTCTATCTAAGCAGGGCATTGAGCCATTTTATCAAAGGCTCCATTTTGTTTTAATTTTTCAATATTTTGTGGAGTAGCCTTGTTCCCTTTCATGGATGTAAAATGATGCAATCTATTTTTATAAATATACGGTTGTCACCCTAATAGAAACTTTTACCAATTAAAAATAATGTGAAAAATATATTAATAATAACATTTATATTGAAGTAAATTTCATGCTCTCCTAATTTTTGAATTTCTACAATGGTCATCATTTCTGCAGGGGAGGGGTCGTCCTCCTTGGAACCTTACCCCCCTGCTAACTTGCAGTTGTGTTCGGATCTAGCTCTCCTGCTGCACTCCCAGAGTGCGGGGTGGGCTCCCTTGGTTTGTGTCGTTGACGCTTGTAATGCAGTGTTGCATGAGGATCCCTCCCATGTGAAGATTCCACATGAGACCTCCAGCTTGGATTCTTCTAACAAGGTTCCCAAGACTGATGTTGTGGGGCCTTTGCCTAGGGAAGCTCAAGTGAGTACCTGAAAAGGTGCCCTTATTGGAAATACAAAGTCAAGGTCGTTGACTCTGCTGCCAAAGGTAACTGTTGGTGAGGATGGTCCCAAGATTTGTCTCGTCGACAATATTATGGATAATATCACTTCCTCCCTACACCTCTACTTGGTGGGGAGATTCTTAGCCTTCAGACCCACAATAGATATGGTCAAAAGATGGGTTGGTTCCAGATGGAAAATTAAAGGTAGTGTCTCTGTCTCTACTATGTCGGGGGAGGGCTCTTTTTATTCAGATTCACTACTAAAGAAGACTTCATTTACATTATGTTTGGTTCATGGTCTTTTGGCAAACACTGCTTAACTCTCTCTAAGTGGAAGTTGGGGTTTGACCCTAGTGCAAACCTCCTCAGACTGGTGCCGGTATGGATCAGAATCCTTGGCCTCCCTTTGGAGTTCTGGGATAACACCATTTTTAGATGAATTGGTAACTCTTTTGGTTAGTTCGTTGCTGCTAACAATGTGACGATGCAGAAGTCTAGACTAGTTTATGCTTGCCTATGTGTGAATGTGGTTGTTAACAACCCGCTCCCTAACTTCATAGCTCTTAAATCCAAATGGGTTAAATGGACACAAGCTATTGTCTACAAGAATGCCTCCCTTTATTGTCAAAGGTGTGGAAAACATGGCCATGTAATAGCTGATTGCCCGATCCCTCCGCCTCTGGAGGAAAAACTAAAGGAGAAGTTGTCATCCCCGGGTATTGTCAATGTGGAGGAAACTCAAAATGTTACCCCCCCCCCCACAATCCCCCGGTTACCGACAATATTGAGGATAAAACAAAGGACTTGAAGGAAAGGGAGGGTCCTCAAGATACTATTGAGGAGGGCTACCCCTTCTTGGAAGACATTCTTAATATGATGAAAACCCCTGACCCCAAGGTGGCACCTCTCTCCTCGGGGAGATGCTTGGGCTCGGACTTAGAAGAGGGAGAGATATCCCAAACAGAGGTAGAACAAGAAGGACTGAAAGTAGAAGAGTGCTCTAGAGAGAAGAAAGGGCACAACGAGACCACTCTGTCTATGCTCAAGCAACTAAATCCCAACACTATGGGAGATAATGGGAGAAGCATATGGTGCACTAGGGATGGGCCCACGCCTTCCAAAGGGAATGTCCTGGATCCAACCTCCTCTTCTTCTGCTACTAGATATACTGGGGAGATCATTGTTCTCTCTCATGGAAGTCATTTTTCCCCGTCATTGCCTATGGATAAAGAGAAAGAGGAATGGCAAGAACCTAAAAGAAAAACTAGAGGAAATAAAAAGGCAGATGTTGGAAATGACTCTAAACCAGGCAGACCCTCTGAGAGGACCCTCAAAACTAAGGTAATGGTCAGAGAAATTACCAATGGACAATAATTAATTCTGGAGACATCTCAGAAAGGAAAGAAATGAAGTTCCTTTCATGGAACTTAATGGGTTTAAGTAGCTCCCAGAAGTAGTACGCTCTTAAGCAATGCATAGTGACCAATAAGGTTGATATTATTCTAATCCAGGAGGTGAAAATGACCTATCAAAATTTTTCTACTCTTGTGGACAGTATATGGCTGGGTGTTGCCTTCTATTATAGTGAGGTGGAAGGTGCTTTAGGGGGAATTTCTACTCTCTAGAATAAGAGCAAGTTGGATGGGCACGCTGTTGACATTTCTCACAGCTTTCTTACTACCAGGTTCACTATGAACAACTTCTCATGGTTCTTCTTCAACATCTATGCTCCTAATACTAGATATGGTCGAGCTCTGGTCTGGGAGGAAATCACTACCTTCATGACTAATAATAGGGAGGCAATGTTCATGTTAGCCGATGACTTTAACACCCCCCTTTTTCCCTCAAAGAAGTTAGGAGGTTTAACGGATTACAGTGATAGCATGCTTGAATTTGCAGACTTCATTAGAAATAACGAGTTACTTGATCTTTACCTTCAAGGGAATCCTTTCACCTAGTCTAACAATATAAAAGGCTCTAATCCAATTCAGGTTAGGCTAGATAGGTTTCCGATCTCTGCCAAGTGGGACCTTGGTAACTGTAGACGCATAAAAATGACCACATTCCTAAATGAATATTTAATGTTCATTTTATTCTCATTCCTCTATTTAGTTAAATCTAATTTAATTAAATCACTCACATTCCTCTATTTGATTAAATAAATTATTCAATTTATTTATTTAAATTCACCTAAGCCTTTCATGTCATTTAATTGAATAGATCATTTTATTTAATTAAATCCCTTATCTCTCCTTACATTTAATTAAATTATTCACTCCAAATAAATAAATCTAATTTATTTATATCCTCCACTTACAACCACAATTAAAATAAAGTAATTTGTTTTAATTAAATTCTATTTTCCCCACCCACTTGCAAAATCCTACATATCCGACTTGTCTCTTAAAACCCCTTTCTAAATTCTTCTAGAACCCATCTAATCCTAATCAATTAGCCTAAACCTTTCAATTATCCCTTTCCCCTAAATTTGAGGATGTCACTTCTCAAATTTGGAGTAAAGTCTTCCAAAGGCATTAAAGCCTTTATGCCTTCAACAAGCTAACTTGTTGAATACCCCCAAATTTGGAAGGACTCTTACAAATTTGTCCCCAAAGTCTTCCAAACCATTAATGGTTAACTAACCCTTTGTGGCATGGTAAGAGACTTTTTGCCTAACTCAACCCTCATCTAATCATAGGGTCTCATCAAGCATTCATTGCTTTAACCATGGTTATTCCTTTAACCCTTGCACAAGATTTTATCCTTTGGGTAAAAGCTTTATACAATGGGTAATCTTAACCTAACCTTAACCTTTACCTCCTAAGGTAACCATGAGGTCTTCTCAAGCATTTAATGCTTCTTACATCTCTCAAGCAGTCATATGTCAACAATTGTCACCATTTCATTGGTGAGAATTGTAAACATGGATTGATAACTTTCAATCCTAACCCTTGATAAGCTCATCCAATCTTGACCATCCATTGCCCTATTTTTCCTCTAAATAGAGCCCTCATTTCCTCATTCTGAGAATCCAAGTCTTTAGCATCACACTTATACTCATTTCTAGCAAGCATTTAATCTCTCTTTGAAATAGAAATAATCTAATAAACATTTTAGAAGCATTCTATCATCTTAGTTAATCATATAAACTAGTATATCATGTTAGGATAGTCTTGTACTAATCTTTTCATCTTATCATCACTAGTTTAGTTCATATTTGATAAAATCATGCATAGTTAGGATTGCATTCATATTAAGATTGATCAAAAGCATCCCTCATTCTCATGACTGTCATCCCTAAGTCACTTTGCTCAATGATCTAAGAGAAAAGGCATTGGCTTGAGGGGTCTTGTGAGATAGAGAACAATGGAACACCCCTTGGGAAGTTGAGCTATTCCTGATAGCTTCATAACTTAAACCAAGAGTCCCATCGGTGTGTGGGCAGGTCATTGAATTTTGTAATTTCCATTTCATTGCACCGCTTTTCCTGCATATAGTAACAATTCCTCACTCTCGTCTCTCTCGTGCACTATCTCTGACCATTCCCCAATCCTCCTTTCTTGGGTTAAAAATTTGGCCTCAGGCCCCATACCCTTTAAGTATGAGATTATGCAACACTCTCACCCAAACTTCAAACAGTGTATCCAAAATTGGTGGAACTCCCCTGTTCAAGGTCCTACTATGTTTAGAATCACTAAAAAGATAAAGATAATCAAAAGGGAGGTTAGAGCCTGGAGTAAATCTTCCTTTGGTGGTATCTTCAAGAGAAAGAAGGAGGTTGAAACCAAGTTGGACTGCCTCCAAAGAACCATTGTAGAGGGGATCACCTCAATGGATATCCACAAAGAGAAGGAATGTTGGAGACAAAAATGGAAAGAAATAATGAGCATTGAATAAATCTACTGGAAGCAAAGATCCAAAATCCAGTGGTTAACTGAGGGGGATAGGAAGACCTCCTTCTTTCATAGATTTGCTTCAAAGCACAAAAGGAGAAACACTATCCGATCCATATTCAATAATAGAAATGAGGAATTGGTGGGGAATAGTGAGATTGGTCAATGGGCTTCTCTATACTTTGCTAATTCTTACATGAATGACAAGCCCAACGAACCTACTGAGGTTAGTGATAAGCTTCTCAATCTTATCCCTCAAGTTTTGAATGATGTTGACAATGAGCTATTGATGAGCTGTGTGTCTGAAGATGAAGTTAAAGAGGCAGTTTATGCGATGGCTTCCTTTAAGGCCCCTGGACTTGACAGCTTCCCTCTGACTTTCTTTCAAGTGTTATGGGAAACTATGAAGTATGACCTAATCAAAGCTACCAAGGACTTCATTTGCACTGGGAACCTTCTGAAGAAATTGAATAACACTTTCATTGTTTTGGTTCCCAAATTTTATAACCCAAAGTTTGTGACTGATTATCACCCTATCAACCTATGTAATTCGGTCTATAAGATCTTCTCTAAAGTTGTTTTCAACAGAATTAAACCCCTTCTTGATAGATGCATTAGCCCCTCTCATAGGGGTTTTGTTCCGGGCAGGCAGATTCTTGATGCAGTCATAACCACCCATGAGGTCATCCACTCCATGGAGAAAAGTCACAACCTAGGTATGGCTCTTAAACTTGACATCTCTAGGGCTTATGATAAAGTTAACTAGAAGTTCCTGTATGATGTTCTTTCCAAGATGGGATTTCGGGGAAGATTCCTCAATATTATCAAGGTGGCGGTGGAAAGTGTTCACTATTCGGTGATTGTCAACGACACCACTTGGGGATTCTTTAAGGCTGGGAAGGGACTAAGGCAGGGGGACCCTCTCTCATCTTATTTGTTTATTATGGTGGCAAAAGTTTTGAGTAGGAACTTCTCCCAATTAATCAGGACTAGAAAAATCTCGGGGGTGAAAGCTACTTCTATCCTTCCTCTGGTGGTTATGTAACAATTTGTTGATGACACCTTCATGTTTGGCCAGTCGTCTGTTATAGAAGCAAAATAATGGAAACACTTGTTGGAGGATTACACCCTTGCCTTAGGACAACTTATCAACTATAACAAGAGCAAAATTTATTTTTTCAACACTGATAGAAATCTCCAAGGTAAACTTATGTAAATCCTTGGATGTTGTGATGTTGTGATGTTGTGATGTTGATCTTCTTGATTCCTACTTGGGTCTTCCCCTCATGATTAAGGAGGTCACCCCCCAATCATGGGAGTCTATCTTAGAAAGAATGCATAAGAAACTTGCTAGCTAGACTGGAAAAACTCTGAGTAGTGCTAGTAAACTCCAGCTTCTGTCGACCTCTCTTCAAGGTGTCCCAGTCTATTTTATTTCACTATTAAAGATATCCATTGCTATGGTTGAGAAACTTGAGAAAATCCAAAGAAGCTTTCTGTGGATGAGGATGGAGGAAAATTCCAAAATCATCTTAGTCAATTGGGAGGTGGTGTGCAAACCTAAGTACATGGGAGGCCTATGGATCAGGAAAATTTCGGACCTGAACAAGGCTTTGCTAACTAAAATTGGTTGGAATCTTATGAAGGACAAAGCTAATTGGAGCAAGATTATGCAGGCAAAGTATTTTAATCACAACCCCTTCTCTTCCCTTCTTTCTTCTAATGAGCTTCCACCTGGTTCTAAGATATGGAACAACATTGTCAAAAATAGGAAGCTGCTTGAACAAGGCCTAAAATGGCAGGTGGACAATGGTGAGAAAATTAGATTCTGGGAGGACAACTGGATTGGCGATAGACCCCTGGCCTCTTCCTGCTTCAATTGCCTCATGGGAACTCTCAAGGACTCATTGGGTCCTCTTGTGATGAATTACATTTCTCCCTCTCGCTGCTGGTTCAGGCTTGCTGATGGTCTTGGAGATAATACTCATTAGGGCCATTTGGTGGAAGACTTACAATCTCTTCTTGAGGAGGTCAGGATCCACTGATTCCCTCATGCTGATAAGTTTGTTTGGGATATGAATCCCTCAGGGTCTTTCAGTGTAAAGTCGGCCTACAATCTCTTGTTCACTCCTGTGAATGATTGCTACAGCTGGAGAGAATTTTGGAATTCTCAACTTATCCCTAAAATAAACTTCTTCTAGTGGATGACTTTGCATGGGAAGATCCTTACTATTGATAACCCTAAAAGGAGAGGCTTCATGTTAGCCAATCAGTGTGTTATGTGTAAATGTGCTGAGGAAAGCATAGATCATCTTTTTATCCATTGCCCCTTCGCTTTTATGGTCTGGCACAATTTTTTATAGAAATTTGTGGACCTTCTTGGAAGATTTGCAGCAGTTTATCAACAACTGGAAGTGCCCCTCCGCCCACCCTCCGATTAGACAGTTTTGGAAACTCATCCCTTCCCATATCTGTTGGCATATCTAGAAGGAAAGGAACAACTGGATCTTCCATGAGACTAATAACTCTGTTGACACAGTGGCTGGCATAACAGAAAAGCTCCTTAGGGAGAATGCTTTGGTCTACAAATGGAAAAAACCACAATCTGCCCCTCTGGTGATGGATTGCATTTGGATTGGGACATGGAATATTCCTGACAACTTCCTCTGATATGACAACTCAAAAAAAATGGAGAGGCATAACACTAGATGGTCGGCCCCGCCCCCCTCATGGCTCAAACTTAACTTTGATGGCGTCGCTCACAGTGGAGTTGCAGCGAGAGGTGGAATTATAAGGGATAGCTTGGGCAACCTGATTCTGGCCTATGCGGGGAATTTTGGCTCCATCTTGAGTAACATGGTTGAAGCCCTTGCACTCTTCTGGCGGCTTAAATTGGCTCTTGATATTAATGCTAAAAGACTAATCATTGAAGGGGACTCTAAGTTGATTATTGAGGCGGCTAGCTAAAGGTGTTTCAGGGATTAGCTAGATGATTAGAAACATAATCAAGGACATATGGTCTATGATAGTCTGGCTTGAGGAATTTCAAATTCAACACATTTATAGAGGGAAATTCGATGGTGGACTCTCTAGCGGCGACGGGCCTTGAGATGAAAGGTATGAGGTGTTGGAGACACCTAGATTCACTTTCTGATAGACAGAAATCCCTAATCGGGAGAGACCAAAATTTCTCTACTAGCCAATGATTTGCTTTGTCCTTTTTTACAAGTGGACGTTTTGGCCCGTCTGTGATGTCAAGCTACAGGAGGGAAATTCAAATTTAAATTGGGTAGGCTATACCAAGGTGGCTTCTGGTGGTCCCCATTTTCTCCACCGCACTGGTCTGGTGATGACGTGTCCAACCACCGATAATTGTGTTACCAAAGGATTGAAGCGTCAACTTTTAATCATTAACTTGATAGACCATAGCAAGTACATCACTTATTGCTATAACTAGAACTTAAGATTTCTCCATAATAAAGATCTTTTCAAGTTGGTGGATGAATTAAGAGGTTTCCTTTCGCATGCTTACCAGAGCTGGCGGATGCATGCCTTGGGAAACACCATAAAAGATAATTATTGCAGCTTTCACCACACTTTGGCTAAATCGCTGTTGATTTTTCTTATCTTTCGTTCTAGTTTTTCCATTTGCATAACCATTTCTAGTTCTATGTTGCTTACCAACTTCACTCTGGAGGAAGTTGTTATGCGGGGGATTTAGTCCGGGTTGAGCCAAATATTATTGACGACTGCTTCCACAATGACCCATGCATTTGGATGTATGCCAAGGAAGGGGGCATTATCTCGTTCATGGAATCCATGACTGGGTTTGACGAAAACCTCTCCATGCAATTTGTCAGCACCTAGAATGACAGGAGAGTTGTTATGGGGGATATTTCATTTAAAATCAATGAGGACGTCATCGCCCAGGCTACGGGTCTTTCAACTGAGGGAAGGAAGTGGAAGAAAACTAGCAGGGTCACGGATGAGACCAGTATGAACCACTTCTACAAAAAGGGTGAGGAACCAGTTAAGATGTGTGGGGGTTTCAACAGAGAATGCCTACCTTATCCGTGGGACCAGGTGTGCAAAATTATTATGAAATACTTTACCTTGAGGGAAGGTATGGTGTTTTCTATTATTACCATTTCCCATTGCTCAATCATTTTCACAACCATGATACTATTTATTTTACGTTCTTTTTATTGCATGCCTTAGAATCTACTATTAAAGAAGTTTGTCATTACATGAGTCAAGACAACAATTTCACCATCCTCCACTAGGGTTTGACGTTTCGACTCTACAATTTCCATAGGGCCCTGTGTCCTCCTAAACCTATCTCTATTCAACCCACTCCCTCCCTCCATGGCCCCCCTGCTAGTACTAAAAAAGATAACAAAAAGACCTCGAAAAAGCCTATTACGCCTTGTCAATCCTCTGACCACGCCCCTCTCATTTCCCCCAAAATTGGGGATAAAAACAAAAGCAACCCTTTCGCTACTAAACCTACCTCTAAGAAACCCAGGAAAGAACCTAAGATCATGTTAGTTGAGTTTGACGTAGAGGACGGTGTGACCCCGCGGAGGTCCAACAGATTTGCTGGCAAACCCCGTATGAAACAAATTGTTATGAGGAAGAACTATGTCAATGAGGGTGAGGAAGATTCTAAGAAGGCAGAAAGTGATAAGGTTGAGGATGATATGGAGGCCATGGAGGGCTCGGAGTCCCCCAAGCTGGATACTAATGCCCTTGACTCTGAGACTGTTAAGGATGATAATAAGAACACCTCCCCTTATTCTGCCACTTCCCCTCCACATATCTTTGAGGAGGATGGGAGAAAGTCTGAGGGCAGGCAGACTGCTGCTGAAGGTGGAGAGAAGGAGGAGGTGGTGCATTGTGCAGGTTGTAATGCTATCTTTGAGGACCTGAATGGAGTGAAGAAGAAGCTGGACTATTTGGATTCCCAAAAACAAAATTGTGAAATTTGCCATTAAAGTCATGCACTCCTCGACCACTTCAATGTGCCTACTGCACCAGGAAAAAGTGAAACAGGGTGGGCTGGAAGGTGACACCACGAAGGAACTGTTTGAGTTCCTAGTTGAAGATTGGACTGGGCTTCTGCTCTCCCAGCACATGGGAGATGGAAAACATGATTAATGGTGGATGCTTTTCTTTTTTGTTATAGTTTTAATTTCAGGATCGGCTAGATCCCTATTAAGTTTAATTTCTTTATCAGCCATATAAGGCTTGCCAAGACTCTTGCTACTTTCTTTAGTTTTAATAGTATGAACAATATGCTTATCTCTAAAGATAGTTGGTTTAAGGTTAGTAACTTTTTTTATTATTTGTTGTTTAAGTTGCTATATGGACGAGATTGTTATCAATCTTGGGTTATTCTATAGTTGTAGGTGGTTTTTATTTTTGATGATTAAGATAGGGATTGGCTGACTGTCATTTGGCAACTGTGTATGTGTTGGTTATGCTCTCTCTAAGGCTTACTACGTATTTCGGGTCAGCCCCCTTGTTTTAGCTGCTTTATTATCAAAAAATATTTATATTGAAGTGTTGATTATAAAGAATAATATAAATAATAACTGTATTGTATTTATATTTATATAATATATTTATTTATTATATAATATATTTATTTATTATATAATATATTTATATTATAGTATAATGAAATGTTGATTATAATATATTGATAAATATTGTAATAATTGTTAATAATGTAATTGATATATTTATTTTAATATTTCTATGAAATTATTGGTTCTAAAATTAATATAAAGGTAATTGTATTGAATTTACATTTATATAAATTTCATATGAGTTTTTTGTGTGAAATAATAATTTATTATTTTTCAAAGTAATTATAATAATGAGCATTTGTTTATCTTTAACTAATTACTATCAATTATATTTTTGAGATTCATAAATCAATTAACAAATCAAACTTTGAGTTAAAGTTAGACTTAACAACATTAATTTTCAACGACCTAGTAAAATCACAATACATATAATCAAGAATTGTTAATCTCGAGTCATTATTTGGTGTGTCCTTGAATCACTATGTCTTAGCTCATCTATCAACTAGCCAACAAACATTATTATTGCAATACTACAAAGGCAAGTACTCACCATTATAAATTACTCTAGCACTATTTTATTTATTCCAAAATTATTTTGTTTTATCTTAGAACTAATTAAGAATTATTTTATTTGATACAATTATTAAACTCAAAATCAACCAATCAAACTATGAAGACTTTATATAAACAAATATCTATTATTATTCATAAATCGATTAATCAATCTACAAAACTACTATACTAACAAATCACTTGATTGTTAATAGAACAAATTGTGGTTATGAAAAAACAAATTCAACTTCAACTACACAATTAGAGTCTTAACATCAAATTCAAAATCAGCCGATCAATTTTTTACTAACAAATCCTTTGCTCATTAACGCTTAGTAGATAGTTGTTATAAGAAACCAACTCAACTTCATCTATACTAGTCAAAATTATATCTAATATGAATTAAACTTGAAGTTATGACACATACTACGCCCATAAATTTGTTGATCTAACTATATGTCTCTTCTTAAATTGACATGTCATAACTCATTTATTAACTAGACTCACCTTTCATATGAATTAAAGTTATATAATGTAAATAAATATTTTTTTTTAGGTCACCAACAAAAGTTATGAGATAAAAGATATAGTTTCTAAGTAGGTACCTAGTGTATTCAATTATATATCAGTTTCAGCCTTCTCTATCCAATTTGGGCTATTAAGAAATATTTTCTATTTTAGGCAAGTACTTTAAAATAGAAGGATAGAGTCTGCTTCTAAAACAAGTTAAAAGGATATTGACAAGCTTATAAATGTTTTCCTTGACATTAAGAATGAATATATCCAAAGTTATAAGGCTGACGTCCAAAGTAGATTTCCAACGCAAAAAAATTAAAATTAAAATCGCTGAAGAACACGGGAGTTTAGTACAAAGTTTTAAAGATGGTGAGAATAAAACGGTGGAAAAGTTTGTAGAGAAATAAAACGAGTTTTTATATGAGCAAAACTAATTAAATGTAACTACTTGTATGGGAAAAGTAAATTAGAATGTATGTATAAATAGAATTAAATCTCGATTAATTAATTTTTATTTATTTTTGGTTGTGGGTAATGTTTTTATTATATTAAATATAAAATGAAAATGAATATGTGGATGTATATATATTTAATTTTATGATTGAGTGATAAGTCTTGTTTAATGATGTTTTTTGATTTTGATAATTTGTAGTTTGGGAATGTGATATCACTTTCAATAAAATGATTTAGATTTTGTGTTCTTGATGTTGTGTCTAGGATCAAGTTGGTCGGTTTAAGTCAAGTTCATTGTCATGAATTTGTTATCTTTAAATATGTTCATGCGCGGTATGTATCTTTGCTCTGTAATTCCCTTGATAAACCACTTCTTATATCTCTTTTGACTAATTGTATTTAAAAAGAGCTTGAATTTCTTGTCATTTTGTCACTAGGGATTACATTCTCCTATGAAAACCTACAGAGATGTGTGTAGAAGATTGAAGACCACAAGCAACCACCATAAAATGATGCATGCAAATTCACTCCTCCTTTTAAGTGCACTAGATCTAAGTGTTTCACAATTAATTACTTCTTAGATGCTTCAATGATGAGAGAGGATGATCAAATGAGAGGATATACAAAATGAATGTGAACGAATGCCTTTAAATACAAACACATAGCACCAAGTTGTGCAAATATATGTTTAGTCAACTCCTAACAATTAGTGGTAACACCTCTTCATAACTCACTTTTTAAATTCGCAATCTTGTAATGTCATTATTCAATTTCTCACATAAGATTTGAGTTGGGCTAATTTGGCAAAACAACTATGACAAATGCTTTAATGAAATTCGGTTGAGTTTAATATTAATTTATCATATACTTTAAGCATTATGGTAGGAACATGGTAAGAGCATTTAATTTCATTTGTTTATGATAAGTACATATATTGTTTATTCTCTACATGGTTATGTTTTGTAGCTTCACACATATCAAACACTCACTACGAGTGTTGGAGTGCACCCAAATGGGTTATGCAATCATATAATTCTTTGAATCATTGGCAAGTTATTAGTTTTCAATCCTTGGGGTGTTTATCACAATCCTTGTGTTTTTCTCATGTTATGAGTATTGGCTCGATGTACCTTGTTATATTGGTTTATTGTGACAAGTTTTATAGGATTAATAATTCTTTATGGACTATCAATCCTAGATTTAATTCCTTAGCCCCAGACTAGGAATTATTAAGTATTTGTTTCATTTACATCTTTAAAGTTAATTTTTCAATCAAGGCATAGTTTTTTATCAAAAGCATTACTTGAGGCATTAATGTTGTGGTACTATTACATTTAATGAGGCACTAAGGCATTGATGGTCCTCGAATTTCCAAAGCTTGTGTTGGTGGTTATAGAAAGGTTATTAGTTTTTTTGTTTTTTTTAAAAGATTTTTTGTTTGTTCGCCAATGGTAAGCTCTATTTGAGAAGCCAGAAATTATGTGCATTTATTTCTTTATTCTTGTTTGAAGAAGTTTGGTATAATTATGCATTATTGGTGGTTATCTTGGTAGAAGAAGCTTGAAGGGAGTGGAAACAACTTCTTTTTGTTTTGAAAGTAGATAATAATATGCAAAAAGAAATAGAATGGGGAGAAAAATAAAGACAAACTTCTTTAGGTTTGGAGTTTGGGTATGGAGTTTGGGTTGTATCATGAATTGCAATCCTTTCTTTGAATTTAGTATTATGCATGTATCACTAGATGTTTGGGTTCGAGAGGTACAATGCCAATAGAAGGATTTGACCTGTGGTAATTGTTGGAGCTTGGTCTAAGGATAAGAGATGAGAATTTGTGAGAGCATACATTTGTGAGTTTTTATTTGCATGATTAACACTCTGCATATGCCTAGTAATTTTGAGGTGGCTTTTCTACTTCTATTATCTTGTTCACAATATTGATATTGAATGAAGTAATGTAATATGTGTACCATTTGACTGATCTTCTCAATGGTTCAACAACTAGACCTTGAAGTCATACTTTAGGGGATTGGACATCCAAATAAGTAGTTATCTTTCATCATGAAGGTTCATTTAGTTATCAACTCAGGGTGTATACTTGAAATGGGTCTGCAAGGTATATGCACGAGAAAGACTAAAACAATCACCTTTCCTATTGCTGGAAATGAAATATTGTTGAAGGAAAATGCTGAAAGAAAATAACTAAAATGCTTGAAAGGAAAACTAACTAACTTCTAAGAAACAACTAGGAAAGACAAGACTTTATCTGTGATCAGCAAACAGGGTTCTACTTAGTTTGCAGTTGTTGTAGGAACAGTCACAAAAAATATTCCAGTGGCTGCAGGAACAATCTGTGATCAAGATAATGCTAAGTACATAATGAAAAAGTAACTGATAAAAGAAATCAAGGGAATACTCACTAAGTGGGCCCCCTTAGTAAGCATCCAAACAACTGAATCAAATGCTTGGAACTTAAAGTATTATCTTTATTAATCCAAAATTACTTGATAACATAACAACATATTGTTGGAAGTCTGTCTCTCAACTAAGCTAGAACTGTATTACAAATGCTGAAACTATTCTTTTTCAACCCCTGTACAAGAGAAGGTGGGCGATTATTTAAAGCATGAAATTCCTAACTAACTAGCATACCACTCCCAAAGTTCAAGGAGGATGCTTTTATTGAACAAGGAGAAAAAGAAGGTGAAGTTATAATTGTTGAGAATCAGTCAAAGTCTACTAGAACAACATAGAGAATTAGTGTAACCTCTGTCCTAAATTTACTCCTATGAAAAAGGAAATCATGAAGTCTTCAAATAAGTCATAATGAACCATCTTCAATCGCTAGTTGACTCTTTCAATGGAAATACTTGTTGTCTCTTTTACCGGCCAGCAACTCCATGATCTTTATTGCTGAGCATCTTAGACTGGTTCAACATTCTTCTTTAGTCCTGCATGAAATTGTTAACATGCACAAGTATAGGCATATTTATCCCTATTAGAGTATCATTCAAAATCTACATGCATCATTACCATGGATATTCCTCATAGCATAATTTCCTATTATACTGCATCAAAAAGGAACATGCATCAAACGAGTTCATGTCATATGACCATATTATCAAAACATATAAAGTCTTATCACTTAGTAAAGGTTCTGAACTCAAAAGACATATCTAGACTCCTAATGTCCCAGTAATGACACATAAACATGGATAAAATAGAGCCATTATTTTGGCTCATCACCATTTTTTTTGGGTCTATGTTGTTTTGGAGTATACTTATTTTCATTACTCGAAAGACCTATGAAAAAACATGCTTTAAATAAAGAGTAGGAAACATATGGATTTTTTTTTAAGTTTGAGGTCTTGCATTCTTGGTCATCTTACATGGCTTGTAACTTAAACCATTGTCTCTCTTTATTACTATGACTATGAGCATTCTCTTGGATTGATTTTTTTTTCTTGAAAAATTATGAATGTAATGTTCAAATGGGGTTTGAAATTCATCAAGGAATAAACACTCACAAATATCTTTCTATCCAGTGTATGGGGCATTAAGGCTACATGGTTTAGAAATTTGATTTCAAATACATTTGCGATGAAATAGTGTTATGTATTTGTCATATTGGATTGTTAATCAAAGATTTTGATTCTCCTATTATTTTTTCCCAGGATTTTTTCTTATTTTACCTAAAGAAAGGGCTATGATGGTCATTCATGGTTGGGATTTTTTTTCACTTTAATTCCAACCTATCTTGTAATTTGAAAACGTATCATGGAGGATAACCTTGGATAATTACATGACGCAATGTTGTGAAAATGTAAGTGCTTTGCAAAATGTTATTTATGTTGGATGTTATGTAATCTTAAGAATGTTTGGTGTATAACGAATGCACATATAAGGTTTTATGCTACAAGCAATATAAAAAAAAAAATAGCAATATAAACATGAAAAAGGAAATAAAATCTCTATATAATAAATTCAAAAAGGTCTAAAAGTTATTTTAAATGCTTGAGTCAAATGTAAATATTATTTATGTTTGGATAGTTTTGCCAAGTAGATATTGAATGTACTAAGTTTTCACAATGATTTTAGTAACAATAAAATGATTAATTGTGTCTTATTATTATACAGTATATGTATTTGTTAGAATTTATTTTAATTCTATAATTGATCAAAGGTAAAGTAAAGGAATAATAAACATTGACAAAAATGATTGTACAAATATGGAAAAAAGTTTCTTTGATGACTCTATTAGAAAATGTGATAAATGCATTAGATAGATAAGTTAATTCCAAAGCCTACGGTTTGCATGAAAATGGATTCGAAAGGGAGAATTCAAGTCTAATTTTTTAACCTTGGTTGTGAACCTTGTGTGAGGCCAAAAGGAATTGGAGATTTGTTAATAAAAACATAACTAGTGAGGATTTTATCACTAATCACCTTGAAAATCCCATTATGTTGCATAACTTTGATGGATGGGCAGTCTAGTGAGTTAAGGATCTTAACTCAAGTGAATAAAGATTCAATTGGAGTTGGCTATTATAAGTTTAAGTCAAAGAGAATACCATGGACATGTACATTGGTATTCAACTAGAGAAAACATCTTAACAATTTGAGATAGGAAATTTATCCCAATTTGAATCTTTATATAATAGAGAGATTACTTGACTCATTAGAAAACTCATGCATTTAAGTTGGAATATAGAAATCATATTTTTTGGGTAAGGATCTATGCTAAGTTACCTATGAAACATGTGGGATGCATAGCATGATTATGTTACATCAAAAAATATATCTAATGTGCAAGTGTTGGATTTGTTTAAGCTGGCATGAAAGAGTGGGATAACATATACATTGTGAGCATTGTAAAGTGAGGCACTACTCATTATATGCATGATGGAGTGAGTCATTTTCTTATTGTAAGCATGAATGAGTGAGAGACTCTATCTATTATATGCATTATAAAGTGAGACATTTTGTCTATTTTATACATCTTCCTTTACACTACTCAGCTAGATGATGACATTGTCAATTTTCAAGACAAAGAATAGGATGAGGGCAAATTCACCTCTAGTCCATTCAAAATATACCTTAGAAAGCCTCAAACACAATGGCCAACCTACACGAGAGTTTTTCTAACTACGAGGCACAAAATCTCCAATAACATAAGGATGATGAGTCACTTATAGGAAACAACATGCTTCCTAAGGTAAGGAGATGCTATAAAATATGATACAAGACATTTAGCAAAAATTAAAAACTTGAGAATACTTTACAGGTCAAGGGGACAACTTTCGTATTCAAGGTTTCTCACAAAAATGATTAAAAAAACACCCTCCAACGATAAAACAAAAAAACAGGCATTTGGAGAATACTATCATCTAGATGGGACATTAGCACCTAGAGAGGACACTAGAGCCCATGCACAATAGTATAACTCTTGCATTGGAGTCCAACTCTAATGCTAGTGTCTAATCCCATTTTTTTGTTCTTGATAGTGCAATGTAGTCCTAGAAACACATTGGTGTTCAAAAAAGTGAGTTAAATCAAGCTAAGGTTGGGTGCCCAAGACATGCCAACTACCCTGAAAGTATCCGAGATGAATCACGACCTAAATTGAAATTAGAAACATAAAAAACAACATAGGGTCAAATAGAGAATTCTATCTCCTAGGCACACGACACCACCAACAAGAAAAGGAGAAGCTAGTGAGGTGTATTAGAACCTCCTTGATGCTTTTAGACACTCCCCTAAGAAAAAATCCTCAAGGTAAAGAAGCTATGACACTTTATGACTTTTACAAGACTTTACAAGTCCTCAAAAGAGATCCTAAAATGGCTCAAAATGACCCAACACTCTAGAAACATGCATCTAAAGAGATGAAGAATGCATGATGGGTTCACAACATTTCCCAAGAGTCAACCGAGATGCATTAAATTCATTTTAAGCCCAAAAGAAAGATTCCTAAAAATTAATTTTACATTATTCAAGCATAGGCATTTAAACAAACCATGATGTAGTCATGCTCAGCTCCAACATCGAGTCACATAAGCAGTTTGGATTTAGTATCATAAACCATATCAATTGCATTCCATCTCAAAGAGGGGCTCATAAAACAATATTACAATTTACATTAAAATGAGCACTTGAATGTCTTTAACTTATACAATTGCATTTGAAATGAATCTAACCAAGTACATAAAGTAAATACATGAGGAGAACGACCAATGATCAATCTTGATCCATGATCCTTTAGTCCCCAACAATTGTTTCCATGCCACCCAACCACGAGGGCATCACTGGTTGGGCAATATCATATCATGTGCATTCATATTGGGGGGCTTAATATCCCAAAAATGAGGGTACAATATATTGCCTATTGGTGAAAATAGGGGGGGTTTTAATTTGGGCTATGAAAAATGTAATATTTGGTGAAAATAGGGAGGCTTTTAATTCAAGTTGTGCATTGGGAGGGGGTGGAAGAAAAAGGATTCTAGGGCAATATTTTGTGAAAATAGGGGATTCTTTAGTATGCCATGAACACACGTGATATAACTCGTTCACTAAGTGAAGCCCCTATGCACCCAACCTTGTGGAATCAAAAGACCCACTCTCACCATGATAGGAGATAGTCACAAGGCCCAAACACACAAACACAACAAGCAACATGGGGAGAAGGGAATACACACATCCAAGAACAAAGAATACACGACAACCAAGTATGCATCAAGATACACTCACAATAATAGAAAGAAATACATCTTCTTTTAGGTGCTACTCAGACTATTCTAGGAATAAATGTTTGAGAGAAAGTTAGGGAGTGCCATCGTGTATGCTCACTAGGATGGCATAATGTGGAACCTATTACTCCTCTCGTACAAACAAGGATACTTGATATTAAAAGTCCAACACTTACATCAACGAGGATCTCATCTTAAGTCTTCCTTAGCTTATATGAGCACTCAAGGCATAAGAGGGGGAATTGTATTATCCTAGTTAATTGTTATTGTTTTACCAAATCACTTGATCATCAATGTTTATTATAAGAAGTTATATCAAACTCAACTTCAACTATACTAGTCTCAGTTAAGTATAAATTAAACTTGAATTAAAAGTTGACCCTAACAAATTTAATTTTCAATAACCTAGTAGAATCAAAATACATATGGTCAAGTCTGCCGATCTCAAACCATTAATTGGTGTGTCCTTGAATCACTATGTCATACTTTATCTATTAACTAGCCAGCAAATATTATTATTGCAATGCTACAAAGGCAAGTACTCATCATTATAAGTTACTCTAGAACTATTTTATATTCTTCAAAATTATTTTATTTTAATTTAAAACTAGTTAAACATTATTTAATTGTATAACAACTATTGAACTCAAAATCAACCAATCAATTTTTTACAGCCAAATCCTTTGCTCGTCAATGTTTACCAAATGTTTGTTCTAAGAAACCAACTCAACTTCATCTATATCAATCACAATTGTATTTGGTACCCATCAAACTTAAAGCGAACTTCAACTAAAATATTCATTGACTCAATAAAATTATGACACATATAACTTCTATAACTTTATTGATCTAACCATTTGCCTTCTCTTAAATTGATATGTCACAATTCATTTATTGACTAATCAACAAATATTATTAATACATTATTACAAGACAATACTCACCTTTCATATAAATTGAAATTATATAGTGTGAACAAAGATTTTTTTGGTCTCCCATAAAAGAGTAATGTTGATGTAACAATAGCTTAGTTTCCTAACTACCTAGTGTATTCAATTAAACATCAATTTCAGCTTTCTCTGTCCAATTTGGGCTACCAAGAAATTGTTGCTGTTTTAGCCAAGTGGTTTGAAATAGAAGGATACACCTCACCAAATCTACTTCTAAAATTAACTATGGATGTTGACAAGCTCACAAGTATTTTGCTTTACATAAAGAATGAATAAATCTAATGTTGTAAGACCACCCTTCAAATGAGATTTCCCATGTGAAGATATCTAGTGTTGTAACATCATTGACAATGCACAAAACGTATATTAAAATAGTACAAAGTGGGGAGTCTCGTACAAAATTTAAAAGATGGTGACAATACTATAAGTAAAATTAATTAAATGTAACTATATGTGTAGGAAAATTAAATTAGAATGTATATATAAATATAATCAAAATTTTGATTAATTAAATGTTTGTAGTGAGTTGATATATATTGATATTAAATATTAAGCTTTTAAAAGTAAAATTTTAGAATTGATTAATAAGTGTTGTTCGATAAAGATTTTCAATTTTGATAATTTTTAGTTTGGAATTGTGATATTTGTTTCAATAAAATGATTTGGATTTTGTGTTCTTTATGTTGCGTCTAGAGTCAAGTTGACCAATTTATTTCAATACAACAACAACAAAAAAAATTCGATCAATTTGAATCAAATCTACAACCATGATTTTCTCATGCTTTTAGATATGTACATGTCCAGTATGAATCTCGACTCTATAATTCAAATAATTCACCTCTTCTTGTTATATATTATCTTATTCAAATATACTAATTGTGTTGCATACATTGCAATATCTAACTTAGATATTTTATCTTGAATTTATTGTCCTTTCTCTTGAGATACATTAGTGAGGATTTTATTGCATATATTTATGTTATGATTATCCTGTAAAAACATGCGTTGTGGATATATGCGTGGTGTGATGTGTGAAGTGATATAAGTGTAACAATATTATAATAGTTTATGTGGGCATGAATACCAATGCATCTATTGCATTAACTTCTTATATTGCATACATAATTATAAAACAAATAAGCAACAATCCTATAGTTTACAATTAACTTTTTATTTTACATAATTGTATAAATGTCATATATCTTTTTTTTTCTATTAGTTCATGTTGAGAACTATTAGTACACAAATCTATTTTTTTAATCATTTTTATAAATCTTATCCAACACATTTAATTAGTTGAATCAAATTTCAACTCTATTAATGCCTTGAGTGACTTGAACTCTAACATATAAATGGTAATAATAATTCTCTATTAGAGTAGGCAGGATAAATTAATATGAAAATGATTTTTCAATTTCATAAAATTATATTGACTTTAAAATTATTTTGCTTTCCTTGAATGACATTTCTAACATTACTTAATCTAAAAACTAAGATATGTACAATAAAATTTAATATTCATTTTTAGTTAGCTATATTTTTAACATTTTTTATTGGAAAAATGCATATATTAATTAAAAGAAATAAGATATACAATGTTCAATATTATTACAGACAAACATGTGCTTTGTATTCTTGGAGAAAGTAATATTTTCCCTTTTTAATATTTTTTACAACTTTTACCCAAAAACTTGCTTCACGTTGGAATTGTGTTGCCCCTTCTAATACCCATAACTACACATATCCCTTTACATTTTATTTTATGTTGTAAAAATAAAAATCAATCGCAATAACAATACTTTACATTTATAACAAACTACAACTTATGTGCATGGCCTTAGGTGGCCTTTTACTAAGACTTTATGTAGTTTAGATGGCTCGCTAGACAAGAGTTTCATAGGTATAATTTTTGTGTGTGTGTGTTGTTGATGGTTAATTTTTTATGTTAGTTGATTGTTAATGTGTTGCTAATGCTTTTACTGTTAACTTTGCGCCCTTTGGATTGTTGTTTAAAGAACAACACCCTTGTTTTGCTCTTATATCAAAAACAAATTAACACTATCTAATCATATTCATTAAATCACTAAAATAAATCAAACACATTACATCTCTTATTAAACATACAAACAAAATTTAAATATCTACAATAGGGGCTTCGGTCCTAGCTCGCTCAGTCGTGGATCGCAACCTAAGGCGTGGGTATGCTCCCCATGGTCTTGAGTTCGAGTCCCCGACTGTGTTAACTTTGTGTGTGTTGCTACCTTGTGAGTGGGTCATACACATTGGGGGATTAGTCTCGCTTCGGTGAGGACACCTCCAGATTCCACGATAGTAAATATAAAATAAATAAATAAAAATCTACAATAATATATTTAATACTCATTATCACAAACTTATGTTTCTATTTATATAACTTTATATCTTTTAACACTAAATATATTTCTTAATTTTTTAAATATTTTTTTTTAATTTTAATATTCTAACCGACTAACAATGTGGCAACAAACAAAATAAATTATTATGCTCAAAGCCCTAAGAAAATGAGATTTTAAGGATATGCCAAATTTCTTTTGAACTTTTTGAGCGGCAATCTTCAAATGTATTGTCTCCGCATTTATAAAACAAAAACAATAAGTCGGTGAGTATTTAACACTCACAAATAAATATGGAGGACAAAACGTTGCTCCCATCATGTGAGACTTTAAAGTTGTCAACACTCACCCATGTGCAATAGCCCAGGGGACCTCTTATTTTATAACACCATTATACTCTCTAAGGTAGGATACACCTTTTTTTCATTTATGAGATCACATTAATGTTAATAAGAGGATATATTGGGGCCCTTTGTCTGTGTGAAAAAGGATAAACAACTGACAAAAGTAATTCAATAGCACATATCAAAGGACTTAGAAAAGAATAATCATAAAACACCACAAACAAAAGTAATTCAATAGAACATATCAAAGGACTTAGAGATCCCACCTAATTTTTAAGGGTTTGATATATACCACCAACCTAATAATGTTAATATTTTTTATTTATTTTAATTTTAGTTTTTTATTTAAAAAAGGGATTGCAACATGAGAATGACTATTCAGTTTCTAGGATGTATCAATGCAAAAATTATGATGTATGAGTGTAATTTATGCAATGGTGCATCTTAAGGGCTAGATAGCCATTTCCTTGCAACGCCATTTACAAAGGTATTGTTTAAGTCTTAGATTTCTTATTTTTTATTATATTTTTGTTGATGAGGGCATATTTTCTTATCGAAAGAACAATCTTTTTTTAAATGAATTATGCTCAACTTTACCTTACATCTGTTCCTTAGAAAAAATGTAAATAATTCTAAAAAAATTAGTATTGCTTCTATCTATTTTCTCTCTCAATTGAAATTTTTTCTATAAGACTTAAAAATGCACCACATTCTAACACAATACTTCGTCATATTTCCTTTCCCTTAATATATTTACCATAATTGTTTTGTATTGATTTTAATTCCTTGACATTACCATCATTAGATAGGGAAACTAGTTGTTCATTATTTTCTTTGTCTTTTGAGTAATTTGTTTCTAACAAACAACCTACCATTTGATGTTGAGGGCTTGTATCCTTCCACTACAAAGATTTCCTTAAAGCCCTTTTTATTTTTGTACATTCTTATACCTTATGACTTACTTGGAATTAGCCATGACAATGAAACGAGGATTTCTTGTAATCTATTAGCTAGTTCCACATTGACTTCCCTACTTTCAACATTTTTTCATTGAGTAAACTTTTACTCAATTCCATTTCCTTGAGAAGCCTTGCAAAAGTTGTAATTGCATGCCTATGGGTACCAAGAAATATACCTATGAAATTTGCCAAATATATCACATATTTTTTGTAGAGTGCAACCTAAAATGTAAAGGGAGATTCAAAAGACTTGCTCAAGGGCAATCTTGATTTTTTTTGTGAGAGGATTGAAGCTAGGAAACCAAAACTTTAAAAATAAAAGATGCCTCAATCCAATACAGAGAATTGTTTTGAAGAACATGTACCTACCATTCCAAGAGTCACATACTATCATAAAAAACCTTGCACAAAGGGATAAATTATCATTCGTGCAACAACAAAGAGGCTCCAAGTTTACTAAATCTATTTATTCAACTTTGGAAGAGATGGCCATAAAGAGTTGAATTGCCTTATCAACCCCATCTTTGAGTAATTCTCTATTTTGATTTCTTCATTTCACTAAGATCTAATGAATACTATTAGACTATTTTTAAATTGTTAAACCTCACCCTTACTACTACTCCCTTAAAATTTGGACAAACCTTTCTTATCCTTTTGTCCATAGACTACTTTCTCATTACATATTCATAATATAGGTTCTTTGCACACTCTTTTCTATCTAAAATAATAGAGCATAAAGCCTACAAACTTTTTTACTCTTTGTCTTGTAGAATATTATGAGTAACAAGCACCATTTTTCCTCCAACAATGAGATCAACCTTTGATATTTTTAAATCCACCTTCTTTCTATTGGTATACTATCCATCCATAGCCTCCTACTTGTCATCCGCTACAAAAGAGGATGATGCTTTCTTCAAATATACTTCCACTATTTCCCATTAATACTCCACACATTTTTTAGAATATATATTACGGTTCTTGCTTCTCTCCATCAAGATTGAACCATAAATATTGATGTGATGTTTATACCATAGCTATTATACTATTTTAAAAATAAATTTTATATTTTATTTATAAAGAAGTGGATATAAGGGTGTTGGCCTGAACAAGGGTATTTCCTATCCAATTTCCCCCTTTGTAGTGTGAATGAGACTTGTTATCTAACTAGTTCCCAATTACTACTTATTCACATATGTTCACATGTTAAGTTTACTTAGGGAGTTAGGAGTCATTCTAGAAGTTTGTAGTGAACATGTGATCTTATCCCCTACTTATCACATGACATATGATCAAGACAATTATAATCATCCTAGTTAATACTATTTTCCAACTTTGGCTATATAAGAAAGGCCTCATTTGTATATTTAGTGGCATATTGTGCATTCATTGATCATATTGATCTAATATCATTTTGCATTCATTATTGAAAAATTTATGCTCTTTCTTTTCTCTCTTTTCTCTCTTGTAGAAGAATATTTTTGTTTTGTAGCTGATCCTAAGAGCTTGAGTCCTTGGTAACAAAGCTTCATATCTACAAGTTCCCTTCTCATATTTAAGAGAGATCTACAAATCAAATAATTAGTTAGTGGATTCCTTGCAGACATGAATAATCAAGACACCGGTATCTAAAATAATAGTAGAGTAGAATTGATAAAAAATGGAAAAGTGGAAGAAAGGTGTAGTAGCCCAAAAATAATTGGAGGAAAACACAAGAGAATTACAAAATACTACTAGTGACATCAATTCTCTCTACCAATTGTTCATACAATTGTAAACCTTAACAAAAAATATAAAGGGGCAAATCAATTATATTGAACAACACATTATCCAAGTGTCTAGAACTGCATATGATGTTACGTTGGACATGGATGGAATAATGAGAGCATAGATGGAAGCACTATACACTCAACTATGTAAAAATTCCAAGATCAAAGGGAGGTAATCAAATGCCAAACTAAAAAATTGAGATATATAAGAAAATATTATTTTTAAATTGAGTCATTTTGACATGTCTTGAGTATAAGATGCAATTTTGAATGGGAGGATGATGTTGGTAGGACTGTTGGATGTTTGGGGAGATTGTTGAAGATTTCTATTAGTATGCTGCAAATATGTGCTTTGATGATATCTGAGAGATGTGTTGTCATTGATGTTAATATATTTGTTTGTCTGTGATAGTGATGCAATGGAGTTCTGTGTGGTGATGAACAGAGTTTGCTGATTAAAGGGTTTGTAGAGGATTGTGTATTGATGATTCTATGCAATTTTCAGAGGTCCGCATGAAGATTTGAGTTAGTTTATGCTTATCTATGTTATGGTTGTTTTTCAGTTGTTTAGTGATGTTAGAGTGTTCAATATTTTGATTTGTATTGCTCTGCATTGTAATATCTTGTTCTCTGGATCTAGAGGAATTTTTGGGACATTGATGTGTATCTTCAATTCAAATGGTTCGTGGTTTGGAGCTCCGCAAATTATTTTTTAAGGTTGATAGTCATTCTGATTAGTGTTCTTGAAGTTCGGTATGATGATGATGTGATTCTAGTAATTCGTGTCGTTGCAGATTTTGTGGTGGTGACTCATGATGCTTGTAGATGTTTGTGGATTTTGTGCCTTTTGTGTTGATGGTCCGCAGTGATCATTCTATGCGTAATTGATGATTTTCTCCAGTGTGTTGGTGTTCTTCATATTTGTGGCCGACAAGATGGTTGTAACGTGTTGCGGATGTTTGATGCATAATTCTTGGAGGTGTTTCATATTCAAGGCATGTGATATGGGTTTGTTCTATGTCTTGGCCAACATTGCTTGGTCCACATTTGATTTTGCAGAGTGTGTGGTTATATTTTTTTAATAAGGTGAAGAGTGTTGGGCCAACCTTAATGAGGTCGATGTCATGTATAAATAAATGTAATATCTTTGTAATTGTGTAAGTGTATGGATGAGAATCAGAACGTATGTGTGCTGAATGTATACATCTTTCGGAGGCAAAGAAGAAGTGTGAGAAGAAGTAAGTTGTTATGTGCTTAACCAGAACTGTATCTAGGCATTAGTAGATGCTATTTCTTCAATTCATGATCTTTCAGATGTAATTTGAATATGTTTGTAAGACAACGAGTCTTCCCTAGATTGTAGCCCTTTCTTGTTTTTGAGCAGTGAGCTCTAAGAAGTGTGTCTGAATGCATGTGCATTCCCCATTGTAGAATTTTATATACTTCTAACAGAGTATCATCATATTGTGGGTAGGTTCCCACCATGGTTTTTCCCTTGACTAGGGTTTCCACGTCAAAAATATTGGTGTTATGTGTGTTCTTGATGTGTTGCTAATTTATGCTTTCATGCTTGATTATCAGATCTAAGAATAAGTTTGATTTGTGTAAACTATGTTTCACACCCCCTCTCTCAATTGTCTATCGATTATCAAAGCTATTTCATCAATTGGTATCAGAGCAAGTTCCTTCTTCACTTCTCGAGGTGATCCAGGATGACAAATTACAAGGACAGTCTGAGATTTGATGGAACTAATTACTCTCTTTGGAAGAGCCACATGGAATGTCATCTAAGATGCATTGGCAAAACTTACTGGACTGTTACAAAGAAGAAGTATACTATGTTGGTATTTTGGTATGGTTTTGTCATTGATGTCAACACCTACTAAAACACTAGCACTTTGGAGATCCAACAACATTCACTGGCAAGCAAGTAACTATTGCACAGTTACTGGTATATAGTTCACCAACAGGATATAATGATCACCGACACTTGGAATGATATGGAAGACACTTGGTAATGTCGAAGACATCATGTGGACACTTTGTTTTGAAGAATTAATCATTGGTATATTTATATTTGCATATTTGCTTTTATCGGCAAATAGGTCCAGGGTTACCTAGGGTTACACCGACAGGCTTATCTTTTCCAGATCAGCATGGCACGCTATGGAGATGATTTATTATTGTTCTAAAATGCATTAAGATGACATGTTTAATTAGTTATTGCATCGGATATTATATTATTTATAAAAGTCTTTATTGTAATATCTTGTAGAGCCGACCTACTAAAATTGGTCTTAGGTTATGGTATAAATGTAAGATCTTATTTGTAAGATCAAATGTGAGATGCGAAAAAGAATTGTGAGAAGGTATATGTGAGATTAAGCAGAGGTATACACAAAAACATCATTTGAAGGTGAAGCTAGCTTTTTGTAGAAGCATATCAGCATTACACCGGTACTAAATCCAGCATATGAAGATGCTATTTTGAGCAGTACATTCTTATTGGATTTAACTATCCAACTGTAGTCAGGGTGACTCCCATTTTGTGATTGAGCAGTGAGCTCTAGGTTGTTGGCCTTTCTGCATGTGTAGACCCCATTTATGTACACTTACTATCTGCAGTAGTATCATCTGATTGTGGGTAAGGTTTCCCACCGTGGTTTTTCCCCTTACAGGGTTTCCACATACAAATATTGGTGTTATGTGTTATGGATAACTTTATGTTTATGTTTCATGCATTAATCTTTACCGGTATAGTAATTAACCGTTAACACTGTCTACCAGCATACTTAACTGGTTTACCAGTATTAAGCATTAAGTTGGTTAAGTTGTTTTGGTTTGAATTTATTAGACAACTGATTCACCCCCCCCCTCCCCCTCTCAGTTGTCTCCAGGACCTAACAATTGGTATCAGAGCCTAGTCCTCTTTTGCGAAAGTTTAACAACTTGAGGAGATTCAATGACTACTAATTATTTCAGGAAGGATAGACCTAAACTTGATGGAACCAACTATGGGATATGGAAGATTAGGATGGAGACACATCTGAATTGCATTGGTAAAGACATCTGGGAAGTTACAAAGAATGGCTATACTATTGTTGTAGCTAGTCAGACTGCTCCAACTACCTTAGCTAAAGATGAGGAGAATGATTGCAAAGCAAGAGAAGCACTTTTGAGTGCTTTATCAGATCAACAAATTATGGGATTATCAGATAGGTCTACTGTTAAAGCTATTTGGGATCATTTGGAAACACTGAATGAAGGAGATTCCACAGTCAAGATTGCAAAACTTGAAAGCTTCCGAGTCAGGTATGAACATCTAAAAATGGAAGAAGATGAAAGGATTTCTGCTTTTATGGAAAGAGTAAATGAAATTGTTTTGGGTATTAAATGTTGTGGAGGAACATTGAGTGAGGATGAAATTGTTTCAAAAATCTTAAGAGGATTGCCACCGACATATAAAATGAAGGTTACTGCTATAAATGAGTTGAGAACAATGCCTAATACATCAGTAACTAGGGATACATTGATCGGAAAACTTTCAGCTTTTGAAATTGAGGAATTTGGTCCTGTTACTACTATAAAGATAGATTTGGCCTTTAGAGCATCAACATCATCTGCTCCATCATTTGATAAATCATATTGGAAAGCCTTTTATGCAAGAGAACTTGAAGAACTTGAAGCACTATTTGCAAGGAAAATGCCAAAAGGTCTAGTTGGAAGTAAGTATGAAGGTAAAGCACCCTTTAAATGTTTTAACTGTAGTAAGATTGGTCATATAGCTTCGAGATGCCCTGATAGACATGCTAGACTAAGAGAAGAAGCTAGAAGAACATACAAGCCTAATCCTGAATATCAGAGATACAGATTTAAGAAGAACAAAGACAAATCTTGTTACATTGCTGATGAAGGTGTGACTGATAATTCTGATGAGGATCCAGCAGAAAATGGATGGGTTTTTGTTGCTATAATAGAAGATCAACCGACACCTACTGCTCAACCGGTAGAACAAGCCCTAGCAGCTAAATTTGAAGTAAAGGATGAATGGATCATTGACTCAGGATGCTCACATCATATGACAGGAGACAAAGGTAAATTCTTGAACTTTCAAGAATACAATGGAGGTTTAGTAAGATTTGGAGATGACAAAGCCTGTTCAATCAAAGGTAAGGGTACAATATCTCTTGATGGTAAGCATAACACTGACAATGTCTACTATGTTGAAGGATTAAAGCATAATCTTTTAAGTGTTGGTCAATTGGTTGAGAAAGGATTTCAGTTACAATTTAAGAATGTAAAATGAAAAATCATGAATAGAACTGGTTTGGAAATTGCAACTGGTAATCAGACTAGAGGTAATATCTTTCATTTGAATAATAGTGAAAAGGCATGCTTGATTGCACACATAGATGAAAGTTGGTTATGGCATAAGAGACTATGTCATGTAAACTTTGATTACATGGTAAAGATCAATCCTTCTAAGACAGTTAGAGATCTACCTAAAATTGTGAAACCTCATAATACAATATGTAAGGAATGTCAATTTGGAAAACAAGTTAGAGCTAGTTTCAAAAGTAATCCAGAAAAATCCAATAATGCTCTTGATTTAATTCACACTAATTTATGTGATTCAGCTAGAACTCAAAGCTTACAAGGTGATAGATATTTCATGCTAATTATTGATGATTATTCTAGAATGTGTTGGGTTACTTTTCTCAGAGAAAAATCAGAAGCACTTGGAAAGTTCAAACTGTTCAAAGCAATGGTTGAAAATGAAACCGGTAAGAAAATCAGATGTTTAAGATCAAATCAAGGAGGAGAATTCACATCTAAGGACTTTAATACATTCTGTGAAGTGAATGGAATCAGAAGATAGCTATCAGCACCTCAGACACCACAGTAGAATGGAGTTGTTGAAAGGAAAAATAGAACTATCTTGGTTGCAGCAAGAAGTATGTTATCTGAAGAAAATTTACCACATGTATATTGGAGAGAAGCAGTCAACATAGCGGTCTATACATTCAACAAAGTTCACATCAAAGGTGAAACCGGTAAGACCTCTCATGAACTATGGTTTGGCAATACTCCTACTCTTAAGTATTTCAGAATTTTTGGAAGTAAATGTTATATTAGAAGAGATGAGTATATTGGAAACTTTGATCTTAGAAGTGATGAAGGCATATTTCTTGGTTATTCATCTAAGAGAAAGACATATAGATGTTTTAATAAGAGATTGTAGAAAATTGTTGAGAGTACAAATGTAAAGATTGATGAACAATTCAGAGGAACTTCAAGGTATATAGACTCTGAACCGGCAACGGAAATTGTGACAAATGAACCTACACTAAATCCATCGGTATAGAATGAAGATCCAGTTACCACAGCACCATCAGAGGATTCCACAGTAATTGAAGAACAACAACAAACTAAGACACCCCGGTATGTAAAATTGAATCATTATGAAGATCAGATAATTGGAAACAAATTTAAAGGAGTTATGACAAGAGGAAGATTGGCAAATGAAGAGGTATGTCTTATTTCTCAAATTGAACCATCATCTGTTAATGAGGTATGTGGAGATAAATTTTGGATTAAATCTATGGAAGAAGAATTAGAACAAATTGAGAAAAATAATACTTGGACATTAGTTCCCTAGCCTAAAGATAAAAATGTAATTGGAACCAAATGGGTATTTAGAAACAAACTTAATGAAGATGGTAAGGTTGTCAGAAATAAAGCAAGACTAGTGTGTAAGGGATATTCTCAGAAAGAAGGAGTTGATTACAATGAAACCTTTGCACCGGTAACTAGAATTGAGGCAGTCAAATTATTCTTGGCCTTTGCAGCTCACAAGAACTACAAAGTTTATCAAATGGATATTAAATGTGCATTCTTGAATGGAGATCTTGAAGAGGAAGTCTATATTGAACAACCTGATGGATTTTCTTTGACAAATGACAATGATATGGTTTGCAGGTTAAGAAAATCTTTGGATGGATTGAAACAAGCCCCAAGAGCTTGGTATGCAAGGTTGGATAAGTATCTTTTAAAGATTGGTTTTACTAAAGGAAATGCAGACAACAATTTATATTACAAAATAACTAATGATGACATTTTGATTATAGAAGTATTCGTTGATGATATAATCTTTGGAGGAGAAGATGGATTATGTAAAGAATTTTCTATTAAAATGCAGCAAGAATTTGAAATGTCTATGATTGGAGAAATAAAATTCTTTTTAGGATTGCAGATTTCATAGACTAACAAAGGTATATTTTTTAGTCAATCCAAGTACCTGAAAGAGTTACTAAAGAAATTTGGGATGGAGAACTCTAAATCGGTAAGCACACCTATGACTACAAATGACAAATTATCTCAAAGGGATGAATCTACACCTGTTAATCCAACTAGATACAAATCTATGATAGGAGGTTTACTGTATTTGTGACACAAACCAGACCTGCTATTATGAATGCATTATGTATTGTTTCTAGATTTCAAAGTAATCCTAGAGAAAATCATGAATCAACAGTAAAAAGGATTTTCTGATACTTACAAGGCACTACAAATCTTGGATTTTGGTATCCTAGAGATGAAAATTTTGATCTATGTGCATACACAGATGCAAATTGGGCAGGAGATGTGGATGATAGAAAAAGCACCACCGACGGAGCATTCTTTCTTGGAAAGAGATTAGTTTCTTGGTTGAGTAAGAAACAGAGTTGTACATCTTTATCAACAGCAGAATCAGAATATGTTCTAGCAGCAACTAACTGTACACAGGTACTATGGCTTAAGCAAATGTTGAAAGACATAAAGGTAAAATGCAAGGAACCTATTACTATATATTGTGATAACACTGCGGAAATTGATATATCTAAGAATCTGGTATTACATTCTAAAACAAAACATGTTTCTATCAAACTGAATTTTCTAAGGGAAAAAGTTGAAGAAAAGGAGATAAAATTGGTTTATGTGAATACTAAAGAATAGCTTGCAGATATTTTCACAAAACCTTTGCCTAAGGAGACTTTTGAATATCTCAGAGATCAGCTTGGAGTCATACCACCACCGGTAGAGACTTAGACAGTTGATGATTGTCATCAACCGACAGAATTAAAAGACAAATCTTTTACTCCGGTCTTTGATGAGGAAGCTACTTCTCAGGGGGAGTAGTTGGTATATTGAATTGATTGGTATTTTGTATATGAACTTGATTTTTTGTAACTTTGGCATTTGATGTCAAAGGGGGAGAGATATCTATGGACAAATACATTATCTATTAAGGAGAGTTTGGTATTGAAAATATTTGATAACACATGTTGCTCCCAGGGGGAGAGATTGTTGGTTTTTGGTATTTGGCATTTCTGTTTTGGCACTTTGATGGTTTTTCCATCTTGTGTTGCCATCAATGCCAAAGGGGGAGATTGTTGGTATTGTGGTATGGTTTTGTCATTGATGTGAACACCCACTAAAACACTAGCACTTTGGAGATCAGTAGCATTCACCGACAAGCAAGTAACTATTGCACAGTTACTGGTATATAGTTCACCGGCAGGATATAATGACCATCGACACTTGGAATGATATGGAAGACACTTGGTAATGTCGAAGACATCATGTGGACACTTTGTTTTGAAGAATTAATCATTGGTATATTCATATTTGCATATTTGCTTTTACCGGCAAATAGGTCCAGGGTTACCTAGGGTTACATCGGTAGGCTTATCTTTTCCACATTAGCATGGCACACAATGGAGATGATTTATTATTGCTCTAAAATGCATTAAGTTGACATGTTTAATCGGTTATTGCATCGGATATTATATTATTTGTAAAAGTATTTATTGTAATATCTTGTAGAACCGACCTACTAAAATTGGTCTTAGGTTATGGTATAAATGTAAGATCTTATTTGTAAGATCGAATGTGAGATGCGAAAAAGAATTGTGAGAAGGTATATGCAAGATTAAGCAGAGGTATACACAAAGACATCATTTGAAGGTGAAGCTAGGTTTTTGTAGAATCATATCAGCATTACACCGGTACTGAATCCAACATATGAAGATTCTATTTTGAGCAGTACATTATTATTGGATTTAACTATCCAATTGTAGTCAGTGTGACTCCCATTTTGTGATTGAGCAGTGAGCTCTAGGCTATTGGCCTTTCTGCATGTGCAGACCCCATTTATGTACACTTACTATCTGCAGTAATATCATATGATTGTGGGTAAGGTTTCCCACCGTGATTTTTCCCCTTACAGGGTTTCCACGTACAAATATTGGTGTTATGTGTTATGGATAACTTTATGTTTATGTTTCATGCATTAATCTTTACCGGTATAGCAATTAACTATTAACATTGTCTACCGACATACTTAGCTAGTTTACCGGTATTAAGCATTGAGTTGGTTAAGTTGTTTTGGTTTGAATTTATTAGACAACTGATTCACCCCCCCTCTCAGTTGTCTCCGGGACCTAACATACTATTCCTGCTAATGGACCTACTATTGGATATTGTTGCTGCTAGGATATGTTGTTGTCATTGATGTCAACATATTCATGTGTTTGGTGTTCTGGTGATTGCAGAGAATTGATTTATTGTGATCATGAGGATTTGTGGTTCAATGATGAAGTATCTCTAGTAGCTCTACTTCATTATTTATTTATTATATGATGCTATGTGGTGATTTGGTTGAGTTGTGGATTCCGATATGAAGACTGTTCTTCTGTGTCTAGTGTTGCAATGTTCTAGTGTTTGATCCGTTGTTCTTCGGTATGATCATATCTTTGGTTGTGGATTTGGGAAAATGTTTTGGATGATCATGTGTCCCTATATTTCAGTTGGTTTATGATTTGGTGCTCCGCAAGTTATCTTTCTAATTCGAATTGCTTATGTTATGTTCTCTTGAGAGTTAGCATGTTGATCGATGAAGATTTGAATAAGTGGTGTTGGTGCAGCTATTGCGGATGGTTCTAACATGCTTGTTGGTGTCCTGTTTGTTTTGTTGGTCTGCATTGATCCTTGTGCACAATATTGGTGATTTTGTTGATCCGATGATATTATGCATGTTATGCAGTATGTTTGGTGGTGTAACGTGTTGCGGATGTTCTTGGCAAGATTTTTGATGGTGATGCATGTTTGGAGATTTGATTTAGGTCCATACTATGTCGTCTATGGCATTGTATTGGTTCGGTGGTTTATTTATGTATCATGTGATGTAATTTTGTAATTGAGGGTTGAGTGTTTGGCCGACCTTGTAGTCAAGGTTGATGAATTGTATATATAAGTGATATACTCATGTAATTTGGGTGTCAATATGGTGTCTGCATTATCCGAGAGTGGTGTATGTGCACATAAACAAATTTATCCTTCTGTATGGTGTATTGAGCAAATATTGTTGCAGGGCAAACAAATGAGCTTAATCAAAATTGTCATCAAGCATTAGCAGATGCTATATTTGCAGTTCATGTAATCCGGATTGTAGTCTGATCATTATTGTAAGGTATTGAACCTTCTCTGAGGGTTAGATCCTTTTGGGTCATTGTATTTTGAGCAGTGAGCTCTAGGAAGTGTGTCTGAATGCATGTGCATTCCCCATCATTATATTTACACATACTACTGTAGAGTATCATCTTATTGTGGGTAGGTTCCCATCATGGTTTTTACCTTAGCCGGGTTTTCCATGTCAAAATATTGGTGTTATGTGTTATGTGTGTTGTTGTTATTGTGTTTATATTTATTCTTTCTACAGTTGATTCAAATCTGAGATTGTTCTCAATTGGTTTAATCTGGTGAAAACCGATTCACCCCCCACTCTCAGTTTTCCTTCATTATTGTTGCCAACACCTACAAATCCGGATGAGATAAAGGAATTTGAATATAATATTAGAGCTAAGGAAGAATTGTTGAGTGCCTTGACTGATTCTGAGAGGACAAATGTTATGGAATTGTAGACTGCTCATGAGATCTGGAAGAAGTTGGAAACCCTAAGTTGCAGAGCTTAAAAGGAAAGTATGAGATGTTGAGAATGGGCGAAGATGAGAAAATTACTTATTTTATGCAGAAGGTGAATGAACTGGTGTGCAATATTAGATGTGCTGGTGGAAAGTTGGAAGAATCAAATATTGTTGCTAAAGTGCTTAGATCCTTACCTACATCCTACAAACACAAAGTTACTACAATTGAGGATATTCAGACTGTGACTGATGTGACCAAAGACATGTTGATTGGGAAGCTATCAGCCTTTGAGTTAAGTGAATTTGGTGATTCCCTTCTTAAGACAGAGTCTGCATTCAAAGCCACTATTTCTCGAAAGGATAAGTAGAGATTGTTGGCATCATGGTGAGCATGATGAAGTTTGAGGTACTTAGAGGTTGTCACTGATGGAAAATAATGGCTCTAATGTCATCACAACCAATCAGAAAAGGGATACAGTGGATTGGTAATAAACAGGGGATTGAAGACTTCCACTAGTGAGCAGAGACTGGTTTACAGGAAGCAACCTATAGTTGAGCTGAGTGAAGTAGTCTCATCGATATAAAGGAAGCAACCGGTAGTAGATCATAACGGTGATTGATAAGCATGTGAAGTGAAAAGGATAAGAATGTGTAGTCATCAGCATGTTTGGCTTGCTAACATGTGGATCCAACAAATTTAGAAACAACTGGTTGAGGCCAGAGTACTTGCTAGGGAACCAACGAGATTTGTGGCATGAACGGATAGTCTCACCGATACAATCAGCGAGATTTGTGGAGCGAACAGATTGATGCATAGAATGATTTTTGAGTTCAAATTTTAGAGGGAAAGTTAGTGCCGAGATTGAATAGAGCTATATACATGTTTTTCATCTTGATTTTTTAGTGTGAGTCGTGGGAGCAGAGATTGAAAATTAGAGTAAGGTGAAGAACGAGCTAAGGGCAGAAGGGTTCCTTAATGAATTAGTGAAGTCATCACCAAGCAGAGATTGAAGTAGATACAAAGTGGATCTATTTGACATAAAAGTATCATCATCGGATCAATGATTTGTTTCTCTCCAATCATTGCAACAGATTAAATCCCTTAACAGGGTGAACCTTAACCGGTTCTGTTGTAAAATCCCGTAACAGGGTCTCTCCATGAAGGAAGTGTAAAATATTTTTGCAAGGTGAATCCTAACAGATTCTAAGGTATTCTTAACAAGATACCAATCATATTTAACAGGGTGATATTCTCAGAAGGAACAAGATTGTAAACTCTTAACCGAGCACTCGTTTTATTGCAGTAAAAGAGATTATGGGTTATCCCCACCATGGTTTTCTCCCTATAACCGAGGGTTTCCACGTATAATTGTTGGTGTTATGTGATGTTTATTTGATGCATGCAAATCTCTTTCCTTCAATGTTCTTACCTTCATGATTAATGCAATTTTTTAAGTTAATTTACAAAGGGTAGTTGTAGACCAGTCAGTTTGGAATATTATTGTTTATAAACTATTTTTATTGATTCACCCCCCCTCTCAGTCACCGGTTAATACCAATAGAGATATGATTCAGGAGAAAGTTCTTCAAGGAGGATGTCAAGATATGATAAAGAGATGAAGGAAATGGAGGAATAAGAGTGAGAGCTTGAGGAGATTGAAGCATTGATTGCCAAGATATTACCTAAAGGAGCCGGAAAGTGTGAAGGAAAATTCCCTCTTAAATGTTTTTCATGTAATAAGATAGGACATTTTGCCTCAAGGTGTCCAGAAAGAGTTCTTAGAAAAACTTACAAGCCTAAATTTCAGAAGAGATGTTATTATGTTGTTGATGAAGGTGTGTTAGATGATGAATCAGATAAAGGAAATACAAGTGATAATGAATGGGTGTTTATTGCTATAAAGGAAGATGATCCAATACCTACTGATTTTGATAGCTGCATGAATGTGGAAAGAGATTTGGCTGCACAAGTTGAAGAGAAAGATGAATGGGTGATAGACAATGGATTCTCTCATCATATGACAGGTGATAAGAGTAAGTTTGTGAGCTTGGATAAGTATGAAGGTTGACTTGTGAAGTTTGGAGATGATAAAGCTAGTATAATCTTTGGGAGAGGTTCAATTTCTCTTGATGGTAAGAACAATACTGATGATATCTTGTATGTAGAAGGCCTAAAGAATAATATTTTGAGTATTGGACAGATGTTCGACAAGGGATATGATATTCACTTCAAAAATGACAAGTGTAGAATATTGGGTAGCTTTAGAATTGAGATTGCATCAGGTACAAAGACTAGAGGTAATATCTTTCATTTGAATATCTCCAGTAAAAGATGTTTGATTTCTCAAGTTAATGAAAGTTGGTTGTCGAATAGAAGGATGTGTCATGTGAATTTTGATAACATTGTTAATATAAGTTCTACTCAGGCAGTGAGAGTTCTTCCTAAGTTGATGAAACCTGCTAACCCTATGTGCAAGGAATGTCAGTTACGGAAACAAACTAGAATATTTTTCAAGAGAAAGAAGCACTTTTCAAATGGATTATTAGATCTTATGCATACTGATTTGTGTGGAACTTCTAGAGTTAGAAGTTTGCAAGAAGACATATATTTCATGTTGCTGATTGATGACTATTCTAGGATGATGTGGGCTACTTTCTTGAGGGAGAAGTCTGAATCTTTAGAGAAGTTCAATATTTTCAAAGCTATGGTTGAGATTGAGACAGGTTTGAAGCTGAAGTGTCTAAGATCTAAAAGAGGTGGAGAATTCATTTCCAGTGAGTTTAATGCATATTGTGAAGAGCATGGGATAAGAAGATAGTTGTCTGCTCCGAGAACCCCTCAACAAAATGGAGTCTTGGAAAGAAAGAACATAACCATTCAATAAGCTTCTAGGACAATTATGATTGAAGGAAATTTTTTGCATGTTTATTGGAGAGAAGCTATGAGTACTATTGTTTACACTCGTAATTGGGTGCATATCAAAGGTGATACCAGTAAGACTCCTTATGAATTATGGTTTGGTCATGCTCCTACTGTTAAATATTTCAGAATTTTTGGATGTAAATGATATCAGAAGAGATGAAGATTTAGCAAAGTTTGATTCTAGATGTGATGAAGGAATATTTCTTGGTTATTCTAATAAAAGCAAGGCCTACCAGTGTTATAACAGGAGATTGAAAAAGATAGTTGAGAGTGCTAATGTTAGGGTTGATGAAAGAAATGAGAGAGAGTACAAATCTTGCAGATATGATTCAAAATGATTAGAATGACAATGCAAATAAAGGAAAGCAACCTCTGATCCAGAATTAAGTTCAGATTGTTTTGGTGAATCCAGTGAATCAAGAGGAAGAAACTAGTGCAAGTGCAGAAGAAAGAAATCAAGAGTCTAGAATTCAAGAAAATCCTAAGACTCCTAGGTATGTAAGACTAAATCATTCAGAAAATTAGATCACAGGAGATAGAAATAAAGGTGTTCAAACTAGAAGAAGAATTACTGTAGATCAGGTTGAGTATTATTTGATTTCTAAGATTGAACCTAAGGATGTGAATGAAGCATGTAAAGATGAACATTGGGTAAAAGCAATGGAAGAAGAATTGAATTAGATTGAAAAGAAAAATACATGGATTCTTGTTCCTAGATCTAAGAACAAAAATGTAATTGGAACCAAATGGGTCTTCTAGAACAAAATGAATGAGCAAGGTGAATTTGTTAGAAATAAAGCAAGACTTGTATGTAAAGGATATTATCAAATGGAAGGAATTTATTTTGAAGAGACTTTTGCTCTGGTGGCAAGAATTGAAGCTATTAGATTGTTTCTTGCTTATGTTGACTACAAAGATTTCAAAGTTTATTAGATGGATGTCAAGTCAACATTCCTCAATGGTGAATTGAAAGAAGAGGTGTACATAGAGCAACTAGATGGATTTTAGTTGACTGATCAAAGTGATATGGTGTGTCGGTTGAAAAAAGCATTGTCTGGATTGAAGCAAACACCAAGAGCATGGTATGCCAAATTGAACAAGTATCTGTTGAAGCTAGGATTTAAAAAAGGTACCGCTGATAGTAATATGTATTTTAAGATTGATCATGATAACATTCTGATTGTTGAAGTTTTTGTTGATGATATTTTTTTTGGAAGAAATGATAGTTTGTGCAAAGACTTTGCTAATGAAATGCAGAATGAATTTGAGATGTCTATGATTGGAGAGATGAAATTCTTTCTAGGATCGCAAATTATATAGTTGGGAAAAGGGATTTTTTATATCTCAATCCAAGTATGTGAAAGAGTTGTTAAAGAAGTTTAGTTTGGAGGATACAAATCCAGTTGGAACCCCTATTGTGACCGGATGTAAATTGACTAATGATGATGATTACCCTAAAGAAAATTAGACCATATACATATCTATGATTGGTGGATTGCTATATTTGACTCAGACTAGACCAGATATCATGAATGTTGTTTGTCTTGTTGCTAGATTTCAAGCCGATCCTAAGAAATCTCATGTTGTAGCTGTTAAAATATTTTTTCAGATATTTGAAAGGAACTGTTGATTTTGGTTTATGGTATCCTAAAGATGATGATTTTACTTTGAGTGCTTTTATTGATGCTGATTGGGTAGGTAATGTTGATGACCAGAAGAGTAATAGTGGTGGCACATTTTTCTTGGGAAAGAGATTGGTTTCTTGGTTGAGTAAAAAGTAGAATTCTATTTCTTTATCTACTGCAAAAGCAGAGTATATTGTTGCTGCAAACAACTGTACTTAGGTTGTGTGGATGAAGCAGATGTTGAAAGATATCAGAGTAGTCTATGATGAGCCTATTGCTATTTATTGTGACAATTCAAGTGCAATTAACATTTCTAAGAATCTGGTGTTGCATTCTAAGACTAAGCATATATCAATCAAGTTTCACTTTTTGAGAGACAAGATAAAAGAGAAGGAGGTCAAATTGGAGTACATGCCTACAACGGAACAAATTGTAGACATCTTCACGAAGCCTTTGCCTAAGGATACTTTTGAGTATCTCAGAGAGAAGATAGAGGTGATTGCCCCTCCTGATCATAACTAATGTGCATTGGTATGCATCAGTCTGGTGCATTTCACAATCATATCTTGTGATCTGGATTGATGAGTGGAGGCTGCTACTCAGGAGTAGTTAGTAAGTCAGTTTTTGTTTTGTGGTGCAAATAAGTGTCTTTTCTATTGATGTCAAAGGGGGAGAGATTCATGTGAAAAAATGTGGAGAGTTTAGGGAGAGAGTATCATTCGAGATTTGGGAGAGAGATTTTCTTTTTCTTTTCCATGGATTGTTTTACACATCATATGTTGCCATCAATGCCAAATGGGGAGATTGTTGGATGTTTGGAGATATTTTTGGAGATTTTTGTTAGTATGTTGCAAATATGTGCTTTGATGATATTTGAGAGATTTGTTGTCATTGATGTCAACATATTTCTCTATTTGTGATAGTGATGAAGTGGAGTTCAGTGTGTTTATTTGTTTTGTGTGGTGATGATCAGAGTTTGTGGATTAAAGGGTTTGTAGATGATTGTGTATAGGTGATTCAATACAATTTTTAGAGGTCTGCATGAAGATTTGAGTGACTTATGGTTATCTATGTTATGGTTGTTTTTTAGTTGTTTAGTGATGCCAGAGTCTTCAGTATTTTGATCCATATCATTCTGCATTGCAATATCTTGTTCTGCGAATCTGGAGGAATATTTGGATGTTTATGTGTATCTTCAATTCAAGTGGTTCATGGTTTGGAGCTCTGCAAGTTATTTTTCAAGGCTGATAGTCATTCCAATTAGTGTTCTTGAAGTTCGGTATGATGATGATGTGATTCTAGTAATTTGTGTTGTTGTGGATGTTGCGGTGGTGATTCATGATGCTTGTGGATGTTTATGGACCATGTGCCTTTTGTGTTGATGGTGTGCATTGATCATTGTGTGCGTAATTCATGATTTTCTCCAGTGGGTTGGTGTTCTTCACATTTGTGGCCGAACAGATGGTTGTAGTGTGTTGCAGATGTTCAATGCATAATTATTGGAGGTGTTTCATATTTGAGGTGTTTGATATTGGTCCATGCTATGTCTCAACTGACATTTCTTGGTCCTCATTTGATTTTATAGCGTGTGTGGTTATATTTCTTTAATTAGGTTAAGAGTGTTGAACCGACCTTTATGAGGTTGATGTCATGTATAAATAGATGTAATATCTTTGTAATTGTGGAAGTGTATGGATGAGAATCATAATGTATGTGCACTGAATGTATACATCTTCGGAGGTAGAGAAGAAGTGTGAGAAGATGTAAGTTGTTATGTTCTTAACCAGAACTGTAACCAAGCATTAGGAGATGCTATTTATTCAGTTCATGATCTTTTGAATGTAATCTGAATCTATTTGTAAGACAATGAGTCTTCCCTGGGTTGCAGCCCTTTCTTGTTTTTGAGAAGTGAGCTCTAGACAGTGTGCCTGAATGAATGTGCATTCCCCATTGTAATATTTCATATAATTCTAACAGAGTATCATCATATTGTGGGTATGTTCCCATCACGGTTTTTCCCTTGACTGGGTTTTCCATGTCAAAAATCTTGGTGTTATGTGTGTTCTTGATGTGTTTTTGATTTATGCTTTCATTATTAATTATTAGATCTAAGAATAAGATTTATTTGTGTAAGTGATACAACTGATTCACCCCCCCTCCCCTCCCCTCTCAGCTGTCTATCGGTTATCAAAGTTATTTCATCAAGGACTAGCTCTAGAAAATATAATAGAGTTGCAAATGACAACATTATCCACTATAACTCACCATAAAAAGGATGTGGAGCAAAAGGTTGACTAATACTAGTATGAATAGGAATATATGCAAGGAAAACATCCAAAATAGAACATATATGTATAGATGCTAGATAAATCTAAGAGAGAGTTAATAAGAGACAATGTATAAGGAAGAAACAAAGAAAGGATTTATTATGAACTTAGACTATGTTATATGAGAATATCTGAATATATATATATATATACTTGGGATTATTGAATGGAGTATTAATATGATATACGTTAGGAATATAGTTGAATATTGTATTGCACCTAATCTTTGATCATTCTACTATTGTTGTCACTAGGGTATAAATACAACTCCTAAATAATTCTCTACACTCATAACTCTAATATGAGACCCACATTTCTTGGTAACATTGAGTATGCTTTTCTCTTGCATCCTATGATGACATGGAAAATAAAAAAAACTTGATAAAATGACCAAGTCTTGTGGGGTCCTTTTTTGGGCTTTGTATTGCAAGTTCTTTTTGGGGCTTGTGTGGTAAAAAATTAATGTAACTGTTGAGTTCAAGATATCCAAGAATTTTTTGTGTCGTTTTGTTTTATCTAAATCGGATACTCGAGGTCAAGTCTACAATGGTTTGAAGTTGAGAGGTGGTCATAAGATCTAGAAGGTAGCTACATCTTTAAAGAATTCTGGGTCAAATATAATCGTACCATCATGTCTAGGAGGCTCAAAAACTCTAATATTGACTATCAATTCATTAGAAATAAAGTAGTTTGTCCCCAACCCTTAGAAAAGTTTTGACCCCCGTCCTTCATATTGTCATCTATACAATTGTATGGTATCTATGCCATCATAATTATGTAGACACATGTCAATAAAGGTATGGGTCAACATTTAAAATTAATTTTTTTAAATTATTTTTTATGATGATTTTTTCAATTTATCAATAAAAAAGGATGGTTTGTACCCTATAAAAATAATGGTACTACAAACCCTACACAATGATGGTACCATGCTTTTCTTGTAGGGTCATATAGTGCACAAATGTAGATTGACCCTACCATAAATCAAGGGTTAGACTTATTGAAACCCACCACTAGCACTCTAAGTCTACTTGACTAGAGAATATTTCAATAACAACAAAATATCTCAATATCATAAATCATTACCTGTGTTGTATAGGTAGATGGAAAAAAAATTGACGAGAGGAATATTTAGAAGTATATTTAGTAATTTTTTGGTTAATACAATATTTCAATTGATAAAATAATCTAATGACCTATATGTTGATGTTATCATGATGTTAGCATGACATCTACATTACACCAAGGTGACAACACCAAACCAACCCTATAATGAATCAAACCCTCTCCATTTATATTTTTAGTTTGGTTGTCCAACTTTGGAGGCTTTTTTCTTAGTAATCTGAGATCCGTTTTTGGAGAAAAAAATTTAGTCTGGGAAATTTTTTATATGTTTCACAATAGTGATTATTTATTTATTTATTTATTTTTTCTTCAAAAGTTATCAACTCATAGGTGTTATTGCAAAATTCTCATTTTGGAACTTCTAGGACATTGTTCAAGCTCCTACAGTAACAATTTTTGGTGCATATTTTTTGAAAGTGGATATAGCTTTTTTGTGTACTCTACAAGGGTATGATCATATTGATCTCATTCTATGTAAAAATTATACATCATTTTTGTGTCCTAATTTGACATATGCATGCACCAAGATCAAGTCTAGTTTGCTATTATTTTGGCAACTTGCACTTGTAATTGCACTAAGTATGAAGTACCAACATCATACATTACTAGGGGGTCTCATGATTGAGAGAATTTTGTGGGATAATATTATACTTTTGTTGGATTAAGTCTCTTGATTGGTCTTGTGTGTGAGTAAATTTAAGGATAAATAATTTGTATCACAAATCATTTAATTTCTATTGAATTAAACATAGGGAACTATATGTTGCACATATGAGTCTTTGTTGACATTAATGTCAAACTTGAGGAGGACATTTATAAATGGTTATGCAAGGATGAATAAGATGTCCCACCAGTCCAAATCCCCTTAGAACAGTATGAAAATGGATTCAGAATCTTGCAAAGACATGGCTATGATGGCACTATCGGCTTGGGGGCACAACATCAAGGAGTAATATAAACCATCCTTCCAACAAAGAATCCATGAAATCAAGTTTTGGGATACGGTAAGATAGAGAAAGGTTATAAAAGTTGAAATAATGTACCATCCATAATCAACATGCCTCCAATCACCTTGCCTCCTCTTGAACAAGTCAGCATCACCCTTGAGGTAGGATCTAGTTCAACAAGCTCAAGTAACATCAATGATGTCCCAGTACCTCCTATTGAAGAAGATAATATCACCCTCTCACCAAAGAAAGGTTCCACAAGTCAAAGTGGTATACCACTAATAATAAACACCACTGATACAACATTACCTCCTCTTGAAGAAGGTAGTGTAACTCCTAAAGAAGGATTTGATATGGAGAGTTACATTGATACTGATTCCCACAACAATGAATGGAACTCCCTTCATAGTAGTAGTACTTATGCTATTGAAAAATCTTATGATCACCAACCCCCTATTGACGATGATATTGTCAATGAAGACAAAGAGATTGACCCTAATTCCTAGAGACACTACTTTGACACTTGTGCATGCACCCTAACATCTACATCATATTCCAAAAATAATAATGACCTTTTCCTAGTTTTCCCACACCTTATAGACTAGGCCCAACACAACACACCACATTTAGATTGGTTTGAAAATAATGAAGTGATATTTGAATTCCTTGGTGCTCATAAGGGATTACTAGATACGAGAACCATTAGGATGATTTTACAATAGATCTTGATAGAGAAACTTATTTAGGGGAATCGAGTTCATCTTCTAGTCAATAAAATATAAATGAAAATGAAAACAAAAACAAAGGTCCCAGAGTGAAAATGAAAAGGTATTCTTAGACCATGAAATTTTTTTTAAAAATGACGTATCCAATGGTGAAAACCTCTCCAAGGCGCTTGTGGATGGAAGAATTGATAGATTACCTATTGAACAAGAGAGATCATCCCTACTAGTAGAAAAATCAAAAGCAGTCAATATAGGGGATGGTGAAAATGTGAGAAAGATCCACCTCATTGAGTCATTACTGCTAGAGGAGAAAGAATAAAATATTTCAAGAAAAGACAAATAAACGTCACCTGGTCCTATGCATATATGATAGGCTTACATCCAGAATTGGTTTTCCATCACTTGCCACTCTTGCCAGGAGTCAAGCCACACAAGCTGAAACCAAGGAAGATGCATCTGCATATAGCCATATTGGTTAAAGTGGAGTTAAAAAAGTTGCTTGATGTGGGTTTCATTGGATTCATAAATTAAGTTGAATGGGTCTCAAATCCAATACCAGTAACCAAACCAGATGGAGGCATTTGCATCTGCATAGATTCCAGAGATTTGAATAAGGCTTGTCCCAAAGATAATTTTTTTCTCCCTAACATTGATATGATTGTAGACCTTATAGCCGAACATTAAATGCTTTTGTTAATGGATAGTTTCTTGGGTTGTAATCAAATAAGGATGTGTTCAGAAGATCAACACAAGATTGCTTTCGCCTATCCATGGGGAACCTATTGCTAGACTGTAATGCCATTTGGACAAGAGAATGTCGAAGCTTTGTATTAGAGGGCCATGAAAATAATTTTGTGTGACATGATGCATTATATCATGGAGGACTATGTGGATGATCTATTGGCCAAGTCTAAAACCAAAGAAATCCACCTTGCAATTCTTGCTCAAATATTTGGCAGACGAGTAATATAAAGTCCAATTGAATGCAAAAGAGTGTGTGTTTGGTGTAGCGACAAGAAATATCCTTGGGTTTATAGTCTCAAAAAGGGGTATCAAAGAGGATCTAGCTAAGGTAAAGGCTATTCTTGACAGGCCTCCTCCTTCTAATTTGAAACAATTAAGAAGTTTACAAGGCAAATTGCAATCCATCAAGAGATTTATTGCATATTTGGTAGATAAGTGCCAACCTTTCCAACATCTTATGATAAAAGGGGTGACATTTAAATGGGTCGATCAATGCCAAGAAGCCTTCCAAGCATTGAAAGATTAATTTCTATTACCACTGGCGCTAGTACCACCAACACTAGGAAAGCCCTTATTATTGTATATTTATGCTACAAACTCATCTCTTAGAGCACTCTTGGCACAACACGATGACCAAGGGAGAGAACAAGCTATATATTACATCAATGGGAAATCGGTAGGCTATGAGCTAAAATACACTCCAATAGAACGAGCATGTCTTGTCGTGATTTTTGCATCGCAAAAATTGTGACACTACATGCTAAGTCATAAAGTGAAGCTCATTAAAAGTATAGATCCCCTCAAATATCTATTGAATAAGGTTGCATTAATAGGAAGGTTGGAAAAGTGGGTCATGATCCTCAATGAGTTTTATATCAAGTATGTTGACAAGAAAGCTATTAAATGACAGATCATAGCAGACCAATTGATAGAAGCTCCACTTCAGGCTTATCACCCATTATTGGTTGACTTCCCTGATGAATCGATGTTTACTATAACTACCTTGACATAATAAAATTTGTACTTTGATGGTCCTTATAAAAATCATGGAGAGAGGGCAGGAGTATTGTTTATAGCACCACAAGGGGATGCAATCCCAAAATCCTACAGGATCAATTTTCCATGTACAAACAATTTGGCAGAGTGTGAGGCTCTCATCACTGGGCTTTGAATGTCTGTACAATAGAAAATCGGGGATCTTCATGTGTATGGAGATTCACATATGATAATAAACCAAGTCAATGATGATTATAAAACTAAATATGACAAGTTGATGCCATACAAGCATATGGTAGATGACTTCAAACAATATTTTGATCAAATCATCTTTGAACAAGTCCCCTGCATTCAAAACAAGGTAGAAGATCTGCTATGGCATTCAAATCAAATGAAATTTCATTCTAATTTCCTACATCACATGTCAAATTCCTAACTACCAACAACTTTGAGTCTCTCTCAATCACCTTTTCTTGACTGACTAATCAATTTAGCTAACTGGTCAATCAATTCAGTCTTCTAATCAATCAAGTTAGTCGATTATTCAACCAAATTCCCTAACTAATCAATCAATTATGTTTGACCCCCAATCAAAACAATTAACTCTTCAATCAATTCAATTGATCTCTCGATCAGATGAGAAATTGTGTCCCACCAACTTGTCATATTGATTCTCAATCGTTAATCGATTCGGTTCTCAAATGAATCTCAACCATCCAAACAATCCTTCTAGAATCTATAAATTGAACATCAATTTCCCTTTTTCAACCACTATCTTTGAATTCTTGTGTCATTGTCCTCCAGTTTTTCATTGCGCAACTCTAAGGGCTGACATCACGCAAGAAGTAAAAGAACAATAGGAGTCTCAACACTTGTGATCAACAATGGAATTCATTTGTTCATTTGATTTGATTTGTTTATTTCAATAGTATACTCTTATTGGTTTGCATTTCAGAATTTCATAATAAGGATAGGTTTTGGTGGTTACTTGGCATAATCTATTACACTCATGTCCTCTGATTTTGTAGACAACAACCTCCAAGTCTTTCATATCAAATATGCTAGAAAGATGAGCCTTGAGTTATCTAACCATCACCTTGTTGTTACCCATAAACAACATTCTGTCAACATACAAGACAATGATTAGTATCTGATCATCAATAACCTTAATATAAACATAATAATCTTCCTCACTCCTCTTTTAACCCAAATTTAAAACAAGTATCAAACTTTTGGTACCACATCCTAGGCGACCGTTTCAAAGCATACAAAGATATCTTCAACATGCAAACCAATTCTTCTTTCCTTTTCACAACAAAATCATTAGGCTAACACATATAAATCTCCTCCTCAAGATCCCCATGTAAGAAAGAAATTTTCGCATCCATTTTCTCTATTTCAAAATCACAAGTAATAGCAATAAACAATAAGAATGTAATAGAAGTCAATTTTACAACAAGAGAGAAAATTTCACCAAAATCAACTCCCTCTCTATGGGAGTAGCCCTTGGCCACCAGTTTGGCCTTGTACCACTCTAGCTATCCATCTTCTCCAAACTTCTTTTAAATACCTACTTGCATCCAATGGGCTTCCTTCCTTTGAGAAAACTTACAAGATCCCAAGTGTCAGAACTGTTTAAGGCCATCATCACCTTCTTCATGGCTTACATCCAAGACTCACATTACTCCAAAGAGAGAGCCTCCCTGAAAATATATGACTCATCAAAGAAAATATACAATGAAAATCTAGTGGGTTATACCTGTTAATTGGATTTCATTGCCTTGTGGACCTCCTCAAGTTAAGAGTAATGAGGTCAACCTATTCATGTTTCTCTATATTCTCATCCTGCACATCATCTAAACTCTCTGAACCCTCTTCTTCTTCTCCATCCTTCGGTCCATCTATCTATTCTTCCACATGTGCATCTTACTACTTTTCAATATTTGTTTCAAATTGTACTATCTTTGTCTTCTCCTTTGATTGTTCTTCACCTAAGTAATCTCTAAAGTCCTTGAAAATAATATCTTTGGAAAGAATCATTTTTCAGATTAGAGGATTCCAAATCTTATAACCTTTTACATTCTCACTGTAACTAATGGAGATGAATTTATGAGCTTTTGGATCTAGTTTAGATCGCTTCTCCTGAGGCACATGAACAAAATCCTCACAACCAAAGACCCTTAAGTGTGCAACTAAAAAATTTATACATGTCCACACTTCATAAGGAGTTTTTTCAGTAAGAGTTGAACAAGGAGATCTATTAATCAAATAACAAATAGTACCATCATCTTCTATCCAAAATAATCTATCAAGCTTAGCACCACTCAACATGCTCCTTTCTCTTTCCATTATGGTTTGGTTCATTCTTTCTACTAACCCATTTTGTTGGGGAGTGTAAGGAGTGGCCTTCTATAAAACAATACTTGCATGCTTATAGAACTCATCAAATTCCCTTGAATAATATTCACCCCCATTTTCAATCCTCAACACTTTTATAAATAACAAGTAGTACCATCAACTTCTATTCAAAAACATCTATCAAGCTTAACACCACTCAACATGCTCTACTAACCGATTTTGTTGGGAAGTGTAAGGAGTAGCCTTCTTCCAAATGGTACCTGCATGCTTACTTAACTCATAAAATTCCCTTGAACAATATTCACCCCCATTGTCAATCCTCAACACTTTTATCTTATTATCTAATTACTTTTCCACTAAGGCCTTAAATTCCTTAAACTTAGTGATTTTTTTTTATTTAGAATGCTTAAAATAAATCCAAGTGTATCTTGAGAAAACATCAATGAAGGAAACATAATACTGAGATTTACCCAAAGAAGCAACATCCACTGGACCACACACATCCAATTTAATAATATTTAATGATCTCTTTTTCATATAAATTCCTTTAGGAAATTATGATCTATTATGTTTACCAATCACATAATGCTCACATAAATCATTTTTGCCAATAGAATAATCAGAAAGACTGTCAACCAACTTTTCATTTAGAATGGTCCTAAGACCTTTTTCATTGTTGTGAACCAATCTCTAGTGCCACATCATACATGTATTTTCATTGCTAGTTACATTAGCAGAGTTATGAAAAGTAGAGGCATTAATCCTAAACAATGTCTCTATTTGAGATCCTTTAGCTATCATCTAACTCCTTCTTACCAATTTGCAACCAGACTTGTCAAATGTCACATGCACTCACGAATCATTCAACTTGGATACAAAAAGAAGATTTCTGCAAGTCTTGGAATATGTAAAACATTATCAATGGTTTTTACTCTTATGTCATTGAAAATTTTTACCTTTCCTTTACCAAGAACATTCTTTGTTCTTGTTGTCACTGAGGAAAACATCTCCACCATCATATACTTTGTAAGAGGAAAACCACTCCTTGAGAGGAGTCATGTTGCAGGAGGTGTTGGTCCTCACAACTAGAATGACAACTAGGTGATAAAACACAATTCAAAGATTGAATATCCTTGAATAGCTAACTTTTCTTGTGGAAAAGGCTCATTTAGTTATCAACCAGGGACGTAAACTTGAAATGGGCCAACACTGTATGTGCACCACATTCATATTGCAACCATTTTATATAACTGCAGGAAAGAAAATTCTTCTTAAAGTGAACACACAGAATCTCTAATAAACTAATACTTAACCTTACAACTGGAAATTACTTTAAACAATTACTGTTAAAAGATAAAGTTCTAGCGAACAACAGGAACTACTCTGTTGTCGTGGCTGTAGGAACAAACATAGGAATTGTTTCCTATGGCTGCAGGAACAGACAACTGCAGAAACAACTATTACAAAAGTATGAAAACTAGCTTAAAACATACAAAGGATTACTCACCAAGTCGCCCCCCTTGAGTGAGTATTTCCAGAACTTCATATTACACTTATCTGATCATCCAAAATTAGGTTGATCTCTTTATTTCATCTTTACTAGAAAATACACACATAACACCAGAAAATTGTGTATTACAAAATACTATTTTTTTCTCTTCTCTTCAAGAGGAGAGAGATCCCTTTTATTTATAGGAAATCTTATAAAAAACTTCTAACTAACTGCCCACATCCCTATGAAATAGGTGAGCAGAATTTATTTAACAAAATAAGAAGAAGAAGTCAGCACATGACAACATGACAACATATGTCCTGCAGCTGAGAAAATATAGCATGACCACCTCCTAGATCTAAGATCCACTAAGAGAAGTTATAAATGTTTTCATAAATCAAACTGTTGAAGAACCGGTCCAGTGCTCTTGATCATAATTGCATTTCCTTGACTGGGTCTGCATTGTGGTTACACACTTGATGATCTTTTGAACCTCCATTTGTCTTTTCCTCACCTTTGCTGACCCTGCATCAAGATGTTAACATGCACAAAAACATGTGTATATACCAATGGTAACATGATATAACATAAATCATATTTATAATTAAATTTAGATATTTGTATAGATAGATCATTTAAAACCACTATATGACACCCTTAGGTATAGATTAAACCAATTTCAAAAACACTTGAAAGGTATCATCTTAGGAAAATATTATAATCCAAATGTCATCTAATGATAAGACCTAAGTAGGAGTATTATATCAGAAATGTATAAAAGTAGAGCCATTGTTTAGACTCATCATCTCCCCCTAACCTAACTTCTTGTTGATCCTCCAGCAATAGGAAAATTTTAGATTCTATCATTGATTCGGAAATTGCCTGGGGTAACCTGCCCAGACCCACCATTCTTTAAGCTCTAGTAGAATCCTTTCATTTTCTCCAATCTCTTCCACCTGGTACGTTCTGCTAGTTCACTGTATGGTGGGTTACTGTCTTTGCAGCCCATCAGTGGCCATCAGAGGATTGGAGGCTAAAAAATGAGAGGAAGCCAATGTCATCCCTTTGTCCTTCCCAAGTACATGTACTTGGGTGCTTTGTTTAATGCTGCATAGTAATTTTGCATAGAGTGTGGCTCAAATTGCTTTAATTGATCTGTTAGGCTATCCTAGCGTTGGACTATATGTTCTTTTGCTTCATGTCCTTCTCTTGGAGCCATATGTTTATATTCTTTATACACTACTTCCCTCAGGGGTAGGATTTCCTTTGCATAGTCTAGTTCATAAACAATCTTTTGCCAATCAAAGTAAAATCGCCTGGGTTCTCTTGACTCGGCCCTTAAGGGTAATGAAAGCTCAAGTTCTTCTCTATGATACACCTAAAACTACTCTCCCCTTGATATTTAATTATGCATCCATGACATAAGAGCCCTCAACTGAATATCTTCAATGCAAATGAGAGGGTTCCAATTAACATCATTAAGGACAACATAGTTATGGACATACAATTCATAGAGTAATTTTTTTATTGTCATAGGAGATGTCTGAAAAGAACTATAAAATTCTTCTAGTGTTTGCAATGAGGGACTTAAATCCCTAACAATCCTCATCATCTGGAAACTGATGTGTTGTTCTTTTAAATAAAGAGAGTAGACACAAGGAGGAGCTCGACATTGCATTAGTTGTGGAACCATGCTGGCTACTGTTTCCACCTTAGCTTTAAGTTGGGCTATTTCCTCATCCTTCTGCTCAATAACCTTCTTTTGCCAGTCGATTATCATCTGCATTTTTACTTTCTCCAGTTCCCAATCCTCATAAAGAGAAAGTCCCACTGCATGACTAGTAAGAGAGGTAGGTGGTCTATGAGCAGGTGCCCTGGGTTTCTTCATTTCTTCTCCACTCCCTGCTTCAATAACCTACTCTACAACAGATGCTAAACTGTTTAGTCTCTCAAAATTCACTTCTTCCTGTGGCTGCTCTATATTTGGAAGCTCCTCTTCTTTCTGAAGGTGCAGTTCTTTCTCTTCCCCCATATTTTGCATTTCATCCTCCTCTTCATGTTCCATTTGAGGTTCATTAAGTGGAGAAGGAGGGATATCATGATGAAGTGGACTGTATCGGTCTCATTCTAGGGAGTCAATCAAGATGGTAATTTTTGGCTCTATTGATTGGTCTTGGATTTTACGCTTTTTACGGAGCCTACCACTACTTCTTCAAACTTTCACTTTTTCGGCTGCAGGGCTACTTCCTGTAGCCACCTCCTCAACTACCTCAACAGTTACTGTAGGAACTGGTTTTATGATTTTCCTCTTCTTTGTTGCAGGAAGGGGTACTTTTTCATTTTCACTTCTCTTGTCCTTATGCTCTATATCAACCTGTTTCTCTTTGCCCTTTTCCATTTTTGTGGCAGCCCTAGTTTTTCTTGAACCTTGAGGAGGAACCCCTGCTTCATCTTCTTTTTGTAAGGGTTCCTCTACTGTAGGAAGATTTTGTTTTGAGGATTTCAACAAAGATGAGGGTTTAGAAGGGGAACCAGGTTGTACAAGGTTTTCTTGTTCCTGAGATGGAAGTGGTTCCTCTATAACTATGTGCTCTTCCCTAAACATTCTGGTTTCAACAAATTCATTCTAGAGCATTGGAGAAACATCTCTCAAGGATTTTTCAACTAAAAGCTTAATTAAACAATGGTGAGAAATGGAATGTGGCCTACCTTTTTGGGTCTTTGTTGCACTTATAGAAAGAAGGTTGTATAATAAGCTTGGAACATTCATCCTTCTTTTGTGGCGTAGATGACTCAAGAGTTTAAAGTGATGAGAATGCAGACATGAAAACCTTCCCTCACAGGTTAAATACTTTAGAATATACAATGTTGCTGCTCTCCATTCAGGTGAAAGGGATTCTCACCTAGTTCCTTGTCTATCCACCACTAATGGAGGGTCTCCTGGTTGTGTAAATGATGCTCTTGCACTGCATGCATCCTTAGACTTTGAGTATTTCTCCCCATCTATTGGTAACCTAGTTACCTCTGATAGCCGTTCTTCTGAAAAAACTACCCTCAAACCTTTTACCCGACCTTCGCCATTTGAGAGTGTGCGGGTAAATTCCTGAGCAAGTGCCTCATCAAACTCTGTCAATTTTAAAAAATAATCCAGCCATCCACTGTTACTGAATATTGGTTCACAAACCTAATCCTGCAGAATAATCTCATGAACTGTTGGCTCATGTCGAACAGGCGGACCACCCATTGCAGTGCAAACACTTTCAATTTTATAATGGCGTAAATCCACTCAAACACTACACTAAGTTCCACACTATAATGTACTCGATGCCTTTCCTTTGTCAGAACCTAGCTACAATCTTAAAAAATAACTCCAAATAGACATAAGATATCACCTCATACTAGAAATTTTGAAAAATACAACGCAATGATTGCGCATCACAATTATTAGGTAGAATAATTATCAGTGTACTTCCCCCCAACCTTCCACACATGCGGAGGAGGATTAATATAAATGATCGTATGCAAAATATCATAATGAGGAGTAATATGGTTTAATTATACACATGAAGCAAAAATAATAACACATGAGCGTACCTGATATTACGTGAGAATGAATGCAGTTGGAAGATATGACGCCGCCATGCATGGAAATCAATGCGATAATGGGTGAAGTGAAAGGAAAGAAATGAGTGAATACGGAATGAGATATTTATTATGCAGAAAAGTACTTCCTTGAGATGCGGAAGTATTTGTTATGATCATGCGGCAAGGATATTTAAGATGGAGTGGTGACGGCCAAGCCGGGCCATCACCAGTGGCTACACGAATCTCGGCATGCTGGGCAGTGGAAAATTGTCGTAGGAAGTTATCTTTGCTCAAAGGTTTACGGTATAGGCGCAGCCGATGACCGTTAACTAACAGTTTAAATTGAACAAGATCTATGGTGGATAATCTAACAACACCATTGGAAAATGTTTCAACTATCTCATAAGGGCTTAAACATCTGGTCTGCAATTTGCCTAAGTTATCTTTATACCTAGAATCCTAGAGAAGAGCCCAATCACCCAGCTTGAATGATTTATCTATGATATAGTGATCATGCCATTTCATGTGTTGATTCTGAACAAATTCAGTATGTTGCAGGGCAGATTTCTGTATTTCATCCAAATAATTAAGCTGCGGGATCCTTTCTTCTTGTGCTGCAGAAAGTGTCATATCTAAGGAAATAGTTGTTCTCAAAGTTTTATGTTCAAACTCAATAGGCATCATTGCTTTTATTCCATACACCATTTGAAATGGTGTAAACCCTATTGTAGTTTTCCAAGTGGTTCTATAAGCCCATATAGCCTCAAAGAGTCTGCTACACCAATCTTTTCTGTTAAGTGCTATTGTTTTTGTCAATATTTATGCAAGCTCCCTGTCGGTTGTTAGGATTAATGATAGTCCCAAAGATACTGAGAGGGGGGAAGGGGGTGAATCAGTATCTAACCAGTTAAGATAATATTTAACCTTATTAAGTATTTTGCATTCCAAAACAGTGTACCGGTAAACAAGAATTAATGTAGTAAACAGGAACAGTAAAGACAACATAGAAAACACACCATAACACAAGATGTTTAATGAGGAAACCTGGTGTGGGAAAAACCTCGGTGGGATTTGTGACCCAAAATATTCACTCACTGGCCAATGAATGGATATTACTTACAATGTGGTGCCTGCACATGCAGGAAGGCCAACTGCCTAGAGCTCACTGCTCAATCTACAAAATGGAAGTCTCACTGAATTACAAAATGGATTATGAGAATCCAATATAATGTACTGCTACAATTCAGCATCTACTATGCCAGGTTCAGTACCGGTTTAAGCTCATACTATAACCATAAACCTTATACAAAATCTGCCTTAATATTCGCTCATTCTTTTCCTCTATCCTATCATATGTCCATATCAAAATGATTTACAAGATCTCATACATATATGAGTCTATTACAATATTCCATGTCGGCTTTACAAAAATATATTTACAATTAAATACAATAAATAAAAGTTTGTTCATCTTGGCTGGGGTGTCGGTATACATTGTTGCTGCTGCCGATGAAGAGTCTGTCGGTGCCGATGCCTGTCGGTGGTTTACCAGATGAATGTTGGGTGGCTGCCTGAAGGTTTCTAGTAGGTTTCCATCAATGAAAACACCATCATTTCTCACTAGTTTGTAGAATGCCAACAATCTCCCCCTTTGACATTGATGGCAACACTCATGAGAAAAATCCAAAAACTGTTTCCAAAAATGAAGTCCAAAAAGTTACCAAAAAACATGTGCTCCCCCTGAGCAGATGATATCATTTGATTAGCCATTTTTCTCTTTCCACTACTCCCCCTTTGACATCAATGACAAAGGTTGTCAAAAATTGTCAAATGAGTGCAAAATTTCACCTTGAAGTTTGTAACCGGTTGGTTACAATCTGAAATATGTCAGCCAAAACCAAGTTTAAACTCTGTATGAATCTGTTGTTGTCCTTCATGGTTGCCTCAGTTCTTTGGATTGTACTAGTGAGATGATGCATATGCTCCTCTGGTGACTTTTGCCCTTGAATTAATGCCTCAGAGATCTCTTTCCTCAAAGAGATAAGGTTGTCTAATTTAGGATTGAGTTTGTGCTTAAGATCTCTGGCATTTGCCTTGATCCTTTCTTTCTCTTTCTCTAATTTCTCCATCTTTTCTTCAAATCCTTCTATCTCTTGCTCAATAACTGATATAGGTTCAGATGAACCAATGATATTATCAACTATATCATCTATCTCTTTTTGTACTTTTCTTATTTTCTTTTCAATATCCCGTGTTAACAAATGTGGCTTGCATGTGTCCCTGTACAGTCCCTTGTACTCCAAAGTTGTTTTATTCAGTGTTGGTAAAAGTGTGTTAATGTGTTTTGTGCACTTCTTTATTGTTTCCTCAAAGAATTTTTCTGTTTCCTTTTCCAATTTCTCTTTGAATGTTTCCTCATTTATTTGATCATCTGTTAAAGTATTTCCAACAATGAATTTAGATAATGTGTCTAACTGACTTAAAGAATCCTTTACTTGATCTAAATTGCATTTTGGTGCAATCATCTTAAGAATAGGAATGGTGTCATCAATAGCCTTATAGGCCAATGCATTACAATCCATTATCTTCTTTATTGAGTCCAGAAGTACCTCTGTCACATTTGTAGGTCTGAATTGGCTTAGTGAGGTACCAGATGTCTGACCAAATACCTTTACTATCTTAGTGCTTGCAGTACCAGCAACCAATTTGCTTGAATCAACCTCCAGTGGATCAGTCTGAGTTTGCATTTCAACTAGCAATGGTTTGGGCTTCTCAGTGATTACCGTTTGTACTGTTTCAATGTGTACATGTGTATCTGTCAATTTCTCTATTGGTTTCTCTGTATTATCTACTGTTGGTATCTCTGTCTCTATTGGTTTCTCTGTGCCAGCATCTACACTACTAGTATTTGTTTCACTGTCCAAAGGTTGCTCTGTATGCACTGTTTGCTCTATTTGCTCTGCTTGTATTCCAACCTCAATATTTTCTGTCGGTTGCTCTACAATGTTTTCAGTGTTAGCAATATTATTTTTCACCTCAGTGCTATCCTTGTCCACTACAATGTTCACTTCCTGAGTATCAATGTTAATGGTGAATAGAATTTTTGACTCAAGGTTAGTGTCCTCATGTGTTGTTTCAACTTTTTCAGTAGCCGGTATGTCCTCAATATTTGTCAGTGTAGTAACCAAAGGTGGTGGTAGGTTGTTAGTTACTTTTATGTTGGTAATCCACCAACTTTACCTTTTCCTTTGTCTCTGTCCTTTTGATAAACCTTGAAATTTTTCTTAGGTCTGTTCAACTCTTCTTGTTTTTCCTTTTCTACAAAAAAGATATCCCACTTGTCTGTTGTTTCCTCTGCAATTTCATTGACTCTACCAACCATTAGGCTCACATGCTGGTGACCACTTGCAAAAATTGATCTGTTAGCTTCACTAATTAGTTCATCAATCTCCTCTACAGAGTTAACCAGATGTACCACTAGAAGTTTTTCAATCTTGAGTTTCTTATCTAGCTCCATAACTGAAATCCTCTTAGCATCTAACCTTCTGTACAATTCATTAGGCAAATCATCTACAACTTCTATTAACACTTTCTTGTAAGTGTCAAGATGTAGAATAATGTTGTTCTTGATACTTTCCTTTTCTGCATTAGTGAATGTATTATACAGTTTGATCACATTTGATAAATTGTCGTCATCAGTGATTTCACTCAATAAGTTATCCAGAGGTGGTATAACCTGTTTTTGTTTCTTCTTTGGTGTCAACTTCTTTGCCGGTGGTCTTACTGCTTGTTGCTTTTGCCTTGTTTTCTTTGGTGAAGGAGAGGGCACCGGTGAGGGTTTTCTCTTCCTATCAACTCTCTTAAACTTAGTAGGTATCTCACTGTCAGATGATGTACCAACTGGTGAGATGTGTGCCTCCAGTTGTAATCCTTCTAGGTCACTTTCCTTTATTCCAATTATGTTCATAATGTTTTCTTTTATTTCCTTTACTTTCTTTGTTGCACTCCTTATGTACTTTTCTCTTTTCTTTCTTTGTTTCAATGTCTGTACACCACTTTCAATTTTTCTTCATTACCAAAAACCTTTTCTATGGGTTCTTTAGGTGCTTCTAATAGGGCTTTAGCATTATTTTCAATAATGTTTACATCTGCCTCATACCCCATTTTAGTTACCCATACAGTTCAAGGAAGAACGGCTTCCATCCATATTTCATCCTTTTTAATCACAAAACATATTTCTTTGTTGTACTTGTCTACTACACTCTATGGTGGTCTCTCCCTGGTTTTCATTTTTGCTTGGAAGGTATTAAAATACTCAGTTATTTTGTTTTCTTTATCAGTGCCCATGCCGGTGAAGATTTCTAACAATTGTTTTCCTACCGATATATCATATCCAAAATATTTCTTTCCAATACCAGGAACTTCTTTTGTGAAATATAACATAAGACATACCAAAAGATTGCCAAAATGAAATGTTCCTTTCTTATCTTCTTTTATCTTTTTCAGGTTGTCTATTAATTCATCCTTTAGCCACTCACATACATCTATTTTTGCATCATTATTCACCATATCATAAGCACTTTTAATGCAAAGACTAGAAACTGAATTGAGTCAGTTTGCATGTGTGGTCTTGTAGCCTAAGATAATGCTTATGAATCTGACATTTATATCCTTGATGTCATTTACTCTCAGGAATCTGCTATCATATGTTGCTCCTGTTAAGGTCATGACAGTGTTGTTAGGTACCTTCTTAGTCTTATCTGGCCTGCTACTGGTGGAGGGTAAACCTGTCACTGCCCTAATTGCTTCCTTAGTGATTTTGTAAACTGAATCTAGCCAAAGAAATTCTCCATGAACCTTGCTAAGGACAATTCTCACTACCTCCTTAGGAAATTTAGTGATGTCCAAGATTTCCACAAAACCTAAAGTTTCAATTACCTTGTGTTCGGGTTTGACATTTCTACTTTCATCACAAATAACAGTTTTAAACATCTTCAACACTTCCTTAGAACCTAATTCCTCAACATTGTAGTGAATATAAATTTTAGGGTCTTCAACATAGCAACACCTTTAGGAATTTTTGAAAATGTGTCTATAGAATCATCTTGCTTGGCTATTTCGGGGATAATTTTAAAAATGGGCCTAGGGCATTTCACAACTTCCACAACAGTAGGGTTTGCAAAAAATTTTGGAGCAGAGGAGGAAGCCATTGAAAAATACCTTAAGCTACCTGATAATGGTTGAGTGCTTCAGAGAAATTGCTTCACTTCTTCACCTTGGATGCCTTTGCTCGGATTTCACGCTCTCTAAAAGTTTGAATGCTCGGTGAATTGAAAAAGAGGAAAAACCGATGATTTATAATGTCTTTTCTTCCAACAACCGCATTAAATGCTCGCCGGTTAAGTGAAAATTAACACATCTGCCGGTAGAGAAGAAATTCATCTTCACACCATCTACTAAGGGTAATTTGCATGATGTTCAACTTGCTACAATACCCTTAAAGGGTTACTTTTCAGTTGGATGAAGAATTTCTTGCCGGTGGAGTGATACTCTATTCTACAGGTGAAGGAATAGTCTCGTCAAAATTTTAATCTATCTTTCTAATCCATTGTCTTGAAAATTCTTGCTTTACCTCATCAACCTTTTCTTTGCCTTTCAAACTGGGTCCTTTATTGTTTACCGGTGAAGTCTTACCTTTACAAAATTTTGCAATGTGTCCAATCTTGTTACAAGCATAACAAGTCACATTATTCTTCTGAATAGCCTTTCCATATCCTATGTCGGTTTGTGTTCTGCATTGATTAGATAAGTGCCCAAATCTTCCACAAACATAACATCTTACATTCATTCTGCAGTTTTTTGAATTGTGACCAATTTTGTTGCATTTGGAACATTGACTAGTGGGTGCATTAATGTTCTGATTGTTTCTAGATCTACACTGGTTTGCTCAATGACCAAACTTGTTACAGTTAAAGCATTTCCCATTAAATTTGTAAGCATTAGGCTATCTTACCAGTTTACTGTGATCATGATTGTTTGCAGTACTGAAACTTTCTCCAACTTCAAATCCAAGTCCATAAGTATCTCCATTAGGTTTCTGACTTTTCAACATATCATCAAGTTCTTTTGAACTTTTCTTAAATTTCTCTTTATGTTGATTTTCAATAGCCAACTCATTTTCTAGAATTCCCATCTGCCTCATAAGTTCAGTTTTATCATGTTGCATGTGAATCAGATCTATCTTTAACATATCATTTTCATGACTGAGTCTTAGATTTTCATTTCCAACATCATTGAGTCTCCTAGTCAAGTCATCTTCATTCTTCTTTCTGTCTTCAATGTCTTTACAAAATATCATAGTCATGTCTTGCATTTCATTCCTCATAGTCATGTTTTCTTGCCTCATCTTGTTTACAAGCTCATTAAGAGTTTCCTTTTCATCATAATTACTTTTCATTTTCTCATGAAGTTCTTTTCTCTTATTTCTAGCAATAGTAAGATTCTCCTAAAGTCCTTGAATGAATTTATGTGCAGTCCTCAGATCATCTTCAAGTTTGATATTATTCAACTTCTTTGAATCGTAGTCTACAAGAGCTCCTTCCAATTGCTTTCTTAAGTTCTCCATCTATACTGGTGTTAGAATCTTCCTCAAGCTATTAGACTTTTGAAAATAGATGACCAGGCTCTAATACCAATTGTTAGGATTAATGATAGTCCCAAAGATACTGAGAGGGGGGGGGGGGGTGAATTAGTATCTAATCGGCTAAGAGAATATTTAACCTTATTGAGTATTTTGCATTCCAAAATAGTGTACCGGTAAACAAGAATTAATGCAGTAAACAGGAATAGTAAAGACAACATAGAAAACACACCATAACACAAGATGTTTAAAACCCGGTGTGGGAAAAACCTCGGTGGGATTTGTGACCCACAATATTCTTTCACTGGCCAATGAATGGATATTACTTACAATGTGGTGCTTGCACATGTAGGAAGGCCAATTGCCTAGAGCTCACTGCTCAATCTACAAAATGGAAGTCTCACTAACTTACAAAATGGATTATGAGAATCCAATATAATGTACTACTACAATTCAACATCTGCTATGCTAGGTTGAGTACCAATTTAAGCTCATAATATAACCATAAACCTTATACGAAATCTGCCTTAATATTCACTCATTTTTTTCCTCTATCCTATCATATGTCCATATCAAAATGATTTACAAGATCTCATACATATATGAGTCTATTACAATATGCCATGTCAGCTTTACAAAAAGATATTTACAATTAAATACAATAAACAAAAGTTTGTTCCTGTCGGCTGGGGTGCCAGTATACATTGTTGCCACTGTCGGTGAAGAGTCTGCCAGTGTTGGTGCCTGCCGATGGTTTACCAGATGAATGCCAGGTGGTTGCCTAAAGGTTTCCAGTAGGTTGCCATCAATGAAAAAACCATCATTTCTCACTAGAGTGTAGAATGCCAACATTGGTAACCTCTGCTTGTCCATTAGCTTGTGGATGATAAGGAGTGGATTTCCTATGCCTGACATTGTACTCATTGACCAAGGCTGTGATTAGAGTAGAAGTAAACTTTTCCCCTTGATCTATGACTATTTCTCTAGGAACTCCATACCGAGTGAAGATTTCTTCATATAAGAACTCAACCACTTTATTATCTCTGCAATGCTTGAAGGCTTTGACTTCTACCCATTTAGTAACATAATTAGTACAAACAAGAATATAGGAGCGAACATTGGATGGTGGATCGATGGGCCCAACAAAGTCCAGTCCCCATTTGTCAAATGGCTTAACAACCACCTAAGGGTGTAGAGGCATTTCATCAGACCGAGTTGGTGTGCCCATTCTTTGACACCTGTCACATTTCTTGGTATATTGAGTTGCATCCTTGTGCAAGGCTAGCCAATAGTACCCTATAGTTAATATCTTCAAAGTTGTTCGTTTGGATGCAAAATGACCTCCATAAGGTTCATCATGATAGGCATGAAGTATGTCATATGTCTCATCTTCCTTTACACATTGCCTCATAACCTGATCTGGACCTGTGTAAGATAAGCAATCTGAAATCCAAGAGAAGTTAAAACTTTTTTTCTATCAGCAATCTCTTTTCTTTGGGTGAGAAATGTGGGGGTGTCTTATTAGCTGCAAGGTAGTTAGCTATGTTAGCATACCATGGACTATTGAAAATAATAGAAAATAGATGCTCATCTAGAAATGCATCATTAATGACTTCATTGTTGTCTGGTGTTTGAATCCTTGACAGAAAATCTGCCACCACATTTTATTTTCCAGTCTTATCAATGATAGTAATATCAAATTCTTGCATTAGTAACAACTATCTTGCTAATCTACCGGTAATGGAACTTTTGTTCATGAGGTACCTGATGGCTGCATGATCAATATGCACAAATATTTGATATCCTGTTATATAGTGCCTGAACTTATTAAGGGCATAGATGATAGCTAACATCTCTTTTTCAGTTCAGTATAATTGAGTTCTGGTCCTTGCAAGTTTTTACTAATGTAATAATTTGCATTTTCCAAAACTCCTTGTTTCTGCCCCAAAATTGCTCCTATTGCAAAATTAGATGCATCAGTATGAATGTGAAAAGGAACAGACCAATCGGGTCCTTTAAGCATAGGGGCCTAAGTTAAGGCTTCTTTTAGGTTAGAAAATGTATCCTCACATTTAACTGTCCATTCAAACTTAGCATCCTTTGTCAATAAAGAATATAATGGCCCTGCTATTTGACTAAAGTTCTTAATAAATCTCCTATAATACCCTCCATGGCCTAGAAAACTTATCACATCCTTTTGTTTAACAGGGGCAAAAAGATTAAGTATTACCTCAATTTTACCTGGATCTACTTGAATGCCTGATTGAGAGATTTGATGTCCCAACACTATTCCTTCCTACATCATCATAAAACATTTTTCACTATTGAGGGATAGATTGTGATCTTCACACCACTGCAATACTTTTGTAAGATTTTGTAATGCCTCCTTAAATGTAGTTCCATATGTAGTGAAGTCGTCCATGTAAATTTCCATACAATCATGGGATATGTCTAAAAATATACTAAGAACCGCCCTTTGAAAAGTTGCAGGAGCATTACATAAACCAAAAGGAAGGACTGAATAGGCATGTATGCCCCAAGGGCAGGTAAATGTGGTCTTCTCTTGATCTTCTGGAGCTATTCGGATCTGGTTATAACCACTAAATCCATCAAAAAATGAAAAGTACTGCTTACCTGCTAGAGAGTCTAACACTTGATCTATAAATGGCAGTGGGAAATGATCCTTTTTAGTAGCAGTGTTGAGCTCCCTATAGTCCACACAAACTCTCCATTTTCCTCCTTTCTTGGGAATTATAACTAGAGGAGAAACCCGTTGACTATCTGAAATAGGGTAGATGAATCCTGCATGAAGCAATTTTTGCAGTTCTTCTTTAACTATTTCCCTTAAAGAAGGATTAATCCTATGTTGAGGTCATCTAATTGGTTTACAATCCTATTTGATATAAATTCTATGGGTACACAATGTATGATTTAATCCTTTCATGCCTTGATAATCCCATGCAAAAGCTTGTTGTTGGAATTTGAGTATTTCTATTAATGACAATCTTTGATTTGCTGGCAATTGACCATTGATATTCAGATTTCTCCCTGCAACAACTTCTATTGGAATTAGTGATTCTACATTAGATATCTTAGACATACAAGAGGTTTAAATCTCCCCTGGTAGAAATGTGTGAAACATATTTGTGGCTGCTAGAGAATTTAATAAGCCTATAGATGGAAGAAGGGTATGCAGAGGACTTACTGGTATACCCACTGACTGCAGAGCTGTTCCATAATGATTCCTTATGATGTTAGAGAGTACTACATCATCCTCTTGAAGTGCTATGAATGGGTCCCTTGATAACATCATTATTTGTTGAGAAAAGTTTATTTCCTCTACTTCTTCTCCTATGTCTCGCCACACTACTCGTTCTTGACCAAGTTGAGGCTGTGCTGGAGAATAGAGTGCAAGTGTTTTAGTAGTAATACCATCTGAAATTGTCATATCTCTGGATCTACAACCTATATATGCATCAGTTGTTGCCAGCCAAGGTCTTCCCAAAATAATTGGATATCCTCCTAATGTTGCCTTGGGAGAGAGGATTATAAAATCAACAGGATATTCCCAAGAATCTAATGTGACAACAATATCTTTAGCCATCCCTTCAGGCCGAACAGTTGAGCTATCAGCAAGCTGCAGAACTGTTAGAGTTGATCTAAGATTAGTAATGCTGAGTTGCTGCATGACATCCTTAGTCATCACATTTATTGCTACTCCTAGGTCTATGAAGGCATTTTTCATTTGAATTCCATTAATAACTATCTTGACAATAGGGCTACCTGGATCAAAATATTTAGGGATTGCTATTTTTCCCAACATAATATCAGCCAACTGTCCTACTACATGCACTATTTTTGGATCTTTTTTCTTCCTCCCAGGTTTCTTCAAACAAGCTTCTTTAATAGCTTTTCCAAATATAAGAATATCTTTAATAGCTTGAAATAGTGAAATTTTAACACATATGTGTTTGAGCTGATCAATAAGATCAAAGGCTATATCATCATACTGCCTAGATACCTCTAATTGTAATCTTTGGGGAAATGGGGGAGTTCTTATAGGTATATCTAGGGTTTTTGATTGCTGAACTTGCCCAGAATTCTCAGATTTATCAGTCATTCTTTCCTGAGCAGTATCCTCTGCTGGTAATTCTATTATGACTGGAGGAGATGGAGTAGGCAATGTTGTCCTTGATCTCAAATGAATATCACTTATATTGAGAGAATATGCAAGACAATTATTAGGATCAGTTGAAAAGACTTGTTGTTGTTATTGTGGTTTATTATTTGGATTTGGAATAGGCTGAGTTGGCAATTGGGTTGGCTTGGATGGAGCAGCATTAGGAGTTGGTGGCATTAAAGCTGGCTGTTGGGATTGTTTTTGTGGCTGCAGGAAGCCTGGTGACTGGTTTGCCCATTACTGTCCTCCCCTCCATTGTGGTGACCGCTGTCAGTTACCTTAAGGGGGAGATCAATTCCCTTGTGGTTGTTGCCATTGAGATGAGGAATTTTGATAATTAGGCCAAGGATTTTGAGAGTTATTCCAAGACTGAGTATAATTTCCAAAATTTTGGGAATATGGTGGTTTCCACTGATTGTTTTATGCATTGAAGTTCATATAAGGATTAGAAAATGACAATGGATCCCATGGCATACCTTGTCTGGGAGGCCAAGGCCTTCATTGTGCAACATAAAAAAGTTGTTCATCATCTCCATAAATAGGCTTGAAATTTGGAGAACTCTGTTGGCTATCAATTTTAGCTAACATTTTGCATCTATAGTTCTTCTTCTTTTGCCAATAATAAGGACAAAATTCAACAAGCATAGCCTCTGCCTCCTCATGCTTCTTCTTTGCCTGAAGTGTATCCAATTGGGTAGCCATATTATTAATTATATCTTCTTTAAAATCCTTTAACAAATGAGTTATCTCCATTCTTGAGACTGTTGAAGATGACTTGGCAATTGAAGAACCAGGCCTGCAACGTCTTCCCCTTTTTGCTGCTACTCTTGAATATTTTTAATAGATTTGTTTGATGTCATCCCATTGAACTTGAGTAATATCTTTTCCTCCCATTAGATCTAAGCACTTAAGTTACTATGTTTAGATTTGTTGACACTAAATAAAAACCTTTCCAAATAGTCTTCCAGGTTTTCATCTTCTTTTTGGGTCATTCTGAAGATATCATCACCATGACGGTCCATTCGTCTACAATAGTGTTTATATTTATCCAGGAAGTTTGTCTTCATTCCCTTCCAGGTATTGATTACATTTCTTCCTAAACTCATAAACCATCTCAAAGCAACTTCTTTCAAATTAGCAGGGAATAAATTGAGTTTATGAACATCAGTGGTATAATCACAACTCTTGCACAGGATATCAAATTTAAACAAAAAGGTATCTGAATCCTTTGTTACTAACCCATGGAATTTTGGAAGTGAAGAGGCTGGTATATTTTTCAAATTTGCATTATCATGCAAGTCAGGAATGGAAAACTCAAATGTTGGATTTACAGGTGGAGGTGGAGGATTCACTGCCATTGGTCCCTGATAAATAGCTAGAGGTAAAATGTTTTGTTTAGGGGGTTCGTTCAGCAAGTCTAGATCTCCTTCTGATGAATTAAAGACACTACCATTTAGCACATAAGTTTTTGCAAAAGGGTTTACTTCAGGTGCTTGATCTGATCTTATATCTTGAGTAGAATGTGAGGGAAGAAATCTTCCTAATGCATCTCTTCTCCTCCTATGCATGCAGATTAATGAAAGAAATCCAAAAATCTAATTAAGAAAACTTAAAACTAATGGTTTACAACAGATTCTTAGCTTGACACCATCCTCGGCAACAGTGCCAAAAATGCTGGTCCTCACAACTGGAATGACAACTAGGTGATAAAACACGATTCAAAGATTGGATATCCTTGAATAGCTAACTTTTCCTGTGGCAAAGGTTCATTTAGTTATCAACTAGGGACGTAAACTTGAAATGGGCTAGCACTGTATGTGCACCAAGTTCATATTGCAACCATTTTATATAACTGCAGGAAAGGAAATTCTTCTTAAAGTGAACACATGGAATATATAATAAACTAATACTTAACCTTACAACTGGAAATTGCTTTAAACAGTTACTGTTAAAAGATAAAGTTCTGGCGAGCAACAAGAACTACTCTGTTGTCGTGGCTGCACGAACAGAAACATGAACTGTTTCCTATGGCTGCAGGAATAGACAACTGCAGAAACAACTATTATAGAAGTATGAAAACTAGCTTAAAAAATACAAGGATTACTCACCAAGTGGCCCCCCTTGAGTGAGTATTTCCAAAACTTCAGATTACACTTATCTGATCATCCAAAATTATGTTGATCTCTTTATTTCATCTTTACTGGAAAATACACACATAACACCATAAAACTATGTATTACAAAATACTATTTTTTTCTCTGCTCTTCAAGAGGAGAGAGATCCCTTTGATTTATAGGAAAGCTTATAAAAAAATTCTAACTAACTGCCCACATCCCTACAGAATAGGTGAACATAATTTATTTAACAAAAGAAGAAGAAGAAGTCAGCACATGACAACATAACAACATATGTCCTGCAGCTGAGAAAATATAGCATGACCACCTCCTAGATGTAAGATCCACTAAGAGCAGTTATAAATGTTTTCATAAATCAAACTGCTGAAGAACTGGTCCAGTGATCTTGATCATAACTGCATTTCCTTGATTGGGTTTGCATTGCGGTTACACACTTGATGATCTTTTGAACCACCATCTATCTTTTCCTCGCCTTTGCTGACCCTACATCAAGATTTTAACACACACAACAACATGTGTATATACCAATGCTAACATGATATAACATAAACCATATTTATAATTAACTTTAGATATTTGTATAGATAGATCATTTAAAACCACTATATGACACCCTTAGGTATAGGTTAAACCAGTTTCAAAAGCACTTGAAAGGTATCATCTTAGGAAAATATTATAATCCAAATGTCATCTAATGATAAGACCTAAGTAGGAGTATTATATCAGAAATGTATAAAAGTAGATCCATTGTTTAGACTCATCAAGAGGCACCCAAATTAATAATCTAAGCATCACCACTAATAGTGTTAGTAATAAATAAAGCATCAAAATCATCATCAAAGGACTTTTCCATGGAGGAATCAACATTCTTTTTCTTAATTCAACATTCCTTCTTCACATGCCCTCTTTTCCCACAATTCCAACACTTTACTCTCTTGTTTTCGGGGGACTTCAATCATCCTTTAGACTTCTCCCTCTTTTTATCCCCTTTAGGTCATTTTTTCTTTAGATCTCCCTCACAAATGCAAGGCATCTTGGGAGCCAACATTCATAGAATTTCTTCTCACCTCTTCTGAATGAAGTATGGAAATCAAGTTGTCCATCTTTGGTTCAAGCAAATTTTCCCAAGATTCAAGCAAAGAGATAAGAAATAAGGTACATTTATATTCATTTTCTAATTTAACATCTATCAATGCAAGATGATTTATAATTATATTGAAAGCATTCAAATGATTTGTAATAGATTCACCCTCTTTCATTTTCAAATAATACAACCTTCCTTTGAGAGATAACTTACTGGACAAACTTTTAGATTGATAAATGTCACCTATCCTCTTCCACAATTTGTATGTACTAGTGTCTTCTACAGAGACATTCAAGAGGATGAAATCATTAAGAAACAACCGAATGGTTCCTTGTGCCTTACTTTCCAATTTATTCCAAGAAACATCATCCGAAGTGGAGTCCTCTTCTTTCTTTTCTTTTGCAGAGACATTCAAGATGACGAAATTGGTAAGACATAACCGAATGGTTCCTCATGCCTTGTTTTCCAATTTCTTACAAACATCATCATCCTAAGTAGAGTCCTCTGCTTTCTTTTCTCCTGCAGAGACATTCAAGAGGACAAAATCGATAAGACACAATCGAATGGTTCCTCGTGCCTTGTTTTCCAATTTCTTCCAAGCATCATCATCCAAAGTAGAGTCCCCTGGTGAAACTAGCAACCACTAATCTCTTTCTTCCAAAAGATCTTCCATCTTCACTTTCCACATCTTGTAGCTACTGCCATTGAATTTCTCAATATTTATGCGAGAAGTAGAAGCTATGGCTTTCAATCCCTTTATCAAATCTGCAAAATCTCCTACTACAACAAAAAAACTTCAAAACTTAAAGAGAAAGGCATCCCCCTCTCTGTTAATCCTATGAGGATTCGGTTAATACTGAGAGGGGGGTGAATTAGTATTAAGACCAATTCAACTTAAACTCAAAATCAAACTTATTTCAGCTTATCTCAGATCTGAAACTATCTCAACTTCTGTAATCAGATCTAATAACCTCTTTACCAGATTTGCTTAACACATTAATCAAATCATTTACTAATACTTTCACCACCAAAGTAATCATATAAACTTGATCAATTACCAATTCATTACCCTTATCAATAAGATCAAAAAATTTCTCAAACAGTTTCTTATTAGTATTGGTAACCTCTGATAAAATTTTGATAAAACATCATAACCAGTTTCTCAGAAATAATGCATGAAATAAAATATAAACAAGAACATCACATGAAAAACATTCCACACATGAACACCATAAGTTTTTAATGTGGAAACCCAAATAGGGAAAAAAAACCCACGGTGGGAGTTGGCACCCACAAATATTGTACTCTTTCGAAGTACGCCTTGTTAGGAGCTTAGCCTTGTTAGAGGCTTACAATACACCCGGTTAAGAGCAAACCCTGTCAGGAGTCACCCGGTTAGGGGATTTTCCTTGCAACTCGATTAGTATCTTGATGGTCTATTAGGATCAACCTCATGAGAGGATTTAACACTCTTTTGAGAGCTGCCTTGTTAGGGGACTTAAATGATTAAGGCTTGTTAGAACCTACCCGGTCAAGGGATTTAACTTGCTGCAATTGTTAGGAATCAACAGTAAGAAATTGATCTGTTTTCTTGCAATTATCTGCTTGCTTGATCAGATCCAGTTATACACATCACTCTGCAACTCTCAGGAAGATTACACATTTCACTTGGATGGGTTAACACATTCTCTAAGACCACTAACACAATAAACATCAATTGTGTCTACATAAATAGCCATCTCAACTAGGTCGGCCACAAAACCTAATTAAATCAATAATTTACAATAAGATCACAAAAGATCATCGTAGATCGCTATCCAAATCATAACAACAAATTACAATGCAATATCAATCATTTATTGAACATAACTCATCACGGAAATCCGATTTGTATCCTCAAAACACTCTCGAAAGCATTTCGCTGGTTTCCAAGAAAATCTTCCTTGAATCATGCTAAAACAACTATTAAATATTTCACGCGGGTTGTGCCATGTTACCAACTTTAAGTAGACTCATTGTCGATCATCGACATAACATAAATCATTACCGGTTTGAAGATTTCTTCACCGGTCCTTAAACCCTACTAAAACCTTAGCAAAACTTCATCAAAAATTGAAACACGCCTTCCAGTAATCATCACAAGTTCTGGTTCCAGTCACATACATCTTTCCATGATACAAGTTCACCATCCAAACGGCAAATCACCAATCATTGTCAATCGACCGATCCGATCAAAACAATTTTGTTTTACCAGTTAAAGTCCTAATTCACAAACTTTAGATCACTGTCTATAAACCCTATCTCCCGGTAAACTAAATCACTTAGATGATAAAAAAAAACATCAGGAAGATCAGTTGCCAAAAATGACAACACAAATAACTGATCATGTCATGTATTCATAGAATCTCAATCTCTTCATCACAAATAGACTTCTATCCTTTACCAGTGCAGTCATCCAACTTCAACTACATGACCCGATCTACATCAGTTATGTCAAATGCCAACACTCTCAATAGAATCATAAGCTCTGATACCAAATGTTGAGAAACAAGGTGAATAAAGCTTTCAATATTAACTTTCTTATGGGATTACAAATATATGAAAAGATTACCAACTCTAAAACTAAATCTTAAATGAATATGTGATTTCACCATTGAACATAAAAAAAAAATAACCATACCAAAAGAGACCAAATTTATGTGGAGAAACCCTTTCAGGAAAAAAATCCACCAAAGAACGAGGGCAAGTATATTATTATTATTAAAAAGAGTGAATACCAAAATAATACACTTCACTACACCTCCAAATGATCTTGAAACTACTTTGAAACAATGACCGACTGATGAATAAACAAATATGTCATGGCTCCAATTTAAAGCCATATGGGAGAGGAAAAACCACTGTTATTTTCCCAAAACAAGGGGCCAAAACCACTTGCAAAACCCCCTACCTTGGAGAATAATATCCAATATACATAACTTTGTCTGTGACTCAGGAAGATGGCCAGGTAAATTCTAAGGATGCTAGCCCCATAAAGGATAAGGTAAGTAACTCTAGTGACCCTCCATCTCAAGTTTGGGTACCGATTCCTTGCATTGATCTCCTCGGATCTTATGTTGACAAAAAAGCTTATTCCCTTCATTCAAATGCTATTATTGGGGAACTCTGGGGAGATTAGATTTGTTTGTCCAAACTTTTTAATAAGTTGCAGAAATGTTGGGCGGATATACATTATTTTCAGCTTCTTTCATCAAATTCTTTTATTATTGTTTTTGATTCTCCTGTGGTTCGTGATAGGGTTTTGGATTCTGCTCATCACTGGTTTGGGAAGCACTTTCTTTTGGTTATTGCTTGGAAGCCTTTCTATGTTCTTGCTTGGTCAAATAGAAAATTTTCTCCCTTTTGGTTTGGACTGCCAAAACTTCCCTTTGAATTCATGGATCCTGATGTTCTGCAACAAATTGGCAATTCATTTGGTACTTTTGTCACATCCAATTTGGATTTTGTGGAGGGGGAGGTTTTGGTAAAAAATTGTGTATTATTCAATCTTGAGACTGTGCACCCCCGTACTTGTAATATCAAGTCTCATGATGGGGTTTGGCATCAAAATATAGAGAAACTGGACTCTGAGCTTTTGAAATCTCCCCTTATTTTAGATGCCCCGTTATTTATCGATTCTTCAGGTGACGGGTCCAATAGGTGTTAATTCTAACACTTTGTTACATTCTGAGCAAATTATTGATAGTAATGGAAAAAATCTGAATAAAGATGATTCTAGTTTTCAGTTGAATTCTAATCAGACTACTGTTTCTCCTTCCATTAATAAATCAATAAAAAATTCAGATCCAATTTCAAACTTTATTAGGGGGGATTCTAAGAATATTTTTAATTTTTTGGAAGCTAATGACAATTCTAAAAAGACTGTTGCATCTCCTTTTGAATCAGTAGCCTTGGATACTTCTAAAAAAGGTAATTTTGGCAAGACTTCTGAAATAGAGATATCGACTAATTCTGCCTTAATTGCTCAAATCAAACTCTTAGCTTCCAAGAATTCTGATCATGGTCCAGAAATTCTAGATAAGGAGTTAAATCTAGGTTTTAATGAGTTACCCAAAGTAATTGTGCTTGATATAGAGTAAGTTCAACAGGTGAATGAGCTTCTGAATAATCATGCCCCCCAAGGTGAGAAAGAGGTGGCCGATAGGGTTATTTGCTCTATTGATAGTGATTTAGGAGAAATTAAGTCCTCTCTCCCTATTGTTTCAACTTCAAATCCTTTTGAGATTTTGGTTACTAAATATTTGGGACCGTCTATAAAGCTGACTATTTTTTCCCCACCACAAAATGTTAAAGATTTGCCAATTGTCCAAACCACTTTGGTTTTGTCCCCTCCTTTTGGTTCTCCCAGGAGACGTAGGCCTCCTAAAAATGCTCAAACTCAATTGGAGATTGATGCTGGGATATAGAAGGCTCTATCCCTTTCTCCTAGGTTTGGTCAGGGGAAGAAGTCGCTCTCCTTAGGCAAACAGAAAAAGGGTAAACTGCATTTGACTGGTCCTCCTTTGACTAGGTCTAAGGCAGTTAAGAGGAATTTGCAGAAGTGCTTTGGAGATAGCACGAAGTCTCTAGATATTGAGAAGAGGGGAGTTTCGAACTCCCCTCAAAATCAATGAAACATATATCCTGGAATGTTAGGGGCTTAAATGCCCCTAACAAGAGATGCTTGATTAAGTCCCAGTTGGATTTAGTCAAGTGTGATTTGGTTATGTTGTAGGAAATGAAATTGTCTAAAGAAGTTGCTAATGTGCTTTTCTCATCTTGGAAAAAGTGGAATTCTCTGTCTTGTTCTTCTTCTGGTGCTTCTGGAGGCTTGGCATTATTATGGAATACCTATAATGTTGATGTGCAATTGGTCTCTTCGGCGGTAAATTGGATGTTGTTCTTGGTTACTAGCAAAGTTTCTAGGGTTAAGGCCTGGCTGTTCAATATTTATGCGCCTTCAGGGATTCAGGGAAAAAATAAGTTATGGAGGGACTTGATAAGGGTGGATTCTCCTCTGAGATAGGGGTCCCTTGTTGTTTTTGGAGGAGACTTTAATGCTATATTGGATCCAAGTGAAAAAAGTGGAGGGATTATTCCAAACAAGAGAATTATGGAGGATTTTGGGAATTTCATCCTTCATATGGGTCTTTTTGATTGTAAATCTCAAAATGGGATTTTTATTTGGACAAATATGAGAAGGGATTTCTCACAAATAGTAGAAAGGTTAGATCGGTTCTTGCTTTCAGAAAATTGGTTGCAATCGAATCTTGAGTTTTTTTCCTCTATTTTGCCTATGTCAGGATCTAATCATTTTCTGATTTCTCTCTATATTTTGGAAGATAAGGCTCCCTTTTGGTCTCCTTTCAAATTCAAGCCTATGTGGTTCAGGGATGCCTCCTTCTTACCTCTCCTTAGAAAATGGTGGGAGGTTGCTCCCTTTTGTTTAGGGTCTCGCATGTTTCAACTTGTCAAGAAGATAAAGTTCTTAAAATTGAACATTAAAGAATAGAATATTTCACATTTCAAAAACTTTTTTCAGGAAAAACAGAGAATTTAGGATTTGATTGAAACTCTTAATAAGCATGTGCTTGATCATGGTATGGTTCCTCAGGTGTTTGATGAGTTAAAGTCTTTAAGAATAGAACTTGAAGAGATTTTGGCAAGGGAAGAGATATTTTGGAGACAAAAGTCTAGAGAAGTATGGTTGTCCGATGGGGATAGAAATACCAAGTTCTTTCCCTCTTCTACTAAGTTAAAAAGGAGTAGGAACATGATTTGTTGCATAGAGGATTCTTCTAGGAAATTACTTACAGAGCCTGAGGAGATTGCTGCGGAGGCAGTTAGATTTTTCAAGTCATTGCTATCTTCTGAAGGTGGCAATTTTAAAGATGATTTTATTTCTGATATACCACCTTTAGTATCCTCAGAGGACAATAGGATATTGATGTCTCCTTTTTCCCTAGAAGAAGTTAGATTTGCAGTTTTTGCTATGAGTCCTAATAAGGCTCCTGGTCTGAATGGGCTCACTCCTTTATTTTTTCAGAAGTGTTGGGATTTTGTGGGTAAGGATCTGCTTCTAGCTCTTGAAGAAAGTAGGAGAAATAGGTCAATTTTGGAGGAACTTAATACCACGATGGTTGCTATTATTCCTAAAAAGGAGATTGTTAAATCTTTTGTTGACTTTTGTCCTATTGCTTTATGTAATACCTTATATAAGATTTTTACTAAGGCAGTTTCCCTTCGGCTATCCAAAATCCTTCCTAAACTCATTTTGGTGGAGCAAGGTGGTTTTGTACCTAGCAGGGAGACACCGGAGGGAGATATTGTGGCTCATGAGGTTTTGCATTCTATCTCCATTCAGAGAATCACGTCCATGATTTTGAAATTAGACATGATGAAGGCTTATGATAGAGTGGATTGGAGGGCTTTAGGTCTTGTTTTGGAAAGATTAGGCTTTTCTAGGGCTTGGATCAAATGGATTAATGTCTGTATCTCTTATACAAGGTTCTTGATTTTAATCAATGGATCCCCCTATGGTTTTTTTTCCTCCTCTCGAGGTTTAAGGTAGGGGGATCCACTATCCCCGTTTCTGTTTATACTTCTAGCCGAGTCTTTTAGCTAGGCTATTAAGGATGCAAAATTGAAAGAACTTTGGTTAGGGGTGAAAATCCTGCGAGTACCAGGATCTATATCTCACTGCCTATTTGTAGATGATACCTTGCTATTTGATCAGGCATCTACGTGGGAAGCTTTAGTCATTAAAGAAATTATTCAGAATTATGCTTCTTTTTCAGGACAGAAAGTGAATACTGAGAAGTCAAAAATATTCTTTCTAAATACCCTGCAAATAATCCAAAATAGATTATTGTCTTTTTGGAGTTTTGAGCCTAGTTCTCCTCCATGCACTTATCTGGGTATACTTTTATTTATCAAACATGATAACTTAAGCTTTTGGGATAAAATCATTTTTGTCATCTCAAAGAGAATTCTTTCTTGGAATTACAGATGGTTGAGTCTAGCTGGGAAAATTGTTCTCATAAAGTCTGTTTTGAATGCAGTTCCTATTTATCTCATGTCAGTGTTAAAATCTCCAAAGGATGTGTTGGTAAGCTTATAGGATACCCTTAGGTCCTTTCTCTGGAGTAGCAATAAAGATGGGAGGAATAAACTTCCTCTGGTGGCTTGGGATAAAGTTTGTTTGCCTAAGGACTTAGGGGGTACAGGGATTAGAAATTTGGAAAAGTAGAATTTGGCTTTAGGGGCTAAATTGATCTGGAATTTGTATGAGAAACCAGGATCTTTATGGGCACAAATTATGTTTGACAATTATCTTAATAATGCTTCTAGGGAGTATATTTTTTAGATTTTGAATTTACCTTCAGGATCAGTTATGTGGAACTTCATATGTAAATGCAGATCTGTTATTTTACCTAATCTCTCTTGGATTGTGCATAAAGGCACAAAGGTTAGATTTTGGGAAGAAAGGTGGAATGGTCACCCTCCATTACGAAGCTTAAGGAATTGGTCTCCTCTGATATCTATTCTTTCTTCCCTTTGGGGAACCTTTGTGGCAGATTATTTTGACATAATACATAGTGGAAATGTGAGGTTGGCTAAATGGAAATCTATTGACTTTTTGGATATTGATCATGAATTGAAAATGCAGTATACCAAGGTCTTGAGTGAAAGGGTGGTTATTCTCTCTGATTCTGAGGATGAACTGGTTTGGACTAAGAATATTTCTGTTAAATACATGGTGAAGGATGGTTATAGTTTCCTTATGAGCAAGAATGATCTTCCTTCTTGGCCTTATAAGCTTTTTTGGCATTCGGCCTTCTTGCCAAGAGCTGGTACTTTTGCCTAGTTGGCAGTTCAAGATAGGGTACTTACAGGCATGAGATTGGATAGGCTTGGTATCATTGTTGCTTTCCCTTGTGTGTTATGTCATAAAAACTTGGAATCCTCTTCTCATCTTTTTCTGCATTGTGACTTTACATATTAATGTTGGCAATGGTTGTTTGTTAAATTGAATTTGGCATTTGTTATGGGAAAAGATCTGATTACCTTCTTTAGTTCTTGGCCATTTTTGTTTACTTCATTCTTTTATGCGTGTCTATGGATTATTTCTCCATCTATTTTAATCTGGAATATTTGGTTAGAGAATAATAATAGGATCTTTAGAAACACTAGCTCTTCTCTTCTAGAGGTCTTACTGAAAATTGAATCGTCCATTTCTGAGGTCGCTCTGTCTCATATAAGTAAGAATTTAGAAAACCTCACATCTTTCTCACATTGGGATAGTAGGGTGACTAGGGTTTGGAGGATGTTATCTGTCCTTCCCTCTCATGGATCAATTTTGAAAAAGGGTGACGCCTTAAACAAAAGAAATTTGGTCTCTTGGAAACCTCCTCCTCTTGGTAAGTTTAAATTAAAATTTGATGGAGCCTTTCGTGAAAATCCTGGTTTGGCTGGGGTAGGTATGGTGATATTTGACCATCATATTCGCATTATTCAAGCTCGGTGCCACGCAATTTCTATTCAGACTAATAATTTTGCTGAATTCAAGGCTTTGTCTATGGGCTTGGAGTTGGCTATTTCCCTAGGAATTAAATACCTCATTATTGAAGGGGATTCATTGGTGATCATTCAGAGTGTGTTAAAAAGGAACTCTCATTGTTGGGAGTTGGAATATCTTCTAGATCATATTCTCCGGCAATTAGAATTCTTTGACTCTTTCTTCATTACTCATTGTTATAGAGAGATAAATAGAGTAGCAGATGTTTTGGCTAATCTAGCTATTGACAGTAATGCTAATCTATGTGATGCTAGTTCCAAAGAAATTCCTGTTTCAGTTTTGAAATACTTGGAGTGATATGAGGTTTTCTTGGTATCTGATTTTTGAAAGTCTACTCTCTTTTGCCAGTCAGGGTAGGCATGTTTATTGTTTATGTCCAGCTGGCAATATGGCTCTGTATGTGGAAAATTGTTCTCATATAAGTAGTTTGGTTTCGAGCTGACATAGGTAGTAAGGGTGGCTATGTTTATTGGTTATTAGAGTGGCGGCTCAGTTTTGATCTTGTTTATCTCTAAAGTCTTTTCAGTTTGTTCTCGCACGAGGGGCATTTATTTTGCTGCACAATAATTGTGATGTGCTTAGCCCTTTCATATGAGGATTATTGTTGTACTGATTTTTGGCTTAGGTGGTGCTATTTCGGTACTTCTCACAAAAGTGATAATGTGGTATAATCATTATTTATATTTCTTGGCTTATTTTGGTTTCTGTATCGACCGAGATGCATCACTCGAAATGATTTTTTTGGATACTTGGCTTTTTACATGAGCGGATCATTCATTATTGTGTAAGGTGGTTTAATTAATATAGGTTTTAGTTGCTTTTTTGCTTTGGCTATATATTGATTATTGGTGCAGAACTCATTTGTCATCTGCATCGAAGGAAGCTCGGTGAGTATTTGTCTATGTGGGGAAGGTAATTATCTCTCATGTCTATTACACTTCTGGTTTATCGTGTTTCATTAGATTCACCAGAGGTAGAGATTGTTGATAATTATGGGTATGATTCTGAGAAGCTTGGGAGAGTTTTTGTTCTGCATAATTTGGAGTTGGAGTCTGAAATTCGTAGGGTGGTGGGGAATCGTTGGTTGCTCTCTCCTTTTATCTCTTTTTCAGAAGTTTTGTCTCATTTTTTTACTATATGTTATGATCTATTGTGGGATAAGACTCTGGTCCAACTTATTGCATCAAAATTCGTGGCTCCTCCATTGCTTGATATGCATTATCTTGGGTCATCTTTGGATAGTTATAATTTTGATATGGGTACTTTTCCTTATGGGGGTTTCCTTTCTATTCAAGATCTCTTGGAAAATGGTTACTATGGAGAATTGCTTTTTGAAATTCGAATGGGCCTGATTTGTGACACTATTGATGAAGCATTAAAAGTTGTGGAGAGGTTGTTTGATTTCATCTCTCCCAGGTTTTGAGTAGGGCACGTGATGTGTTAATCGACCTTCATGCTTTGATTAATTTCTATTTTGTTTCATCCACTTCTCCTCTACCTGTGGTTCCTATATAGGCTCTTGTTCCTTATGAAGCTCGACCTACTTCACCAGTTGAGAGTTCTAGTAATTGGTTTAATGGCTAATTAATCACATGTTTTTGTAAGTATCTCTTATTCTTTTTTGGTAGGCTGTCTATGGGTAGGTGGATTGGAAGCCGCATTGCACTATGGTGCAGGTTTTTGGGCGGCTCTATTTGGCTCAAATTTCTAGATTTGGATAATATTGGTGTATTTTAGTTTTGACATACTAGATGTCGATTATGTGCTCCCCTTTGGTACAAGTTTATGGGCTCCTTGGTGTCTCTGCATGACCTTCTCGAGGAGATAATTTTTTTGATATCCACATTTTGTAACCAGCTGATGCTCCCCAATTGGTAAAAGTTTATGGGCTCCTAGATCTTCTCGAGGAAACATTTTTGATATCCAGCTCTTGATTTTGTAACCAACTGAGATATAATCAGTTGATGATCTTTGTATCTGCATATGTCCTATGGGACCTCTGTATATACGTCAATTGTATGGGTTTGGGTGGGCTTACGGATCATCTGGATATGTATCTGTTATTTTGTAAGAGTAGTTTAGTTTTCTTGATTTATATTTAAGGCAATAATCGGAGGTTTTCTTGCGGGTTCTTTCCTGCCAGTATGCCTTTTGAACCCGTTGTAAAAATTATTAAATATAATAAAAAAGTTTAGTGGCTTGCCCACTTTTATTTAAAAATAAATAAAATCCAATATACATAATAAAATAATGAATAACTCTTCAAGTGACTCCTCATGGATGCCAAAGCCAAAGCCACTTAACCTTTACACATTTTGAGTGCTCCGAAGCTTTTTGTGATTGTTCAAAACCCCAAATGGACACCTTTTCCCCTCCCAAACTTGATCTCCTTATGCATGACCCTTCATGTCTCATTATGGAAGTTGGAAGGAGTGTATTTTATCCATTTTAATTTATATCTATCACCTCTTCATGTCCACTTCTTGAAAATGCAATTATAAATAGCCATAAGTACAAATATTTAATATTTTTCTCACATGCCCTAGAGAACACTTTCCAAAGAACATGGAGACATATGAATGGCTTAGAATTGCAAGGTTAATACAACCCTATCCTTACATCTTCCATGTACACATTGTTTTCATTCTATACCCATATGCTAAATTGATATTAAATGAAGTTTTCACCAATTTAGGTCTACTTACTCACTCCCAAGTAGTTTCCAATATGATATTTGTATTTGCACCCAAATATACCATGACTTGTTTGACCTTGTGATTATTCAAATGTATAGTTGTTAGTAGTGGTCCATTCTTCTAGTCTTGGTCTTGAGCTATTCTATGAACTTGTGGTTTATTGGGAGTTATTTCAATGATTTCCTAATTGCTTCAATTTAACTAGCAAGTCCTTTTGTTGTGCTAAGGAGAATAAACTCTTAGGCTCTTCTAAAAAATAAGCTATTGCTTCATTTTTCTATTGTATAATAGTATTCTTAGAAATCTCTACCACTTTATCATGTTGCTAGTTCATGGGCTATAAGTAAGCATAATAATCTTCTTTTGGTCCTAATTCTTCACTCATTACCTTATTCATTTTCTTTTTATTTCTCCTGGTATCAATCCCTTGACAGGTGAGTACTATATCTTATCCTTTTGATTTTTTTATTTTTTATTTTTCTGAGGTCTCATCTCTTGGTGGTAATCTTCTTTCACATATTCTTCCTTAGATGTATTTGATGACCATATATCATCTATATGACAACCTCTACCTCCTTGCAGAGGTTATCCTAATCATCCTTGCTCCCCTATTAGGCTCATTAAGTTCATCACTCCTAGATCGTGGTGAGGAATTCTAAAAATACTATTAGGCTCTTTTATAGTTGTATAAATCATGATTTTCACTACCACAAAATGCATAATTATTTCTCCTTTCGGACCAACAATTTATATATAGTGGCTAGTCTTACCAAATTTATAGCAAGTAGCATCATCTCTCATGCAGTTATCCCTTTTGCATCTTCTTACTCCTCAATAATTAAACTATGCATTATCCTCCTTATAGTTTTACAGATGGGTGTTTTGTAATGAATTGGCATTCCTATTGTTCCTCCATGGGGTTTTTGTATATCTTGCATCTTGTTTGTACAAGGTCCACTATGCAAATCCATTGACATAGGCCATGTTCCTATCTACATCTTTTCCATAGATTTGATTCAACAAGCATCTAGGGTCTAGATAATATTTCGCATTTTTGATGTAGAAGGCTTGGGATGGACAATGTTATGTCTCAAGGCTATCCCATTCTCTACATACTCCATAGTAAATTGAATTTGAGCTTGGTGGTACTATCTAGAGTTCTACTTTAATTGTTGCTTTCTTTTTCTCCCCTTGTTCCTTTGGGTAGTTGTTTCTCAAGTGATCTTGTCTTGAACAATATGAGCGCCAAATGTTTTGTTTCATTTTACTTGCATCCTCTCTATCCATTATGGCATGGTCTAATGTCATTTATTCAATGGTCAATTTTAACTTCATTGTAACTTCCCTTTCTCTTTATTTATCCTCATTTGTTCATGGTTGCTCTTTGAGGTGGAAGGCCATGATTACTAAATGAAGATATGTGCCAGATATCCTTCCATCCAATTCCACTTTGATAAATTTTTGGAGTCTAAATATAAACTATTCTATTTTTTTTCTATTTTGACAATGGTTCTTCTAAATTGTGGGATACCTCCTTGAATATATTTTTTATAATATTTTACTGATGCTCCACTCCTTTTCACTAATTCCGTCATTTCACTCACTCTTATTTAGTACTTACAAAGTGTCAATTTCTCTAAGAATTCATTTTTCACCACTTCCCAGTCTTTATCATGATTTATTGTATTGATATAATGTGTCCTTCCATAAGGATGCCATAAATATAGCAGTTTATTTTTTTCTTCTTTAATGTCCTTCCTTTGCCAAACTGACTCCAAGAGGAATATGTGCTTGGTAGCTTTTGTAGTACACTTGTTGAATACCAAAAGCTTAATTGATGGTTCCATTTTATATTTTTCCTTCTCTTTCTTAAGCTCACAAAGTGGTGGAATGTCTATCTTCTTTGCAATTTTGACTATGGAAGGCTTATGCTATTTGTCCTTATCTTGTTGGCAATTGACACTCATCTGGTGATTTTAGATGATTTCTGGTAGTTGCATATTTGTTTAGGGTTTTCATTGATGGCAACTCTTCCTGGTGATTCGATCTAGCAGTCATGATTCATCTTATCCAGAAGATGGAGGTAACCAGTAGGCAGTTAACCGGTAAAACAAGGTATTTCAGTAATGCTTTGATCTGGAACGATCTCTGATGATTGCGGTGTTTTTGGTGATAGTTTTTGTGATCTCGGTGATTGGGAAGACCCTTAGGAAGCCTGTCATTATAATCTTTTAATCAGGTGCTATGTTTTGTTCGAGATTGAAGCCAATTTGGAGCTACACATTACACTTCTTGAAGCCGACTTGAAGGAGATTGTTTTTGTGGTAAGATTGGATATATAAGATCAATTTGGTGATTGATTTTCGGTGTGTTAGTAGTGTGGTGATCCATTTTGGTGTGATTGAGCATAGTTTCATGTGCGCATTTGGTTGATAGACAATCCAAGAGTTGACTGAGATAGAAACATAGTATTCAGCAGAGCGAAGATAGTCAGAGATTCAGTGCTTAATCGAAACTCATTATTGCATAGTCAGATGCTACTTGAGAGTTCATTTCTTTGTATTTCCTCATTATAATAAAATTGTAAGTCAGTGAGACTTCCTTGAAGGTTGCAACCTTTCGGGCAATTGTAATAGAGTAGTGAGATCTAGGCAGGGAGCTTGAATGCAAGTGCATTCCCTATTTATGCAATATTTATGTACTCCTAGCCATAGTATATGAATATTGTGGGTTCCAGCCCCATCGTGGTTTTTCCCTTTCCGGGTTTCCACGTAAAAATTCCTTTGTTGTGGATTTGTGTATTCTTTGTTGCATGTTTATGTTCTTTTTTGTTATGCATTGCTAACCGGTGGATAAATAACAACTTTGTGGATTTAAATTCTGGTAGATCACTGATTCACCCCCCTCTAAGTGATCCCTAATTCTAACAATTGGTATCAGCACCTAGTTCCTCTGAGGAAGCTTAACCGCTTGAGGAAGATCTGGGAGATTTATTCAATGGATTCTGGTTTTCAGAGACAACTCAATGTGGCACTTGAGGATCTTGATGTAGCTAGAAGTGAGGTTTGTACCTTGAAGAAGAATATGAATGTTGTTGATGAATTAATTAGTGAGATGAAGGATCAAGCAAGTATTTGTAGAGAAAAGAGGAAGGAATTAATGGACAAATTGAAGGAGAAAGAAGATCAGATCATGGAATTACAGGACAAAGATGATGAAGCTAACAATCTTGAGAGAGAGAATGTTGCTTTGAAGAATGATATGCAATCCATTGTGATGAGGCTAACTAAGGAAATTGAGGATCGAAAGAAGAATAAAGAGAATCTGGCACAATCAATGAAGGATAGAGCTGATGAATGCTTCAAGCTTACCTATGAGAATGATCAGTTGAAGCTTGAGTTAACACAATCAAGGAATAATGGTCAAGAGCTTGAAAGGTAGATTGCTACTTTGAGGGATGAACTTGCTACTACCAATGAATACAAAGACAAATTCAAAACTAGTTCAATAAGGCTTAATGAGATGCTGGAAAGTCAGAGACATGGAAAGGATATGTGAGGCCTAGGATTTGAGAAAGGTGAATCCTTCGGATCTAGACAAGGCAATGCAAAACCTAATCAGAAGTATCCTCAATCAATAGAACGGGTGGACTACTACTTAAAGGTGTTTAGTAATTTTTTATGTTTTTGGACATAAGTTCATTCTGCAGTGACTCACTTAAGAGCCTTGTAACTTGTGGTGGGGCCCATTTGTCCTTTCGGCAAGTTACACTGTAGGAACAACTATACCCAAGGCTATAGCTTTCGCTCTCACCTGATTTCTGTAGCGGCTCGAAGGATTTACCACGCGAGTTCGTTCCCAAGAATGATGTGTCTCTTGGCAAGCCTCTCTTAAAAAGATAAAATTTGAGCGTTACTAACACTTTTCTCTTGCACCTAGGACCACGAAAGCCAAGGGAGAGGATAGTGTGTGTTAGAAGTAGGACCACTCGACAAACTCTTTTTGCACAAGTGTGCCAAACACCAAATACACTTGTTCTTTTTAACTTGTCATTGCAATGATGTTCTATCTAATTGGAGATGTTGCTCCAACAACCATGATGTTCTTTTTAACTTCAAAGGCAATATGTTTGAGTAAACTAGGAATTTGAAATCCTGGTCAACTGAAATTGAAACACGTATGAATGAAGTAAGTTTTGCAAAATGAGACAAGTTGATTGTTCTTTTTACTTGGACATAAATTGAAGTGTTGATTGTGAATTTTCTTAAATTTAATGCAAGAAATGAGATTTGTTTGTCTTGTTTTAAGCACCAAAGAATCCTCCGATAAGACAACCTAATGCTCATAAAATCAATGGTAGATGTTTTACTTGCAACAAGTTTGGTCATATGGTGAGTCAGTGTAGAAGTAAGATGAATAATGGAATGATGAACAATAACAATGTGATGAACAACATGAATAATGTACCTACCTTTACTGGTCAGTGTTTCATATGCAATAACTTTGAACACAAGTCAAATGTGTGTAGAGCAATAATAAATAACTTTCAAAAAAAAATATGCTATGCTTGTGGGATGTTTGGACATATCTCTAATTAGTGCAAGATAAGACAAAATCAGATGAACTTCAAACCCATGAAGAATAATGTTGTTTGCAGAGCATGCAACAAAACCGGTCATATTGCAAAATTCTGCAGAAGCAAAAATAGTGCTTCGATTGACAAGAACAAATTAGATGAAAAGGGAAAGACAAAAGTAGATGATATCAGAGATGAACATAAGAATATGTGGGTAAAGAAGGATGAATCTAAGGTAGATAATGGGTTTGTACCTGAATCCAGTGCAGAATCCTCATCCAGTAACTACTGCTTTTGGCCTTAGGGGGAGGAAAACCAATGAAAATCTTGCAACACCCCTTGTTGAGATCTATAGTTGATGGATTACAGATGGTAGAAATTGAGCTTCAGTTGATATCTGAAATTCAAATGGCTGATTTCGGCACCCGGTAGCGAAACAAGGCATTTGGTTGAATATTTGAGGTGCATTTATTTCAAAGTGAAATTAGGGTTTGCAAAGTTAGAAGGGAAAATACGAGAATCATTATTCACTTTGCAAATAGTGTTTTTGAGTTGAATAACAAGGCGAACAAAGTTTCCAGGTGATCAAAGAGCTAAAAGCAATCCAGCGAGCGATCTAGGGCATCTATTAGTTGGTCAAGGTATTTTTCGAAGAGCATTTTTCTAAAGTCTGATTTTTTGAGAATTTGAAATGGCATCTGCATCTTCCATTTCTACTCCACTGGTAGTTGAAGTTAAGGACATGACACGTCCTATATGTAAGAAACACCCCTACAAATCTATGGGAGACGACCCAGTTGAAGTTTTTTCCGCATGGTGTATTGCATGTTGATGATGTTCGAGCCTACATTCACTGCGAAATTGGCTCTACATCTTAGACCTGTATACTGGCAGCATCATGGATGAGATCGACAATCCTAAGCCAGAATTTGCGTAGCTACAAAGAAAGGGGTTCACACAATTTGTAAAATTTCTGACTTTCGATGAGAAGGAATGGGTAAGATATGTGTTAAGTAGGATCCATGTTGAATTCATATGGCCTGACCAACCATACAAGATCATTGCTGATGCAATTAGGGTAGTAGCCTATTTGAACGAAACTGATGAAAAGCCAGGGTTGCAGAAGGTAACAAACCCTACTGTGAACAAATCAACCAGTGCAGAGTTTTATGGGTGATCAATGAAGATCAACACAATAAAACAGGATGACATCAAATTTGCTACAATCATGATTGGCTACAAGGTATACCAGTCTAACAGACTGAAATCTGTATCCAACACTACTATCCATGCAGCCTACAAAATGGTCAAAGAAGATGGTCATTATGACCTGTGCAGTGTTCTATTGGAGGAGTTGATAAATTTAAAGAAAATCAAACAAGATAAAAAACATCTTTAAATTTGGTTCTTTGATTATCTGTTTGGCGGTCTACTTCATGAATCGAATCCCCAGAAATGGCAGAGTACAATGGGATTTTGATAGACCGGTGGCTCAACAAATAAAGCAAGAGCTTGACAGACTTGGCAACAAGGATAATCAAAATGCTACTTTGTGGGCTTTCTCTAAAACTTTTTGGAACAATATGAAACAGAGAGTGAGAATCCCCAAAGAAATTGTAAAGAAATATGAGGGGACAATTTTCTTTATGGTAAACAAGGATGAATGTCTTATGGAAGCAGTTCAACCCAAGACAATATGGATATTGCCTATTGGGTATGAAGTTGATGAAGCTACCTTAGATGCCTATGCACAACATTTGTTACAAGATCCGATAGACACCAAGGAGGAAAGGTTCGGAACCTGCAAGGAGAAATCAATGGAGTTGCACCCCAAGTTCTCTGAACCAGAAAGGAAGAGGAATGTTGCGAAGATTGTAGAAGACATTCTTGTCAAAGAAGGACATCCTAAGGAGAGAGTCAGAGCTGCTAGAGCTGTGAGGGATGCAGTTGAAAAAGAGAAGAAACAAAAGACTGCACCTGCTCCTGTTAAGGTGAAGATGACAAGACCTTCTCCTACTCCGGTGAAGACACCTTGATGTAGAGGGTAGGAGGATCTTACTCAAACACCTAAGGATTATTACCCACACCCACACAACTCAATCCTCAATACCTCTCATTGGTCAAACACATCACCTCTGATCCCCTACTCTCCACATACTAGAATAACACCCCCAACACACTGTCTCACTATTTTAGGACAATCAAAAGTATAAATGACAATATTTGTTAACCAAACAACTCATAAAAATATCTCCCATTGGTTTCAAACATTCCCAATGTAATCAAGACACTCACACATCCCCTTAGGCTCTATCCATTTCCATACATACTCCACTGAACCATTAAACACAACTTTGAAACTAAATAAATAAAATATACCTTCTTGTTGTCCTTCTTGATAGACCCGTACTCAGAGATATATACCTTTTGAACCAAACATTATTTACTCAATCTCTTCAGTGAGATTATTCCAAACTTAACCCTTAACAACATATCAAAAATTTAAGAAGATCCAACGGTTCAGTGATGAGATATTACCCTGCATCAGAACTATTGCAGTCACACCCCAAATCTGACTGTTTTTCAGTCTGAAACCTTCATGAAGCATGTGCCAAATCCATTATGGAACCATGCACACACCATGGAAAGGTAAAATAAATCCTTAATCTCATCCCTACACAAAATGGGGTTTGGAAAAACATCTAAACAAAATTTATTACATTTATGAGGCCACTGGATGCCCTAGTAAGGGTTTTGACAGTTTTGAAACAAATGTCAATATCTTCCACAAATGATAATGAAATTGCACCAAATAAAAACCAAAGTACTCTTATTTCATTCCACTTTCATCCCAGTAAGATAAATTAATCAAAAAAATGCATATCAATTTGCAAATAAACAAATTTCAGTCTGTCATACGTTGAAAACTCAGAAAATACAAGGAAAAATACAATTTTATTGCTCCACTTCTCAAATCTCAACCTCCACATCCAATGTCCCTACCAAAATGGATTAATTACATCATTTTATAGTTATCCAATCCTTCTAAGGCCGAAATGTAACTAATAACCACCTATAACTACCCTTTTTTTTTGCATTTTTGCAACATTTTGACAATAAAAGTTGCTCAAAAAGTTGTCAATATGAACAAACTTGAATTCATAACTCTACCAATACACAAAAATGGTCTTAATATGACATTATAAACATTTAAAACATGTTTTATTCCTCACAAACCTATTCTACCCTTCAAAACCCAATTTTAGCCCTTTCTAGGCCTAATTGCCAATTTTGACAATTTTACATTTTTTGATCTTTTCATTACATTGATTGGCACTAATGGCCCATTTACATTTAAAAATGACCTCATAGGTCTCATTAGCTTCCTCCAATGCCCTGTATCATCATATGACTCCTTGAACTCATTGTGCTCAGGGTGCTCCTGCACCACACCTCCTGTCGAAGCTAAACCCTCTGGTGCATTTGCAAAGGGAAAAGGTGTTCTGAGGAAGAAGAAGAAGACTCAAAGAGAATATGTAATAGTCTTTCTGATGCAATCAGAGACTGAATCTGATTCAGACATTCACAAGGCACCGAAGAAAGGAGAATTCACTAGAGTGATCTGGAAACCCCAATTCGGTGGTGAGAAGGAAGTGTCGAAGGAGAAGAAGGCAAGATCTAATCATGTACCGGTAGGCAAGCCCAAGAGAGGAAACAAGACAAAATCAAAGTTGGATGAGGCTATAGAATCTGGTAAGATGAAGACCTCTAAAACAGAGTATCATATTGTTCCTCCATTGTCTACTCGGGAATTAATTGATGAAATTATTAAAGATGGAAATTTGAAGAACATCTATGTATATTATGCTAATATGGATGATAAGGATCAAAAGAAGATTGAGGAAGTTGTAATTTTGTGCATTGATGTATTTAGTAAAGTATTGATTGAATTAGAAAAATATCTTCCCAAGGATTTGTACAACTTAATTGATGCTAGGAGAAAATCTGCTAGCTAAATGGATAGAGAAATAAAGGAGAGTGAATTGGTTAATCAATGCACCAGTATCACTATAGAGGAAATTGATAGAATAATTTTGTTAGCAAATAAAAAGGAATTCAGGAGCAAGCACAGGGTCAATAGTCTGATGGTTGGCTGAGTTGGAGAAATAAGGAGAGAAACTAGTGAAATCTGGAAAAAGTTTCTTACTGAGAACCGACTTGTAGAAACTGTCTCTCAAGATGAAGCCACTCAGTCAAAAAATCCTCTGGTTAATGATGCAAATAAAGAAGAGGATACTTAGGATGTTGGGGAAAAACAAGTTTTGGATACTCTCGAAGTTGAGCCTGCAAAAGAAGATGATAAATCAGCAGAGGCAGAGGATGGTACACCAAGTGGTGACACTAGTGCATAGGAGGCACCTAATAAAGTCAATTCAAGACCAGTTGAGGCTGAGAAGAAGGAAGAGGTGAAACATGGTGAACCGGATAGAGGAAAGGGCAAGGCAATGGAGACCCCGATCCTTGTGGTAATTGACACAACAAAAATTCAAAGCCAAGGGATTTTTCTGCATTTCAACATCAGTTTTGATAAACCCTTTAATCAAATATCTTCTCCAGAGAGAATGATAGATGCTTCTTCTCTTCAGGCACAAGCCAGTCAGGAGTTAGCATAGTCAAAATCTAAAGAGGAGAGACTTATTGAAAAATCGGTTAAAATTTTGGAACAGGTGGTACCAGAATTGCAACTTGATGCAAACGCCAGTTGATCCGGTAAGCTTCAGAACTTAATTGATCATATATCCACCTAGTTTGATTCTTTGACAAAGGCATCAGCCCAACAAGCCATAGAGAAATTTAAAGATGTCAAAGTTCAAACATTTTTTCAAATGATTAGTAATGATAAGGCCCAGCTAGATAAGGAGTTAAAACTAATTGATGAGGCCTTAGCGGAAGGGGGTAAAATTTATAAGTCTTGTCTAATTTTGACCAATTTTACTACTGAGATAGACAAGAAGATAGATAATTGTAGAGGACAGTTAGCTCAGATTTCTCAAACTTATGATCCTACAGCTAACTTAACCGATAGTATTGAAGGACAAATTTTTAATATCATTGAGCAAATTAGGAACTTTGAGAAGGAGAATGAGAGGATGATCAAGTGGACGGGTGAAATCTAGAACCTCATTGGTCCCCAATTGGACACCTTAGTGTATCATAAGATGGACTGCATTCAGAACATGTCTCAGGAGACTCCCACTAAGATTGCGGCTATAGAATTGAATGCTTATGTTTTGAATGGTTTTGTTTTAATTTTGGAGAAGTTGCAAGTAGGATGGAACACATATCTTGGGTTCCTTAAGATGACATACGAATATATATTGAAACATGTATAGATTTAATCATCTGGTGAATGTGTATATATGTACAAGCAATTTTGATGCATACCCTATCTTTGGCATTGCTGTCAAAGGGGGAGAGATGAGGTGAAAAATGTATAGGTTGATTGTATGCATGGAGTGTACAGTCCGGTGTAATGCAGATTCTTGGATTGTTGATCTAAGGGGGATCCTTAGAATTCTTTTATTCTTTCATCCAATGTACAGGTTTCAACACTTAAACACTTAGCCATTTTTCACATGTGTTGCCATCAATGCCAAAGGGGGAATTTGTTGGCAATTGGCACTCATTCGGTGATTTAAGATGATTTCTGGTAGTTGCATATTTGTTTAGGGTTGTCATTGATGGCAACTCTTCCTGGTGATTCAATCTGGCAGTCGTGATTCATCTTATCCGGAAGATGGAGGTAATCGGTAGGCAATTATCCAGTAAAACAAGATATTTCAGTAATGCTTTGATCTGGAATGATCTCCGATGATTGCAGTGTTTTTGGTGATAGTTTTTGTGATCTAGGTGATTGGGAAGACCCTTATGAAGCATGTGATTATAATCTTTTGATTCGGTGCTATGTTTTGCTCAAGATTGAAGTCGACTTGGAGCTACACGTTACACTTATTGAAGCTGACTTGGAGGAGATTGTTTTTGTGGTAAGACAGGATATATAAGATTGATTTGGTGATTGATTTTTGGTGTGTTAGTAGGGTGATGATCCATTTTCGTGTGATTGAGTGCAGTTTCACATGCGCGTTTGGTTGACACACAATCCGATAGTTGACTGAGACAGAAACAAAGTATTCAGTAGAGAGATGACGGTCAAAGATTCAGTGCTTAACAGAAACTCATTATTGCATAGTCAGATGCTACTTGAGAGTTCATTTCTTTGTATTTGCTCATTATAATAAAATTGTAAGTCGGTGAGACTTCCCTGAAGGTTGCAACCTTCCAGGCAATTGTAATTGAGCAGTAAGCTCTAGGTAGTGAGCCTGAATGCAAGTGCATTCCCTATCCATGCAATATTTATGTAACCCTATCCATAGCATATGATTATTGTGGGTTCCAACCCCACCGTGGTTTTTCCCTTTCCGGGTTTCCACGTAAAAATTCTAGTGTTGTGGATTTGTGTATTCTTTGTTGCATGTTTATGTTCTTTTCTATTATGCATTGCTAACCGGTGGATAAAGAACAAGTTTGTGGAATATAATTTTGGTAGATCACTAATTCACCCCCCCTCCCTCTCAGCGATCTCTGATTCTAACATATCTTTTGCCACTCTTTTGCTAACTTTATCTCAAAATACTCTTTTCCCAAGACTTCTTCCCAATCTACTAATCTATCCTCCTAATAGCTCTCCTCTTCTTTATGTTTTATCTATTCTATCAATATTGTTCTTATTTTATATTGAATAAGGGATGAATCCTTGAACAATTGATAGTACCCCCACTCATAGTTAGAACTTAGAATTTGGAGTGTTATATATAAAACAATTTAGATGATTGATCACTTTTTTATGAAATTGTGAGTGCTTCTTGATTCTATCAACATTGTTACTCTCACTTACTTCAAGAAACCCTCTACCTTAAGAATATACCATATGTTAATTCTAGAAAGTGCATGACTAGAAATGGTTAGTTTTGTATCTCCCAATTCTTCATATATCTCATTGTCAACCTCTAATATTGATTCTTCTCGATCTGTTTCCTCACTAAACCTTTCAATCTAGAATGATTATTTTTCGTACATTTATATTCTTGATTGTATTTGCTATCATAGTTAAAATATAATCCTTTCCTTATCTTTTTTTTTCAATTTATTGTGGAGTTATCCTAGTAAGATAAGGAATTGATTGTGTGGGATTGATTCTATCTCTTTTGCTTACAAAATATTGCCTTCTATTAGCACTAAAATTTTCCTCAGCTTATCATAATTATTTCTTGGAATATAGAAGTCAAATAAAATATGCACTTCATATTTGATGCATTCCTATAAACCCCCCCCCCACCTAAATAATTACTTTGAAATTTCTCTACAACATTCTCCATTCTTAAAGACAATGTTTTGAATTGATTAGTATAATCCTTGATTCTATTTTTTTAATTTGTTAAGCTTACTCTATTAGCTATCCATAGGATTATAACCACAATGTGTAGTGAGTCCCTCTTGGAAAATAGACCATATGCTAACACATCCTTTCTTTTTCTTCTCTTCAAATATTCAACAATATCAAATGAACTGGCTAGGATTCAAGTATATGGATGCCATTGCAACCTTTTTGTTTACAAGGAGCAAGATGAAGATCAAAGAATTGCTCCATTTGGTAGAGCTAATTAGCTAGATCTTTTCCATAAAAGTCTAGCATATCCATCTTTGGTGTGATGTTCCTAGCCATATAATTATTTGGGTGAGGATCCAAGATTGATATCTAAGTCAAATCCAAAAGCATCATGCCACTTAGGAGTATCATCTTCTTCCCAATTATTATTAAGTAGATTTTATCCCTTAGATTCTATACCACTCACAAGGAATCTATTCTCCTCAATAATGCATTGATGTATACTCTTGTGACTATTATTTTTATCTTTAATGACAAAATTCCTTCCTTAACCTTGATGTTTTCATACTTCATACCACTAGGATCAATCTCCTCAATTACTATATTATCCTTTTTTGGAGATTTTCTAGAGGTGACAAGATTATTTTTTCCTTTTATAGCATGCCTTATCATGATGGGTAAAATTAATTTGATAATAAATCAAATTAAATAAATCCAAATTATATAAAAAAAATTACTCTAGCTTACTTGGGCTTGAATCTCACCTTTCCATAAAATCTCCAAGAATATTTTCGATTTACAACCTTAAGAGTGAATTTAATGGAAGACCTAAAACCTAATTTTATTATAGCTTCCTACATCTACTTCAAATGATCTTAAATCCGACTACAACTACTTTAGTATGTCCTTGATCAACCCTCAAGAAATAAAAATAAGTCATGAACTTGCAACCTTGGGAAAGAATTTAGTGGAGATCTAATTTCATAATAAATCCATCAAACTTGATCCAAATAACTTCAAATTTAGACTATATACTAGCTTTAATATGGACTTAAAAAACCCTTTATAATATAAAAAAAAATGACAAAAAAATCCTTGACTATTACTTTATAAATGACAATATCATGCTCTAATACCTTTTGGAATGAAATAACTTGCACATGATGAATATAATAAGAAATATGCTATAACTAATCAATAATATTTTAGAATATCAAGCTACTTCAAAGGGAGAAACCTCCAAAAGTATTCAATAAAAATATTATTTATAATTTGATGATCTCAGTACCTCCTATATATACCCTACTTATGCCTCATATATCATCCATATCGACTTGGATACCTAAGTATATCACCTAGACTAGCTTGACTACATAAATGGTACCAATTAAATGATTACATAAGTCACAAGTCAATTACACATGTCTCGATTTATTAATAGGTTAATGGCATATCAAAATCTTTATATGAGTATTACTAGCAAGAGATCTAAAGCAAATCTTGCACCATAATAGTACCCACAAAGCTCGCAGTGTAACCTCCATATCAAGCACCTAATAAATAGGAGAAGCAATAAATGAAGCCATCAAATGGTACTTAAAAATTTATGAATTAAAACCAATCAAAATATAGTGCCAAATCTCTAGACAAAATACGACACCCAAATCTCAAGATAAGTCCATAGACTAGAGATACCATTTTCCTTCCATCTATCATAAGCTCATCATAATCCACTCACCAACTTAGATACCCCACTTTTATTTTGTTATCTACAATGTAATATTTCTTATCACGTGTCATAACATGCATCATAAGTTAATTAGTAAATGTAATTTCTTCTTACGATACTCTTATACATCATAGATACTCTTACATTTCTTATCTAACAGACCCAACTTGTAGAGGCCATAATTATAAACTGAACCATTTTTCTATTGAAACATTTATATCAAAGAGATTTGTTTTTCCATAATCCACTTGCTCTGGTTAATGTTCATTTCATCTAGAACCTTAAAATTTATACTAGTTTCTCGCTGACATATTAAACGCCTACCAAGGTTGAAACAAACTCATTGTTGTAATTTAATGGACACCCATATTGACTGTTTTTACTGCACCAAATTATCCCAGGAGTTATTCAGGCACTGTCAAGCTAGATTATTTCCGTTTAATATGACAGAGATTAAAAATCTGTCACCCGTTTTTCAGCTTGCTGACAGATTTCACCCAAAAAAGCTCCAAGTGAGGTGCATGTTTACGTCATCTTTGGGCAGAGTTACTTATAACACTTTACTCACTGTATCATCGTATGTACACTCAGTTCAGTGAAATCTTTCTAATTTCAGTTTTCATTCAATTGTCTGAAAGTACGTATATATAGATCTATTCAATATAGTTAGTCCTTATTATTACAAACTATATACATATCTATTGAATATGGTCCATATTACAAGTATATAATGTTGCCCTAAAAGAGACAGAGACAAGTGAGTAAAAACTATATTATATAATTTTTAAATATATATATTAAGCACAACAATGAACATAAGGACACATGTTATAATTTTTAAATATATATATTAAGCACAACAATGAACATAAGGACACATGAACTAGGTAAAGATAATTTGAAAATATCATGTGAATTGATAGTATGACAAATGAGCTAACATTAAAATATATTGTGTCGTGTGATGAAGAGCATATTTCAAGTATCTATTGACATCAACAAATGGTTTGGGAACAGAAAATGACTATATTTACAATGTGTCAAATAATCATGTATTGTACTAACAACTAACCTCTCAATGACTACATATTCTTAATGTGTCTTTTCTAGGATTTGTGCTTCTATTTGTGTGTATTTTAAAAGTAATCATTCATGTTGGTGCAATGAGAAACAAAGAGCTTTTCACCATCAAGTATCTGTTGACATCAACAAATAATGTGGGGACATAAAGTGACAATATGTTTAATATGCGTCAAAATATTCATGTATTGTAACTAACAATTGACCTCTTAATGGCTACATATTTTTAATGTGTATTTTCGAGGATTTGTCTATTGTAGTTGTATGTGTAGTGTCCACCCTTGACTTGACTTGTTTTGACTATAGTTGACTTTTAATTCATGCATGATAGACATTATTGGGCATAGGCCATTTCAGATGATTTATATGATGTTGATACTATCATTATTGATCGTGTGATTTATTAGTCACTATATACTTATTATGTGATTGATTATTGAAAGATTATATTGATCATGTGATTTGATGAGCATAAGTGTTGATGAATTTTACATGCCTTACTATAATCATGGATTATACTAATCATGCACTTGATGATGTTTTTATGTACTGACCATATATAATGATTATCTATGATGAGTTGATCGTATGGTGTGTTTGATTGTTGCCTGACTGTCTTCGGGATAGAGACAATGCCACATCACTCATTGCGAGCGAGATGTGTCGTTGTGATTCTCTAACCCTTGTCTGTTATAATATATATGCATATGTCGTATCGTTGCTTTATGGATGCAGGATTTGTAGGTACCAGACACCGACTCCACCTGGCTCCACAGGTCTGAGCGTGTGGCATGTGGTTCGAAGTTGGCACAAGTTCCCCTCACGTACTCTAGGTCTAAGATGTTCACCTTGTCAAGTTATCTTGATGTTAGCTGTTTTGTTGATTTCTTATGTTATTTTGATTTTATTTTTTGTTGATCAAGTGTTGTGGTGTATTGGTTAAGTCTCTTCATCACGAGTTGGAGGTCTGGAGATCAAATCCCTCTAGCTTCCTTTGTGTGAGTTTTGAGGTATGGGTTTCCCATTGTGTAATTGGATTTCTCCTAATATTATTTTACCCATTAAGTAATTAAAAGGGGGTAATTTGTATTCTTTTATTTAAAAGTCATTTTCACCCCAAGTTAATGGTTTAATTTATTTTACCTACCCTTGGTTTTGATTGGCTGGAAGTTTATGGTAGGTAGAAAATATATTTTATTTTCTTGAACTTTGTGAAGGTAGGTATGGAATATAATATTTTTGGAATATTTTGATTGGAGGATGGTTTTGCTTGGTTTTGTTTTGATTTTTGATTTTTGATAAATAGGTTTTCTTTGGTGAATGAATTTATGAGATTAATTTGGAGATTGTTGGTGGTTGGATTCGAATTGGTTTAAAGGCTTGGATGGTTTTTTTTGGATTCTATATCAGATTTTCTTCCATTTTCTATATTTTTCAGGTTGGTGGTTTTACCGGCATTTCGCATTGTTTTTTTTTTTGATTGTCTGCAAGGTGTCTGAAAGATTGTTTGGGGATTTAGAAAACAATTTTAAATTGATTTTTATTTTCAGAAATCAGATTTGGAAGGGATTATTTTATTCTTCTTGTTTTTGAGAAATCAAGTTAGAATGTGAGAAACGGTTTCTTGTGGTTTTTCTTGTAATTTTTCCTATAGTTTTTCCTGTAGGTTTTCATGTAGGTTAATTTGTTAGTTGCTTGACATTGTTGAGGGTGTTGATGATTTCTAGTTTTATATCTGATTTTATTTGATGTATTTTGTTGGTTTCAAGCATATTTACCTTCCTATGTTGTTGGGGAAAGAATTGTGCTTTCATCCATATTGATGTGCTATGGTTGGTGAGTTTTTTTTTATGTTGTGGTAGTTTTGACTATGTGTCAAGTTTCCTTGTCATAAGGCTTTATGAATATGAGTTTGGTTGTTGTTTTGTTTTTAATTTTATCTCAGATTTAAATCAGATTTGAATTAAAAGGCTTTTATGATATTTATGATTCTTTTCATTGATGGTTAATTATAGATTTTGATGTGGTATTGCCAAGAGGTTCATTGTGTTTTTGGCTACTTGAATATCTTTGTTTTGGGGAGTAATCCATTGGATGCATATGAGTGTTATGTTGCAGATTTGTATTTTATTTTAGAGCCTCTTGTGATTTATTGTTGGGCCATATTAGGAGGAGTGAGATTCATTGTGATGACCGAGGTCACGAGAGATAGGTTTGCATGAGGTTCCTTGTAAGGATGCATGAAGTCTAGACCACTAGGGCACATTGGAGTTTTCCATGATTTGTAAACAAATGATAACATTGATAATGAATTAATTGGGATGGGTAATTAAAACTCATTTAAAACAAGATAATGAATAGTTTTGAGCCTCATGGCTTAGTCCTAGGGAGGATGTTTTAGGATAAGCATGAGAAGGCCATGAAGACAGTAAACTAATCTCCCTTGGTCTCTCATAGGTTGAGATGGCTCCCCATGTCCATCAGGCTAGTGCCTTATGATGTTATACATGTTATATTTGTTATAGGATGGTATGTGATGACACTCCACTCCTACATGTGTTTCCTTAGTGATTTATGCTTTTGACTTGATAGTGCATTTTATGTCTTGTTGAGTTGTCACCTCTGGAAGTTGTTCTTGTTTACGGTATTGGTTCTTGCATGAGAGTCCTTGTGTGGTTAGTCTCCTTGGTTATAGGTGCTAGCTTAGGTGTAGAGTGTGTGTTGGGACCTTGTGTCATCATCTAGCACGGGGGGTGGTTCCTTTAGTTCCACATGGTCGGGTGGTTGGTGCTTTCAAACCATTGGGATGTTCCTATCTTTGGATTCTTTTTGCGTGGATGAGGATGTTTCTTCAAATAGTTCATGGATAATAATTGCAGCAAGAATGTAAATGATGGTGTGATTTATGTAATGAAATTATTATGTAATGGTTGTAAAAGAAATCATGCTTATGAGAAATGATTATGTTGTTCTAGTTATAGTGATAGCTTTTGGTTATGGTATATGATTGTAATGATGAACCCTTGAGTTGTATTGTAACACATTTATATTAAATGAAATGGATGCATGAGATGTGGATAAGTATTGTGGTTTGGAATTAAATGATGCATTTTGTATTCTTGATGAGTTATGATAATGGTAATAGCCTAGAAATGATGTCTTTAACTAATTCTTTAAGTAGAATAAATTATATGTCTTGGTAGGATGTATGAGTATGAGTAATGTTGGAAGATATCTTAGGACATGTTTATGAGTTGTGATTAAAGAATTTGAATTTATAGTATCATACTTCATAGTTAGTGATCTAATGGTAGGATTGAAATTTTATAATGCTTGGGATGTAGTTGAATGTTCCTTATGAAAATATTGTATGGATGTTCTTAATGAATGAATTACTAATCTTATTAATGTAAATTACTAGTAAGTGTATGGATAGACGGTAAGATGAGTGCTTGTCTTTTAGGAAAGGATTAGAATGTATCATGTGTTATAGTTTAAGATTATATCTCCATTTGGTGGAGGCTATTAGTTGTTATGGAATTAGGATATTGTACCTTTATTTGTGTTGAGATGAACTCGTGTAGTTACTTAATTTGTAATAAGATGATTGTTGGTTAATTGATATAGTGTAAGAGATTTTAGGAGTATTAAATGAGCTATGGGTTAAATGTTTATGAAGACTTTGTGATTATTGCTTTATGTACTTTAGGAATCATGATGAAGTAATAAGCATGCTAGGAGCGTAGAATCATAAATGATTAGGTGGAAGATAATCGTAAATGGAAATGGTGCTAATGCAATGTAAGGGTTAATATTGGTATGTGAATGGTAATGTTAATAGTCGAAGGTTGGTTAATGGTAATAGGAACATTTGGACTTGGTGTATAAAATGAACCTAAGAGAAAAAGGGAAATAGCTATGTATTGAAAGATAGAATCTCATATTAAATGGAATATTAAGTAGGTTGCATATCATGAGTGTATAATTATTAAGATTATGAGGTATTGATCTAGAAGAAAGAATGTTTATTTCTTATGTAGGTAGAATAAGTAATGGCATTAAGATACCCTAGGAATTAGTAGTAATGATTTATTGTATTCTGCTTGCGTAATTGTTTGAGTAGCTTGAGTGAATTATTATATGTTCATAACACTTAAATGTTGTTGTGTGCTCATTGCATTTCTTAAGTGATGTTATGTGTTGTATTGTTTAAAAAAAAAAAAAAATTAGTGTGTTTTTAGTTATATTTCTCTAGGGTATTTTGGCGGGCATTACATATTTTAAAAGTAATCACTTAACATCAAAATATTGTGTGTCATGTGATGGAAATGTAGATCTCAAGTATTTGTTGACATCAACAAATAATTCAGGGACATAAAATGACAATATATTAAATATGCATAAATATTCATTTATTGTAACTAACAATTGACCTCTTAATGGATACATAATCTTAATGGGTTTTTCTAGGATTTGAGTATTGTAATTGTATGTATTTTAAAAGTAATCACTCATGCTCGTGCAAGGAGAAACAAAGAGCTTTCACCATCAATTGGCATAATATTCAATATAGTTCATATTACAAGTATATAATGTTGCCCTCAAAGAGACAACGATCATCAAAAACTATCTCCAAGGTGAATATTATATAAAAGGAAGTCCACGATCCATTCACATAAATTTTATCTACAAATATGCATAGCACAAACAATACATAATTTTTTTTATGTTAGTTATATAATATATTATACAATGTCGACTATGTAATTTCAAAACATGTTATGAATCACAACAACAAACATAAGAATACATATACTTGGTAAAGATAATTTGAAAATATCACCAAAATTGATAGTATGAAAAATGACCTAACATCAAAATATTTTGTGTCATGTGATTGAAAATGTGCATTTCAAGTATTTGTTGACATCAACAAATAATTTGGGGACATAAAATGATAATATATATTTAATATACATGTCAAATATTCATGTATTGTAACTAAAAATTGACCTCTCAATGGCCACATATTCTTAATGGGTGATTTCTAGGATTTGTGTATTGTAACTATATGTATTTTAAAAGTAATCACTCGTGTTAGTGCAAGAAGCAACAGAGGACTTTCACCATCAATTGACATGATATGGATATATATTCATAATAGAATTACTAAGGTAATATTTCCCATTCTAGTGGTTTCTTGGATGATGACCTTAAGATGTTCGTTCTAACCATGTAGTTCATTGATCATCATTATTTCGTCAAATGAAACACATATTTTTTCACATAAATTATTTCTAAGAATTCAAGGGGATGTTACAATTCAATCTACACATGATCTCCTAGTTAGTTGGACTCTATGAAGTGTGTGTTTATTTATAACAAAATATATGTTAATATATTATGGTTTCATTTATATATACATCAAAGCTGTGTTGAAATCAAGAAATTCAATATATTTTTACTCTAAATATTGTTGTCAAACTAACCTTGACAAAATATGTCACTCTTCCACTTCTAGGTTATCATCTATAACATGATTTTGATAGCTAACATGATTAAAATCTATGAACAAACAAAAGTAAATTTTACATGCCATGCATAATTTATATTCTTAACACTCCCTATTTGAAAATGGGATTTTTGCTCGATTTCAATATAAACATTAGTTTTCCATAGAATTATCAAGGAAAAGATATAGGAGGATCAATAATATTGAGAAGTTTAACATGTTTAGACAAACTACCAAGTTGGATGTTGGTCAAGATAAAAAAAACCATACTTGGAAGATGTGGACATCGACCAAATAGGTGAATAATATAAATTAGGTTCATATTTATCTATATATAAGAATAATACTTAGCAAACTTCCTTAAGTACTTACTAAATACCTTTTTCATGCATGATTAGAAATTTATTGAAACATTAGTCATGTTGGTTCTTTCTCTCACCACCCTAAACTCTAAGGGATGGCACAACACCTAAATCCAAAGATTAAAGTTAATATAGGTAATATGACAACCCTTTGATTGAACCAAGGACAAGAAGAAGCCAATGAGAGAAGAATAAACTTAGTCTTCTACACTTTTAAGTCCACAATACTCAAGATGGTAATCCTAAAGAGGATGTAGAAGAGAAATATAAATTCTCTAAAAACATTTATTAAAGATAAAAATAGGTCCAAATGGCACAATGCATAAGCTCAATTAACTATCACTAACTCATATTGTGTTTATTTTGTACTAGTTTGTAGCTACAAACCCTACACATGTGGATAATTGGCACATTGACAAGTATATGAGAAATGATTTTAAATTAGTAGGTGCATGCATTATCCTTTATACCTTTACTAGTATTGTGAATAAACAAATTACACAAAATAATTTATCTTCATATCAAATAGGAAAATGGATGATTAAATGGGATGAATTGAATAGTTCATAATCTACTAGATTTAAAATGTGTTTCATAAATGTTATCTTATCTATGATGAATAATGATGAACAACAAATACCCTAATCGGTAATGAGAGGGGGGGGGGGTGAATCAATACAGACAAAAACTTTCTCAACAACTTATCAAGCTAAAACAATGCCAACCGGTTGTCTTTATCACTGAACTTAACCATGGCAATACTGGTTAAACACAGTAATACTTCAAACAACATAAACTAATAAGTCTAATCACTTCAAATACATTCAATACTTGATAACAACTTCAAACATAAACATATGCATGTGGTATACCAGTAATACCATAACCTATTAGCTCTGCATGCATAATCACTAAAATACAGAATACTTAATCATCACATGAAAAATGCACAACTCATGACACACAGATTTTTCACGTGGAAACCCAAATGGTAAAAACCATGGTGGGGATGAATACCCACAAGCTTGTTTTGAACTCTTTTGAAGCTCGCTCTGTTAGGAGCCTAGTCCGGTTAAAGACTTTACAATAAGGTTCTGTTAGGAACTGATCCTGTTAAAGATCACCCGGTTAAGGGATGGCTATATACCCTATTAAAGGTTGAAACCCTGTTAAAGGTTACCTCGCTAGAGGATTTCAAGAACTCAATGATCTTGAGTCACTTGGTGAAAGGATTTACAATAAGCTTGTAAAAGCTACCCGGTAATGGGATTTTCCAACTATTGAAATGGTTAGAAGACAACAGATAAAACTCTGATCTGATAACAACACTAAATGCCAAGGCAGATACTTTTCATTTCCTCTCTTCTACAATCACACTCTGCAATTTTCCTCTTACTGGTCTGGCAAGTATCTCATCACTTGGATACACACACAACATTTGCCAACAACAAACAATAAAAAATATCATCAACCTTATAGACAACAATTAGGTCTGTAGCATAAACCCTAAACCCTAAGCATTTAGGTTTACAATACAAGCGGTCCAATCTTGACCGTCCAAACACTTTGCATAGATCAATACAATCTTAAGCAGATCACAAGACAATTTGCATCGTTCATTCTTCACCGCATATGGGAATCAGTAACCCATCACACTCTCTTCTCATACCACCAAGAAGAATGTTCATTCCTGAGGTAGACATTTAATGCAATTGATCTTCACATGCAAGATCCTCAAGGAAATCCTTCACGTGCACAAAACTGACATGGCACCTTGATCTGATTCACATCTCTTAGCTAACTCATCACAAAATGTCTTTGGTTGCATCACACAAGATGGATTGCCAAATCGGAAACCCTAGAGCTGAGGCTACCAACCGGTAGTCACACTTAGTGAAACCCCAACACCGGTTCACTGTCTTCTTCCAATCTGCATACCGGTTCACTTTTGCTTATTAACATCAATGACAACATACATTATCATCATATCATCATGTCGGTTCATCATATGCCAACAATATCCAACAATCTCCCCCTTTGGCATTGATTGCAATACTTAGTGTAGCATTGCAATTGTAGACATCATAGACCAGTGTATCTGAATTAACAGATATCTTTTCCCCACAACTCATCAAATATCTTCTCCCCCTTTGACAACAATGCCAAAGTGGAGGCACAAGCTTCCATTCTCTATTATGTTGCTCCCCCTATGGAGTAACATCCTTCAACACATCAATCCTAAAATATTTGACACTTTAGTTCCTGACTGATGCGGAGCACACAACTTTAGTTAACTTCATGAAGGGGTAGAAACCCTAATTCACCTCTCAAATAGGTAAATATAGTCTACTAGTTGCTCCTTACTGGAAACATGTTGTAGTACAACCTCCTTATTGTAAGGGCTTTGTGAATATGTCTACTAGCTGCTCCTTACTGGAAACATGTTGTAGTACAACCTCCTTATTCTGAACTTTCTCTCTCAAGAAGTGATACAAGTACTTTAAAACCTTCCAATACATGTTTCATCCAGATTGCTTGAGTGCAGTTCATAAATGTTGCCACATATTCTGCTTCAGCTGTAGACTGGGAAATACAACTCTTCTTCTTACTCGTCCATGATACTAATCTTCCACCAAGAAAGAACACTCCATCGGTTGTGCTCTTCCGGTCGTCCACATTACCTGCCCAATCGACATCGGTACATACTTTGAGATTGAAGTCACCATTATATGGATACCATAATCCATAGTCAACTATTCCTTTTAGATATCTAAGAATCCTCTTGACTACTACCAAGTGGGATTCTCTAGGACATCTCTGAAAATGAGCTACTATGCCCACTACATGAGCAATATCTGGTCTATTGTGCACCACATAGTGCAGCGTACCAATCATTGACCGGTACTCCTTCTCATTCGCCAACGCTGAATCATCTTCCTTAGTCAATTTACAACCGGTCACCATCGGTGTACCAATTGGTTTTCTCTCCTCCATGCCAAAAGTCTGCAATACCTCTTTGACATACTTGGATTGGGTAATAAAGATACCCTCTTTCATTTGCTAAATCTGTAGACCAATGAAGAATTTTATCTCCCCAATCAGAGACATCTCAAACTCTTTCTTCATTACATCTGCAAATGCATGGCTCATTTCATCATCTCCTCCAAGGATTATGTCATCTACAAATACTTCACAGATCAGAATCTAATCACCTTCAAATTTTAAGTAGATGTTGCTAGCAATATTCACTTGTTCTCTCAAATCCAATCTTCACAAGATGAGAGTGTAATTGTTCATACCATGCCCTTGGTGCTTTTTTTAATCCATATAGGGCCTTGTGTAATCTACACACCATGTCACTATCTTCTGATAGGGTAAACCCATCTGATTGCTTTATATATACTTCCCCTTCAAGGATTCCATTCAATAATGTAGACTTCACATCCATCTGATAAACCTTAAATCCCTTAAATTCTGCAAATGCAAGTAGCATTCATACACCTTCTAGTCTAGCCACAGGGGCAAAGGTTTCTCCATAGTCTTCTCCCTCTTCCTGAGCATATCCCTTGCATACAAGCCTAGCCTTGTTCCTTATAATTGTACCTTCTTCACTCAGTTTATTTCTGAAGACCCATTTGGTACCAATGACATTCTTGTGTTCAGGTCTGGGTACCAAAGACCATGTTGCATTCTTTTCAATTTGATCTAGCTCCTCTTTCATTGCCTTAGTCCAATCTTCATCTGTAAGAACCTCTTTAATAGTCTTAGGCTCCAATTCTAAGATCATGCAAGAGTTCTCCTTCACCTTTCTTCTCGTGAGTATCCTTGCATCTTTATCTCCTATGATTTGCTTCGGACCATGATGTAATTTCACATATCTAGGAATGGCTCTAGCTGGTTCTTCTTGCTTTTCCTCTTCTCCTTCTTCTCCATATTCTTCTTCTCCTACCACAGCTTCTACCGGTATAGGAACACTGAGATCTTTGCTTGTTTCTTTTGTAACCGGTTCTCAGAAAGCTATTCCCGGTTCATTGTATAGACTGTAGTGCTCACCGCTTCTCTCCAAAAGGTGTGAGCAACCTTTCCTTGGATTAGCATTGTTCTCACTGCTTCAACTACAATCATGTTATTCCTTTCTACTATGTCATTTTGTTGTGGTGTCCTAGGGGCAAACAGTTGTCTCTTGATATCATTCTCTTCACAGTACTTGTTGAATTCATTAGAAGTGAATTCTCCTCCTTGATCAGTTCTTAGGCACTTTATCCTTTGGCCACTTTCCTTTTCTACTAATGCTCTGAAGGCTTTGAATTTTCCAAATTCTTCATAATTTTCTTTCAAGAATGTGACCCACATCATTCTTGAGTAGTCATCAGTAAGAATCATAAAATACCTATCTCCTTGAATACTTCTAGTTTTCATAGGACCACACAAATCAGTATGCACAAGATCAAGTAAATTCTCTATTGAAAAAGACTTACCTTTAAAAGTTGAGGAAGAAATCTTCCCAAGTTGACATTCTCTGCACAAAGAATTTTCTAGTTTGTTCAGCAAAGGCAATCCTCTTACTGCCTTGATCTTACTAGCCTTTACAATATTGTCAAAGTTTATATGATAGAGTCTCCTATGCCATATCCAACTGTCATCAAACTTAGCCATCAAACAATGACTAATCTTGACATTCAACTAAAATAGGTTACCTCTGGTCTACTTAACGGTGGCAATAAGTTCACCACTCTTTCCAATTATACCGTAGATTCCACCTTTAAACTTCAGAGTGAGTCCTTTGTCATTCAGCTGAGCAACACTCAAAAGGTTATGATTTAGACCTTCTACCTAGTAGACATCATCTGCACTTCTTTTTCCATTCCGTGAGATGGATCCTTTGCCTTTTACCAAGCATGGTGCATCGTTGCCAAACTGGACAACACCTCCACCATATTATTCCAAAGATGGAAAATTTCTCTGGTCACCAGTCATGTGGTGATAACACCCACTATCTATAATCCAGTCATTGGAGTTGTCAATGCGAGAGACAAGGGCTTTCCTGTTAGACACTTCTTCCTTTACAACTAAAAACACTATATCTTCACTCTCTTCATCCTTCGATTCTTCATCAGTAAAACCTTCATCCACAACAACAAGGCAATTTCTTCTACTTCCTCCTTTATACTTTCTAAACCTCTCCAGTTTATCCTTATTATCACTGTTAGGACAATTAACAACTATATGTCTTATCTTGTTGCAGGAGAAACATTTTAAAGGAAGCTTACCTCTATATTTACCAGTTCCTTTTGGAATTATTTTAGCAAGAAGAGCTTCAAACTCCATCAAAATCTCTTCATCATCCATATCTCTGCATTGTCTGGATTCATAACTAGTACTAGTTTCTTTTCCTTTTCTGGATGGTGCAGTAGATGCTCTAAAGGCTGACTCGATCTTCTGAACACTGCCATCATAACTATTCAACTCATATACAGTCAACTTTGCAATGATACAGTCTAAGGATACCTTGGTTTTATCAATAGACCTTAGTTCCTGGATAGCAGCAACTCTGATTGTATAGATCGGTAACAATGATCTCAAAACTTTACTAACAACGGTGGGATCCTCAATCGTTCCACCATCGCTTTTGATATCTCAAACCACAGTCTTAATCCTAATGCCATATTGTTGAATGGTCTCTCCTTCAACCATCTTCATGTCTTCAAATTTTCCTCTAAGGCTCTCTTCCTTATCTTTCTTTACATGCTCATCACCACCATAAATGGTTCCCAGTGCATCCCATACATCTTTAGGAGTTTCCTTGTCTTGTACATCAATAAACTCAATATCTGATAGGCTACTGATAAGGGCTTCCATGACTTGCCCATTTTCCCAATTCTCTCTCTTCTGATCATCGGTCAAAGTGCCAGTGGGAATCACATAGGCATTCTCAACATAGCTCCACTGTTGAGCACCCATACTCTTGATGTAAATATTCATTTTGTCCTTCCATATCTTGAAGTTATCTCTATTGAACTTAGGACCTTCCCTCTTCATCATTACAACAGGATCTTTTACGTCACGTGGTTAAGCTTATATCACTGAGGACCTGGAGTTGCTCTGATACCAATTGATGAATAATGATGAACAACAAATAACCTAATCGGTACTAAGAGGGGGGGTGAATTAGTACAGACAAAAACTTTCTCAATAACTTATCAAGCTAAAACAATACCAACCGGTTGTCTTCATCACTGAACTTAACCATGGCAATACTGGTTAAACATAGTAAGACTTCATACAACATAAACTGATAAGTTTGATCACTTCAAATACATTCAATACTTGATAACAACTTCACCCAAAAGCATATGCATGTGGTATACCAGTAATACCATAACCTATTAGCTCTGCATGCATAATCACTAAAACACAAAATACTTAATCATCACATGAAAAATACACAACTCATGACACACATATTTTTCACCTGGAAACCCAAATGGGAAAAACTGCAGTGGGGATGAACACCCACAAGCTTGTTTTGAACTCTTTTGAAGCTCACTCTATTAGGAGCCTAGTCTGGTTATAGAATTTACAATAAGGTTATGTTAGGAACCGATCCTATTAAAGATCACCTGGTTAAGGGATGGCTATATACCCTGTTAAAGGTTGAAACCCTGTTAAAGGTTACCTCGCTAGAGGATTTGAAGAACCCAATGATCTTGAGTCATCCGGTTAAAGGATTTACAATAAGCCTATTAAAGCTACCCGGTAAAGGGATTTTCCAACTATTGAAATGGTTAGAAGACAACAGGTAAAACTCTGATCTGATAACAACACTACATGCCAAGGCAGATCCTTTTCATTTCCTCTCTTTTGCAATCACACTTTGTAGTTTTCCTCTTACTGGTCTGGCAAGTATCTCATCACTCAGATACACACACAACAATTGCCAACAACAAACAATAACAAACATCATCGACCTTATAGACAACAATTAGGTCGGTAGCATAAACCCTAAACCCTAAGCATTTAGGTTTACAATATGTAAGCGGTCTAATCCTAACCGTCCAAACACTTTGCATAGAGCAATACAATCTTAAATAGATCACAAGACAATCTGCATCATTCATTCTTCGCCACAAATGGGAATCAGTAACCCATCATGCTCTCTTCTCATACCGCCAAGAAGAATGTTCATTCCCAAGGTAGACATTTAATGCAATCGATCTTCACATGCAAGATACTCAAGGAAATCCTTTACGCGCACAAAACTGACGTGGCACCTTGATCTCATTCACATCTCTTAGTTAACTCATCATAGAATGTCTTTGGTTGCATCTCACAAGATGGATTGCCAAACTAGAAACCCTAGAGCTGAGACTACCAACCGGTAGTCACACTTAGTGAAACCTCGACATCGGTTCACCATCTTCTTCCAATCTACATACCGGTTCACTTTTACTTATTGACATCAATGAAAACATACATTATCATAATATCATCATTTTGGTTCATCATATGCCAACAATATCCAACAATCTACTAGTTCCACATCCAATTAAAATATTTTAGATTATACTGAAGGGATACTTTAGTGTACACCTAATCCAACTTATTAAAACGATGGTTCATCTCTAAGTTAGATATAATAGACTATACTAAATTAGGTAAAAAAGACATGTGAACTAAATCACATTAACAATGAAGACCACCAAAACTATAAAACTAGTACTTCCCTCCATCAAAAAAAATATCCTTTGACTATTACCTCATGTCTAGAGTGAAACCCTTATCATAACTTGTCTATGCATTAATTTTTTTTTGGGGAGTATATATTTTTATTAATAGAGAGAAATTTACATATCAATTTTTCAAAGTATCAAAAGTTTTGCATTATGTAGATGAGAACTATCTAGAACCCTACCACCTACCACCCCATCATTCCACCAGATCAATCCTTCAACCAATCGGCTTTTCTTCAAAATTGCCAATACATACAATTTTTCAATGGGTTTCATACAAAAAATTGAAACCCAAAGCTACCAACGTAAGGCATCACTACAAACTATCTGAAACCATACTTCAGAAACTACGTCACAAACACCCCTTTTTTAATAGATATAATAATTTACAATAAAACACAACAAAATATTACAATTTTCATCATTTTGAAACCTAAAAGAAAAAAAAAAGGCACAAAGACCCCAAGACACCATCCCTTCCAGAGGCTAGGGCACACTTGGAGCTCATCCACTCATCCCTTCACTAGCATTGTTCCACACTTCATCTCTCGTAGTAGCTCCAGTGCATACTATCACCCTTTTCCTCTCCTTCAAACTCTGCACACCAACAGTTTTCCTCTTGCCCTTGTTCCTTGCATCCTTCATTGCAGATTCACCAATTTCCTTTCCCTAAGACTCCACCTCTTTCTCTTTCAAGTAGAGCTTGAGAGAGTCCCAACCGATGGCAACTTCCGCTCTGCGCTCATCTCTGTCCATTCCAAAGGGCCACTGGATGAAGGGTGCCAATTACCTCAGTTCATAAATTCCATCAATGTCAAGCCCTTCACCCGCATCAAAGCCTGCCCCAAGTATGGCCATTTCCAACAGCTCCATCAACCCACCAAACCAATCATCCTCAACACACTGTTGCAGCACCTGGATTAAAACATCTTTATATTCTCCCAACTCCAAAACTCATGCCATCACCATCAACACCACATCCACATTCACTCTATATTTATGCATTATTTTGAGAAATCACTCCCCCAACAACGTCTCTATTATTTTCACAAAGGCATCATCACCAAATTTGAAAATGCACTTAATTCTCTTTGCAAAGATATCCCCCACAAACGCCAGTTGTTGCCTGTTGATATATAGTGTAAATGTAGCCTCCATCCCTTTCAACACCTCAACAATCACTACCACCATGTACATCTAAATATGGGCCCAAACACCTATAAATAATTCCCCATCACATCCACACATTCTCAGCCTTAACAAATAATTATTCGTACCTTTTGAAAGCTTTTGAGATCCCAACACCAAATATTCCCCTTCCAATCTTTGATCACAAACCCTGCACCTGACACTCTAGGGATACCCTTTGAAGCATCATCAAAATTTTCTTTATACCATCCTTGTTAAGGTACTTCCCACTTTACTAAAAGCCTAACATCACGGGTCAGATTCACCCGACAAGGACCATTCGCGAGCCTAAATTTTATCTTTGGCCAACTTCTTTGAATGCAGTTGTCTTCCATTGTAAAAACAACCTTCATTGAATGAGACCATGAAGCAACTGCATCCACAACATTCTCAATGGTTGTATTGATTCTATTACATACTCTATCTATTAATTTCGATTTATCCTGAAAGATCCTTCTATTTATTTCCTTCCAAATTTCCCTACTAATCACCGATGGACATATTTTCCAAATACAAGAGAAAACCGATTTCCTATTACAAACTAGCCATCCCATGAAAACATCTTTCAAAGAAGCTAGCAATGGCCCATACCATGCTAATTTTTGTTGGACCATTCTCCTGCATTGTGTTACAAATTCACAATTCAAAAGAAAATGATCAACATTTTTATCCTCTTTATCACACAAAACACACTTTGTAGGGCCCATAAAGCCTAACCTTTTCCTTCTCTCTCATGTTAGAATCCTACCCTCTGTTGTCAGCCAAACAAAAGTTCGTCCCTTGGGGAGACATTATTTGCCCCAATAGAAACTAGTTGGCCAACCCTCATCCCTTTCAACTCTATCTATAAGTTGGTAACCTATTTTTGCTAAGTAAGCATCATTATTCTCTCCACACCACACCACTTTATCATCTCTTTCTAAAAGGAATACTTTCCTATTCTTAAAGATGTCCTCCATTATTCGCGTGTGATTTAGATTGTGTAAAACATTGTCCACAGATTTCCATCCCCATTCTAATCTGCCATCAACCATCTTTGATTCCATGTAATTTCGAACCTTCGATCCCCAAAGATCACAAAGAATCCTTCTAATAACATCCACATCTCTATTGTTACCTAAAATTTCCAAGCCATCCCAGGAGTCCAACCAAAATTCCACCCTTCTCCCATCACCAACCTGCCATGTGATATGCTTAGTAATAACCTTCCTACAACAAACAATGAAATTCCATATAGTTGAACCTGTAGGTGGATTCCTAATAGTTAAAATTCTCTGATTCTATTGATTATCTAAATACTTCACCCTCAAGATTTGTACCCACAATTAAGTCAAATTTTGATATATGGACCAGACTAGTTTATCCCCCATAGCTTCATTCATTTTGTGCCAATTCCTCAAACCAACCCCTCCACCATGCTTCAATTTACAGATTTTATCTGCTAGAAGAGGAATTTAATCAACATCCCTTGCGCTATTCCAAAAGAATTTCCTCATTTTCTATTCAATAACTCTTAATACTTTGACATGAATTTTCATGCACATCATAGAGTATAGGGGAATTGCAGAGATAATAGATTTTAACATCAAAATACGACCTACAGAAGTCAACTATCTTCTCTTCCAGTCATCCATCATTTTAAAACAACAATCAACCAAACCTTTTCAAATAGAAGACCAACTTGCCCCATCAAACAAAGGGAGACCAAGATATTTACCTGGAAAGCCACCAATGTTCATTTTCATAATCCTAGAGACTTCAATTTGTTTTTGAAGATTCGCATTAAAAAAAAAAAATTTAGATTTCCTCCAATTAATCATTTGACCTAAACACAAACTAGGCCTCCCCAAAAACCCTTTGTGCCACTTTGATACCTTTCCACAAGCCATCATTCCTCCTCACCGTGATCATTTGTCTAAGAGATTCAACCATAATAATAAAAATGAAGAGGGAAATTGGATCCCCTTGCCGCGGCCTTCAAGGCGACTCAAAAAAACCTTGAGGGCTACTATTAACCAAAATAGAGTACCTCAGAGTGCTAACACAACCTTTAACCCAATCTATCCAACTTCGACAATAACCAAACTTTTGCAAAACTTTAAACAAAAACTCCCTACTCACCTTGTCATGTGCCTTTTTGATATCTAGTTTCACAATTATTCTCTTAGTACCAACAACTTTAACCGAGTGTATAGCTTCATGAGCTATTATAATACCCTCCATAATAGACCTATTAGGTGAGAATCTGCTTTGCTCCTCCGAAATGATAGAGTCCAGAGTTATTTTTAGTCTATTTGCAATTACTTTAGAGATAACTTTGTAGACTGTATTACACAAAGATATAGGCCTAAAATCATCAAAGGATACATCACCTTCTTGGGGATGAGAGTGATAAATGTGTTATTAAGATCTTTTAGCACAAATCCACCAGCATGAGATTCCTCAACCACAAGCCTTAAATCCTCAACAAACAAGTTCCAAATTTTTTGAAAGAAAGCAACATGGAATCCATCAGGACTTGACGCTTTATCACCTCCAAGAACAAAAAGGGCCTCCTTGACTTCCTCCAAAGAGATAGATTTCATTAACCAATCATTTTGATATGGGGTTATACAATTTGGAATAACATCCAAAATACTATCATCAACATCAATTTGAGGGTTCTCATTAGCCAGAAGGCTATTAAAGTATCTCACAGCTTCATCTTGGATACCTTTTTGATCCGTTACTAAAACTCCATCTGGATTTTGAATAGAAAAAATCTTGTTACAAGATCTCGCTTTAACTGAATTATGGAAGGATTTGGTATTTTTGTCGCCATCCTTCAACCATGTTTCACAAGACTTCTGTCACTAATAATTTTTTTCCCTATCCAAAATCTTCGTATATTATTGATGTAAACATTTTTCCTCCTCAAAATCGCCAACTGTCATACCCTCCTGAATAACACACTTGTGTAGATCTTCAAGTTTTCTCTCTAAATGCAATTGCTTTGTAAAGATATTTTTAAAATTCTCTCTATTCCATTTTTTTAGACACTCTTTAAGAAACTGAAGTTTTTTGAAAAAAAAAACAAAAACTCGATTCCCATACCAGGTTGGAGCACTCTTCCACCAATCTTTAACACATTCTTTGAAACCTTTTGCCCTAAACTACATCATTTCAAACTTGAAAGGGCATCTAGTTGGGGCAAAGTCATCTTTAACGACAAGACTAATTGGGTAATGATCAGAACCATGTAAGAGTAAAATATCTGCTTCGATAACCCAAGGCTGCTCCGTGCATGCACCAGCCAAAAAGAAGCAATCAATATTTTCAGTAATGTTTGAAAAACACACTCTTTTGTTTGTCCAAGTAAATTCTCTTGACTTGAATTTGACTTCAAACAACTCACTGTCAATAAGAAATTCACTAAAGTCTTTATGTACATGACTAAACCATTTAGAGTTGCCCCTTTTCTCATCAAGGGATAGAGTGGTATTAAAATTACCACCCAAAATACAAACCTCATTACCCAAACTTGAACGAAAACCAGATAAAAGAGCCCATAAATTCCTTTTACAAGTTGTGCTAATAGGGCCATAAATATTGAAAAGATTAACATAAAAATGTAATGTTTTTAAAAGACTAACCCATTGCCAATGTTTCTCTTGTCTGAATAACACAACATCAACAATAGACCCATTCCACAAAATTCCCATCCCTCCAAAAGCACCTTCAACCTCCATGAAAATACTTCCCCACACGCGAAACCTTACTTGAAAGGCTTGTATATCTGCACCTTTTAACTTTGCTTCTTGCATTAATAGTATATCTAGCCTTGACTGATCAAGACATCTCTTGATTAGTCATCATTTGTCAAGGGAATTATAGCCCCTGACATTCCATGAAAGGTTCTCCATTGCCTTAATGCCCCTGACATTCCACGAAAGGTTCTTCATTGCCTCCGAGAAAAGGCATAGCCTTTTCTCGATCTCACTTTTGTTGCCCTTCTGTACTTCTCGTTGTTTCCAAATGAAACTTGTTTATCTTTGGGCCTTTAGTTTTACTTTCCCAACCTTTAGCTTAACTTGAGCATAATTTGTCTGATTGAGAGACCTTGTTTCCAAAATACCAATATCTTCTTGAACTCCTAAATCACCCAAATCATTCACTTCCTCTTCTAGAACAGGTCAAATCAGGGACCTCTCTTTCTGATGACTCCAAATCCTTCATCTCTTCATCATTAAAGTTGAGGGTACAAATTGGAGAGATTCAAATATCCTTAAAAATAACATCATCAGAAAATTCACCATTTGCTCCATCAGTCTCAAGATTTGGGTAAAGGCTCCCAATTTCCAATGGTTCCGTGACTGTTGAATTCAAGCCTCTTCTTTGATAAGTGTCACCATCTGGAAGCTTATTTGCACCATTCTCGTACCCCTCATCAATAGACACCCTAATATCTTGGTTTGACACTAAAACCTTTAAATTTTCATTTGAGCTCTTATTGTCCATCACTTTTTTGTTAGATTTAGGATCTTCCATACTATTCACCAACACAAAGGTACCCTTTTCATTCCTAGAGTCTAAAACAACTTCCATTTCATTATCAAATTCACCTATCACCTCGAGAAACTTACCATCTACATCAACAACATCATTTGTATCTATATTATCTATCTTTTCCACATCACCATCCTTTTTAAAGAGGGTTCACACTCCTTTTCAGCTTCACTTGAGGCTCCCTCCGTCAACTTGATCAAAAGATCTTGCAAAGTATTATGTATCAAATCTTTGCCTTTAGGACCCTTCTTGCATTCCCCTTCTGTCTACCCATTTTACTTGCAAATCAGGCATACATTAGTAAGACCCTCAACCTCTATAGCTTGTCTCCAAACACCCTCCCCTGATTTCAATTCAACAAACCGGGGAAGGAGATGAATAAAATGCCACAAAATGCAGATTTTGGCATACATGTTGAACTCCTTAACCTCCAATGTTTCATCAGCCTTTAGGAAATCTCCTATTTTGTTACCAATCATTATGTCACATCCTCAAATTTCACCTATAACCTCTTTTAAATTTTGTAATGTTTACTTTAAACCTACGTTTGCAATGGATAGTGAAATTACAATGAGTATTTCTTATGACAAGATGTGATGTCATTTTATAATCAATTATGTTCCTTAAGTTGCAATGAAATTGGAGAGAGGCAAAGTGAGTGAGGGGATGAAATGGTTAGATGATCAAACAATAATCATAAAAGCATTCAAAACAAAAAACCAAGTATACCTTCACAAACTTGTCTTTGTTAGGATTCCCAAAGATACTGAGAGGGGGGCGTGAATCAGTATCTGACTGATAAAAGAATTTACTTGACTTATAACATGAAAAGCACTTCAAAACTATGTAACAGTGAACTAAAATTAATGTAGTAAAGAAGAACAATAACCACAACATAAGAGACACACAATAACACAATATTTTAATGAGGAAACCCGATATGGGAAAAACGTTGGTGGGATTTGTGACCCACAATATTTGCTTACTGGCCAATAAAGGAATATTACTATTTACAATAGGGGCCTGCACATGCAGAAAGGCCAAGTGCCTAGAGCTCACTACTCAGTTACAAAGAAGTCACATTGACTTACAAAATTGGATTATACAAATCCAATGTCTTGTACTGCTTCAGATCAGCATCTGCTATGCCAGATTCAATATCAGTTTAAGCTCTGCAATATACATAAACCCTTATCCCAATAATTTGCATATTAGGTCTGCTATTATCTTTTCATATATCTCTCTATCTCTATCTTCTAAATGATCTATAATGATCTGATACTTATATGAGTCATGTTACAATTTTCCAAGTCGGCTTACAAAAGATTTTATAATTAATTACAAAAATATATATACACAAAATTCTTGTCGGCCAGGGTGTCGGTAATCTTTTTTTTGGTGTCGGTGATGTGTATGCCAGTGTAGAGTCTGTCGGTGCGAGTGTCGTATGATTGCAAGGTTGCCATCAATGACAATACCTTAAATCACCTACAATTTCTCATTGGAGTGTGTATTTGCCAACAATATCCCCCTTTGGCATTGATGGCAACACTCATGAGAAAAATAAAAAATTGTCCAAAAAGAATCTCCAAAATATCTTACCAAAACTGTATGCTCCCCCTGAGTTGATGATGTCCTGTTCTGTTCATTTTTTCTCATCTCACTACTCCCCCTTTGACATAAATGACAAAGGTTTTCATTTGGTGTTAGTGGAGTGTGTTTCTTGCCTGGATCCTTGTATCCGATGGGTTACAATCTGAAAGAGTTCAGCTATTACCAAATTCAGACTCTCAGTGAACTTTTCACTGTCTTTCAGTGCAGTCTCTGTCCTTTGAATAGTACCAGTGAGGTGATGCATTTGTTCCTCCGATGTCTTTAGTCCTTGAACAAGTGCCTCAGAGATCTCTTTTCTCAAAGAGATGAGGTAGTCCAATTTGGGGCTGAGTTTACATTTAAGGTCTTTTGCCTTCCCTTTTATTTTATCTTTCTCTTTTTCAAATTTCTCGAGTTTTTCTTCTAGACTGTATATCTTCTTCTCTGTAATTGATAATGGTTCAGATGAACCAATGAGTTTATCAGCTATATTGTCGATCTCCTTTTGTACCTTACTTATTTCCTTGTCTATATCTATTGTCAGAATATTTGTCTTGCATGTATCTCTGTAAAGTTCCTTAAACTCCATTATTGTTTTGTTTAGTGCTAGTGGAGTATTAGAAAGAGGTGGGGGTAAGTTGTTTGTTATTTTCAAGCTAGGAGGTCCACCTACCTTACCTTTCCCCTTATCCCTGTCCTTTTGATATACTCTGATAGTATTGGGTCTTTTGAGTTCTTCTTGTTTTTCTTTTTCAACAAATAATATGTCCCATTGGTCTGCAGTCTCTTCTAAAATTTCATTCATTCTCCCTGCCATCAGTGCTACATGCCGGTGGCCGGTTGAAAATACAATCCGGTTGGCCTCACTGATTAATTGATCAATTTCTTCAAGTGAGTTCACTAGGTGAACTGCAAGTAGTTTCTCAATTTTTATTTTCTTGTCTAGCTCAACAATAGCTACCCTTCTAGCTTCAAGTCTTTTGTAGAGATCAGTGGGTATCTCATCAACAATTTCCATCAAGAATTTCTTGTAAATATCCAAGTGTAAAATTACACTATTTTCTATGCTCTCTTTGTCATCCACTGAAAGTGTATTGTATAGTTTGCTAATATTCTTCAAATTTCCATCCTCTGTTATTTCACTAAGGAGCTTATCAAGTGGAGAAATGTCTTGTTTTACCTTTTTCTTCTTCGGAGTCAACTTCCTTGTTGGGGGGCCTCACTGCCTGTTGCTTTTGTCTTGTTCTCCTGGGTGTGGGTGAGGGTACCGGTGAGGGTTTTCTTTTCCTTTCTACCCTTTTAAATACTACTGGTATATCACTCTCAAAAGAAGTTCCAACTGGTGAAAGATGAGCTTCCGGTTGAAGTCCTTCCAACTCACTTTCCTTGATACCAATTTTTTTCAAAACATCTTCCTTAATTGCCTTTCCCTGTCGGGTTCCTTTCTTCACAGTTTGTTCAACTTTCTTAACCCTTTTCCTTGACTGAATTCCACTTTCAATTGTTTCTACATTACCAAAGACTTTCTCAGTGGGTTCCTTTGGTGCTTCAAGGAGGGCTTTTGCATAAGTTTCTATGATATTATCATCTGTTTCATAGCCCATTTTAGTTACCCAGATAGTCCTAGGGACAAATGCCTCCATCCAGATTTCATCTTTCTTTATTACAAAACATATTTCCTTTTGATATTTATCCACAATTGCCTATGAAAGTCTTGTTCTAGTATTCATTCAAGCTTTTAGTCCCTGAAAATGTTCATTTATATTTTTCTCCCTGTTATCTCCCATGTTGTTTAGTGAATCCAAAAGTTGCTTTCCTACTGGTATGTCAAAACCAAAATCTCTCCTACCAATACTGGGTACTTGTTTAGTAATATACAACATTAAACATACAAGAAAATTTCCAAATCTAAATGTTCCTTTCTTATCTCCCTTTATCTTCTTCAGATTGTCAATCAATTCATCTTTGAGCCATTCACACACATCTATTCTAGCATTGTTGTTAACCATATCATATGCACTTTTGATACATAGGCTTGATACTGAGTTTAACCTATTTGCATGTGTAACCTTGTAGCCTAAAATCATACTAACAAATCTGACATTGATATCCTTCACATCATTTACCCTTAGAAACCTTTTGTCAAATGTTGCACTGGTTAGGTCCATTACTGTGTCAATAGAGACCTTTTTAGTTCTGTCAGCCCTGCTACCGATGGATGGTAACCCCGTTACTACCTTTACTGCTTCTTTTGTGATCTTATGGATTGAATCCAACCAAAAGAATTCCCCATGAACTCTTCTTAGCACAATCCTTATGATATCCTTGGGAAAATCCAGGACACTAAGGATTTCAGTAAAACCTAGGGTTTCCACTATCTTATGTTTCGATTTGATATTTCCAGATTCATCACAAATCACAGTCCGATACATGTTCTTGATTTCATCATCTCCTAATTCTTCTATATGATAATGTATGTATATCCTAGGTTCTTCAGCATATACTACTCCCTTAGGAATTTTTGAAAATGCACCTATAGTATCATCTTTCTTTGCTATTTCAGGAACAAGCTTAAATACGGGTCTAGGGCACTTGATAACTTCAATCACAGTAGGGTTTCTAATAAATTCAGGAGTGGATGAAGAAGCCATAGTTATAAATACCTCAAACTGCCTTAGGGATGAGTGCTTGGATGGACTGCTTCACTTCTTCACTAAGGATGCCTTCTCTCTGGAATTTTCGCGCTCTCGAAGATTTGAATGCTCAGTGAATGAAAAAGGAGCCAAAAACACTTGCTTTATAATGTTATCTTCTCCAACTACCACATTTAATGCCTGCCGGTTAAGTCACAACTTAACATATCTACTGATAAAGAAGTAATTCAACTTCTCACCATCAACCGAGGGTATATTAGCATGTTTTTCAATTTGTTGCTAAACCCCCGAAGGATTTTCCTTCGGTTAGATGAAGAGTCTCCTGCCAGTGGAGTGATACTCAATTCTGTCGGTGGAGGAGTATTCCCATCAACATTCTGATCTGACTTTCTGATCCATTTCTTTGAGAAATATTGCTTTACCTCTTCAACCTTTTCTTTACCTTTCAAACTAGGACCTTTGTTATTTGCCAATGAAGTCTTGCTTCTACAAACTTTTGCAATATGTCCAATTTTGTTGCAAGCATAACAAGTCACATTGTTTTTCTGAATAGCTTTCCCAAATCCTATGCCGGTATGTGTTTTGCATTGATTAGATAAGTGTCCAAATCTTCCACAAACATAACATCTTACATTCATTCTGCAATTTTTTGAATTATGACCAACTTTGTTGCATTTAGAACATTGACTAGTGGGTGTATTAGTGTTCTGATAATTTCTAGATCTACACTGATTTTCTCCTTGACCATACTTGTTACAATTAAAGCATTTCCCATTGAATTTGTAAGCATTAGGTTGTCTTACCGGTTTACTATGATCATGATTGTTTGTAGTACTAGAGCTTTCACCAATTTCAAAGCCAAGGCCATTTGTATCACCATTAGGTTTCTGATTCTTCAGCATGTCAACAAGTTCTTCTGAACTTTTCTTGAATTTCTCCTTGTGTTGATTTGCAGCAGCCAATTCACTTTCCAAGATTCCTTTTTGTCTCATAAGTTCATTTGTGTCATTTTGTGTATGCATCAAATCTGTTTTCAACATATCATTTTCATAAATGAGTCTTGTGTTTTCATTTCCAGCATCATTTAGTCTTCTAAACAAATCATCTTCATTCTTCTTTCTATCTTCAATTTCTTTACAAAATCTCATAGTCATATCTTGCATCTCTTTCTTCATTGTATTGTTATCTTGTCTCAACTTGTTTACCAGATCATTAAGAGTTTCCTTTTCATCTTCATCTTTCTATATCTTTTCACAAAGTTCTCTTCTTTTGTTCCTTACTATAGTGAAGTTTTCTTGAAGTCCTCGAATAATATCCTAAGCAGCCTTCAGATCATCCTCAAGTTTGATATTCTTTACTTTTTCTGCATCATAGTCTAAAAGAGTTGTTTCCAATTGCTTTCTTAAGTTTTCCATCTCTACCGGTGTCAAGATCTTCCTCAAGCTATTAGGATTTTGAAAATAGAGGACTAGGCTTTGATACCAATTGTTAGGATTCCCAAAGATACTGAGAGGGAGGGGGGGTGAATCAGTATCTAACCGATAAAAGAATTTACTTGACTTATAACATGAAAAGCACTTCAAAACTGTGTACCAGTGAACTAAAATTAATGCAATAAAGAATAACAATAACCACAACATAAGAGACACACCATAACACAATATTTTAACGAGGAAACCTGGTGTGGGAAAAACCTCAGTGGGATTTGTGACCCACAATATTCGCTTACTGGTCAATAAGAGAATATTACTATTTACAATAGGGGCATGCACATGCAGGAAGGCCAAGTGCCTAGAGCACACTACTCAGTTACAAAGAAGTCACACTAACTTACAAAATTGGATTATACAAATCCAATGTCTTGTACTGCTTTAGATCAGCATCTGCTATGCCAGATTCAATACCAGTTTAAGCTATGCAATATACATAAACCCTTATCTCAATAATTCACATATTAGGTCTGCTATTATCTTTTCATATCTCGCTCTATCTCTCTCTTCTAAATGATCTATAATGATCTCATAATTATATGAGTCGTGTTACAATTCGCAAAGTCGGCTTACAAAAGATTTTACAATTAATTACAAAACTATATATACACAAAAATTTTGTCGGCCAGGGTGCCGGTAATCTTCCTTTTGATGTCGGTGATGTGTATGCCGATGTAGAGTCTGTCGGTGTCAGTGTCATATGATTGTAAAGTTTCCATCAATGACAATACCTTAAATCACCTACAATTTCTCATTGGAGTGTGTATTTGCCAATAGTCTTCTCCCTCGGATTGAGCTTGATGAAGTGAAGGTGCCCCTTTGATGTTCCACTTGATTTTCTCTTTGCTCATTGTAGATGCGGATTGCTCTCTAATGCCCACCAAGATAGATGGATTAAGGATTTGGATTTGGATCAAGGATAGATAGATATAGATAACAAGGATTTGATGGAGGTCTATGAGAAAATGATAAAAATATGATAGAGGGAGATGAGAGGAGAAATTAGCACCATGAAGATAGAAGAATGTAAGACTCATTTTTTTGATAAAGATGCTCCAATTTATAGATTGGAGGAGGCCAATGGAGGGCCAAGATTGATTTTCTTATGAAGGGCTAAGATTGATTCAAGATAGTGGACATGGATTAAGGTTGCATTGGAGAAATGAAAAGGAATATTAAATTCCTTGGGAAAAAGGGGGGGAAAGAAATTTGAATTTCAAAGTGAGGATGCATAGGGGGATTAAAAGAAATTTGAATTTCTTTGAGAGGTTCAATATTGATGTGACATGAGCGGGGGAATTTAAAATTGGAGAATAATGATAAGTGGGATTATGAGAGATTCTGTGTGTGTGAAAAGTGGATTTGTATATGTATTTGTATCTGAATACACATTACTTCAATTAAGTCATTAGATGCATGGTTAGTAAATCAATAATGAACAATAAACCATTACAAAGTGACCTATTGGCTTATAGTAGATGTGAGTTTAGTTTTTCTCTCAGATTTTATATGCAACACCATTGACTAGACGATATCTAAACGAAGGATTTAATCTATATGAGTATGAAATTGAGCTAAATGGATGCAATATTAAGCTAGATATGCATGATTAATCTAACATGGTTTAAGAAATATTAAGCTAGATGATTTAATAAGTATGCAATAACTAATATGTAATATCTCAATGCACAAAATCTCAATAAGCCTAGAGCAAAAACAAAATAATAACAATAATCTCCAAGTTCTTTTTTTTAATGAGAGATGAGCACCTGAATTTATAGAAAATCCAGAGAGAGACCAACGGTCAAGATCGATCAACGATGAGAGACAGAGATTCTCCAAGAGGAAGCACAATCTAGGTGAATTGATGTGATTGGTTGCTTTTCTCAGCTTTAAAGAAAATTGAACTAAATTTAAGATAAAATCAAAAAAACTGATTTATTTCATATTTCATATTTTGATATTCAATTTTGATTTTTAATTCATTTAATTGCTTTTTTGAGATTTTTCAATTTAATTCCATTTTGATTTCTTTTCTCAATTTTAAATTATTTTTTAAATTAATTCCTTTTTGGATGATTTAATGGAAAATTGATTTATTAATTAAATATGCTAGGATATTTAATTGAATAAATAGGATAAATGATTAAAATGATTTACTTGGAATGATTATTTAATTTATATCGAGTGATTTATTTGCCATGTGACATTGATGACTGAGAATTAATTAATTAGGTGCTCAATTGATTTAATTTGCCTTTGGTTAGGACCTTGGTGATGTAGTCAAGGTTAGGGGCCTATGGTTGAGGTGACCATTTTTAAGGTATTATAGATTCTAGAGGAATTAATTAGGTTGAGTGGGGATTAGGAAAAAGTGATTTGTAGGAATCACATGATTAGGTTAATTAATTAAAATTAATTAATTGAGTGGGTATAGAGGAAATAATTATTGCAGGGACTTTATAAGAATAGGGAAATAATTAATTTATTTGATAAATTAATTATTGGACAATAGTGATAGGATTAATTAAATGAGATTTAATTAACACTGAGAAGAATAAGGATAACACAATTAAATAAATTAATTATGTTGGCAAGCTTAAATTAATTAAATATTGATTTAATTAATTTTAGGTGTCTACATTTTTCACCTCTTTGATATAGCATCATGAAGTGATGTTATATCAAAGAAGAATAAAACATAGTGGAAGAAAAGGATAAGGACTAGTAGAATGATGCCCCAGTCATAAGACGAGGAAGTATTTGTATGCCTCCTTGAGAGGTCGGGTGGGTTCAAAGAACATGGGTGTGCTCTCGAAATGGATTAAAAGATAAAATAATGAACATATGAAAATGATGAAAGAGGGAATAATTGAAAGATGGATGAACGTAACGAAGAAAGTGGATGAGATATCTTGTTGTGTGGATATGGAGAGAAAACCTAGTTTTGATATTTCCAAGGATTATCTACACCAATGATTATAGGAAGCAGGATGTCATGAAAACCCAAGGTGTGGCTAACTCTCAGACAAACATGTATGCCTTGCACACAATCACGCAAGTACTAATAAACACAAATGCAAGGTTGTCGGTACGTACAAGGGAAACCGTCAAACACACGATACCATAAAAATTATTCCCCATTATACACCAGCCAAGACATACCAAGATATAGGATGATCAAGGCAGTCCTAAAGAAGTATAGTCCTGGGACACAAGATAAAAAAGTCAGAGCGAAAAGTTAAATCATGCAAACAAAATGCACATGACCAACTGATGTCTCTTGCCAAGAGTAGGACATGGATTTGGATAGACTATTGGACTAGGGAAGGATGCATCTCGATGGGTAGGTGATGAATTTGGATACAGGTTGATGATTAGCAAAAGGCAAGCTGGATGTGCAAGGTCTGCAAATGAGAGGATTGTTGCTTGGATTTTATTAGCATGGTATGGATGGGTGTTTGGATTAGGCACAAGCTAGTGTAATCTCAGGTAGATGGGAAAAGCTTAGTTTGATGGATTGGATAGGATGGAAGAAGGAAAAATGATTAGATAAGATGGAAAGGGGGATGGATAATTGAGTAGGATTGACTTAGGGATGGTTGAATTGGAAGAGATGGAGAATATGATTGGATGAGATAGGATTAGATTAAAAATATAATTGGATAGGATGGGGTGGATTGGTGGATATAGGATAGATGGACTGGAACCAGTGACAAGAGAGAACCAAGGATTAGTAAGAGAATGGATGGATGGGAAGATTGCTTAGGTGGATGGATGGGGATAAGATAAGGAGGACTAAAGGGATGAAGAATATGTGGAAGGATAGGAAATATGGTGGATAATAATGTATGAGGTGGAAAGATAATGTGTAATCGATATGGATGGATAGAGGTTTTAAGGCTTGTACTTTCCAAAGCATGCACGGATGTTACTTTACCTCTATATTGATCAAGATCAAACGTAGGAATGGATGATGGATTTTGATAGGATGAGGGAATATGTGATGGATGATATGGATAGGATAGTCAAGATCAAAGATAGTAAACAGGGATGGATACAGACAAGAGGTGGATAAAGGATAAGAGATATGGATATTGAAGATGGTAGGATAACATGGATGAAGCTTGCCCCCAAGTGTAGAGTGCAAGAGGGGGGATTACACATGATGCTTGTTTGCCAAGTTTTCATCATGGTACTTACTCAAGGCTCCACAAAAAGTGGTTTTCACCATTGGATGCATTTTTATTTTTTTTAAAGTTGACCATTTTTGGATTTTTTGGATTGATAAAGATGAGGATAAGTGGATATGGAAGATAGTGGATGCATGAAGGAGGAAGGGATGACTCAAGCATCTAATTCCATGGATGGTATTTCTTTGAACTAGAGGTATGCTCATAGATTTTGGTAAAAATAATTGGGGAGGTGAAATGGATAGGGGATGGAAGATAAGGATTTGCAAAGGATTGGACTAACGGAATGGGATTGTGAAAAATGGATGGTGGATAATGGATGGGGTTTTGAGAAATTTGTGGAAGATAAACATTGGTACACACCTTGAAGGGTGGTGGAGTAGTGGAGGAGGGGGTTTTAAATTAGATGGAGGATAAAATATAGATTTTAGGACATGAAGACCCAAAATAGAAGAAGGGAATGATGGAGTTGGGATGGTGGATTTTGGGACATAAGGACCCAAAATGAATTTTGAAGATGGAGGAGTGTTAAATAGAGGATTGGAGGACTTATTAATGGATGGAGATTTTGGATTAGAAAGTTTGGATGCCAATTTTGATTGTTCTTCTTCTAGAAGTATCTTAGAAATCCACATAGTTTTTGATTTTTTTGGGGGGGGCCTTTGCAACCTTTTGGATTTTCCTTTCTTTCGGATCATATTTTTGTTTTGAGCATGTAGTTTTGACGGGACATGTTGATCCTTTGATTTTTGTGGATTTTGAGCTTTATGCTTTTTATATTGGGCATCTAAATTGCTTCCAATAGTAATGGGATGAGTGCATGAGGATGAAGGGTTGATGGATTTTATGGATGGGATGGTGGAGGGAGAATATTGGAAGGAATTGAAGGATGTATATTGTTGTTGATTTGGCTTAGGGATAGTGGATGGAGGGATGTAAGGACCCAAAATAGATGGAAGGAATGGAGGATTGGGCGTTGGAACATAGGGGCCCAAAATGGATGTGGAAGATGAGGGATAGTGGGATTTTGATTTGCATGAAGGACTTTTGGATTTAGGAGGAATAGAGGATGTACCAACATCTTGACCATTAGATTGATGACCCTTATTATTTTGGGAACAAGATGCAAGTCCATTTTGAGGGGGACGGGAGGTGGAAGGAGTTGTAGGCAATTGAAGACAATCGACTTGGATGGGAGTGTTGCCATTATGTGAACCAGTATGAGGACATAATGATATTGTGTGTTATCATTGATGTTAATATGTGATATGAAGTGAACCGACATATGTGAGAGGAGAGAACTGGCATATGTCTGAACCGGTATATATGCCAAAGTGAAGCGGTATATTTGTTCATGGTGAACCGGCATGTCAAGGTGAATTGGCATGTTGTTATGAGAACTGGTACATGGAACCCTTGTGTGACTACCAATTGGTAGTGTCAGGGTTTTCGGTTGAAGCACCTCAAGCCTGTGTGACTCAATCGGTGATCTTTGTGTGATGAGTTAGCATGGTAATGGAGAACAGATCATGTTGCCACGTAAGCCCTGTGCACGTGAAGGATCTTGCATGAAGAAGACTATCCCTATCTACCTCGGGAATGTGCAAAGTTTGTAAATGATGATAACGCGTGATGGGTTATTAGCCGCCATGTATCGGTGGAAAATGGACGATGGAGGAAGTCTTGAGATTGGATCAAGAACTGTTGCATTTAATGCAGTATGCTCAACGGTCAGGATTGAACTGTTTGAATTGCTCAACCTAACAGGTTTAGGGTTTAGGATTTATGCTTCCGACCTATCTGTTTCCTATAAGGTCGATGTTGTGTTTCTTTCTAAAGTTGTTGGAAAAAGTTGTGTGTGTGTATCCAAGAGAAAGGATACGTGATTCTTGCCAAACCAGAGGAGAGAAGTAATACTTGCAGAGTGTAAGTGCAGAAGGTGAAGAGGAGCTTAAGTGGATCTGCATTGGCATTGAGTGCTATCATCAAATAATTGTTATACCTGTTGATCTTTAACCACTTCAACAATTGTGAAATCCCTTAACAGGGTAGCTTTAACCAACTTGATGTGAATCCTTTAATAGGGTAACTCAAAGCTATTGAGTCAGTGAAGTCCTTTAGCTATTGAGTTCTTGAAATCCTTTAACAAGGTAACCTTTAACAAGGTTTAACCCTTAACCGGGTATTTTAGTCATCCCTTAACCAGGTGATCCTTAATAGGATTGGTTCCTAACAGAATCTATTGTAATGTCTTTAACGGGACAAGGCTCCTAACAGAGTGGACTTCTAAAGAGTTCAAAAACAAGCTTGTGGGTATTCATCCCCATCGTGGTTTTTCCCAGTTGGGTTTCCACGTGAAAAATATGTGTGTCATGTGTGATGCTTTTATCTTGTGATGCCTTGTTATTATCTGTCAAGCATATGATGGTTCTGTGTTTTATGCCTGTCAATAAAACATGTTGAACTAGTTGTTATTATGTTTTGATGATAGATTACCTGTTCATGCATAAGGGTGAAATGGTAGTGTTGTTTTGAGTTGAGTGGAAAGCTAAGTGATCAACTAGTTAATGCTTGTCTCAGTCACTCTTAGCTTTACCGGTTTCTCTCTGTTTCAAACTAGTATCACTGTTTACCAGCTATTTGAAGTATCTGTTGTCAAACTATTTTAAGACTGTACTGATTCACCCCCCCCTCTCAGTACCAGTTTGGTACTATTCATTCATCATTGAGTTATTAATTGGTATTAGAGCGTCCTCTAGGTCCTTTATGTTGTAAGCTTAACCGCTTGAGGGAAAGATTCTGTTGTAATGATGAAGAGGGAAGGTCCAAAGTTTAACAAGGAAAATTTTAGTATATGGAAAGATAGAATGAAGATATACATCAGAAGTATGGGTGCTCAACACTGGAGCTATGTTGAGAATCCCTATGTTGCCCCTACTAGTACTCTCACCGATGACCAAAAGAGAGAGATACAGGAGAATGGGCAAGTCATGGAAGCCCTAATTAGTAGTTTATCTAACATTGAGTTCATTGATGTCCAAGATAAGGTAAATCCCAAAGAGGTATGGGATGCTCTTGAAAATATCTATGGAGGTGATGAACATGTAAAACAAGCTAAGGAAGAAAGCCTTAGAGGGAAGTTTGAAGACATGTGAATGGTTGAAGGTGAAACCATTCAACAATATGGTATTAGAATCAAAAATGTTGTCGGAGATATCAAGAGTGCAGGTGGTAAAATGGAAGATTCCACTATGGTAAGCAAAGTCCTGAGATCCCTATTGTCAGTCTATGCAATAAGGGTTGCTGATATTCAGGAGCTGAGATCAATAGACAAGACCAAGGTATCCCTGGACTCCATCATTGCAAAGTTGATAGCCTATGAGCTCAATAGTTTTGATGGTAGTGTTCAAAAGACTAAATCAGCTTTTAGAGCTTCTGTAGTAGCATCCAGGAAAGGAAAAGAAGCAAGCACTAGTGGTGAACCAAGATAGTGCAGAGTGATGGATGATGAGGAATTTTTGATGGAATTTGAAGCTCTTCTTGCTAGGAAAATTCCAAAAGGAACCGGTAAATACAGAGGTAAGCTCCCTCTGAAATGTTTCTCTTGTAACCGAATAGGACATATTGCTATGAACTGTTCTAATAGTGACAACAAGGATAAACCAGAAAGGTTCAAGAAATTCAAAGGAGGAAACCGGAGAAACTGTTTTGTTGCAGTTGATGAAGGTGTCATAGATGAGGAATCAGAAGATGAAGAGAATGAAGACATTCTGTTTGTTGCTATAAAGGAAGATGTGTTAGACAAGAAGGCTCTTGTCTCCTGCTTTGATAATTCCAATGAGTGGATCATTGATAGTGGCTGTTCTCACCATATGACTGGTGACCGGAGCAAGTTTCTATCCTTGGAAGAGTATGATGGTGGTGTGGTTCATTTTGGTAATGATGCACCATGTATGGTTAAAGGAAAAGGGTCCATCTCTCTGAATGGAAAGAGTAGTGCTGACAATGTGTATTGGGTTGATGGTCTCAGACACAACCTTTTGAGTGTTGTCCAGCTGAATGATAGTGGTCTCACTCTAGAATTCAAGAATGGAGTGTGCAGAATCAAAGGAAAGAATGGTGAATTGGTGGCCACCAGCATGTAGACCAAAGGTAACCTATTTCAGTTGAATGCAAATATAAGTACATGTCTTATGGCTAAATTTGATGATAGTTGGATATGGCATAGGAGACTCTGCCATGTAAACTTTGATAACATTGTGAAGGCTAGTAAGATCAAGGCAGTTAGAGGGTTGTTGGTGTTAAGCAAACCGGATAATACCTTGTGCAGAGAGTGTCAATTGGGGAAAATGTCTTCCTCAACCTTTAAAGGTAAATCTTTCACTGCTGACAACTTGCTTGATCTTGTGCATACTGATTTGTGTGGTCCTATGAAAACTAGAAGTGTGCAGGGTGATAGGTACTTCATGATTCTCACTGATGGCTGCTCAAGAATGATGTGGGTCACATTCTTGAAAGACAAGTCTGAAGCTTTTGTAAAGTTCAAAGATTTCAGAGCATTAATGGAGAAGGAAAGTGGTAAAAGGATCAAGTGCCTGAGAACTGATCAAGGAGGGGAATTCACCTCCGGTGAATTCAACAAGTATTGTGAAGAATTTGGCATCAAGAGGCAACTGTCTGCCCCCCAGACTCCACAGTAGAATGGCCTAGCAAAGAGGAATAATCAGACTGTGGTTGAAGCAACTAGAACCATGCTGATTCAAGGAAAGGTAGCTCACACCTTTTGGAGAGAAGCGGTGAGCATTGCGGTCTACACAATGAACCGGGTACACATCAAGAAAGGTAAGGATAAAACTCCTTATGAGTATTGGATCGGTAAGACACTGGTGGTTAGCTACTTTAGGGTATTTGGTATCAAATGTTACATCAAGAGGAGTGAACATTAGGGCAAGTTTGAAGCTAAATGTGATGAGGGAATATTCCTAGGATATTCCACCAAGAGCAAAGCTCTCAAGTGTTTCAACAATAGGACTCAGAGAATCATAGAAAGCATCAATGTGAGAGTTGATGAAACCTCTGAGAAACCAGAGGAAACCGGTAGTGAGCAAGCTGTAAATGAACCAGTTGCAACCTTCTGGGAACCGGTTGCCAGTCAATCGAGTACCAGTAACAGTGTTCCCAAACCGGTGAATGCTGATGCTGATGAAGAGGAAAAGCAAGAACAACTAGTCAAGACCATTCCTCGGTATGTCAAACAGAATCATGATCCTAAGCAGATCATAGGAGATAAGGATGCAGGAATCCTTACAAGAAGGAAGATTAGAGAGAACTCATGTATGATTTCTGAACTTGAGCCTAAATCATTCAAAGAGGCTCATAAAGATGAAGATTGGATCAAGGCAATGGAAGAGGAACTTGACCAGATAGAGAAAAATGGTACATGGTCCTTGCTACCCAGACCGAAACATAAAAATGTCATTGGCACCAAATGGGTTTTTAGAAACAAGCTGAATGAGGATGGCATAGTGATTAGAAACAAAGCCATATTGGTGTGCAAAGGATATGCCCAAGAAGAAGGAGAAGACTATGGAGAAACCTTTTCTCCTATAGCCAGATTGGAAGGAGTTCGTATGCCTCTTGCATATGTATCTTTTAAAGGATTCAAAGTATATCAAATGGATGTAAAATCTACATTCCTAAATGGTGTACTTGAAGAGGAGGTGTACATAGAACAACTAGATGGGTTTTCCCTATCTAAAGACAGCGACATGGTATGTAGGCTACATAAAGCCTTATATGGTCTAAAGCAGGCACCTAGAGCATGGTATGAATGTCTGCATTCCCATCTTGTGAAGATTGGATTTGAGAGAACAAGTGAAGATAGCAATATCTACTTGAAGTCCGAAGGAGATCAGATCCTGATCTGTGAGGTTTTTGTTGATGACATTATCTTTGGTGGAGATGACAAGATGAGTCATGACTTTGCTGATGAGATGAAAAAAGAATTTGAGATGTCACTCATAGGGGAGATTAAGTTCTTCATTGGGCTACAGATCCAACAGATGAAAGATGGAATCTTTATCACTCAGTCCAAATATGTTAAAGAGGTGTTGAAGACCTTTGGCATGGAAGATAGCAAACCAGTTAGTACACCGATGGTGACCGATTGCAAATTATCAAAAGAGGATGATTTCGCATTGGTTGATGAGAAAGAATACCGATCAATGATTGGTAAGTTGCATTATGTAGTGCATAGTACACCAAATATTGCACCTGTAGTTGGCATTACTGCAAGGTTCCAGAAAAGTCCAAGAGAATCCCACTTGGTTGCAGTCAAGCGGATTCTTAGGTATCTGAAGGGAACAGTTGACTATGGATTGTGGTACCCATACAACAATGATTTCAACCTGAAAGTATTCACAGATGCTGATTGGACAGGTAATGTGGATGACTAGAAAAGCACAACTGGTGGTGCATTCTTTCTCGGTGGTAGACTGGTCTCATGGATGAGTAAAAAGCAGAGTTGTATCTCCCAGTCTACAGCAGAAGCAGAGTACGTTGCAGCTTTCATGAACTACACTCAAACAATCTGGATGAAGCATGTATTAGATGGCTTCAAAATTCCTGTATCTGAACCGATAAGTATATTCTGTGATAACACAAGTGCTATCAATATTTCAAAGAATCCAGTCTTACATTCTAGAACCAAGCATTTTGACCTTAAGTATCATTTCTTGAGGGAAAAAGTTCAGAATAAAGAGATTGCACTGGAACATGTTTCCAGTAAGGAGCAATTAGCAGACATATTCACCAAGCCTCTCCTAAAGGCTATATTTGTGTATTTAAGAGGTGAATTGGGGGTATTGCTCCTTCAGGAGGTGAACTAAAAGTATTTGTTCCACATCAGTCAGGTATTGCATAGTCAAATTTTTTGTTGATTGATGTGTTGAAGGATGCTACTCCTCAGGGGGAGCAGCATAATGAAACAGGGATGCTTGTGCCTCCACTTTGGCATTGTTGTCAAAGGGGGAGAAGATATGAAGCGGAAAGATATCTTTGTATATTGCCATCAATACCAAAGGGGGACATTGTTGGCATTATGTGAACCAGTATATGGACATAATGATATTGTATGTTGTCATTGATGTCAATATGTGATATGAAGTGAACCGGGATATGTGAGAAGAGAGAAACGACATATGTGTGAACCGGTATATATGCCAAAGTGAAGCAGTATATTTGTTCATGGTGAACTGACATGTCAAGGTGAACCAGCATGTTGTTATGAGAACCGGTACATGGAACCCTTGTGTGACTACCGGTTGGTAGTGTCAGGGTTTTCGGTTGAAGCACCTCAAGCCTGTGTGACTCAATCGGTGATCTTTGTGTGATGAGTTAGCATGGTAACCGAGAACAAATCATGTTGCCATGTAAGCCCTATGCGCATGAAGGTTCTTGCATGAAGAAGACTATCCCTATCTACCTCGGGAATGTGCGAAGTTTGTAAACGATGATAACGCGTGATGGGTTATCAGCCACCATGAAATAGGTGGAAAATGGATGATGGAGGAAGTCTTGAGATTGGATCAAGAACTGTTGCATTTAATGCAGTATGCTCAACAGTCAGGATTGAACTGTTTGAATTGCTCAACCTAACAGGTTTAGGGTTTAGGGTTTATGCTTTCGACCTGTTTGTTTCCTATAAGGTCGATGTTGTGCTTCTTTCTAAAGTTGTTGGCAAAAGTTGTGTGTGTGTATCCAAGAGAAAGGATACGTGATTCTTGCCAGACCAGAGGAGAGAAGTGATACCTGTAGAGTGTAAGTGTAGAAGGTGAAGAGGATCTTAAGCAGATTTGCATTGGCATTGAGTGCTATCATCAGATCATTGTTATACCTGTTGATCTTTAACCACTTCAACAGTTGTGAAATCCCTTAATAGGGTAGCTTTAACAAGGTTACTCAAAGCTATTGAGTCAATGAAGTCCTTTAGCTATTGAGTTCTTGAAATCCTCTAACAAGGTAACCTTTAACAAGGTTTAACCCTTAACCGGGTATTTTAGCCATCCCTTAACCGGGTGATCCCTAACAGGATTAGTTCCTAGCAGAATCTATTATAATGTCTTTAACAGGACAAGGCTCCTAACAAAGCGGACTTCTAAAGAGTTCAAAAACAAGCTTGTGGGTATTCATCCCCACCGTGGTTTTTCCCAGTTGGGTTTCCACATGAAAAATATGTGTGTCATCTGTGATGCTTTTATCTTGTGATGCCTTGTTATTATTTGTCAAGCATGTGATGGTTCTGTGTTTTATGCCTGTCAATAAAACATGTTGAACTAGTTGTTATTATGTTTTGATGATAGATTACCTATTCATGCATAAAGGTGAAATGGTAGTGTTGTTTTGAGTTAAGTGGAAAGCTAAGTGATCAACTGGTTAATGCTTGTATCAGTCACTCTTAGCTTTACCGGTTTCTCTCTGTTTCAAACTGGTATCACTATTTACCAGCTATTTGAAGTATCTGTTGTCAAACCAATTTAAGACTATGTTTTTGTCTGTACTGATTCATTCCCCCCCCCTCTCAGTACTAGTTTGGTACTATTCATTTATCATTGAGTTATCAAGGAGTGATGAGATCTAGAGGAGGATTAGGTTCATATGGGGGATCAGGATTATGTAGAGGATTGGGATTATGTGGAGGATCAGGAGTGTGAGATGGATTGGGATCATGACATGGAGATGAAGGGATACTTTTATCTTGACTAGGGAGGGTATCATGAGATGGAGTGGGAGGGGTGATTGGGTCATGAGATGGAAGAGGATCATGCAATTGAGGGAGAGGGTTGGATAGAGGAATCATATGATCATGAGAGGAAGTGGAGGGGATGGGATCATTAAATGGAGTGGAGGGAGATGCATCATGAGATGGAGAGGATTCTATGCTAGCATGCTTTGGAACAATCCCTTGGCATGCTTGGGGTTGTAGGGGTGGTGTGATGGAGAAGGATACAAAACCTTCAATGTGAGTAGATGGGGAAATGGGGTTATCATGAAGTGTGGGGGATTGGGATTTGTTTTGAGGTGGAGGTGATTGAGGTGGATGGAGGACTTGAGGAGATGAGGCAATTTTATTTTGAGAAGGGGATTTTGTTTCCTTTGCTAGCATGTCTTGGATAAGATCATGAATGATGGACTTGGAGGATGTGGATAATACGGATTTTGGAGGATTAGGATTAGATGGAGGATTGGGATTAGATGGAGGATAAGTATTGGGTGGAGGATTGGGATAATGGATTGGGGACTAAGGGGTAGGGTGTGGAGGATTATGGGGTAATAATTTTGGATAGTGTGTGTTTCAAAAGGATGGGGATTGGGATGTAGATGGGAGGGGAGATGAAGGTATATATGTGGATGAGGGATAATATGGAGATACAGATGGGGAATAATATGGATTTCCCTTGTCAAAGATAGAAGCAAGATAAGAGTTGTGATCCAGATTAGGATTAGGTGAAATGTGTTGAGGTAGGATGGATGAAGGTATGATAGGTGGATGAGAGATTATGGGATTGACTTGGTAGGCAAGTTGAGGTGGTCTGTGAACTTCCATGAGAATCTTCTCATACCAAGCTTTGAAATTTTGGGCAGCCATGTTGAGAATGAGCGACTAGATTGGAATTGGATGAATATGTTTTGGAGGAGAAAGATGATGAAGATGATGTTAAATGAAGATGAGGATTAGGACTTGGATTCAAATGGTGATGGATTGGATTTGGTTGGATTTGGATTGGATTTGATTTGATTGGATTGGATTAGATTGGTTGATGGCTTGATCAAGGATTGATGAAGATTTCACCCTAGTCCTTAGATTAGGATTTTAGGTGGAGGATTGATGATAAAGACCACAAACCTAGGTGACGACCAAGGTAGGGTAAAATTTAGACCTTATAAAGATTGATCAAATCTCCCTCTACTAAGGATATACTTATGACCCTAAGCAAAGAGGAGATAAAAGGATAGTGGTCTGGATCAACCAAAAAAGGATTGAGCAAATATGCTTGGGGGAGATGATTTCCTAAGCACATAAGCCAAGATGATTGATTTGATTTAAAATAAAGGTCTAAATAAAAATCTCACAAGGTATTGACCTTGGATTAGGGTTAATGATTGATTGGGGGATGATTGTATTAAATAATTAGATGATTGATTGATGGGTGATTGGATTACCGGATTAGAAGGATGGATTGATTGATTGATTGGAATTTTGGAGATTTGATTCGATTAGAAGGAGAATGATTATGGAAGAATGGATAGATAATAGGAAGAAGAAAGGGGAAGGCTACCCCAACTTAGATCTATGATTTGGACAAAAATGTTGGTTGAGGAAGGATGATTGTTTGGATGGATGAAAGTGGATTGGGGATTACAGAATTGCTTGGATAAATAGAAATGGATTAGGGATTTGATGATGACAAGATGGAATTTGGAAAGAGGGGGGATTGATTGGTTCGAGGAAGGATGGACTTGGAAAGAGATATCAAGCAATGAATACACATTGGCCATTGATGCAAATATAAAATCCAAACACAATGCACTATCCTAGGAAGTTGGCTAAGAAGGAAAACCTTTGCTTACTGACTCAGGTACACACCCAATAGCTAATCAGAATACAACCATTGAGTCTCACGTAATGAATTATCAATGTCGTATTAGTCGACTCAAAATGCTAATGGGGGCATGAAAGAGCAAGTCTTTTGGGGGAGTTACTATCTCCCTTGCACAAAGATTATCCACCTTTCGGAGGTGAACTAGGTAGTTTCTATTCTTAGGGTTCTTAGTAAGGGTTTCTGTTTGAAGACTACCCTTTGCAATTGTGCAAGTGCGATAGAGGCCTATAGCCCAACAAAGTGCCAAGAAAGATGTACTCACGCAAGCATGATTGAGACCTAAAGGCCTCCATCCTTCGAGATTTTCATCCCAAGAGGCCTATTTATTATAGTGAGTTAGAATGCTTAGGTTTAGCCGTACTCACTTGGGTCATTCTCCTCTCACCAATTCCTATGCTAGTGTGCCAAGCAAATTGGGAGGGCAGACCCGCTAAGGGTAAAAAGCATGCAAACAAACTAGAAAAGTTTCAAGGGTCTGGATTTTTGATTGTCTATATAGACAAGAGCATACTATCCTACCTCTATGCTTTCCTCAAACATATAAAATAGATAGTTCTTTTACCCATTTTATTTAAGTTCATAAGAAAATAATTAGAAAAGACACAATGTTTTCTTGTATCTCCTTAGGCAACCTGCAAAAATAACCAATTAGTAGTCCTATGGTTTGAGAAATAGATTATTTGACAAGCGGAATCTTGGACTAACATTCTGCAAAAACACAGGGTGGGTTGTCAAAAATATCAGAAAAAATAGAGAACAAAAATGGGTTACGATTAGTATTAACAAATTCATATCAAAACTCCCCTAAAATGGAGAGGGATAAAAGGAATAAGCCCTAAAATTTGACTGTCCGAAATTTGGAGGATCCTCCAAAAACTAGATTTTGCATTATAACTCCTGGAGGTCTGAAACCCCCCTTAGACATCCTAACAATATAGATGGAATACAACTTAAAGTATAATGTTATATTCCATATATATTGTCCTTCCACAAGCCTAATTTCAAGCCTTGGTTCATATCATATCTTAAAAAAAAACCTCTCTATTTTTCATACGAGTAAGTAGAAAGAAACAACTTGTGCGAGTTTTCTCAGGTACCCATACGAAAAAGTACACAAACTCGTACGATGCAGAACAGAAACTTGTACAACAACAAACAGAAACTCGTACAAGTATTAACAGAAAGAAGAGAAGATTTAGACAAAAAGTAGAAACTACGGAGTTAGAACACAAAATGAGATAGAAACTCGTACGAGCCTCCTCACATGCCCATTCAAGAATTAGCAGATGCCCATACAAGTAAAAAAGTAGAATCATTCTTTGCGCAAGAAAAATTCGTATGATCTTTCACGCTAGAAACATAACCTACAACTTTTCAAAACACAAAGACTTGCAAAAACATCAAATTAGGGACATGGATCTCACCGAGTGTGCTAGAATAGAGAGAGGAGAAGTGAGTGAGGGGATGAAATGGTTAGATGATCAAACAATAAGCATAAAATAATTCAAAACACAAAAAACCAAGTATACCTTCACAAACTTATCTTCTCCCTTGGATTGAGCTTGATGAAGTGAATGTGCCCCTTTGATGCTCCACTTGATTTACTCTTTGCTCGTTGTAAACATGGATTGCTCTTGAATGCTCAACAAGACAGATGGATTAAGGATTTAGATTTGGATCAAGGATAGATGGATATGGATAACAAGAATTTGATGGAGGACTATGAGAAAATGATAAAAATATGATAGAGGGAGATGAGAGGAGAAATTAGCCGCATGATGATAGAAGAATGGGAGACTCCATTTTTTGAGAAGGAAAGATGCTCCAATTTCTAGATTTGAGGAGGCCAATGGATGTCCAAGATTGACTTGCTTATGAAGGGCTAAGATTGATTCAAGATAGTGGACATGGATCAAGGATGCATTGGAGAAATAAAAAGGAATATAGAATTCCTTGGGAAAAAGGGGGGAAATAAATTTGAATTTCAAAGTGAGGATGCATTGGGGGATTCAAAGAAATTTGAATTTCTTTGAGAGGTTCAAGATTGATGTGACATGAATGGGGGAATTTAAAATGGAGATTAATGATAAGTGGGATTATGAGAGATTCTAGAGGAATTAATTAGACTGAGTGGGGATTAGGAAAAAGTGATTTGTAGGAATCACATGATTAGGTTAATTAATTAAAATTAATTAACTGGGTGGGTGTAGAGGAAATAATTATTGGAGGGGCTTTAGAAGAATAGGGAAATAATTAATTTATTTGATAAATTAATTATTGGACAATGGTGTTAGGATTAATTAAATTAGATTTAATTAACACTGAGAAGAATAAGGATAACACAATTAAATCAATTTATTATGTTGACAAGCTTAAATTAATTAAATATTGATTTAATTAATTTTAGGTGTCTACAGGAATAATATGAAAATGAAAATGGAATGTATATTTGATTATGTATGATGGGATTTTATTATTATCTGACTAAAATATTGAATATGGTCTAACCACATGTTTGCATTGACCAAGTGTTAACTAGGAGAAGGGGTCATTGTGATGACATCTCCAAAGAAAATAGGAAGAGTATCATCTAGGAGAGTATTATAGATGAATGGGAAATGTGTAGATGCCATCTGGACTCTTTATAAACATTGAATCATTGTGGCAATGATTAAGTACTTTGACCAATAGTTTTGGGTTTAGTAATCAAAATAACCCTAATGTCAAAGTAGTATCGAGTTGGTTCGCATGGCCTTGAAAATTGTGTATATTGTCAACCCGTCAAATGCACATACCTTGTATAAGAGTAAATGTGTATGTTCATGCTGTAGCATCCTAAAATTGCGACACTTGCAATTTTGACTGCATTTGGGTCTTCACGATGGCGATGCAACACAGAACCTGAATGGAGACCCCGAAACTTGTTCATGACACCAAAAACTGCATTTTTCAGCACCCTGGCCTGATCCTCCTTGCACCCTGCTGCCCCTGGAGGTGGGACCATGGCGCCCAGCGCCCTGGTCCTTTAGGACTAGAGCGCCCAGCGCCCTGGTCCCTGGCCCTATTTTGGGCCCGGTCTCTTATGGGGCTTCGGGTCTTTAAGTTTGCAAATTGGAAAATAATGTTTCCTGGTCGGCCTAAGGTCGGGAAAATCAGTCTATCAGCCCTAATTGACAAGTATATAAACTACTTTTCCTCTCCTAGAAAGGGAGAGAAAGAGGAGGACATATGTAAAAAAAAGGCGAAAGCGATATTCAAACATTCAAGCATTCAAGCATTCCTTCAAGCAACTGAGCATTCTAAGTCTCCATTCAAGGCTAAGTGTTGCATTCAAGACAAGGATTCAACCATTGAAGAGGAGATCACTTACAACACATTACATACTACATACATTACACCTTCGCATGTAAGAATACAAACATTCTTACAACAAGGTATCAGTACTTGTTTACATTACAAACATTTACATTTACAGCATTCTCATTTCTTGGTTAATTCCAAAACCGGGGTTTGACCTAAAGGCAAACCCCTCATCCCTAACCCCCCAATCATCCTCTCTTTTCTGTGTGTAGGTTGTAGGTACGCGGCTATAATTGAAGATCTGGAATCCTTGTGCAGAGACGAACAGATCCACCTTCGTTTTGCGGATTTTTCGGAGGACCATGTGCACACCGGGCGCCATCGTCCTGTCAACTTTCACTCAAATTTGCAGAACAGCACCGTCTCGACATTTTACTGCTAATTCCAGGTCCGTAGCTTCATACCATATCCCTATTTCTGTTTATAAGCGAATCTTTCCTACTTTTCATGCATTCCTAGTTCAATCTTTCTATCTACATTTCTTTACAAAAGAGGGTATCCTTGATGTCTTAACCCTTGAAACTCATATAGAATCCAATCTTGCATTGCGTGGGATTGGATCTTGTGGGTTTCAACCCCTCTTTTGAATGTAAAGTCTCTCCTAAGTGAAAACCATCAACCCTAGTGACTCTCCCTTCTCTCTCCTTGGAGTTGGAGAGGGGAGAACGACTAGGGTTCGATTTTTCCGCTTTACATTTTGGTGAACCCGACGTGAATATCCTCATTCTGATTATTCATGGTTAGATCTGAAAATTTTGCTTCCCTAATTACATTTCCATGTTTGATCTTTTGCAAATTTTAGAGGCTAATTGCATAAAAACCCTAAAATTTTCTTTTTAAGTAATTAAACTTGTGAAATGTTTAATTGTTAATGCTTGTTTCAGATCTACCCTTCTATTGCAAATTGTCAATTCATATTTGTGCTTTAATTCTGAAAATTAAGTGGTTAAATGTCAAAACCCTAATTTTTAAGACCTTCTTGATTCAACCTTTGACTGATAATTTCACTAATCAAAACACCTCCAAATCGGCTGTAACTTTGGATTCCGCAATAAAATCACAATATCTTTCATCCCTGAAAATTTGGAAGAAAGTTGCGAGGACCGTGTGCACCCCGAGCGCCATCGTCCCCGACATTTTTTCCGAAATTTCGGGAGCTAGATCTTACTGTATTTTTCTGCTAAAATCCAGAATTTTGGCTGATTTTATCAATTCTAACACTTTCAAAATTAAAGTCAAAGTTGGTCTAGTGATTGCTTGGATTAAGGCTTCTAATCATTCAAAAATTGTTGAAATTAAAATTCCTATCAAAATTGTGTTTCTTACAGTCCTAAATCTGAAAAGTGTGTTGGCATTCATTCAAAATTTCAGTGCTTTATTCAAATTTTTACAATTTGTGACTTTTGAAATTAAGTGTTTAATTGCAACAACCTTGATTTCCACTTTCCAAATTCGAATTTTGCATGAAATCGAGTCAACTTTTAAATTTCAAAACTTGCATTGCTTTTAGCATTCCCTCTAAAATCATAAAATTCAAAATTTCAGTTTCCCTCTCTTTTTCAAAATTCAAATTTTACATTTTTCAACAATCTTGGTAGGGTTCAAATTTTGAGATTGCAACTTTAATTTGGCCTATCTACAGATCATAAAATCACTCAATTTTTTTACATTAGCTTTAAAATCATCATAACTTTCATCCCTGAAAAATTTCGAAAAAAGTTGCGAGGACCATGTGCACTCCGTTCGCCACGGTCCCGGACATTTTTTTCGAAATTTTGGGAGATTGTCCTGATTGCATTTAACAGCTTAAATCTAGGAGATTGGCTGATTTTATTGAAATTTGCTACCTCTAAAATTCAAAATCTTCTCTCTCTCTTTAGTGCATGAGTTTTACAACAATAAGCCCTACTTACACTATTCCCATTAGACGAAGCCTTAGAATTAAGTCTTTCCAAGGTGTAATTACCGAGGAGATGGAACCTAATTTGAATGGCCTTTTTAACAAGGACATGGGTAATTCCTCTAAACCTCTTAATGATGAAGAAGCTCTCCATGAGGTTTCTGTAGAACAACTTTCAAAATTGGATAACCAATTTGATGATTTTCGACAATGGATGTCTCAAGAATACCCCGATAGCAAAGCTCTTTCATTAATTGAGGGTCTAAAACATATGGTTCAAAGTGATAAGAATGGAATTGATATTTTGCATGGTATTGCACACATTGTGGATTCAAATGTGATGCCGATGAAAAGTTGTGCCGAAACCTTAGGTTATACACAACCTCCTACTCAAGTTAATCATTCTATTCCTTTGACGACTTCTATTGCTAGTATACCTACTTTTACATCAAGCATAATGACTACTTCAACACAAGACATTCCCCCTATGATCATCAGTCATGGGGGAAATCCCTCTTCTTCAATCAATCCGACTTCTTCATTCATTCCTTCAATGAGTGTCCCTATTATATCTCCGCAAATGAACATGACACAAGGGGGCAATTCATTTAACCATTCCATTCCTCCTTGTAGTGTTCCTCCTTTCCAATCATCTCCTATGACTAACTATCATAGTGTCCCGCCACCTTACTCTCTACCTTCTTTCAATAACATAACACCTCCATCACAGTCTAACACGTCTAATATGAACTCTTCGACTAAAGCGACCATTAACAATCTTGCACAAACTGTCTCTTCTTTACAGCAACAAATTGCCTCTATGAATCAATCTAAGTTTAATGTGCCCACATTTGATGTTGCGAGCCCACTTTCTCTTGACATTGTTCGAGCTATTCCCCCTAAACATGTTGAAATTCCGCATTTGGAGCTTTATAATGGTAAGGGTGATCCTCTAACACATGTTAAGACCTTTCAAACAATATGTACCGATTTTGCTTATGACCAAAGGTTGCTTGCAAAACTGTTTACTAGAACATTAAGAGATAAAGCCCTACAATGGTATTGCTCGTTGCCTTCTTATTCTATTACTTCTTTCGAACAACTTGCAAATGCTTTTATTCAACAATTTCAAAACAATATAAGTCCTAAGGTTACTTTGATTGATTTAATGCATTGTAAACAAGGTGTTAAAGAAAAAGTGACTGATTTCATTGGTAGATATAAGCATTTGTATGCTCAAATTTCCTTTCCAGTGCCTGACAATGATATTCAAAGAATCTTTATTTCTAATTTACAAAAAGACATTAGAGAAAAACTCCTGTTTTCTGAGTTTACTTCTTTCCAACAGTTGTGCGCAACTCTTCACAATTATCAACTGACTGTGAGTCAAATGGAACAAGCAAATCCTATGACTCCGAGTGATCAGGGTGATAGTAGTCAACAACCATTTGGGAAGTTTAAACCGAACAGAGAGTCCATTAAATTCAATGAAAACATCATCAACAACAATGTGAATGCAGCATCAGGTGTGCCTCCTATTTCTAAATTTTTCAAGAAAGAAAGAAAGTTTACTCCTTTGAATGAATCATTGCATAGTATTATGAATAAGTTATTGGAACAAAATGTGCTTACTCTTCCTCCTATAAGGCAAATAGATCCTACAAAGATTAATTCACCCTATTTTGATAACAAATCTTTTTGTCAATTTCATCATCATCCTGGGCATGATACTGAAAAATGTTTTGCTTTAAAGGGTAAAATTCAAGATTTGATTGATAATAATACTATCTCTGTTTCTGGTGTGAATGATAAAGGCAACACATCTGTAGCTCCTCCAAACCAAAATCTTCAGATTTTTACTGATCCATTGCCTTCTCATACCTCTAATGCGATTGATACTACTGATTCCTCTGTCTCACCTGATGATCTTGTGTCTATGACTCCTAATGTGATTAACTTTGTGGAGTAGCAGAAAATCCCTAAAGAAGCTTCCATCACCTTTGATTCCAATGAAACTATCAGGGCACCTGATGGTCCTTTATATATAGTTGCAAAAGTCAAGAATACACCTTGCCGTGGAGTGCTTATTGATCCTTCTTGTATGATTAATGTCATTACTGAAGAATTTCTTTTTACTTTGCAATTGAATCAAGTGATCTATGACGAAACAAATGTGGTTGTGAAATTATTTGATGCATTTTATTCTCCTGCAATTGGTTCTATTACATTACCTATTGAGGTCCATAACAAATCCCTTGATGTGGACTTTGCTATTATTCCATCATCCGAACAATTTCGTGTGAAGCTAGGCTATCCTTGGCTATCTCCCATGAAAGCTATTGCTTCTCCTATTCACAAGTGTCTGAAATTTCCCCATAATGGTGAAGTTGTTACTATCAATCATAGCCTCTTTAAACCAGCTGAAAGAACTTCTAGCGTTCCTATTGATTACTTTTGGCCTAAACAATTCCAATCTCTTCCTCCGCGAAGCGGTCATCTTTTCAAATCTTATCAAAAGTGGAAAAAAGATATGATCCTATCTCTAAGTGAACCTAGAACACCCAAACTTGACATTCCTATCATTCTTGAGAAGGAAGTTCTTCCTTTGAAAGATAAAACTAATGTCTTTCCTCAAGAAGATTCCCAACCCATCCCTATGGATGTGACTATGCCTATATCTAATAAACTTCCTAAAAGTAGACCTATACCTCCTCGTCATGATGGGCTTGGTCTCCTTCCTAAACCAAATATTCTTCCTTTATATGGAGCAGTTCCTCCTCCTTCCTCTTATGGAGAGAAGAGACCTTCCTCTTCTCCTATTATTCAACCTAAGAGACCACAACCTAAACACCCAAGTGATAAGGATGAGAACATTCCTCCTCCTCAATCTCCTAATCTTCCTACTAAGACTAGACGAAATCGTTCTGCACGTGAACGCCGACGAAAGCGTCGTCTTAGAGCTCAGGCAGCTACTTCTCAAACTTTGCAATCCCCAAAAACACCTTCAGCCAGTATTATTCCATTTTCTCCTCAGCCGAAAATTGAGCCAAAATCTCCTAAACATAAGATGCATGATGGTCTTGATCCTGTGCGAGTTAAAGATCCTATTTTAATAAATCTTGATGATGATATAGATGAAAATGTTATTCATGATGAAAATGTTACTCCTGTTCATTCTGATAGTGAATATGAATATGTTGATGTTGATAACCATTTATCTAACGCATTTTCTAAAGCACTTATCCTAGCTCCTAGACAAGAACACCGTGGCTTGGGATATGAACATAGCCCTTGTTTGGATCTTGTGATAGCTCCATCTGCTGTGTTGGATGTTCCTCCTCTAGCGTGTTTCCTACCTTCCCGAAATATTGATCAGCAAGATCGGGGGGTAGATGACGTGCTAGACTAGTTTCATTAGCATAGCAGATTCTTCCCTCCTCTCTTTCCTTACTTCTTCTATGTGTTATTCTCATTCTTCTATTTGTTGTCCTTGGTGTTGTCTACTTGAGGACGATGCAAAGCATTGAGATCTCTTGGTCTCTCTCATGTTGACTCAAAAGACACATGTGTTCCCTTCTTCTAGGTGACCTTCCTTGATTGGGGAATGAAGAACAATTATGCATACATACATATGATATACATGAATTATCATATAGCATACTGACCCCGAGGAAAGTGAAGTCACCTTGTGCTTTGTGTTCTGTGTCTATTATCCTTGGGCTTATCTCACACTTGGGGGCTAAATCCTTGTGATAACGTGCTCCTTTCCCTTCTCATTTCTTATATGTATCACTACCTTAAAGCAATCACCCCCGGTGAGGCATGTGCGATCGCTTTAACGTAGGGGGGCATACATCCCGTTCATATCTTTTCAAGATACTTGAAAATTTCTTGACAAATTTAGCTTTGCCTTGAAAATTTTTGATATCTTTCTTGCATGACTCATAGTGAGGGAACCTTACTACTGATAGTCATGGTTCTCCCTCATGATCTTCCCTTTTACCTTATCAATCGAAGTTGTAAGATCCTTAGTCCACTGGGGGCTTGGTGTATCTTGCCTCCTTGACGTGGTGAAAGTTTTTCAATGTTGTTTCCTTGTACTTTACCGAAAGTATGAGCGTACGCTTATACTCCCACTAAAGTGGGGGCTAAATGTAGCGTCCTAAAATTGTGACACTTGCAATTTCGACTGCATTTGGGTCTTCATGATGGCGATGCAACATGGAACCTGAATGGAGACCCCGAAACTTGTTCATGACACCAAAAACTGCATTTTTCAGCACCCTGGCCTGATCCTCCTTGCACCCTGCTGCCCCTGGAGGTGGGACCATGGCACCCAGCGCCCTGGTCCTTCAGGACTAGAGCGCCCAGTGCCCTGGTCCCCCAGGACCATGGCGCCCAGTGCCCTAGTCCCTGGCCCTATTTTGGGCCCGATCTCTTATGGGGCTTCGGGTCTTTAAGTTTGCAAATTGGAAAATAATGTTTCTTGGTCAGCCTAAGGTCGGGAAAATCAGTCTATCAGCCCTAATTGACAAGTATATAAACTACTTTTCCTCTCCCAGAAAGGGAGAGAAAGAGGAGGACATATGTAAAAAAAAGGCGAAAGCGATATTCAAACATTCAAGCATTCAAGCATTCCTTCAAGCAATTGAGCATTCTAAGTCTCCATTCAAGGCTAAGTGTTGCATTCAAGACAAGGATTCAACCATTGAAGAGGAGATCACTTACAACACATTACATACTACATACATTACACCTTCGCATGTAAGAATACAAACATTCTTACAACAAGGTATCAGTACTTGTTTACATTACAAACATTTACATTTACAGCATTCTCATTTCTTGGTTAATTCCAAAACCGGGGTTTGACCTAAAGGCAAACCCCTCATCCCTAACCCCCCAATCGTCCTCTCTTTTCTGTGTGTAGGTTGCAGGTACGCGACTGTAATTGAAGATTTGGAATCCTTGTGCAGAGACGAACAGATCCACCTTCGTTTCGCGGATTTTTCGGAGGACCGTGTGCACGTCGGGCGCCATCGTCCTGTCAACTTTCGCTCAAATTTGCAGAACAACACCGTCTCGACATTTTACTACTAATTCCAGGTCCGCAGCTTCATACCATATCCCTATTTCTGTTTATAAGAGAATCTTTCCTACTTTTCATGCATTCCTAGTTCAATCTTTCTATCTACATTTCTTTACAAAAGAGGGTATCCTTGATGTCTTAACCCTTGAAACTCATATAGAATCCAATCTTGCATTGCGTGGGATTGGACATTGTGGGTTTCAACCCCTCTTTTGAATGTAAAGTCTCTCCTAAGTGAAAACCATCAACCCTAGTGACTCTCCCTTCTCTCTCCTTGGAGTTGGGGAGGGGAGAACGACTAGGGTTCGATTTTTCCGCTTTACACCTGCATAGAATGTGTTGGTTCTAAAATCAACAAATTGGAAAATTCTATGAGTATGCCTTTCTCAATGATCAGATATTCCAATTGATTTAACCCACTAATAGTGTGAATCATTGTGGCAATGAGTAAGTACTTTTACCAATAGTTTTGGATTTAGTAATCAAAATAACCCTAATGTCAAAGTATGATCAAGTTGGTTAGCATGGTCTTGAAAATTGTCTATATTGTCAACCCGTCGAATGCACATACCTTGTATAAGAGTAAATGTGTATATTCCTACATAGAATGTGTTGGTTCTCAAATCAACAGATTGGAAAATTATATGAGTATGCCTTTCTCAATGATCAAATATTCCAACTGATTTGGCCCACTAATAGTGTGAACCTTTCTAGGTTGCTAACTCTCTCACTTCAGGCTCTGCAGAACCTAGGTGGGTGTACCTCCTCACCAGCTGACTCTCCAACTTGGTGCCTTTATAGCAGATTTCACACCGTGTCTTCTATTTCTAGTTTTATCTCAAAGCGATATATACCTTTGGGATAGATTATCTTACTATTCTGATTATTTGATTTCTCCTACTTTCTTGATTATCTTCTTTTAACTGATTAATTCTTCTACTTTAATCCAACTCCTACTATACTTCTTTTTAACTATTTATGCTTTGAATCCCACTTATATCTCCTACTAGAATAAGAATAATATTGAAAATAATTTGATTGCTCTCTAATTGAATTTTATGTACAAATTAGACCAGTGCCTTATTTCTTTTGGGTAATAGAGTCATCCACTTTCAAGCCCTATGTATAACTCTGAAAGATAATTTTTAAATCCTCCCTTGGATGGATCTGTCAACTACCTAACCTCCAATGCTATATAATTGTACAATATCTTCACAGTTAGTCTAACTGAATTTAACTTTCCTTATGAAAGATGGATTAGACAAGACACAATAGGGAAAATGATTCTCAGATGTATCTTGATGCTCCAACTATGTAACAACATACAATTTCTTCACACAGTGATGTAGAGTAGTAATTATCAACCAAAGATAATTATAACAATGAACTAATTCAAAAATGAAAGAATCCACAATACAATTTACGAATAAGGAAACCGATTTCTTTATATTACTTTGAAATAGAGTCTTCCTCTTGAAACATCAAAACTGCTTGAAACTTATTTTTTTAGAAAAATTGCTAATCTTCATAATACTTTTCAAATGATTACATTGAGTACTTTATAACATATCAAAGGGATACACACTTTCATGAAAAAGGTCTTTTGAAGATAAACTAAACACCTAAAGAAACTAATCATCTAGTTAAACATAAATTCACACTAGTTAAATGAGCTAAATATTTCTCATCATATCGGGTATCACAATCATGGATTGCATCTTGAGCATCTACCTCCATCAACACCATGTTTTCTATTTACTCTGCCACCTTATCGACATCTTTATTCTTGGCAGCTTTCAGTGCATCCTTGAGAACTTGTTGGCATTCCCGAATCCAATTCACCTTCTCCTTCTGATTTCCATCTTCATCAAGAAGGGGTGGGATCTCCTTCGTTCCATCAACAAGGAAATCAACACCCTTAGATCTCAGTGCTTCTAGATACTCTTGATGAATTTTCATCAACTATGCATGACTTCGGGATCTGCTTCACCTTTTCCCTGGATCTCTTTGAATCGCTTGTGCAATCGTTGATCCAATCTTTCAAGCTCCTCAATAACGGTCTAATTCTTAGTGTATACATCCCAGTATTTGTCCATCCATGTCATCAAATTAGTAAACCTTTTTTGGATAATCACTGACATGGTTTCACTTTTGGCTTCTCTTAACTTATCGGCCTTGGTTTGAGGTTGTGAGCTCTCACCTTGCATTAACAGTCTCTGTGGCTCCTTTTATTTCAACATATCCCTCAAATGATCAATTTCTTTATTTAGCCTAATATTTTCAAGTTTACCAAATTTGTTCTCTCTCAACAATAATTGAATCTGATCTTTATTCAATTTGGCAAGGTTCACCCCTAAATCAGTTGTAACTCTGGGGTCTATTTCACCAACCTTCAAAGTCATAATGTGTCAGAATACCATTTGTGTATCAATCACTATGAGTTTTTTTTTTTAGAGGATACAATGACCAAATCAACATAGACTGCTTGTCAAGGTTGTACAATGACCCCATGTATACTTGGCTCACACCTTTTGGAGATAACTTATGTTTTACATCAATATTATGAAGGAAACTATCAAACACTAAAGAGGAATTCATATCCCACCTAGGAAAGATCAGGACACCTGCATCTTAACAGTAGTTTTCTTCCTCTTTTAGGAGTCAATTGGCCTATTTCCTGTTCTATTTCATTTTCCAGAGTTGCTGACAATTGTTTTTCATTAGAGGTATCCAACTCTCCAACACTTTCTCTAATTTCTTTTCCTTTAATTTTATACAAAAAGGACATGAAATCAGGAGACTTTATGAAATTATCATCAGATATAAAATCTTTGTAGGCCAATTGTCTTGGATCTTCTTCTATTGGAACTTCTTCGATCAAGATCCCTAACAAGTGATACTTGCTCTTCAATCAGCATTGTGGAAAACTACTCAAATGAAACCTCATCCCCTTCTGATGACTCTTCATCATCTAGGATGACACATCGATAGTTTGTCTCTCCCTTGTCATTTGCTCTATCTCTTTGTTATGATTATCAATATCACACCCTTTCATGTTTCTTATCAAGTCATCCCTCATATATGGGATATGCTCATAATCACCAAGTTTCTATTTTTTCCTCGCTGAATGGATATATCCTTCAAGATCAAATTTCTTCCTTGGAGCACCCAACTTCATATCATAATGGACCAGTTTGCTCCATGTGAGCTCTTTCCCTTCTCTCCCATTAACAACGAATTCACAAACACATAAGGTTCCAGGCATAAAAGCCTATTTTGTCATGCGAACTTAAGTGAATATGATTCAAATTTCCTATTTGCCTTATGATCTCAAAATAGGCTATTATGTCATGCACTATCTTGGGAAATAATAATGGAGATCCTTCAAAGCCATAGATTATAATCATGGTCACATCAGAAAAGCAATACCAATCACCCCAGTTGTGCTTAAAGGTTTCAGGCCCTCCAAAGTCTATTAGCCTTAGGTATTTTTTAACATATTGTGAGAGTGCAAAATTGCAAGGGTGATCATAAAACTTATATAATGCATTTACAAAGTATTCTTCAAAATGAATGTAACTGGATCTAACAAATCTGCAATCCCATATTGAAATTTATAATTGGACTGGCAGAGGCTTGTTATCATTATCACATTGCCTTATCCTCATCTCCTCGGGCCAAAGACCCAATTCTTGGCCATAAAATAACACCATATGCATCAGCATGGAATAATGTGGGAAGTGGATTTGGGATGAATCTTTCTGGATAGTTATAAGCCCGATCTCAAGTTTCCTTGCTACAAATGTAGCATAATTGAATTCTCTGGGTTTCAAGGACTGAATGTCTGCTGCAACGATCATGGATTCTACCTTCATGAAATATGGAGTGTTCAACCCTAAAACTTGACCAACAAATTAGTATGTATAGCTGAAATAATTTTTGAACAAATTTACATGAAATTCAAAACCTTACCCTGTTTCCAATGGTGCATTAGGATTAAGCAAGTGAAATGGAAATCTCCATTCTACATATGTGGTATCTAACTTTTGATATTCTTTGGACAAATTCTCAAGGACAATGGGATAATCATAAATCCCAGGCAAGTCAAAAACTTCAGAGATTAGCACTCTAGATATAAAGAAACATGTCTTTCCATCCCGGTCATAGATTGCCCTCTTTTTGGGATCATAATTTTGTGATAACAGTTCTAGGAGATCCATGTTAACATAAAGATTGGGAACAACTAGTTTTCCCAAGTTTAATTTCCACGGGTTGCAAATTGGCTCAGGCTCTTCATGCCTATGATAGTGGAACATAAATAAGTCATAGCCTCTTATGGTTTTGTATATATCTCCTACATCACCATAGTTGTTTTCCAACTTCCATTTTATAGACCTCTTGGGTTTAGGGGTGGAACCGGGTAATTGGTCTTGTTGGTGTAAACAATTATTCTCTTGGATATTGTTACACCTTACTTAAGTTTACTTAGGAAATGCATTTCATAGTAGTTTGGGTATGTTGTTTGACGTTCATGTTTTTGTTTCTTCCTAAGGGGAGGAATGTTGTTCGACATTCATGGAGCAGTTTCTTCATACATCGAGCTTCTATCATTGGTACAGATTCTACATTTAGGGGGGCTTCCTAGTCTATCTTCTTCTTCTTCTTCTCTCTTATGGGGGGGACATATTTTTTGTTCTTCTCATTCATCATTGAGAGCATTGTGTGCTTTCATCATCTCTCTTTTGGGAGATTGTTTTTTCCCATTTGGGTTTTTCTCTCATTCCTCAGTTTGTGAGAGATTTCAATGCATTGGTTTGCATACATTTGCATTTGTACATGGGTACCTAACATGGCCTTGTAGCCAGGACCCATCTTGCATTTCTTAGTTGCATTGTAGACTTAAGTGCATTCCCCTAAGTTTCACTTAAGGGGGGGTGTTGGTGTAAATAATTATTCTCTTGGATATTATTACACCTTACTTAAGTTTACTTAGGAAATGCATTTCATAGTAGTTTGGCTATGAGACACTTGGGTGTTTGTGCCACATTGGGATAGTGTGTGTAGGATAATTTCCACCTTTTATGGTGTTGATCTTATCTTGTTGTTACATTCCACCTCATGTGGAATATTATATTGTTTCTCCTACCTACCCTTGTTTCTTATTGAGCCACATGTCATGTTTGTCTGCTCACATATCCATAAGCCTTTCCTATATAAGCAGGCTCATCTACATTGTTTGTATAGGCAATCAATCAATGCTTGATGAATCTGGTTGATCATTTGCATATTGATGAGAATACAGTTTGTTCTTGTCATTCTTTTGTCTTTCTTTTATCCTTTTCATTGTGCCCTTGATCTTGGCAAAATCTCACAGGTCTAATAGATCCTAGTTTAATTTTCTTTCTTCTACCTAAGTTTCTACACTTGTTTCCTCGGGTTTCTATTTTTTCCCTTTTCTCTTGCTTGTTTCTCCCTTTTGCCTCTTCCTAGAACTGCTAGAACTCTCCATTTCATAGGCAATTAGATTAAATTCCTTTGAGGAAACCACAGGGGAATTGCTCAGGATACTTACTTGTTGCTCTTACTGTCCCTTTTTGCCCACTCCAAAGTCGCCTCTATGTGTGTAATTCTTGTGTGAAAATTTTCTGGATTATGTTTCTCATAGAATGTCATTCATGTAGCAATAAATATTTCAGTCCATAAATCAATGGGGAGGTCTTTTAAAATTTTGAATTTCTCTAATGACGCATGACATTGGCTTAACTCTTTTCATCAATGTTTGTAAATTTGGCACCTTTATGACAATTTAGTCGTTGCGGATAAATAAGGCACTTCCTATAAATATTTTTCCTTCACGTCATTTTGGCATGGGTTATACCGATAAGTGACCACCAATTTTATTTTAATCTTTGGGCTACCTATGTTGAACATATCTTGGAGGATGCCTATCAGTATTACTTTCATTATCGGCATATCTAAAAACTATTTTCTTGACTTAACAAGTCATCCCGATGAAGGCTCCACCTTTGAATTCATTGTGAGTTATCCTGATAGAGGTATTTCAACCAAAAGTATGCCATCAACGTAACTATTCCAATGACCATCCATATGCCTTTTTTTGGAATAAGTTATGCTATTGGATCATAGGTGGTTCATTATCTTGATCTCATTAGTTATACCAATAAGTATTCCTTTTCCATTTTCCTATTATCACCATAGGTTTCTCCAACATTGATTTCTTCGGTCATAAGTTCACAATCGAGATAGTTTTCCTGATCGAAACCCTATTGATGTGCTATTCCGACTTCATAAGTTATTCTGATGAGCCTGCATAATACATGTTTTTATATTTTCTTTCGTCGAGATAACTTACTCTATCGCTATTACAAAATAATGCTACTTCACCTTTGGTGGTTACTCCAATAGTCGTCCATATGCCCTGTTCAGTATACTTACACCGAAGTTGTGATATTGGGATAGTTTTGTTCCATCAGGATCACAAATAATTATTGTTCTTCTTTTATTAATTACTCTGATGGATGGTCAAGACCTCATGTTCGGTAATACTATCTTCATATTGATGGCTAACATTGATTTATTAGATCGGAATAGCTATTCTGATATATACATGAAATATTGATTGGTGAAGGTTATTTTGTTGATCTTTCTTGGGTCAATCGAGAATTTTTTATGTAGGCCTAAGGCATAGTGGAGATAGTATGTGGGGTTTTTATACTAGGTAAAAGAATACTTTTGTAGCTTCAACCTTTCATCATCTTAAATACAAAATCTTGGTGATGACTGACATGCCAGGGATACCAAGTATTGAAATTTTGGGGTTTCAATAGTGTCTCTATCTGAGGTTAAGGTATTCAATAGAATACCTGCAAGAATCTAGGTCAATCTTTGGGAAAATTAAACCAAGTAATATGTTACATATATTTTGTTTATGGTGGGGACGGGATATGTACAGATATAATGGTGGAATGAATCCTAATCTATTGTGCATGGATAAGAACTCCTTTTCCTAAGAAAATAATTGCTTCAAGAATTGTCCATGCAATGGCAATTCTTGTCGCTCTCCTGATGTGTTTTGTCAGAAATATGAATTTTCACCTCCTTTGTCGGTGACAATGTATGGTCCAACCCACAATGCTTTAAATTTTCCATGATTTCCTTTGTCTTGTTGTCTAGCATTCAACATAATAACCCATTCTCCTTCATGGAACTTCATATCATTTTATTTTCTATCATGAAGAAGTTTCATCTATGCTTGGGCTTTAAGATTTTTCTTTTGTGCCTCTCGCCTCATCTCATCTAGTTCTTCCAACTATATAAACCTCTCCTTCATTGGATCCAAAAGGTCTTCTTCATTCACAAACTTGTACACTAGTAATAAATTTTCCAATAGAAGTATAGCTCATTTCCCATATACCAACTCAAATGGGGATTTTTCTGTGGATTTTTTAGTGGTAATTATGTCTGCCCAAAGGGCTAATTTTAGTTTGGAATCCCAATCCCTTTTGTTATTGTCAAGCATCCTTCTTATGATTTTCAAAATGTTCTTATTTCTTGATCCACCTTGACCATTTCCTAGGGGATGATATGGTGAAGCATAAGATACTGTAATGCTATATTCCTCACATAGCTTGTTAAATTCAACAGATCTTAAACACATGCCATTATCTGTTATAAATCTAGAAGGGACACCAAACCTTGTCAATATATTTTCCATCAAAAATTTGATTACCACTTTGTTGGTTTCTTGTTTAGTATGAATATCTTCTACCCATTTAGTAAAGTAGTTAGTTGCAACTAGGATCCATCTATGACCTCCACTTGACTTGTCAGTAATCTTCCCTATGAAATCAATCTCCTCTTGTTGAAAAGGCTCTTCAACATGCATTGGTCTTAATGGTAAGGTTCCTTGAAATGTTTTGACATGCTTCACATTTCCTTACGTATGTAAATGCATCTCTAAAAACACTAGGCCAATAATAACTAGCCTTCATAATCTTAGAGGCGGTAGTTTTAGCTGAAAAATGTCCTCCACATAATCCATCATGTACATCTTTCAACACCAATTGTGATTGATGTTGGTCTAAGAAAAACAACAACACACCATCTATGTTTCTCCAATATAAATCCCCTCTTATTAAGACATGCTTAGTTGCTTGTAACTTGAGCGATCTTTTTTTACTTTCATCTAAACCTTCAGGAAATTGCATGTGCTTCAAATAATATACTATATATGAGTACCGGTGAACTGTCTCTATACTTATAACAACATCTTCCAAGTTAACATTATTAATTTGGGCCGCCTCGAGGCTAGATTCAACCATCAATTTAGCTAACTCTTTTCCTCTTACTAGTTTTTTTTATTTGGAAGTTTATATTGGATTCTTATACTTGATTTATCCATCAACATCTCTTGTTAGTCACCTCTGATTATCTGAATATGTCCTTGACTACTGCATTAGGAACATATGCCACCACTTCTGCCCCCACTAGATATGATCTGAAAGTTTTCATTGCTTTAACCAATGCACAACAACTCTCTCTGGGTCAATTTTCACCCCTTCATTTGAAACTATATGTCCCAATAGTTTCCCTTATGTGATACCAAAATAGCACTTCTTGGAGTTTAAAGAGATACCTTATTCTAGAGCTTTTATGAATATCTTTTCAAGGTGGCTACATTGATCTTCAACTTTCTTTGAGTATTTAGTCAGATCATCTTGATATACTATCATGATCACATTGATCAATTCTACGAATGCTACATCCATAGCTCTTTGGAAAGTAGCTCCTCCATTTGTCAAACCAAAAGGCATTCTAGTGTACATATATGTCCCACACAAGGTGATAAATGCAATTTTAAATTGTTCTGAATCTTTGAATTTTACCTGGTTATAACTAGAAAAGCCATCCATCATTGACAATAGCTCACATCCTGTTACCTTCTGCAATAGTGCATCCATGTTTGGTAGTGGGTAATTATCCTTTAAGGAGGATTTGTTTAGATTCTTGAAATCAACACATAGTCTAATGTCATTGTTCTTCTTTTGTACTGGCGCAAGATTTGAAACCCATGTTGAGTATCTAATTGGCTTGTTCATCCCCGCTTCCTTAATTTTCACTATCTCTTCATGCATTTTAGGCAATAAGGTAGGATTAATGGGTCTCTATTTCTATCTAAATGGTTTTGCATCCGATTTTAGTGGGATCTCGTGCTGAAATAAGTCTTCCCTATATGCTTTTAAAACATCATACGACTAGTCAAACACATGCCTATATTTCCTCAGTAATGTTGGCATTTCAATAGAAGAAGATTGTTGATATTTCATTAAGGATATTGAGAAGGTTGTTGAAGATTATTGATATAACTGAAGAAGGATAATAACTATCTTTATAACATTATTTTGTCATTGATTTCAAGAAATTAATATTTTGATTCGGTATGATGTTGCCATATCTTGAGAAGATTGATTTGAAGAGAATTAAGATGTCGGTAAAAGACACAGAAAGAATGTGATGAATAAGGGGAGAAATAAGTTATTCAATGGGCAACTATTACCAAGTTAGACAATGATGAGATCATGATGTTTAGATTGTTTTGATATCCTACATATGTTGATGATTGTAAGGTTAATACTATACTATGTCACCGAGCAAGGAACCTAGTCGGTAAACCCTAAGGTTATCGATATCGGTTAATGAAGGCGGAATGTCTACCGAGTGAAGTTTTGTATTTACCGAGTTGCAACCAAGTTATGACAGACAACATTGAAGGAATGAAAGTGTTATTTAATGAAGGAAGCTGATTAGCTGGAGTTGATTAAATGATTGATATGACATGCAAGAAATTTGTTAAGGATCTACGGCTTTGAAAATTTAGGAGCTAGATCTATAGCACAGATTGAACCGCTTAACCTAGCACAAGTTCCAAGGATGGAATGCAAGTGCCTAGGCGAAGTAAAACATTTTTTAGATCGAAGGATACATTGAACCTAGTCAAGATTGAAGATCTGATGGCTATGATTGATCATGGGAAATGTGATCAATGAGATTCAACGGTTAGCAAATTGTTTATAAATAAGAAATTATTGATGAACAATGTATGCGGGCAAGTGTAAGCATAGGGATGCTAAATAGTGATTATCGAGCACAAAAGCTTGAAGACCTGTTTGAATAACAGAGTAGGGAGCCCAAAAAAGGGACAAGATAAGTCCTATGACTAGATAGTTTTGAGAAAATAAGAATCTGCTTTAGCATTTTAGATGTGAAGTTGCAGATATATTTTTATTACTGCTATTTTGTAAAGTGACAGAAAATCTCTTAACCGAGTGGACCTAACAGTCTTATTTGTAAATCCTCTAGCAAGGTAACATTCTAATTGAGTGTTTGAAATCCTTTGACAATGTCACTTCTAACAAAGTGAAGATCCTAACAAATCTGAGGGAAATCCTTTAACCGGGTCACATCTAGCAATGTGTTTGTAATCTTTAATAGGATTTGCTTTTAACCGAGCATACTCTAGAAGAGTATATTTCTTAGTGGGTCTGAAATCCCACAGTGGCTTTTCCCTATTTGGGTTGCCATGTTAAATCTGGTGTTATATGTGTTATGATGATCATGTGTTTATGAGTTAGCATGTTTAGCAGTTTTTGGTTATTTTGCTGAAGAATAAGTTACTGAGGTTGAATCTGTTAATTTTATTGAAGATTAAGTTTGTATGATTCACCCCCGCCCTCTCATCTTGTTAGCTATGGGCATCAGAACTTTACAAGTAATGTTATCAATTCCTCCCTTATCTTTGGTGTGAGACTTTTCCCAATGAGCACAATTTTTAGAGAATTTTCTATTCCAAGATTTATCTTCTCAACATCATCATCTTTAATTGGTGTTGCCTTTGTTTCTATCCTATCATCTTTGTCAAAGATTTTCTCCAAGATAACAAGACCTCTAGGGATCTTGTTTGTTTTCAATTGTACTACTTCTTTCCCAAATATAGTTTCCTTCCCATCAATATCCTCCACATAAGCATTGAAATCAGTCTATTGGGATTCATATTTATCTACACAACGTAGGAAGTTTAGTAAATCCTCATCATTTTCAAAAACTTGCCAACTGTATATGTTATTTGTGATAAAAAGGTATAGTTTTAACTTCCACCTTGGATATATCATGACACGTTATATCATCTTATTTCATGGCCATATTAGCTATAAAATCCACCATGATGTTTTGGGATCGATTAACCCACTCCATTGAAAAGGAATCAAAACTTTCAATGTTAGGATAAATGTCGAACAAATGAGAGTGGGGGGTGAATCATTTGTTAACATATTATGTGAATTAAAGCACTTAAAACCTTATACTGGTATAACTGATTAAGCATTGTAGCATAAATGAAAACTAGAGAATCAATACTATGCAACCATAACATATAACACCATGATTTGTACGTGGAAAACCTCAACAAGGAAAAACCATGGTGAGAAAACCTACCCACAATTAGATGATACTTCTGCAGCAAGTATATGATTACAATAGGGTATTGCACATGGAGGAAGGCACACTACCTAGAGTGTACTACTCATCACAATGGGTTCTCAGTGACTACAAAGATTTCAACCACCTCAAGGTGTTTGGACTACAATCTAGAGAGAAGATCTGTCGGTGATAGCATCAAACATGCCAGATTACAGTTCTGGTTAAGATCAATACCAGAGGTCTAAAACCTCTTACATAAACCCAACTTGATCACCTATGATTGACCAAATCCTTTGCACAAATTATTATTACATTATTCATTCCTTGCCTATTTCCATATGTCCACACCTAATCTACAATGAGATCTTACATATATTTATACCAACCCGAGACCTAACCAATTAGGTCAGCCACACAAATGATAATACAGTAGATCCATTACATAATCCTGAAATAAAATCATAACACATGTCGGCCTAAGGCCAAACAAATATTATCCAATCAATAAAACATCTTGAAAGTGCATCCGAGGATCCACCAACACGTTTCATGCAAACCGGTCCATAACCTAGATAGCACCAGACCTAAATTAGATCCACACACACCAAACCAATAACACCAATTAGTCAAGGAATGAACACAATCACCATCAATGTCATGAATCCATTCTAGAAGTTGCACCAATACCACTTATGCATTACATCAAAGATCTTCAATAAAGCTTTGTCGGTGAAACCCTTACCAGACCAATAAAGCAAGCTTACTAAAACATAAGATAGCATCCAATAATCAAGTTAATACCAACTGAATGAAACGTAATTCAGAATAATATGAACCATCCATACAAACATATTCCATCATTTAGATCATATGGGTGGAAATCAACTGATTAACTTCCCAATCCAATCCATCTACCGGAAGCCAGTAAACAACCATAACAGCTCGTGTTGACATTAATGACAAAACATCAGTGCAACACATAATCAATTCCATCATATGGCCAACATTCAATAGTATTCCAAACTTCATTTCTATATCTCTTTAGTCTGGTCTTCTTAGTGGTGTACTTGGATATGACCTTTGAAATGATCAATTCTGAATCTCCATAAACATTGAGGAGATTTATCCCATACTTGGATGCCAAATTTAATCCTAAAAAAAGAGCCTCATATTCTGTTGTATTATTGGTACAATCAAATGATAGAAAGAATGAATATTTAAATGTTTTTCCTTTTGGTGAAATAAAAACAACTCCTGCTCCATTTCCCTCCTTGCTACAAGCCCCATAAAAATACATCTTCTATATTTGATTCATTCTTTCATGGGCACTAAAGCTAATGGGATCCGTACTTTTCATATCAGGATTTTTCAATTGGATTGTGAAATTTTCCATGTCTAAATGACAAAAACAAGTTATTTGGTTAGGGTCTATGTCTTCAATGATGTAAGAGGATCTTGGTCCCCTCTCTACTTTTACTCCCTTCCCATTCATTGGTATAGTAGCATATTATAGGTCTAATTGAACATGACCTCCCACCAGGCCTGACCATTGTCTAGATAATAACATCCCATAGTTAGGGGGAACATCCACCAATGTTATATCTGTTTTGTATGAAGCCTAAGGGTAGGCATCAATTTTAAATTCTGTGTCCTTCATGACCCCCACCACTGGGACGGACCTATTGTCCATGGCATAAAAACATCCATAGGTAGTATCCACCCACATCCCCAGTTCTTTCATTACTTCAAAAGGCATAATATTCATGGCAGACCCTGAGTCTAGCATGCAATTTCTTACTAATTTATTGTTAATCATCAATGTCATATAAAAGGGGTCTATTTGTGAAGGATCTTTTGTTATTTTGGTTCCTAAGTATACCGTAGGTGTAACTTCCTCTTCTTGCTGCTTTGTTTGACATTGGTAGTGATGTCATGGAAATGGGGACAAGGCAACAACAAAGTTCAATGTTAATAAGTTAGTTTCAACCATAAAAACAAAACAAAGAACTAAAAACCATTCCAAACATATCAAGAGAGATTTCAAAAAGCATGAAAGAAGTTTAACAAAATAAAAGAAAGGAGAAGAGCCTCCCTAAGATGCTTCCATGATGCCTTTTGATGCTTCTCCCTTGTTTCTCTCCTCTCCAAGTCCCAAATGAGTGTAGCTCTCAGCTTTTAGCACTAGCCATGGATGCCATATGGAGATTCAAGATGGTTGAATATGATAAGCAAATACTATGCAAGAGTAGATAGTGATGCTATGAAAAAGCTCTATGCTAATGCCAGTATAACAACAATACTCTAAAATGCTTCCTTTTGCTTGAGGAGAAGGGTTCTATTTATAGAAGAAATGGGGAAATGAAGGGTTAAGATTGAATGGTTTAATCAAGGGCCAAGTTTGAAAGTTGGGGATCCATGTGCACAATTGGCACCAATAAAATGGTGACAAGTGTCAACATAGGATTGGGTTGAGAGAAGAGGTTGGAGGCATTAAAGGCCTGAGAAGACCTCATGGTTATCTAGAAGGTAAGGGTCAAGTCTAAATTAAGATTACCCATTGGATTAAGAGTTAATCCAAGGATAAACCTTTGTGCAAATGTTTAAGAGATAATCATGGTCAAAGCATTAATGGCCTGATGAGACCTTTGGGTTGGGTAGAGGTTGAGTCAAAACAAATGTTTTAACCATGTGGGAGGGTTTGAGGTAACCATTAATGGTTATTGAAGACTTTGAGGATTAAGTGGTTGAAGGTTGAAAGCCTTCAATGGTTATCAAAGACTTTGAGCCATTTAGTGGTTGAAGGTTGGAAGCTTTCAAAGGTTATCCAAGACTTTTAGGCTTTGAGAAGTGACTCCATTTTGCTTAGGAATGTGACAATAATTAGGGGATGGATTAAGCTAATTAGGAAGGGGTTAGAAGAATCTAGAAGGGGATTAGATTTTGCAAGTGGATTTGGTGGGTGAGGGAAAATAGGATTTTATTAAAATAAAAATTCATTTATTTCAATAAATGTGTGCAAGTTGTATTTGGATAAATATTCAAATAAATATTAATTTATTTAAATGAGAAAAAGGAAGATAAAGCATTAAAATGCTTGAAGACTTTGAGGGGAACCATTAAAGGCTTGAAGACTTTAAGGAAAACCATTAAAGTCTTAAGAAGACTATAGAAGGAAGCCATCAAGTTTGAAGACTTTAAAGCCATCAAGTTTGAATACTTTAAGGGAAACCATTAAAGGTTTCAAGTGGGTGAGGATAAATAGGATTTTAAATAAATAATTTATTTAAAATAGTTGTGCAACTTGCTTTTGTAGGAAAATACAAGTGGGTGGAGGATAAAGGTGTTTTAAATAAATTATTTATTTAAAATAATTGTGCAACTTGCACTTGTAGGAAAATGCAAGTGGGTGGAGGAATAAAGGTGATTTTAAATAAATGATTTATTTATTAAGCCGATAGGCTTTTTGTATGGGGGTTTGCTTGCCGGGAAAGTGTCAGTATCCCGGTAAATTCCCGCCGGTCATATTTTCTGGCCACAGTAAAATTGACTTCCTGTGCGTAGTAAACCCTAGTGGACAACTCAAAAGTAAGATTCCTTTCTCTTGGAAAAAAATTTGCGTATCATTTTCTTTCTACAGAGATTGCCCCCGTTGCTTTTCCCGTCACCGACTTGTTGCTCTTGAATATTTAATACTTAATAGATAGACATTTTATCTCAAAAATTGATGTAGCATTCACATTTCCTGCACAATAAATTACTTACCCCGTGATCCGTCTGTTTCAACTTGCAAACAGAATAATCTTTCCTGTCTACCAATTACCTCTTTCATACTTTAAGATGTTAAATAGTTATTTACACGCTGAAGAGAATAACTTTGACTGCATTGTTAGTTGATTTTTTAGATAAAGGTCAAAGGATAGAGTACTTTACTGGAAATACTTTTAAGATAATATATTGATTAAGAGAGAGGTTATAATAAGTTTAGAAGGTTTATTATAAAAAGAGTGGCTGGCTATTATATAATGGAATTATTACTAAAGTAATTATATATATGTATGGGTGTTCGTTATTAAAGATTATTAATTATATATGTTCACTTAGCCTATTTTTGAACCATCCACTTAGTCTAGGGAAGTGATTCTATAGTAGAAGATAAGTCTAAACATTTTAGTTAAGTACAAGATTTATTGTTAAAGGTGAATGTATGACAATATCCTATTTGGAGATGGATGTCTTCCCATGAAGAGAGATATAACACCCATGCTACACCAATGGTAATGAGAAATAACCACAACTATTAATGCAATTGTATTTGTGAATAGCTAGAGGAAGCGACACATAAGCAATACCATCATAAGAAACTTGCATACTAGATCTTAATTTACCAAATAAAAAGAACAAGAGGGTAGTATTGATGATATTAACTTTACAATTGAAGAATTATGTACCCTAAATTTAATATTTTAATGGTTGGTTATTATTTGCAATGACTTTTCTAGTAGTAAGTTAAAGTCAATTAGACCAAATAGTTAATATAAGCCAATTATTTTTTATGAATATTAATGAAATTATTTTGGACCTTCATCACTTGAATTTTGTGATTATTGTATTTTAAGTCACTCTCAATTTATTTATGAATTATTTATATATAAAAAAATTTCATAATAAACTACACATTTATAATTGAAAAATGCACATAAACATGATCATGGAAGCATGCATGGAGAGGTTGTGAAATCATGCAATAGAAAAAAGTTGACATTAATTGTAATATAAGACTACTTGTTTTAGTAGTCATTTGTTGGAAATAGAAGTCTAATATAGCTAGTTGATCTCCCTTTATCGGGACAAGATCAACTATAATTACACATTGCTACAAACCCACACTTCTCTTGATTACGAGTGCTTATTCCTTTCACTATTTTCTATGGATCCCTCAATTTGCTATCTATGACAATTAATTCATCTTCTCTTCCTTTTGTTGAAAACTAAGTTACAATTTTAGAAAACACCTAGTAATAGTTGCATATCATAACATTTTAGTCAACAACCAGATGTACAGTGCAAATATTTATCAAAACATTAATAGAAACATAGTTTTAGAAAATTATAATAGAAACATTTGAGATTCTTGACAAGTCACAAAAAATAAGATTCTTGGCAAGCCACAGAAAAAACCTTCTTCTATCTTTCAAGATATTGATGACAATACCTATTACTCTCTAATATAAAAAATTATTCAACAATCAATTTTATAATAAATTTTGAAAACAACAAAAATAATATTCTAAAATAATTAATAACCAGTTTTTAAAATTCACCAAAGTACCTATTATTTACACCCATAGCCCCTTTTTCTTTTTGTCTCATATTATGAAATATCAAATCATTAACCTTTATAAAATAAATTAATTTAATATATTTGTTAATTAATAAATGTCTAATAAACAGAAGTATTTGAATAAATTTAATATCTACAACAATTATACGGCAAATGAAACACACTTATATAAAATCACTCAAAACATAAAAAGAAATGTACATTCCATCATATTTATTTATTAATTAAAGATTATAAAAATATAACATATACTAATTTTTAATCAATTAACAAATTTGATAAAGGTGCATTCTTGTTTGGATAGACAGTAAAGTAATACCACACCGGGCACACGTTGTACTGCTCTAAAGTAAATTCCGTATATTATTTTTAAGCCGATAGGCTTTTTGTATGGGGGTTTGCTTGCCGGGAAAGTGTCAGTATCCCGGTAAATTCCCGCCGGTCATATTTTCTGGCCACCGTTTTCTTTGGTGGGCAACTTGCGTTGCATTGGCATACGGTGGAAACCCATCAAATCCTTCTTGTCAGTGGGCTTATGCAGCCCAGTTTGGACCCACACCCCACCTCTCTCTCTCTCTCACTCGCCACATTTAATAAATTTTTAATTGTATTTTTTAAAATTTTTAATATATGTTTTCTATATTATTTTTAAAATATATATTTTTAAACTGTATTTTATTTATACTTATTTTTATTATTTAATGTATTCTATTTATATTATAATTTTTTATTTTTTTAATATATCTAAAATTTTATATATTTTATTTATATTTTACTTAATAAATTTTTAAAAAATTAGTTTAATAATTTTATTTTTAATTTTTTAATTTTTAATATATTTTTATATAAATGTACAATATTTATATTATATTTTTTTATTTTTCAATATATTTTTATATTTAATATTCATGTTGAAATATTGAATATTATTTTTAAATTTAAATTATTAACATTTTGGTTGTCATTTTATTGTCATTTATTTTAATATTAAATATATATTTAATTTTAATTTAAAAAATAGAATTAAATATAAAATATTAAACATGATGTTAATTTAAAATGTAAAATTTAATATACTATATTAAACTTTAATATACTTTAAAGTTTAACATCATAATATAATTTAAATATTGTAATTTAAAGTTTCATATTTAATATATAAAGTTATAAAACTTTATAAAATTTATTATTAGGTATGTTTATAAACTTTATAAATAATATAGATATAAATAATAAAACTTTATGAACTTTTAATTTATACACTTATAATTCAAAACTGTATAAAGTTTATTATAATATAGCTTTTATATACTTAATATTATAATTCCAAAGTGAAAAACTATTACTTATAATTCAAAAAGTGAATAAATTTTCACTTATAAAGTTTATTCAAAAGTAGATAAATAAATTTTATACACTTATAAATTTTCACTTATAAGTGAATAAAGTTTATTATAATTTAAAAGTGAATAAATTTAATAAATCAATAAGCTTTCATTTCAAGGTGAAACAAAGTTTATTATAATTCAAAAGTGAATAAAGTTTAAAGTATATAAATGTTATATTATAATAAACTTTATGCACTTTTGAATTTTGAAATATAAGTGTACAAAGTTAATTATAGTATAAAGTATAGAAAAAATATAATTTTTTTTTTATATTATAAATCGAGAGTTCAAAAGAGTACATCAAAAAGGAGGGAGGCAGAGCCTCAACCAGCTAGAAGGAGAGCAGCAATGAAAGAGAACCACCAAAGAGAAGAACTATCCGAGATACATATACAGCCGAGAAGCAACAGAGTACAAGAGAACCAGAAGAGCAACCAAAAAAGGATTAGTCCTACGGGTAAACATCTTCAAATTTGTTGACCCAGGATGTCCAACCAATGGGTCCCTCCATCCAGATAGCCTTTTTCTGTTCCAGCAGTTGATGAAAGACCTGAAGGTTATCAACAGAGGGGTTTTTGCTGTTTTGGATCTCCTGCATGAGCTTGGCAAGGGCTTCATCAAACGCCATCTGGTTGTCCAGCACACTAGCTAACTCATAACCATTCTGCATCTCATATATAAACATTGTAGCCCGACCATCACGCAAAAATCTGAGCAACTTCCTTTTTTCCAGGTTGAGCACGCAGCAGACCTGTGAGGCAATTTTAAAATAAATGAGATTTCTATGAAATCCAGTAAGAGATCTGGTAAAACCTTGGAACTTAGAATCATTTCTAAATTTCCATATATGCCAAAGGATGAAAGATGAGAGAACCTACCAAAATAAGTTAGTATCTTTTCTAAGGCCATCAATAAAACCAGTAATAATATCCAAAGTATAAACATAGCGAGTGATGCAAATACCAAACATGAGCCAACCTTCATGGGCAAAGGAACAATCGAAAAATATATGTCTCATAGTTTCAGGAACTCTACAGATAGAACAAATATCAAGGGTGGCATGCTGGTTTCTAATGGGCAGCCTGTCCAGCAGGAGCAGCCATTTAAAGCATTGAATTTTAGGAGGAATAGGAGCTTTCCAGAGCTTATCAAACATTTTATGCCAATCAGAGGAGGAAAAGGAAGAGTACCAAATGACATTAAGATGTTGAGAAACAGAGGTATCATGGTTAAGAAATCGGTATATATCTTTAGCTTTGATAGAAGAGAGGTGAGTACCATCCTGCCGCCTAAAAGAGAGAAATCGGTGAGAATCCACATCAGTATTACGAGGGAGATTAAGGTGAGAACAAGCCATTTTGATGAGGTTATACATTCGCTTATGAGAAGCAGGGATATCAAATTGATTAGCAAGGTCTTCCCAACTGATGAGCTGATTGTGATCAAGGATATCCATGATATACTTAACACCCTTGTTGGCCCAAAATTTAGCCGAACAGCCTTTAGTCAAAGCAAGGGGTTTACCTTGATGGAGAAGATTCCACCATATTGATCGCTCACCTTGAAGAGTATAATGATAATCAAAGGCTGAGTTATCAATATAGTGTCGAATGTTCTCCCATGCTTTCCATAAGGAATGGAAAACCCAAGTTCCCTTCACAGATATGGGGAAATTGCCAAAAACCAAATCACTGAAGGGGAGATGTTTCCAAGATTTAGCAGTTTTAGGCACTCCATTCTGAATGTCATTTCTGACAAGAACTTTCCAGGGCTCGTCACCAACAAGGGATTGAAGGATCCATTTAGAAGAAAGAGCCATTCCTTGAAGTTTGAGATCTTTAAGACCAAGCCCTCCAAGACTTTTCTCTAGATGGCACCAGTCCCATTTAACAGAATGGGCTTTCCTAGAACCGTTGCCATCTGACCAAAGAAAGTGCCTGATGGCTTTCTAAATTTCCAAGATCTGATAGTTACTAAACATCCAGACAGAAGAGTAATATATACTATAGGAGGAGAGAATCTTTTGGCAAACCTGGACTCTTCCAGCAAGGGATAAGAGTCTATGATTCCATTTATTAAGTTTTCTGAAAATCTTGTCTTTTATCCATAACCACATATCTTTGAGGGAAGGCTTGACAGAAAAGGGGATACCAAGATACCTAACAATCTGGTTAGGTCCTCCCCAGGAATAACTGAATTGGCAAAGCCAGTCCGGAGGATGATCACTCCATCCCAGCATAATGGATTTGGAGCTGGAAATATGAGCTCCAGAAGCCTTACCAAACATATCAAGTTTATTACAAAGGCAGATTAGGTTGTCATAACTGAGCTCAAGAAAGAGAGAAATGTCATCGGCAAATTGAATATTGAGGAGCTCGGAGTCATTAGGAAGAGTAATACCACGCACCTTAGGGGAGATGGTGTCATCTTTAAGGATATAATGAAGAGCATCGGAAGCAATGACAAAAAGAGCAGGAGCAAGAGGGCAACCCTGACGAATAGACCGAGACAAAGGAATGGGATTGGTTAGGGATCCATTGACATCAATCATGGCAGAAGCATCTTTTAAAAGAATTTGAATATACTTGCAAAAGATATCAGGGAATCCAAAGGCTTTTAGCATCATCAAGATGAAGTCCCACTCAATTCTGTCGTAGGCTTTTTCGAAGTCAAGGAGAAGCATAGCAGCCTCTTGATGAGAGGAATTGGCCCATTCCATGGCTTCCCAGCTGGAAATGAGGTTTTCCAAGATGAATCGTCCTTTAATGAATACAATTTAGAAATATGATATTTATTTATGATTTCTTATATATATGCCAAAATATAACTCTCTAGATATGTTTTGCTTAAATGTTCAACCATATGCTACTAGATCTTGACGACTAATTACTCTTTCCAAATATTATGTCAATTTAACAAATCTCTTTGTAGATCACACTGTTCATCCATTTTCAACGGCATATGAATTTTAAAGACTAACAGATATAACTCTCAGTTGTACAACTATAGTGCTTACCTATTCAGAAACCATCTAATTGTGGATGATGCTTTTTACTGTTTGACATTTTTTTATCAATGTTATTTTGTCAATAAATATACAATAATTGCAATTGACAATTGATATCTATGTTCGTTTTTTAAAAATGTTTTGTTAATGCTAATTGTTATTCTATATTTTGTTTTCATCAAGTTCAGAAGCTTTTTGTTGTGTGTTACCAAATCGCTGCCCCATGCCCTTGTTCTTGCATGCTTGACCACCTATCGGCTTCCCGTTGCACGCAAATAAAGCGCGCAACCGCTAGTTTAAATGTGAGAGGTGAGATTTTGGGGGTTTTAAATAAATATTAATTTATTTAAATGTGAGAGAAGATTTAATTAAATAAATATGATTTATTTATTTAATTAATGGTCTGAATTTGGTTAAGTGAATTAAATCAAATAAATTGAATAATTTATTTAATTAATAGGAAAATAGGGTTAAGATGAATTAATTAAATATTAATTTAATTAATTATTAATTGATGGTTAAATAATCAAATAAATACTAAGTATTCATTTAATTAAGTGGACAGATTTATGTGACTACAGGTAGTTTTGTTGTTTATACAAATCTATGGGGACAACAGATATCATCTCCATGGTTTTTTCTCTGTATTCAAGGAATTTCATCATCTCCAACAGAGGAATTGAAACTTTCATTTGTGATAATGCATTAGTGATGTCTAAAGATGAAGTGTTTAGCTCAATCTTCTCAATGTGTTCATTCTTAAATGGCTTGACTAATTTAGTGCTGATTTCTTTTGTTTTGGCCATATTTCCATCTCGTGGCTTGGATGTTGTTGTGGTTGATGATTTAGTTTTCATGTTGCTTTCTTTTATGAATAACCCTGTAGGTTTCCCCTGATCTGGATTTACAACTTTTTTTCTCAGATTGTAATTGCTCCTCGCTTGAGCCACAACTGCAATGGTCAGTGCCTTTCATTCTTCTCCTATAGGATTTCTTAACCTAGGGACTTCCTCTTCATCATGATCTGAAAACACTTGTTGCATGCAACATTGATGATTATACCTTCGATCATTTACATAATATTCATAATCATCTTCAGAATGAGTCATAATCATTTACCCCATTAAAAGGTTGAAGTGATAATGTATTTATTGACTGACCAAGGTCATATTGATCATATGCCATTTCTTCACTTTCCAGACTTTGAGCCACCACACATTGCAGTGGAGAGTGTGGTAGATTACATGCATTACACCAAGGATTGTCCTATGTCATGTAATTTCCTTTACTGAGTGGATTAGGTAAATCCTTATTAGAGTTTTATTTTGGAACCTCTGGTTTTCCATCCTTCCAATTTGTGTTGTAAGGCATATCATGGATTTTTGGTCTATCATGTCTATAAAACTCTGGTCTATCAGGTTTACCTACTTTCATAGATAAATATTTCAAGGCACTTAATACTTAATCAAACTTGTCTTCCTCCTTGTTCTATTTAGGAGCTTTTGGGTTATACAACCTTGTGTCATCCCTCTTTCCGATTCTACCAGCATCTTTTTTGTTATTTTCTATGGTGATTGCAATCTTCAGGGCCTCTTGTAGGGTAGATGGTTTCTTTGATCTAATCTCATAATTAGTTTTGCTATCAAATACATTTATATAATGGAGAATACTTACTTCGTTCACAGGCTTCATGCATCGTGAAATTTTGTTTAGCACCTTATTAAACCATTTGTTAAATCCAATCACTGATTCATTATGCCCCTTCTGCATGGTCATAATTTCGTGGAGAGTAAATTCGAGGCTATTTTGATCTCCATATTGCTCCAAAAAGAGTCTTTTGAATTCTGCCATGCTACTAATCGAAGCATCTAGTAATGATCTAAACCAATCCCTTTCTTCCTTAGTTAGTGGCTGCATAAACAATCTCATCTTCACATCCTTAGGTGGAAATCCAAAGTCTTCTATCATGGTATCAAATGCATTACAATGCCCTTCTCCTGTTATAGCACCACTCCTAGTGAATTTTGGAATAACAACTCTTAGATCATTTGAGATAGGGTGTGGGTAACCTATGATTCATGAGAAGTCAAATTGCTTGTACCGATGAGTGTTCACAAACCCACCCAAATCATTATATCTCAAGTTTGCTTGAAATTGACCTCCATAATATTGGCCTTGGTTTATATTGTTATAGGGATAGGTGAAAGGGGGTGCTTGATTATACTATGGTTGAAAATGGGAATGCCGAGCAAATTGATTATATGGATTATATGGTTGTTCAGGTCGAGTTATACAGATTATATTAAGGAGGGTTTAAATTGTGGGAAAAATTACCTAGCACATGATTTTGGTCATGTCTTTGATATGAAGGGTTTTCATGTGCTCTGAAGTTCTGACCTCCACCGCTTGTCCCCGGTACAAAATTTTCTCCTTGAGGGGGCCTTTGGGATTGACTTGCTCTTACACCCTCTCTATTATGTCTTTGTAAATCATGGACCAAGTTGTCTTCATCAAGTTTTATGCCTAACATGGCACAAGCATCCAAGGCTTCCTGTGTCATTCCCTAATTTTTTATTTCCATAGCTGTATCAATAACCTGTTTTACTAGTCCTTCAAACTGCCCCGGTAATCCAGTCGGGTTTCCTGAACTTGTAGAATTCGTTATAAAATTTCTTGAACATGAGCTAGAGGCTCTAGAAGAGAAACCGAGAGGAGTGTTAAATATTTCTTGTGGGTGAACTTTATGCTTTTGTTTTCGTTCTTTATCTACAGTAGTAAAATCCATGTCTTCACCTCCTCTGCCAGCTGAAAAAAGATCTTTTTTGTGCATTGAAAGATGGATTTTGAATACTTTCCTTTTTCAAGATTATATTGATTGTATCATTCATCAAGGAATATATTTCTAGGCCCCATTGGATTTTTTGGTGAATTTTTTTTCTTTTGATTAGTTGTATTTATTTTTTGATTGAAGTCCAATTGTATGAGGGGATATCCTTGTCTCAGAGACCTCCTACCATACATGCAAATGTGTTTTCTTATGTCAGAGTCACCACCTACCTTCAAGAGGAATATTTTGTTATTATTTTCTCCTGATTTATTTCCCACAACATAATTCTTTCTATGTTTGTTCTCCCCAACAGAATCGCCAATCTATTGGTGCTCAAATCAATAGATTGGAAAATTCTATGAGTATGCCTTGCTCAATGATCAAATCTTCCAATTGATTTGGCCAACTAATATAGTGAACCTTTATGGGTTTCTAACTCCCTCACTTCAGGCTCTGTAGAACCTAGGCAGGTGTACCTCCTTATCAACTGACTCTCCAACTTGGTGCCTTTTATAGCAGATTTTACACTATATCTTCTATTTCTAGTTTTATCTCAAAGTGGCATATACCTTTGGGATAGATTATCTTACTATTTTGATTATTTGATTTCTCCTACTTTCTTGATTATCTTCTTTTAATTGATTAATTATTCTTTAATCCAATTCCTACTATACTTCCTTTAACTGTTTCTACTTTGAATCCTACCTATATCTCCTACTAGCATAAGAATAAAACTGGAAATAATTTGATTGATGTCAAATTGAATTTTATATGCAAATTAGACGAGTGCCTTATTTCTTTTTGGAAATAGATTCATTCACTTGCAAACCCTATGTATAACTCTAAAAGATATTTTTTGAATCCTCCCTTGGATAAATTTGTCAACTATCCAACCTCCAATGCTATATAATTGTATAATATCTTCACAGTTTGTCTTATTGAATTTAACTTTCCTTATGAAAGACAGATTAGACAAGACACAACAGGGAAAATTATTCTCAGATGTATCTTGATGCTCCAACTATGTAACATCATACAATTTCTTCACATAGTGACTTAGAGTAGTAATTATCAACTATAGATAATTATGACGGAGAACTAATTCAAAAATGAAAGAATCCACAACACAATTTACAAATAAGGAAACTAATTTCTTTGTATTACTTTGAAATAGAGTCTTGCTCTTGAAACATCAAAATTGCTTGAAACTTAATTTTTTAGAAAACATGCTAAACTTCATAATACTTTTCAAATGATTACATTGATTAATTTATAACATATCAAATGGTTACACCCTTTGAAAAGGGTCTTTTGAAAATAAACTCAATACCTAAAGAAACTAATCATATAGCTAAACATAAATGCCCACTAGTTAAATGTGCCAAATATTTCTCATCATACTGGGTATAACAATCATGTTGCATCTCAAGCCTCTACCCCATCATCACCATGCTTTCTATATACTCTTCCAACTTACCAGCATCTTCATTATTGGCAGCTTTCAGTGCATCCTTGAGCACCTGTTACCATTCCTGAATCCAATTCACTTTCTCCTTCTGATTTCCATCTTCATCAAGCAGGGGTGGGATGCCATTCGTTCCATCACCAAGGAAATCAACACCCTTAGATCTCAGTGCTTACAAATGCTCTTGATGGATTTTCATCAGTTCTTCATAATTATACACAACTCGAGGACCTGCTTCACCTTTGCCTTGGATCTCTTTGAATCGCTCGTGCAATCCTTCATCCAATCTTTCATGCCCCTTAATAAAGGTCAAATTCTTAGTATATACATCCCAGTATTTGTCCATCCATGTCATCAAATTAGTAAACCAATTTTGGATAATCACTAACATGGTTTCACTTTTGGCTTCTCTTAATTTACCAGCCTTGGTTTGAGGTTATGAGCTCTCACCTTGCATTAATAGTTTCTGCAGCTCCTTCTCTTTCAATATCTCCTTCAATGATCAATTTCTTTATTCAGCCTGATATTCTCAAGTTTACCAGATTTTTTCTCTCTCAAAAGTAATTGAATCTAAGCTTTATTCAATTTGGCAATGTTCACCCCTAAATCAGCTATAACTACAAGGTCTATTTCACCAACCTTTAAATTCATAATGTGTCTAAAGGCCTTTTGTGTATCAAAAATTATGGGTTGTTTGTTTGGAGGATACAATGACCAAATCAACATAGACTACTTGTCAGGGTTGTGACCCCATTTATACTTGGGTCACACCTTCTAGAGATAACTCATGTTTTGCATCAATATTATGAAGAAAACTATCAAACACTAAAGCCAAATTCATATCCCACCTAGGAAAGATCAGGACACCTGCATCTTCTAGTAGTTTTCTTCCCTTTTCAGAAGTCATTTGGTCCATTTCCCGTTCTATTTCATTTTCCAGAGTTGCTGACAATTATTTTTCATTAGAGGCATCCACCTCTCGAACACTTTCTCTAATTGATTTTCCTTTCATTTTATACAAAAAGGACATGAATTCAGGAGACTTTATGAAATTGTCATCAGATATAAATCTTTGCAGGCCAATTATCTCAGATCTTCTTCTATTGGAACTTCTTCAATCAGGATCCCTAATAGATGATACTTGCTCCTCAATCAACATTTTGGATAAATTCTCAAATGAAACCTCATCCCCTTCTGATGACTCTTTATCATATGAGGATGACACATCGATAGTCCATTTCTCCCTTACCTTTTTCTCCATCTCCCTATTATGATTATCAATGGCCAATTCGGCCTCCTTTTCATCCATATTTTTTATCAATTCATCCCTCATATATGGGATATGCTCATAATCACCAATTTTCTATTTTTTCCATGCCGAATGGATATATCCTTCAGGATCAAAGTTCTTCCTTGGAGCACCCAACTTTGTATCATAATGGACAATTTTTCTCCATTTGAGATCTTGCCCTTCTCTCCCATTAACAATGAATTCACCAACACATAAGGTTCCAGACATAAAAGCCTGTTTGTGATGTGAACTTAAGTGCATATGATTCAAATCTCCCATTTTCCTTATGATCTATAAATAGGCTATTTTGTCAGGCACTATCTTGGGCAACAATAATGGAGATCCTTCAAAGCCATAGACTCTAATCATGGTCACATCAGAAATGCAATACCAATCACCCCAGTTGTGCTTAAAGGTTTCAGGCCGTCCAAATTTTGTCAACCTTAGGAATGTTTTAACATCTTCCGAGAGTGCAGAATTGCAAGGGTGATCATAAAACTTGTATAAAGATTTTACAAAGTATTCTTCAAAATGAATGTAACTAGATCTAACAAATCTGCAATCCCATAGTGAAGTCCATAATTGGACAGGCAGATGCTTTGTTATCATTATAACATTGCCTTATCCTCATCTCCTTGGGCCAAAGACCCAATTCTTGGCCATAAAATAACACCATATGTATCAGCAAGGAATAAAGTGGGAAGTGGATCCAGGATGAATCTTTCTGGATAGCTGTAAGCCCAATCTCAAGTTACCTTGCTACAAATGTAGCATAATCGAATTCTCTAGCTTTCGGGGACTGAATGTCTATTGCAATGATCATGGATTCTACCCTCATGAAATATGGAGTGTTCAACCCTAAAACCTGACCAACCGAATAGTATGTATAGTTGAAATAATTTTTGAACAAATTTACATGAAATGCAAAACCTTCCCCTGTTTCCAATGGTGCATCAAGATTAAGCAAGTGAAAGGGAAATCTCCATCCTACATACGTAGTATCTAACCTTCAATATTATTCAGACATATTCTCAAGGACAATGGGATAATCATAAATCCCAGGCAATTTAAAAACTTCAGAGATAGCCTCTCTAGATATAAAGAAACGGGGCTTTCCATCCTAGTCAGAGATTGCCCTCTTTTTGGGATCATAATCTTATCGTAACAGTTTTAGGAGATCCACATTGACATAAACATTGGGAACAACTAGTTTTCCCAAGTTCAATTTCCAGGGGTTGCAAATTGGCTCAAGCTCTTCATGCCTATGATAGTGGAACATAAATAACTCACAACCTCTGATGGTTATGTACACATCTCCTACATCACCATAGTTCTCTTCCAACTTACATTCTGCAAACCTCTTGGGTTTAGGGGTGGAACCAGGTAATTGGTCTAATAGATCCTAGTTTAATTTTCTTACTTCTACTTGGGTTTCTACACTTGTTTCCTCAGTTTTTTATTTTTTCCCTTTTCCCTTGCTTGTGTTCTCCCTTTTGCCTCTTCCTAGAACCGCTAGAACTCTCCATTTCATAGGCAATTCAATGAATTTCTTTGAGGAAATCATAGGGGAATTGCTCAAGATACTTACTTGTTTCTCTTATTGTCCCTTTTTTCCCACTCCAAAGTCACCTCTATATGTCTATAATTCTGGTGTGAAAATTTCCTGGACTATGTTTCTCAGAGTGTCGTTTGTGCAGCAATAAATGATCTAGTATGTAAATCAATGGGATAGTCTTTTCGAAATTTGAATTGCTCTGATGATGCATAGCATCGGCTTAACTCTTTCCATCAATGTTTCTAAATTTGTTGCCTTTTTGACAATTTAGTCGTTGCAGATAAATACGGCACTTTCTATAACTATTTTTCCTTAACGTCATTTCGGCATGGGTTATACCGCTAAGTGACCACTAGTTTGATTTTAATCTTTGGGTTACCTATGAAGAATACATCTTGGATGATTCCTATCGGTACTACTTTCATTATCAACATATCAAAAAACTGATTTCCTGACTTCACAAGTCATCCCGATGAAGGCTCTGCCTTTGAATTCATTGTTGTAGAGTCAAAAATATCACCCTCATCACCTTTAGTGGAAATTGTGACATGTGGCACCTCCCCCATGTTGCTTGGAGGATAGGTTCACCAACCTGTCCTTTTATCCACCAGAGAAGTCCATGTCAGCTTCCCCAGAGGTGTTACCAACTTTGTCGATCTGACAGATTCGTAGGACGCAAATGCGGCGTAGAGACATCCTTGCAACGTGCTACTATCCTGCCAACCTGGTAGCCAACAGGTGACCATTGGGATGTTATGACCCATGCTAGGAAGGAATCGTAACGCCTCCCTATGCGACCACCAACATTCAAACTCATCCCTTAGCCTATATCCTTGGTTTTGGGACATTTCCAAAGGATCTTTTGGCAGATGGGAGACTTACTCTTGGAAATTGAAGCTCTTGGAGACATCGCCACTATTGTTGCAGCATTATTAAGCTACCGAGTTTATCAAGCTCATTCTAACACTTGCCAAGCACTAGGGGAGTAATCTAACTCTATCCTGCACTTTCAATATCTCATTTATTTTCCAATTATCAAATAGAATAGCATTGTCTTTATATTGGTCTTTACATTCTTCTTTATCAGCTTCTTCATCATCTTCCTTTCTCGTGGCTTTTTGGGTTGTCTGTGGAGGTGGAAACACCAAAACGGGGTTCTAACTTGGGCAGACTCCAAAACACAACCCCCAACATTTTATCTCTTGCATGTGTGTAGGCACAACTTCGCAAAGAGGAGATTATCTTGCAGGAGGCTTTACAGCGTGGACCGGTTGTGATATTTTCTTATCCTTTAGCATTTTCCTTATTCTGTTTCATAATCTGTGTTTTTTCATAATTTCCAATATTGTTTAGCTATTTTATAAATTTTGTCAATGCATCTAGGACTTTTTCCTCAAACTTTGCACTTCGTCCATACAGGATGACAATGCACCACGTTGGTGTCCCAGCTTCATGCACTCATCCCGAGGACAGAGGCTCTACAGAGCTGTCCAGAGATGCTCCTCAGGTGGTTGACACTCTTTGTATAAATCTGTTATCCCCTAGCTCATCTTAGCACCAATTTGTAGGGGAATTAGAAGGAAAATTTGTCCTTAAAGATTCATCAACCTTGAGGTGACAAATTCCCTCCATTACAGCTATGAGTTACCCTGATAGAGGTATTTCAACCAAAAGCATGTCATCGGAGTAACTATTCTAATGACCATCCATATGCCTATTTTCGGAATAAATTATGCTATTGAATCATAGGTGGTTCATTATCCCAATCTCATTAGTTATACCAATAAGGATTCCTTCTCCATTTTCCTTTTATTGCCATAGGTTTCCCTGACATTGATTTCTTCAGTCATAAGTTCACAATCAAGATAGTTTTCATGATCAGAACTTTGTTGATGTGTTATTTCGACTTCTTAAGTTATTCCGATGAGCCTGCATAATTTTTTTTTTTATATTTTCTTTCATCAGGATAACTTACTCTATCAGTATTACGAAATACTACTACTATGCCTTTGGTGGTTACTTCTATAGTCATTCATATGCCCTATTTGGTATAGTTACACCGAAGTAGTGATATCGGGATAGTTTTGTTCCATCGGGATCACAAAGAATTGTTGTTCCACCTTTATTAATTACTCTGATGGATGGTCAATACCTCATGTTTGATAATAATATCCTCATATTGGTGTCTAACATTGATTTATCAGATTGAAATAACTATTTCGATATATACATGAAATGTTGATTGGTGAAGGTTATTTTGTTGATCTTTCTTGAGTCTATCAAGAATTCTTTATGTAGAACTGAGGCATAGTGGAGATAGTATGTGGGATTTTTATAGTAGGTAAAAGAAAACTTTTGTAGCTTCAACCTTTCATCATCTTAAATACAAAATCTTGGTAATGACTGACATGCTAGGGATACTAAGTATTGAAATTTTGGGGTTTTAACAGAGTGAAAACTCCTATAGTCGTGGCTATAAGTTTCAAATGTGTTTCTTCAATCTTATATATATATATATATATATATATATATATATATATATATATATATATATATATATATATATATATATATATATATATATATATATATATATATATATATATATATATATATATATATATATATATATATATATATATATACATAAAATGGACATAGTCCATATGTGTTTGCATTAATCGAAGTTCATAAATAAATAAATAAATAAATTTATTATGAACTTCGATTAATGCAAACACATATGGACTATGTCCATTATATATATATATATATATATATATATATAAAAGCTAGACTATTATCGTAATGTTATAAATGATCGATCAAATACTTACTAAAAACTAGATTAATGGATCAATCAAAACTGTTTATTGTATATTAAATTTATGAAAGAAATACATATATAAATATGTATAGATATATATATTTATTTAAATATATTTTCTCATATTAAAAAGAGATATTAATTCCCCCATCTTTAAAAAAATTTATACAATATCAAAATACAAAATGTGCATCAAATTTGGAGGGGGGCATGCTTTAATTTTGACCACGTATTGTGGTGGGGTTAGGGTAAAGTTTTAAATAAATGCAAACCACTAAGTAGTTTTGCATGTGGCACTAGTACATTCGGGGCTAATTTCTGACGGTCGATTGTCGGAATTGCGACTACTTTTCGTCAGACTTCCGACAAAAGTAGCCTTCAAAAACTCATCATCGGACTTGTCGACGATGCCTCTGACCATCGGAAGTAAGACGACCCCATGGACTCTGCTGACGATGGGCATGATTTCTCTTCCGGTCAAAAAAGTTGTCGGACATACATCATCCTCATCGGATGTTTGTTTAGATTGCGTCGGAATGTCGATGAAAGTTTGAAACTTTGCATTGATGGGAATGTTATTTGTCTGATGGTTTTGTTGTCGGTCCATTAATATTCATCAACGACCGTCCGACAAGGAAGTGTCGTCAGACATACAACATCCTCGTTGGATGTTTGTGTAGTTTGAGTCAGAATTTTGACGGATTCCAGAAACTTTGCACCGACGAGAACGTTGTTGGTCCGATGATTCCATCGTCGCTGGAAAGCTTAGTCTCCATCGTAATTTCGATGAAATTTAATTTTTAAAAAAATTATTATTATTATCTAGATGTAAAGCACACCTCATTGATATGTAAAATAAATGATATTCTATCCCCATCAACTACCAATAGGGGGCATAGGTTTGAAGCTAATATGAGACGCACTGGTTTCAAGCTAATATGATCAGGCACACCATGGTTGAGATGGTCCAAATCCTAAGAGGACTATATGAACCACTAAGTACTGGTAAACCTATTAAAAATGGTGCTGATAGGGAATTAGCTAACCCAAATACAAGAGCCTTTAAAGCTAATCAGGGAGATGAAATGACTTTATCTACCTTATCTAAGTTAGTTGTTCTTGGGAGCTACCAAAACTTATCTACTATATATATACATGAAATGAATTTATCTACTATATATACACATATTTCTTATAAGCATATCCCAAATTGATAATCTCATATAAAGTGTCATCCTATGTCAATACATGACATATACTTATTGAATGACATGTATATATCTCATACTAAATAGTCACTCATTATTATATATTCAACATATAGTCAAAGATGATAATCATGCATTCCAAACTACATGAATATCCTCTTTAATAAAATAAATCACATGTACAAGGTTATTGGGTTGATCAAGTCCAATAGAAAAGTACAATAGCTAAAGATAGTACTAAAAATAATGTTACTAGCATCTTAAAAGAAAACATAAATGCATTATGACCACCCACAAAACACTTGATATAAAATAGTTCCAACCTTTCTTTTGTTTAAGTAACTAGGGTATTTGAATTTAAATTTTGGTATAAAAAAATAAAATTTTAAAGGTCTTCTCTCCCCCTATATAGTTCAACATTCCCACATGTTTACTCCTAAAAATTTTCAACTCATTTAGATATCTTATTTTCTAGTTATGAAATTGATCTTGGGACCTATGGGTTAATGGCCCATAATATACTTAAGTGAAGTTAGCATAAACCATATCAATTATGTTCAATTACATCAATCTCCACTTGGAGTGTTTAATATACATATCATCAATGATTACAATGCTTATTTCAATATACATTTGAATTGCAACTTGCAAGAATAGATGAAAGAGAAAGAACATGTGTTGAGGGAGGTGGAAGTACTCCCGAAGTGATCACGAATTGAGTCCATCGATCCCCAACGGTGGTTTGCAATGCCACCCGACCACGTGGAACCCTTAGGTCCACCCCATCGTGCTTGTGGAGATAGTTCCAAATAGTCAATCAAAGTATACAAGGGGGATGATAGGCTGACACATGCCATACATGATGCATACATCACACAAGTAATGGAACAATACAGTGCAACATCAATAAAGAAGGATGATACCAAGTCATGAATCTACATAGGGTCACTACTTTAAAACTACACAAGGCAATAGGTTCTAGAGTGCAGTGGAGGAAGTGTCATCATATGTCTCTTTGCACAAGTCCCAACACTCTATGTGTGGGCTTTCCTTTCATTGTATGTGCTTATGGGGATGCACCATATGGAACAAAGAATTATCTCATACATATGAGAATGACAATCACACAATCCCTATGCTACATGAGGGGCTATGTCTCTTTGCAAAAGTCCTAACGCTCCATAATCCATGTGTGAGTGGGCATTCCTTTTCCCATAAGTCCCAACGCTCCATGTGTGAGCATGCCTTCCCAAAACACCCTTGGTTTTGTGATAGCCCTCAAGGCATGCTCAAGGAACCAATTTTCTTGTTATTTGTTTTAACCCAAGTCTATTGTTATGTTATCACTTGATTACAAAACACCCCAAACATGAATGCCAAGCGTACCACTTTCAGATGAGGGACATGAGTGGGAGCCACTCCCTAGTCTCACTCTAAGACTAAGTTCATGCCATATCTAAATGCAAGACATCTCAAATACATCAAATTGTCTCAATTGCAAAATGCCATTTTCATACATAAGCAAGACATACTCAATTGGTCACAACACCAAGAGAATTCACATATATGTTATCATGATTCCATAATAGAATATCATCTCAAAATCATCAAATACCACTTTTCAATAATTCCCAAGTTTGGACCAAAAACCAGTCATGAGGCCAATTACCATTGCTGAATGAATGAATGAAAGATTTTAATGACATCCATGAGACTAAATAGTCTATGGTACCAAGACAAACACCCTTAACTAATGGACCTCAAAAACCTTTAAATTTCAAAGTGCATAAAATGAAAATGCAAGATTAGCCTTTTGATTCTAATCAACTCAACAGTACAATACTCCCTCGATTTGTCATTTCAACATCCCAAATAGAATTGAACAACATAACTGGTGCAGGAGCACCTAGGACTTAGATTGTTTAGTTTTTCAATTTTGGCTTGTATTGACCCTAGCCAAGTCAATGGTGATTAAGGACTCCAGGAGGGTCCAAGAATTAGAGTTTTTAGTCAATGTAGGCCTAGGTTGTGTTCATAATTCTTAGGTTTGCATTTTTTGTGTAAATAGTGAGTTTGAGTAGATAATTGACCTTTTTGATGGTCAAAAGTGTAAAAGCTTGGTACAGGCATTAGGGAGGGTTAAATTAGTATTAGGAAAGTTTTAAAAGTCATTTGTGATGACTTGGAATAGGTCTTATAGGTTGGAAAGACCAAAAGTGCAAAAATTGCAAAGTTACAAAAAGTTGTCATGACAACTTTTGTCCTGAAATGGTTAGCGATGGAGTTAGGGATTTTTCAATGCCTTAGGATGACTCCACATGTGGGACATATATAAGAACCTTCTCTTTCATGATTACCAAGGTTGGTGAATGTGTTTTGCAAGCTTAACAATATGAAACTACTCATTTTCAGACTAGTTGGCAACGTTTTGCCTTGATTTTACTCATTTTGTAATTAAAGATGGATTCAATCCATTGATCCAAAAATGGATTGAGTTTCTCTTGTGTTTTATTGTGTTTTTGGTTCAATTTAGAGATTTGTAGACACTGTTCATTAGTGTTTTCTTGCTTTAGTTTGCAAGCACCCAGTTTTGGCTTGTACATAACAGTTTTCTTGTATATAACAGTTTTCTTGTAAATATGGCTGCCCCATGAGTTCCACACGTGCTGCCATCATGGATTGTTGGGAAATGATGAGAAACCATTTGTATAGTGTAAATATACAAGTGCAAATGCTAGAGAAGAGCTTTTATATGACTATCACCTTATTCTAGGCGAGTCCAGGAGCAACCCGGCTAGAGGAAATAAGGTAAAAATGGAGTGTCAAGTGCAGGGGTGGATGTCTAATCACTTCCTTAGTTTTTGAAGGGGTCCAAGGAGTTGGGAAAAAATTTCCAATGCAAGGAGGATCCTTGAAGGGGTCATTTAATGCACAAACCCCAACTTGACCTGTCACTGCCACCTAGAAGGCCTAGAAACCCTCCAAAACACTCATTTTGGGGTTAGCACATTGAATGGTGGAACAAGAAGATAAAACCAAAAAAATATATTGAGGTTAGATGAATCATTGAAATAAATCCAAATTTGTTTGGCGGTCTTTTGGACCGTTTTCACTCAAGCCCTAAAAAACCAATTTTAGGAGGCCTAATTGGGCTAATTCCTTGTAGCCCTTTTCTAGGCAAGATTTTGAAATCGGTAAGAAAACTATTGATGGAAAACCTCAAATGGACCCTAAATTCATTCAAAACATAAAAGAAGATACCTCCACACCTCTGCAACACCTCACAATGGTAGGATGTCATTTTGACATATTGAAGCCAAGAAGCCATAATTGAGTACATGGGAAGCATTATAAAATGGTAGGGTTCCTAGCCAAAACACTTGAAGCAAAAAACCTTAGAGAGATCAAGAATAAATCCCTAGAAGAGATTGAGAAGTACTTGAAGGTCTAGAGAGAAACTAGGCCTAGTGAGTTGGTGCAATTGAGCAACACTAGCTACGTGAAGTGTTGAGCAAACTAGGTGAACCCCATCAAATTGGTATCAGAGCCTACAAGATTTGGGATAGGTGAGTAGATGTACTTAGTGGAATTTGTAGGAGACAACAACATGGTGACCAATTCAGATTTGGCAAAGAAAGTGGATGATTGAGAGGAAGAGAATAGATTCCTGAAGGAGAAGTTGCTAGAATTGGAGAGTAAGCTCGGAGAGGTAGAAACCAAGGAAAATGAAACTTGTTGGTAAAAGTGGAAGGAGCAGAAGGGAAGGGTAAAGAAGTGGTAGAGATAGACAAGATACCTGAACCTGATCCTATCCTAGAGCAAGAACCTTTTTTGAAGGCATTGAAGGCCTTGAGTGGCAAATCACTGGAAGGATTGCCATTGTTTTCTGGTAAGATGGAGGCAGAAGTGGTCCTAGAGTGGATAGAAGGCATGGAGAACCATTTTGAATGTGAAGGCATAACTGAAGCCCAGAGATTCAAGGTATCCAAGTCAAGGATGAGAGGAGATTCTCTCACATGGTGGAAATTTCTGAAAGATGAAAGGAAGAAAATGGGTAAAGCACCCATCTCTTCTTGGAAAGGGATGTTAGTCAAAATCAAAGAAGTCTATCTCCTTGATGACTATGAAGTGAAAATTCATAGGAAGAGGCAAAAATTAAGACAAAAAGATCTTGATGTCAGTAGCTATATAGAGGAGTTTCACAAACTTAGCCTTAGATCTCATGCGGTGGAAGAAGAGAGTCTCAAGGTTGCTAGGTACTCAAGGAGAGTCTAATGAGCCCAAAAATAGTCCATCAAACCTATCAACTTTCCCTTAAGGTAAAGGAAAAACTGAAAAGAAGATATGAATGAAGCAACAATAGGGGAAGGGGTAGATGAAAATACAATAGAGGCCATAGAGGAGGCTTTGGAGGAAGAAGTTCTGAACAAAGAACTCAAGGAGAGTCTAAACTCACTGAGCAACAAGATAGTGGCAGTAGTAAAGGAGGATTCAATAGAGGAAGGGGATCCAATAGTGGTTTCAAAGGAAGATCTAGTGGCCAAGGTAGAGGTTCCTAATACTTTGCAACAATGAAGTGTTACCATTGTAACCAACTTGGTCATCCAGCATATAGGTGTCCAGAGAAGGGATCATCAACACATGGTGGTGAAAGAAGAGTGAGATATCTTCAAGAAGCAAGACTTCAGAGGTTTCCTTAGAGTCAGAGTTAGGTGAAAAATTGATGATAATGAGAACATTGATCAAAGAACTAGCCAAAGAAGAGCCAAGCCAAAGAAGGTCCTTATTTAGGATCAAATGCAAGATTATGGACAAAGTGTGCAAAGTGATCATTGATTCAGGGTCTACAAACAACATTGTGTTAGAAGAGGCAGTGAGTAAGCTCAAATTGCAAAGGATACCTCACAACAATCCCTATAGAGTCGCTCGGTTGAACAAAGGCCAATATGTCCTAGTTAATGAGCAAGCATGGGTGGATTTTACCTTTAGAAGGTATAAGGACAAGGTACTATGTGATGTCCTACCCATGGATGCATGTCATCTTCTATTAGAAAGACCATGGAAATTTGATAGACAAGCTATCCATGATGGAGCCAAGAATGCATACTCATTCAAGAAAGATGGAGTCACATTCAAGATTCAGTCTATCCTTGAGGAAGGAGAAAAGAGGGCAGAAGGTCCTAATGTTCTTTTGGTGAGTGAAAAACAGTTCTTAAAGACACTTGAGGAAGGTGAATGTATAGGGTTTTCACTTGTGATGAAGCCCAAAGAAGAAGACAAGAAAGAGCAGCAAGATTTTCCATTAGAGGTGCAAGATTTGTTGAAGAAATTCAAAGGCATAGTAAGTGAAGGACAACCAACCACCTTACCTCCTAAAAGAACCATAAGCCATCAAATAGACTTCATTCCTAGAGCATCCTTGCCTAATAAGGCAGCTTATAAAATGACCTCTCAACAAAACGTTGAAATTGCCAAGCAAATCCAAGAGCTCTTAGACCAAGGCCTAATTAGGAAAAGTATTAGCCCCTGTGTTGTCCCTACCATGTTAGCACCAAATATAGGTGGTACTTGGAGATTGTGTACTGATTCTAAAGCCATAAATAGGATTACCATCAGATATGGGTTTCCTATTCCTAGAATAGAAGACCTAATGGATTATTTAGAGGAAGCCAAGTACTTTACCAAGATTGACCTCAAGAATGGCTATCATCAAATTAGGATTAAGGAGGGTGATGAATGGAAAACTACATTTAAGACTACTGAGGGTCTTTATGAGTGGCTTGTAATGCCATTTGGCTTATACAATGCTCCAAGCACCTTCATGAGACTCATGAATGAGGTGATGAAGGACTTCATAGGTAAATTTGTGGTGGTATATCTAGATGATATTCTCATTTTCAGTAAAGATAGGGTAGATCACATTAATCATTTGCAAGATGTATTACAAAGATTGTATGATGAAAATCTAACCATGAATTTGGATAAGTGTGAGTTTGTCAAGCAGGATTTGGTTTACCTTGGGTTTGTTTCATCTCAAGGAAACCTCAAGATGGATCCAAGCAAGGTTGAAGCCATTGTAAATTGGCCTACTCCTAAGACATCAACATAGGTGAGAAGCTTCCATGGACTAGCTCAGTACTACAAGAAGTTCATTAGGCAATTCAGTACTATATGTGCACCAATGCTAGATACCATTAGAGGTGGAGTAAAGGCAAAGTTTCAGTGGGGTGAAGCAGCAAACAAAGGTTTTGAAACCTTGAAGGAGAAGATAGTTTCCCAACTAGTGCTAGTGTTTCCTAGTTTTGAGAAACTTTTCATTATAGAATGTGATGCAAGCAATGTTGTAGTAGGTGTTGTCCTAAGCCAAGAAGAAAAACTAGTAGCTTTCCATAGTGAGAAGCTAAGTGATGCCAAGAGGAAGTACTCCTCTTATGATCTTGAGTTGTATGCTTTAGTGCAGGCATTGAGGAAATGGAGACACTATCCCCTCCCTAAAGAATTTGTGGTCTATAAGAACAACCAAGCATTGAGTTTCCTAAACTCACCAAGATAAACTCAGTCATAAACACATGAAATGGGTGGAGTATATGCAGGCCTATACATTCACCATTAAGCAAAAGAAAGGGCAGTTAAACCAGGTAGCTGGTGCATTGAGTAGAACACTGTTAACAATCCAACAAATCCAATTGAGAAGCATAGGTGTGGATAGTTTTAGAGACTTGTACCCGGAGGATTAAGACTTCTCAAATGCCTACAAGGTGTGTAAGGAGTATCAAAATCACTTCCATAGTGAGTATTCTGATTTTACTTTGCAAAATAAACTATTGTTCAAAGGTGGGCAGCTTTGTGTGCCTAGAGGCTCAATGAGAGAAAACCTTATTCAAGAGAAGCATAATGGCAGCCTTAGTGGACATTTTGAAGTCAATAAGACTCAAGAGTTGGTTCAAAGATACTATTATTGGCCAAGGATGATTCAAGATGTGAAGAAATATGTGGAGACTTGCATAGTTTGCCAAAAGGCCAAGGGTACTTCTACAAATGTCGGTTTATACCAACCTCTTCCCATACCAAATAGACCTTGGGAATGCATTATCATGGATTTTGTAGTAGATTTACCAAGGACAAAGCAGGGATATGACAACATTATGTCATTGTGGACAGATTTAGCAAAATGGCTCACTTTGTGCCTTGCAAGACTACTCATGATGCATGCCAAATTGCTCAATTTTTCTTCAAAGAGGTGGTGAGGATAAATGGTTTACACATGAACATTGTTTCAGATAGGGAATCAAAGCTCATGACTCACTTTTGGAAGACACTATGGTAAAATCTTGGCACCAACCTCTCTTTTGGATCAACCTACCATCCTCAAACAAATGGGAAGACCAAAGTGGTGAATAGAAGCTTGGGAAACTTGTTGAGGTGCATTACTAAGGAATATGGTCAAACATGGGATCAAGTACTCTCACAAGGTGAATATGCATATAATGACACCATAAATAGGACTACCAGCAAGAGACCTTTTGAAGTGTTCTATGGTGTGCATCCAAGAGGAATTTTGGAGTTGAGAGACTTAGGAAGTGTAGCAGCAAGAAGTGGATATGCAGAGGACTTTGCTCAATCAATGAAGGAAGTCCATGAATCAGTTAAACAAGCATTGATGGAGAACACAAGAAAACTCAAACAAAAAGTTGATGACAAACAATTTCAAGTAGGAGATATTGTCATGGTGAACTTAAACAAAGCAAGGCTACAACAAGGAGTGCCAAACAAGTTGCAAATGAGGAGGATAGATCCATGTGCCATTCTAGCCAAGTATGGAGAAAATGCATACAAGTTGGATCTACCTAGTGACATAGGCTTGTCATCGGTTTTCAATATAGTAGACTTAGTTGCATACAAGGGACCGGTTCAAGGTTTAGATTACAATCACTCAAAGGTTTCAGATGATGTGAGCAACCTTCAGTTACCATCCAAACCAAACCAAAGGCCGAGAAGGTGTTGAGTTCAAGGATCGCCAAGAAGACAAGGCATCAAGCCTATTGGGAGAACCTAATCAAATGACAGGGTATGGATGATGTTGAATCTACATGGGTGATGGAAGCAGAGTTTAAGAAGCTTGGAATTGATCAGAATCTGATTCCTAAGAAGCTGACATGATCTTTTTTTGTTTGGGAGAATGGTGCAGGAGCACCTAGGACTTAGATTGTTTAGTTTTTCAATTTTGTCCAAGAGTTAGAGTTTTGAGTCAATGTAGGCCTCGGTTGTGTTCATACTTCTTAGGTTTGCATTTTTTGTGTAAATAGTGAGTTTGAGTAGGTAATTGACCTTTTTTATGGTCAAAAGTGTAAAAGATTGGTACAGGCATTAGGGAGGCTTAAATTAGCATTAGGAAAGTTTTAAAAGTCATTTGTGATGACTTGGAATAGGTCTTATAGGTTGGAAAGACCAAAAGTGCAAAAATTGCAAAGTTACAAAAAGTTGTCATGTAGGTTGGAAAGACCAAAAGTGCAAAAATTGCGAAGTTACAAAAAGTTGTCATGTAGGTTGGAAAGACCAAAAGTGCAAAAATTGCAAAGTTACAAAAAGTTGTCATGACAACTTTTGTCCTGAAATGGTTAGCGATGGAGTTAGGGATTGTTCAATGCCCTAAGATGAATCCACACATGGGAAAGATATAAGAACCCTCTCTTGCATGGTTACCAAGGTTGGTGAATGTGTTTTGCAAGCTTAACAATCTGAAACTACTCATTTTCAGACTAGTTGGCAACATTTTGGCTTGATTTTACTCATTTTGTAATTAAAGATGCATTAAATCTATTGATCCAGCAATGGATTGAGTTTATCCTATGTGTTATTGTGTTGTTGGTTCAATTTAGAGCTTTGTAGATACTGTTCATTAGTGTTTTCTTTCTTTAATTTGCAAGCAGCCAATTTTGGCTTGTATATACCAGTTTTCTTGTAAATATGGTTGCCCCATGAGTTCCACACGTGCTTCCATCATGGCTTGTTGGGAAATGATGGGAAACCATCTGTATAGTGTATATATGCAGGTGAAAGTGCTGGAGAAGAGCTTTGATAAGGCTGACACCTTATTCTAGGCGAGTCCAGGAGCAACCTGACTAGAGGAAATAAGGTGAAAATGGAGTGCCAAGTGCAGGGGTGGATGTCTAATCACTTCCTAAGTTTTTGAATGGGTCCAAGGAGTTGGGACAGAGTTTCTAATGCAAAGAGGATCCTTGAAGAGTCCATTTAATGCACAAACCCCAACTTGACCTGTCACTACCACCTAGAAGGCCTAGAAACCCTCCAAAACACTCATTTTGGGGTTAGCACATTGAATGGTGGAACAAGAAGCTAAAACCACAAAAATATATTGAGTTTAGGTGAATCATTGAAATAAATCCAGATTTTTGGGGGGGTCTTTTGGACCGTTTTCACTCAAGCCCTAAAAAACTGGTTTTAGGAGGCCTAATTGGCTAATTCCTTGTAGCCCTTTTCTAGGCAAGATTTTGAAATCGGTAAGAAACCTATTGATGGAAAACCTAAAATGGACCCTAAATGCAGTCAAAACATAAAAGAAGACACCTCCACACCTCACAATGGTAGGAGGTAATTTTGACAAATTGAAGCCAAGAAGCCATAATTGAGTCCATGGGAAGCACTGTGAATTGGTAGGGTTCCCAGCGAAAACACTTGAAGCAAAACACCTTAGAGAGATCAAGAATCAATCCCTATAAGAGATTGAGAAGTAATTGAAGGTCTAGAGAGCAACTAGGCCTAGTGAGTTGGTGAAATTGAGCAACACCAGCTAGGTGAAGTGTTGAGCAAACTAGGTGAACCCCATCGATAACCTCGTATATACTCGTAATTTCCAAATTTGGTTCATACAAATCATATGATCATCCAAATGGAGAGATTTAAATTGGAAGAATACTTTAATTCACTCAACAATTCATTTGCAACTAACTAAAATCAATTCAATTGAAAAACAAAGGAGGAATTTGAGTTCCTACCTCAAACTTGACCAAATCTTCAAATTGACAATGTAATTGAACATAATTGAGATGAGACATGAGTTTCTTAAGTGAAGTTACCCATAAAATATGTACAATTGTTTGAATTATTTTAGCATAAACCACAATGAATCTACACCTATAGTCCAAAGTAATCTAGCGAGGCATGCTATCTAAAATCCAAAATCATGAGTATTGGATCCAAGAGTATAGCAAAAAAAATCAATTATAGCAATCTATTATACATAATATATCAAAGCAATTTGCAACCATATCTATTTAAGAACAATTCAACATATAAACTCTTATATTTCTATTTTTTGGTAAGCATTATCAGCTATAATAAATATATAATACTGTAAAGAAGTCTTTATTGTTCATTATATAAATGGGGATATGTATAATATGGTATCATTATATATATTTAATTGTAATAGATAAGATTTGAAAGATATGTTTTATGTTTATATGTATTTATTCAAATAACTGATCTTTTGTCATTGAAATATAAGGATATATACCACTTTATTACTATTGAAAATTACTCACTGAGAATTAAAACAAAATAAATCTAGGATATGGAACAAAATTTTCTTAAGGTTTGACAATGGATGTATCCCTCAAATCAATCACAAAATTAACTATATAGATCAATATCTTACTTGAAATCACATAGAGAAATCTTATTGATTGACTATGAACATGTTACCTTAGGATGAGCTTAGATATGAATTTGGAGTTATCAAAGCAATGTTAACATGTATTAGACATCTGGGATAACAACATAGAGAAAGTGGAATATAAGATAGGTAAGAGTGAAGTGCCTTGGATGGAATGTTGGAAGAGATGTGTGGGACCCTTGCACACCCCATAAAAGCATTTAGAAGCCATAAAAAAGTGTCATAGACCAAATATTAATGATTGTCCTAAGGGTACCGATTGTGAAAATCACAAGTTTACTAGTGATACTACCTACTCAAACAAGTTGTGTTTGGAAACCCCACTAGGTGTGTATGTAATGGTAATGAAATGTCCTAAGAGTAGCCCTTACATCAGTGTGCACAAACCTTGGTGTCACAACAGTGTTGGTGTGGCCTTGGGCCAATGGTGGTTGACTGTTACAATTAGGACAATGATCTCAAACACAATTTACGGTGTTTATAACTCTAATGTCCCAATCTACTTGTATATATTTTCAGAAAACAATTAACAACCCAACCATAGCTATTAATAAGATTTCCCCATAAAATGCAGGCAAAATGTATCATCATTGATAGGATAACTGACTTGCATTTAGTAAGAGACCTCAATGAGTGGAGTTTCATACTGAAAAGAGTACTTGCAATAAAGATATTGAAATCAACGAGACATTATGCATTCAAAAATCCACAAGGAAGATCTAATATTTATGAATGAAATTGCAAATGAATCTAAGTTACATGTTTGATATCTTACTTATATCATGGGAACATAAAATGTATATATGCACTCAACAAACCTCTTTGCTTGTTTATTTGAGAATGTTGCTAGGAATTAATAGGTGAATGATACATTGATCTACACATGAATCACTTTTACTTTCCCTATACTTTCATCCCTTTGTCAAGGCCGCATACCCCCTAACACTTTAATATTGTTTCCACCCTCATGATTACTTGAAGTCCATGCTCAAATCACACTAAATGACAATACTTAGTACAAAATTGTGACCATAGCCAAGGAAGCCCAAATTTACTCATTCTCAACATAATAAGAAATAACTAAATCATCTGGACCATTATTCATAACATAACCTCTTTTTCACATCATGGAAGGCCAAAATTACAAGGGTCATGCTTCTTCGAAGAAGCCACTATTCAGAGCCACCAAACTATCAACAAGAGTAGAAGCTATTAGGCTCATACAATTTTAGGACATATAAAGAGTTGAATCAAAAGCGAGATCATGAAGCATACAATAGAGAGGTATTCATGGAATAGACATCTAAAAACATCTCATTCATGAAGTAACAAAATGCTAAAGAAAATGACAAGTAATAAAAAAACTTACAAGGATGAGGCATATTCATAACTTTTGCAGTCCTGCCATAGATATCAACACTAGAAGCAACTCATATTGTTAGTGTACATAAAAGACAATATGGGAGTTCATTATACCCAGCAATTTGTGGTGTTGTTGTTCGTGTTGGCTCTGTTGGACCCTGCAATTAAGATTCAATATACATTATTCAATAAGATTAACTGTGCAACATAATGAAATATTTAAAAGTGTGTTATCTTGTTGAGCTTCGCTTGGTTTTGAGAATATTGTAATTTTCTCTACTTAACAGTGCTAACCACGTGAAGGTGGAAGCTCATTTGGCCCCTTCCCCCCCCCCTAACATCACTCTAAATTCCCTGTTAACATCTTATAACATTCATTCATTCATTCTTTCTACCATTAATAAAATATAACATTCATTCATTAATATGACATAACGTTCATTAACACATAACATTGATTAACATTAATTAACACGTAACATTCATCAATATTAATTAACACATATCATCCATAACCATTAATTAGCACATATTTACATTCACTAACACATAAAAATCAGTCATTATCAAATAAGGTAGATTACAATCATTTCTTTTTTTCTTTTTTCTTTGAAGCTATGAAAAGACTAAGTGGAACATCGGTTTCTTCATCAATTCCCCCCTTTGCAGTTATTCCGCCCTCTGCTTGTGACCCATTACATGATCCATTACATCTCATGACTCCATTACATGTCCACACTTGGGTTTACAAACACAACTCTGTCAAAACAAAAACTATATCACTAGTAAAACTATGACTGTGACAATCAATACCCTTAGCACAGTCATAGAAATTTAATCTATTTCATTTGGTTTTGATCCACAAACCCTTCTGAAGGTTGCATAGGGTCGCCTCACCCCTCTCTCTGTCATCAACCACTTCAAAATACCAATCGCTTGGTCTTTCCACCAAATTCTTCACTCTTACTGCCTTTTATTGTCTAATACATAGTGATATCAGACTGTCCTCATGCCCAAACACGTACCAAATCTAATTTGGAGCCCTGCACACAACATAATATGATACATAGCATGAAAAAAGGCCTTCCCACACATTTGGGTGAATTTATATGCATGGGAGACCAAACTATACATTATTCACTCCTCTCGGTAAACACTAGGTAGGGTTTTGACATTTTTTGGAAAAACTGTCATATCTTCCTTAAAACGCTATGAAATTCAATGCCACAAAAAGACAAAATGAAGTTAACTCTATAAACTACAATCTTGTATTTATTTTTAATCGATGCTTTCCTACATTGTTTGATCTTCCATCTTGTTAGAAATCTCATCTCTATTATGCTTTGATGGATGTCGCATCCTATTACAAACCTCACATTTTGGCACTGGCAGAAAGGATTCTAGCAAAGGTTGTGGAATATGGCTTTTAAATCTACCAATTATTATTCCATCTTGTGCATATGAATTTTACATGTAGAAGAAACAAATTTGATAAATAGGCCATATGGTGGATGATAAGTGAAGGATTTTTCATACTAAAGGTGTGGAACTAGTGGCTTTGGTACATGAAGGTGACTAGAGGTTGTGGAAGGAGAAATGGTGGAAGTTGTATCTATGGTAGTGGAAGTAGATGTTATTTACGCATGAAAATGTTAAGCTAATACTCATAAAATAGCTATAAATCCAACTTAAGGCATTCTATTTGTTAATAAATTTCTCTAGCATTAAGCTATTGCCCCCTTTCTTACCATTCCATTGTTGGCTTGAGTGTAAATTATTTTCAACACCCATTATAAGATACATTATAGGTTCTTTGGGTTCCTAACCTAACCTAGCTTTGATAACATTTTGAGCTACTACTCATGGACTAGTTAGGTTACCAAGATATGACCTTCTATTTGTTGTTAGAATGTGATCTATGACTAAGTATTAGAGGATCTTACTAACTTGGGTATCATGCTTTTATGTGTCTCCGACATGACTCCTAGTAACTATATAAGGATCTTACTAGTCCTAGATCTATGCAAACATTTTAGTCATCTTGTGACAGTCAAAGAGGGCAATAGTAATAAGTCTTCATGATGGAAGTCCATTAAAGGTGGTAGTCAACATAGTGAAAAAGCCTAATCATGTTTAGAGCAATAGGCAACCCTAAGAACAAGAAAAAATAGTCATGTGATAATGCATAGGACAACCTTAATGCCCAAGTTTAGAGAGAATATACAAGATGAATAATGATAGTCTACCAGCAGGAATAAAGACAAGGGTTGTATGCGGGAAAAGTGGGGCGATGAAACTTAAAATGTGAAAATTATGCTCAAAGAGGCTTGTCCAAAACACCCACAGGACTTCTTGGTGCAAGTTATGGAGTCACAAAGAATGACTCAACTTCCCAAGGTAGGTTCTATGGTTCTCTATCTCACAAGGTCCCTCAAGCGAATGCCTTTTCTCTCAGATCACTGAGCAAAGTGACTTAGGGATGACTAATGCAAGAACGAGGGATGCTTTTGATTGATTTTAACATGAATGCATCCTATTTATGCATGATTCTACAAATGAGTTAAACTAGATTATAAGATGACAAGGTTAGTATAAATACTATCCTAACATGATATACTAGTTAATGATTTAAGCTAATGATAAAGGAAATATTCTAAAATGCCATATTAGATTAATTCCTGTTACAAAGAGAGGCTAAATGTATTGATAAAATTGAGCATAAATGAGATACTAAAAGCTTGGATGATCTTTGAAATGGAGGAAGGAGAGCTCTATTTATAGTGAAAATAGGGCAATGGAGGGTCAAGATTGTAGGAGTTATCAAGGGTCAGGATTGAAAGTTATCAATTCATGTTTGCAATTTTCACCAATGAAATGGTGACAATTGTCAACATAAGACTGCTTGAGAGGAGAGGTAGGAAGCATTAAATGCTTGAGGGGACATGATGGTTACCCTAGGGGGCTGGGTTAGAGTTAGGTTAATGGATATTCCTTTTATCCAAGGGATAAATGAATGTGCAAGGGTTAAAAGGCTACCTTAGTCAAAGAAATAAATGATTTGAAGAGACCCATGATTCAAAAGGATGGTTAAGTTAGAGGAAAGTCTCTAACCAAAGGTAAAAGGTGAGTTAACCATAAATGGTTATGTAAGAGCCTTTAATGGTTAGGAAGACTTTAGAGGTTAACCATTTGAAGACATAAAGCCTTTAATGGTTATTGAAGACTTTGGAGGTTTTTGAGAAGTGACTTCCTTTTATTTAGGAATGTGACAATGATTAGGATAGGATTAGGCTAATTAGAAGGAGTTAGAAGAATCTAGAAGGGATTTAGGCATGCAAGTGGATTTTGTAGGAGAATGCAAGTGGGAGGAATTTTGGGATTTTCAATTAAATGGTGTAATTTGCATTTGGATAAATATTTAAATAAATATTAATTTATTTAAATGTGAATGTGAATTTTGGATTTAAATAAATCTTAATTTATTTACATGAGAAAAAGGAAGGTAAAGCTTTAAATGCTTGAAGACTTTGAGGGAAACCATTAAAGGCTTAAGAAGACTCTAGAAAGAAGCCATTAAGTTTGAAGACTTTAAGGGAAACCATTAAAGCCTTAAGAAGACTCTAGAAGGAAGCCATTAAGTTTGAAGACTTTAAGGGAAACCATTAAAAATTTCAAGTGGGTGAGGATAAATAGGATTTTAAATAAATTATTTATTTATTTAAAATAGTTGTGCAACTTGCATTTGTAGGAAAATACAAGTGGGTGGAGGATAAAAGATTAATTAAAATAAATTGCTTTATTTCAATTTGGTTGCAAGTTGGACATTTAAATAAATTTGATTTATTTAATTGGGGTAAACTATTTAATTAAATATAAATTTAATTAAAAGTAAAGAGAAGGGGTTTAATTAAATAAAATGATTTATTCAATCAAATGATATAAAGGGCTTAAGTGAATTTAAATAAATAAATTGAATAATTTATTTAATTAAATAGAAGAATGTGGTGATCTAATTAAATTAGATTTAACTAAAATAGATGAATGAGAATAAAATGAACATTAAATATTTATTTAGGAATATGGTCATTTTTATACGTCTACAAGGGTAAGTTCAGTGTCAGGTATGTATAAGCATGAATTTCCTGAGTTAGCATTAGAGTATATATCAGTCAGTATGATATACATATTTAAATTTAGATTTGTGCATCATTGAATATAAATTAAGATGTTCTTAATCAAGTCAATGACAGTTAATATCATATTAAGTTAAGAAGATAAATTTTATCTATTTATTCAAACATCATTAAAATAACATAACCTTACTGCCATACATGACATATAAATATATATATCTGCACATAATCTCAAGAATACATAATACAATAAGATTTAGATTATGCAAATTATGGTAATACTGCAAATTCTTATAAGGAATAACAAACTAATTATAATGAAATGACAATAAGTGGTTAATGTTGATACAAAGTAACACTAATAGAAAACTTTGATGACAATCTAATACACATCACTGTTGAACTTACCCCTGCCTCATATAACCATATGTTGGCTAGGCCCCACCATAATTAGAAGATCCTAATTACTAATGTCCTAAACCTTTCATTGACTGTCACAATTTGACAGTGAGTTGAGTTAGTCCATTAGAGAGATTGGGAAAGAGTTTGGTATTGATTTTGGTGTTGGTGGAAGGTTTAAGGAGGTACACTATGACATGAAATGATTCTTCTTGTCCCTCATGTGAATGTGCTCCTCTTGAAGCACTACGACATGAATGTCCTTCCGTCCATTTCCTACACCTTATTTTCTAACCCACACCTCATAACCTTTACCTCACTTCCTATCATTATTACCTTCCATCTACCTTTCATATCCCCTCTCTTAACCTCCTTCACTTTCCTACATCCTATCCTAACCTTAACCTCATACGCATTTACTTTTACTTCACCTACCTAACCCCATTCCATCATTCATATCCTTTTATCTCCCCCCATTCACTTTCCTACCTTCCAAACCCCTAGCATATCCTAACTTACTCTTTCACCATTACATCCTTCATCACTTACCTCCCTATCTTATCCTAATCCACACCTCGTAACCTTATACCTCTCAGATTCCATTTTATACCACCTTCCTATCACGATACACTTATCCTCCCTTCCAAAACACCGAGAAAAAATGGCACTCGAGGGAGTTTCTATCACAACCATATATACCACCATCAATACCCAAGGTAAGCTCCTCAGCTAGAGCCTACGTTCAGGCCACTTCCAACAGATGTCAGATACAAGAGTGGCACAATCTGTGTTCTTCCCTATTTGATCGCATAGGTTTAGGTCATCCCGCTCCTTAATTAGGGTCTGCCCTAAGAGGTTATGCCTATAAAGAGGATAATTGATCATTTCATTTGATCAACCATCCAAATCAATCTTATTTATCTCTTTTTCTACCAAACTGAATATGAGCTAGGGAAAACAAAATTATGAGCAGGAAAATTCATTATAATAAAGATAAAACTTGATCATCAACCAACACAAATGCAACCTCCTATGTAAGATTCAAACAATTTCATCACTACATAAAGCGAATTCGATACATTGTCACAAACATAATGATTTTTTCTTCAAGAAAACATTCTGTGAATGAATTGGTTGATTACCCTACCTTTTTTCTTCAACCGGATCTTGGTGGCACCGCAATCCAAAACTGTTTCCCTCCTTGTAATGCTCATTTTTTTTTGTGAATATGGCAGAGGTCGACGAGATGAAGAGGCGAGATTAATGTTTTTTTTTTTTTTAAGTAATGCCCGCGGTCATTGGAATTTTGACGAACACAGGCACTTTTTCAAAAAAACACAAATTTCATTGCCAATTCCTTCTCCTTCAAAACAAAATGTTGAATTATTGTCAGAATTCCGACAAATACGGGCATTTTTTCAAAAAAAAATCAAATTTGGTCATAATATGCCTTCCCTGTCGGAAACCTTCGTCGGAATTTTAGGCCAAATGTATTAGTGTGGAAACCACTAAGTAGTTTTAAATAAATGCAAACCACTAAGTAGTTCTTCATGTGGAAACCACTAAGTAGTTTTAAATAAATGCAAACCACTAAGTAGTTCTGTATTTGGGAAAAGCATCTCAATTTAGAGTCCTTAATTTGAATGATTTAATATCTTTCTAAATGAATAAAATGAGAAATGTTGGGTTTATTATTGAAGAGGAGAAACATCCAATTTTTTCTTTTGAGTATCTCTGAATTTGGGATGGATTATACTATTTACATAAATATATATGTTTATATTTAAGACTGAATAAAGATTAAAGATGGGAAGTCGAGAAATAATTAACTAGTAATATGGCAATGTTTGGTGCAAATATTTGGTGAAAATGTGTATGACCTTAGTTAAGGTAAGAGTTTGTCATAAGATGAAACTAAGCAAGTAAGAAAGACCGAGAGGTCATAGGAGTTTCTAGTTAGGAAAACTCATAACTCTTTTTCAATGGCTTTGAGATAGGGGCTTGAAAGTGCAAGTATTTATAAGAACTAAGATGGGATGAGATAGTAGTCTCATGCCTCCATGTTGCAGTTGCAAAATGGGGAATAATTTTTTTAGAAGAGAATCCTAAGCAATCTCTTATGTGTTTTAGACTTGTTTTATTTACCAAACCCTAGGAAGTGAGAGTAGTCTCCAAGTCGAGTAAGGGGTGAGTGAATAGGGACTTTTCTTTCATGAAAATTTTGCCAAAGTATCATATTAGTCACTACATACGACAAGTCAGGTTCACATGTGGGGCTAAAACATTTACCATTCTAGATTGGTCATTCTTAGTTAGAGGGTATCTATAGTAGTATGATCAGAATGGAATATGTGGCACACAACTACTAGTACTCAGATGACACTCCATAGGTCCCTTTGTCTATACACATCGTGAAGGGTAGGGTCACTTCTAGTAGGAAGGCGTGTGAGGGATCGTTGGTCCGTGGTTGGAGGAATAGAACTTGGATGATGCTCTCCCTCCTGCAGTTGGCATGTTGAGGCTTGCGAGACGGATACAGATCATTCCTAGTGGTAAAACTGGTAAAGCACTTTTATGTCATGATTTATTTTCTTTTTGAAAATATATGCAATGAGAAATGAATAATAGATACTTTTCTTCTTGATGAATTTTATGTATAGTTTAAGCAATTATTTATTTGAATGTATTGAAAAAAAAGAAATGCAGATATAGTGTTACATTAATTCATCTTATGTATGTTTAAAAGTTAGAATATGTTTACCTTTACCTATGAGTTAGGTTTTGAGCTTGTTACACATTTTAAGAGTCTCAATATCCTAATACTCGTGGGGTAAGTTATAGAGCTGAATCCAAATGGGAACACTCTCAATCTGTCTTTTTTGGATCAAAATTTGGGATCCAATCCTTAAAAGAAAAACCTTTACCCCCCATGATAAATGAACCACTAATCAAAATCCATTCTTTATACTTTTCAAAGGGGCATATGACCAAATAAAAGCCTTTAGGAAGGGTTTTCAAAACATAAGTTTGACCCCAGTTTTCATCCACCCAAGATCTAACCCTAGAAAAGGTCAGCCAATCCTCATACCATTTCATAAAGAAAGCCCTTTTTTTAAACAATTGCACCAACTTCCATTCGACATTCTCAATGAGCAGGGAAACAACGTGAGAGTGATCAAAATCTGTGCATACTTTTTTCGCCACCAACTTTGCCTCATGTTGTTTAGGTCTCCAAAAATTCTTTTCAATGGATTTGAAGTCAACCTTGGGACCCGAGTGAATCGAAGCAAACCTCCACCGATTTTGACTATGTTCTCTACCTTGGATAAATCTTGATTTTCTCACATTTGGAACTCTCCTGAAGCTACTTGCCTGATCCTGCCATGCTCGAAAGGGTGGTCTCGATTATCTGTTTTGATAACTGTCGATTCTCCATCCTCTATAGTGCCATACTGATCAATCCCTGCCATTTCTCCAAAACCCTAGCTCTACCATCTCATTATCCTATACTCGTCTATGCATAGATATTGGTATTTATATTTTTCATCATTCTTTTGAATCGACCATTGTCAAAGGTTTTCGAGCTATTTGGACCTTTCTATCTAGTACCAATTGAGATAACACAATATGTAGAATGCATACAACCATTGTCAAAGGTTTTCGAGCTATTTGGACCTTTCTATCTAGTACCAATTGAGATAACACAATATGTAGAATGCATACATTTCACTTCTCATTTATATCACGTACCTATTTTTTTTTGCAATAATTCACATTACATTTGTCACAACGTTAAGTTAAATGGAGAAATAAAATTATTCATAATCAACCAAATAAGGTGTTTCATAAGTGTTGACCTCATCTACTAATTCTACATCAAATTAAAATATTTCATGGATTATATTCAAGGGATACCTTAGTGTACACCGGGTCCAACTTGTTAAAATCATAAAGAAAAAAAAAATGGACTATAATAAATAAGGTTCATAGGACATGTGAATCGAATTATATTGAAAATCAAGATAGGGGACTTCACCATTATTCCCTTGATTAGGAATGAGTACATAAATAATTCTCTCATGATCAATAGGTGTGCAAAGATACCTGCACCCTAAATTTTTCTTCACATAGAAGATGACATCCTTGTGTAGACTAAAATAGAAAACTCATGTTCAATCATCCATGACATTTGAAATATATCATACTTGCATTTATCTTGAACACTTACACATTACGACTCACTCACATCATGAAATGATCAAAAAAAATTATTATCTACAAGGCTTAGCTATTATAAAAATATATTTACGAATAGCTAAGTTGTGACTATTATAAAAATAAACGACTTCATCACCACTGCACATGTTGACAAATGTTTCCATTTGTAGCTCAAAAATATAATTTGATCAATTACTCCAACCATCATATATCTCAACATGAAATGTCTCAAAAGGAGGATTAAAAATTTCATAGTGTTTCTCTATTTCAACCTATTCACAATTATTTTTCATAAAAGAGTTATAGTTGCAAAGAAATTCATGGGTAATTTTGTCTTTTTCTTTCTCAATACAAGGATCTAATTATGATGAGCAATACAAAATTGTAAGGGCTAAAAATGGTGGCAACATTGATAAAGTTTACATTTTTGAGGTTTTTGGTCTGAGCTTAGTTGCAAGTTGTGTCATCAATTTTGACTCTTTTACTGAAAATATTAGAGGGATAAATTAAGTTGTAGAGCAGATTGGCTTTCAAAACATAGATTGGGAGGACTTGATATGAGGCCAATAAGAATTCCACAATATGAAGTAGAGCCCTTTAACCTTGATCAATTTGAGGATTACTTCATCAAGGATTATCACACTTTATATTAGGTACTAGGGGGTTGATGCAAGAACAAAAATCTGAATTCCTCTCATGATGATGGCTACAAATATTTAAAACCCAATGTTGAATAGGGAATTTGACTTTGCCAAATTTATTGCAAACAATATTCATAAAAAAAATAGTGACAATAAAGGCAAATAACAAGGTGGTTGATTCTAGATGGTAATCTTTATTATTCCACTTGTTTTTATATGGAGTGAAGCCAATCTAGAAAAGCTATGTGAGTTAGGACTATTGATGATATAGGTGTCCCTCTTCTTGTCCAATCTTGGACCTACATCTAGGATACACATTGTGATCCTTCAAATCAAAATATAATGCCCAAATCCCTATGCAAAATAGAACAACCAAATCTCAAAATGAGTCCATAGACTAAAAATAACATATTTCTTCTACCTATCATAATCTACTCACCAACTTAGGCGCTCCACTTTTGCTTTGTTATCTACATTAAAAGATGTCTTGTAGCATTTCATAATATGCACCATAAGTTGGTTAGCAGATGTAACTCCCTCTTACAACTCTCTTATGCATTGCAGATGCTCTTACATTTTTAATGTGAGAGGCCCAACTTGTAGATGCCATAATTTTTCATCTAGGAAGTTAATTGAGCCCTATGTTTTAAAATTAAGAATACCAAAGCGAATTGTTTTACCATAACTCGTTTGCTCTGGATAAAGCTCATTCCAATATTTTGCAAGTTCAAAATTAACCACTGGAGCCTTTAAAATATAGTTGTGTGTTCTATGGCGTGAATTTTGCCTCTTTTCCCTTAACGTTAGGATGTTAGGATGCAAGATTGAGATGTCTTTCCTAATATGAAGTGCATAATTTTGTTTTAACCTGTAGATGAGATCACACTTACGATTCTATCTTAAGATAAAATAGCAAAACATATCAAAGTGTTAAAATTGATCATGAATTAATGCTTGTACCAAAATAATTAACTAATGCATTAAAAATGTGTACTAAAATCATCTACATCAAAATTATATATATATATATATATATATATATATAAACTTAAATAAATAAATAAATAAATAATTTTTATAATAAATCATTCATAACATATATTAATAATGAGATTGTATAGTGCACAACAACCCACCATAAATTGAATGGTTATTCTCTATAAAAAAAAATATATATCTTCCAACCCAAATTCAGAGCACCAGAATTTTTGTTTCCCATATAAAAATAAATAAAAATTCTGACAAGGAAGAAAATTATAACTACTGTAAATCAAAAAAACTAGTTTCTCGCCGACATATTGAAAGCTTACTAAGGTTGACACAAACTAACAGTTTATGACAAGCTAGATTATCGCCGGTTAATTTGACAGAGATTAAAAACTGTCACTCATTTTTCAGCTTCCTGACAGATTTCACTCAAAAAGCTTCAAGTGAAGTGCATGTACAAAAGGTATTTCTGACAAGGAAATTTGCTGAGCATTTTACAGCAATCCCTGAGATTTAACAGATGCATTTACGTCATCTTTGGGCAGAGAGCCGAGTTACTTATAACACTTTACTTACTCATCATCGTATGTACACACACTTCTGTGAAATCTTTCTTACTAATTCCAGCTTTCATTCAATTTTTTGACAGTACGCAGATACAGATCTATTGAATATAGTTCACATTACAAGTATTTAATGTTGCCATCAAAGAGACAAGGATCATATCCTTGTTAGGCATATATTTATCTCATGGTGACTATGGTCTAGAAGGTAAGCCACAATCCTTTCACATAAATTTTGGACGTGTCTATTTTGGTTCAATAAATAATTTGGGGACATAAAACGACAATATATTTAGTATGTGTCATTTTCTCCTTGCGCTTTCTACTTTCAACCCGATGATGGATCACAGAGTGTGATCTGAAACATTGATGCAAAAAAATCTCACACAATCAAATCCAAAAGCTCACAGAGATATTTAGTATGTGTCATAGATTCATGTATTATAACTAACAATTGGCCTCTCAATGATCACATATTCTTAATCTTTATTTTCTAGGATTTGTGTTTATAATTGTATGTATTTTAAAAGTAATCACTCATGCTAGTGCAATGAGAAACAAAGAGCTTTCATGATCAAGTATTTGTTGACATCAACAAATAATTTGGGGACGTAAAGTGACAATATATTTAATATGTGTCGAATATTCATGCATTGTAATAAACAACTGACCTATTAATGGTCATGTATTCTTAATGTATATTTTCTAGGATTTGTGTATTGTAATAGTATGTATTTTAAAAGTAATCACTTATGTTGGTGCAAGGAGCAAAAAAGAACTTTTACCATCAATCAACATAATATGGACATTACATCAATAACAGTTTTCTCAAGAACTGTCTCCAAGGGGACAATTATCTAGAAGGAAGCCCACAATCCTTTCCCATAATACTATGTTCATGTTGGCCATTTGGTGGAATTGATTATGTGTTGAATTAATGTTTTGTCATTGATGTCAACACTAGTTGTTTGGATGCTTTACCGGCACCCTTCTGGTCCCGGTAGGTTGAGTATTTGTTGGTTAAATTGGATTTGGCATGATCCGGTATAATCTGATGATGGAATTGGCTTGTTCATGATACTCATACTCATATTTGGTCAGTTGGTTTCAGTCTGGTGATTGGATGCTATCCTGCTTACTTAGAAGATTGGTTTCTAGTTCTGGCGAGGGTTTCACCGACAGAGCTTTTGGTGGAGATCTTTGATGCATTGCATAATTGGTGTTGGTGCAACTTTTGATGGAGTTTCAGGATGTTGTTGGTAATCATGTTTGAGACTTGGCGTTTGGAGATCATTGCTGAAGCGTGTGGACCTATACTTGGTCCTGGTTGATCTAGGTTATGGACCAACATTAATGTAATGTATGGATAGGACCTATTGTTGTATTTTCGGGATGTCTTATGTGTGGATATTATTTGTTTGGTCTAAGGCCGACATGGTTTGTAATTATGTAATTGGTTTATTGTTTGGTGGCCAACCTGATTGTTTATGGTCGAGGGTTTGTATAAATAAGATGTAAGATCTCATTATAGATCATCATGGTTATTGTAAGAGGCCATGGTCAAGGAATGTAATGTGCGAATAATGTAATATTATTCAGGTAGAGGAGTTGGTCGATCATTGAAGATCGAACTGGGTTTGTGTAAGAGGATTTAGTCCTCCGATATTGAGCTTAACCGGAAATGTACTCAGGCATAGGAGATGCTATCTTTTGCAGTTCATCACTTCTCTGGATTGTAGTTTGGATTTATATGTAGTCAGTGAGGCTCCTTTTGTGATGAGTAGTGTGCTCTAGGTTGTTGGCCTTCCTGCAAGTGTAGGCCCCTTCATTGCAATTCACATACTTACTGCAGAAGTATTATCTAACTGTGGGTAGGCTTCCCAACATGGTTTTTCCCTTTACCGGGTTTTCCACGTAGAAATCTTGGTGTTGTGTGGATGGCTTTTATTTTGTGATTATTGTTTATGCTTAATTGGATTAACTGCTATTCCGATATTATTGTTTTGGGTTCCGATATTAAAGTTTAAATTGCTAATACTTCCGATAATCTGTGACAACTGATTCACCCCCCTCTCAGTTGTCTTCCGGTTATCTGAACTGTCTAATAGTTCAAACATGTAATGTTAAAACCATACATAATAATTTTATGTAGTTTTATTGTATATTATACAGTTTCCTACGCAATGTCTCTTGATGTGTTTTTTATGACACCTTGAACACAAAATAAAATACCAAGTATTATATCCTCTCTTGAACAAGGAAACCTCATATGCTAAACTTTGTGATCAAATAAGGCAACCCCAATGTTTACAATGCAAACAATCAACTTTAATGTTGGATAGACTCAGTGTATATGATGTGATATTGTTGGTAACACAAAGAGACTTACGCTTAGCTGGAACATGGAAGCTAACTTAAATTGGCTTGAAAATAAAAAACAAAAGAAATAAGGTTGGATAAATCTTATCTAAACCTAAGGACAATGGTGATAATGGATAATGCTTTGATAAATTGATTCCATAATTCTGTTTTGCTTCACCACGAGAAAACAACTACACAAAATTGATGCAATCTCCAAAGATAATGAAGGATTTTCATATTGTAAGAATTCATCCAAATACCCAATACTGGCACAATCCAAATGAACATCTACAATCAAACTAGTGCTAAAGTAGGTTTAGAATAACCATGCAGTGCAATTTGTAATCAACAAATTACAAATGGTATGAACCAAAATTCCATCAAATATCATCATATTTCTCTATTACAATCAATTAATTTTGACTACATTTGAGAAGTAGAAAGAAACCATGCAAAATGTAGAAACTCATACAAAATCCACCATATCTTCAACGAAATCATATATTAATTTCACGAGAGCCTTAGCAACAATTTCTTGTCTCCTCCTCCTCCTACTACTCTAAATCTATTCTTGCACTATTAACCTTTACAAATGAGAAGGCAAAGCCTTATATAGAACTTTCAATTGCAAATGAAGGACCCAAATTGATTTTAAATCAATGGTTGAGATAATTCAAGGAAAACCCTAATTAGGGCTAGTTACAACTAACATCTCATTGACCAATGAGAAAATGACAACATTTTGGATACTTGTCCTTTGAATGTGGACCAATGAGAAATGAGGTTAGGTATATTAAATTTATTGTCTTCCATGCGTATAGTTGTTGCTGAGTTAGGTTCATTGAACTTGGACATGTTGACTTTGAATAACTTGATTGATCAATGATGATCGGGTGCCACCTTAGCTTGCATGTATCCCTAGAAATATCTCTTGATAATCAACATCATCTGATTTCTTGATGTGATGTTTCATATTCCCAAATTGCATCATCTTGATGATCAAGCTTCTAACTTTGATTAATTCTTCTAAAACTATCTTCTTTCCTTGATCACATTTCACTTTCACATCATCATGTTTGGGAATCTTCCCCTTTGTGATGCATTTTCACTTTCAACCTTGGAATCTTTCACCTTGAATGTTCTTGATCTTGATTCTCTTGTAGTATTTGTAGAGCTCTTCATCATCATGTAATCCTCTGCATTGTAATTTGCATCTTTATCATCATCTTGAATTCCTTGTTAAATGGTGAACGTTGTCCTCATCCCCACATTGTTGTCTTGTATTGATCATCTTGTTGTTGTAGTATATTGTGCATTATTTTGTTCCTTCCCTTGATCTTGAATTTTCAAAGGAAATACAAGGTCGATGTAGAGTCTCCAATGTATTGAAACACCTCCTTGCACGCCTTGATTCTCTTGAACGTCTTGATGAAGTGTGAATCTTGATTTCCTCATGATGTTGAGTCTTCAGGTTGTTGTTGAATCTTTCATCCACATCCTTGAACAAGAACACTTTGAGCTAATCCTTTATATGATTTGATCTCCCTCGAGTTGTGAAGTTCTTCCTCATCACATTGTAGAACAATCCTTGAATTCCTCTTCATATCATTGTCTGAGTTCCTCCATGTGGTGAAGTCTTTCATTTCATGTTCCATGCACTTCACTGCTTGCATTAAACCTAAAAAGACAACGAGAACACTTTGATTAAAATTGTGAATATAAAAAAACATTATAAATAAACCATGCCTCTTAAAACCTTCTCAAATCTGGAAATGTATAAATTCAATTATGATTTAGCCTTTCAACAATCTATGCCCCAATTTATATCTGAAATTTTCTTGGTGAAGGTCTGAGTTCACCTGGATTTGTCCTTTAATATCAATTTTTGCTTTTTCCTAATCCTTTAACATCAATGTTGTTTCTTTGTTCCCTCCAATGCTTAGCCTGAAACTCGATTTTCACTTTCATTCCTCTGGGTTTTAGCTTCTAAAACTCGGATTTGGTCTGATTAATTCACTCTAATTTGGTTTGAAATTAATTAAAAAACAAAATTCTAGAACTCAGATTTGGTCTGCTTAATTCTCTCTAATTTGATTTGAAATTAATGAAAAAACAAAATTCTAAACTACCCCTATATAGTGCTTTCATCTTAAACATTTACAACCTCCTAATGAGGCTAATCTTTCAATATTTTAGACACTTTGAATGACTTTATCCTTCCTTTAATTAAGGTCCTCCCTTGATGCGTCCCCTTGCATATTTCATGGTTGCATTTTGGAGGGAATTGATGCCTTCAAGTTCGGGTCAACCTTCTATATTTTCTTTTTGGAATGATTATCATTTTTTATCTAGGTCAACTCTATGCTTCTTTTCACCATTGAAGGGGTATATATGTTAGAATCAAGAAACACTGAGAGGGGAGGGGGGGTGAATCAGTGTTCTACAAATCTTACTTTTAACTTGTTCTTTTAAGAACTTAACACATTTATTCAAAAGAAAGATGCAAGAACATAAAATAAAGAATCACAACACCATAACACAATGATTTTGTACGTGGAAACCAGGTTAAGGGAAAAAACATGGTGGGGATGAACCCATAATATAGGTATACTCTATTAAAAGTATTACAATAGGGAATGCATGTTGGAATCCAAGAACACTGAGAGGGGGGGAGGTGAATCAATGTTCTGCCGGTTATAATATTTTTAGCCTTATTAACCAATCCACCTATTAATCGGTATGCATAAAGGAAAGTAAAAACAAGTAATAGAAATGCAACCACGAGAATCAACACCATAACACAAAGATTTATACATGGAAAACCTCAAAGAGGAAAAACCACAGTGGGATTGGCGACCCACAATATCTATCCACTGGCCAGCTAAATAAATATTACAAGAGGAGCCTGCACATGTAGGAAGGCACACTGCTCATCACAAAAGGATCCTCACTGACTACAGATCCAAAGTACTAGATTACAAACAAAAAATGAACTCAGAATGTGCATCTACTATGCTGGATGAGTTCCGGTTTAAGCATTGTCTGTACCAAGTTATACTGTAACCTCCCTTACCAGTAACTTAAATCACTTCCCAAACCTCTAGGCAAATAATCAAGACCGATTACAGATCTTTACATTCACATTCTATCAATCAAGATCTCTCTCGCATAACATCACATAACCTATCACATATCTTATCTTTCATATGTCCAAAATGACCTAACCCAAACTGACTTATATACCCATTTACATGAATAAACATAAATGCCTTATGTCGGCTTACAATCATATTACAAAAGATATGAGACATGTCGGCCTAGACAAAATATAAACATGAAACAATATGACTGTTGTCGCTTCCACGTTTCCAAGTTTGTCGGTTACATGCCTTCGGTTCCTTGAATATCGGTGAAGTGAATGTTGATTACCTTGATTGTCAGATCTCCCATGAAGTGTGTTTCCATCAATGACATCACCTATAACCCAGATGAGTGTCAATTGCCTACAATACCCCCTTTGGCATTGATGGCAACACTCATGTGAAAAATAGATCGTTGAAGTGTTGTACCAGATCCTGTCCAAAATCTGATCTCCCAAAACTGGTCTCGGAAGGTTGCTCCCCTTGAGATATACATTATTTCTTATGTCCCTTAACATTTTTCACATCCACCTCTCCCCCTTTGACAACAATGCCAAAGGGCGGGGCAAAAAATAATAAATCAATGAAACTGTACAAATCAACATTGTGAATACCGGATCTAGATATACTTGAAAATATCCAGATAAGCACCCTTCAAAAATGCCAAATAAGTATCCCAACCGGTTTTTAAAGTTCCCAAAATTGATACAAACCCATTTAGAATGTAAGTGTGCAATTCTTCTTCTATTAGGGTTGTCGGTGTGGGCATATTCATCTAGTCCATACATTCCCACTTATGAAGTAACAAAGTATTAAATTGGGGACTTACCAAACCTCTCAATTCTCTGGCCTGTCGGATTAACTTGTCCTTTTCCTTCTCCAAGGCTGAAATTTCAAACTAAAAAAGAAAAAAATTACCATCAACACTACTGGTCAATGACTCAGTACCATCAAAACTGACTACAAGTTGTTCCAACTTGTTCTTATCTGCCTTAACTTTATTATCCAAGTCTTTTGTTAGTTTTTTTGTGTTAGTGAAAGACCGGTATATGCGACTACATTGATGAAGAGCTTCATCAATCCTTCTTATCTCTTCTGTCAGCTTATCTTTGTCGGTTGTGATCATATTATCACATGTGACCTTCCTAGGTGCATTATACATTTCCACCAACTATCGGTTTGATAATTGTTGAAGATTTTTATACTCTTTTGCAATGTGCTCAGTCAAACCTTTCAACTTACAGGACGGACTTGCAACCTCATCTATATTGCTTTTTGGTGCAAGTTGCTGCAAAATTGGAATAGCCTACTCAATAACCTACTTATCCTCTGATCCCTCATTCCTCAATTTTTGAGTTGCAAGAAACATCAATTCAAAAATGCTCAGCTGCTCAATATTCTTATTCTTAAAATGACCAAAATCTTCTTGACTGGATGAGTCAAGTGCCAACATGGAGGGACCAATAGCTGTTGAAGGTGTTGGTACCCTAACTTCAGTTTGTTCAACCTGTTCATTCTCCTTTGCCTTCTATTTAACTGCATCCTTTACCTTCTCCTTAGCACCGGTGGCTTCTCAACTTGGTGAAGTTATTTCTGTTGCCTCTATGTCATGAACTTCAATTGTATCAACATCAATTATAGGAGGAAAATTGTCCTCAATATTATCTACCAATTTATTGATCTCAACATCATGTACGCGTGTTACTGCCGGAGGAATGTCCTCAATTATTTTCTATTCCAAGACCTGTGGATCTTCACCTAGTATACCTTTAACCTTAGAATTAATTAGGATGTTTGGAGTGTCAGACTTAGGAGGTATATCTAGTGATGTAAAGAAACCTAGTTTATCAACAAAGAACTTAACCCCATCCTCATGATTTTCCTTGACAATTTCATTTACTCTGCCCACCATAAGACTTACATGTTGGTGTCTACTCCAGAAAATTGTTTTATTAGAAAAATCTAGACACTACCTGCATCTCATCTCTAGTAATAGCACCACAAACAGTCAACAATTCCTGAACCTTTATATGTTTGTCTTCCTCAATAGAGGACTATCTCCTAGCATCTAACTTATTATACAAATCTACCAGTATTTTCTTCTCAATCTCAAGTAAAGCTTTCTTATATATGTATAAGTATAACAAGACTACTTCTATCTCCTTTTTCTCTTTATCGTCCATATTGATATAATAATGTTGTATGTTACTCAAAATACCATCCTTTGTAATTTTATCAATTAATTCAGCAATAGAAAGAGGACCAATAACCTTAACACTTTTACCAGATTCAAGAGTTTTATCTAGATCTAATTTCTTCTTCTTACCGGGGATGGGAGCAGACTCCTTGGCCGGTTTTCTTTTCTTAGTAGCCTTCCTCTCCTTCAAAATTTTCTTCTGAGCTACCAAAGGAGTGACTTTGGTTTTTCGTAGCTTCCCTTCCTCGAGCTTTTTCCTCTAAATTCTCATATAGATCTTAGGAATATTCGAGGGTTCATCCTCAGTCTCAGATTTAGATTCAACAGGGGCAATGAAGGTATTTGTTTTTTCCTCTTCATTACACCTTTGTCAGTTCCTGCTTCCACAGAAGCCTATAAAACTATCGGAGGAGATGTCTCTGCGAAACCAATGATTTGTTTGATCTCAGAGGACATCTTCTAGACAACCTATCCAACCTTCTTTATTTGTCCTTCCCTTTTCTTCTTGTTGAAACCTATCTTCACTTCAGATTCCTTCTAGTTTCTAGTTCCAAAGGTTTTCTCCTTCTCATCAACCAAGGCATCTATAAGAATCTTGGCATAAAGGTCCAAGATTTGTGCACCAACCTCATAGCCCATTTCAATAACCCAGATTGTTCTAGGTTGCACTGCCTCCATTAAGGTTTCATCCTTTTTGACCATGAAGCATATATTGGTAGAGTATTTGTCAACTATATACCTAGGTATCCTTTCCCTCTTCTTCATTGCTTTCTGAAATGCTTTGAAATAACCCCACACAATGGAGTCTCTGTCTGGTCCCAAATTCCTCAAGGTATCCTTAATTTGTTTTCCCACCGGTATATAAAAGACCCATTGCCTCTTACCAGATCCTGGTATCTCATTTAAAAAGAAAAGCATTAAATAGACAATGAGATTTTTGTACTAGAATGTACCTTTCTTTTCTCCCTTAATCTTTCCTAAATTTGAAATCAATTCATCGCACATCCATTGATATAGATCATATTTCACATTTTCCTTTACCATCTTGCGTGCACAGAAGATACAGGAACTAAAAATAGAGTTCAACCAGTTGGATTCAGTTACCTTGTATCCGATTACCATGCTTGCAAATTGAACATCTTTGTGTTGGCAATTGACACTCATTGGATTCATATGTTGTCATTGATGGCAACATGGTAACTTGGAAACAATATTCATAAGGAAGCATACACCGGCATACATTGACATTAGGAGGCATTCACCAACAGACACCGACATTGGAGAATCCAGGTTTACACCGACACCGACACCGGCACCGGCATCCAACACTTCAGTGAAGCCGACATCAGTCTTGGACCCGAAGGAAGTTTTATTTGTAAAATCATTTTGTAATTATTATATAAGGCCGACATTTTATATCTTTTGTAATGCATTGTAAGCTGACATAAGGCATATTGTTTGTGAAGGGTATATAGGTCAGTTTGTTAAGGTCATTATAAAAAAAAAAAGATGTGATAGATTGTAATAAGGATATAGGAGACTGTGTAATGTGAAGTATATGTATGTAGATCATTTTTATGCTAATGTTATATCATGCAATGACCTGTAGATAGTTTGGAAAGCATTCCTGGAGGAGAGGAGATACCGGTAGAAGTGTTCAGGGTTTATGAACTGGTACAAAGCAAAAATATAACCGGAACTCTTTTTGGCATAGCAGATGCATTTTGTGAGTTCATTATTACTATTTTATTTCAGCAGAAGCTTGTAGTTAGTGAGACTCTTTTGTGATGAGTAGTGTGCCTTCCCGCATGTGCAGGCCCCCATTTTATGTAATATCTTTCATATGGCCAGTGAACTGATATTGTGGGTCACAAATCCCACCGTGGTTTTTCCTCTTTGAGGTTTTCCATGTATAAATTATGTGTGTTATGGTGTTCATTTATGTGGATGGTTTATTTGCTTCAAGTTATATGTTTCTTCATTTATCAGTTTATATGTGTATGTTATAAAAGGATAAAATCATATCTTACCGACATAACATTGATTCACCCCCCCCCCCCCCCTCTTTGTGTTCTTGGATCCCAACACTTTTTACCTGATGGTGCTAATCCACATTGACCGGTTGTCAATGGTGGCACTGGTTAGCTTGTTCACTTCATTGTTTGGAATCTTCCTCCTACTCGGTGTTTGTCTGACCCGGGGTAAATTGGTGATAGCATGAATCTCCTCCTTGGTGATTTTGTAGGGCCAGTCAAGCCACATGAAATCACCATGCACTTGGCTTAGCACGTACCAAATCATCTCATCCTCGAACTCAGACATCTCTAGAATATCAGTGAAACCCCGATCCTTCAGAATTTGAAATTATGGTTTGATCAATCCATCATTGTTCAACAAAGTAGAAAAGTACATTGATTTAATCTCTGATGATCCCAGATCCTCCAGAGTACAGTGAATATATGCTCTCACATCTTCCAGATAGAGAAATCCATCAAGAACCCTAGAAAATGCACTAATTGAGTCATCGACCTTTGCAATTTGGGGGTGTTGCTTGAATTAGAGACATGGACGATCCTTAATGTCTACCACAACAAGGGTAGTCACATCTGCCAGAGCGGGAGCAGATCCAAAAGCCATCGTGATTTTAGAAAAAGAGAGTGAAAAATAGTGAAAATACCTCTCAACCTAAGCCGGTGAAAACCTTTGAAAATCTGCTAAAAAAATACTAGAAATTTCTCTTAATTGCCTTGATCTCCTTAAACTTGCTTGGCTTCGCTCTAAGTGTTGTGTGATCAGAAATGAAGCAACTTTTCCTTTTAATCTATGAAACCCTAATTTCTTATTGGCATTAATGCATGCCAACATACCATACCGAATTCAAAATCCATTATCTCAGCATCAGTTATCCGTCAAACTGACTTCATCAAGATATGAAACAAGCTTTCAGACCACTACAAGGGCTAATACATAATCTATCATTAATTTGCCTCCCCCTAAGGCTAATGCCTTAGTTACTAGATGAGTTTCCTGTCGGTGTAGGTGTTAGAATCAATAACAGTCCCAAAGACATTGAGAGGGGGGGTGAATCAGTGTCTAACCAGTTAGTAGAATATTTAAACTTATTAAGAACTTTGTATCCAAAAATAGTGTACCGGTAAATAAGAATTAATGTAAGAAATAAGAATAACAGAGACAATATAGAGAACACACCATAACACAAGATGTTAACGAGGAAACCCGGTGTGGGAAAAACCTCAGTGGGATTTGTGACCCACAATATTCACTCATTGGCCAATGAATAAATATTACTTACAATGAGGGGCTTGCACATGCAGGAAGGCTAGGAACCTAGAGCTCACTGCTCAACTACAAAATGGAAGTCTCACTGACTTACAAAATGGATTAACAAAATCCAATACAATGTACTGCTTCAGATCAGCATCAACTATGCCAGGTTCAGTACCGGTTTAAGCTCAATCTATAACCAAAACCTTCGTTGTCAACTATATCACCTTATAGAAATAAATCATCTATATTCTCTCTCATATCATACATCATATCCTCTCATGTGTCCAAATGACCTATAAGATCTCATACTTATATGTGAGTCTTTTACAATATGCCATGTCGGCTTATACAAGAGATAATTACACTGTAAAACAATAAACAAAAGTTTATACCATGTCAGCTTGAGTGTCGGTATGCATTGTTGTCATTGCCAGTGAAGTGCCTGTCAGTGTATGTAGAAGTCTATTGCCGGTGCCGATAACTATCGGTGGGTTGCTAGGTGATTGCCAGTTGGTTGCCATCAATGACAACATCAACTATTCTCATAAGAGTGTAGAATGCCAACAATCTCCCCCTTTGGCATTGATGACAACACTCATGAGAAAAATCCAAAAAATGTTCCAAAAATTGAAGTCCAAAAAGTTTCCAAAAAGATGTGCTCCCCCTGAGCAAATGATCTTCTCTGAATAAGAATTTTTCTCTCCACTACTCCTGCTTTGACATCAATGAGAAAGGTTGTAAAAAATAGTCAAACGAGTGTAGAAATTTCACCTCAAAGTCTGTAACCAGTTGGTTACAATCTGAAAGATATCTGCCAAAACTAGATTTAGACTCTGCGTAAACCTTTTATTTTTATTCAAGGTTGCCTCAGTCTATTGGATTGTGCCGGTGAGATAATGCAAGTGATCTTTTGGTGATCGCTCTCCTTGAAGTAATGCCTTAGATATTTCTATTCTCTGAGAAATAAGATTGTCCAACTTGGGACCAAGTTTCTTTTTAAGCTCTTGGGCATTAGACCTTATCCTTGCCTTTTCTTTCTCAAGTTTCTCTAATTTTTCTTCAAAACCTGCCATTTCTTGCTCAAAAACTGTTATGTGTCCGGATGAGCCAATTATGTTATCAGTTATGTCATTGATTTCCTTTTGTGTTTGACTGATCTCCTTATCTATGTCCGTTGTCAGAAGCTGAGGTTTGTATGTTTCCCTGTATAGCTCTTTGTAATCCAAAATTGTAGAGTTTAGTGCTGATAATAATGTATTCAGGTGTTCTGTACACTTCTTTATGGTGTCATCAAAGAATTTGTCCTTCTCTTTTTTAACTCTCTCCTTTATTGTAGCACCATTCACTTTATCAATGGTTATTACATTGTCAGCAATAAATTTGGACTATGTGTCCAATTTACCTAAAGAATCCTTAATATGATCTATGTTACAATTTGGTGCAATCAATTTAAGAATAGGTACAGTGTTATCAATTGCCTTGTAGGCCAATGCATTGCAATCCATTATCTTTTTTATTGAATCCAAAAGTACCTCCGTAACATTGGTAGGTCTGAATTAACTTGCTGATGTGCCGGATGTCTGACCAATTGCTTTTATTACCTCTATGCTTCCATTTGTTGTAACCATTTTACTTGCAATTTCCTCCGATGGATCAATCTGGGTTTGCATCTCAACCTACAAAGGTTTCTTAGACTGTTTTGATGTCTCAGTGATTGTTGGTTTCTATGTTTCAGTGTGTACCTCTGCCTCAGATTGTTTTCCTAGAAATTTAACTGTCGGTATCTCTATCTCCAGTGGCCCTGTGCCAACATCTATACCTTTAGTAGGTTTTCCAATTTCTAACAGTTGCTTTGTTTGGGTTGGGATCTCAACCTTAATAGTTTCTACCGGTTTCTCTGCCATGTTGCCACTGTCAACATTATCATCCTTAACCTCTAAAATATCCTTGTCCACAATAATATTTACTTCCTGAGTATCCACATTCATGGTAAAGAGTATCTAAGATTCAAGATTTGTGTCATCATGTGTAATACCTTCAGTGTCAATAACCGGTGGATCATTTGTGTGTACCGGTGCATTATCCAAAGGTGGTGGCGGTAGATTGTCAGTAATCTTGATGTTTGGAATTCCACCAATCTTTCCTTTGCCCTTGTCCTTGTCCTTCTGATACACTTTAAATTTCTTTTTTGGTCCGTTCATTTCCTCTTGTTTTTCCTTCTCCACCAAAAATATATCCCAATTATTTGCAGTCTCATCTGCAATCTCTTTTACTATTCCTACCATTAAGCTTACTTGTCGGTGCCCACTGGTAAAAATAGATCGGTTAGCCTCAGAAATTAATTCATCAATTTCCTCTTTTGAATTTATAGGATGTACAGCTAGAAGTTTTTCAACTTTCTGTTTCTTATCTAATTCCATCACTGCTATCCTTTTTGCTTCCAATCTCCTATAGAGTTCATTAGGTAAGTCATCCACAACTTTAATTAAAACCTTTTTTTATATATGTCCAAATGTAAAATTATACTGTTCTCAATGCTTTCCCAGTCTGAATCATTAAATGTGTTATATAGTTTGTGTACATTAGCCAAATTTCCATCATCAGTTATCTCATTCAATAAATCATTCAAAGAAGGGGTAACAGGTTGTTGTTTCTTCTTTGGTGTGATTTTCTTGGGCGGTTCCCTTACTGCCTGTTGTTTCTTCCTCAAAGTCCTTGTTCTCTTAGGTGAAGGAGAGGGTACAGGTGAATGTTTTCTCTTCCTCCTTTCAACTCTTTTAAACTCTACTAGTTTCGCACTATCGGTTCCAAAAGATGTGTCAACCGGTGAAATATGTGCCTCCAGTTGAAGTCCTTCAAGCTCACTAGCCGATATGCCACTAATGTTCATTAAATTTTCCTTGATTTCCTTAACTTTATCAGAAGCATCTCTAATAAATTTTTCTCTTTTATTCTTTTTCTTCAAAAAATTTACATCTCCTTCAATAGTCTCAGCACTACTAAAGACTTTTTCTGATGGTTCTCTTGGTGCTTCCAATAAAGCTTTAGCATACATCTCCAAAATGGTAAGATCTACTTCATATCCCATTTCAGTCACCCAAATAGTCCTAGGGAGTATTGCCTCCATCCATGTCTTATCTATTTTGATAACAAAATATATTTATTTGTTATATTTGTCTACTACACTCTGTGGTATCCTTTCTCTAGTTCTCATTTTAGCTTAGAAGGTGATAGGGGTTCACCTGATTTGTTCAACACTTCACCTAGTTGGTGTTGCTTAATTCCACCAACTCTCCAGGCCTAATTGAATTATAGACCTCCAAGTCCTTCTCAATCTCTTCTATGGATTTCTTATTAACCATTCCAAGGTTTTTGCTTCAAGTGTTTTAGCTAGGAATCCTACCAGGTACAATGCTTCCCATGTGCTCAATTATGGCTTTCTTGGCTTCAACTTGTCAAATTGACCTCCTACTGTTGTGAGTTTATACAGAGGTGTGGAGGTGGCTACAAACATGCTTGGAATGCCTTTTGGTTCCATTTGAGTTTTGCAATCTTTTCCTTATCGATTTCACCATTTTCCCTAGAAAAGGGCTACAAGGAATTAGCCCTATTAGGCCTTTAAAATCCGATTTTCTAGGGCTTGGAGGAAAACGGTCCAAAAGACCCCCTAGAAAGTTGAGATTTTCTTCAAAGATACACCTAACCTCAAGTGATTTTTGTGGTTTTGGCTCCTTACTCCACCATTCAATATGCTAAACCCAAAATGAGGGTTTTGAAGGGTTTCTAGGCCTTCTAGCCGGTAGTGCCTAGTCAAGTTGGTGTTTGGGCATCAAATGATTTTTTCAAGGCTTCTCCTTGCATTGGAAACTTTTTCCCAACTTCATGGACCCCTCCAAAATCTTAGATGGTGGTTTGGCATTCACCCCTGCACTTTGCACTTCAATTTCACCTTGTTTCCTCTAGCCGGGTTACTCCTGGACTCGCCTAGAACAAGGTGACAGTCATATTGAAAATCATCTCTAGCACTTGTACCTGCATATGTACACTATAAAAGTGGTTTCCCTTCATGTCCCAATAGGCCATGATGGTAGCACGTAGGGAATTCATGGGGCAACCATTTTACATAAAACTGCTATATACAAGCCAAAACTGGCTGTGTGCAAACCAAAACAAGAAGACACTAATGAAAACTATCTACAAAGCTTGAAATGGAACTAAAAAATCTGTAACACACCAAAGAAACTCAATCCATTTTCATTTACAAAAATGAAAAAAACAAGCCAAAATGCTACCAACGAGTCTAAAATCGAGTAGTTTCAGATTGTTGAACTTACAAAACCAAGTCTCCAACCCTGGTAACCATGCAAGAGAGGGTTCTTATAGCATTTCTCATCTGTGGAGTCTTTCTACAGCGTTGGAAAATCCCTAACTCCTTCACTAATTGTTGGTGGTTCATATAAATTTCCACTTTAATATCGCCTTATTGAGTCATGTCACTAACTGGTCCTTTGGTTGGGTTGTCTTGAATTTTTTGTGCAATTCAGTCTTTGCAGTCTTCTTTATTTAAGTTTCACTGTGTTGAACTTGAACCTTGAATTTGAACCTTTGGGGTTCAAGGTTCAAAGTTCAACAGGTGTCATGTTAAAGTTTATTTCCCCGCGCGACTTTATAAGTCTGTTTTAGTGTTTGTCGGTGTTTAGCTTTGGTTGAACATTGAACTTGAACCTTTCGGGTTCAAGGTTCAAAGTTCAATATTTGTCATGTATATGTTTTTACATTGCTGTTGTTCTTCAAGGTTCAAAGTTCAATGTTTGATTTCTTGGAAATCATTACTTTTCATAAGGTGGCGGCGCGGATTTTAAGGAACGACTAACGATGACAGAAAAAGGGAATATTCTTTCTTAATGATTTAAAAGTTGTCATTTATAGTAAGTATGGCGTGTGAATTTGTGTTTTCAGATATGAAGTGAATTGTTATTAAATGCATGCTCGTTTGCAATCATTTCAGAGTAATGTCGCACGAGTGAAGAGTAATGATGATAACTTATGGAAATCATGAGTAAGATTTTCTCGGCTATTTTAAATTGAGCAGTTGTCTTGTCGAGATTGTCATTTGTGAAACATAAGTTTTAAGGAGAGTTTTTGGAGCGAAAGAAAAATAGACTGCGATAGGGGTTTTGCAGATGACAGAGGAAGGTATGTTCAACAACTTTCCTAATTGCTACAATTTTTAAAAGATTTGGGTATATTGTTTAGCTTCTTGTTTATGTTTTACCTGTTTTCTACTTTATCTGAGTTGATTGGGAAAATATTATGGGTTAAGCATGAGGCCGACTTTGCCTAAATTAGAAAACTCTTCTTCCCTTGTGAGTTCCTTACCAGAGCTAGCTGATACGGATCTACTTCAATTAGATTTAGATGTTTTCTTAGAAAGAGTGAGGAACCCAGCTGCTGATTCTATGCTGAAAGATATTGCACAAAGTGGTTTATTGGAAGAGGCGGCATTACCCACAACTACTCCTTGTCCTGAGTTGGTTTTAGAGTGCATGAATCACTATGACAAGGTTAACAAGTGCATTAGGAGAAATAATGGTGAGGTTTTGTTGTCTATTGATAGAGAGACAGTAATGGCGGCCATGGGTATCCCACATCAGGAACTCTATGAGGATTGGACTATTGGAAAGTCTTATGGGATTTATTCTGAGAAGAAGTAGTATTACAGAACCATTATTGCATGAAATTGGCTTCTGAAGTATCAAAAGGGTGGCTCAAGGCTGCCAAGGCCATTAACCCGAGAGCATTTGATTCCTGAAATCAGGGATTTGGTAATAATATTGAGCAGAAGTAGGGGAAATTCACACTCCTTTTATTGGGAGGACTAGATGTATTTCTTCATCCAAGTCGCTCTCGACAAAAACCGGTTCATTGACTGGGGCACAATAATTGCATAAAGGTTGCATGAGAGTTTGAGCAATTACGCTAGGATTTCAAATTTTTATGTCTTCATATCTGTTCTACATGTTAGCCTGTGTGAGGGAGTGGCCTAGACTGTTCCATACACAATGGGTTTAGGGTACAAAAATCTATGAATACCACCCCCATTTGACCCAAAAAGGACATGTTGACAATTACCTTCGCTAGAGTGATATATTTGTTGGGAGGTTAACTTTTGAGTTACAAAGTAATTTGCATAGGAGAATGTTGGTTGAAGTTGTTGAACTAATCATCAACTATGGTAGCTTCTTTATTCAGTTTAATCACTTCACTTATATAAGGGTTGGAGGCTTTAAAGGTGAACCCCTTAGGTTACCTAGATATGTTTCGGACTATTGTGTTTTGATTGAAGTTTCCAGACAATTAGCCTATGTTGTAAAGGATTCTGGTAAAGATTCTGGCACAAGTGGAATTTTTCCTATTGATTTAGGCCATTATAGTTGCAAGTCTATTTCTAATGCACTGAATGTTGAATTGGAATTTCAAAGGTTTCATTTGAAAACTTTCGTGAAGAGAGATAATTTTGACAACAAAGGTTTTATTGCTCATTATGTGAAAATGACAATGCCTGATCAACATGTGCCACAGTTGGAATATTACTAGGAAGACTGCTCAGATGAATTTGAAGTAAGAAAAATAAATTGGTCCAGGTTATCTCTGAAGCAAATTCTCGACATAAAGTTGTAAATGGATACCTCTGGTGTGACTATTGATAACAAAGATGTACTAGATCTAGAATTCATGAAACGGGTACACAATGAACCTCTTCCAGAGGTTGATTGGAGTAGAAGGATGGAGGATAATGTACAGGCACACACCTTCAATGTAATTCACAGAATGGAGAATTGGCTAAGGAACTGCAGATTTCATCCGGGAAAGGCAACCAGTTCAAGAAATAAGGGTGGAAAAAGGAGATTGTAAGCAAAACCACTGTTTTAACTAATATTCCTATTTCTAGTGCAGGAAAGAAGCAAGCTAAGATTAAAGAGGAAAAAATTGACTTTGAAGCTACACATTCCATTGGTGGTCGAGTTACTAGATCAAGACACAAGAAGAATTTTCAGCCACCTGCCACCCATCTCATTCTTGATTTGGACACTGAGGAAGTACAAGGTGTAGACGTATAAAAATGACCATATTCCTAAATGAATATTTTATGTTCATTTCTCTATTTAATTAAATCCAATTTAATTAAATTATCCACATTCTTCTATTTTATTAAATAAATTATTCAATTTATTTAAATAAAATTCACTATATCCATTTAATGAATAAATCATTTTATTCAATTAAATCCCCCTAGCCACTTTTAATTAAATTCAAATTTAATTAAATAGTTATCCTAAATTGAATAAATCTAATTCATTTAATTTCCCCAAATTATAACCAAATTGAATTAAATCATTTAATTCAATTAAATCCTATTATCCCCCATCCACTTGCAAAATCCCAAACCCCTTCCTAATCCCTTCTAGAATCTTCTAATCGATTCTAATTAACCTAACCCTCCTCTAAACTTTGTCACATCCCTAAGCAAAGGGAGGTCACTTCTCAAATGACCCAAAGTCTTGGATAACCATTGAAGGTTTTCAACCTTCAACCACCAAAACCCTTAAAGTCTTTGAAAACCATTGAAGGCTTCCAACCTTCAACCACTTAATCCCCAAAGTCTCCAATAACCATTAATGGTTATTTCAAACCCTCCCACATGGTTAAAACATTTGTTTTGACTCAACCTCTACCCAACCCAAGGGTCTCATCAGGCCATTAATGCATTGACCAGGATTATCTCTTAATCATTTGCACAAAGGTTTATCCTTAGATTAAATCTTAATCCATTGGGTAAACCTAACTTAGACTTGACCCTTAGCCTTTAGATAACCATGAAGTCTTCTCAGGCCTTTAATGCCTCCAACCTCTTCTCTCAACCCAATCCTATGTTGACACTTGTCACCATTTCATTGGTGCCAATTGTGCACATGGATCCCCAGCTTTCAAACCTAGCCCTTGATTAAACCTTTCAATCTTGACCATCCATTGCCCTGTTTGTGCTATAAATAGAGCCCTCATTCCTCCATTCTTAACAATCATCTTTCAAATTTGAAGCATTATACTTATGCTCAAATACTTTCAAGCTTTTTCATTTCATATATGCTCATCATTTAGCCTCTTTTAGATCGGGAATTAGACTAAATATGCATGCTAGAGTACTTTATTTATCATTTTAGTTCAATCATAGACTAAATATAGTATGCTAGGATAGTATTCATACTAACCTCGTCATCTTATCATCTAGTTTATTGCATTTTTAGCATCATACATAGCTTCATATCTATTTCATACTAAATCAATCAAAAGCATCTCTCGTTCTCATATTTGCCATCCCTAAACCATTTTGCTCAGTGATTTGAGAGCAAAAATGTTGGTTTGAGGGACATTGTGAGATAGAGAACCATGGGACCCTCCTTGGGAAGCTGAGTAACACTACGTTACTCCATAGCTTGCATCAAGAAGTCTTGTGTGTGTGTGTGGACTAGTATATTAACTAATATTTTCACATATTAAGATTTATTCGCTCACTTTTCCCGCATACACAAGGCAATATGAAAACACCTGTTTCTGATGCTAACAAGGTTTTAACCGATGCTGATGCTAATTTCCAGGATTCACAGGTGCTTGATGTTCTATCTAATACAGATAATGCTATGCTACTGACTTTAGGAGGGCCTTCACCCATGCAATCCAAAGATCTAATTGTGGCTCCTAAAATGATTGAGTGATTCAATTACCAAGAAAAGGAATGTTGTGCCTATTTCCGTGTCAACGGAAGATCTCGTGAGTAAATGTCTAGGAATAGCCATGAAGCCTAAGTGGCTAAAAGTGGAAACCATGATCGGTTTTGATGAGGGCACAAAACATTGGACTACAGATATTGCTAACCCTACATTTGATAAGGATGCTACCACTGCCTCAGAGGCCGATTATACTATTGAGCGAGTTGATCTGGGGGTAGGAACTAGAGCGGTTGATGTGAAACATTTAGAAACTTCAACCAAAAGGATTATCTCCCGCAGCTAGAAGGATGAAAAGGATAAAGTAGAGTTGAAATAGAGTTTAATGCAAATGGCTCAATACATCCACGCTCTGTAGAATAGTCCATTGTCATTGTCCCAAACCTCTGTTCCCTTTAATTTAAAATACCTTGGTAATCAGAAGTTCTTGGATGAATTTCAAAGGAACAAGATGATCGTAAAGACTTTCTCTGAGCGGCTTACATCAATTGTGCATCAAGGAACTAATTATATATTGGATTTGGTTCAAATTTTCAAAGATGCCAATGATGTTACCAAGGAATTAGACGCTGACTTAATCGCATGGAAAAATGAAAAGACTAAATGGGCAGTGATTTCAAGGCAAATGTGTGACATTCAGCACTATGGCTTGATGAATTTTCTTGCCGAAAGACAAGTGCCGGGATTAGATGAAGATATAATGTTCATATGCAAGGAAAGTATAGAGTGGCGTAACCAAATCATTGAGCAAGGTCATAGTGAGTCTGCTAGTCTGCAAAGTGAACTAACAACCCTGAGAAAAACCATGCAAAAGGATCTGCATTGTGTAAATGTTCAGTTGCTTAAAGAGGATGCCCAGACTTTGGAAGATACAACAGAAATGGTCAATCAATTCAGCAGTCGCATTAAACAAATTAAGGTGGAAAAGTCCTTAGCCGTGGAAGATTTTACGAAGATTGCTAAAGTGGTGTCGATGCTTACAATATGTCTAGATCACTTGGACTCTCACACAGATAAAGTGCAGCTGGTGAAAAAGAAAGAAGGAACTCTGGAAGCAAAGGGTAATTCATATCAGCCTGCCACATGTAGCGGTAATCCAGGAATTCTCAAGGATTCATCGGGAGTGGAGTGCAGCGAAAGCGGTTATGGTGTCCATCCAGAATAGCAATCCGGGCAATCCGACTGAAAAAAAATCAACAACATGACTAGCACTGCTAGCAGTTGTATGCCAACGTGTCTAGCTTTCTTTTTATTTTCAGTTATGCAGTTAGGACAGTTTCTCATTAACTCCTTTCGAGTTAATTTTACCTTTGGTTGAACTATTGGTCTGGGGCCTATTTATAAGCTTTGTAATGACTTTACGCAGGTCTGCTAAGTTTTTGAAAAACTATCTCTTTAATTTTGGCTGAATACTTTATGTATGTGTTGGAAGTTGATGATCATTGATGAATGAAAATCAAATGATAGTTTATCTTTGGCTTCAAATTTGTGTGTTTGGTGTTTGAAATTTGATTTATGTGAGAATCTATTTCAAGAAAGAATCTGTCATAGCTTTCTATATGTGTAGAAAATATTAGTGAGATTCATCTTTTAAGGTTTTCATTTTGTTTTAGCGTACATGTGAAGTCTGTTGGCTTTACACAAAGAATTATATATTAATCAATGTTTGTGTTCATTTGGTATTGACTGGTGAATACAATTACCTTTTTGTACTTTCTAGTGAAAAGTATAATATTGGTTGTATGTAATTTGGATTTGATTGAATATCTATTAAATGGAGTTGTACCTTAATTCAGAGTTTAATCAATATGATTATTTTACAACTGTATGGTGAAATTTATCTTTCATTTCTTGGGCTAAAGAGTATAAAAGTTAAATAAATTGTGAGAGAAATCTGTTTACCAACAGATTTTTTTGGTGACTCTGCTAGGGATCAAACAAGATAATTGGTTTTAAAAACAGTCATCTTTATGGTGATGTTTTGTTCTTTATAAATGGTGCTGCCTCACGAAGGGTTCTTACCTATTTTACAACCAAATCTATATTGGGTGCAAGAAGAGCAAAGTAACATTATCTCTGAGTTGGATACTCTAGCTTGGAGACATAGAAGAAGTCGAGCTGAATACGATAGAATAAGTGCATTCCTCGACGAAGTTGAAAGGAAAGTAGATCATCCTATATTAGTTTTTAAGATGGTGATTGTTCCTGGAGTCTTTCTTATTATAATCCTTGATAATCAACCATAGAATCCCAGACGCTTGTTACCCTGATTTCTTTTCACACTGGAGTCTAAGCCTTATACCCTGTCACAATGGAGGGAGGGAATTGTTGATCACACCTTCCAGGAACTCTTAGACCTTGGTTTTGTTTCTCAGGCTACACCTAGAAGGGCTAGAAGTAGACCCGTATCTCCACCAAGAGCAACGGCTTCATCTATCTGTCAAGCCTTAACTTTACATGGTGTTGTACCTACAATTGTTATAAACCTTACCCATTTGAATACTACTGGAGCAATGGAAAACAATCCTTGGGGTGCTACTATCAGACCTTTAGCTTTGGGGGAAATTCATAACCTTCCTAAGGGAGCAAAAGATCATCTGCCTAAGTTCAGTGGTGATGGAAAAGTAACCACCATTGAACACTTAAATACTTTCAAAGTTACATGCAGAGTGTTGGCAGTACAACATGAAGATGTGGCAGTGAGGTTATTTGTTCAAACTTTTACTGACATTGTCGCTGATTGGAACTACCATCTACCTAATGGAGCTATTACAAATTGGCAGGTTTTAATAGATAGTTTTGAGGCACGATTCAAATTGGCTGAGGAGGAGCATTCACTCATTGCTTAGTTGGCTCAATTAAAGAAAGAAATAACAAAGCCTATGAGGGACTTTGTTGCCCGTTCTGATAAACATTGTCATAAGATTCCAACAGCACAAAAACCCTCTGATGAAAACATGAAATGTTTCTTCATGAACTCCATGCCTGCAAAAATAAGTTTCTTGATGAGGCACGAGCAGTTACAAACCCTTGATGCTATGAAAGTTTCAGCTGTGAGTCTAGAAGATGATTTAATCACGTCAGGCAAGTGGAAAAGAGAAGTACAAACTTCTGCTTCTCAAGTTACAAGTGCCTCTACTTCATCTGACCTTGTAATTCAATGGTTAATGAATGATGTGATTCCCCTAAAAAGATAGGCTCCTAAAGCAAGTACTTTATATTCTCAACCGTACTAGGAAATTCCTAGAAAATATCCCAATCAACAAGGAGGAAATGGAGGAAGACAGTTACAATTACCTCTTGCGCAACAAAGACTTGCTATTGAAGCACCACCTCCTAAGACAAAAACATGTGTGTTTCATTTAACTGATGAACATGATGGTTCTTCATGTCCAGAGATGGTTTGTTTTTCTCAAATGATTAGTAAAGGAGAAACAATCTTAGAAGCTGATGAAGGAGGTTCCCAAAGTATGCTTGGCGACTCTGAAATTCATTATATGGAATATGTCTCTAACTCAGAAAGGGGAGGAAACATGTTGGTGACTTTAGAGGATTCTTCATATGTAGTTCTTACTAGAACTCAACAAAATTCGAAGCCTCAAGATGTTGTAACACCTGTCCATAGCACTACAAAGGGTAAGGAAATTTTGACTCATCTTGGAAGTGTTTCAAAAGTTGTCCAAGAAGTTGCTTCTTCAAGTTTCAATTCATCTAATAGTTCCTTTGATATCATTGAATTTTGCAAATCATCCTGTATTCAGATTATTTCGGCTGAGTATCTGAAGTTGAACCCTAAGGAGTTAGATAGACTAGTTGAATTTGTCAAGGGAAATGATACTCAGGCTTTAGCAAGTAAAACCCAAATGATCGTGACTTGTAATTCTTCAGCATAGGAAAATGTCAGCCCTGCTTTAGTAATCTCTGAAGTTTCATCAAATACTGTTCCTTAACAAGCTAAATTGGTTGAACCTAGTCTTGAAGATAAGCCTGAACCTTTCTATGTGTCCTTGTTTATCAATGGGCATAAATTGAGTAATTGTATAATAGATTCTAGAGCATTAGACAATGTCATGCCCTCAACAGTAGCAAAAGATTTAGGTTTAACCTTAACAAAAACCTTTGGCAAATGTTATTCCATGGATTCCAAGAAGGTTCCTTTGTTAGGGAAAATTAAGGATGAACAAGTGGCTTTAGTAGCACATCCTAACAAGAGAATCAAGTTGACCATTCTAGTGGATGACATCCCTGCCAGTTATGGCATGTTATTGAGTCATACCTTTTGTAAAGACATGGGTGGGTACATTAGAATGGATTGGTCTCAGGCAATGATCACGGTTAGAAAACAAAGAGTTGTCCTGAGTCTTGAAATAGAAGCCAAATACACAGTCTTTCCTTCAGATGATTTGAAAGCTCAAATTTTGTATCAAGATTGTGGCTTTGGAAGTTATATGATACCAACCAATTTTCAAGGTATGGATAAGACCATAGATTCAGGTATGTCTGATGAACTCTGGTCTATAAAATTTGATGGGAGTTGTTCATCTTCTGGTTTAGGGGCTGGGGTATTATTAATACCTCCCGAAGGTAAAGTTATTCCTTATGCTTTCAAATTGGAGTTTCAAAACACTAATAATATGGTTGAATATGAAGCTCTATTATTAGGTCTTGCTGAAGCAAAGAAATTGTAGATCAAAATGTTGAAAGTTAAAGGTGATGCTGAACTTATTGTGAAGCAAGTGAGAGGTTTATTCACTATTAGAAATGAGAGACTAAGACATTACAGAAACTGTGTTTGGGATGAGATTGAAGCATTCGATGCTTTCTCAATCGAAGCAATACCAAGGGAGTTCAACTCAAAGGCTGATTCTTTGGCAGTATCTGCAGGTTTATTAGTGCCTCATCTTGATTTCACAAATGATACCTACAGGGTAGAATTGGTTTATAAACCTAGCATGCTTGACAATTCTGAATCCTGGCAGGTGTTCGAAAATGATAAGCAGATTCAAAATTTATTATGGTGTGCTGAGATTTTCACATCCTTGTTTTATGAAGGATCAGAAGCAAGTTCTAAAGATTTTTCTCCCGATTCACCAGAGGAACTACATGATGGGGTGTTACACTTGAAAGGAAATAAAATCCCAAAAGGCTTGGTTTCTCTTGAACGTATTTTTGATAGAAAGGATGGGTATGTTAAGCAAGGGGTGAAAGAGACTCCTGTAATTCAAAACTCTGGTGAGTATGAGCGAATCAACATTGGTACTGAGGAGGATCCTGAATTTATTAATTTGGGAAAATGTTGTTCTGAAGAGGAGAGGAGGAGGTTCATCAGCCTATTGATTGAGTTCAAATATGTTTTTGCATGGTGCTATGATGATTTAAAGAATTTCAGAGATGGTAAGTTCCAACATCACATTCCTTTGAAACCTAGTGTCAATCCTTTCTGGCAGATATTGAGGAACTTTAATCCAAAGGTAGCAGAATTGATCTTTCATGAGGTAGACAAGATGTTGAAGGCTTGAATTATTTATCCTATACATCATTCTACCTGGATTGCTACTATTATCCCTGTTTAGAAGAAAAATGGTGAAATACGAATCTGTGTTGATTTCAAAAACTTGAACCAAGCAAGCCTGAAGGATAATTATCCTCTGCCAGCAATGGATCATATTTTACAAACTGTTTCAGGATCAGAGATGATGTCCATGTTGGATGGCTTATCTGGATATAACCAAATTAGTGTCTCGAAGCAAGATCAACACAAGACAACCTTTATAACTCCCTGGGGCACCTTTGCATATAATAGGATGCCTTTCAGATTGATTAATGCAGGGGCAACGTTTCAGAGGGCGATTGATCTTTCCTTTGGGCATTTGAGGGATAAGATCATTGTAATATATTTAGATGATTTGTCTGTGTTCTCTAGGAAGGTAAAACATCATCTGCGAGATTTGAAGAAAGTTCTGATGAGATGCAGAGAGCATGGAGTGTCATTAAATCCTAAAAAGTTTGTTTTTGGTGTCACAGAAGGAAAACTTCTTGAACATATTGTTTCAAAGGAGGGAGTAAAGGTGGATCCAGAGAGAGTAAAAGCAATACAACAATTCATCCTTCCTTCCAATAGAAATGGAGTGAGGTCCTTCTTTGGACAGGTGAACTTTCTAAGACATTTTATTCCTGATTTTGCTGAGACTACTAAATATATTGTAAATATGATGAGTGAGAAAGTAGTTTTTAATTAGAATGAGGAAGGTAAAAGGACTTTTGAAGAAATAAAAAGAGCAATTGCGCATGCACCTACTCTAGTTAATTTGGATTTTAGTAAAGATTTTATTATTTATTGTTATGCATCAGAGCATACTATATCTGGAATTTCAGTGCAGAAAGATGAAGATAATGAGGAAGGCCCAATCTCCTTCATGAGTGTACCTCTGAAGAAGCACGAGTTAAAATACTTGCAGATAGAAAAGAAAGCTTATACAGTAGTGAAAGTCGTAAAACAATTCAATACTATATACTTCAATCACATGCAACTGTCTTTGTTTTGAACTTTGCAGTGAAAAGTATTTTAACCCAGCAGAATGTTGCTATCAATAATAGAGCATCTTGGGTCTCTAAGATTCAAGAGTTTAATTTAGACATTAAGCCCACTAAGTTGGTTAGAGGACAAGGCCTTTGTAAACTAATGGTGGAGAGCAAGTTTGAAGAGGAGGAGAATCTGCCCTTAACTTTATTTGTTAGTCATCAGGATTCCTAGTTCACCGATGTTGCCTATTATCTCACTTATGGAGACTGTCCAGATCATCTTTCTCCTAGGGAGAAATGAAATTTGAAGCTGAAAGCTGCAAAGTACGTTATCTTTGATGATATACTGTACAAGAAGGGTTTGGATGACACCTTTCTCAGGTGTGTAGATAAGTCGCATCAAGAAGCTTTACTGAAAACTTTTCATAATGAGGTGTGATGTGGTCATTTCTCTTCTACGGTGACTGCATATAAAATCTTGAGGAACTGTTACTATTGGCTAGGAATGTTCAGAGATGCGTATGCTTGGGTGGCAAAGTGTGAAAAGTGCAAATTGTTTACAAGTAAACCCCAGTTGGCTACCTTGCCTTTAAGACCTGTAGTGATTGAGGAACGCTTTAAACAATGGGGATTAGATTTCATTGGTCCTTTGAACCCAACCTCCAGTGCAGGACACACTCACATATTAACAACAACATATTATTTCACTAAGTGGGTGGAAGCTATCCCTATGAAAAAGGCCACTTCAGAGGTTGTGTGTGCATTCCTTAAGGACAATATTCTTGTTAGGTTCGGGGTTCCTCAGAAAATAGTCATAGATAATGCATTAATTTCTCTTCATCTGAATTAGTTTTATTTTTCTATGATCATGGAATTTCTTTGGTGCATGCTTCTGAATATTATCCACAGGGTAACGACCAAGCAGAATCAAGTAACAAAAACTTGATTAACATCATGAGGAAGTTGGTTAGTGAAAATTTCAGAGACTGGCATAAGAAGTTGCATGAAGCACTGTGGGCAGATCGAACCTCACCTAAGCGAGTTATAGGGATGTCTCCTTTTGAGTTGGTATATGGCATTGGTGCCCAAATCTCTCTTCCTCTAGAATTAGAGACTTCCAAATTGCAAACTGTAGTAGAAGACACATTCTTTCAAAGCTCTTTTGAGAAGAGAATTATGTACTTAATTAAGATTGGGGAAGAAAGGGAAAAGTTGGTCGACAGGATTACAAAACATCAGATGAGGGTGAAAAAGATTTTTGATCAGAAGGCAAGACCCAGGAAGCTCATGAAATGTGATTTGGTGTTATTATGGGATAAAAGGAGGGAGCCGAAAGGTGCCCACCGCAAATTCAAGTCACTATGGAAAGGACCTTATGTAATTCATGGGGTAAAAGGTCCCAATTCTTTTAAACTTGTTTATCAGGATAGCTTTGAACTACCCCTGTCCTATAATGGGCAGGACTTAAAATTATATTAATTGTAAGCAGGAGTCCCCTACCAGTTTGTGCATACAGTTTTTGTTGTGTTTATCTTAGGTGTGTGATTCAGGCCTTACATTTAAGTAATTTACAAAACTAGGGATTCTGGGATTCATTGCTTGGTAATTTACAGTTCCAGTCCCCATGCAGAGCCACTGTTGGCTGTTCATATAAATTTCCATTTTAATATCACCTTATTGAGTCATGTCCCTAACTGGTCCTTTGGTCGAGTTGTGTTTCTTGAATTTTCTATGCAATTCAGTCTTTGCAATCTTCTTTATTTAAGTTTCACTATGTTTAACTTGAACCTTGAATTTGAACCTTTGGGGTTCAAGGTTCAAAGTTCAACAAGCGTCATGTTAAAGTTCATTTCCCCGCACGGCTTTATAAGTTTGTTTCAGTGTTTGTCAGTGTTTAGCATTGGTTGAACCTTGAACTTGAACCTTTCAGGTTCAAGGTTCAAAGTTCAATATTTGTCATGTATATGTTTTTGCGTTGCTGTTGTTCTTCAAGGTTCAAAGTTCAATGTTTGATTTCTTGGAAATCATATGACTTTTCATAAGGTGGCAGAGCAGATTTTAAGGAACAACTAACGATGGCAGAAAAAGGGAACATTCTTTCTTAATGATTTAAAAGTTGTCATTTATAGCAAGTATGGCATGGGAATCCGTGTTTTCAGATATGAAGTGACTCATTATTAAATGCATACTCATTTGCGATCATTTCAGAGTAATGTCGCACGAGTAAAGAGTAATGATGATAACTTATGGAAATCATGAGTAAGATTTTCTTAGCTATTTTAAATTGAGCAGTTGTCTTGCTGAGATTGTCATTTGTGAAACATAAGTTTTAAGGAGATTTTTTGGAGCGAAAGAAAAATAGACTACGATAGGGGTTTTGTAGATGACAGAGGAAGGTATGTTTAACGACTTTCCTAATTGCTACATTTTTTAAAGGATCTGGGTATATTGTTTAGCTGCTTGTTGTTGTTTTACCTATTTTCTACTTTATCTGAGTTGATTGGGAAAAGATTATGGGTTAAGCATGAGGTCAACTTTGCCTAAATTAGCAAACTCTTCTTCCCTTGTGAGTTCCTTACCAGAGCTAGCTGATACGGCTCTACTTCAATTAGATTTAGATGTTTTCTTAGAAAGAGTGAGGAACCCAGCTGTTGATTCTATGCTGAAAGATATTGCACAAAGTGGTTTATTGGAAGCGGTGACATTTCCCATAGCTGCCCCTTGTCCGGAGTTGGTTTTAGAGTGCATGAATCACTATGACAAGGTTAACAAGTGCATTAGGAGATATAATGGTGAGGTTATGCTGTCTATTGATAGAGACACAGTAATGGCGGCCATGGGTATCCTACATCGAGAACCCTATGAGGATTGGACTATTGGAAAGTCTTATGGGATTTATTCCGACAAGAAGAAGTATTACAGAACCATTATTGCATGACATTGGCTTTTGAAATATCAAAAGGGTGGCTCAAGGCTGCCAAGGCCATTAACCTGAGAGCATTTGATTCCTGAAATCAGGGATTTGGTAATAATGTTGAGCAGAATTAGGGGAAATTCACACTCCTTTTATTGTGAGGACTAGATGTATTTCTTCATCCAAGTCGCTCTCAACAAAAACCGGTTCATTGACTGGGGCACAATAATTGCATAAAGGTTGCATGAGGGTTTGAGCAATTACGCTGGGATTTCAAATTTTTATATGTCTTCATATCTGTTCTACATGTTAGCCTGTGTGAGGGAGTGGCCTGGACTGTTCCATACACAATGGGTTCAGGGTACAAAAATCTATGAATACCACCCCCGACCCAAAAACGACATGTTGACAATTACCTTCCCTGGAATGATATATTTGTTAGGAGGTTAACTTTTGAGTTACAAAGTAATTTGCACAGGAGAATGTCGGTTGAAGCTGTTGAACTAATCAACAACTATGGTAGCTTCTTTATTCAATTTAATCACTTCACTTATATAAGGGTTGGAGGCTTTAAAGGTGAACCCTTTAGGTTACCTAGATATGTTTCAGACTATTGTGTTTTGATTGAAGTTTCCAGGCAATTAGCCTATGTTGTAAAGGCTAATGAAGATTCTAGCACAAGTGGAATTTTTCCTATTGATTTAGGCCATTACAGTTGCAAGTTTGTTTCTGATGCACTGAATCTTGAATTGGAATTTCAAAGGTTTCATTTGAAAACTTTCATGAAGAGAGATAATTTTGACAGCAAAGGTTTTATTGCTCATTATGTGAAAATGGCAATGCCTGATCAACATGTGCCATAGTTGGAAGATTACTGGGAAGACTACTCAGATGAATTTGAAGTAAGAAAAAGAAATTGGTCCATGTTAACTCTGAAGCAAATTCTCGACATGAAGTTGCAAATGGATACCTCTGGTGTGACTATTGATAACGAAGATGTACTAGATCCAGAATTCATGAAATGGGTACACAATGAGCCTCTTCTTGAGGTTGATTGGAGTAGAAGGGTAATGTATAGGCACGCACCTTCAGTATAATTCACAGAACAAAGAATTGGCTAAGGAACTTTAGATTTCATCCAAGAAAGGCAACCAGTTCAAGAAATAAGGGTGGAAAAAAGGAGATTGTAAGCAAAACCACTATTTTAACTAATATTCCTTTTTCTATTGCAGGAAAGAAGTAAGCTAAGATTAAAGAGGAAAAACTTGACTTTGAAGCTGCACATTCCATTGGTGGTCGAGTTACTAGATCAAGACACAAGAAGAATTTTCAGCCACCTGCCGCCCATCTCGTTCTTGATTTGGATGCTGAGGAAGTGCAAGGCAATATAACAACACCTGTTTCTGATGCTAACAAGGTTTTAACTAATGTTGATGCAAATGTCCAGGATTCACATGTGCTTGATGTTCTGTCTAATACAGATAATGCTATGCTGCTGACTTCAGGAGGGCCTTCGCCCATGAAATCCAAAGATCTAATTGTGGCTCCTAAAATGATTGAGTGATTCAATTACCAAGAAAAGGAATGTTGTGCCTATTTCCATGTCAATGGAAGATGTCATGAGTAAATGTCTAGGAAGAGCCACGAAGCCTAAGCGGATAAAAGTGGAAACCATGATCGGTTTTGATGAGGGCACAAAACATTGGACTACAGATATTGCTAAGCCTACATCCGATAAGGATGCTACCACTGCCTCAGAGGCCGATTATACTATTGAGCAAGTTGATCTGGGGGTAGGCACTAGAGCGGTTGATGTGAAACATTTAGAAACTTCAACCAAAAGGATTATCTCCCGCAGCTGGAAGGATGAAAAGGATAAAGCAGAGTTGAAATAGAGTTTAATGCAAATGGCTCAATACATCCATGCTCTGTAGAATAATCCGCTGCCATCGTCCCAAAGCTCTGTTCCCTTTAATTTAAAATACCTTGGTAATCAAAAGTTCTTGGATGAAGTTCAAAGGAACAAGATGATCGTAAAGATTTTCTTTGAGTGGCTTACATCGATTGTGCATCAAGGAACTAATTATATATCGGATTTAGTTCAAAATTTCAAAGATGCCAATGAAGTTACCAAGGAATTGGATGCTGACTTAATCGCATGGCAGAACTAAAAGACTAAATGGGCAGTGATTTCAAGGCAAATGCGCGATATTCAACGCTATGGCTTGATGAATTTTCTTGCCGAAAGACAAGTGCCAAGATTAGATGAAGATATAATGTTCATATGCAAGGAAAGTATAGAGTGGCATAACCAAATCATTGAGCAAGGTCATAATGAGTCTGCTAGTCTATGAAGTGAACTAACAACCTTGAGAAAAACCATGCAAAAGGATCTGCGTTGTGTAAATGTTCAGTTGCTTAAAGAGGATGGCCAAACTTTGGAAGATACAATAGAAAAGGTCAATCAATTCAGTAGTCGCATTAAACAGATTAAGGTGGAAAATTCTAGCCGTGGAGGATTTTATGAAGATTGCTAAAGTGGAGTCGATGCTTATAGTATGTCTAGATCACTTGGACTCTCACAAAGATAAAGTGCAGCTGGTGAAAAGAAAGAAGGAACTCTGGAAGCAAAGGGTAATTCATATCAGTCTGCCACATGTAGCGGTAATCCAGGAATTCTAACGGGTTCATCGGGAGTGGAGTGCAGCGAAAGAGGTTATGGTGTCTGCCCAGAATAGCAATCCGAGCAATCCGACTGAAATAAAATTGACAACATGACTAGCACTACTGGCAATTGTATGCCAGTGTGTCTAGCTTTCTTTTTATTTTAAATTATGTAGTTAGGATAGTTTCTCATTAACTCATTTCGAGTTAATTTTACCTTTGGTTGAACTATTGGTCTGGGGGCCTATTTATAAGCTTTGTAATGACTTTATGCAGGTCTACTAAGTTTTTGAAAAATGATCTTTTTAATTTTGGTTGAATACTTTATGTATGTGTTGGAAGTTGATGATCATTGATGAATGAAAATCAAATGATTTTTTATCTTTGGCTTCAAATCTGTGTGTTTGTTGTTTTAAATTTGATTTCTGTGAGAATATATTTCAAGAAAGAATTTGTCATAGCTTTCTATATGTGCAAAAAATATCAGTGAGATTCATCTTTTAAGGTTTTCATTTTGTTTTAGCGTACATGTGAAGTCTATCGGCTTTACACAAAGAATTATATATGAATCAATGCTTGTGTTCATTTGGTATTGACTGGTGAATACAATTACCTTTTTGTACTTTCTGGTGAAAAGTATAATATTGGTTGTATGTAATTTGGAGCTGATTGAATATCTATTAAAGGGAGTTGTACCTTAATTCAGAGGTTAATCAATACGACGATTTCCCAACTATATGGTGAAATTTGTCTTTTATTTCTTGGGCTAAAGAGTATAAAAGTTAAATAAATTGTGAGACAAATCTATTTACCAACACTAATCAAATTAGGACAAAAGTTGTCATGACAGCTTACAAAAGTTGTCATGACAACGTTTTGCAACTTTGCACTTTTTTCACTTTTTGGCCTTCTCAACCTATGAGGCCTATTCTAAGTCATCACACATGACTTTTAAAACATGTCTAAGACTAATTTAACCCTCCCTAATGCCTATACCAATTTTTGACACTTCTAACCATTAAGAAGGTCAACTACCTACTCAAACCACTATTTATGCACAAAATGAAAACCTAAGAAGAATGAACTCAACCTAGGCCTAAATTGACTCTAAACACTAACTCTTGGACCCTCCTGGAGTCCTTATTCACTATCTGACTTGGCTAGGGTCAGTACAAGCCAAAATTGAGAAATCACTACTAGCCTAAGTCCTAGGTGCTCCTGCACCAGAAGGTTTTGAAGTATTCAATTATGTTGTTGTATTTAGCAGTTCCCATGCCGGTAAAAGCTTCCTGTAATTGTTTTCCTACCGGTATATCATATCCAAAGTCTTTAAGTCCTGTACTGGGTTTCTCCTGAGTGAAAAACAACATCAAGCATACCAAAATATTCCAAAGCAGAATGTCCCTTTCATATCTCCTTTGATCTTTTTCAAATTGTCAATGAGTTCATCTTTTAGCCATTCACACACATCTATCATTGCATTGTTGTTAACCATCTCATAAGCACTGTTTATTCAAAGACTAGAAACTGAATTAAGCCTGTTAGCATGTGTAGTATTGTACCCTAACACCATACTTACAAATCTCACATTGATGTCCTTAATGTCATTCACTCTTAGTGATCTATTGTCAGATGTTTCTCCAGTTAGGCTTATTACTTTGTTGTTAGGAATATTCTTAGTCTTATCAGGTCTGCTGCCGGTTGAGGGTAAACTAGTCACTGCCTTAATTGCTTGCCGGGTTATTTTGTAGACAAAATCTAACCATAAGAATTCTCCATATGCTTTACTCAATACAATCCTTACTAATTCCTCTTGAAATTGGGGAATGTTCCGTATCTCCACAAAACCTAGAGTTTCTATAATTTTGTGTTTGGGTTTAACAACACCATTTTCATCACAAATTACCTTAGTAAACATTTTCATCATTTCTTCAGAACCTAGTTCTTCTATTCCTAGGGTCTTCTGCAAATGCTACACCTTTAGGAATTTTTGAAAATGCCCCTATAGAGTCATCTTTCTTAGCAATTTCGGGAATTATCTTAAACACGAGCCTAGGGCGTTTCATATTTTCCATAATGGTAGGGTTCAGAATAAAATCGGGAGTAGAAGAAGAGGCCATTGAAAAATACCTTTTACTTGCTTGAAACTATTCTGAATGCCTGAAGAAATCACTTCGCACCTTCACCTTGAATGCCTTGGCTCAGTTTTCGCGCTCTCTGCTAATTTGAATGCTTGGTGAGTCAAAAATGAGGGAAATTAGCTGATTTATAATGACATTTCTTCCACCAACTACATTAAATGCTTGCTAGTTAAGTGAAATTTAAAACATCTACTGGTAAGGAAGAAATCTATCTTCTCACCATCAACCAAGGGTAATCTGCATGATTTTCAACTTGCTAAAATACCCCCAAAGGGTTACTTTTTAGTTGGATGAAGAATCTCCTGTTGGTGGAGGATTACTCTATTCCACCGGTATAGAGACAGTTTCATCAACTATCTGATCTCTCTTCCTAATCCATTGTTTTGAAAATTCTTGCTTTACCTCATCTACCTTTTCTTTTCCTTTCAAACTGGATCCTTTATTGTTTGCCGATGAAGTCTTGCTTCTACAAAATTTTGCAATGTGTCCAATTTTGTTACAAGCATAACAAGTCATATTATTCCTCTGAATAGCCTTTCCATCTCCTATGCCGGTTTGTGTTCTCCATTGATTAGATAAGTGTCCATATCTTCCACAAACATAACATTTCACATTCATTCTGCAATTTTCTGAATTATGACCAACTTTGTTGCATTTAGAACATTGACCGGTGGGTGCATTAATATTCTGATTATTTTTGAATCTACACTCATTTTCTCTATGACCATATTTGTTGCAATTGAAACATTTGCCATTAAACTTATAAGCATTAGGTTGTGTTACCGATTTGTTCTGATCTAGATTGTTTGCAGTACCAAAACTTTCTCCAACTTCAAATCCAATTCCATTAGTATCTCCATTAGGTTTCTGACTTTTCAGCATGTCCTCAAGCTCCTCTGAACTTTTCTTGAATTTGTCTTTGTGTTTATTTGTAGTAGCCAACTCATTTTCTAGAATTCCCTTTTGTCTCATAAGCTCAGTTTTATCATGTTGCATGTGAATCAGATCTGTCTTCAGCATATCATTTTCATGACTAAGTCTTAGATTTTCATTTCCAGCATCATTGAGTCTCCTAGTCAAGTCTTCTTCATTCTTTTTCCTATCTTCAATATCTTTACATAACCTCATAGTCATATCTTGCATTTCATTCTTCATATTACCGTTTTCTTGTCTGAACTTGTTTGCAATTTCTCTAAGAGTTTCCTTTTTATCATCATCTTTTTGCATCTTCTCATGAAGTTCTTTTCTTTTATTTTGTTCTATAGCAAAGTTCACTTGAAGTCCTTTAATGAATCCTATGCAGTCCTTAGATCATCTTCAAGTTTGATATTCTTCAATTTCTCCGCATCATAATCTACAAGAGCTCCTTCCAATTGTTTTCTTAAGTTCTCCATCTATACCAGTGTCAGAATCTTCCTCAAGCTGTTAGGATTTTGAAAATAGAGGACCAGGCTCTAATACCAATTGTTCGAATCAATAACAATCCCAAAGTCACTAAGAGGGGGGGGGGGGGGGTGAATCAGTGTCTAACCGGTTAGCAGAATATTTAAACTTATTAAGAACTTTTTATCCAAAAATAGTGTACCGGTAAATAAGAATTAATGCAGCAAATAAGAATAACAGAGACAGCATAGAGAACACACCATAACACAAGATATTAATGAGGAAACCTGGTGTGGGAAAAACCTCGGTGGGATTTGTGACCCACAATATTCACTCACTGGACAATGAATAAATATTAATTACAATGAGGGGCCTACACATGCAGGAAGGCTAGCAGCCTAGAGCTCACTACTCAACTACAAAATGGATTACCAAAATCCAATACAATGTACTGCTTCAGATCAGCATCAACTATTCCAGGTTCAGTACCGGTTTAAGCTCAGTCTATAACCAAAACCTTCGTTGTCAACTATATCATCTTATATAAAAATATCATCTATATTCTCTCTCATATCATACATCATATCCTCTCATGTCCAAAAGACCTATAAGATCTCATACATATATATATGAGTCTTTTACAATATGTCATGTCGGCTTATACAAGAGATAATTACATTGTAAAACAATAAACAAAAGTTTATTCCATGTCGGCTTGAGTGTTGGTATGCATTGTTTCCGCTGTCCGTGATGGGCCTGTCGGTGTATGTAGAATTCTATTGCTGGTGCCGATAACTATTGGTGGGTTGCTAGGTGATTTCCAGTTGGTTGCCAGTTGGTTTCCATCAATGACAACATCAACTATTCTCATAAGAGTGTAGAATGCCAACAGCAGGAACATTCTACTCTGTCGTTTGAGTAACTGAAGAATTTACCTCTGTCGATTGATCTTTAGACTTCCTAACCCACTATTTAGCGTGACCTTGCTATATTTCATCAACCTTTTGCTTTCCCTTCTCATTGGATGTCTCATTCCCTAGCAGTGTATTCTTGCTTCTGCAATATTTAGCAATGTGTCCTATTTTGTTACATGCATGGCAAGTAACATTGCTCTTCTGAATTTCCTTGTTGAGTCCTTGATCATTCCTTGACCTAAATTGATTAGCCATATGTCCAAAATTTCCACATGCATGACATCTCACATTCATTCTACAATCTTCTATCCAATGACCATACTTTTTACAATTTGGACATTGACCGGGAACTGCATTATTATTCTAATTTTCTCTATTCCTGCATTGACTTTCTCTATGACCAAACTTATTGCAAACAAATCATCTACCATTAAATTTATGTGCATTGGGTTGCCTTACCGACAATTTCTGATTCTGGTTGTGTGGTGGATTCCCCTGATTTACAGTACCATAGATTTCTCCATGCTCAAATCCAAGACCTCTACTGTCTCCAGTGTCTCTTTGATCCTTCAATAATTTATCAAGCTTTGCAGAACTAACCCTGAACTTTTCTTTGTATTCATTAGTAGCATCTAGATCACTTCTTAGGATTGTTATCATTCTTCCCAACTATTTCTCATTGTTCTGTGATTGCACCAACTCAATTCTCAACACATCATTCTCATGCGCCAACCTAATGCATTCCTCAGATATGTCTTTAAGAGACATAGCAAGATTTTATTCACTCTTCTTTCGATCTTCAATCTCCTTGGACATCCTCATGGTCATGGCTTGCATTTAATTCTTCATGACATTATTCTCCTGACTCAGCTTCTGACATAATTCCTTAAGGGCATTCTTCTCTTCATCATCCAAAATCTGTAAGAGTTCCTTCCTTTTAGCTTGAGAAGTTGATAACCTCTCTTGTAGGGTAGGGATGAATTCCTTTGCAAAATTCAACTCATCTTGCAGCTTCAAGTTCTTCAACCTTTCAAAATCATAGTCTTCAAGTTCTACTTCAAGTTCCTTCTATAGACTCATCTCCATGAATTCCAGATACATGATCTTCCTCAAGTTGTTAGACTTATTTTGACGCACCAAGATCTGATACCAATTCTTGGAATCCAAGAACACTAAGAGGGGGGGGGTGTGAATCAGTGTTCTATTGGTTATAATATTTTTAGGCTTATTAACAAATCCACTTATTAACCAACATGCTTAAAAGAAAGTAACAACAAATAATAGCAATGCAACCACAAGAATCAACACCATAACACCAATTTATACATGGAAAACCTCAAAGAGGAAAAACCACAATATCTATACGATGGGATTGGTGACCCACAATATCTATCCATTGGCCAACTAAATAAATATTACAAGAGGGGCTTGCACATGTAGGAAGGCACACTGCTCATCACAAAAGGAGCCTCACTGACTACAGATCCAAAGTACTAGATTACAAACAAAAACTGAACTCAAAATGTTCATCTGCTATGCTAGATGAGTTCCGGTTTAAGCACTATCGGTACCAGATTATATGGTAACCTCCCTTACTAGTAACTTAGATCACTTCCAAAACCTCTACACAAGTAATCAAGACTAATTATAGATCTTTGCATTCACATTCTATCAATCAAGATCTCACTTGCATAACATCACATAACCTATTGCATCTCTTATCTGTCATATCTCCAAAATGACCTAACCCGAACTGACTTATATACCCTGTTAGACAGTTCAAATAACCAGAAGACAAGTGAGAGGGGGGGTGAATCAGTTGTCACCAGATTACCAAAACCTTAAGTCATTAAAAATTTAATACCAGAACCTAAAGATCAATACCGGAATGCATAAGACAATTACCAAAATAGTAGATATACCAATTAAGAATAAAGAACAATTAGATAATAAATACCATCCACATGACACCAAGATTTGTACTTGGAAAACATGGTAAAAGGAAAAACCATGGTGGGAAGCCTACCCACAATTAGATAATACTTCTGCAGTAAGTATGTGATTACAAGTGAGGGGCCTACACTTGCAGGAAGGCCAACAGCCTAGAGCACATTGCCCATTACAAAAAGGAGTCTCACTGACTACATAAAAAACCAGACTACAATCCGGAAGAGAGAATGAGCTGCAATGATAGCATCGCCTATGCTTGAGTATAGTTCTAGTTAATCTCAATACTGGAGGACTTAATCCTCTTACATAAACCTAACTCGATCACCAATGATCGAACAAATCCTCTGCATGAATGATTATTACATTATTCGCTTGCATACCATACCCATATATATGATCTACAATGAGATCTTATATCATATATATACAAACCCTCAAACACAAACAATAAGGTCGACCACCAGACAATAAAGCAATTATATAATTACAAAACATGTAGGCCAGAGACCAAATAAATAATATCCAACCCATAAGACATCCCAGAAACACATCGAGAAGATCAAACAACACGTTTAAGCCGGTCCATAACCTAGATAAATCCTGACCCAATTTAGCTCCACACACACTAAAACAATGATCCCAATCAGCCAAGTCTCAAACACAATCACCATCAGCATCCTGAATCTCTACTATAAGCTACACCAACACCACTTATGTATAATATTAAAAGATCTTCAACAAAGCTCTGTCGGTGAAACCCTCACTGGATCAACAAACCAAGCTTACTAGCATACATGATAGCATCTGATCACCAAATCAAAACCAACTGACTGAACATGAATCTGAGTAGCATGAATAGAAGATCTAAGCCAATTACAAAATCCAAAGCATACCAGAGCATACTGGATCATCATGATCTTACCAACCAGAAGCCAAACAACTACCAGGACTAGAAAGATACCAGTAAAGCAGCCAAAACAGCTAGTGTTGACATCAATCACAATACATCAATGCAACACATAATCAATTCCTCCAAATGGCCAACATACCCATTTACATGAATAAACATAAATGCCTTACGTTGGCTTAAAATCATATTACAAAAGATATGAGACATGTTGGCCCAAACAAACTATATACATGAAACAATATGATTGTTGTCGCTTCCCCGCTTGTCAGATCAATCTCCTATGTCGGCCTTAGAATTCCAGTTCCAAGTTTTTCGGTTACATGCCTGCTGATTCCCTGAACGTTAGTGAAGTGAATTTCGGTTACCTTGATTTCCGGATCTCTCATGAAGTGTGTTGCCATCAATGACAACACCTATAACCCGAATGAGTGTCAATTGCAAACAATGCACATGCATTCAGGCTGTTGGTATTTTGGATGTGTTGCATTGGTTTTTTCATTGATGTCAACACTTGTTAACACTTGTCAACACTTATCAGCACTTGGAGATTCTTGATTATGTTCACCGACATGTTCAGTGATTTATGCACAGTCACCAGTATCTGGTTCACCGACAGGTTATATTGTTCACTGACACTTGGAATGACTTGGAGACTACTTGGTTATGTCGAAGACATTATTTGATCACTTGGTTTTGGCTATTTGGTTATTGATTTATTCATTTTTTTGTATTTGATGTTACTGGCAAATAGGTCCAGGTTACACACCGGTAAGCATATCTATTCCAGATCAGCATGACACATTATGGAGATGATTTATTATTATTGTAAATGCATTAAGCCGACATGATGCATCACATAATGATTTATTTGTAAATGATTTTATTGTAATATCTTTAGTGAGCTGACCTACTCAATTGGTCTTAGGTTATGGTATAAATGTAAGATCTCATTTGTGAGATTGATATGCAATTAGAAAAAGGACTGTAATAAGGTATATGCAAAAATAAGCAGAGCTATACACACAGACATCATTTGAAGATTGAAGGAAGGTTTGAAGAAGGCATATCAGAGCTAAACTGGTACTGAATCCAGTATATGAAGATGCTATTTTGAGTAGTACATTATAATTGGATTTAACCATCCAATTGTAGTCAATGTGACTCCCATTTTTGTGATTGAGCAGTGAGCTCTAGGCAGCTGGCCTTTCTGCATGTGCAGACTCCATATTGTACACACACACTATCTACAGTAGTATCATCTAATTGTGGGTAAGGCTTCCCACTGTGTTTTTTCCCCTTACAGTGTTTCCACGTACAAATATCTGTGTTATGTGTTGTGGATGTTATTGTCTTTTTGTTTCATGCATGAATCTTTACGGGTACTACAATTAACTGATAAAACTATCTACCGGCATAAAGTTTGGTTTACCGACATTAAGCATTAAGTTTTGGTTAAGTTAATTTTGGTTTTAATTTATTGGACAACTGATTCACCCCCCCTCTCAGTTGTCTCCAGGACCTAACAATTGGTATCAAAGCCTAGTCCTCTTTTTGCAAAAGTTTAACAGCTTGAGGAGATCCAATGTCTTCTAACTATTTCAGGAAGGACAGTCCTAAACTTGATGGAACCAACTATGGCATATGGAAGATCAGGATGGAGACACATTTGAATTGCATTGGAAAGGACATATGGGATGTTACAAAGAATGGTTATACTGCTCCTACTCAAGGTCAACCTAATCCACCAAACTTGGCTAAAGATGAGGAAAATGATTGAAAAGAAAGAAAAGATAGATCTACTGCTAAAGCTATTTGGGACAAATTGAAAACATTGAATGAAGGAGATTCCACAGTAAAAATTGCAAAACTTGAATGTTTTCGAGTCAGGTATGAAAATCTGAAGATGGAAGAAGATGAAAGAATTTCTGCTTTTATGGAAAGAGTAAATGAAATTATTTTGGGTATACAATGTTGTGGAGGAACCTTAAGTGAAGATGAGATTGTTTCTAAAGTTTTAAGAGCATTGCCACCAGCATATAAAATGAAAGTTACTGCTATAAATTAATTGAGAACAATGCCTAATGCATTAGTATCTAGAGACACTTTGGTTGGAAAACTTTTAGCTTTTGAACTTGAGGAATTTGGTCTTGTTGCTACTATAAAGACAGATCTAGCATTCAAAGTGTCATCATCATCTGCATCATCATCATCATCATCATCATCATCATCTAAGAAGTCTGATTGGAAAGTCTTTTATGCAAGAGAACTCGAAGAAATTAGAAAGGAGAATGAAGAACTGGAAGAGCTTGAAGCACTATTTGCAGGGAAAATGCCTAAAGGTCTAGTTGGAAGTAAGTATGAAGGTAAAGCACCATTTAAATGTTTTAACTACAATAAAATTGGTCATATGGATTCTAGGTGTCCTGATAGACATGCAAGATTAAGAGAAGAAGCTAAAAGAACATATAAGCCTAACCTTGATTATCAGAGATACAAGTTTAAGAAGAATAGAGACAAATCTTGTTACTATGTTGATGAAGGAGTTATAGATGATTCTGATGAGGATCCGACAAACAATGGATGGGCTTTTGTTGCTATAACAGAAGATCAACCGACACCTACTATTCAACCAGTAGAGTAGGCCCTGGCAGCTAAAATTGAAGATAAGGATGAATGGATTATTGATTCCGGAAGTTCACATCACATGACTGGTGATAAGAGTAAATTCTTAACCTTTCAGGATTACAATGGAGGTCTAGTAAAATTTGGAGATGATAAAGCTTGTTTGATCAAAGGAAAAGGAACTATATCTTTTGATGGTAAGCACAATACTGATAATGTTTACTATATTGAAGGTTTGAAGCATAATCTTTTGAGTGTTGGTCAATTAGTTGAGAAAGGATTTCAGTTACAAGTCATACTGATTTGAGCGTACTAGATAAATCCAATAATGCTCTTGATTTAATTCATACTGATTTATGTGGCCCAACAAGAACTAGAAGTATACAAGGAGATAGATATTTTATGCTAATCATTGATGACTATTCTAGAATTTGTTGGGTTACTTTTCTCAGGGAGAAATCTGAAGCATTTGGGAAATTCAAACTATTCAAGGTAATGGTAGATAATGAAACCGGTAAGAAAATCAAATGTTTGAGATCAGATCAAGGAGGTGAATTCACATCTAAGGAATTTAATACATTCTATGAAGTGAATGGGATCAGAAGACAGTTATCAGCACCCCAAACACCCCAACAAAATGGAGTTTTGGAAAGGAAAAATAGAACTATTTTGGATGCAGCCAAAAGCTTGATATCAGAATTAAATCTACCTCATATATATTGGAGAGAAGCAGTAAATACAGTAGTTTACACATTCAATAGAGTTCACATCAAAGTTGAAACCGGTAAGACCCCTCATGAACTATGGTTTGGTAATACTCCTACTCTTAAATATTTTAGAATATTTGGAAGTAAATGCTATATTAGAAGAGATGAGTATATTGGCAAATTTGATCCTAGAAGTGATGAAGGAATATTTCTTGGTTATTCATCTAAGAGCAAGGCATATAGATGTTTTAACAAAAGATTGTAGAAAATTGTTGAGAGTGCAAATGTGAAGATTGATGAAAAGTTTAGAGGAAATTCAAGGTCCATGGACTCTGAATCGGCAATAGAGATAGTCACAAATGAACCTACTATGAGTACACCGGTACATAATGTTGATCCTATCACATCAGCATCATCTGAGTATTCAACAGACCCTGAAGAATAACAACAAGTAAAAACAGCCAGGTATGTAATATTGAATCACTCTAAAAGTCAGATAATTGGAAATAAATATCAAGGAGTTATGACTAGAGGAAGATTGGAAAATGAAGAGGTGTGTCTTATTTCTGAAATTGAACCTACATCTATTAATGATGCATGTGAAGATAAATATTGGATTAAAGCTATGGAAGATGAATTAGAACAAATTGAAAGGAATAACACTTGGTCATTAGTTCCCCAACCTAAAGACAAAAATGTAATTGGAACTAAATGGGTTTTCAAAAATAAACTTAATGAAGATGGCAAGGTAATCAGAAACAAAGCAAGATTAGTGTGTAAGGGATATTCACAGAAAGAAGGAATTGATTACAATGAAACCTTTGCACTGGTAGCTAGAATTGAGGCAGTCAGACTATTATTGGCTTTTGCAGCTCACAAGAACTATAAAGTATATCAAATGGATGTTAAATGTGAATTTCTAAATGGATATCTTGAAGAAGAAGTTTACATTGAACAACCTAATGGATTTTCTTTGACAGAGGACAAAGATATGGTTTGCAGGCTAAGGAAAGCTTTATATGGATTAAAGCAAGCTCCTAGAGCTTGGTATGCTATATTGGACAAATATCTTTTGAAGCTTGGATACACTAAGGGTAATGCTGACAACAATCAATATTACAAAGTGACTAATGATGACATCTTGGTTATTGAAGTTTTTGTTGATGATATAATCTTTGGAGGAGAAGATGGATTGTGTAAAGACTTTTCTAATAAAATGCAACAAGAATTTGAAATGTTTTGAATTTAAAATGTAACAACTAATAAATTATCATTGAAGGATGAATCAACACTTGTTAATCCGGCTAGATACAATTCTATGATATGAGGATTACTGTATTTGACACAAACAAGAAATGATATTATGAATGTAGTATGTATTGTTTCAATATTTCAGAGTAATCCTAAAGAAAATCATGAATCAACAGTAAAAAGGATTTTCTGGTACCTACAAGGCACTACAAATCTTGGCTTATGGTATCCTAGAGATGAAAACTTTGATTTATGTGCATAAACAGATGCTAATTGGGCAGGAGATGTCGATGACAAAAAAAGCACCACCGCCGGAGCATTTTTTCTTGGTGGCAGATTAATTTCATGGTTGAGCAACAAATAGAGTTGTACATCACTATCAACAACATAATCAAAATATGTTGCAACAACAACTAATTGTACACAGGTATTATGGATCAAGCAAATGTTGAAGGACATAATGGTAAAATGCAAGGAACCTATAACTATTTACTGTGATAATATGGCAGCAATTGATATATCTAAGAATCCGGTATTTCACTCTAAGACTAAACATGTTTCTATCAAATTCAATTTTCTAAAAGAGAATGTTGAAGCAAAAGAAGTAAAATTGGTTTATGTGAATACTAAAGAGCAGATTGTAGATATTTTTACTAAGCCTTTGCCTAAGGAGACTTTTGAATATCTCAGAGAGCAGCTTGGAGTTCTACCCCCACCGGTAGAGACTTAGACAGTCGATGTTCATCATCAACCGGCAAAATTATCAGATAAATTTTTATTCCAGCTTTGATGAGGAGAGCTACTTCTCAGGGCGAGTAGTTGGATAAATTGGTTAATTGGTATTTTGTAATGAGTTGGTTTTGTATTGCTTTGGCATTTGATGTCAAAGGGGGAGAGATATTATGGAAAAACACATTATCTTTTGGGAGAGATTATTCCTAGGGGGGAGATATTATGTATTTTTTATTTTCGGTTAATGATCTCTTTGGGAGATTATTGGTTTTTGGTTTTTGGCATTTCTGTTTTGGCACTTTGTTGGTTTTTCCATTTTGTGTTGCCATCAATGCCAAAGGGGGAGATTGTTGGCATTTTGGATGTGTTGTATTGGTTTTGTCATTGATGTCAACACTTGTTAACACTTGTCAACACTTATCAGCACTTGGAGATTCTTGATTATGTTGACCTGCATGTTGAGTGATTTATGCATAGTCACCGGCATCTGGTTCATCGACAGGTTATATTGTTCATCAACACTTGGTTATGTCAAAGACATTATTTGATCACTTGGTTTTGGCGATTTGGTTATTGATTTATTTGGGTTTGCATATTTGTTGTTACCGACAAATAGGTCCAGGTTACGCATCGACAAGCATATCTATTCCAGATCAACACGACACATTATGGAGATGATTTATTATTATTGTAAATGCATTGAGCCGACATGATGCATCACATAATGATTTATTTGTAAATGATTTTAGTGTAATATCTTTAGTGAGCCAACTTACTCAATTGGTCTTAGGTTATGGTATAAATGTAAGATCTCATTTGTGAGATTGATATGTGATTAGAAAAGGGACTGTAATAAGGTATATGCAAAAATAAATAGAGCTATACATGCAGACATCATTTGAAGATTGAAGGAAGGTTTGAAGAAGTCATATCAGAGCTAAACCTATACTTAATCCAGCATATGAAGATGCTATTTTGAGTAGTACATTATCATTGGATTTAACCATCCAATTGTAGTCGGTGTGACTCCCATTTTTGTGATTGAGCAGTGAGCTCTAGGTAGCTGGCCTTTCTGCATGTGCAAACTCCATATTGTACACACATACTATCTGCAGTAGTATCATCTGATTGTGGGTAAGTCTTCCCACCATGGTTTTTCCCCTTACAGGGTTTCCACATACAAATATCTGTGTAATGTGTTGTGGATGTTATTGTCTTTCTGTTTCATGCATTAATCTTTACCAGTACTACAATTAACTGATAAAACTGTCAACCGGCATAAAGTTTGGTTTACCGACATTAAGCATTAAGTTTTGGTTAAGTTAATTTTGGTTTGAATTTATTGGACAACTGATTCACCCCCCCCCTCTCAGTTCTCTCCGGGACCTAACACAGGATCACTGCCTAGAGCTCACTGCTCAAAAGGGAGTCTCACTGCCTACAAATCAATTTAAAAATATCACTGGAGTGTTTGAACTAAGGAACAATATCTACAAATGCCAAAATATAGCTTCGGTTAAGCACAATATATAGATTTCATACACTTCATCTCTCACTGCTTTGTTACACTATTTGGCTATGACTCAGAGCACAAATCTCTATCCCGTGCATGTGAAACTGCGCATAATTGATCACTAACACAATTTGTATATCTAAAATAATAATAAAAATTGATCATATATATTTGCAACAATAAATTAGATCCATCGCTTATCAACTCATGAAGGCTTAGAACGTTATTCAAATGTGCATGAACAGTCGGCTGAATTCGAGCACAAAAACTAATGTGGACCAAAATAGTTGATTACACGTTACCAAAACTATTGGAAAAAACTCCTGGACCATAAAAACAATCACCAAAATCACTCCATCAAATCTACACAATGATTATCCATACAAATCGGCTTGTTCTTAATTGGCATACCGGAACCCGGTACTCAAAATATTGTAACTTGCAAACGAGTCACCACCGGAGGCCGAAATTCTAGAATAAGGTGTTCTAGACATTCATCTACCTTCCCTTAGATCCAAAACATAAAATGTATAACAAAAAATAATTATAGACCAAAATACTAAACATTGTCAGATGTTCTATTCTTAGCTTGTCAGACTTGAACAAATATTCAATCTGACTTTTAGTATGATCAAATCATGCAATGTGGATGGGTCCACTTACTTGGGTTGCCATCAATGAAAACACCTGATAAACTGTATAATGTCTCTTGCCAACAATCTCCCCCTTTGGCATTGATGGAAACACTTGGTGGAAAATGACTTAAGTGTCAGAATCAGTACCATATATGTACACACACTCAAAATTCAAAAATTCAAAAATTCAAAAATTGAAAACTCCCCCTGAGATGAATATTACATTTTTCACTGCCCTACATTCCCCCTTTGACATCAATGGCAAAGGCAGGTGAACTAAGTGAAATATAGCACAATGGTAAATGGTTAGTTAAAACACAAATAAAGATAAACATTCAAATAAACTTAACCAAAGAACCATTATACCTTTGCAAGCTTCCACTTGTTCCTCAAATTGAGCTTGATGAAGTGGAGGCGACCCTTTGATTGCTCCACCTGATTTTCTCTTTTGCTTGTTGTGGATGTGGATTGCTCTCAAGTGCTCAATAAGGTAGAAGGATTAAAGATTTGGATTTGGATGAATGATAGGTGGATATGGATAGCAAGGAATTGATAGAGGATTATGAGGAAATCTGACATAAGGATAGAAGAATGGAATACCCATTGATTTTAGAAGGAAATATGCTCCAATTTACAGACTGGAGGAGGCCAATGGAGGGCCAAGATTGATTTTCTTATGAAAGCCTAAGATTGATTCAAGATAGTGGACATGGATTCAAAGATGCATTGGAGAAATAAAAAGGAATATAAAATTCCTTGAGAAGAGGGGGGAAAGGAAATTTGAATTTCAAACTGAGGACACATAGGGGGATTCAAAGAAATTTGAATTTCTTTGAGAGGTTCAAGATTGATGTGACATGACTGGGGGAATTTAAAATTGGAGAATAATGATAAGTGGGATTATGAGAGATTCTACAAGAATTAATTAGGCTAAGTGGGGATTAGGAAAAGTGATTTGTAGGAATCACTTGACTAGGTTAATTAATTAAAATTAATTAACTAAGTGGGTTTTAGAGGAAATAATTAATGGAGGACTTTAGAAGAATAGGGAAACAATTAATTTATTTGATAAATTAATTATTAGAAAATAGTGATAGGATTAATTAAATTAGATTTAATTAACATTGAGAGAAATAAGGATAACATAATTAAATCAATCAATTATGTTGACAAGCTTAAACTGATTAAATATTGATTTGACCAATTTTAGGTGTCTATATTCTGCCCCTCTTTGATATAGGATCATGAAGTGATGTTATATCAAAGAAGAATAAAACATAGTAGAAGAAAAGTATAAGGACTAGTAGCATGATGCCCCAGTCATAAGACAAGGAAGAATGATGAGGAGGAAGGATGACGAGGAAGTAGTTGTATGCCCCCTCGAGAGGACATGTGGGTTCAAAGAACATGGGTGTTCTCTTGAAATGGACGAGAAGATGAGGTGATCAAAGATGAGAGTGATGAAGAGGGAAAGAGGATGGATTGGAGTCTTGTGAATGAAATGAGATAAAGAAATGATAAATGGATGGGATTTCTTGTTGAGAAAATATAAAGAGAAAACCTAGGTTTGATATTGTCATGGATAATATACACCACTGATTATAAGAACCAGAATGATATGAAGATTCGAGGTGTGGACTGACACTCAGACAAGTAGGAATCTCTTGCACAAAACCATGCAAGTGTTGATAAACACTAATGTAGGGTTCCTAGTTCGTACAAGAGAAATCTTCAAACACACCATACCATAAAAACTATGCTCCATTATACACCAGCCAAGACATACCAATATATAGGATGATCAAGGCAGTCCTGAACAAGTATAGTCCTAGGTCACAAGATGAATATTAAAGCAAGAAGCTTAAGCATGCAAACAACATGCACATGACCAACTATCATCTCTTGCCAAGAGTAGGACATGGATTTGGATAAACTGCCGGACTAGGGAAGGATGCTTCCCGATGGGTAGGTGATGTATTTGGATATAGGTTGATGATTGGAAAAAGGAAATTTGGATATGCAAGGTTTGAAGATGAGAGGATTCTTGCTTGGATTTTATTAGCGTAGTATGGATGGGTGCTTGGATTAGGCACAAATTGATATAAGCTCAAATAGATGGGAAAATCTCAGTGTGATGGAATGGATAGGATGAAAAGGGGGATGGACGATTGAGTAGGATTGGATTGGGGATGGGATTAATGATTGAATTGGAAGAGATGGGGAATATGATTGGATGACATAGGAATGGATTAAAAATATAATTGGATAGGATGGGGTGGATTGGTGGATATAGGATAGATGGACTGAAACCAATGACAAGGGAGAACCAAGGATTGGTAAAAAGATGTATGGAGATATTGTTTGGATAGGAGACAGATGGATCGAGCAGATGGATATGGATGGGATATGGAGGAATAAAGAGATGGAGGGTAGGATGATGGAGACCCAAGGATTATGCTCCAAAGGAGTGCAATGCCCCACACTAGAGGTAGTGGAATTAATGATGTAAGGATGGTGGATAAAGATGTATGAGATGGAAGGATAATGTGTAATGGATATGGATGGTATAGGATTTAAGGCTTGTATGTTCCAAAGAATGCATATACATTATTTTGCCTCTAACATGATCAAGACCAAAGATAATAATGGATGATTCCATTTGGATAGGATGGGGGATATGAGATGGAGGATATAGATAGGATAGTTAAGATCAAAGATAGGAAAGGAGGATGGACATAGACAAGAGGTAGATAAGATATGGATAATGAAGGTGGTAGGATAGCATGGATGAAGCTTGCCCCCAAGTTTAGAGTGCAAGAGGGGGGATTACACATGATTATTTTTTGCCAAGTTTTAATCATGGTACTTACCCAAGGTGCCACAAGAAGTGGTTTTCACCATTGGATGAAATGATTTTTCTTTACTTTTTCTGATTTTTTTTTTTTGTATATTTCTTGATTTTTGATTTTTTTTTGAAGTTTTGGAATAGTTTAGATGGATGAGGATGAGAATGAGTGGATATGGAAGATATTGGATTCATGAACGAGTAATGGAGGACTCAAGCATCTAGCTCCATAGATGGTATCCCTTAGTATTTCTTTGAACTGGAGGTATGCTCATAGATGTTGGTAAAAATAATTGGGGAGATGAAATGGATAGGGAATGGAAGATAAGGATTTGCAAAGGATTGGACTAATGGAATGGGATTGTGAAAAATGGATGGTGGATAATTGATGGGGTTTTGAAAAATTTGTGGAAGATCAACATTGGCACACACCTTGAAGGGTGGTGGAGTAGTGGAGGAAAGGATTTTGAATTGGATGGAGGATAAAGTGTGGATTTTGGGACATGAAGACCAAAAATAGAAGAAGGGGATGATGGAGATGGGATGGTGGATTTTGGGACATAAGGACCCAAAATGGATTTTGATGATGCAAGAGTTTTAGATGGAGGATTGGAGGACTTATGAATAGATGGAGATTTTGGATTAGCAAGTTTGGATACCAACTTTGATTGTTTTGCTTCCAAAAGTATCTTAGTTTTTTATTTTTTCCTTTGGGGCCTTTGTGGCCTTTTTGATTTTTCTTTCTTTCGAATCATATTTTTCTTATAAGCATGTCATTTTAAGGGGACATGTTGATCCTTTGATTTTTGTGGATTTTGAGCTTTATTCTTTTTATATTGGGCATCCAAATTGCTCTCAATAACAATGGGATGGGTGTGTGAGGATGAAGTATTTATGGATTTTATGGATGCTGGGATGATGGAGGGAAAGTGTTGGGAGGGATTCAATGATGTGTGCCTTTGTTGATCTTGCTTAGGGATTATTTGAGGTGATGGAGTGGTGGATGGAGGGATGTAAGGACCCAAAATGGATGAAAGGAATGGAGGATTTAGCTTTGGAGTATAGGGTCCCAAAATGGATGTGGAAGAAGAGGGATGAAGGGATTTTGATTTATATGAAGGGCCTTTAGATTTAGGAGGAATAGGAGATGTACCAACATCTTGAGCATTAGCTTGGGGACCCTTATTATTTTGGAAATAAGATGCAAGTCCATTTTGAGGGGGATGGGTTGTGGAAGGGGGATTAGGATCTTTAGATGGATTGGGATCATGACATGGAGATGAAGGGATACTTTAAGCTTGACTAGGGAGGGTATCATGAGATGGCATGGGAGGGGTGGTTGGTGTTGGCAATTGACACTCATCGGATTTATTTTGTTGTCATTGATGGCAACAAGATTAGATGGAAGTCATATATCGGCATTAGGAGGCATATACAGACAAACACCGGCTTTGGAGTATCTAGGATTACATCGGCACCGACACTGGCACCGACATCAGTACTTGAAGGAAGCCGACATCAAGGAAGATTTATTTAGTAAATGATTTTGTAATTATTTTTGAGGCCGACATTGAATAACTTTTTTAAAAGCATTGTACGAAGACACAAGGCATATTGTTTGTAATGGGTATATAGGTCAGTCTGCTAGGTCATTTTGGATATGACATAAGATATGATATAGGATGCGACATAGGGGAATATAGAAGAACTATATAATGGGAAGTATATGTATGTAGATCATTTGTATGTGAATGTTATATCATGAAATGATCTGTAGATAGCTTTGAAATCATTCTTGGAGGAGAAGAGATACCAGTAGTAGGGTTCAGGGTTTATGAACCGGTATAGAGAAAAGCTAGAACTGGAACTCTATTTGGCATACTAGATGCATTTTTTAGTTCAATTTTATTGTTTTACTTCAGTAGAAACTTGTAGTTAGTGAGACTCTTTAGTGATGAGTAGTGTGCCTTCCTGCATGTGTAGGCCCCCATTATATGTAATATCCTTTCATATGGCCGGTGAACTGATACTGTGGGTCACAAATCCCACCATGGTTTTTCCTCTTTGAGGTTTTCCACATATAAATTATGTGTGTTATGGTGTTCATTTATGTGGATGATTTATTTGCTTCATGTTATATGTCTATTTGTTTACCGGTTTATATGTGTAAGGTATAAAAGTATAAAATCTTGTGTTATAGACAGAACACTGATTCATCCCCCCCTCTCAGTGTTCTTGGATCCCAACAATTGGTATCAGAGCGTAGTACCTCAAAAGATGTTTAACAGCTTGAGGAAGATCCTGAAACCAAAATATTTGAACATGGCTATGGAGAAGAAACTTGAGATGGCTCTTGAGGATTATAATGCTGAAAGGATGAAGAACTTGAAATTGCAAGAAGAATTGAATTCTGTAAATGAGTTCATTCTTATCCTGCAAGAAATTTTATCATCAACTCAAGCCAAGAGAAAAGAAATTTTGCGAAACCCGGATGATGAGGAGAAGAATGCACTTAAGGAACAATGTCAAAAACTAAGCCAAGCAAACATGCTCGTGAAGAATGAAATGCAAGATCTGACTATGAGGTTATCAAAAGATATTGAGGACACAAAGAAGAAGCAAGATAATCTTGTTATATCTCTGAAGAACAAATTTGATGAATGTGGCAGATTGACTCATGAGAATATTCTGTTGAGAACTGATTTGGCACACTCCCAAAACAATGAACAAGAACTTGAAAGACAAATAACTACTCTGAGAGATGATCTAACTGCTGCAAGTGAGTATAAAGAAAAATTAAGGATTAGTGTTGTACAATTGGATGATTTATTGAAAAGACAACTGTAGATTGATGATTCTAGAGGACTTCAATTTGTACAAGGTGAAAGCTCCAGTACTGCAAATGAAGATCAAACAACCGGTATGCAGAACTCATCAAAACAGAGGAAACTGGTAAGGCAATCTAATGCTTATAAAATCAATGGTAAATGTTTTGTTTGCAATAAATTTGGGCATATGGCTAAACAATGTAGAAATAAAGCAAATCAAAACTACAATTTTGTTCCCGGTCAATGCACAAATTGCAAGAAATATGATCATAGATCAGAGGATTGCAGAATGAATGTTAAATGTCATGCATGTGGAAATTTTGGACATTTTGCTAATCATTGTAGGTCAAGGAATGACACAGGATTTGTCAAAGAAATTCAGAAGAACAATGTTACATGTTATGCATGCAACAAAATAGGTCATATTGCTAAATACTGCAGAAGAAAGACTCAACCGGTTAGCAATGATAAAGATAATGAGAAAGGAAAGTATAAGGTAGATCAAATACAACAAGATCACACCAAGAGATGGGTTAGAAAATCTGAAGAACCAAGTGGAGATGGATCTACATCGGTAATTCCACTGGTAGAATAGGGTATTCCTCCACCAACAGGAAATTCCACCGGTAACTGAGGCATAAGCCTTAGGGGTTGGCAAAGTCATTTCAAAATCATTGATGAAGGTTCACCCGAAACAAGACTGTGAAACCAACATCTGTAGGGTTGTTCATGAAGCATTTATTACAAATAAAGATTAGGGGTTTATTCGCAGATAAAAGGGGTAAGTGAAATCATTTTCACTCACCGAACATTCAAGCATTCAGAGCGAAGAAAAAGGCAAATTAAGAGAAAGCAAAGGCATTCTGAAAGGATTTCGAGTAGAAACACTCAATCTTCCACCGACGTTTACTTTTAGGTATTCTTTGAAATGGAATCTGGATCGTCAGCTCCTACTTTCATTGCAAATCCCACCATTGTTGAAGTCAAGGATAGGTTAAGACCTGTATTCAAGGAGATTCCCAAAATTACTAAGAAGTAAGACTTAGTGGGAGCATTTTCTAGGGTTCCTGACTACATGATGTATGTTGAAGATGTAAGGGCATACATTCACCGCACCCTAGAGGATCTAGGCACAAAGGACATCAAAAGAATGTATCAATCCATGATATTGGGAGACTTTGGAACCATCAAACCGGAATACAAAGAAATTGAGGATTTAGGGTTAACCGGTATTCTGTACATACCAGAATTCAAGGATAAAGTTATCAGATACGTTCTGAGCAAGGTTCATAATGAGTTTATATGGCTAGATAGTCCTTACATGATCACTAAGGAGGCTATTCAAGAAGTCACCGGCTTACCCAAAGTTGAAAAAGAACCTGGAAATAAAATTTCCAACATAGAGGTCGAGAAACTCACTGGTGCAACTCTTGATAGCAAATCAATGAGGATCAACACAATCACCGACACTAATGTGAAATTTGCAAGCATGATAATAGGTTATAAGGTAACTCAATCCAACCAATTGAATTTTGTTGCTAGTTCATCCATTCATGTTGCATATCAGATGTTAAGGAATAATGCAAAATAACATTTATGTGAATGGATGAGGAGTGAATTGATGTTGAACCTTGGGAAGATCAAGGGAGTTAAGAAAGGAACTTTCAGATACAGAAATTTGATTGTTTGTTTAATGATTTACGTCCTGAATGAGCTACCTGGTCTTGGCAAGAAGCATTGGGCTCATGATATACCAGTAGGTATGCAAATCAAGGAAGCAATCACTAGTCTTGGTACTGACAAAGATGAGAAACTTTGGGGGTATTTCAGAACATTCCAAGAAAACATGAGGCAGAGGGAGAGAATATCAAACAAAATTGTGGATAAGTACTCCATTGATATCTGTTTTATGTTGAAAGCCGATGAAGCCCTTATGGAGGCAGTTGAATCTAGGACAATTTGGATTACTAAGCTTGGATGTGAAGTGGATGATAGTATTTTTGAAATCTATGCAAAAATGGTTCTAGATGCCTCATTGGATGACAAAACAGAGCATTTTGGTACTGTAGAAGAGAAGGCCCTTGAAGTCAAAACTGGTTTTAACAGGAAGAGAAGAGATGTATGCATATGTATGGGATGTAATTCATAAGATAGACACTCAACTAGGTTCTGGATCCAAATCGGCAGCAGAACCGACAGTAGCTAGTACTGCAGAAGTGAAGAAGCCCGAAACTTACATTTCTACCATCACTTCTGATTTTGACCCCAAGGACAATGAACCTCTAGCGTTCAAAAGGGTACAAAGAATGAAAGTGGATCAACCACCGGTAGAGAAGAAGAAGGAAGAGCCTAGGAGGAGACTTTTTAGAAAAGAAACTAAACCTACTGCACCACCACCTCTGGCAAGGAATCCTATACAAAAGAGAAAACTAGTCACATCAACACTAGCAACCACAAGAAAACAAAAGAAGAGTGATGATACTAAAATAGGTAAGACTAAAAAGACTTGTACTGAGCTAATTGATGAAATTACAAAAGATGGAATTTTGAAAAATGTATCTATGTATTATGAAGATTTAGAGGATGATGAGCAAAATGAAATAGAAGAGGCTATTTTGTTACATATAGAAATTTATAAGAAAGCCTTAATAGAAATTTTGAAGGAGATACCTCTATCTTTGTATAATAAACTTGATGCTAGAAGACTTGACGTTGTCAAGAGGGATAGGGAGATTAAGGAAGTAACACTTTTGGAAATATGTGGTTCTGTAAACAATGAGGAAATGAAAAGATGCATAGATATTGTAAATTGGATAGTTTTCAGTAGTAAACCTCGATAGATAAGTCTTATGATGGGCAGAGTAAATGAGGTAATAAATGAGACCAGTAAGGGTTGGACCAAATTCTTCCAGAAGAATCCTGATTTTCTTACATCTCAAGAAGAATTTTCAAAAGCTACATCTTCCACCATTCCTGACAAATCAAAAGGGAAAGGTATTTTGGGTAGTTTAACTCCAATTCTGACCACACCAGCAGTAACTATAGACATATAATAACAACTGACAGTAAAGGAGAGTGTACAGTCTATACCGATTGAAACTATTTTTGAGCAAGGAAATGTATAGGATACTATAAATACTGTGGATAATACTCCACCGACAATAATTGACACTGCACCAAGTGGCGAAGCCATCAGTGCAAAAGAGGTTGTAGAGGATAAGGTAAAGGAAATTGAATCTATACCAGCAGTTAAAACTGATTCCTCAACAAAGGTTTTGGCAATTGACACTTCTCAGGTTGAGAAGAAATATGTCACTGAGATGAGTCCCACTGAGTTGATGATGATGGCAGCTCAGAAACTATTAAAGGAGGGTACTGCAGACAAGGGAATAATTGATCAATCAGTTACAGTATTGCACAAAATTGATGCCTGATTGTAAGATTGAAGATGGAGCAAGCCCTTCCGACAAGCTCAAGACTCTAACAGAACATATTTCTAACAATTTTCAATCTTTCAGGCATATTGTAGATCGGTAGGCTTTAAAAAGATTCAGTACAGCTAAAAGAGAAGCCTTTGACGAGATCATTGAAATAGAGAAAAAGAAAATTGAGGCCAAGCTCATTATTATTGAGAATTGTCTGAAACAAGGTACAAATATCTACAGGGTCTGTTGTAACATAGGAATTCTTATAGCTAATGTAGATAGCAGATTAAAGGAGTTACATGATAAAGTAGCTAGCATTGCAAACTCTTTTGATGGATTAACCGCACTAACCACATTTGTTGATGGACAAATTTTGTCCTTCGAGAACCAAATTTTTGCTTTTGAGAAGGAGAGAGATAAAGTCATTAGGAGAGCAAGAAGTCTTAGAGGATTGGTGAATCCCAGATTAGATTCACTGGGTGTTCATAAAAGAGAGTGCATGGACATGATTACTAAACCCACACCAACAGATGTCGAGGAGATGGAAACACTTTCCCACTTACTAAGTGGACTAGCATCTATATCTAACACCTTCAAAACTGGTTGGGATACATATCTTCAGTTGTTGAATAAGGCTTGCCTCAAAATTTTGAAGTTGGTTAAACTCCAGTGAAATTAACAGTATTCATTTATTCTTTTGTTATGAATTCTTTCAATTTTTTCACCGGTCGTTGGCTTTGATGCCAAAGGGGGAGTATGTATATATGTGAAAAATATCAGAAAAATCAACCAAGATTGTTGGCATTATGTGAACTGGCATGAAGACATAATGAGATTGTATGTTGTCATTGATGTCAATATGTGTTATGAAGAGAACCGACATATGTGATAGGTGAAAAGAGAAAGGAACCGGCATATGTATGAATCGGTTTATATGCCAAAGTGAAGCGGCATATTTGTTCAAGATGAACCAACATGTAGTTATGGGAACCGGCACATGGAAGCATTGTATGACTACCGGTTGGTAGGTAGCTTCCACTTCAAGGTTTCCGGTTGGAGCACCTCAAGTGACTCAATCGGTGATCTTCGTGTGATGAGTTAGCAGTATGATGGAGGATAGATCATGTTGACACATAAGCTCTATGCGCGTGAAGGATCTTGCATGAAGAAGACTATTCCTATCTACCTCGGGAATGTGTGAAGTCTGTCAAACAATGATAATGCGTGATGGGTTATCAGCTACCATGAAATCAATGGATAATGGACGATGGAGAATGTCTTGAGATCGATTTAAGATTGTTGCATTTAATGCAGTATGATTCAACGGTCAGGATCAAACCGTTTGAATTGCTTAAGCTAATAGGTTTAGGGTTTAGGGTTTTTGCTACCGACCTATATGTTTCCTATAAGGTCAATGTTGTGTTTCTTTCTAAGGTTGTTGGCAAACATTGTGAGTGTGTATCCAAGGGAAGTGATACGTAATTCTTGCCAGACCAAAGGAGAGAAGTGATACCAGCAAAGTGAATGTGCAGAAGGTAAAGAGGAGCCTAAACGGATCTGCATTAGCATTGAGTGCTGTTAACAGACCATTGTAATACCTGTTGATCTCTAACCACTTCAACAGTTGTAAAATCCCCTAACAGGGTAGCCTTAACTGGCTTGATTCAAAATCCCTTAACCAGGTGGTCTTAACAGGCTTGATTCAAATCCCTTAACTGGGTAACTCGAAGCTAATGAGTTTTGAGAAGCTATAGAGCTTAGAAGATCCTTTCAGCTATTGAGTTCTTGGAATCCTCTAACAAGGTGACCCTGCCGGGTTTAACCCTTAACCGGGTGATCCCTAACAGGATCGGTTCCTAGCAAAACCTATTGTAATGTCTTTAACCGGACAAGGCTCCTAACAGAGTAGACTTCTAAAGAGTTCAAAAAGCAGCTTGTGGGTATTCATCCCCATCATGGTTTTTCCCAGTTGGGTTTCCACATGAAAAATATGTGTGTCATGTGAAATGCTTTTGTCTTGTGATGCTTTGTTTTACCTGTTAAGCATATGAAGGTTCTATGTTTTATGCCTATCTATAAAACATATTGAACTCACTATTGTGAAGATCTGATGATTAAGTTTACCTGTTTATGCATGAGAATATAATAATACTGTAGTATTGAGCTAAGAGGGAAGCTTATTGAGTGACCGGTTCATGACTGATTGAGCTATACTGGATGTTACCGGTTGCACCCTATTTTACCAGTATCCCTATTTGTCATTCATTTGGAGTATTTGCTACCAAACCAGTTTTGGACAGTATTTGTGTTTGTACTGATTCACCCCCCCTCTCAGTACCGGTTTGGTACTAGTGGTTCATCATTGACTTATCAATTGGTATCATAGCACCTCCAGGTCCTCTGTGTTGTAAGCTTAACTGCTTGAGGAAAAGATCCTAGTCAAATGATGAAGAGGGAAGGTCCAAAGTTTAACAGGGAAAACTTTGGTATATGGAAAGACAGGATGAAGATATTCATCAAAATCATGGGTGTTCAACACTAGAGTTATGTTGAAAATGTATATGTTGTTCCTACCGGTACTCTCACCGATGACCAAAAGAGAGAGATACAAGAAAATGGGCAAGTCATGGAAGCCCTCATCAGTAGTTTATCTGACATTAAATTTATTGATGTTCATGACAAGGCAAATCCCAAGGAGGTATGGGATGCTCTTGAAAATATCTATGGTGGTGATGAGCATGTAAAATAGGCTAAGGAAGAAAGCCTGAGAGGGAAGTTTGAAGACATGCAGACGGTTGAAGGAGAGACCATTTAGCAGTATGGAATAAGAATCAAAATAGTTGTTGGAGGAATAAAGAGTGCAGGTGGTAAAATAGAAGATTCCACTGTGGTAAGTACAGTCCTGAGATCCCTGTTGCTGTTCTATGCAATAAGGGTCATTGCTATTCAGGAGCTGAGATCAATAGACAAGTCTAAGGTGTCCTTGGACTCCATCATAGCCAAGTTGACAACCTATGAGCTGAATAGTTTTGATGGCAGTGTTCAAAAGACAGAATCAGCTTTTAGAGCCTCTGCTATACCATCCAGAAAAGGAAAAGAGGCTAGCACTAGTGGGGAACCTAATCAGAATAGAGAAATGAATGATGAAGAGTTTCTGATGGAATTTGAAGCTCTTCTTGTCAGGAGATTTCCAAAAGGAACTGGTAAATACAAAGGTAAACTCCCTTTGAAATGTTTCTCTTGTAACCGGATAGGACATATTGCTATGAACTGTCCTAATAGTGACAACAAGGATAAACCGGAAAGGTTCAAGAAATTCAAAGGAGGAAACCGAATAAATTATTTTATGGCAGTTGATGAAGGTGTCACAGATGAGGAATCAGAAGATGAAGAGAATGAAGACATTGTGTTTGTTGCTGTAAAGGAAGATGTGGTAGACAAGAAGGCTCTTGTCTCCCGGTTTGATGATTCCAACGAGTGGATCATTGACAGTGGCTGTTCTCACCATATGACTGGTGACCGGAGCAAGTTTCTATCCTTAGAGGAGTATGATGGTGGTGTGGTTCTCTTTGGCAATGATGCCCCATGCATGGTCAAAGGCAGAGGGTCCATCTCTTTGAATGGAAAGAGTAGTGCTGACAATGTGTACTGGGTTGATGGTCTCAGACACAACCTTCTAAATGTTGCCCAGCTAAATGATAGTGGCCTCACTCTGCAATTCAAGAATGGAGTTTGAACAATCAAAGGAAAAGATGGTAAATTGGTGGCCACCAGCATGCAGAATAAAGGTAACCTATTTCATTTGAATGCAAATATTAGTACATGTCTTATGGCTAAGCTTGATGACAGCTGGATATGGCATAGGAGACTCTGCCATGTGAACTTTGATAACATTGTGAAGGATAGTAAGATCAAGGCAGTTAGAGGGTTGTCGGTGCTGAGAAAACCAGATATTACCCTATGCAGAGAGTGTCAATTGGGGAAAATGTCTTCCACAACCTTTAAAGGTAAATATTTCACTGGTGACAACTTGCTTGATCTTGTGCATACTGATTTATGTGGTCCTATGAAAACTAGAAGTGTGCAGGGTGATAGGCACTTCATGATTCTCACTGATGACTGCTCAAGAATGATGTGGGTCACATTCTTGAAAGACAAGTTTGAAGCCTTTGTGAAATTCAAAGCTTTCAGAGCATTAGTGGAGAAGGAAAGCGGCAAAAGGATCAAGTGTCTCAGAACTGATCAAGGAGGGGAATTCACTTTCGGTGAATTCAACAAGTATTGTGAAGAATTTGGCATCAAGAGATAGTTGTCTGCCCCTTGGACTCCACAGCAGAATGGTCTAGCAAAGAGGAATAACCAAACTGTGGTTGAAGCAGCTAGAACCATGTTGATCCAAGGAAAGGTAGCTCACACCTTTTGGAGAGAAGCGATGAGCACTGCAGTCTACACTATGAACCGGGTACTCATCAAAAAGGGTAAGGACAAAACTCCTTATGAGTATTGGACTGGTAAGACACCTATGGTTAACTACTTTAAGGTATTTGGTAGCAAATGTTACATCAAGAGGAGTGAACATCAGGGCAAATTTGAAGCTAAATGTGACGAGGGAATATTTCTAGGATATTCCACTAAGAGTACAGCTTTCAAGTGCTACAACAATGGGACTTGGAGAATTATGGAAACCATCAATGTAAGAGTTGATGAATCCTCTGAGAAGACTGAGGAAACCAGCAGTGAGAAAGTTGTAAATGAACCGGTTGCAACCTTCTGGGAACCAGTTGTCAGTCAACCGAGTACTAGTAACAGTGTTCCTGAACCGGTGAATGCTGATACTGATGAAGATGAGGATGAAGAGGAAAAGCAAGAAGAACCAGTTAAGACCATTCCTTGGTATGTCAAGTTGAGTCATGATCCTAAGTAGATCATAGGTGATAAGGATGTAGGAATCCTTACAAGAAGAAAGATCAGAGAAAACTCATGTATGATCTCTCAATTTGAGCCTAAATCATTCAAAGAGGCTCATAAAGATGAAGATTGGATCAAGGCAATGGAAGAAGAACTTGACCAGATAGAGAAAAATGGTACATGGTCCTTGGTACCCAGACCTGAGCATAAAAATGTCATTGGCACCAAATGGGTGTTCAGAAATAAGCTAAATGAGGACGGCATAGTGATTAGGAATAAAGCCAGACTGGTATGCAAAGGATATGCTCAAGAAGAAGGAGAAGACTATGGGGAAACATTTTCTCCTATAGCCAAATTGGAAGGAGTTTGTATGCTTCTTGCATATGCAGCTTTTAAGAGGTTCAAGGTATATCAAATGGATGTAAAATCTGCATTCCTAAATGGTGTACTTGAAGAGGAGGTGTCTATTGAGCAACCAGATGGGTTTTCCCTATCTGAAGACAGTGACATGGTATGTAGACTACGTAAAGCTTTATATGGTCTAAAGCAAGCACCTAGGGCATGGTATGAGCACCTACATTCCCATCTTGTGAAGATTGGATTTGAGAGAACAAGTGAAGATAGCAATATTTACTTGAAGTCTGAAGGAGATCAGATCCTGATCTGTGAGGTTTTTGTTGATGACATTATCTTTGGAGGAGATGACAAGATGAGTCATGAGTTTGCTGACGAGATGAAGAAAGAGTTTGAGATATCACTCATAGGGGAGATTAAGTTATTCATTGGACTACAGATCCACTAGATTAAAGATGGAATCTTCATCACTCAGTCCAAATATGTCAAAGAGGTGTTGAAGACTTTTGGCATGGAAGATAGAAAACCGGTTGCTACACCAATGGTGACCGATTGCAAATTGACAAAAGAGGATGATTCCGCACTAGTTGATGAGAAGGAATACCGATCAATTATTGGTAAGTTGCATTATGTAGTGCATAGCAGACCAGATATTGCACATGCAGTTGGCATTACTGCAAGGTTCCAAAAGAGTCCAAGAGAATCTCACTTGATTGCAGTCAAGCGGATTCTTAGGTATCTGAAGGGAATAGTTGACTATGGATTATGGTACCCATACAACAATAATTTCAATCTAAAAGTGTTCACAGATGCTGATTGGGCAGGTAATGTGGATGATCGAAAGAGAACAACCGGTGGTTCATTCTTTCTCGGTGGTAGACTGGTCTCATGGATGAGTAAAAAGTAGAGTTGTATCTCTCAGTCTATAGTGGAAGCAGAGTATGTTGGAGCTTTCATGAACTGCACTCAAACAATCTGGATGAAGCATGTACTGGAAGGCTTCAAGATCCCTATATCTGAACCGGTAAGCATATTCTGTGATAACACAAGTGCTATCAATATGTCAAAGAATCCAGTTTTACATTCTAGAACCAAGCATTTTGAGCTTAAGTATCATTTCTTGAGGGAAAAGATTCAGAATAAAGAGATTACACTAGAGCATGTGTCCAGTAAGGAGCAGTTAGTAGACATATTCACCAAGCCTCTCCCAAAGACAACATTTGTGCATTTGAGAGGTGAATTAGGGGTATTGCCCCTTCAGGAGGTGAACTAAAAGTAATTGTTTCACATCAGTCAGGTATTGGACAGACAAATTTTTGGTTGATTGATGTGTTGAAGGATGCTACTCCTCAGGGGGAGCAACATGATGGAACAGAGATGTTTGTACCTCCACTTTGGCATTGTTGTCAAAGGGGGAGAAGGAGTGAAGTGGAAAAGATATCTACAACAAATAGGGGAGAAGGAGTGAAGTGGAGAGATATCGTTTTATATTGCCATCAATGCCAAAGGGGGAGATTGTTGGCATTATGTGAACTAGCATGAAGACATAATGACATTGTATGTTGTCATTGATGTTAATATGTGTTATGAACAGAACTGGCATATGTGATAGGTGAAAAGAGACAGGAACCGACATATGTATGAATCAGTTTATATGCCAAAGTGAATAGGCATATTTGTTCAAGATGAATCGGCATGTAGTTATGGGAACTGACACATGGAAGCATTGTATGACTACCGGTTGGTAGATAGCTTCCACTTCAGGGTTTCCGGTTGGAGCACCTCAAGTGACTCAAACAGTGATCTTCATGTGATGAGTTAGCAGTATGATGGAGGACAGATCATGTTGCCATGTAAGCTCTGTGTGCGTGAAGGATCTTGCATGAAGAAGACTATTCCTATCTACCTCGAGAATGTGCGAAGTCTGTCAAACGGTGATAACGCGTGATGGGTTATCAGCCACCATGAAATCGGTGGATAATGGACGATGGAGAATGTCTTGAGATCGATTCAAGATTGTTGTATTTAATGCAGTATGATTCAATAGTCAAGATCGAACCGTTTGAATTGCTTAACCTAACAAGTTTAGGGTTTAGGGTTTTTGCTACCGACCTGTATGTTTCCTATAAGGTCGATGTTGTGTTTCTTTCTGAGGTTGTTGGCAAAAGTTGTGAGTGTGTATCCAAGGGAAGTAATACGTAATTCTTTCCAAACCAAAGGAGAGAAGTGATACCTGCAAAGTGAATGTGCAGAAGGTAAAGAGGAGCCTAAACGGATCTGCATTAACATTGAGTGATGTTAATAGATCATTGTAATACTTGTTGATCTCTAACCACTTCAACAGTTGTAAAATCCCCTAACAGGGTAGCCTTAACTGGCTTGATTCAAAATCCCTTAACCGGGTGGTCTTAACAGGCTTGATTCAAATCCCTTAATCGGGTAACTTGAAGCTAATGAGTTTTGAGAAGCTATAGAGCTTAGGAGATCCTTTCAGCTATTGAGTTCTTGAAATCCTCCAACAAGGTGACCCTATTGGGTTTAACCCTTAACTGGGTATCCCTTAACTAGGTGATCCCTAACAGGATCGGTTCCTAGTAGAACCTATTGTAATGTCTTTAATCGGACAAGGCTCCTAACAAAGCGGACTTATAAAGAGTTCAAAAAGCAGCTTGTGGGTATTCATCCCCACCATGGTTTTTCCACGTGAAAAATATGTGTGTCATGTGAAATGCTTTTGTCTTGTGATGCTTTGTTTTACCTGTTAAGCATATGAAGGTTCTATGTTTTATGCCTGTCTATAAAACATATTGAACTCACTGTTGTGAAGATTTGATGATTAAGTTTACCTGTTTATGCATGAGAATATAATAATACTGTAGTATTGAGCTAAGAGGGAAGCTTATTCAGTGACCGGTTCATGACTGATTGAGCTATACTGGATGTTACCGGTTGCACTTTGTTTTACCAGTATCCCTATTTGTTAGTCATTTGGAGTATTTGCTGTCAAACCAGTTTTGGACAGTATTTGTGTTTGTACTGATTCACCCCCCCCCTCTCAGTACCGGTTTGGTACTACTGGTTCATCATTGAGTTATCAAAGATCACATGTGAAGGATATCAGGATATTAGAAGGAGTGTATTGCTCAAGGGGAGCATATCTCAGTTGAACCAGCAGGGAATCCATTTTTCACATGAGTGTTGCCATCAATGCCAAAGGGGGAGATTGTTGGCAATTGACACTCATCAGATTCATTTTGTTGTCATTGATGGAAACAAGATTAGATGGAAGTCATATACTGGCATTAGGAGGCATATATCGACAGACACTGGCTTTAGAGTATCTAGGATTACACCGGCATCAACACCGACATCAGTACTTGAAGGAAGCCGACATCAAGGAAGATTTATTCAGTAAATCATTTTGTAATTATTGTTGAGGCCGACATTGAATAACTTTTGTAAGAGAATTGTAAGACGATATAAGGCATATTGTTTGTAATGGGTATATAGGTCAGTTTGCTAGGTCATTTTGGATGACATAAGATATGATATAGGATGCGACATAGGAGAATATAGCAGAACTATATAATGCGAAGTATATGTATGTAGATCACTTGTATGCAAATGTTATTTCATGCAATGATCTGTAGATAGATTTGAAATCATTCTTGGAGGAGAAGAGATACCGGTAGTAGGGTTCAGGGTTTATGAACCGGTACAGAGCTTGAACTGGAACTCTATTTGGCATAGCAGATGCATTTTTGAGTTCAATTTTATTGTTTTACTTTAGCAGAAAATTGTAGTCAGTGAGACTCTTTAGTGATGAGCAGTATGCTCTAGGCAGTGTGCCTTCCTGCATGTGTAGGCCCCCATTATATGTAATATCCTTTCATATGGCCAGTGAACTAATATTGTGGGTCACAAATCCCACCTTGGTTTTTCCTCTTTGAGGTTTTCCACGTATAAATTTTGTGTGTTATGGTGTTCAGTTATGTGGATGATTTATTTGCTTCATGTTATATGTCTATTTGTTTACCAGTTTATATGTGTATGGTATAAAAGGATAAAATCTTGTGTTATTGCTAGAACATTGATTCACCCCCCCCTCTCAATGTTCTTGGATCCCAACAGTTGGATCATGAGATGGAAGAGAATCATGTGATGGAGGGAGAGGATTGGATAGAGGAATCTTATAATCATGAGAGGAAGTGGAGGGGTTGGGATCATTAGATGGAGTGGAGGGAGATGCATCATGAGATAAAGAGGATTATATGCTAGCATGCTTTGGAACAAGCTTTTAACATGTTTGGAGTTGTGGGGATTGTGTGATGGAGGAGGATATGGAAGCTTCGATGTGAGTAGATGGAGGAGTGGGGGTATCATGAAGTGTGGGGGATTGGGATTTGTTTTGAGGTGGAGGTGATTGAGGTGGATAGAGGACTTGAGGAGACGAGGCAACTTGATTTCGAGAAGGGGATTTTTTCTCCTTTGCTAGCATGTCTTGGATAAGATTATGGATGATGGACTTGGAGGATGCAGATAATATGGATTTTGGAGGATTAGGATTGGATGGAAGATTGGGATTAGTGATGATGGGAGTCAAATTAACCAGGCTCCCAAAGGACATAGTACAAGTTTTAAGAGTCAAGAGTGCTAGAGCTAAAAATATAGAGTATCCTGAGGGTAACTTCACCCATAATTTTGAGGATTTATTCTTTAATGTAATTGTACATTATATTTATTGGCAACAACAATGAGGGAAAATTGAGAGGGGGGGGGGTGAATCAGTTTTCACCAGATCTAATAACTCAATCACAAAAATAGATTTGATAAACTACAACAATAACAAAGATACGCAAATTGATAACGCAACACACAACACCAAGATTTTGATGTGGAAAACCTGGTTAAGGGAAAAACCATGGTGGGAACCTACACATAATAAGATGATACTCAGTAGTAGTATATGAAAATATTACAATGGGGAATGCACTTGCATTCAAGCACACTACCTAGAGCTCACTACTCAAAAGATAATAACTCAGAAGGCTACAAGCCTCAGGGAAGTCTCACTGACTTACAACAAGATTTAGACTACAATGCAGAAGAAATGAACTGAAAGAATAGCATCTCCAAATGCCTGATTACAATTCTGATTAAGATCAATTGCCTACTCTGCAACACCAATCTCTGCTTAAGCACAATGTCGAAGGATGAATCACTTGATCACACATGCACCACTCTTTGATAATGAAGACACAACCTTGATACCTAATTTACATGACTATATCACCTATTTATACAATTCATCAACCTTGATGACAAGGTCGGCTAAACCCTCAACTCACAATTATAAAATTACATCACTCAATACAAAGATCAACTTCCAAACCAATATAATGATATACATGACATAAAGTGGACCTAATTTAAATCTCCAAACATGTAACACCACTAGAAATCATGCCAAGATCAATCGCAACATGCTACACCGCCAGAAAAACTGCATAACATGAAGAATATCACTGGTTCAACAAAAATCACCAAAAAATCCCACAACGATCAATATAGATCATCAGAAAAAATAGGACACAACTAGGAAACAGCAAAAAGCACGTTAGAATCATCAGTAACAATTGTATCAACACCACTTATCAAATCTTCATCGATCAACATCTAAAACTCAAGAACACTCAAACATTAGCGACTGTCACGAAGAAAGATAACTTGTGGAGCACCAAATCACAAACCATATGAAATTAAGATACACAAGACCATCCCAAACAATATCCCAAAATCTCATATCAAGATCTGATCACACCAAAATATACCGAAGGACATACTGAACTCTACAAAGCATCAATCAGATAAACAAACTGCAAAAATGGATCATATGAAATGATCAATTAAGCTTCCCAGATCACCAACACCAACACAAAAGAATATAGTGATACTAAAGATACTTGATACCGCAAACCATAAACCCAATAAACCAATTTGTAATCATTGAAGCAGGAATATGTTGACATCAATGACAACAACATATCCTAGCAGAAACCATGTCCAACAATCTCCCTCTTTGGCATTGATGGCAACATATGAATGTAAAAAAAAATCAATGCAAAGAAAGAAACATCTCCAACAAACTCCCCCTAAGATCAAGCAGATAAGACATTTTTTCAAATGCATCTCTCTCCCTTTGACAACAATGCCAAAGATCTCAAAACAGATAACCAAACTCTCCCTCATAGGTAAACAAATCATGATTCTCTCCCTTAAACACATAACTAGACTACTCCACCAGAGGAGCAGCACCAACTCATCAATCCAAATAAAGAGATAAGACTGTGAAGTCCACCGGATTGATGCAACTCAATGCATCTAGTTATCATCAGGAGGGTTGGATACCCCTAGCTTGTCTCTCAAGTAGACAAATGTATCTGTAGGCAAAGGCTTAGTGAAAATATCAGCAATTTATTCTTTGTAGACATATTCCAACTTCACTTCCTCTTCACTGACTTTTTCTCTCAAGTAATGATATTTGATTGACAAATGTTTAGTCTTTGAATGTTGCACCAGATTCTTTGACATATTTATAACACTCGAATTATCATAGTATATAGCAGTAGGCTCATCATAGATAACTCTTATATCTTTCAACATTTGCTTCATCCAAAGTACCAAAGTGTAGCTACCAGTAGCAGCAATGTACTCAGCTTCAGCAATAGATAAGCATACCGAATCTTGTTTCTTACTAGCCCATTAAACTAATTTCTTACCCCAAAAGAAAGTTCCACCAATAGTTCTCTTCCAGTCATCAACATCACTAGCACAATTAGCATCAGTGTAAGCACATAACATGAAATCATCATTCCTTGGATACCACAAACCGTAATCCACAGTTCCCTTCAAGTATCTGAATATTCTCTTAATAGCAGTGACATGACTCTTTCAGATCAGCTTGATATTTAGCAATCGTGCACACATCATGCATAATGTCTGGCCTAGTCTGAGTAAGATATAGCAGTCCACCAACCATAGACCTGTACAAACTCTAATTAGCTTTCAAAGATTCATCATCTTTAGATAATTTGTAGACAATCACCATAGGAGTTCCAACTAGTTTGGAGTTATCTAACCCAAACTTCTTCAACAATTCCTTCACATATTTAGTTTGAGTTATAAAGATACCTTTTCCAGTTTGTGAAATCTGCAAACCTGAGAAAAATTTCATCTCTCCTATCATAGACATCTCAAATTATTTATGCATATCACTGGAAAACTTCATGCTAAAGTTATCTTCACCTCCAAAGATAATATTGTAGAGGGGGGAAAATGAACCTCTTCGATAGGCGGATAACAACCTCTAAAAGATTCACTAACCAACCTCTCCACTCAAGATGTAGTGTCTCTGTACATTCTTTGATAGCTCTCTGCACAAGGACACACGTGCGGATTATGGATAATAGTGTGATGCGCTAGTGTCCTGTACGCACAGAATGCAGAGTTCGTACAAAAGGGGCACAATGTAATAGATATGTGTTTTCGATTAATTTAAATGCGATAAATGTATATAAAATAAGGTAAAACAATTATATAAATAAAATGAAAGCCACAAAGGAAAGGGAGAAGACAATCTCACAACTTGTCCACGATATGAAGCCTCCAGGCAAATGAACTTCCCAAATGCAACCTGCACACAAACCATAAAGGAAAATGTTTGGGGCTGCTTGGGGACTTGCCTCAGTCAAATTCATGTTTTGGTGTTTCCACCTCCACATACAACTAGATAGATTGATAGAATAAAAGATAAATCCAAGATAAGATAAATGATAAATGATAGAAAAGGGATGTGATAAATCCCAAGATACTCAAAGATAGGATGAATAGATAAATATTACCGAAGAGGCTTGAGAAAAGCCAAGAGAGTTGCAAAAGATTATCGTGAGAGCTTGAGAGTGTTGTAGCAAATTAGAGACTATTGTAGCAAGTGTGAGATAGCTAGAGAAATATGTGAGAGCCCAAAGAATTAGAGAGATTGTATGGAGGAATTAGAGAGCTTAAAATGAAGAGAGAGGATAGATTTAAAAGAGAGAAGAGGAGGGAAAAGAGGGTTGGCAATCCATTTGAAAGGTTCGGAGTTGTTTCCACTAGCATATGCAGGTGACAAGTGGAAAGGCATGCTTAGAACTAACATTCGAACATTAAGATGTCGCAGGATGAATACGCAGTGTGCAAACATCTGCATGGTACACTAGTGTCCAAACAAATCATGCTAAAAAATGACAAGAGAAACATGCGAATAACAAGAAACAAAAGCAAAAGGATAGTTGCTAAAAGGTGTCTTGAGCATCCTGAGAGGGAAAAGGTTGATGCAAGGGCTGAAGTGAGCCTACTCAAGTGCTAGGGGAATGGATGCCAAAGTGGTTACAAACGATGTAGATCGAATTACACAGGGGTATGCAATTTTTGACACTATAAATATCATCAACAAAGGCTTCAAAAATCAAGATGTTATCATTTTCAATCTTAAAATACACGTTACTATCAGCAGTCCCTTTATTAAATCCCAATTTCAACAAGTACTTATCCAATCTAGCATAGTAGGCTCTAGGGGCTTGTTTCAATCCATAAAGATCTTTCTTCATTTTACATACCATGTCACCATCATCTGATAATGAGAATCCATCAGGTTTCTCAATCTAGACTTCTTCCTCAAGATCACCATTCAAAAATGAAGATTTGACATCTGTCTGATATACCTTGAAATTTTTATAGGTAGCATATGCAAGTAACAGTCTAACAGCTTCAAGTCTGGCCACCAGAGAAAAAATCTCCTCATAATCAATTCCTTCTTTCTATGAATATCCTTTTCATATCAATCTTGCTTTATTTCTAACAACTTCACTGCCTTCATTCAATTTATTCCTGAATACCCATTTAGTACCAATCACATTCTTATCTTTATGTCTAGGCACAAACTCCCATGTGTTATTCTTTTCAATCTAATCTAATTCTTCTTCCATAGCTCTCATCCAATTTTCATCTTTGCAAGCCTCAACAACATCTTTAGGTTCAATTTTAGAAATCAAAGATACCTCTTCAACAGCTAACCTTCTTCTAGTCATCACACCTTTATTTTTATTACCAATAATTTGATTTTATGAATGATTCAGTCTTACATACCTCGAAGTCTTCTGATTGTTCTAATTTTTAGGTTCTTGCACCTCTCCACTGACAACAACAACAACATCCGGATTAACAGTTTCTACCAAATCATTCTGCTTTGATTCCTTAGTCTGGATAGGATTCAGAATAACATGTTGACCATCATCATATCTGCAAGCTCTGATCTCTTTCCCAAGATTCTCATCCACCTTCACATTTGCACTTTCCACTATCTTTCTCTGTCTCTTATTGTAGCATCGGTAGGATTTTCTCTTTGTTGAATATCCCAAGAAAATTCCTTCATCACTTCTTGCATCAAACTTTCCTATGTCCTCATCTCTCTTGATATAACATTTAATACCAAATACTCTGAAATATATCACAGACGGAACATGACCAAACCATAACTCATAAGGAGTCTTACCAGTATCACCTTTGTTATGAAATCAGTTGAATGTGTAAACAATAGTGCTAATAGCTTCTCTCCAATAGATCTTTGGAACATTTCCTTCAATCAACATAGTCCTTGCAACATCCAAAACAGTCATGTTCTTCCTTTCAACAACTCCATTCTGCTGAGGGGTTCTTGGAGCAGATAATTGTCTTCTAATCCCATTCTTCTCATAGAATGAATAAAATTGACTAGAATAGAATTCTCCAACTCTGTCAAATCTCAAACATTTCACCTTCAATCCTGACTCATTCTCAACCTTTGCTTTGAATATCTTGAGCTTGTCTAATCCTTCATATTTTCCTTCAAAAAGACAACCCACATCATCTTGGAATAATCATCAATTAAAAATATAAATTATATGTCTCCCTAAACACTTCTAACATTTGTAGGTCCACATAAGTCAATATGCACAATATCTAGCAATCCATCATATGTATATTATTTTCTCTTAAAATAAATTCGTGTTTGCTTACCCAATTCACATTCCCTACATACCAGATTAACAAGCTTAACAATCTTAGGCAGATCTCTAACAACTTGAATAGAACTGATCTTAATCATTGAATCAAAGTTAACATGATACATTCTCCTGTGCCACAACCAACTTTCATCAATCTGAGCAATCAAACAACTTTTCTCACCAACATTCAAATAAAAAATATTACCTTCAGTCTTAGTCCCAGATGCAATCTCTATACCTCAGGCATTTAGGATTTTGCATTTGCCAATCTTGAATTGTAAATCATAACCTTTGTCAACCATTTGTCCAACACTCAAAAGATTATGCTTCAAACCTTCAATATACAAAACATCATCAGTATTATGCTTACCATCAAATGAAATAGAACCTCTGCCACAGATCACACAGGATTTGTCATCTCCAAATCTCACTATTCCACCATCATACCTTTCTATACTCACAAATTTTCTTTTATCACCACCCATATGATGTGAACAACCAATGACAATTACCCATTCATCATTTTCTTCAACTTTAGCAGCTAAAGCTTTCTCCTCAATAGTGCAGCTAGTGGGATCAACAGGTACCAGTCCATCTTTCTTAGTGTCAAGAAACACAACTTCATCTCCTTCTGATTCTTCATCTATAACACCTTCATCGACAACATAAAATCAGTTCTTCTGGTTCCTATACTTCCGGTTAGACTTGTAAGGCTTATCATACTTCTCATGCTTCTCATATCTATCATTTATGTCATGCTTATCAAATTTATCATGCCTATCATACTTAGCCATTCTCTCCGGGCACCTAGAAGCAAAATGTCCTACCTTCTTGCAAGAGAAACATTTCAAGGGTAATTTTCTATCATACTTACCGATGTAATACCTTAAAAATGGTCATCTAAACCATGGGCCCCTAATCTCGACAACATCACCAAGGTCCTAACCAAAGGCAATTAAATTTAATCTTGAGCACATAATTAATTTCTTAAATCATCAAATGTCACATGGCAAATTAATCAACCAATATTGATTAAATATTTATTTAATTAATTGATCATTTCAAGTAAATAATTTTTAACTATTATCCTATTTATTTTATTAAATATCCTAGCATATTTAATTAAATAAATCAATTTGCCATCAAATCTTCAAAAAAAGGAATTAATTGGAAAAATCAAATTAAAAATTGAGAAAAGAAATCAAATGGAGATAATCTTCAAAATGAAATTAAAATTGATAAATAATCTCAGAGAAAGAAATTAAAAGATTTAAATATTAAAATTGAATGAAATAGAGAATAAATCAGTTTTTTCTGATTTTATCTTAATTTTAGTTCAATTTTCTTTAAAACAGAGAAAAGCAGCCAATCACATCAATTCACCTGGATTGTGCTTCCTCTTGGGAAATATTGACCGCTCATTGCTAATTGATCTTAGCCGTTGGTTTCTTTCTGAATTTTCTATAAATTCGGGCTCTCATCTCTCATTCAAGGATCCTAGAGAATATATTGTTATTATGTTGTTTTTTCTCTAGGTTCATTAAGAATTTGGATTGAGACACTGCATATTAGTTATTTCATATTCATTAAATCATCTATCTTAAATATTCATTTCATAGCTTACACCATGTTAGATTAAATCTTGCATTCATCTCGCTTCAATCTTGCATTCATCTAGCTTAAATCCATGCTCATATAGATTAAAAAGCTTTCGTTTAGGTGTCGTCTAGTCACTGGATAGTTTAGCAATCTGAGAGCAATCTAAACTCGCATCTACTAGAAAGAAATAGGTCGCTTTGTAATGGTTTATTGTTCATTGTTTATTGATTTACTAACCATGCATCTAATGACTTAATTGAAGTGTTGTGTATTCCAGATACAGATACAGGTCCACTTTTTACACACATTTTTGGCACCCACCGTGGGGCTCAAAATTCAATACTTCGGCCTCAAAATCACTTTTTTCCATCCTATAGGTCTTGTCTGTACAATCTCTGCTAAAGATCATACGAGTTTTATTCTTGTATCATACGACATTCTATCAAGGTCTCTGTTTTATCATACAAATCAAAAAAGGATCTCGTATGAGTTTCTGCTCTGATAACTCGACTCTGTGTTTTGTCGTTCAGGCCTATGAGAATACTCATGTGAGAAGGTATACTCTATCGTACGAATTTTTGTTTTGTCATTTCAAAAACAATTTACTTGCCAGGGTTTTTCCTGAATTAAGATTTGATTATACTAACGCTGATGCTAACCCTATCTGTCTTCTGTTTATCTAATATTTTTACAGCCTAACCAGTTTTTTTGCGGGATGCTTGATAGAGAATTTATCAATCAAACATACGCCTATCAAAGAATCAAGAACAAAATCACTACTAATACATTGGTTTTGTAGGTTGCCTAAAGAAAATCAACTAAACATTGTGTATTCATTTAGTATTTTCTTAGGCACTTAAAGTGCTATCTGGTTAAAGAACAAATTTGTCTTTTGTGTTTTCAGAAAAATCAGAGAGGTGGGAGAGTATGCTCTTGTCTTTTATAGACAATCATAAATATAGACCCTCGAATCTTTTTCTAAAGTGTTGAGATTTGTATACCTTTAGGGGGCCTGTCACAGTGGGAAAAAGTAATCACCCTGTGAGAACGACCCAAGTGAGTATAGCTAGACCTGAGCATTCAAACTCACTATAATAAATAGGCTTCTGATGATTAAAGTCTCAAAGGATGAGATTATTTGAGTTTTCTCTTTGAGATCTCTCATATCGAGAATTTTGTAGGGCCTCGCGGTCTCAATCACGTTTACGTGACTACAACTTGTTTCGGTACCTTGTCGGGCTATAGGCCTCAATCATGCTTGTGTGACTTCAAGGGGTAATTTCAAATGGAATTACTGACTAAGAACTATAAGATAGAAGCTACCCAGTTCACCTCTGAAAGGGGGATAATCTTTGTGCAAGAGAGATAGTAACTCTCCCAAGACACTTGCCATATCGTGCCCCCATTAGCGTTTGGAGTTGGCTAATAAGGCATTGAGAATCCATTGCATGAGACTCAGCGGTCATATTCTGATTATCTATTGGGTGTGTACCTAAGTCAGCAAGCAAAGGTTTTCTTCTCTAAGCCAACTTCCATAGGGTTAGAATGTTGTTATTGGAATTATTATACATCTTGCGTGTTTTCTGTGTTTTCATCCCTGAAACTGAAACTGAAATATTAAAATTGGAGAAAACAAATCAAACAAATCAACATCTCAATGATCAAAACTCTATTCTAGTCCAAAACTGGTCCCTGACAGTCATCAAAAACTTAGCCCTGGTCAAAAACTAGCTCTCATCAATCATTGAAAACCATGTCTGTCAAAAACTTGTCTCTGTCCAGTAAACTATCGTACGAGCCTGCTGAAATATCGTCCTACTACATATGTTTTATCATAGGAAACTTCATTAATCCTCACAGTTTGTCGTCTGGCCCTTTATCAATGGTCGTACAAGGTCTGAGAAACTATCATCCTGGTTAGGGAATTGTCATCTAATCCTCTATTTTGTGTCATACAAAAAATCATCATATCCAACAATTTATCGTCTAAGGTCTGGCCACCTGTCATACGAACCTAGGTAGCAACTCGTACAAAATAATATTTTCATCGTCCTAACACCATTAAACTATCATCTAGTTCTATAAACTTTATCATACAAATTCCTATTCTTGTCAGTCAAAATAGTCAAACCTGCCCAGATCAGTCTACAATGAGCATAAAATTGGACATTATAATTCTGAGCATAAACAATCTCGATAGTGTACCCCTATCGTTGTGTTGCACGATTTTGTCGATCATCTTCCAGCTAATTCAAACAATATCTTATCAAACCTAAGTTAACTTAGATAACATCTTACACATGATAGATCATTCCTCAAACCAGACCAGATCTTAGTTACATCCCTCAATCACTACGTTAAATGAACAACTGGCTACAATTTGATCTTGACTTTTGCATCACATCTAGCTCTCGGTCCCATCAGTTGTAAATGCTTGTTCAAACTAGAAGTTCTTGCAAGAAAGTTGATAAAGGTAAAGGAGTATCCTTTTCATCAAACAAAAATCCATTCTTTGTAGAAGAACTTGTTCCAGATAAAACTTCATCATCATAAATACCAGTTTTTATTCTACCAATCTTTGATCAGCCCCTATCTTCCACCATCTCTGGAGGAAGGAAATAACAACAAGCTGCTTATGACAACCTCAACAATCATGCCACTAATAATGATTCTTTATTAGACAAATTTGTAGCTTCTGAACTAGTAAAGAAAGGCGCCAAACTTTCGAAAGATGATGAAAGTCATGATGGCTAGAGAAAAAGAAGACTATTTTCCAAAGCTAGTAAAGCAAGGTGCCAAACTTCCTATCAATTATAATGTTGAAACCCTCATAACTAAAGAGGAAGAGAAACCTTTAGCCCTAGTGAACAAATTCTTGCAACTGTTATAGACTGAGATCACAAAACTGAAAAACAAAGATAAATCATCAAAGCAATATTCTGTGGACACGATATGCCCGTTTCCATTTGACAAAAACCTTTACATGCCTCCATTTCCCTCAAGAGTAGAGATTCCTAATTTTGACAAATATGATGGGAATGCAGATCCTTAAGACCATGTCAAAGAATTTTGTGCTTTATGTATGGAATTCATGCATGAACAAACATATCTCAAGCACCTTTTCCTGAGAAGTTTAGGAGGGCAATCTATAGAATGGTTTTCAAGCCTACCTATGGGAATCAAAAGTTTTGAGGAGTAAATCCAATTGTTTCTATAGTATTACTCCTATAAAATTCATCATCCAGTCACTATGATCGATCTTTGCAACACTAAATAGAAAACATGAGAACCTTTTCTCACCTTTCTTCAACATTAGTGAAAGATGTTCTCTAGATATTCACGGCCTATTCTAGATTCTAAGAAAATGGATATCTTTGTCAATAACCTGATCCCTGAATTGAAATATATTATCCAAATGCAAGTGTATCCTTCATTCAACAAAATGGTAGATAGTGCCCTCAGAATGGAAGATGTGCTAATAAAGAAAGGAGATATTTCACTTTGGAAAGAAACATTGCAAGGTTCTAGTTCTAAAGAAGAGAATAAATATTGGAAATACGACAAAGATAACAACAAAAACGTTGTTAACGATGGAGTGGTAGACAGTGTTCAAGAAAAATCAAAATCCACAATATTTAATCTGGCTAGTGGCACACAAGCACTCAAAGCAGCTGAAACTGTAGCAGAAAATCCTCCAAAAAAATGAAAAGAATGGTTTAAAGAGAAACCTTGGCTTTCAAAGCCTAAACATGATTTTACTCCTCTAGATGAATCATATGAATCAACTTTTGAAACTTTATTGGCAAATGATTTGATAACATTGCCAGACAATTCTAGACCATATGATCTAGAAATTAAACCCAAATGGTGGAAACAAAATGAATACTGTGAATACCATCAAAACAAGAGTCATAACACAAACAACTGCATGAAACTCAGACATGAAATTCAAGATCTCATCGACATTGGCAAAATCATTGTTGGAAATCACACGACTAATGTTGATCATAAGGCTTTTAAAGATCCCTTACCAACTTATGAGCAAGGTGATTTCTCAAAATCCAATGGAGGTGCTAAAGTCAACTATACCTACACTAACAATGACAACGTGATTAACATGATTGAATCTTCCCAACCTGAATATTGCAATGTGATCATAATTAAAGGTAAAAAAATCAAGCACAAACTGCTAATGTTGTGACCCGCGCTCAAAAGAAGGTTACTCTCCAAGGAGCTAGTTCCTCAACCTCTGCTCAAACAGCATCAAACCTACCAACTCCTTCAAACAGACAAACAGACACAATCACGGCCAAATCTAAATAACAGGCTTCATCATCCTCTGCTAGTTATAGCATTGTCGAACAATTGAAAAGAACTAACGCTCAAATCTCCATTTTGGGACTACTTAAGATCTCTTCTTCTCATAGAGAGATCCTAGACAAGGCTTTGCTCACTACTAGTGTCCCTAAAGATTTAGACGTAGATCGGTTTCAATCTATGGTGGGTCACCTGACTTCATCTCATTACATCACTTTCTCTGAAGAAGATGATAACGCATTGAATCACCCAAATAACCAGCCATTACACATCGAAGCTATGATCCATAAACACCAAGTTAAATGTGTTTTGATAGATGGAGGCGCTGGGTTGAATATCTATACCTACAATCTACTGACACAACTGGGATTTTCTGAAAATGTAATTGATCCAACAAAGAAAATAATGATCAAATCTTATGATGAAGAAGAAAGAACCTCTAAAGGTCTGGAACTATTACCAATCAAGGTAGGACCTGTGGAAAGAGATGTCATCTTTCAGGTCCTTGATCTTCCTCTTTCATACAACATCTTACTAGGCAGACCATGGATTCATGAAATGAAATCAGTACCATCTACGTATCATTAGTGCTTGAAATTTCCTTATGACGAAGTTGAAGTCAGTATTCCTGCTAATATAAGCTATACCTGTAATGCATTAACGCAAAGTGTCGATTCTTTTGTTCCTCATAATAGAGTAGCCTCTACAACTGAAAGTTCAGAAACTTTACTGAAAGATTTAGAGAAGAAGTTGAAAATCACAAATATTGGTATGGATGGATACAAAATAGAACCCGTTCTCTCACTAATGTCTCTTCCTCCATCACCAAGATAGCCGGGAAAACCATCAGAGGTTATGAAGCCACAAACTTCAACTCCAAATATCATTTATGATGGTCTCTTTATACAATCCTCTACTTCCCTTGCAAATGAAATAGAAGATGTTGTTGTTCTCAAATGGATTTTCAAAGAAGATAGTACAAACAAAGAAATATGAAATTGTGAGATTTCCCCGACATAATATGGTCCAGGCTATAAGATGCTTCAACGCATGGGATATTTAGGTACCGGTCCTTTGGGCAAGTGTCAAGAAGGTATTATTGAACCTATTTAGTTACAAACTAAGTCTGCAAATGATAAAGTTGGACTTGGATACAATCCAAGAAAGTCATCAGATCATAAACATACTTCTCACCATCAAACTAAGTGGAGGAAAAAGGTACTACCTTCAACATCACAGGAAATTAATACTCAACCAACTCAAGAAGAGTGTGATGATGAACAAAAAGAATTGCCAACCCAGAGAGAGGAAGAAGATGGTAATCAAGTTCCGATTGTATCAGCTATAACACTATAAGAAGTAGAACTCCCACAGGATATGAGAGAAGAGGTAGAAATAATCAGAGAATTGTTTGCACCACTAAACATTTTGGTCACATATACTGGTAGACAACAAGTAGATGATTTAGAAATTGATTCAAATGAGTATGAATGGGGTCTAGATCATCTCTCAGATACATCTACTACAGAAACCCCTAAAGAATCCAGTGATATCATAGATGATGCACAAGAGCTGATACGCTTAAAACTGCAAAAGGAAATAGAAGAAATTAGACTAAAAAGATAAGAAGACTATGAACAACAACTGAAGGAAGAAAGGACACAAGAAAATTCTTCACCTACTATATCTCCCTCTAATAAGATAGAACAAATTAGGTATGGAACTACAAAAGAAGAATTAGAAGCTACAAAAGCAGGACCAGTCATCAGTCCAGAGGAAGTCAAATGGGAAAGACGACAGGGATTAAAAAAACCATCAGGGTTATGCCCACAGGTGTGTCAAATACAAGTGATCAATGAACCAAATCATGAAGGAACTTGCAGCATCAAAGACGTAGGTATTGATACTATACATACTTTTACTAAATCACTTGAAGATAAGTCAAAAACATCATCTTATGACTCGGACAACTCAGACAGAAGCTCTATTTATAACAACGACTATTCAACATCATATTATGACTACTCCGCCATGAATGTTGAGATGTTATCTGTTGACCTTGTTACTATCATGCCATGATATGTAGTCCAGTCTGAAGTAGGGGACAATGCTAGGAGTAGGTCAGGTGGGTAAGGTCCACTAAATATTAACATGCACTTCGATAATCGTGTTGTAACTCTTCCTAGTCTTGAGACACCTACGCAAGGTAGTCTTCTGGAACTCGACTGGTTGGTCCAAAGTTATGATGATAATACCATGAACTCCCTTAAACCTGTTCAAACTTTATCCTTGATACATCCTGAATTGATTGACTATACTCTTTACAACCAACCTTTGAATATACCTACCTTCGCCAATGACTACACATTAGCCTGCTATCTTAATGCAATTGCACCAATGGACTTTTCCACCAATGAGCAAAGTGAGAACATGATTGAAACAAACATCAAGTATCTTAGTCGCAAAAATAAAATAAAAAAAGAAAAAATAAGAGATCTGATGGCGAAAACCACATTGTGGCGGTGTCAGAATCAAAAATAGTGAAAATAAAGGACGTACCTAAGGGTGAAAACCTCTCTGAGGCACTTGAGGGTTAGATACTTGATATGTTGCCAAGTCACTTCCAAGAAAGGTCTTCAATATTGATTGAACCAACTCAACCAACCGATATTGGAAGTCAAGAGATGCCACATATCATTCATTTAGCTCAATCACTATCAGCAGAAGAGTTAAAAGATTTCAGCAACCTCTTTTCAAAAAAGAAGATAAACTTTGCATGGACATATTCCGATATGCTAGATCTAGATCCTGATCTCATCATACATCATCTCTCTATTACACCAGGAGTTAAACCAGTCAAGCAAAAACTCTATAAGATGCATCCTCATGTGGTATTGCTAGTCAAAGTTGAGCTTGAAAAAATGCTAAAAGCTGGATTTATCAGAGCTATAGACTATGCAGAATGGATATCAAACATAGTACCTATATCAAAGGTAGACAAATCTATTAGGGTTTGCATAGACTTCAGAGATCTCAACAAAGCATGTTTGAAAGATGATTTTCCATTGCCCAACATTGATATGATAGTAGATATGAATGCTGGATATGAGATGTACTCATTAATGGATGGATTCTCTGGTTATAATTTGATCAAGATAGCTCCTGAGGATCAATAAAAGATAGCTTTCACATGTGCATGGGGAACCTTCTACTGGAATGTCATGCCATTTGGACTAAAGAATGCATGAGCGACTTACCAAAGAGTAGTAACCACTATCTTCCATGATATGATGCACAAAAACTTGGAAGATTATGTTGATGACACCCTAGTAAAAACCATGAAGAGATCTACACATATTCAAGAGCTAGGCCTCATACTGGATAGAATGAAAATATTCAAGCTTAGGCTAAATCCTAAAAAGTGTGCACTCAGAGTAACATTAGGGAAATTGCTTGGTTATATAATTTCAAAGAAAGGAATTGAGGTTGATCCTGAAAAGGTCCAAGCCATAATGGAAATGCCTCCACCCAAGAATATCAGTCAAATGAGAAGTTTACAAGGATGTCTTCAATCAATAAGATGCTTTATATCTCAGCTAGAAGATAAAGCTCAACCCTTCACAAAGGTATTAAGGAAAGGAGTTCAATACAACTGGGATGAAGATTGTGAACAACATCTAAAACAAATAAAATATTATCTTTCTAATCCACCCATATTGATGCCACAAATTCAAGGTAAACCATTGATTCTATACATATCGGCTATAGATACTTCACTAGGGGCACTTCTGGCACAACAGGATGAGAATAAAAAGGAAAGAGCCATATATTATATCAACAGAACATTAGTGTCTTATGAAATGAACTATATAATCATAGAAAAGGCTTGTTTAGCATTAGTCTTTGCATCATAGAAATTAAGGCACTATATGTTAGCACACTCTACAGGAAGACTGGCTAAATGCGTCATGGGTCTTACAGAATTTGATATTGAATATGTGGAACGCAAAGCCATCAAAGGACAAGTTATTCTAGATCAACTTGCTAATGCTCCACTTGAAGACAGTCAACCTCGGCATATAGAATATCTGGATGAATCAATCATGCACCTTGCTCAACGATTATGGAAGATGTTCTTTGATAGGTCTTTCACTCAACATGGTTCTGGTGCCGGAATACTTTTTATTACTCCTCAAAAATATTCAATCCCAAAAGCTTACAAGATTCTCTTCCCTTTCACAAACAACATTGCAGAATATGAGGCTGTGGTAAATGGGATCAAGTTGGCCATCGAATGGAAGATTGTTGAATTACACATCTATGGAGACTCTCAACTCATCATCAACCAAATCAATGGTGTATATCAGACCAAAGATGAGAAACCGGTGCCTTATAAGAGAATGGTGGATGATCTCAAGAAATACTTTACCTTTGTATCATTTCAGTAGATCCCCAGATCAACAAATAGAGCAGTGGATGCAATGGCCACCTTGGCGTCTATACCACAGCTACAGGAATCTAATTTTCGCTTTGAATTCCTAGTGGAAGAGTTACATTGTCTTGCCTATGATTCTCTTGAGTCCTAGATGGTTTTTTCTATTATTGGACATGACTCATCTCGCTCCAACCAAATTTACTCTTACCTGGGTGACCAAGTTGTCCTTGCTAATCTTTCCTGAAATGAAAAAAGGAACCTAATATGAAATGCTTCACGGTATGTCATCATCGCTATTGACCTATTTAGGCAAGGATTAGATAGTACTTTGCTTAAATGTCTAGAAACTAAGGAGTCCCAATGCACATTATCTGAGGTTCATGAAGGTGTTTGTGGATCCCATTCGAACGGTCTAACTTTAGCACGAAAACTACTAAGGGCTGACTACTACTAGCCAGACATGGAGAAAGAGGCTATAAAATTTGCTAAAACCTGTGAGAAGTGTCAGCTATAGGGGAAACTTATACACACTCCAACAAGGGATCTCATACCCTTTGTTACACATTGGCCCTTTCAACAATGGGTGTTTGATCTCATTGGCCAGATATATCCTGCATCATCTAATAGACACAAGTTTATTATAACTGCCACTGAGTACTTCACTAAGTGGGTAGAAGCGGTTTCGCTCATCAAAGAAATCGGTAAACAAGTAGCTCTGTTCATCCTTAAATATATGATCTGTAGGTATGGTATACCTTCATCCATTATAACTGACAATGGAGGATAGTTCAAGAACAAAGATCTAAATGAACTCTATAAAAAATATAAAATAAAATAGCAATGGTCATCCGTATACTACCCTCAAGGTAATGGACAAGGTGAAGCATCTAACAAGAATTTATTTACTATTTTACACAAAACAGTAAATAAATCTAGAAAGGATTGACATCTATAGCTCAATCCTGCCCTGTGGGCTTATAGAACAAGTATTAGAACACCTACTAGGGCTACACCTTTTTCTTTGGTGTATGGGTCCGAAGCAATCTTACCTATTGAGGTGAAAATCTCGTCTTTAAGAGTTTCTTTGCAAGGTCTTGTTATTGATGAAGACTATAAAATATCTAGATTGCAGGAACTCAAGTTGCTGGATGAACGTCGAGAAGTGGTGTTTGATCATCTAAGAGCATATCAAAAGAGAATGTCTAGAGGTTATAACAAAAAGGTTCGACAATGAGAATTTCAGGTTGGTGACCTTGTTCTGAGAGAAAATCCTAAGAACCAATAGTTTTGAGAATACAAAAGGAAATTTGAACCCAACTGGATGGGTCCCTAAATTGTTACTGTAGTCTTTGGCTTTGGTGCCTATCAACTTTCAACATTGGAAGGAGAAAAAATCCATGAATCGATCAACACCATCCACTTGAATAAATTCTTCACCTAAATATTCTCTGCTCCAGTAGCCTGTACAGCTAAAAAGTCCCGAAGAAATCCTAAAAATAAGAAACAGTCCCGAAGAAATCCTAAAAAATCACAAAAAGTCTTGAAGAAGTCCTAAAAATCAGAAAAAGTCCTGAAAAAAAAAAAAAAATCTTTGTCAAGCAGGTGAAAACCTGGTAAACAAGCGCCTCTTGTACTCATGCGCTCCATCTATCAATGCAATGTTGGCATTTCCTGTTTTCATTCCCGCTTTCTTGCATCTTTTCCTTCGCTTGTACATATCTTTTAGTCACTTTCGTGGCATCTTGGTTCTTTTGGCACCCTCATGGCTTGAAACCGATCAATGTTCTAGTCTTAGGGTAATCCACTGAGCAACTTACATGTCCTAAGTAGTATCAACCAGGTCATCTTCCAGTCAGGGATACCTGATCATCCACTCCGAGTCAGTCACTTGTCTCCTAACTACTAAAGAGTTTTATCACTGAGCACACAAGAAAAACAAGACTACTGAAAACAATCACTAAACTGTTTGAGATATGCATGAAATTTTATTTGTGTGTTGTCTTTTACATTGGATTTCACTTATTATTCCCTTTGAGTAACTCGAGGATTTCTATCTCGACTAAGAGGAGCAAGGATTGGGGGCATAATACTTTTCTTTGTTTTGTGCTTGTAGGAATCAATCTGATGATCTGGAAACATCTAATTAGCTGGGTGTCTATGATAAGTGCCTTCACATCAAGGTGAAATCACCACACAACCTCGACTCCGCTTATTTGTATGCTACAGGGAGGTTGGAGTCATTTCTTTGTCTGTTTGAGGGAATTTCTTTAATGTGCAATCCAAATGCATGCGTAATCTATCCAAGGATATGAACGAACAAAGGGTCATTGCAGACAAGATAGTTAATATTGCATATGCAAAGAAATGAACTATATTTTGCCTGCTATGTTTGTAAAATGCTTAGTGGTGAAAATTAAGCATTTCAAATCTAGTGACTAGGTTTAGGTTGCATTCATTCTAAATTTTATGCATTTAAAAGTGATTTCGACATGATAACAATGATCTCTTTATCTTCTAAATGAGAGTTTGCAGTGATTGTCATTTCTCCACTAAGTGGTCTCTGTTTCATCATCGTTTCTCTGACTAAGTACTTGTGTATTGAGATGTTAGCTGCATACATGAGCATCTTATATAGATCCATACATTTCATTATATACTTATTTGCATTCATATTATTGCATAGAAAAATATAAATTCTCATTACTTATTACTCATTTGCATCATCATTTATTTTCATATGAAAAGACACAAAAAATAAACATCCATATTCATCTGCATTACATACATCCATACTAGAAAAGATAGGCATACATATAGAATAAAGCATATAGAAAAAAATCTCATAATCAATTGACACAAGTACGATGAAATCAAATCAAGATCTTGTATATATCATAATCTCAGAGTCTCAAAGTACAAATGATATCCATTGTCAATATACAATGTCTCATTGGAGCAGGAATCGTATAGGCTACAAAAAAATGGGGTATGTAACAAAATATAAGAGCTATAAAAATCTAGCTCTCTACCTCTCGCTCACTGCTAGATGGTGGAGGAGGTGGAGCCTACTGACCAGCGTCCTGCCTAGGTGCCCGAGCTACCTCAGATCGAGCCATATACTGAGAATATGGGACAACCTGTTGCGCTACTGCAACTGCTATGCTATATGCGATAACATAATAAGTTGCATGGCTAGTCTGATGCAACACCTCCCACTGAAGAGTGCCTTGCCCTGTCCTCATCTTAGCGAGATATCAGTCTCGCTCTGCAAGCTATGTTTGAGCCACTGTCAACTGTGAATACAAACCTGCTAATCTGGCTCTCATAGACCGTGTTGCATCTGTTGCCCCCTACTCTCTCACAGGATCTCCACCTCCCTCTTCGCCTCCCTGCTCATCCATCTGCTACCTCACCTACTGAGGAGCTACTCTCTCCTCCTCCCCTCCACCCTCTGGTGCCCTAACACCACTAGCCCCCACACCAATAGCTCTAAGGGATCCACCCTCCCCTCTCTGCCTATGTCTCCCCCCAGCTGGTATCCTACTACTGCTAACCCCAAGATCACCTCCTTCCTACCTAGGAACCTCTGCTCTCAGTCCTTGTCCCTGTCCCTATGCCTGTGTAGGGGCCTCATCCTCAACCTCGTCTTTGAGAGGCGCATGCTCCGCAGGATCTATAAATCTAGGGAAGGGATGTCTTTGGAACCACTCCCTGTACTGGGGCAATACCCCCACATCTGAAATATCATCAAGATAGTCCCATCACAATCACTATAACCTGACTAGCTACTGTATGCTCAATGCATAGGACAACCTAGGGGCCCATCCTCGTCTCTCATCATCACCATATCAGGCATAGGAGGTATGCTCCTGTGACATACCTTGTGGCCTGCCATACTGCCTCATAAATCTAGATACCACGAATCCCTCAATAATCGACACCGATCTGCCAATAAGAGGTTGAGTCATAAACATGTCTCTCCACTAAGCTCTCCAATCATCCCATAGCTCCAGACCCCTATATGGTCTCCATACTACAATTATTAGATCATTGAGTTGTCATCTCTAATACTCTATCTTGCCCAGATGGGGCTGAGTAACATAGCCAGAATATCTACATACGATCGACTGACTGGTGTGGATCTCTGGCATCATCTACTATCGGTCTATAAAATGGAATGTGCTCCCATGCCCATATCTGAAGAACCAAAACTCTTGTTGCCATGCTCTTCCCATCCCTATATGCAATCTTATGCATCTGATGATACATGTGGGCTAATAAGCAAGAACCCCACCCTAATCTCTCAGGATGAGTCAATAATCTCTCAAGCATCCTAGCCCAGCCACATAGGAAGCCCTATTGTCCCCTGTCCGGAATGACAAAATAACCTATCATACCTGCTAATACACATGCTAGCGGAAACTGCTCACTATACCTAGTCATCATAACATCCCAAGTGATAGCCCGCTCCAGGATAGTCTCATCCTAAAATATGCATCTCAAGGCTAAGATACCAGGTCGTTGAGCAGAATTGTAGTCAACCTTATCCCCAGCAAATCGAATCCTCAAAATCCTGTACACATCCTCTGGTGTAATGGTCATCTCTCCCACTGGTAGATGGAAGGTGTTATTCTCTGAATGGAAACAATCAACTAGCCTAGCAAGCATCTCGTGATTCACACGGATATCAGGCATTTCTAAAAGGTGAGTAAAGCCACACAAATCAATTTGTGCTCTATCTACATCTGACAAATTCTTAACTAATCCCATAGTAGGAGGATAGACACAGTGAAACAGGATATCTGGCAATCGAACCTGCAAAAATCAAACAACCAAGCATCAGTAAGTCATGCAAATTGCGTTACAAAACATGTTAAACATCATGCAAATCCAAATACACCAAATGACAAATCAAACATTCATGTTTTAACCCTTAAAAATGCTAACTGTTTTCCATATGATTTTTCCCAGTATAGCAAAAACTCGTACGAGTCAAGAATATATGTCGAACGACAAAACATGCTCATACGACAAATGGTATTCTCTCACACAATAAAGTGGGCTATGGAAAACAATATCGTACGAGACATGGGTTGATACCACACGACAAATCATATGGGCCGAAATGACAAACCACAAGAGGGATAGTTTGACGTATGACACACAGTGTCTTATCGCATGACAAAACAACATTGAACAACTTCAAACGACTTTAACAAGAAAAAAATTCAACAAAAATTCAAAATTGATGAAATGCAAAGGCTTAAGATTGATCACTTATCGCTGGCTTGTAGTTCTATGATTGATTATGTCATCTTTGGTGCTCAAATCGATGCTCCTAGATCAGAATGACCATTTTTTTTTCGCAAAGGGCTTTTAAAATTTTTAACTTGAGGAGGTGAAAATGAGTTGAAAATGACACTTGGACCCCTTATATAGCCAAAACCCTAATTTTTTAACTTGCTTCGATGGACATGAAAATTGTACCCTAAGCTAAATCGATGGTGCTGATTCCATTTTTAGGATCAAAATCGAAATCCAAGATCATCTTCCTAGTCAATTTCACACAACTGTGACCACTTAGTACTTTCATCACCTGCTCATTCTCTTCTTCCATTTTGCGCTCAATTTCTCGTTAATCAACACTAAATCTCACTTTAATTCTTACATCAACTCTGATCTTAATTCTTCAACATTAATCTTTGTGCTCAAATAACTTATAATCGCTCAAAATAATTGCTTAAAATCACTGCGCAACCCTCGCTATCTTTCAATTTCGCTCCCGAGGGGGCATACTCATGACCTCAAAGTCGAGAATTTCTTTCAAAATCTTCGTTACAAGTTGAGCAGCTAAGCTTCATCAAATCAATCTCTAGGGGCATATCAATTTCATCGCTTCATATCAAGCTGATATTGTCTTTGTCTGAATCAGTCTCTTAACGTTAAATAGTTTCATCACTTTTCATCAAGTTGATTATTCATTTAAACTCAATCAAGGGTTTAAAGAGTATCTTTGATCTCACTCAATCTAAGCAGGTGTTCAGTTCCATCGCATCAAATCAAGCTGGATAGTTTATCTTCGGTCATCATGTCTTGATCAATCAAGTTCAAGACCGGTTTTATCTTCGCTCACCGTGTCTAGTTCAATCTTGTTCTAGATGAGTAAGATCCACTTCTTGATCAATCAAGTTCAAGTTCAGTATCTTTGCTCTTCATCGGTCCTAGTTCAATCAAGTTCAGGATTGGTCTCACTTTAATCAACTTTGTTCAGTTTCATCACTTCAAATCAAGCTGAATACCTCAATCTTCATCTAATTCATGATCAATCAAGTTCAAAACTGGTATCTCCTAGACATCAAATTTTCTTTGAACCAACACGTTGCTCGCACATTAATTCAAAGAAGGGAAAATGTAATACCCTAAAAATGGTCATCTAAACCATGGGCCCCTAATCTTGACAACATCACCAAGGTCCTAACCAAAGACAATTAAACTAAACCTTGAGCACACAATTAATTTCTTAAATCATCAAATGTCACATGGCAAATTAATCAACCAATATTAATTAAATATTTATTTAATTAATTGATCATCTCAAGTAAATCATTTTTAACAATTATTCTATTTATTTTATTAAATATCCTAGCATATTTAATTAAATAAATCAATTTGCCATCAAATCTTCAAAAAAAAGAATTAATTGGAAAAATCAAATTAAAATTTGAGAAAAGATATCAAATGGAGATAATCTTGAAAATCAAATTAAAAATTGATAAATAATCTCAGAGAAAGCAATTAAAACATTTAAATATTAAAATTGAATGAAATGGAGAATAAATCATTTTTTCTGATTTTATCTTAATTTTAGTTCAATTTTCTTTAAAACTGAGAAAACCAGCCAATCACGTCAATTCACCTGGATTGTGCTTCCTCTTGGAAAATCTTGACCACTCTTTGCTAATTGATCTCAGCCGTTGGTTTCTTTCTGAATTTTCTATAAATTCAAGCTCTCATCTCTCATTCAAGGATCCTGGAGATATATTGTTATTATGATGTTTTTGCTCTAGGTTCATTAAGAATTTGCATTGAGATATTGCATATTAGTTATTTCATATTCATTAAATCATTTAGCTTAAATATTCATTTCATAGTTTACATCATGTTAGATTAAATCTTGCATTCATCTAGCTTCAATATTGCATTCATCTAGCTTAAATCCATGCTCATATAGATTAAAAATACTTCGTTTAGGTGTCGTCTAGTCACTGGATAGCTTAGCAATCTGAGAGCAATCTAAACTCACATCTACTAGAAGGCAATAGGTCGCTTTGTAATGGTTTATTGTTCATTGTTTATTGATTTACTAACCATGCATCTAATGACTTAATTGAAGTGTTGTGTATTCCAGATACAGATATAGGTCCACTTTTCAGACACACAACTGGCTCCTTTAGGTAATCTCCAGGCAAAGAATGCTTCAAGCTCATCCAAGTCATGCATGAAAGGAGATAATCCTTGCCTGTTCTGCAAGCAATACTCAGGTCAACTTGATCCATTATATCAAGTTGCTTGTATTAACTTGCTATATCAAATCCATGTAAGAAATACTCTGGTCATCTTGAATCTTTATGTCAAGTTGCTTGTATTTTCTTACAACATTTTAAAGCTCAATGATGAAAAATAAAGCACTATGGATCATCATCTCATCTCATCTGTATATATTGCATTTCGTTGCATTCCACCCATCCATACATTCATAATAGCTCTTGACACTATATTTACACTCTGGATCTCATCTATAGAAGCTACATTATGTTTATAAGTAGGAGGCAAAGATCTCAACACCTTACCAACAATTTTATCTTCTTCAAGGGTTCCACCAGCACATCTGATACCTAGGACAAGATCATTCACCTTGGCCATAAAGGTATTTATGTTCTCATCTTCAACATCTTCAACATCTAATATTTCCCTTTCAAACTTCGCAACTTAGAAACTTTGACTTGTTTATCTCCTTCATACAGGGTCTCAAGCTTCTCCCAGATCTCATGTGCAGTCTGAAGTACCATTACATTTGTCATTTCTAAATCAGTCAAGGCACTCTACAATGCTTCCTTCACTCTAATGTTATTTTCAGCTTCCTTGATCTCATCAGCAGTAATCGGTCCATTCGGAGGAGCAGAATAGACATTCTTTGTAATCTTCCAGTAATCTTCTCCAAGACATCTCAAGTGCACTTCCATCCAATTCTTCCATATAGCATAGTTACTTCCATCAAATCTCTAACTCTCCTTCTTAAAGATAACACTTCCACTTCCATTTGCCATCTTGGATCTCCTCAAGCGGTTAAGATTCTTCTAGAATATCTAGCTCTAATACCAATATTTGGCAACAACAATGAGGGAAAACTCAAAGGGGGGGGGTGAATCAGTTTTTACCAGAACTAAAAACTCAATCACAAAAACAGATCTAATAGACTGCAACAATAACAAAGATTGGCAAATTGATAACACAACACACAACACCAATATTTTTACGTGGGAAACCCAGTTAAGGGAAAAACATTGGTGGGAACCTACCCACAATAAGATGATACTCTACAGTAGTATGTGAAAATATTACAATGGGGAATGCACTTGCATTCAGGCACATTTCTTAGAGCTCACTACTCAAAAGATAATGACTTGGAAGGCTACAAGCCTCAGGCAAGTCTCACCAACTAGTAACAAGACTCAGACTACAATCTGGAAGAAATGAAGTGAAAGAATATCATCTCCAAATTTCTGATTACAGTTCCTGTTAAGCTCAATTTTCTACTTTGCAACACCAATCTCTACTCAAACACAATGCCGAAGGATGAATCACTTGATTGCACATACACCTCTCTAATAATGCAGACACAACCTTGATACCTAATTTACATTAATATATCACCTATTTATACAATTCATCAACCTTGATAACAAGGTCGGATAAACCCTCAACTCACAATTATAAAATTACATCACTCGATACAAAGATCGACCACCAGACTAATATAATGATACATGACATAACATGGACCTAATTCACATCTTCAAACACTCAACACCACCAGAAATCACACCAAGATCAATCACAACACACTACACCAAAAAAATTGCATAACATGAAGAATATCACCAGTTCAGCAAAATCACCAAAAACTCACACAACGATCAATGCAAATCATCAGAACAAATAGGACACAACTAGGAAAGACAAGCAAGAACGTTTGAATAATTAGTAATAGCTGCATCAACACCAGTTATCAAATCTTCATCGATCAACATCTGAAACTCAAGAACACTCAAACAACAACAACTGTCACAAAGAAAGATAACTTGTGGAGAACCAAATCATGAACCATCTGAAATGAAGGTGTAGTCACATAAATCTGTCCACTTAATTAAATGAATATTTAGTATTTATTTGATTATTTAACCATCAATCAATAAATAATTAAATTAATATATTTAATTAATTCATCTTAACCCTCTTCTCCTATTAATTAAATAAATTATTCAATTTATTTGATTTAATTCACTTAACCAAATTCAGACCATTAATTAAATAAATAAATCATATTTATTTAATTAAATATTCTCTCACATTTAAATAAATTAATATTTATTTAAATCCCCCAAAACCCCACCTCTCACATTTAAATAAATTAACATTTATTTAAATCACCTTTATCCTCCACCCACTTCTATTTTCCTACAAATGCAAGTTGCACAATTATTTTAAATAACTAACTTATTTAAATCACCTTTATCCTCCACCCACTTGTATTTTCCTACAAAAGCAAGTTGCACAACTATTTTAAATAAATTATTTATTTAAAATCCTATTTATCCTCACCCACTTGAAACCTTTAATGGTTTCCCTTAAAGTCTTCAAACTTGATGGCTCTAAAGTCTTCAAACTTAATGGCTTCCCTTAAAGTCTTCTTAAGACTTTAATGGTTTTCCTTAAAGTCTTCAAGCCTTTAATGGTTTCCCTCAAAGTCTTCAAGCATTTTAATGCTTTATCTTCATTTTTCTCATTTAAATAAATTAATATTTATTTGAATATTTATCCAAATGCAAATTACACCATTTAATTGAAATAAATGATTTTATTTTAATTGAAAATACCAAAATTTCTCCCACTTGCATTTTCCTACAAAATCCACTTGCATGCCTAAACCCCTTCTAGAATTTTCTAATCACTTCTAAATAACCTAACCCCTTCTCTAAACTTTGTCACATTCCTAAGCAAAAGGGAAGTCACTTCTCAAACCCTCAAAGTCTTTGATAACCATTAAAGGCTTTCAACCTTCAACCACTAAATGGCTCAAAGTCTTTGATAACCATTGAAGGCTTTCAACCTTCAACCACTTAATCCCCAAAGTGTCCAATAACCATTAATGGTTACCTCAAACCCTCCCACATGGTTAAAACATTTGTTTTGACTCAACCTCTACCCAACCCAAAGGTCTCATCAGGCCATTAATGCTTTGACCATGATTATCTCTTAAACATTTGCACAAAGGTTTATCCTTGGATTAACTCTTAATCCAGTGGGTAATCTTAATTTGGACTTGACCCTTAGCCTCTAGATAACCATGAGGTCTTCTCAGGCCTTTAATGCCTCCAACCTCTTCTCTCAACCCAATCCTATGTTGACACTTGTCACCATTTTATTGGTGCCAATTGTGCACATGGATCCCCAACTTTCAAACTTGGCCCTTGATTAAACCATTCAATCTTAACCCTTCATTTCCCCATTTCTTCTATAAATAGAACCCTTCTCCTCAAGCAAAAGAAAGCATTTTAGAGTATTGTTGTTATACTGGCATTAGCATAGAGCTTTTTCATAGCATCACTATCTACTCTTGCATAGTATTTGCTTATCATATTCAACCATCTTGAATCTCCATATGGCATCCATGGCTAGTGCTAAAAGCTGAGAGCTACACTCATTTGGGACTTGGAGAGGAGAGGAACAAGGGAGGAGCAACTATGAGCATCTTGATTAGCTATTTTATTCTATGTTTATATGCTTTCTATTTCATGCTTAATATCTCTCTTGATATGCCTGTTTAGGATAATCTTTTGTTGCTAACACTAACGTTTGTTTCTTGTGCTCTTGTGTGTGTTGCCATCAAACAGATTTTCTAATCCTTTTTGCAGAGCATCAGAAGGTACACAAGACAATCCCAAACAATATCCCAAAATCTCATATTAGGATCTGATCACAATGGAATATACTGGAGGAAATATTGAACTTTGCAAAGGACTGATCAAATAAACAAACTGCAAAATCGGATCATATGATATGATCAATTAATCTTCCCAAATCACCAACACTAGTACATTTTGGTTCCCCAAAGGGTTTACACTGCAAATGGTAGAAACCAAGTTAATTCTTCAAATATCTATGGAGAAGCCAACTCCAACTATCAATATCCTCTATAACTTGGACTAACTGACAAGGATTCAACAAATCCTTCTACACTTTGGAATCTGCAAGACCCGGGAGGGTGGTCCCTTAGTGAACTTATAATCTTTGTGCCATACTCACAAATTGCACTAAAACAAAGCAGATAATCTCATATATAGGCTCAACAAAGATGGAGAATGCTCAAGAATGGAAAATTCTTCAATGATCCTCAACCTAATGGAGAATGAGATGGAGAAAACATATAATGAAAGACATGGAATAAAATATATTCTGATAATCAACAATTTATAGAAAATATAGATGAACTGAGCAAAAAAACTGGCTATAAAGCCTAATACAAGCTATAAGCAATGCCTTATTCCATTGGGGAGTCAAATTCATGAAATATAAGATAAATTACAACAAAATTTATCAGATAGCATGTTGAACTAAGAATATATTGCATTATAATATATCTCAACTATGAACCAAACCCAAACTACTTATCAAAATCCTTGCACAAGTCCTACCACTCTGCAACTTTGTTCAAGCATTTAATTGATCCCTTAGATCAAAGCATAAACATAAATCGCATACATCACAACAATGCAATGAATGAAAGAAACCCTTGATTATATTTCATTCAAAAGATAGTAGAATCATACAATGGAGAGAAATAGGTTTGGATTCTATTTCATTAACTCCAATATTATATCTATCATAAGATAATATCCAATTCAGTCCTTCAAAACTTGTACAAAATATGACATAAGATTCATTCTACTTTTGCTCTACAAAAAAGACTTTACACTTTGTTCATTTGCGCCTAAAACTTGCTAATGAAACCTATGACTTTGATTTAGAAAACTTGGTACAGAGTTGGAATAGGAACCCCGTCTCTTGGCCTTGAATTCCCTTTTATAGAAAATAAGGGAGCAGACAAGCTTCGGGCTAGAGGAGACACCTGTCATCAAAATGATCAGACATACATGATTCTTGTTACAAGATATTCTTTTGAGGAATGTCCCAACCAATAACAAATATATTTAAATGCTTCATCATAACACTTTATGCACTCTATATTCCTTGTTATTGCCAAAAAAGATCCTGATATAGGCCCATCTTGTTGTTGCTTGTGTTAAAAAAGGTAACCACTACAAGAAGACAAAACCGTATACCAAACTGTCACATCAATAAGTTGGCTAGCTAACTGTTTGCAATCTTTATTCCTCATTCAAATATGTCTTGCTCTATTTGTTGTATTCTTCATCAGATGGCCACCTAAAACTCATGACCTCATCAACTTTTTCCCTATATGGAGTATACTTTACAGCTACTTAATTTGCTTCTATTTCAAAGGACTCAAAGAATGTCCCTGTGCATACAATTTTCTCCATATTGTTCTCCAGCAAATCAATATCCAAATCCTCACAAATTAGTTCCACTTGACTGTTGATGATTCTCTTTGCCTCTTCCTTCCATAGCTACAAAGGCTTGACAACTCCATTCTCATCCAAAATCTGACACAGTCAAGGTAGGGAGATCCAATGAAGGACATCCCCGCCTTGTGGCCTATAACACAAAACACCATGCAAGATACCAACAACCGGTAACACAACACAAGAGATAAACTCTAGACATATAAAGTGCAACCTAACTAGTAGAAGAAACACATGATATAACCAGTAAATAAATAAATCAATCATTACAACCATTTTCATGAATTACATAAGCCTTCAGTGGCTACACACGCTGGACCGTAGCCCAGAATTACAAAACAATCCTTGTAGAAAAAATCTAAGATCCGTAGATCTTTTTCTTGAAAAATAAGCCTCTGGTAAAAGTCTGCACTGATTTGGACCTCAGTCCCCCCGGACCAGAATCTCTTCGGAAACTACATCTTCGCTCAATCTCTTCTTCCTCCAGCCTCTGTCCTGCAAAATGAATCTCTAAAATTTTCCTTTATACCATCTACAAGTAATAAAAACTCGATCAAGTTGGCCAAAGACCAACCAGTTCATGATGAAATGTGTAAACAATAACATGTCAGTCCAAATCACCAAGAACATCTTCAAATGCATAAATCTTCACGCGGTCCTCTAGAAACATCAGACAAGGCCCAAAACAACATCGCTCAAGGATCCACAAGTTATGGAAACCATCCACAACCCCATTCATCTTCGCTCCATACACTGCAAAACCAACTGGTAAGAACATACCAATACCGGGCCAATACCGGGATTGATGTCTCACCGGGGTCAAATCCAAATGTTGATTTGAACTACTTTGGTGCTCCTGCATCAGACTCTCAGGGTTAATTGAAAAGTGAGTCACATCACTTGATATAGTTTGGTGATCTATTCAAGTATCCACCCCCTAACTACCTCAAGCTCAAGCTCTAGGTTTGATGGTCTGACTACAGGTTCCGATTGCCTCTCCTCGGCGATCTATCGGTCCACCTTGCAACCTGCCTCGGTTCGGTGATCTGAACAAGTCTACAAGCTACCTCAACTTCCTTTCCAACCAATCAGTACATAACCAAGTCTACTTCAATCAACAGGTTCACAAACTAGCTCTAATACCACTTGACGCAGTCAAGGTAGGGAGATACAATGAAGGACATCCCCGCCTTGTAGCCTATAACACAAAACACCATGCAAGATACCAGCAACCGGTAACACAACACAAGAGATAACTGATAAAAGGATAAAGCACAACCTAACAGATAGAAGCAACACATGATATAACAGGTCAATAGATAGATCAATCATTAAAACTATTTTAGTGAACTACATAATCCTTCAATGGCTACACACGCTGGACCACAGCCCAGGATTACAAAACAATCCTTACAACACAAATCTAAGATCCGTAGATCTTCTTCTCAACAAATAAGCCTCTGGAAATAGTCTACAATGTTTTGTATTGATCTGGACCTCAGTCCCTCTGGACTTCGGTCCCCCCATACCATAATCTCTCTGGAAACTACATGTTTGCTCGATCTCTTCTTCCCCCGACCTCTGTCCTGCAAAATTAATCTCTAAACTTTTCCTTTATACCATCCACAAGTAATAATAACTCGATCAAGTTAGCCAAAGACCAACCGGTTCATGATGAATCTATTGGAATGCACTAATATCGGCAGTAAACTGAGAGGGGGAGGGTGAATCAGTTTACCAATAATAACAACAATCAATTTAATTATAAACCTTAAACCGGAGCACAACCCAATGAAGAATATAACATGAAAGCACAACACACATAACACCAATATTTTGACGTGGAAAACCCGGAAAGGGTAAAACCACAGTGGGAAACCCTACCCACAATCAAATGAATACTTTGCAATAGTATTATGAATAATTACAAAGGGGTATGTTCATGCAAAAAGGACAACAACCTATAGCGCACTTCTCATCACAAAGGGAAGTCTCACTGACTTACAAAATCATTTGACTACAATCCGGAAAATAATCAACTATGAAAGTAGCATCTACTAATGTCTGATATAGTTCCGGTTAAGCATTGATGTCCGCTCTGCAATACAAAACCTTTCCAACCTTCATCTAAATGATATGACTTTATTCACACTTAATCCTTCTTTGATAATGCAGACTTAACCAACCATCGATATCTAAATTACATGAGCAAGTCACCTATAAATACATATCATCAATCTTATTGACAAGGTCGGCTAAACCCTCAACCCATAAACCCATAATTACAATATTACATCATATGATACCACAGGCCTAATATTATGATTTGCATTATATAGCATGGACCTAAATCAAGTAACCAAACAATTATATCCATCGAGGATTCTGCTAAGACAAAAATCCAACACGCTTCACTTGTCGGAACCCTTAATGAAAGTTTAACTAGATCCAAATAGCACCACCATAATAGCACACCATCCAAAGCAAAGTCACCAAATGCTCAGGATATGATCAAGAAGCACCAACAACATGAAAGAAACTTATTCCATAAGCCAGACCCAAAATCAACTGACCAAGTCACCAAAATAGCATACCGATAAAGCAAACCAGGAACGCCAGAAGCCGTTAAAGCCAAAATCTAGCCGGTAAAGGCATAAACCAACCGGTAACCAGAAATACCAAAAAGTGATAACTAAGTCATGAAACCACCAGAATATAGCAAGCATGTAACTATCAAAATAAGCATCCAAAACCAATTCCATAGATCTAATAATATCGGATCAGAATCACAACCAAAACCAAAATGATCACCAAGACTAACCAGGATAGATCCAACCGGGATACAATATTGAAATCAATCACAACACTTAACCAAATCCAGCATATTGCCAACAATCTCGCCCTTTGGCATTGATGGCAACATTGAATGTGAAAAACATCCAAGTGCCAAGGAATGCTAATATACTCCAAAACCATCAATAGATCTAGTAGTTTTCACATGAATACCTTCTCCCCCTTTGACATCAGTGACAAAGGACGAATACTAAACCAAGAGTACTGAACCAAATAGCTGACTACTCCCCCTGAGCAGTAGCACCATCTTCATCAACTCGGATCAGAAAAGTATGTCTGATAAGCTCACCGAATTGATGCATCTTTGCATCTCTAAGTCTCTTCCAGAGGGTTGGTAACCCCCAATTGATCTCTGAGATATTCCAAAGTGTCTTTAAGAAATGGCTTCATTAGAATATCTACAATTTGTTCCTTAGTAGGCACATAAACCAATCTGACTTCCTTTGCTTCAACCTTTTCCTTCAAGAAATGTATTTTTATTTGGAATGGTATACTGGATTCTTAGACATATCAATAGCAATAGTATTATCATAATAAATAAAAATAGGCTCGTCATAACTTACCCTTATATCCTTTACCATCTTTTTCATCCATAAAATTTGAGTACAGTTGGTAGCAGCTACAACATATTCTGCTTCAATTGTAGACAATGAAGTGCATGATTGTTTCTTACTAATGTTAGGTCCTGGAGGCAATTGAGGGGGGGGGTGGTGCTAAATTAGTTGTCTATTAATTTCAACTCAAATATAACTTAACCAAACTTAGTGCATAATACCGCTAAACCAAACTCTAATGTCGGTAGATAGTTTAATAGTTAATTGCAATATCGGTAAAGTTTAATGCATGAAACAGAAAGACAAATAACATACACAACACATAACACAATTATTTGTACATGGAAACCCTGTAAGGGGAAAAACCATGGTGGGAAACCTTACCCAAAATTAGATGATGCTACTACAGATGGTATGTGTGTACAAATGGGGTCTTCACATGTAGAAAGGCCAACTGCCTAGAGCTCACTACTCAATCGCAAAATGGGAGTCACACTGACTAGAATTGGATGGTTAGATCCAATGATAATATACTGCTCAAAATAGCATCTTCATATGCTAGATTCAGTACCAGTTAAGCTCCGATTGTCTTCCTCATACCTTCCTTGAATATTCAAATGATGTCTGCGTGTATAGCTCTGCTTATATTCGCATATACCTTATTACAATCTTTTTTCCACTCCTCTACATAATCTCATAAATGAGATCTTACATGTATACCAAAACCTAAGACCAATTGTGTAGGTCAGCTCAATAAGAATATTACAATTAAATCAATTACAAGTGAATCAATATGTGATGCATGATGTCATCTCAATGCATTTACAACAATAACAAATCATCTCCATAACGTGTCATGCTGATCTAGAATAGATAACTCTTGCCGGTCCATAACCTAGACCTATTTGTCGGTAACAACAAATATGCAAACTCAATTGTACCAATAATCAAATCACCAAAACCAAGTGTCCAAACAATGTCTTCGACATAACTATGTAATCTCCAGATGATAATAGATCATCCTCAGTGCCGGTGAACCGGATACCGGTGACTGTGCATAAGTCACTGAACATGCCGGTGAACATAACCAAAGATCTCCAAGTGTTCTCAAGTGTTGGCAAGTGTTGACATCAATGACAAAACCAATGCAACACATCCATAATACCAAAAATCTCCCCCTTTGGCATTGATAGCAACACAAGATGGAAAAACCATATAAGTGCCAAAGCAGAAATGCCAAAAACCAAAAACCAACAATCTCCCAAAGAGATCATTAACCAAAGATCAAAATACAGATACAAAGAGTAAAAATCTCTCCCCCAATGAATAATCTCTCCCCAAAAGATAATGTGTTTTTCCATAGATATCTCTCCCCCTTTGACATCAAATGCCAAAGCAATACAAAACTAAATACAATCGGTTCATAGAACTTATTACAAATACCAATTGTTATGACCAAATTTATTCAATCTACTCCCCCTGAGAAGTAGTTGTCCTTCATCAAAGCCACAAAAAATATTTCTTTGTATAATTTTGTCGGTCTAATGCCATGCTCCAACTATCTAAGTTTCTACTGGTGAGGGTATAACTCCAAGCTGCTCTCTTAGATATTCAAAAGTTTCCTTAGGCAAAGGCTTAGTAAAGATATCTGCAATCTTCTCTTTAGTATTCACGTAAACCAATTTCACTTCTTTTGCTTCAACATTCTCTTTCAGAAAATTGAATTTGATAGAAACATGTTTAGTTTTAGAGTGAAATACCAGATTCTTAGATATATCAATTGCTGCCATATTGTCACAGTAAATGATTATAGGTTCTTTTCATTTTACCTTTATGTCCTTCAACATTTGTTTGATCCATAATACTTGTGTACAATTAGTTGTTGCTGCAACATATTCTGATTCTGCTATTGATAGTGATGTACAACTTTGTTTCTTGCTCAACCATGAAATTAGTCTGCTGCCAAGAAAAAATGCTCCGCCGATGGTGCTTTTTCTGTCATCTACATCTCCTACCCAATTTGCATCTGTGTATGCACATAAATCAAAATTTTCATCTATAGGATACCATAAACCAAGATTTGTTGTGCCTTGTAGATACTGGAAAATCCTTTTCACCGCTGATTCATGATTTTCCTTAGGATTACTGTGAAATCTTAAAACAATACATACTACAATTCATAATATCAGGTCTTGTTTGTGTCAAATATAGTAAACCTCCTATCATAGACTTGTATCTTGTCAGATTAACAGGTGTTGATTCATCCTTCAATGATAGTTTATCAGTTGTAGTCATAGGTGTGCTTACCGGTTTAGAGTTTTCCATGCCAAATTTCTTAAGTAATTCCTTCAAGTACTTTGATTGATTTATGAATATACCTTTATCAGTCTATCAAATCTGCAATCCTAAAAAAAAATTTATCTCCCCAATCATAGACATTTCAAATTCTTCCTGCATCTTATTAGAAAAGTCTTTACACAATCCATCTTCTCCTCCAAAAATTATATCATCAACAAAAAAATCAATAACCAAGATGCCATCATTAGTCACTTTTTAATATAAGTTGTTGTCAGCATTACCTTTAGTGTAACCAAGCTTCAAAAGATATTTGTCCAATCTAGCATACCAAGTTCTAGGAGCTTGCTTCAATCCATATAAAGCTTTCCTTAACCTGCAAACCATATCTTTGTCATTTGTTAAAGAAAATCCATCAGGTTGTTCAATGTAAACTTCCTCTTCAAGATCACCATTCAGAAATGCACATTTAACATACATTTGATATACTTTATAGTTCTTGTGTGCTGCAAAAGCTAAGAATAATCTGACTGCCTCAATTCTAGCTACCGGTGCAAAGGTTTCATTTTAATCAATTCCTTCTTTCTGTGAATATCTCTTATACACTAATCTTGCTTTTTTCCTGATTACCTTACCATCTTCATTAAGTTTATTTTTGAATACCCATTTAGTTCCAATTACATTTTTGTTTTTAGGTCAGGGAACCAATGTCCATGTGTTATTCTTTTCAATTTGTTCCAGTTCATCTTTCATAGATTTAATCCAATGTTTATCTTCACATGCCTCATTAATAGTTGCTGGTTCAAATTGAGAAATTAGACATACCTCTTCATTTCCTAGTCTTCCTCTTGTCATAACACCTTGATACTTATTCCCAATTATATGACTTTCAGAGTGATTCTATCTTACATACCTGGGTGTATTCACTTGTTGTTGTTCTTTAGTCACTATGGAATTCTCTGATGATGCCAGTGTGACTGGATCAACATTCTGTACTGGTGTAATAATAGTAGGTTCATTTGTGATTATCTCAAATCCCGATTCAGAGTCTATAGACCTTCTAAACTATTCATCAATCTTCAGATTTTCACTTTCAATGATTTTCTGCAATCTCTTATTAAAACAACTATATGCCTTGCTCTTAGATGAATAACCAAGAAATATTCCTTCATCACTTCTAGGATCAAATTTCCCAATATAATCATCTCTCCTAATATAACATTTTCTTCCAAATATTCTAAAATATTTAAGAGTAGGAGTATTACCAAACCATAGTTCATGATGGGTCTTATCAGTTTCACCTTTATGTGAACTTTGTTGAATGTATAAATAGTTGTATTGACTACTTCTCTCCAATACACATGAGGTAGGTTTTCTTCTGATATCATGCTTCTAGATACATCCAAAATAGTTTTGTTCTTCCTTTCCACAACTCCATTTTGCTGGGGTGTCTGAGGTGCTGATAATTGTCTTCTAATTCCATTCACTTCACAGAATGTATCAAATTCCTTGGATGTGAATTCACCTCCTTTATCTAATCTCAAACATATGATTTTCTTACCGGTTTCATTCTCTACCATGACTTTGAATAGATTGAATTTCCCAAAAGCTTCTGATTTCTCCCTGAGAAAAGTAACCCATTACATTCTAGAATAATCATCAATGATTAGCATAAAATATCTATCTCCTTGTAAACTTCTAGTTCTTGCTGGACCACATAAGTCAATATGAATTGAGTCAAGAACATTATTGGATTTTTCTGGAATACACTTAAAAGTTGCTCTAACTTGCTTTCCAAATTGACATTCCTTACATTCCGGATTGTGTGGTTTAACAATCTTAGGTAAATCCCTTACTGCCTTATTTGTACTAATTTTCACAATGTAATCAAAATTTACATGACACGGTCTCTTATGTCATAACCAACTTTCATCAATATGTGCAATCAAGCATGTCTTCTCATTGTTATTTAAATGAAATATATTACCTCTGGTATGATTACCGGTTGCAATTTCCAAACCAGTTCTATTCATGATATTGCATTTACCATTCTTGAATTGTAATTGAAATCCCTTTTCAACTAATTGACCAACACTCAAAAGATTATGCTTCAAACCTTTAACATAGTAAACATTATCAGTATTATGCTTACCATCAAAAGATATAGTGCCTTTTCCTCTGAACAAACAAGTTTTGTCATCTCCGAATCTTACTAGACCTCCATTGTATTCCTGAAAGGTTAAAGATTTACTCTTATCAATAGTCATATGATGTGAACATCTGGAATCAATGATCCATTCATCCTTTTCTTCAATTTTAGCTTCCAAGGCCTACTCTACCGATTGAATAGTAGGTGTTGGTTGATCTTCTATTATTGCAACAAAAGCCCATCCATTGTCTGTCGGTTCCTCATCAGAATCATCAGTAACTCCTTCATCAGCATAATAACATGATTTGTCTCTATTCTTCTTAAATTTGTACCTTTGATATTCAAGGTTAGGCTTATATGTTCTTTTAGCTTCTTCTTTCAATCTTGCATGTCTATCAAGACACCTAGATGCCATATGACCAATTTTATTGCAGTTAAAACATTTAAATGGTGCTTTACCTTCATACTTACTTCCAACTGGACCTTTAGAAATTTTCCTTGCAAATAGTGCTTCAAGCTCTTCAAGTTCTTCGTTCTCTCTTCTGATTTCTTCAAGTTCTCTAGCATAGAGTTCTTTCCAACTAGTTCTTTCCAGTCTATCTTAATTGTAGCAATAGGACCAAATTCCTCAAGTTCAAAAGCTAAATTTTTTCCAACCAAAGTATCTCTAGATACTGATGCATTAGGCATTATTCTCAATTCATTAATAGCAGTTACTTTCATTTTTTATGCCGGTGGCAAAGCTCTTAAAACTTTAGAAACAATTTCATCTTCACTTAAGGATCCTCCACAATATTGTATACCCAAAACAATTTCATCAACTCTTCCATAAAAGCAGAAATTCTTCCATCTTCTTCTATTTTCAGATTTTCATACCTGACCCGGAAGCATTTCAGTTTTGCAATTTTGACTATGGTATCACCTTCATTCAATGTCTCCAATTTATCCCAAATAGATTTAGTAGTAGATTGGTCTGATAATCCCATGATTTGCTGATCTGACAATGCACTCAAAAGTGCCTCTCTTGCTTTGCAATCATTCTCCTCATCTTTAGCCAAGGTTGGTGGATTAGGTTGACCTTGAGTAGGACCAACATAGCCATTCTTTGTAACATCCCATATGTCCTTTCCAATGAAATTTAGATGAGTCTCCATTCTGATCTTCCATATACCATAGTTGGTTCCATCAAGCTTCAAACTATCCTTCCTGAAATAGTTAGTAGACATAGGATCTCCTCAAGTTGTTAAACTTCTGCAAAAAGAGGACTTAGCTCCGATACCAATTGTTAAGTCCCGGAGGCAAATGCGAGGGGGGGGGGGGGGGGTTGAATAAGTTGTCTATTAATTTCAACCCAAATATAACTTAACCAAACTTAGTGCATAATACCGCTAAACCAAACTTTAATGTCGGTAGACAGTTGAATAGTTAATTGCAATACCGGTAAAGTTTAATGCATGAAACAGAAAGACAAATAACATACACAACACATAACACATTTATTTGTACGTGGAAACTCTGTAAGGGGAAAACCCATGGTGGGAAACCTTACCCACAATTAGATGATACTACTGCAGATAGTATGTGTGTACAAATGGGGTCTGCACATGCAAAAAGACCAACTGCCTAGAGCTCACTGCTCAATCACAAAATGGGAGTCACACTGACTACAATTGGATGGTTAGATCCAATGATAATGTACTGCTCAAAATAGCATTTTCATATGCTAGATTCAGTACCGATTAAACTTTGATTGACCTCCTCATACATTCCTTGAATCTTCAAATGATGCCTTCATGTATAGCTTTGCTTATATTTGCATATACCTTATTACAATCCTTTTTCCACTCCTCTACATAATCTCATAAATGACATCTTACATATATACCAAACCTAAGACCAATTGTGTAGGTTGGCTCACTAAGAATATTAAAATTAAATCAATTACAAGTGAAGCAATATGCAATGCATGATGTCGGCTCAATGCATTTACAACAATAGAAAATCATCTCCATAACGTGTCATGCTGATCTGGAATAGATAACTCTTGTCAGTCCATAACCTATACCTATTTTCCGGTAACAGCAAATATGCAAACTCGATTGTACCAATAATCAAATCACCAAAACCAAGTGTACAAACAATGTCTTCAACATAATCAAGTAATCTCCAGATGGTAACAGATCATCCTCAATGCCAGTGAACAATATAACCTACCGGTGAACCAGATACCGGTGACTGTGCATAAGTGACTGAACATGCCAGTGAACATAACCAAAGATCTCTAAGTGTTCTCAAGTGTTGACAAGTGTTAACATCAATGAAAAAACCAATGCAACACATCCATAATACCAACAACTAAGCCATGAAACCAACTTCTTCCCAAGAAATAATGCACCGCCAGTAGTGCTCTTCTGGTCATGCACATCTCCTTCCCAATCAGAATCTGTATATGCACATAATATGAAGTCATCATTCTTTGGATACCATAACCCAAAGTCTATTGTACCTGCCAAATATCTGAATATCCTCTTAACAGTAATATCATGAGTTTCTCTAGGATCTGACTGAAATCTAGAAGCAATACAAACATCATTCATTATATCAGGTCTAGTCCAAGTTAGGTACAACAAACCACCAATCATTGATTTGAATCTTATTGGGTTCACTATAGCTGATTCATCATCCTTTGACAATTTGCAACCAGTTATCATAGGAGTACCGATAGGTTTAGAATTCTCAAGTCCAAATTTATTAAGTAACTCCTTCACATACTTAGTTTGACAAATGAAAATACCTTTATCAGTATGAGTAATCTACAAACCCAAGAAAAAATTCACCTCACCAATCATAGACATTTCAAATTCATTCTTCATATCATTAGCAAATTTCATGCATAGACCTTCTTCTCCTCCAAAAATGATATCCTCCAAAAAGACTTCAATAATCAATATGTCATCATACTCAATCTTGTAATAAAAGTTACTATCAGCATTACCTTTACTGAAACCAAGCTTTGAAAGATACATATCCAATCTAGTATACCATGCTTTAGGGGCCTGCTTTAGTCCATGTAAAGATTTCTTCAATCTGCAAACCATTTCCTTGTCTTCTGATAAAGAAAATCCATCAGGTTGTTCAATGTAAACTTCCTCTTCAAGATCTCCATTCATAAAAACACATTTGATATCCATCTGATATACTTTGTAGTTCTTGTGTGCAGCATAAGCAAGAAAAAGTCTTATCGCCTGAATTCTAGCAAACGGGGCATAAGTTTCCCCATAATCAATTCCTTGTTCCTGTGAATAACTTTTGCAAACCAATCTAGCCTTGTTTCTCACCACTTGACCTTCCTCATTCAATTTGTTCCTAAAAGCCCATTTAGTTCCAATAATGTTCTTGTCTTTAAGTCTACGTACAAGTTCTCATGTCTTATTCTTTTTTAATCTGATCTAATTCCTCTTCCATTGCTTTTACCCAATTTTAATCCTTACTTGCTTCAATGAAAGATTCTGGTTCAATTTGAGAAATTAAACATACCTCTTCAGCAACTAACCTTCTCCTCTAAGTCATCACACCTTTCCTTTTATCTCTAATAATCTAATCTTCAGAATGATTTAGCTTTACATACCTGGGAGTCTTTGAATTTTCTTCATCTTCTAACTCATTTTGTTGTTCCTCTGTCACTGTTGAATTTTATGATGCTACCGATGTCACAGGTTCACTGTTCTGAACTAATTATTGCATTATCGGTTCAGGTCTAATAAATTCAACTTTTGGTCCATAATCATATGCTATGATCTGATTACTGCCATGCTCATGCACCTTGACATTTATGCTTTCTGGTATCCTATTCAATCTTTTGTTATAACATCTGATGCTCTGCAAAAAGGATATGCTAGGGGACACAAAACACACAATATCAAATGTTAATGATGTTAGTCTTAAATCAAAAATGAAAGACAAAGGAAATCACTATCCTAAGCAAGCATATCAAGAGAGATATCAAACATCTAATAGAAAGCATAACAAAATGAAGGAATGCAATAAAACATCCCCAAATGCCCTCCAACATGCTTATAGATGCTCCTCCCTTGTTCCTCTCCTCTCCAAGTTCAACATGAGTGTAGCTCTTAGCTGTGCATTACTATGAAAGTCTTATGGAGATTCAAGATTGAAAGATGATTGTGAAAGTATGCAAATGCAAGCTAACAACTAGAGAAATATGACTTAATTAAATGCTATTGTTAATTTTAACCAAAAAGACAAATGTAGATTATGCTAAAATGCTCTCCTAAATTCACTATAGCTTAGATGCATGCAATATTTCTTTATCTGGATTATGAAGGAATGGGATCTATTTATAGGAAAAATAGAGAAATTGATGGTTGAGATTGAGTAATCTCAACAAGGGCCAGGATTGATGGGTTTATGATCCATGTGAGGGCTTTCAACCTAATCACAGGATGACAAGTGTCATCATGAGATGGGTTGAGGGGAGAGGGAAGAAGCATTAAATGCTTGACATGACTTGAAGGTTAACTTGGGAGGTAAGGTTAATGTTGAGTTGAATGAATAAAGCCATTATACAATAAATAATGCCTTTATCCAATGGATAAACTCTTGTGCAAGAGTTAGTGAGGATAACCATGGTCAAAGCAATAAATGCTTGAAGAGACCCATGAGTCAAATGGAGGTTGAGTTAGAGGTAAAGTCTCTAACTATGTGGGTGAGTTGAGTTAACCATAAATTGTTATGTAAGAGCCATAAATGGTCATGTAAGAGCCATTAGTGGTTTGGAGGACTTTAGGGGTTAGCTTGTTGAACACATAAAGCATTAAATGTTTTTCAAAGACTTTGAGGCTTTGAGAAGTGACTTCAAGTTGCTTAGGAATGTGACAATAATTAGGAAATGGGATTAGGCTAATTAGGAATGGATTAGAAGAACTTAGAAAGTGGTTAGAAGAATCTAGAAGGGGATTTAGGATTGCAAGTGGGTTTGGTGGGTGAGGGAAAATAGGATTTTAATTAAAATAAAATTAATTTATTTCAATTGTGGTCGCAACTTGCATTTGTAAGAGAATGCAAGTGGGGGGGGTAGTTTAGGGATTTAAATAAATGTTTTATTATTTGTTTAAAATATGAAATGGGGTTAAATTAAAAAAACATGATTTATTCATGTAATTGATTTTGAGTGTGGCTTAATGAATTAATTTAAATAAATTCAATAATTTATTTAATTAATAGGAGAAGGGGTTGAGGATGAATTAATTAAATATTAATTTAATTAACTGATTATTGAAGGTTAGATAATCAAATAAATAGTAAATATTCATTTAATTAAGTGGACAGATTTATGTGACTACATTTGCCCCTCTTTGAGACGTTGTGGTTTATCGCGTTGTTTCAAAGAAAGAAAAAATTGGTGTAAAGAAATATGCCCCATAAATATTAATTTAGTGGGTGGTATGCCCCCTCGAGAGATGGGCCGAATTTTTTTGAAAAATCGGGCAATCTCTCAAAAAAGAACGAGAAGTGGAGCGGAGGTAGAATAGAAGAAATTAACAATAACAATGAAAGAATGGATGAAAATGGAGTTAAAAAGGATAAATGAGAGATGTTGGAAGTTCACAGGGACCACGACGGTGAGCAGGGGAAAATTGGGTTAGGGCTGGAGGGTATATATGGGGGTGAAGGGGTAAAAACAGGTTCATTTGCATCCATCTCCATAGCAATTCAGAGCTCTGATAGTGACTTTTGGTGAAGGAGTGAGTAGTGATCATCATGTCGATACCTATAGCAGATCGTCGGCTAGAGCGGATCCGTCGATTCCAACGGCCAGATGACTACGGACCAGTGGTACACAAATTTGAAATTTTTTTTTTATGCTTTTTTGATATGTTTTTGCAAGCATCCAAGTCTAATCAAGACAATAGTGCTAAAACTGTGTTTTAGCGCTTTTGTCAGCCCAAATAGTGCTTTTGTGCCGCTATGGTGCTATTGGGTGGTAGTTTTAGCATTGTCGATAGGTTTAGCGTGTTTGTATAGTAGTAATAGCGCGATTGTATTGTTAGCGCAATCACACTAGTGGGCCAATGTTGTAGCGCTATTGTCATGAAATGGCGCGTTTGTGTGGTTTATTTAGTGTTGTTGTTTTAGCACTATTGTGTATAGGTTGTAGTGCTATTGTTAGCAGAATAGCGCTATTGTCCGAAAGATAGATGGCCCAGTGTTAGGAAAAATTATCTCCTGATGCTTGTGTTGGGTGGATGGATGGATGAGTTGTTTTGAATCATAGCATCCCCATTGAGACTAGGTCATTATGATAAATGCCTATTGTAATCTAGGTTTGCCATGATCACTTACCTATTGAGACTCGAAGATACTTGATCAAAGTATATGTTGATAGTCTAGGTTTAAACTTAAGAAAGTTTGAAACAAAACAACTGATGGTATGTTGATGTGTGTATGTCTAGGAGGATCTTCCTATTCTAAAGATGCACGAGTAGCATCCTAGCATGCAGTAGTTGCAAGGGCAGTTGACAGAGGCAGAGGTAGACTGTATTGTTGTGACCGGGTTATACAATATGTTGTATCTTCTCGTGATTCTAACGAATCACGGACTGATGACAACACTGGCCGAGCAGTGGCATAGTGAGACGTGTATCGTCTATCTGGTGACAAGAGAGATGAAGTGTCCTAGAGGATGTGTGGAGGATACTACACATCCTGATCTGAGGGGAGTTGGTGACCTATGACCGAGTTTTAGGGAAAACAGTTGTGCAGCGGATGTTTGCAGAGGACGTGTATATTCATGATGGTTCGATAGAATGGGAGGAGATAGATTCCTTGTATGAGCCACTACCAGCGATTTTATCAAGCATTTTCAAGGGCTTTCTTTGCCCCGATCGACGATCACATGGACTGGCTGTGGGTTGGGGCCAGGTCATAGAGCACATGGTGATGGACGGGACCCGCTATGCATGGGGACCATGCATACTTTCACATTTGTACAGGGAGCTACATGAGGTTGTATACTGAGAGATGAGTTCTCTAGGGGTAGGGATTGCATTGCTACATATCTGGGAGTTGGAGCACCTGCCAGTGACACGGCCAGTCAACTTGAGGTTTAGGATGATAGATCAACCCTATGTGTATATGTGTGGAGGTATGATGAGCCAGCCCACTTGGGGAAGTTGGAGTTTTAGCGACGAGCATTGGATGATTTGGACATAGTGATATGGTGGCCATATATTGAGTGTGAGCCCTGGGAGGATGATGCAGAGGTCTTGCTGTATGTATTTATGACATGGTTTTTTATTGGTAGGACAACCTACAATGTAGAGAGACAGGTACCAAGTAGAGTGATGAGATAGTTTGGACAGAGGTAGGGGTTGCTGAGGAGATCAAGGGAGTATGCACGAGTAGTACGGGAGAGATTTACGTGGGGGCTAGTTTTACCGTATGATCAGGCCCTAGCCGAGTTCCAGACCTTACAGGCGAGACCATGGCATATGAGGCCTGGGATTGTGGATGCAGGGGTGATAGAGGAGTACACATAGTATCGTAACGCACATCCTATTCCATGCATTTCAGATCCAGCCGAGGTGATACCATCCTTTGAGGATAATAGGAGATAGCGATAGAGGAGGAGAGGAGGCCGAGGAGTAGGAGGAGGAGATGGAGGTGATGGAAGAAGAGGAGATGGAGGTGATGGAGGTGGAGGAGGTAGTGGAGGATATTTTGGCAGAGCAGGAGGAGGTGGAGGGGGTGGGCTAGTGGTTTTGGGAGTGGGGGTGGATTTGGAGGTGGAGATGGTGGAGGAGGATGATTACAGAGGAGAGGTAGAGGGGGACAACCCTTGTGATTGTCATAGGGTCCTTTGATACAGGGGCTAGCCAGAGTAGGAGGTAGGGATATTGGTGAGGGTGGAGCACCGATGGAGATGGGAGAGGGAGCTACAAGTGGAGGAGAGGATCCTATGGAGATGGGAGGGGGAGACCTACGAGAGCACATGATAGTATATTTGCAAACTCGACTTATAGCAGCCGAGGCATGGTTGGAGGATAATGAGGTAGAGATTGCAGTTAAGGATGTTTAGTTGTTTTCATAGGAGTTAGAGTTGATAGTATTGAGGCGAGAGCGAGATGATACGGTTGATAGGGTGATCCAGTTGTAGGAGAGAGTTCGGGTCTTGGAGGGAGCATAGGGACATTGTTCACCTGATTTGATGGTGAGGGAGCTATAATGGGCAGGTGGAGAGATTGACTATTGACAAGGTTTATATGAGCAGGTGGTGCCATCCAGTCAGCAGGCATTGAGTTATTCCCAGATGCAACAGGCGAGATCAGAGCAGTCTCAGAGGATATAGAGCAAGGGTGGTGTTATGGGTCCTCTACGACGAGATAGTGTGGGTGGTGCAGGGGGTAGTGGTGGAGCAGGTGGTGATGGTGGTGCAACATCTAGCCAGAGTGCCATTTGAGAGAGTTTATGTACTTGTTACATTGTTATTTTGGACTGTGACTTGGATTGCTCTTGGTAGCCGATATATTTTCGACATTATTGCACTCTGATACATGTATGTTTTTGCGAGATGATACATGATGTGATATATGAGGAGATCCCATATTTTGTGATGATATGTATGGTGTTATGTAGGATGATGTTTATGATTTATGCTTAGATGCATGCTATGGATGATTTTGCTTTCTATATGTGGATGATGATGGTTTTTATGATTTCTATATGCATGTTATGGATGTGGTGCTAACATGTGGATGTAGGTTAGTAGATGTATGATGCTTTGTGGTAATGCTTTATGAATGTGATGCAATGATGACTATGTATGTGTAATGATGAATGAATGATGATGACTATGGGATAGATAATACTTGTTTTTATGTTAATGATATGATGATATGAGTAAACGATGCATGTTGTTTTTAAGATGAATCTTAATAAATTTGTTGGTGTAAATAATTATTCATCATGGATATTATTACACCTTACTTAATTTTTCTTAGGTACATGCATTTCATAGTAGTTTGGGTATGAGACACTTGGGTGTTTGTGCCACATTGGGTTAGTGTAGGAGAATTTTCACCTTTTATGGTGTTGATCTTATCTTCTTGTTACATTCCACCTCATGTGGAATATTATATTGTTTCTGCTACCTACCCACACCTATTTATTACCTACCTTTGTTTCTTATTGAGCCACATGTCATGTTTGTGTGCCTACTGTATATGGTGAAAATGGATAACAATAATAACAATATTGAAAGGCTAAATGAATCCAACCACAAAACCCTAGCCTAACAATCAACAAAGATCCACCATAACATATGAAGATTACCTAAGACAATGCAAATCACATGAAATCACAAAGATTATACCATCACATGTCCAATAGGGTTTTGATCTCCATTCTTCCTATCTCCATTGATCTTGCTTGATATATATTTGCTCTCAGATTTTATGTGCACAAGAGCTCAACAAAGAATGGAATGTGGTTGCAAGTAGGATCGTAGTGTAGTCCAATTGATCAAGTAGTTAGCTTATTAGAATGATTGATTAGGATGATTGATTAGGGTCTGATAATGAAGGAAGCATCTCCTTATATAGAAGACACTATATGAAATGGAGGGATAAGATTGAGAGGTGTAAAAGGAGGTCGGCTATGATTAGAGGGTAGGTAAAAGAAATAATAAAATAATGAAAGGGGTAGGTAGTGTATGAATTAAGAGATGAATGACATGTGTCATAGGTAGAAAAGGTTAATGAATTAATTAAATAAATAAAGATTTATTTAATTAATAGAAGAAGTGGGATAATTAAATAAATAAAATATTTATTTAATTTAGGAAAAGGATAATTTAAATAAATAAATGTATTTATTTAAATGAGAAATAAGGCTAGAAGAGGATAAATGAATTAATTAAATAAATAAGGATTTATTTAATTAATAGAAGAATTAAGCTTAGATAAATAAATAAATAAAATATTTATTTAATTAGACTGGACAATTTTAGGTGTCTACATTTTGCCCCTCTTTGAGACAATGCGACTTGTCGCGTTGTTTCAAAGAAGATAAGATGAACTGATACAGAGTTGCCCCAGAATGGGAATGATATGCCCCCTCGAGAGATTGGATGAAAATGTCTGAAAAGATTGCAAACAATCTCTCGATAAGAAAGAAAGGCTAGAATGGATTGACCGGATAAAGTGACAAAGTCACGGGATAATGAAGACTGACTTGGAAAATGAAGGCGAGGGCTAGGGTAGGCTATAAGATAGACCACGGGGGAAAATACATCCTCATTGTCATCTACATATTCACAAGAGCATATTGCAGAGTGAAAATAGAGTAGGAGCAGTTAGCAGCGATGGCTTTCACTCACAGATTCGACCGCGTTCGCCGATTTCAGAGGCCAGCAGAGGCAGGAGAGCTGGTAAGTACCACCAAACCTCCTCGTACTTTGACGCATTTAATTTTGTCATTAATGCATGTCGGATAGGGTAATAAATGCGCATTTATGTCAGGAAAGCGCGTTTGTGTCCAAAAATGTGAATTTTTGTCTTCTAGGTCAAATCGGCAGTTTTGTGATGAACATACGCTGTCGATTGGATATGCTGCTGAGAGGATACACTCAAGCAAGTCCTCTAGGGAAGACTAGGATAGATCAAGGCACTTTGTGATGAACAGTGAGTACCAAGATAGAGTACTTTGTGATGAACAGGGAGTACTGAAATATGAGCAGCACTTTGTGATGAACAGGGAGTGCAAATGTGAGTAACACTTTGTGATGAACGGGGAGTGTAACATACGTAGTACTTTGTGATGAACAGTGAGTACCACTAGGATAAATAGCAACACTTTGTGATGAATAGTGAGTGTCACTAGGGTAGATAGCCATATGCATTTAGATAGCGAGTAGCATTTTGTGATAAATAGTGAATGCCACTATAACTGACATGATTGAGTTGTTTGACTGCAGGAGTATTTGCCGATGCTAGAGTCACGGGAGAGATTCCCGTCGACGCAGAGGTTGCGACCTGAGTTGTCGCTCGAGGACAGAGCTACCATCGAGGAGATGGGTTTGAGACATGTGCTGTATGTGCTTGAGTTTCGGGCAAACATGGGTTTGCTGACTGCGCTAGCTGAGAGATGGCACTCTGAGACGTGCACATTTCATCTGCCAATGGGTGAGATGACAGTCACCCTGGAGGATGTATATAGGATTATGCGGATACCGATTGATGGGGAGCTGATTCCGTACGATCGAGACGGAGACAGGGATACCCTTAGACGAGTGTTCTAGGATCCAAGACTGGAGATGAGGGTGGAACACGTGGCATGGGATACCATGACATGGATAGGATTAGCACTACCAATAGTGTTGGCAAGAGTTATCAGTGGGTTCCTTTGTATCAGTTTTGTACCCTTTTTGTATGATGATGTAGACACCTGCGGGTGATTGTAGCCATATAAGTTTGACATCATTGTATCATGACACTTATGATTTTTAGATATATATATATATATATATATATGAGATGATTCATTTTTGCGGCAGCTATATGCATGCGTACCTATGTGATGAGATGTTCTTATGTGATGCTTATGATATGGATGCAAATATGTATATGATACAATGCAATATATATTTTTTTTGTTCTTTTATGTTTTATATGTGTATGCATGATGCAAATGTGAATGTATGAAATGCAAATGAATACGATAATGCAAATAATTATTTACATGATGAAAATGTAAAATGTGCTAATATGTGTTGTGTGTAGGATGTGATGCAGTTGTGATATCTATATGTATGTATGAAATGCTTATATGTGGTAATGCAGGTGCAACTACATGAAATGCAAATGTTTTTGGTGTGTCATTATACTCAGTCATGTGATAGCAGGCTACGTGGACTCGAGAAGGATGATGGAAGTCAATCAAGAAAGGGGGATGGAAGATAGAAGATATGAAAGTGAAAGAGCTTCTTGTGCGTTATCATCATTGAGCTTTATTATGGCAAAATAGGTTATGACAATCGAGGGATATGTTCGACCCAGAAAGTCATTGTACCTTGCATGGAGATAAGACAGTCACAAACAAGGAATGCCCCAGTTCATACTAGACTCACAGTGTCCTCATATCCTTGGACAAGTCATAGCATTACTAAGAGACAATCCACAGACAGAAAATACAAATAGGTGACGATACCCCATCCTCGCCTTTCTAGTCAAAGACATCCTGGAGATAGAATCTCTAGTCAAAGACATCCCAGAAAAGCTAAAAGACATGTCACCAAAAAAAAAGATGAAATCAAAAGAAAACCAAGACTCGACACCAACATCCACTGTAGTCCTCAAGTTTAGTGTCTCTTGTCACTTGTATAAGTCTTATTTGATTGTGGTCACAATGTTTACTTTCACAAAATGGATAGATAGCACTGAACCATATGTTGTTTGAGTCTGTTGAAAGATTTGATTTGTTGAAGCCCATTGTTGCTGTTGTGTCTCATCTGAAGCTGACTGAATCCATGAAACTGATACTTTATTGTGGAGAAGATGAAACTTTATTGCGGATCTGTGATGCAAATGTTTCTTTATTGCGGATTGTGCACGGATAGATTGAAGGAAGCTGGAAGAAATTGTACTCCTCGAAAACATGTGATGTTCTCAGTTCCACACCCATCACTAGACGTAGGATTTTGCCTTAGCCACAGATAATATCTGATTTATTATGGATGGAAAGGGATGAAAAGGGAGGTTTATTATGAATGGCTAACCAATCTTGGGTAGATCAATAACAAGCCATGATGGGAATGGGTAAGTTTATTATGAACGAATAGGTTGTGAGTGTGTGCAAAGTGAAGTGATGAAAGAGAATCCTGAAGGAGGGAGGAGCAATGTCTCTACACATGGCGCTGGTGACCCAGTTTTCACCATGGTACTTGCCCAGGGCACCACCGAAGTGATTTTCACCATTGGACGAAATTATTTCTCTTTACTTTTTTTTTGTTTTTTTTGGTGTCACAAGGCGCCTGTTTGCCAGGTTTTCACCAAGTAACGATTTTTTGCTTTATAATTTTTTTTGTATTTTTGAAAAAAAATTTGATGTTTTTGTATTTTTTGAATTAGGATACTCTGAAGAGCTTATGTGTAGAACCTGCGAAGGTGCATGCTATTGATAGGATCCTCCAAACGTTCACCTTTTGTAGTTGAGAGCTGATATGCCCTAGATCCATATGCTACTATAATGATGTAAGGACCCTGCCAATTTGGTTCGAACTTGCCCTTCTTCTCTCTGTCTTGTTGATTTTTAGGATTTTCTCTGAGAACTAAGTCCCCTACCTCAAATGTGCGAGGCTTGACCTTGTGATTGTAACTGCAACGTTCCTTGACTAAATGATGTGTATCTTGAGTGACTGTCTTCCTTGATAAAGGAACTGAGATAGAATTACTAGTGTGTGGACTACACAGGCCTGTATGCATGTCACCTGAAGAAGTTTGGGCATCCCTGATAACAAAGTCCTTTGAGGAAGCTCCATTAAAGGTCCATGATGTATCGCTAGAAGGGGATGGATGTGTGGAACAAGTGGAAGAGTTATGAAGGCTTATGATTGTGAAAAGAAGTGAAAGTAAGATAGCATGATGGAGACTTAGGATCAACAAGTATGCTTTTTGACTTGAAATTGTAGAACTTTTGTCCCCAGTTATTTTGATATTAGGGGAGATCAACTCTTTCTCTTTTTTCTTCATATGATTTTTATCCTTGACTTTGATTTTTGCAGATTCCAATAGCTTTTGATTTTGATTTGGACTAAAGGACTTTTCTTTATTATTGACTTTTAGATTTTTCTTTTCAAAGCTTGATTTTTGATCCCCAATGAGTGAGGGATTTTGTGATTCTTGTTGATCCAAGTCGGGAAGTGGAGTGGAAATGGAATGAGCGGATGAAATGGTAAAGGTATGTGAGTTCTCAAGAGGGTTGGCGATACACTCAATAAATTCTTCTCTGGAACCACTCTTAGGACTATTGATATCAAGAGATGCTTGCACCACTAGAGGAGATTTGCATTTAGACTTAGTAGCCACAACACTAGGTGGTTCACACCCAATTCCTTGCAAATTGTTTATAGATTGTTCCTGTAGACTGAATGTCTTAGGAGACAATGAGAGTTGATCAACATGAAATATATACTCACCACATCCTGGGTCTTTAACCTTGAATTTTTCTTTGAGCTCTGTTTGTTTTGATGTAGAAGCTTTCAATGATTCTGGATCCACATATGCTGAAGATGGAATAGCTTCTCGATTAGCTGGGATTGTTATTTCTGATCTAGGTTGTAGATTGTTGCAATATATGAATGGATTTGGATCCGCTTTTGACGGTCACTTCAACTCCATTGTGTGGAAACTTGATACATCGATGATATGTAGATGGTACTGCGCTCATCTCATGAATCCAAGGACGTCCTAGCAATATGTTGTATGTGAGATCCAGATCAAGTACTTGACAAACCACATCCTTTGTAACTGGCCCAACTCTGAGAGGTAAGGTGATTGTGCCCTTGGATGAATGCTCTTCATCGTCATATGCCTTGATGGTGATTTTGTTTGTAAAATTCACAGCTTTATCAGAATATCCCAATTGTTTAATAGTGCTCAATGTACAAATGTTTAGACCCGCTCCTCCATCTATCAGGACTCGTTTGATTCTATTTTTGTGTATGAAGGCTTCAATGTGTAATGGTGCATTATGTGGCTGACATACGGAGGCGTCATCGGCTTCTGTGAAAGTAAGGGAGTGTGAAATGGAAAGGTATCCCGCCATGGCTTGAAACTGGTCCACATTCAGATCAGTAGGAACAGCGGTATCTCTCAAGATTTTATCAAGAATGGCTTTATGTGCGGGAGATATGCGTAATAGTTCAAGGATTGAAATGAGTGTGGGTGTCTTCCCTAATTGTTCTACAAGGTCATACTTAGGCTTGGTTGATGAAGAAGCGGTGTTTTTAGCTGGAGCACCTTGCAAAGTTATTTTACCTCGGCGGGTTGTAACATGACATTTAGAGGTAGGTTCAGAAGAAGATCCAACACCTTTTAGGACAATCTTGGGTCTCTGGGTAGAATTATCAGACGCTTTGTCCTTGATGATAATAGGAGAGACGTAATTGTCCATCGAGATGTGATTGATGGTTGAATCATAGTTGTAGGATGCTCTAGTATAGTTGGTTTGATCCTCTATGGCTTTTGCTTTTCCCTTGTCATGCTTTGGGAATGGTTCCTTAAACATCTCATGTTCTTGATTGGACAAATGTCCCTCAATCTCAATGTCACCTCTATCAATGAGATCTTGTATGATGTTCTTCAGTCGATGACAATTTCCTATCTTATGACCCTTGCTCTTATGAAATTCGCAATACTCATCATCATTCCACCAATTTGGTTTGACCTTTGTTTCATATGGAGGAAAATCTGGAATAGTGATTACCTTGTTTGCCACTAGCTTTTTGAAAACTGACTCAAGTGGTTCTCCCAATGGAGTGTACTTCCTTCGTGATCTAGAAGTTGTTTGAGTATTCACTTGATTGTTTGTAGAACTTGATCCCGAAAAGATGACTTTGGGTCGCACTGTGTTGGCATCAACAACACCATCATTGACTGTGTTCTTGTTTTTATTCCAAAATCTTGGCTTGTCTTTTCCTTTAAAGTCATCTTTGTTTTCCTTGAATATCTTAATAATTCCTTGTTCAATTAGGACCTTCTCTATTGCTAAGCCTTTTTCAATGACGTCCTTGAAGGTAGACAAACAAGCTTTCCTTAGATCATAGCCAATGTCTTTGTTAACATTTTGTGTGAACATCTCTACCATTTGTTTTTGTGGAATTTCACAAGAGCATCTGCTCGCTAGATTTCTCCATCTTTGTAAGAATGATGCAAAAGATTCTCCCTCTTTTTGCTTGGTGTTGCACAAAGTAGTGACTGATATGTCTGTCTCTATGTTGTAGGAGAAATGTTGAATAAATGCCTCTGCTAAGTCACCCCATGACTTAATTCCAGGTGGAAGTTGGGAGAACCATTCCATAGCTTGATCGCCTAAGCTTTGTGGGAATAATCTCATCAAGTATGTCTCTTCTGCTGCTACCTCAATGCAAGCTGTGAAAAATTGTCTTATGTGTGCCTTAGGATCCCCTTTTCCTCTATACTTATCAAATTTAGGTGTCACAAAGTGTGTAGGAAAAGGAGGCATTGGAATGCTCTTGTCAAATGGATAAGGACATATGTCTCTCATTGTATATGTTGGCTTTGGTGTATTTATGTCCTCCATTTTCTTTTGTAAGTCCCTGATTTGTTGCTCCAAATTGCTCTTAGGTGGAGATCGACTTCTTGGACCATACCCCATGCTTGAGGCACCAATTGGAGGAGGAGCATGTTGCATATATGGATGATATTGATCATACACATGTTCATATGGAGGAGGTCTATAACGATGCTGTGTACATGGACCACTTGGTATAGATTCATGTTGAGGAACACCATATCTATTTTGCGCATGTATACCATATTCTACAGGTATGTCATGTTCCATTGTGTTGCCCCCAAATTTCACATGAGGTTTCCTTGTGTCCAAATTTTGAGCATGCCTTTGAACATCCAATTGTTTTGGTGGTTGATCCTTAGCATTAGTATGTGATTGAGCATATTTGTCTGCATAAGACTTCCATAATGGTCTACGAAGGTAAGTGTCATATGTTTGACCATGTGTATGTGGGACCCCTGGTTTTTGAAGCAAAGCTGATGGTGATTCAGGTACCATATGTGGTCCTCTATTTCCTCCACTATTAGGTCTCCTTTGATCCATATTGGAGTGAGGTTGTTGCAAAGGTCTATGTTCCATTATTTGAGACATGTCAAAATCATGAGGTAACTTGGCTCCACTTTGTGCCATCATTTGTAAGAAGTATTGTCTATCCCTCCTCATTATTTCCTCAACCAATCGATTGAAATGGGGATTCATAATGGATTCTTCCACATCTATTGAATGTACTGAAAAGTTGTCCACATTGTCATTTTGTGTAACATTGTTGTTTATAGTGTCCATGTTCTCAACATTTGGAGTGTTTCTATAGACATCCATGTCAAGTAATGTAGTATGATCAGAATTGAAAAAGATATCATTGTCATACTCATAAGAACTCATGTTTGTGGACTCTTGAGCCTCTTTAGTTTCTCTCCTAGATTTTTGAAGACGGGTTTCAACCATGAACTAGGTATTGACCAAGATGTGAGAGACTAGATGAAAAATGGAAAGAGTATGGAAGACCAAGAGTTGAATGGAATGTAAATGAATCTGAAGTGTACTTGCAATGTCCAAAGTGTAAGACCAAGTATGTATGTAGTAGAGTAGGTGTGACTTCCAAAGAGAGGATAGTTTCTCTTGATGAGGTAAGTTGACCTTGACTCTAAGTAAGACCAAATGAGACCCAAAGGTAAGAAACCTTGATGAGGGACCACTTAGCAAAGTGTTGTTGTATGTAGTGTGTTGACAAAGTATAGTGAGGACAAGCAAGTGACCTTTTGACTCAAGTTTAGACAAATGTGAATTTAATGCAAGATGTAAAGCAATGATGGACTTTGTCAGACCCAGGGACAGGTTGAATGCTAGATGAAAACCCTAGAGAGATGACCTAGGAAGCTCAAGAATTTCGAAACTGACTGTGTTTGCTTGCTGGACTGTAACAGTTTTTCAATTCTGGACACAAACGCGCCTGTATACTTCACAGACGCTGCTTCCCGACACAGACGCTACTCTGTTTAACACAGACGCGCCTCTGTGATTTTCTGTTAAATGTAATGTTTGTTGTTGGAGCACAGACGCGATTCTGTCCTGCACAAACGTGGCTAGACAACACAGACGCTATTATGCCCGACACAGACGCGTTTCTGCAAATTTTGTGCAATTTTTCCAATCTGTGAAGTTGTTTTGTTGTGACCAAATCTGACTGTTTGACTATTTTTCGTGACAAGAGGACACAGTGTTGATGAGGACTCAATGTTTGCAAGTGTCTAGACTCCAAAATGACTCTAAGAAAGTGTATTGTTTGATGTAAAGTTGTTTTGCATACACTTGAAGACACAAAAGACACAATGTTTTGCTATTTGGTCTTGAATGTTTTGAATGTTTAAAATAAGTCAAGCACAATTCTTATGGCTGGCCAAGACAATAGTTGTTGATCCCACATGGGGTTTTACCCCCGAGGCTACGCTATTTAGAGCGGATACTTAGATGCTTGGCCTCACTGGCTCCACCCTCGGCACTCACTTCTCGGGTCAGCCAAGCATCAGTCCCCATGAAAACTCCCCATGGAAAACTTTGTATCTCTACTAAGAACCGTATGTGTGTGGGCTGCTACCAGAGGTCCGACCTCCTGCCCCAACAACTAGAAGGATTTGGGCCTCTAAAACAAAAAGGTGCTAGTAAGGGCATCTGCTCGTGTGGCCATACATGTGGCACTTTCAGCTCTATAAATACAGAAGGCTCCCAGCCGGTAGGGGTTACGCCCTACAACTGATCAAATAAATTTGATCAAACGGGTTTATGGGGAGACATAGTGTCGGTATGAACTAATCAGCACACGTTATCCATAGTTTTCACCATGAATACATTTGATTATAGTGGTTCAAATGAGGTGGGTTTTCCTCGCTACCACTTGGGTCGTTCTCTTCTCACTAGTAGTCCTAATGACCACACGGGAAGACAGGCCCTCTAAAGATTAAACAAAAAGAGCCTATTGCTCAAGACACAAAAGACAATGATTCAATTTTAGTGCACCAATTGAAGTGTTTGCTAGTCTATGAAAATAAGGCACACAATAAAAATCCAAAACCCTCGCCAAGGATCTGCAATAAAGAGTTGTTAGTAGTTTGGATTTGTTTGAAATATTCACCCCTTCCTGCATGCACACAAGTTAGGTGAATTTTAAAACTCAAAAGACTTTGTGAAAATAGGGGCCTTCAACCAAACGATTTTGCTTCCAAGACAAGCTGCACCAATTTTGTTAGCTAGATCTGCAAATGTTAGTCCAAAAATAAACCAGATCTGAAACCCTAAATCCAAAATCCGAAAACTGAATCAATGAAAAATGCAAAATTTCCAAACAAGTGATACACAGACGCGGTTACCCTCTACACAGACGCGACTATGCGACACAGATGCAGTTCTGTGAGACACAGACGCGGATAAAAACCACAAACGCGCTTTCCAAACACAAACGCGGATAAAAATGACGCAGACGCGTTTTCGTAACACAGACGCGCCTTTCGGAAACCTGCAAAATAAATTTTGTCGAAAACACGGACGCGGTTCAAGATGTCGCAGATGCTCTAGAAGATCAAAAACGCGATCTGAAAGCATGCAGACGCGAAAATGTTGAAAATGTTGTCAGAAATGCCAAATCTACAACTTCAAACACAAAATCTGCAACAAAAGGTTAAATGCAAAAAGGGACAAGAGTCCCACCGGGCATGCCAAAATGTATATGGTGAAAATGGATAACAATAATAACAATATTGAAAGGCTAAATGAATCCAACCACAAAACCCTAGCCTAACAATCAACAAAGATCCACCATAACATATGAAGATTACCTAAGACAATGCAAATCACATGAAATCACAAAGATTATACCATCACATGTCCAATAGGGTTTTGATCTCCATTCTTCCTATCTCCATTGATCTTGCTTGATATATATTTGCTCTCAGATTTTATGTGCACAAGAGCTCAACAAAGAACGGAATGTGGTTGCAAGTAGGATCGTAGTGTAGTCCAATTGATCAAGTAGTTAGCTTATTAGAATGATTGATTAGGATGATTGATTAGGGTTTGATAATGAAGGAAGCATCTCCTTATATAGAAGACACTATATGAAATGGAGGGATAAGATTGAGAGGTGTAAAAGGAGGTCGGCTATGATTAGAGGGTAGGTAAAAGAAATAATAAAATAATGAAAGGGGTAGGTAGTGTATGAATTAAGAGATGAATGACATGTGTCATAGGTAGAAAAGGTTAATGAATTAATTAAATAAATAAAGATTTATTTAATTAATAGAAGAAGTGGGATAATTAAATAAATAAAATATTTATTTAATTAGACTGGACAATTTTAGGTGTCATGTTTGTGTGCCTACATATTCATAAGCCTTGCCTATATAAGCAAGCTCATCTACATTGTTTGTACGGGCAATCATTGAACATCTTGTAATGATCCAGTTGATCATATTTTGTATCTTGATAGAATATATTTTATTCCTATCATATATTTTTTCTCTCTTATTTGTTCTTTCCATTGCCTCTAGATCTTGGCAAAATCTCACGTGGTATCAGAGCCATTAGAGTGTCATTGGTTTGCCAATTGAGAGAAATTTGGGGTTTTGCATTTTGAAGCTTTCTATTGCAAGTTATTATTGAAGCTTGATGGGTCAAATTTGAGGTCACCATTGGATTGAGGAGGTCCAAGAAAGTCAATTTTGCCTTTTGTTTCATCCAAATCGGACTTCAAAGGCCAAATCTAGAGGCATTTGAAGTTTGAAGCTGCGACGGAAATTTTCTAGAAATTATAATTTTGCAGGCAAGTTTCAAATAGTGATATCTCACTCATCCGGACTACTTTTTTCGAGCAATTTTTTTTGTTTCGGGGTAGAATTTTGTGATATGTACAATGGTGTAGGATTTTTCTAATTTTCAGATACAAGCATTTAGGAAATCGTGAAATCCCGATTTTTACAACTTTGGAGGCTTCGTTTGGGCTCATATAGACTCCTTTTCAGGTGCCGTTTTTTTTCAAAGTGCATAATGTTTTGTCTACTTTTATAATCTACCATTATTTTGTAGTGATTTTGAGTAGAAATTGTACTTTCATTATTTGGTCATTTTTTGGCCTATTTGGTACTTGTATTTTGCTTGGATCTCAGTTTAGATCACTAGCAATATTTGTTGAAGTCTCCTATATCTTATTTTGAGAAGTTGTAATCATTGAAATCAGAAGTCCACTATGTCATTATTTTCAAGTGCCAACATCATCTTTTTTAGGGGGTTCAGTTGTTCATTTATATCTCTTGGTGAAATTCCATTCGGAGGCATCTTCATCTGCAGTATTCTACAGGGCTTCTTTGTTGAGGACATCATTTTCATGTTTCCACATTTGAATATTTTATCATGATGTATGCTCTTGCTTGATCAATGTTGTACTCGCACTATCATAAAGTTCCACACCTCTTTGTATCTTGTCTTGTTGACATATTTTGATGTAATCCTCTTGTACACGTAAATTAGGAATATCTTGTGAGACTTGATGCATGACTCCGGTTGAGACTTAGATTGTACACATATGTGCATGTCTCCCATGAGACTTGGATTATACCAATATTTATGCCATTTACGAGTATCCAGATGATGCTCAAAGAAGGTTGTCTCCATGCCTGATCTTCATTTTGTTGCAGTGAGTGATTCATCGTCATCAACTTGGTACCTTGTTTTGTCACACTTTGACATTTTTGGTGCAGTATAGGCTCTCTTTCTTCCTTTCAGGGAAGTATTTTGGTCATCATTATTGGACCATCTTTTTAGGAGATTTGACTTTGAGGGGGGGGGGGCTTCATGGTCTCTTCTTTTCATCATTGAGAGCATTGTGTGCTTTCATCATCTCTCTTTTGGAGGAGGGTTTTTTCCCATTGGGTTTTTCTCTCTTTCCTCATTTATGGGAGATTGCATTTGAATTTGTACATGGGTACCTAACATGGCCTCGTAGCTGGGACCCATCTTGCATTGCTTAGTTGCATTATAGACTTTAGTGCATTCCCCTAAGTTGCACTTAAGGGGGTTGTTGGTGTAAATAATTATTCATCATGGATATTATTACACCTTACTTAAGTTTACTTAGGTACATGCATTTCATAGTAGTTTGGGTATGAGACACTTGGGTGTTTGTGTCACATTGGGATAGTGTGTGTAGGATAATTTTCACCTTTTATGGTGTTTGTCTTATCTCATTGTTACATTCCACCTCATGTGGAATATTATATTGTTTCTCCAACATACCCACACCTATTTCCTACCTACCCTTGTTTCTTATTGAGCCACATGTCATGTTTGTGTGCTCGCATATCCATAAGCCTTGCCTATATAAGCAAGCTCATCTACATTGTTTGTACGAGCAATCATTGAACATATTGTAATGATCCAGTTGATCATATTTTGTATCTTGATAGAATACAGTTTATTCCTATCATCTATTTTGTTCTCTCTTATTTGTGCTTTCCATTGCCTCTAGATCTTGGCAAAATCTCACAAAATCGAATGGTTATACAAATGTTTATAGATGGTCCTAAAATGAATGCATTTTAAAATGTATAAACAAATGTTGAGACAAATGATTATGTTATGATTCTAAATGAATTCACTTTAAAATGTATAAACAAATGTTGAGACAGATGTTTATGTTATGATTCTAAATGACTTAAAATAAAATATGACTAAGTGATGAATGAAAGTGAAATAATGCAAATAAATGCAACTAAGGGATAATGAATAACTACACCTTAATGCAATTAAAAGGATAATGAATAACTGCACCTTAATGCAATTAAAAGAATAACAAATAATTGCACCTTAATGCAATTAAAATGATAATGAATAACTGCACCATAATGCAATTAATATGATAATGAATAACTGCACCGTAATGCAATTAATATGAAAGGAATGCCTAAGGAATGCTGTGAAAATGAATGCACTCTATGAATGAATGTTCTTGATAGAAAAAATGCACTTAAATTAAAATGCAAGTAAATAATAATAAATGCATCTGATGTGTTAAATGCCTTAATGGGATGAACAAATTAATGTACTTAAATGAATATCTAAATGAATCTAAATGCAAGTAAATCATAATGAACTAAATGCATGTAATGCAACTAAATGATAATGCCAAGCCTACAATATTTATGAATGCAAGTTGGTGAGAATTTGCAGACGTGGAATGCAAATGTGAGATGATGTATCAGAGAACTCTGTCATGATTTTTGTACCCAAGACAAACTTATTAGGTGTTTTCTCATATTAGCCTGAATTTCTTTGCATGCAATCATTGGTATGAATAATGAATGAGCAAATAGATGGGTGACATGCAACATAATGCAATATATACAGATGAGATGTAATGACATTCCATAGAGTATTCATAGTGCTTTATTTTCCTCATTGAGCATGGTAGTATCATTCTTGGTCGAGGTATTAGGAACCAAGGTTGGAGCATTTCACCTATAAGCAAGAATTTGAAACAAGTAAAAGAAAGGGACCCTCCATTCTGGTTCATGTGTAGATGGTCTAGGTATACGTTGTAGTTAGTAAGCCATAGTGATCTGTGACTATATTTTTGCATATGATCACGTAGCTTAGTGAACTTCCCACGTAGACACCATTAGTACATGCCCTAGAACTTCATTGGAACAATTTGCAAACAATAAACAAAATGATACTTAGGAACCATCTCGGCTACTCTAATCACTTGTGGATATCCCAGAGTAGCGTAGGAACCTGATATAAATGAATAAATAACTAACAAACTGACCAAGTACTTGATAGCTTAAACAAAATTTTCTTGTCAAAGAAAATGTTATCATGTCTTTGTTTTCGAAAGGAAGGATGCATCCTTGTTAAGACAGTTGTGTGTACCTGTGTTGATTGTTTGGTTGATTTGATAAGTGATCATTGTTTGGGGAGCTCAAAATGTTTGTTTGATGTCTGTTTGCGATGTGTATGTACAAAGGGTTTTATGCATTGCCATGTTTTTGATTGATTTTTTTTATGTTTTATGATGGTTTGGATTTTTTGAGTGTTGTGAACGTTTTTGGTTTTTTGTGAGTGTTTTACGAATGTTTTTGGATTTTGTGAGACAGTTTTTAATGAAGAACTCAATGAGTCATAAGTAATGTAGAATCCACTTCCATGAATAGGTTAAGAGCATTTCCCCCAATTTAGATATTACTATGAAAAGAAGGATGCAGGACACATGAAGTACTAACCCTGATTGTAGATCAATGACAAGTCATGGTTTGAATGATGGATGAATGGATGCAATGAATGTGATCACAACAATTCTGAAAGACAATGGAGCCATAGCCTTTATGAATGGTTCCTATTTGCCAGGTTTTCACCATTGCACTTACCCAAGGTGCCACCGGAGTGGTTGCTCACTGTTTGGATGCATGTTTTTTCTCTTTAGTATTTTGATTTTTTTTTTGTAGTTTCTTCTAGATTTTTTTTTAAAACGTTTTTGGTGTTTTTTCTGGTATGTTTTGGAGCCTAATGTTATGTACAATTTATGTATGAAACCGTTTGAGGTGCATGTTGTTGATTGGATCTGCTAGCGGTTCCCCTTCTGAAGTGGCCAACTAGTATGCCCCAGACCCAAATACAACAGTGATAACATATGGACCCAGCCAGTTTGATTCAAACTTTCCTTGATGTTCTCGGTTTGGTTGGTTAAGAGGATTCTCCCTAAGAATGAGATCACCTACCTCAAATGTATGAGGTTTAACCCGATGATTGTAGCTTATGCTCATGCACTATTGATATGCCTTGAGGTGGTTGTATGCAGCTTGTTGCCTTTCATCCAGTAATTCCAAGTCTTGAAGACGGGAGACTTGGTATGCTTCATCATCTATCAAATTGTGCAAGGAAACCCATAGAGATGGTATCTCAACCTCAATAGGAAGGATGGCTTCTGCTCCATAAACCAGTGAGTAGGGAGTTGCGTCTGTAGGGGTTCAAATGCTAGTTCTATATGCCCATAGTGCTGGATTTAATTGAACATGCCAATCATGACCAACATCATTGACTGTATTTTTGAGGATTCTCAATATGTTCTTGTTTGATGCTTTGGCCTGACCATTTCCTTGTGGGTAATAGGAGTGGAAAAGCAGTGTTGGATGTGAAACTTCTCACAGAGCTCACAGACATCTTGATTTTTTAAAGGAAGCCTGTTATCTGTGATGATGGACATGGGTACACCATATCGGCGGATGATGTAATTAAGGGTGAATGAGGCGATCTACTTGTCGGTGACTTGGGTAAGTGGAATAGCTTCGATCCAATTTGTGAAGTATTCGGTGGTGGTAATGATAAATTTGTGGCCATTGGATGAAGATGGATGGATTTTACCTGTTACTACTTATCAAATTGCCATTAGTTTCATATCCAAAGTCATACTATATTCTAGTCGGTTAGTATTACCAGATCATGCAGTCTGTACACACAAAGAAGTCAGTATGAACAGTCAAGTCGATTACAGAAGAAAGCAGTCAAAGAACACAGTATTCACCGAGCTGTTTACCAAGTAATGTTTCATGGCTACCGAGTGGTAAAGTTAACTCACCGAGTTGATATTCATCGAGTGAAATGTTTTACTAGATACATTGAACCTGGACATGCACATGGAAACGTGTTACAAGATCAAGGCACATCTAACCATTTTTGCATTGGGAATTGCACTAGGAGATTGTGTATGATTAAAAGGTCAATCTAACCAATGAAATATTTTGTTTAGTTATTCATTCAAAGAATCTTTTTGTAAGATCGAAGCAATGAATTAAATCACCGTTGTAAGAGATCTATTTATACAGCATGATTCTAGGGTTAGATATGAGATATGCAACAAGAGGTACAAGTGTGTGTGTGTGTGTGCATGAAGGAAGACTGTTACAGAGACATAGAGAGGTCACCAAGAAGGTTATCAGTGAATAGTCAAAGAACAGAGTAAACAAAAGGGTTTACCGAGTTTCATTATGGGTTACTGAGGTATGCTACAAGCTAGGTAATCTTATTCAGAGCACATAGAATCTGCTTTAGCATTTAAGATGTAAAGTTGAAAATATTTGTAATGATTTTATTGTAATATTTTGAAGTTGTAAGAGAAACCTTTAACAGGGTAAAAGACTCTAACCAAGTCTATAAATTGTAAATCCTTTAACCAGGTGCTACACTTATATAGTGTTGTAAAATCCTTTAGTAAGGTAGATCTAACTGATCTTGATACTCCTAACAGGGTAAGCTATCAGAAATAGCAAAATGTAGCTCTAACCGAGCATTCTTTATTATTGCATTAGTGAAGTTGTGGGTGCCATCCCCACTGCAGTTTTTCTCTCTAACCAAGAGTTTCTGCGTGACCAAAATATATGTGTTATGGAGTGAATCATGTATGATTGTTATCTGTTGATTTTAGTTTTATTTTATGTTACTGCACTATTCTGTTTATGCATAACAGTAAGGTTATTATCAATGAAAAGTTTTGGAGTACTGATTCACCCCTCCCCTCTCAGTACATTAGCTTTCCATATTGGGCCTAACATTACCCACAAGGTCAAGTCCTCATTGACAAAAGAGCCATGGTGTTGTGATTGGTTGCAATTCCTATGTTGGTGCATGTATCAGGTCTCTGTGAACTTGGCATATCTTGCATTTTCTAACAAAATAGTAGGATTCTTTTTCCAAGGATGACGAATAGCATCCAGCGTGCATGATCTTCTTTGCAAGTGAAGGACCACTTGAGTGAGCCCCATAAATTCCTTCATGTACCTCTTCTAAGGCCTTTTTTTTCTTGTCTTGTTCTAGACATCGAAGGAGAGTACCATCAAGACTTCGCCAGTATAGGGTTTAGGCAATTATGGTATATCGAGCAGTTTGGTGAATGAAGGTTTTGCGTTGGTTATTGGATTGGTTAGGAGGGAGTGTGTGATCGCGAAGGTAGGTGTAGAACTCACCGTACCATGGGGATTCAGAGCTAACAAGGCAACATATCATTTCAGTTTTGGGGATATCATATGCAGGCATCTAAAGCTGTTCTACCAAGAACTCGTAGTGTGTTGAATTTTGCAGAAGATCCAGGAGAGATGCGATTATAGCCATTGAGTCAGCAGCTCAATTCTGATCTCTAGGTACTTGCTCAAAGGTGATAGTTGTAAATGATTCTTTGTAACTATCCACCATCCATTTATATGGCATGAGCTTATCATCCTTAGTTTGATACTCATCGGTGACTTGTCGGATGACTAACTGAGAATCTACATATACTTGTAGCTCTTTGAGATGCCATTGTATAGTCAATCTGAGTCCTGTGATTAAGGCCTCATATTTTGCTATGTTATTGGTGAATGGAAAAGTGAGCCTGTATGACTTCGGGATGCTGTCACCTTGAGGTGTAATGAAATAATGCCTGCCCCTGAGCCATGTCTAGTATATGAGCCATCAAAGTAGAGCTTCCATGGTTGTGTTGTTGTGATCATGAAGATCTCCTCATCTGGAAAATTTGAAAGAAGAGGATGATATCCTGTGAGGGGTGCATCGGACAACTGATCTGCAATAACTTGCCCCTTGATAGCCTTACGGTCCACGTATTCAATGTCAAATTCACTCAGAATCATAACCCATTTGGCTAAGCAGCCTGTCAATGTTGCCTTGCTGAGTAGGTACTTGAGTGGATCGATTTTAGAAATGAGTTGTACCTTATGTGTTAACATGTAGTGCCTCAGTTCGGTGGTTGCCAAGATAACTGCTAGGCAAGCTTGCTCAATAGGTGTGTAGTTGAGTTCATAGCCTACCAATGTGCGAGAGATATAGTATACAACACATTATTTTCCTTCTGCATTGTCTTGTGCCAACAGTACTCCTAATGTCATATTAGTAGCTGAAATATAGAGCAATAGAGCTCTACTTGGATCTGGTGGGATCAACAACGATGTATTCATCAAGTAATCTTTAAGCATTTGGAATACTTGCTAGCACTTTGTATCCCATTGAAATCAGATATTCTTGTGTGATAGATGCATGAAGGGATGACACTTATCAGCCAATTGTACAATGAATCTGTGAATTGATTGTAGCTGCCCTTGTAGTGTCCTTAACTGACTGATGTTCTTGGAAGGTGGCATGTCCATTATTTCTTTGACTTTCATCGGATCTACTTCAATGACCTTTCTTGAGACAATGTATCCTACGAGCTTCCTGAAGGCTACTCCAAAGACACATTTCTTTGGATTAAGTCATACATGATATTGCTCTAATCTATCAAAGATTTGACCCAGTATTGCTAGATGACCTTCTCTTGTTAATGATTTAGCTAGTACATCATTGACATAATCCTCCATTATAGTGTGCATTAGGTCATGAAAGATGGTTGTCATCACTCTCTGACAAGTTGCCCCTACATTTTTCAGACCAAATGGCATCACATTCCAACAATAGGTTCCCCATGGGCATGTGAAAGCAGTTTTATGTTGATCTTCTGGAGCAATCTTGATCTGGTTGTACCCTGAAAACCCATCCACAAGAGAAAGCATGGCATGACCTGTTGTGAGATCTACAATCATGTCGATGTTTGGTAAGGGGAATTCATCCTTCAGGCATGCCTTGTTAAAATCTCTGAAGTTTGTACAGATACAGATGCCCCCATTAGGCTCCTGACAGGTACAATGTTGGAGATCCAATCAGCATAATCAATTGGTCGAATGAAGCCAACATCTAAGAGCTTTTTGAGTTCTGCCTTGACAAGCACAACAATCTGTGGGTGCATCTTTCTAAGCTTTTTTTTTACCGATTTAGCTCCTTCTGCCATGGTGAGGTAATGCATGACCAAATCAGGATCTAGACCAGGCATGTCTACATAACACCATGCAAAGTTGATTTGACACTTCTGGAAGAATTCTACAAATTTTAGTTGTTCCTCTTGAGTGAGTAGAGATGCCAAATGTATTTGGTGAGGAGTCTCAGGGGTCCCCACATTGAATTCTTTTGTTTCTTCGATGAGGATTGTTCATCGTTACTGAGTCGTACTGGAGGGGAGGATGTTAAACCTTTCATCCTCGGGCGCCTCAAAGAGGTTTTCACCGTTCGATACGCTCTTTATTTTTACTTTTTTGGGATCAACAAGTGCCACTGTGTGGTTTTTACTAGAAGATCAAAGTTTTATTGTGATATTTTTGCAGCTGAAAGGTTTGGCATCTGCCCCAAAGTATGTTGCGCTATTAAGTTTGATGGCAAATCCAACTTTGTGATCCCCACTTGGTATGTTATCCCGTAATTCTAAAAAGTCGATGAGCACCTCATCGTTTTGGAAGCGATCAAGACATGGGGGATTTGGCTGGTTTCAGTCGATGAGGTCGGGGTGGATAATGGGCATGACCTCATCAATTAAGTTAAGTTCAAAGGAGGCGTCAGTGAGGGTTAAGATAGATGAGTGAAGTTCATCGATGGTACTCTCCTTGTTAGGTTCTGGTGTTGGATTTGATGTAGGATCTGTGGAAGGTGCTTCTTGCTCATGACCCCAAAAGGTTTTAATCTAGGCCTCTCCATAAACTGGGATATCTTTACGAGGTGACATAGGTGATGTGTCTTCCTCGTCTAAAGTATTTAGATTCACTATATCAAATTCCCACTCATGTGAGTCAGTCTCTGAATCACTCTCTAACATCCCATTACTATACCGATTTGGGGTATCCTTTGTATTGAAGAGTGTATTTTTCACAGGTGTATGCACTTTTATAGGTGGGGTTGTTGGTGTTGTTAACAAGATTATAGGAATTGTTGATGATATTGGTGCTACTGGTAAGATTATCAGTGTCGTTGATCCTGTTACTAGGAGTATCGGTGTTGTTGGTGCTACTGTTGTTTCTGATAGAATTATCAGTGTTGTTGAGGTTGTCGATGGTACTGATGTTGTTGATGGATTTATGGGGTTTGTTGATGGTGTGGGTGCTACTATTGCTACTACTAATGGTTTTATCAGTCTTATTGGTGTAGTGGGTGTGAGTGATGTCGTTGATTTGATTATCAATCTTGGTGGTGCAATTAGTGCTACTGCTACTACTGATGGGATTATCAGTTTTGTTGGTGCATTGGGTTTTGTTGGTGCCGCAGAGATAATCAAGGAGGGCCTCCTTGGAATAACTATTTGATACATGGGTTTGTTGGGTTTACCTTTGAACCTGCGCTTAGGAAGAGATTCTTTTTGAAAGCCTAATCCAGTGTTATCTTTGGGTTTCAACTCAGGCTGCAAGGGCTCATGTCATCCTTGTTTGCAATGTCCTAAATCACTCTAACCATCATAGCCCATTCTTTGCATAATGGTGAGGCCTTTGCCATATTTATCAGTAGGAAGCTTAGCCTGTGCAATTTCTGTGGTGATAGGGTCTTTGTAGATCCATTCTACTAAGTCCTCATCTTTAGTTTCCTCTTCCTGACTTTTACCATGAATGAACTACACAAAAGTGCATGCTTGCTTAGCCGATGGCATTTGAAGCAACTTTTTAGGCTTTCCATGAGTTCTAGGGGAAGTGGGTAATTTCCCAACACAAAAGAGTTGGCTTAGATTATATTCCCTAGGACCTTCCTCTTCCATTTTAATTTTCAACTTCTCTTGCTTTGGTATATGGGTGATTGAGCTAGAAAGAGAGACTGGACTAACATATGATGTGGATGAGATAGCTTCTCTGTGTTAGGAATAGTAATCTCTGGCTGATGTTTAATATTGTTACAATATGCAAATGGATTTGCATCGCCAAGGATTGTGATTTCTACACCGTTATGAGGAAACTTGATACACTGATGATAGGTGGATGGAACGGCTTGCATGGCATGTATCCAAGGTCTTCTTAACAACAAATTATATGGAAGAGGAAGGTCCAGAACTTGACAAGATGATGTGCTTCACCACTGGGCCCACTCAGATCGGTAACACAATTTCTCCTTTGGAAGAACACTCTACATCACCATAGGCCTTAATCGTTATCTTCTTGCGGGGGTCTACTGATTCAACTGCATATCTCAATGTTGTGACCAATTGCAAGGTACATATATTCAGGTCGGCTCCATTGTCAATCAAGACTCGCTTAATTCTATGTTGGTCGATGAATCCTTCAATGTGAAGGGATGTGTTATGTGGTTGTTGGAATGAAGCGTTGTCAGTTTCGAAAAAAGTGAGGCATGGTGATGACCTGAGACTGCCAACCATGGCTTGAAATTGATCTGCGTTAAGGTTAGCAGGGACTGACGCTTCTTGGAGAGATTGATCCAAGATTATTTTATGAGAAGGGGATAAGCACAAAAGCTCTAATATGGATATAAGCGTGGGCATCTTATCTAATTGCTCCACAAGATTATACTACTTGGGGATGGATGTTGTTCTTTGTGGAGCTAATTTAATAGTGATCTTCCTATGATGCGTAACAACATTGCAGGCAGGGTTTGGATCTTTGATGGTGAGGGTTGAAATTTATTCATCGGTGTCATAGAGGTGATTTATAGTATAATTATAGGTAGCTCATGTATAAATAGTTGTATTTGTGTTTCGCCCTGAGGTGGAAGGACCCCTTTGATCTTGTGATGGAAGCGGATTCTTGAACATTAGGTGATCATCATTTGATGTTTTTGGGTCATGCCCTTCGATTTCAATTTCTCCTCGGTCAATAAGATCTTGAAAGAAAGTAGGGTTGATTTTGCCTCCTTTGTTTTTGTGATAACTCAAAGCTCTATACTGAGTAAAAGCTCTGTTTTTCAAAGGCTCTTTATCGAACACCTTGGATTTTCCTTGAAGATATAGACACATATGACACAAGAAGGCTCTGTGTGAGATAAAAAAAATTCTATTAAGATAGAAAAATTTCCTTCTTTTGATAAAAGCCTTTGAACTCAATGGTCTTTTCTTCAAATTGATATGTTGATGAAGGTTCCTCTTTCTCAAGATTTGAATGATGGTCATATAATTTTATATCTTGTTTTCACTTTGTTTGATATTTGTTTGTTGGTCGAATGTTTTGATAGAAGATTGTGTTGGATGAATACTTGGTTTGAATTGGTTTTGAATTTCTTTGACAAGAAAACAGAGCAAGCACACAAACACAATAATTTTGCCTCAAAAGGCACAAATAGGTGTGGGTCTAAATCAGCCCAATCTTTGAACTTTTTTACCCCTTTTCAAATGTTTTTGTATTATTTTTTTCAAAAGCCTGAAGTCAGCTCAAATTATCACTGGTCTAACACAAAACAAAGACACTTCAAACACACTTTATCCCTAAGGTCAAATGGCCAATTGTGATAATTTCAGCCCACATCTTGATATTTCTTCAACTTTGGTTCTACATACCTAATGAATCCCGCCGTGGCAGGTAAGGATGTGATATACTAAGTCTTGCATGAGCATAATAGATAGATGATCCCTATGATGGGGGAGTCACAACTTTTATCAAAATACAAGTATCCTTTCAAAAATCCCTATTTCTACTCAAGGAAATATGTATGGTGAGTATCTTGGGAGCAAAACCATCTATGCTCTTGCATTGAACTTCTGACAAATATTCTCAATCAATAGAATGGGTGGGTTTCTATATAAAAAGGTGTCTAGTAATGTTCAATGTTTTTGGACATAAGTTCATTATGTAGTGACTCACTTAAGAGCCTTGTAACTTGTGGTGGGGCCCATATGTCCTTTCGGCAAGTTACATTGTAGGACAGCTATACCCAAGGCTACAACTTTTTCTCACACCTAATTTCTATAGTGGCTCGAAGGATTTACCGCGCAAGGTCGTTCCAAAGAGTGATGTGTCTCTTGGCAGGCCTCTCTTAAAAAGATAAAACTTTGAGTTTTACTAACACTTTTCTCTTGCACCTAGGACCACGAAAGCCAAGGGAGAGGATAGTGTGTGTTAGAAGTAGGACCACTCTACAAAACTTTGCACAAGTGTGCCAAACACTGAAAACGCTTGTTCTTTTTTACCAATTTATAGAAATGTGATCTAAAAGCTATTTGGAGATGTTGCTCCAACAATCATTGTGCTCTTTTTAATCCTTCAAGGCAAAATATTCTTTATCTAGGAACTTGAAATCCTGGTCAACTGAATTTGATGCATGTTTGCTTCAAGTAAAGTCGAGATGAAAACAAAACTTTGACAAATTGGGGGTTTTTTTTAACTTGCAAAATGACAATTGATTGTGATTTTTAGCTTGATGCAAGAAATAAAGGTTTGTTTTGTCTTATTTTAAACCCAAAATGAAATGATTCATAACTTGCAAGAAAAAGTAATTTTGTGTGATGTGAGTTTTGTGGTTCTTTTTACCTTGACAAGTGAGGTTCTTTTTTTTAAAACCCAAATTTAAGAGATGTGATTCATTTTTAGGACCCAAAAGGAAATGTGAAGTTAATTATTTTAAGCTAAAAGAGAAGGTGAATTCATTTTATTCCAACTTTAAAGACAAAGTTAGTAAAAAATAATTTTACTTCCTAATCTAACTCTTAAAAATCTTGCAATGGGGCTAGTCAAAAACCTGCACAAAAAGCAACCAGTCAGTGAAAAAGGAATTTTTGGTGGGCTTCTACAAGCCTAAATGTTTTTGATTTTTCAGTTACAATAAGGATTTTACAACTCTTTGTTACAATAGCACTACACTGTGTGAAAAGAGAAGCGCTAAAATAAATACAACCGTGCTACAAGAAAGACAAGCGCGCTAAAAGACTCTTTGAACAGAATAAAATTTTGTCAAATAGAGAGTACAAAAGTGCTAAAACTAAGTACAATAGTGCTATTTAATGATCAATAGCGCTATAAGAAGGACAATAGTGCCAATTGGAAGACAATAGTGCTATTCTGGTGAACAATAGCACCAAATCACCAACTTTTGAAGGCGCTAGAGTGTGTTCAATAGCGTTAAAGCGCGACCTGTGTGTCAATTAAAATAGTCAAAAAATGTTAGTAGTTTATCAAATCATATCAGAAGCTTGTGTGTTCGATTCATGTCAGGTTCACCAAATGATTCTTTGCAAAAATGACATGTTAGGGGAGACAAAACACACAATATCAAACGTTAATGATGTTAGTCTTAAATTAGAAATGAAAGATAAAGGAAATCACTATCCTAAGAAAGCATATCAAGAGAGATATCAAACATCTAATAGAAAGCATAACAAAACAAACAAATGCAATAAAACATCCCCAAATGCCCTCCAACATGCTTATAGTTTCTCCTCTCTTGTTCCTCTCCTCTCCAAGTTCCACATGATGCTCTGCAAAAACAATATGTTAGGGGACACAAAACACACAATATCAAACATTAATGATGTTAGTCTTAAATTAGAAATGAAAGACAAAGGAAATCACTATCCTAAGCAAGCATATCAAGAGAGATATAAAAAATCTAATAGAAAGCATAACAAAATGAAGGAATGCAATAAAACATCCCCAAATGCCCTTCAACATGCTTATAGTTTCTCCTCCCTTGTTCCTCTCCTCTCCAAGTTCCACATGAGTGTAGCTCTGAGTTGTGCACTACTATGGAATTCTTATGGAGATTCAAGATTGAAAGATGATTGTGAAAGTATGCAATTGCAAGCTAACAACTAGAGAAATATGAGTTAATTAAATGCTATTATTAATTTTAACCAAAAAGACAAATATAGATTATGCTAAAATGCTCTCCTAAATTCACTATAACTTAGATGCATGCAAGATTTCTGAATCTGGATTATGAAGGAATGGGCTCTATTTATAGGAAAAATAGAGAAATTGATGGTTGAGATTGAGTACTCTTAACAAGGGTCAGGATTGATGGGTTTATGATCCATGTGAGGGCTTTCAACCCAATCACAGGATGACAAGTGTCATCATGAGATGGGTTGAGGGGAGAGGGAAGAAGCATTAAATGCTTGACATGACTTGAAGGTGAACTTGGGAGGTAAGGTTAATGTTGAGTTGAATGAATAAAGCCATTATCCAATAAATAATATTGTTATCCAATGGATAAACTCTTGTGCAAGAGTTAGTGAGGATAACCATGGTCAAAGCAATAAATGCTTAAAGAGACCCATGAGTCAAATGGAGGTTGAGTTAGAGGTAAAGTCTCTAACTATGTGGGTGAGTTGAGTTAACCATAAATGGTTATGTAAGAGTCATAAATGGTCATGTAAGAGCCATTAGTGGTTTGGAGGAATTTAGGGGTTAGCTTGTTGAACACATAAATCATTAAATGTTTTTCAAAGACTTTGAGGCTTTGAGAAGTGACTTCAAGTTGCTTAGGAATGTGACAATAATTAGGAAATGGGATTAGGCTAATTAGGAATGGATTAGAAGAACTTAGAAAGTGGTTAGAAGAGTCTGGAAGGGGATTTAGGATTGCAAGTGGGTTTGGTGGGTGAGGGAAAATAGGCTTTTAATTAAAATAAAATTAATTTATTTCAATTGTGGTTGCAACTTGCATTTGTAGGAGAATGCAAGTTTTTTTTTTTGGGGGGGGGGGGGGTAGTTTAGGGATTTAAATAAATGTTTTATTATTTATTTAAAAGAGGAAAGAGGGTTAAATTAAATAAACATGATTTATTCATTTAATTGATTTTGAGTGTGGCTTAATGAATTAATTTGAATAAATTGAATAATTTATTTAACTAATAGGATAAGGGGTTGAGGATGAATTAATTAAATATTAATTTAATTAACTGATTATTGAAGGTTAGATAATCAAATAAATAGTAAATATTCATTTAATTAAGTGGACATATTTATGTGACTAAAACATCTATATGATTTTCTCTTAGTAGAATAACCCAAAAATATTCCTTCATCACTTCTAGGACCAAACTTTTCTAATGCAACATCTCTTCTAATGTAACATTTGCTTCCAAAAATTCTGAAATATCTGACAGTAGCAGTATGGCCAAACCATGATTTATAAGGAGTCTTATCGGTATTGCCTTTAATGTGTACTCTATTGAAAGTGTATACAATGGTATTGATAGCCTCTCTCCAATAGATATCAGGTAATTTAGCTTCAGTCATCATATTCCTTGTAGCATCCAAAATTGTTATGTTCTTTCTTTCCACCAGTCTGTTTTGTTGTGGGGTTCTAGGTGCATAAAGTTGCCTCCTAATACCATTCCTTTCACAAACATTGTTGAACTCACCAGATGTAAACTCACCGCCATGATATGATCTTAAGCACTTTATCTTCAATCATGTCTCAGTCTCAACCATAGCCTTAAAGATTTTGAATTTCTCAAAAGCTTGAGATTTCTTGTTCAAAAATGCTACACACGTCATTCTAGAATAGTCATCAATAAGTAACATAAAATATCTATCACCTTGAAAGCTTTTAGTCCTTGCCAGTCCACACAAATCAGTATGAATAAGATCAATAATTTCATTAGATTTATCATGTACACTTTCTCAATAATTTAATTTTATAACCCAATGTTTGACCTAGGCAAACCCCTATTCCCAACATCTTTCTCTCTTTGAAAATTATAAAATTAAATGTTGGGAGTAGGGGTTTGCATAGGTTATAAAAAGTAGATTGATGAGCTAAAGCACCTCCTATAGAATATTCATATTCATCTCCCTTCATGTAGTGCATCCCCTTCTTCCACTTCAATACCTACACAATCCAAGTTAGTTTCTATAACACATGGAGACGACAAGATGAAAGGTCATGCTCTCTTTGCATCCACACATCTTCAATTGAGTCAATTTATTCTTGATTCATGAGCCTCTTATCATATAGATTCATCTATGAGCATGTTCTCTTCAAATGTTCCTTACACCTTACCACATATTTTTATTCATAATAACACTTTATGAGTATTATTGGTAGAGGATCTATAGAGATTGATGATGTCACATTCCACAATGTATTGTGTGTACCTTCATTATCTTCCAATCTCCTTTCTATCTACCAGATTACACTTAGTGGGGTAAGTAAGATAGTAAAACTCACTCTTGATTCAATGCTTATTAGAGACCTGCACAATAGATAGATTATCATAGTTGGGACTATTGATCATGCATCTTGATTGCATGAGTTCTCTCATTTTTCTCTCCATGAGTTTGTAGTTCCATTGATTAGTCTACACTCTCACACATCTACATTGGATTTGATATCTAAGGAGATATTTTATCATTTGAACCTATGTGTTCTCCCATCATCCACCTTGGTTTCTAATACTCATGTCAAGATTCCACCTCCTCCACCTCTTGCTTCTTCGGATATTAATTTAGTTTAATTAGCAAGATGATACTTCACTTCTAGTTTCAACTCTGTAGGATGACTTATTGCCAAACATTGTTGGGTTATTTGTTGAGTCACACATTTCATACATTAGGGACATTCTTAAGGATATTTACTTCCTCTTTTATGGGTAGCTAGAGCCGACCTATCATTGCCTTTCAAGGTTGTTCTATAACTATTGTCATAGTTTTTTGTATTTTCTTCAGTTGATTTGGCATATTTTGATTCAGGTATGCACACAAGTGATTAGTCTTCCATGGCACACATCAAGAGGCTTTTCATCCCATCTCCTTTCAAGGAGTGGATTCTACCTTATCCATTGGATTTGTTTCTTCTTAAGGGGAGGAACATAGTTTATTGCAATATTTATCTTTAAGCATTCACTACTGGCATTGGAGCTTATTCCTTATGGGATATATATCATCTCTTCTTTTCTCTCCTTTGGGGGGAATATTGATTGAACTTATGTTACCAAATCAGCCCTTAGGGGGAAACACTAAGTCCTTCATTCTTAGTCACATGTACTGATTTCTTCTTTCTCTCTTTTGAATAGGATTTTTTCCCATTTGGTTTTCTCCCTTTCTCCAATCATGAGAGGTTGTATTGGTTTGTAAATGAGTAGCTCATTAGGCCTTGTGGTTGGGATTCATCTATTCATGCATTCATATTTGCATTCATCATTATGTTTTTAGAATCTCTCTAATTTGGGCATTGGAATAATTAGGATAATCACCTAATTAATTATCTAACTAGATCACTTATTGATTTATTCACTTAAGCTAAACTTGGGAGTTTTTTTTATTTTATTAGATTAGGATAATAATATATCATTTTGTCTCATTGCATATGATGTTGACACTCATCATTACCTAATTTAGTCTTCCTTTAGGGCTTAGATCTAGAGTTTTTTATCCTTTCTATAAGGATTCATCTTTCATTGTAATCATAATTATCTTTTTGTGCATCAATACAATTCTCATGTTGTTGAGAAAATCTATCTTGCTTGATCTCCATTTGTGTAAATTATTTTTCTTATAGGTGATTGTTGGGACTTTTGGGGTTGAATCAGTAACTCCAACATATGCAAGATCCAAAAATATAGAATACTTGGTTGTGATAGGTGTTTGGTTGAAATTTGGCAATTTATGAAATGAGTGCTTTCATTTTTAGTCTAGTGAAAAGTATAAAAATGGACAAGACATTTGGGTGTGTACTATGATGCATACTAAAATAAAATGGATTGAATTAATTCAAACTAAAAATTAACATCTATTTGATAGATTGTATAAATAAAATAATAGAATCCCTTTTATTTTGTTGTCTATAAGTTGTATAAATCATGTAACCTTCACCATAACTCCTAGTTAGAAATATGACCATTTATCACGATTCGTAACAATCAAACAAACCTATTTGAAACCCTACTATTATGTAATCTTATTGTAAAGCATAAAGTTTTGGAACATTTCAAAAGTTGCAACAACATTGAATTAGGTGAAAAATAAATAGAGCTACGAGATTACACCTAAAAATAAACTTATTCCTAGAGCAATATTTGTTTGACACACTATATCCTCACTAGCCCATTCATTTATTCTCAACAATATTTAATATTTCATTATTTTAAGCGATTAATATAATTATATGACTCATATTAAATAATTAAGTTTTAAAATAATATAGATATAACTATACTATACATATAAATATATATCTTTTATTAATATTAATATTCTTGTAGACACATAAATCTGTCCACTTAATTAAATGAATATTTAGTATTTATTTGATTATTTAACCATCATTCAACAATTAATTAAATTAATATTTAATTAATTCATCTTAAACCTCTTCTCCTATTAATTAAATAAATTATTCAATTCATTTAAATTAATTCATTAAACCACACCCTAACAATTAAATAAATGAATAAAGCACATTTGTTTAATTTAACCCCTTTCCTCATTTAAATAAATATTTATTTAAAATCTCTAACCCCGCCCCCCCCCCCCCCACTTGCATTCTCCTACAAATGCAAGTTGCACAATTTTAGTTGAAATAAATTAATTGTATTTTAATTAAAATCCTATTTTCTCTCACCCACCAAACCCACTTGCATCCTAAACCCCTTCTAGATTCTTCTAATCCATTCCAAATTAGCCTAATCCCCCTCCCTAATTATTGTCACATTCCTAAGCAAAGAGAAGTCACTTCTCAAAGCCCTTAAAGTCTTTGAAATGCATTAAAGGCTTTTTATCCTCCAACAAGTTAACCCCCAAAGTCTTCTAAACCATTTATGGTTCTTACATAACCATTTATGGCTCTTACATACCCTATAATGGTTAAACTCAACTCACCCACATGGTTAGAGGCTTTCCCTCTAACTCAACCCTCATTTAACTCATGGGTCTCTTCAAGTATTCATTGCTTTGACCATGGTTATCCCCACTAACTCTTGCACAAGAGTTTATCCATTGGATAAAGATATTATTCATTGGATAAAATCTTTATTCATTAACTCAAGCCTAACCAAACCATCCCAAGGTAACCTTCATGTCATCTCAAACATTTAATGCTTCTTCCCTCTCCTCTCAAGCCATCTCATGTTGACATTTGTCATCATGGGATTGGGTTGAAAGCCATCACATGGATCATAAACCCATCAATCCTTGTGCTTGTTAAGATTACTCAATCTTGACCATCCATTGCCCTATTTTCCCTATAAATAGAGCTCTTATTCTTCATTTTCAAAAATCAGAAATTTGTATGCATCAAACTTATAGTCATTTTTAAGAGAGCATTTTAGAAGCATTAGCATTGTTATTTTAATAAAATTTAAATAGACTAATTAGGTGTTTTCTCATAGTAAATTATTTACACTTGCATAGGCATTTGTTCTCATTTTCATAAGCATCTTGAATCTTCATAAGACATACATAGATAGTGCAAAAGGCTGAGAGCTACACTCATGTGGGACTTGGAGAGGAGAGGAACAAGGGAGGAACAACTATGAGCATTGTGGGGAGCATCTTAGGGGGTTCTCTTTCCCTCTTTCGTGTGTGTATGCTTCTTCTTGTATGATTTTTATCTCTCTTGATATACATGTTAAGGATCATAGGTTCATTTGTGTTTCATTTTTATTGTCACTAACATACTAATGATTTAAACTTGTCTTGTACCTCCTTTTTACCGTGCATCATTAGGTGAACCCGACATGAATCGAACATGCAACCTTCTGATCATTCAAATCTGACTTTTGTTTTTTTATTTTCTTATAATTTTCACACACAGGTTGCGCTTTAGCACTTTTGTCTCACGTTTTGGTGCTATCGTCTGAAGATTTTTAGCTCTTTAGTTAGCGTTTTAGCGCTTTTGTTAATTAAGTAACGTTGTTGTAATAATCTAGCGCTTCTGCGCTCTTTGTCTGTCAGTCCTTTAATTCTGTCAAACCTATTAAATTAGCGCTTTTGTTCATAGTTTTAGCATTATTGTTATTTGTTTTTGCACTTTTGCATGTACTTCGATGTTGTCCGAAGTAGCGCTTCTGTGTTTTCACAAAGAAGTGCTTTTGTAACAGAGAGCTAAAAAAAAAAATTATAACCGAAAATTTAAATTTAGGCTTGTGGAAGCCCACCAAAGGATTTTTATCTTTCACTAATTTTTCTTCTTACAGGTCACTAACAATTTCTTGCAGGATTCGAGGAGTTAGAATTAGGAATTTAATTTCTTTCTATCTTTTTAAGTTGGGTAAAAATAATTCATTTTCCTTTTGTTTAAAATGAATCTCATCTTTTATTTTGGGCTAAAAATCAACAACATCTTCATATTGGGCTTAAAAAGAATCTCATTGTGAGGTAAAAAGAACAACAAATCGAACAACTTTGCTTTCTTGCAAGTTAGAGAAAAACATTTCAATTTGGGCTTAAAAAGAACAAACAAATCTTTCAGTTTCTTGCAAATGGTAAAATTCATAATCAATTTGCAAGTTAAAAAGAACAATCAAACTTGTCCATTTCTTTACAAAAGCAATTTTCTTTTAAGCAAACGTGCTTTCAATTTTGTTGACTGGGATTTCACTTTTCTAGTTACAAAACAAATTGCTTTGCGGAATTAAAAAGAACATCATGTCTGTTGGAGCAACATCTCCAAATAGCAAATAGATCATATTGCAATAAAAGGCTAAAAAGAACAATTATTTTTTTGTGTTTGGCACGCTTGTGCAAATCTGTAGAGTGGTCCCATTTCTAAACCACACTATCCTCTCCCTTGGCTTTCATGGTCCTAGGTGCAAGAGAAAAGTGTTAGTAACGCTCTAAATTTTCTATTTTTAAGAGAGGCCTGCCAAGAGACACATCACTCTTGGGAATGACCTTGTGCAGTAAATCCTTTGAGCCACTATAGAAATCAGGTGAGAGAAAAAGTTGTAGCCTTGGGTGTAGTTGTTCCTACAATATAACTTGTCGAAAGGACATATGGGCCCCACCACAAGTTACAAGGCTCTTAAGTGAGTCACTGCAGAATGAACTTATGTCCAAACACATCGAACATTAGTAGACACCTCTTATTTTAGAAGCCCACCTATTCTATTGATTGAGGATATTTGTGAAAAGTTCAGTGCAAGAGCATAGATGGTTTTGCTCCTAAGATACTCACCATACATATTTCCTTGAGTAGAAACAAGGCTTTTTGAAAGGCTACTTGTAGCTTGATGAAAGTGGTGACTCCCCCATCATAGGAATCATCTATCTGTTATGCTGGTGCAAGACTTAGTATATCACATCCTTACCTGCCACGACATGATCCATAAGGTATGTAGTACCAAAGTCAAAGAAATATCAAGATGTGGGCTGAAAATATCGCAACTGGCCATGACCTTATGGATAAAAAGTGTTTGACTTGTCTTCGTCTTGTTTCAGACCAGTAAAAATTTGGGTTGACTTTAGGCTTTGGGAACATAAAATACATTTATAAAGGTTCAAAAGGTTCATGATTGGGTTGATTGAGACCCACACTTGTTGTGCCTTTTATTGAAAAAGGGCATGATTATTGTGCTTGTTGTGTTTTATTGTCAAGGGATTCAAAACAAATTGAAACAAAGTATTCATCTAACAAATCTACATCAACATTGATAAACAAAACAACATCAACAAGTGAAACAAAGTATCATTTTGTATGACCATCACTCATATCTTGAGAAAAAGGAGTCTTCATCAAAAGACCAAATTGAAGAAGAGACAACTTGGTTCAAAAGCTTTTATCAAGAAAAGGAATTTTTTTTATATCAATAGATAATTTTTTCTCTCACATAGGGTATTCTTGCGTCGTATGCACTTGTACCTTCAGGGAAAATCCAATGAATTTGACAAAGAGCCTTCGAGCAATAGAGCTTTCACTCAGTAAAAAATGCCCCCCACCATTGTGTTACTCTAAAGAGTAACACAAAGGTGGGGGGCATTTTTTGAGCTTTTGATTATCACAAGAACAAAGGGGGCAAGATCAATCCTGCTTTCTTTCCTCAAATCTATATCACATACAATGAAGCTTGAGGGGAGCCACCAACCCTTGTAAGAGAGGAAGAAGTAGAAACCCCCTTCATAATAGAAGAATTTTATTGAGACACATATCCTACCCACTTTCACATTCAAAAATCACAAATCACTCAACTGTCAACACAAAGAGGTTTTGTCCTTAATCCTTTTAGATATTGCTTAAACCAAACCAACAAATCATTTTAGGGTGTGTCTACATCTAGGATCAATCATCCTAAGAGGAATTTCTACACATCTAGATAGGTTAAAACTAGTTTATGAGTGCATCCTCTCATTACTAGGTAGCTTGGATTGTAACATATCTCAAACCTTGATATACCTCATCACATCAAAATTCTTGAAAAACACAAGACCAATTCATAAAAGAACTTTATTGACATTTAACCTTCAGTATCAGAGATCTATCTTCCACCAAACATTTCACAAAAATTGTCTTCCATCAAAATATTTCATCACCACCTCATAGTCATTTTCACAAATATCAACTTTAAAAAACATGGCTCAAACAAGATCAATGAGGAATCAACAACCAGAAATTGAAGAGGAGGAAGAAAACCTCAATGATTTTCATGAGGCCTTTGGAGGAGGCACTGTTGATGAAGAACCCAACACTCCAACTCCAAAAGATATAGAAAGAGCACAACCTAATCCTGAATTCAACAGACTCTTTGATGAAATTCTCATAAACAATGCAAATGCTCATTTCTTGAGACTTGCTCAATAGGGTGCCAAAATTCCCTCCAATTTTAATACAACACAAATATGATAAATATCTAAGCAACATAGACATCATGATGGTGGAAGAGGTAGAGACTACTTTTGCTATGACCCTAATCATCAAGGGAATCCTCTACATCCTCCTCCTCCTTTAGAAATAGACATGTTGAGGCAACAAGTAGAAAATCTCGCTCAACAACTGAATAGTGGTGTAAAGACCAATCGGTTCTCACTTAACGACATGTGTCCCTATCCATTTGATAGGAACATCCTAATGCCACCTTTTCCACGAGGGTTTGAAACACCCAAATTTGAAAAGTATAGAGGCAAAGGAGATCCTAGGGACCATGTACGATAATTTCACTCAACTTGTTTAGAGGTGGCCTATGAGGACACATATCTGATGTGCCTCTTTCCTCAAAGTTTGGGAGCCACAACCACACAATGTTTTTCATGACTACTAGGTAGCATTAGAACATTTGAAGAACTGGTCCAAAAATTCATCACTCATTATGCACACAACATAGAACGTGATGTCACCATGGTAGATTTGTGGAACACCAAACAAAAACTAGGGGACTTCTTCTCAACTTTCCTACAATAGTGGAGGCAACTATCTAGCAGACGCTCCCTTCATCTACTTGAGCAAGAACTAGTGGAAATTTTCATTTCCAACTTAAATGATGAAATGGAATTTCATTTGGACATGAAGGGCACATAATCCTTTGAAGAAATGATCACTCAAGGGCTCAAATGTGAAAGAGACCTCATCAAAAAGGGACTTATCAAATTTATAATGAACCTAAAGATGGCCCTCGTCCACATTATAATAGTGATAAACCAAGATTTTGAAACAAAAACAAGAATGTTGTCAATGACAGGATAGTAGACGCAAGAATAGTAAAAATTGCACAAACTGTGGTTAGGTTTGCAGGACAAAATCCCCCTCCTAACAACAACATCATCAATAATCCACAAAATCAAGGTCGCAATACACAACAAGAGGAACCAAAACAAAAGCAACAAAACTACAAGCCAAAACGCACATATACACCCTTAGGGGAACCTATTGAAATGATCTTACGTCAATTGGTATCCTCCAATCTTGTGACCTTACCAAAAACATCCAATTATGAGACTCAAGTCAAGCCTCCATGGTGGCAAGATCATGAACATTGTGAATTTCACCAAGGAAGAGGGCATAAGACAAGAAATTGCCATCGACTAAAAGATCTTATTGATAGAGGAGAAATTGAAATTGAGGGACATGACCCAAAAACATCCAATGATGATTATTTAATGTTAAAGAATCCACTTCCATCACATGATCAAAGGGGTCCTTCCACCTCACGGAGAAACATAGATACCACAACTAATTATACACAAGCCGCATACAATTATACTGTGAATCACCTTTATGATGCAGATGAACAAGTTTCCACTCTTACCATAAAAGATCAAAATCCTAAATGCAACGTTGTTACACATCGTAGAAAGATTACTATTTGAGCGACACCACAAGGAATGACACCCCTCCCCAAACAATATAATCTTGTAGAGAAATTGGATAAGACGACAACCCTCCTCTCCATATTAGAGCTTTTACACTTATCCCCCTCACATAAAACAATGTTGGATCACACTCTCCAAGAAGCATCTGTCCCTGCCAACCTCAACACAGATTAGTTTCAAGTCATGGTTGGTAGTCTAAAGTCATCACCACGCCCCACTTTTACTGAAAGTGATAACACATCCTTCCAACAACCCCATAATGCATCCCTTCATATTGAAGGATTCGTAAACCAACATAGAATCAAGCGAGTCTTGATTGACAATGGAACCGGCTTAAACATATGCACCTTGCAGTTAGTCACAACATTGGGTTATGCAGTAGAATCAATGGACGTCAACAAGAAAATAACCATCAAAGCATATGATGATGCAAAACATTCTTCTAGAGGAGCTATTATATTACCCATCAGGGTTGGGCCAGTAGTTAAGCATATAACTTTCCAAGTTCTAGACCTTCCTTTGCCATACAATCTATTATTAGGAAGACCTTGGATACATGCCATGCAAGCAGTCCCATCTACCTATCACCAATGTATCAAGTTTCCACACAATGGGGTAGAAATTACAATCCTTGGTGATGCTAATCCATTTGCATATTGTAATAATATTCACCACCAGCTAGAGATCATTGTACATAACAACAGAGAAGCTATCCCTTCCTCATCATATGTTAATCCAGCCTCTCTTTACAACTTAACAATCCCTACACCAAAATAGGAGAAATTGAAAATAAAAATGGCTGAGGAAGGTCCCGGGGAATATAATCTTAGCCAACTATTTTATGTTGGGCAGTTACTCACATCCCCTAGAACTCATGGCAAACCCCAAGGTTTACTTCAAACACCACTGGCCAAAAGAACTTTCACTTTGGCACAATTCACCCCTAGTAAAAGTCAAGAAGAGGAAACCATGCATGAAGACCTGGTAGAATGGATCTACACAGTATCGACAAAGAAATCTCGAAGGCAAAGCTCTCCACTGACAAATATGGCAATGTTTTCACTATAATGGAAAGAATGGGCTATGATGGCCATAGTGCTTTGGGACATTGCAAGCAAGGATGACAAGAGCCCTTACAACCTCAGTAGCACCAACAACATCAGTAGCACCAACAACCCCATCAATAGCACCAGCAACACTAGTAGCACCAACAACCCCATCAGCAGCACCAACAACACCAGAAACACCAGCAATCCCACCTCCAAAAGTACACAAGCAAGTAACTAATGCACTATTCAATTCAAAAGACATCCCAGCTTGGTATAGTAATCAGATGCTAGAGAGATTCAAAGACAGACTCACATGAGTGGGAATGGGATTCAGTGCACTTAAATACTTCAAACGAGGAAGAAACGTCACCCCCTCCACCTCGTAAGGATATACCAGTTTATGGAGAAGCATGGATTAAAATGTTTTGGGTTCCTGAGCTAGAAGAAACTTCCACGGGCCCTACATCAAATCCTACGCTAGAATCTAACAAGAAGAGTACCATCGATGAACTTCACGTCTTTGTATTAACCCTCACTGATGCCTCCCATGAACTCAACTTAATCAATGAAGTAAAGCCTATCATTCATCCTGAACTCATTGAAAGGAACCAGCCAAATCCCCCATGCCTTGACCATTTCCAAAATGATGAGGCACTCATAGACTTTCTAGAATTATGGGATAGCATACCAAGCGGGGATCATAAAGTTGGGTTTGTCATTGAACTTAATAGCGCAACATATTTTGGGGCAGATGCCAAACCTTTCATCTGCAAAAATATTACAATAAAACATGGATCTTCTAGTGAAAACCACACAGTGGCACATTTTTATCCCAAAAAAGTAAAAACAAAGAGCGTATCCAAAGGTGAAAACCTCTCTGAGGCGCTTGAGGATGAAAGGTTTGACATCCTCTCCTTTAGTATGAATCGGGAGAGATCAACCATCCTAATCGAAGAAACAAAAGAATTCAATGTGGGGACCCCTAAGACTCCTCACAAAATACATCTAGCATCTCTATTAACTCCCGAAGAACAACCAAAATTTGTGGAATTCTTCCAGAAGCACCAAATAAACAATGCATGGTCTTATGCAGACATGTCTGGCTTAGATCTAGATTTGGTCATGCATCACCTAACTATAGCAGAAGAAGCTAAACCTGTCAAACAAAAGCTCAGAAAGATGCACCCACAAATTGTTGTTCTTGTCAAGGATGAACTTAAAAAGCTCTTGGATGTTGGTTTCATCAGACCAATTGATTATGCATAGTGGATCTCTAATATTGTACCTATTGGCAAACCTAATGGGGGCTTCCAAATCTGTACAGACTTCAGAGATTTAAACAAGGCATGTCCTAAAGATGAATTCCCCTTACCAAATATCAACATGATTGTCAATTTAACAATAGGTCATAAAATGCTTTCTCTTATGGATGGCTTTTCAGGATACAACTAGATTAAAATTACTCCAGAAGATCAACACAAAACTGCTTTCACATGTCCATGGGGAACATACTATTGGAATGTGATGCCATTTGGTCAAGGCAATCATGGACATGCCACCTCCAAAGAATATCAGTCAATTGAGGACATTACAAGGGCGGATACAATCCATTCAGCGGTTCATTGCAGAATTGGCTGATAAATGTCATCCCTTCACCCATCTGTTACACAAAATATCCACTTTCAATAGGATGCAAAATGGCAGCAAGCATTCCAAATGCTTAAAGACTACCTAATGAATACACCATTGTTGATTCCACCAGATCCAAGCAGACCTCTATTGTTATACATTTCAACTACAAACACGGCATCAGGAGTACTACTGGCACAATATAATGTGGAAGGAAAAGAATGTGTTGTCTACTACATCTCTCAAACACTGGTAGGCTATGACCTCAATTACACACCTATTGAGCGAGCTTGCTTAGAATTTATCTGGGTAGCCACCAAATTAAGGCACTACTTGTTAACGCACAAGGTACAACTTATTGCTAAGATATATCCACTCAAGTACCTACTCAGCAAGGCAACATTGACAAGCCGCTTGGCCAAATGGGTTATGATCCTAAGTGAATTTGATATTGAGTATGTGGACTGCAAAGCTATCAAGGGACAGGTTATTGCAGATCAGTTAGCTGATGCACCACTCAAAGGTGACCATCTTCTTATCTCCAACTTTTCGGATGAGGAAATATTTATGATCACAGCTACACAACCCTGAAAGCTATATTTTGATGGCTCATACACCAAACATGGCTCGGGGGTAGGTATTATTTTTATCACACCTCAAGGTGATAGCATCCTAAAGTCCTACAGACTCACTTTTGATCACAGGACTCAGATTGGCCATACAATGGAATCTGAAAGAGCTACAAGTATATGGAGATTCCCAGCTAGTCATCCGACAAGTCACTGATGAATACCAAACAAAGGATGATAATCTCATGTTGTACAAAAATATGGTGGATAGTTTCAAAGAATCATTTACAGCTATCACATTTGAGCAAGTACCAAGAGATCAAAATCGAGTTGCCAATGCAATGCCTACCATTGCATCTCTCTTGGATCTTCCACAAAATTTGACACGCTATGAGTTCTTGGTAGAACAACTTTGGATCCTCGCTTATGATATCCATAAATCTGAAATGATATGTTGCCTCATCGGCTCTGACTCCCCATGGTACGATGAGTTCTTTACTTACCTACGTGACCACACACTTCCCCCTAACCAATCAAACAACCAACGAAAAACCTTTATCCGCCAAACCGCCCAATACACCATCATTGCCGAAACCCTATACAGACGAAGTCTTAATGGTACTCTCCTTCGATGTTTCAAACAAGATGAGATAACAAAAGCCTTGGAAGAGGTACATGAAGGAATTTGTGGGGCTCACTCAAGCGGTCCTTCACTAGAAAAAAAATCATGCGAGTCGGATACTATTGGCCCTCCATGGAGAAGGACTTCTATTATTTTGTCAGAAAGTGCAAGAAATGCCAAGTTCATAGAGATCTAATACATGCCCCAGCACAGGAATTACAACCTATCACAACACCATGGCCCTTTTGTCAATGGGGACTTGACCTTGTAGGTAAAATCCATCCATCTTCATCCAATGGTCATAAATTTATCATTACTGCCACAGAATACTTCACAAAGTGGATCGAAGCCATTCCACTCACCCAAGTCACTGGCAAGAAGATCGTCGCATTCATCCTCAATTACATCATCTGTCAGTATGGTGTACCCATGTCCATCATCACAGATAATGGGCTCCCTTTCAAAAACCAAGATGTCCATGAACTATGTGATAAGTTTCATATCCAACACCATTTTTCCACCGCATATTACCCACAAGGCAATGGTCAAGCCGAAGCATCCAACAAGAATATATTGAGGATCCTCAAAAAGATAGTCAATGATGTTGGTCGTGATTGGCACATTCGATTGAATCCGGCACTATGGGCATATCGAACTAGCATTCGAACCCCTACATGTGCAACCCCCTACTCACTGGTTTATGGCACAAAAGCCATCTTGCCTATTAAGGTTGAATTACCATCTCTATGGGTCTCCTTGCACAATCCAATAGATGATGAAGCATATCGAATCTCATGTCTTCAGGACTAAGAACTGCTTGATGAAAAGCAACAAGCTTCCTACAATCACCTAAAAGCCTATCAGCAGCGCATGAGCAGAAGCTACAATCATCGGGTCAAACCTCGCACATTTGAGGTAGGAGATCTTGTTCTCAGGGAGAATCCTCGCAATCAACCGAACAAAGAACATCAGGGAAAGTTTGAATCAAATTGGTTGGGTCCATATGTCATCATTGTTGTCTTTAGGTCCGGAGCATATTAGTTAGCAACTTCAGAAGGAGAACCACTCGCAGATATGATCAACAACATGCATCTCAAAAGGTTTCATATATAAGCTGTGCAGAGCATCAGGCATCTCCAAACAATCAAAAAATACCAAAAACATTCAGAAAATAGTCCTGAACAAAATACAAAAATACAAAAAATCAAGAAAATAATAAAGAAAAATGATTCATCTAAATAGTGAAAACCACTCCGGTGGTGCCTTGGGTAAGTACGGTGGTGAAAACCTAGCAAGCAGGTGTGATTCGTAAAGGCTATGCTCAATTGTCTTTCAGAATTGTTGCGATCACATCCATTGCATCCATTCATCCATCATTTATACCATAGCCTGTTATTGATCTGTAATCAGGGTTATTACTTCATGTATCCCACGTCATGCTTTTATAGACATCTAACTGGAGGAAATGCTCTTAACCTACTGATGGAAGTGGATTCTACATTGCTTGTGATTCATTGAGTTTCTCATTCAAAAAAAATTTGAAATAATATTTAAAAACATTCATAAAAACTTCGAAAAACCCAAAAACATTTGCAAAACATCTTGAAATAATATTAAAAAAATTCACAACATTCAAAAAATCCAAAAACATGGCAAAAACATCAAAAATTAATCAAAAACATTGCAACATATATTATTACTTGTACATACACATCACAAAAGACACAACACAATATTTTGCACTACTCAAACGATGACCACCTATCAAATCGACCAACAAATCAAAACATCTGCACACAACCATCTTCACAAGGATGCATCTTTCCTCACAAACAAGACATGGTAACATTTTCTTTGACAAGAAAATTTTGTTTGTCTGATAAGCACTTGGTCAATTATTTATTTATTTATATCAGGTTCCTATGCTACTCTAGGATATCCACAAGTGATTAGAGTAGCCGGGATGGTTCCTGATATCTTTTTCTTTGTTTGTTGTCTGCAGATTGCTCCAATGAAGTTCTCGGGCATATACTAATGGTGTCTACATGGGAAGTTCACTAAGCTATGTGATCCTATGCAAAAATACAGTCATGGATCACTATGGCTTACTGACTATAGCGTATACCTCAACCAGTTGTACATGAACCAGAATGGAGGGGAACTTTCCTTGTCTGTGATGTTTGCTTATAGGTAAAACACTTAACCTTGGTTTCCTGCTATCTCGGCCAAGATCGATACTACCATGCTCGATGATGAAAATAAAGCACTATGAATAAACCATGGATTGCCATTTCATCTCATATGTATATATTGCATTCTGTTGTATTCTATCCATCTATAAATCCATATTGCTGCATATCATTCATACATAGTCATGACAATGGATACTCTATTTTTTGTTTCTCTTCCACAAGAATGGGTCCTAGGTCCTCCATACCTTCTATCTAACATTGAATCACTCCCCCTCATCCTACCTATCTAGTTCATCATCATAATTGCATACCCTGCATCGTATCCCATCAAACCAATCAAGCCACGTTCATCACCGTCCATCTCTAAACAAGAGGGGTTGTGTAACCTATGTTATCCTAGGTCATCCTATAAGCAAAGCAAGTTACTCTATCTACATAGGTACATCGACTCATGCACACCTAGACTATCAATAGATACTTTTTGATCAAGTATCTTCAGGTCTCAATAGGTAATCAATTATGGCAACCCTAGACTACAATAGGCATTTACATCAATTGCCTAGTCTGAATAGGTACGCTAAGTCCAAAAAATGCCACAAATAACCTAAAACACAAACATTATCAATTGATCAAACAATCAAACACAATCAAAACAGACAATTACATCAATTGTCTAAGTCTCAACGAGTATTTTGCTTCAGACACCTTGACTTCATTGAGAAATTACATCAATTGTCTAAGTCACAACAGGTCACTCTAACTCACTTACTCAGACTTTATCTCATCCAAGCGAACAACTGACATCAATTGTCATGCTTTGACTCAATTGGGGCAATTCAACTGATTGCACAAGATTGTCCAACCAACTTTGATCAATTGTACAATATCAATCAAAAGCACAACACTACATTTGCACTGTATCACCTGCATGACCTAAGGGTACTCACGAGGCTTGCCATTTCTTCGTATTAACTCTGTTTTCTCCCATTCTTTCACTATTATTTCTAATTTCTTTTGTTCTACCTCCCCCTAACTTCTTTCTCTTTTTCGAGAGATCGCTCGATTTTTGGAAATTTTCCAGCCCATCTCTCGAGGGGGCATACCACCCACTAAATTAACATTTATGGGGCACATTTCTCATACCTAACTTTCTTTCTTTGAAACGACGCGATAAAACACACCATCTCAAAGAGGGGCAAATGTAGACACATAAATCTGTCCACTTAATTAAATGAATATTTAGTATTTATTTGATTATTTAACCATCATTCAACAGTTAATTAAATTGATATTTAATTAATTCATCTTAAACCTCTTCTCCTATTAATTAAATAAATTATTCAACTTATTTAAATGAATTGGTTAAACCACACCCTAACAATTAATTAAATGAATAAAGCACATTTGTTTAATTTAACCCCTTTCCTCATTTAAATAAATAAATAAATATTTATTTAAAATCTCTAAACCCCCCCACTTGCATTCTCCTACAAATGCAAGTTGCACAATTTTAGTTGAAATAAATGAATTTTATTTTAATTAAAATCCTATTTTCTCTCACCCACCAAACCCACTTGCATCCTAAAACCCTTCTAGATTCTTCTAATCCATTCCAGATAGCCTAATCCCCCTCCCTAATTATTGTCACATTCCTAATCAAAGAGAAGTCACTTCTTAAATCCCTTAAAGTCTTTGAAATGCATTAAAGACTTTTTATTCTCCAACAAGTTAACCCCCAAAATCTTCTAAACCATTATGGTTCTTACATAATCATTTATGGCTCCTACATAACCTTAAATGGTTAAACTCAACTCACCCACATGGTTAGAGGCTTTCCCTCTAACTCAACCCTCATTTAACTCATGGGTCTCTTCAAGTATTCATTGCTTTGACCATGGTTATCCCCACTAACTCTTGCACAAGAGTTTATCCATTGGATAAAGATATTATTCATTGGATAAAATCTTTATTCATTAACTCAAGCCTAACCAAACCATCCCAAGGTAACCTTCATGTCATCTCAAGCATTTAATGCTTCTTCCCTCTCCTCTCAAGCCATCTCATGTTGACATTTGTCATCATGGGATTGGGTTGAAAGCCATCACATGGATCATGAACCCATCAATCCTTTCCCTTGTTAAGATTACTCAATCTTGACCATCCATTGCCCTATTTTCCCTATAAATAGAGCTTTTATTCTTCATTTTCAAAAATCAAAAGTTTTTATGCATCAAACTTATAGTCATTTTTAAGAGAGCATTTTAGAAGCGTTAGCATTGTTATTTTACTAAAATTTACATAGACTAATTAGGTGTTTTCTCATAGTAACTTATTTACACTTGCATATGCATTGTTCTCATTTTCATAAGCATCTTGAATCTTCATAAGACATACATAGATAGTGCAAAAGGCTGAGAGCTACACTCATGTGGGACCTGGAGAGGAGAGGAACAAGGGAGGAACAACTATGAGCATTGTGGGGAGTATCTTAGGGGGTTTTCTTTCCCTCTTTTGTTTGTGTATGCTTCTTCTTGTATGCTTTTTATCTCTCTTGATATGCATGTTTAGGTTCATAAGTTCATTTGTGTTTCTTATTTATTGTCACTAACATACTAACAATTTGAACTTGTCTTGTGCCTCCTTTTTAGCGTGCATCAATTCTTATAAAGTATTACTCCTATTAAGTATGTGCTCAGGGTTGAGATCTTCTCCCCTATTTAGTTAGTTTGTTTATGGTTTCTTGTTTAGGTAGTTATTCCTTTTCTAGTCTCTATTTATGTGATATCTAATTCCATTAAATATTTATATACTGTAAATGTGTGTGTATGTATGTGTGTGTGGTGTGTGTGTGTATGTGTGTGTGTGTATTTTTGGCAATTTAGAGGAATTGATTGTGTTGCATTGATGTTTGTCATTGATGTCAACACTAGCTTATTTGGTTGTCTACCAGATTCCATTAGAGTGATTGGACTTTGATGATGACCAGGAGATTTGTCTCAGGTATATTCTGATTTGTGAAATTGGTTTGGTTTGGTTATTCACGTGGTTCATATGCTTGTCACATTCAGTTGGTTCGGGATATGGTGATCTGGAAGCTATCATATGTTTTAGTAAGCCTTTTGGTTACCGGTAAGGGTTTTACCGGTAGTGCTTTGTTGAAGATCTTTTGATGAATCTGATAAGTGGTGTTGGTGTGGCTTCTAGAAGTTTTTCAGGATGTTGATGGTTTTCATGTTCGTGTTCCAGTTGATTGTTGGTATTTCATTTGGCTTATGGCGACCTATTTTAGGTCCGGTGTTATTCTGCTAGGTAATGGACTGGTTTATGTAATGTGTTGGCATATGCTCCCAATGCGTTACCAGTTGGATTTATTGTTTGGTTAATGTTGTTTCAATTTTAGGCTGACTTGGTTTATCATTGATTTGTGGGTTTATGTAATGGATTTATTGTATTATCTTTTAGGTGGCGGACCTAATTGTTTAGGTCCTAGATTGGTATATTATGATGTAAGATCTCTTTGTAGATCATGGCATGTGGTCGTGGTTATGGTATTATCTGTGTGCAAATAAAGTTATAATTATATGTAGAGGATTTGGTCTACCATAGGTGATCGAATTGGGTTTGTGTAGGAGGTTTAAGACCTCCTATATTGAGCTTAAGAGGAATTGTACTCAAGCATAGGAGATGATATTCTTGCAGTTCATTCTTATTTTCGAATTGTAGTTTGGATTTCTTTTGTAGTCAGTGAGGCTCCTTTGTGATGAGCAGTGCACTCTAGGCTGTTGGCCTTCCTGCATGTGTAGGCCCTTTATTGTAATCGCATACTTACTGTAGAATTATTATATGATTGTGGGTAGGTGATGCAAAGAGTCTTGGATCTTGGTTTGATACACCTTCTTGAGTGACTTGTCCTACTCAAACCTTCAACTACTCAAGTCCTTCCTATGGCACTTGGACGGGGTTATGATAATGAGTCCTCCAAGGTTTGAACCTTCTTGAATTTCCTCCTAGGTATATCCAATGTTTTCTGGACAATCAACTCCACCACTTGAGGTTGCCACCTCAGTTACTCACACACTCTTCTAGTGGGCTCCAACCACTCCTGCAAGGATCTTAACACACAACCACTTCCTATGGTTTCCCAATGCATCTACAAGGTGTCTTCAATGTATTTTGAAGTTTAAGGCTCACCAAATCCATCACCTTGGCTTCCTAACCCTTCTAGGTCTCTACCGGCACCAAATTAGGCCTAAATGCATTAGCCCTCCCTAGGTGGTTTTAGGGTCTTAATTTGCAAAATTCCCAAACAAGCCTAGAAATAAATCATCGATTTGAGTACCCTTTTTAAAGTTACAGAGAATATTGGAAAAGTGCATCTGGGTTATCCGTACAAGTGGGGTTTCCAATGCTGCACTATTTTGAAGGGTTTAGGCCTCACCGGTGACTTGGCAAGATGGGTCTAAAACTCTTCACCAGTCAAATCTCCTGCTCCAAAAAAATTGGGAATCTTCAAGGGAACTCAGAGGGATTTCCATTCATGTGTCACTTGGTCTTGCACCAATCCCCATGTGCTCATAAATCACACCTTTCTTGCTGTCCTAACTCACCTACTCCTAGCGATGAGCCTAGGGTTTCATTGTTTCTCCTCCTCCTAGACCTACAACACCACACACCCTATTCTAAAGCTATTTATAGACCCTAACCTAGCATTATTAGTTATTTCAATAGATGCCATCAAAGAATGCCTAGGTTAGAGCCATTTTCTTGCTCTTAAACCCTACTTGCAAGGGTTTTGCTCCTAGTTGCAAAGAATGGAAGAAATCTCTACAACTTAGGACAGTCAAACCTGCAAATCAACCTTAAATAAGACAAATACAATGAATACTCAGAATTGCAATGAATTTACAGCATCTAGTCCATATTGGACTATACAAACAATGAAAATAAGAGTAAAACTGTCAAAAATCGGTGGAAACAAGATTGCTTCACAAACCAAAAACTTGCTCTTGCATTTCCAATCCTCCAACCCATACAATGAAGTGAATTTTGGCTTATATACTCTTTTTTCAGTCAGTTCAGCCAACTTTTAATGCTTATAACCAAAAATGCAACTTTTGCAAGAAATTGCAAAATGTTGCTCAGCAACTTTTTAAAACTTTTTGCTCCGAGATGCAATTTTGCATTCTAATGCATTTTAAGACTCCTGAAGGTCCTCAAACACCCTAGAAGACCTAAACACAACTCAATTTACCCCTAATACATGAATTCATTCATCTGGAGTATTTTACTTGTGAACTACCTAAGCATCTCACTTCTGAGGCTGTCAACATCCTGAACACAATTGACTCAAACCAAAACTTAGACAACTCAACCATGGCTCTACTGAGTCCTCAATGGTTGGTCCATTTTTACATCACAAAGATAACACACAAACTTAAAAGAAAACAAATATTTCATACTTGGAGTGTTAGGTGCCCTGCACCAGTAGGCTTCCCACCGTGGTTTTGCCCTTTACTGGGTTTTTCAAGTACAAATATTGGTGTTAAGTGTTGTGTATGCATGGTATTTGGTTTATGGTTTATGTATGTGCTCAATTGATATATCTGCTATTCTGGTATTTAGTTTATGCATTCTGGTAAAATATTTTGTGCGCTTAAAGTTTCATAATCTGTTAACAACTAATTCACCCCCCCTCTCAGTTGTTCACCGGTTATCCTAACAATTGGTATCAAAGCTTGGTCCTCTTTGCAGAAGCTTAACTGCTTGAGGAAGATCCTATGGTGACTAATCATTCAACTTCAATTTCTTACCGGAAGGACAACCCTAGGCTTGAAGGAACAAATTATAGAGTATGGAAGCTTCGAATGGAGACTCATTTGAGATGTCTTAGTGTTAGCATCCCCTCTATTTTTTATTAAGCTTTCAAACTCGGAGGTCGACTTTGGTGTTTCTTTCCTCTTTCAGTCTTATGTTTCCTTTCTTTCAACCTAAGTCATTGAACCTTTTCATAGTTCAAAGGTTCAAGGTTCAAAACATGCTTTAAGTAATTGTCTTCACGATTTTGTATTATGGTAAGGCAAGCGCATTGTTGTAATTTGTATTGAACTTGAATCCTTGAACCTTTTTGGTTCAAGGTTCAACCGATTCTCTTGCATGAGTCGTGTCTATGTAATGTTATTTAACAAGAAAGTGTGAATGTGTTAAGATGGTTTTGAACTTGAACTTTGAACTATTTTAAAATCGGTTCAAGGTTCAAGGTTCAAAACTTCCCTTTCTATTTGTTAAAGGTCTTTGCTCGTTTTCGGTGTTGTGTTGAGCCACAGGTTGAGAATTATTTGTTTTGTCTCCTCGAATTGAACTTGAACCATTGAACTCTTTGTGAGTTGGTTCAAAGTGCAAAAGGTTCATTCCAAGTTGGCTCTAAAGACTTTAATTACACTGAAGGTGGCGTGGCAAAAGGAATATTCCCAACATCTTATAATTTAAAATTCTAAATTTGGAAAGAAATCATGAAAGCATTAAACGTTTGTGCGGAGTTGATGGGTAATAAAGAAAGTGTTAGGTTCCTATCATATCACTGGTTATCTCACATGTTTGAATGAATCATTATGAGGCATGTGTAGATGTTACTCAGCTATTTTCTATTTTTCTTTAACATGTGAATTCTCAATTTGTAAGAGTCGTAGCCACTATTATTGAAGGAGCTAGAGACGCTGAAGGTAATTTCAGCTTCATTCTTCTGAGGGTTTCATGGTGGTTCCAGGTGAGTTTCAATAATTTTCCCCCACTGTGTTATTAGCTTAGAAGGTCAGTCAGTGTAGGAGAAATATTTTGTTTTGGAATAGAATTATGTCATTTTTAAGAATTGTTTGATTAATGTAAAAGTGGCCACAATGAGGCCAATTCTTCCAAAACTTGGCCACACATCATGCTTGGTGAGTATGCTTCCAGAGTTGAGCGACACCTCTTTGGCCCAAGCTGACTTGGGAAATTTCTTAGAGAGAGCAAAAAACACTGGAGCAAGTTCAATGATGGAGAGGATAGTTAGAAGTGGCCTGATTGAAGCCACTACTTTTCCAACCGCTACTCCCTATCCAGATATGGTAATAGCGTGCATGAATAGATATCATACTGATAGCAAGTGCATTAGAACCAGTAGAGGCGAGTTGTTGGTGGAGATTAACAAAGAGACATTAATAGTTGCGATGGGGATCCCGCATAAGAAACCATACGAAGATTGGTCAATTGGGACCTCATATGCATTTTTCTCTAAGAAGAAAAGCACATATAGAAGCATTATTACAATGAATTGGCTTTTGAAGGTTCAAAAAGAGGGGTCCCGGTTACCTAAGCCTCTTATCAGAGAACATTTCATCACAGAAGTGCGAGATATTGTCATACTATTAAATAGACTTAAAGCAAACTCACACTCTTTCTACTGGGAGGATTGGATGTACTTCTATATCTAGGTGTTATTAGCTGGCGAGAAATACCTTGACTCGGCTCAAGCTATTGCTGAAAGGCTCCATAAGGGTTTGAGCAACTTTGTTGGAATGTCCAGCTTCTACATGTCTTCATACTTGTTCTATATGTTGGCTTGTACCAGGGACTAGAAAGGATTGCATAACGATCCTTGGGTTGATGGTATGAAGGTTTATAACTATTACCCTTACCTGCAACAACAGAGATATGCAGAGTATTTCACTAGATGGAATGATGTTTTCGCAGGAAGGTTTGTCTTTGAATTGCAAGGTGATATTAATAAAAGAATGTCGACAGAGGCCATGGAGTTGATTAGCATATATGGAAGCTATTTCATTCAGTTTTTCAAATTTACTTATATCCGGGTGGGTGGTTTTGAAGGTGAGCCATTCAAATTACCCATATATGCTTTTGACAGTTATGTGCTAATTCAAGTAAGCCGACAATTGGCTCACATTGAAAAATAATTAAGTACAAAGGGTAAATTTGGAGTTGTTTTTCCTACTAAACTTGGTTATTACAGTTATAAATATGTATCTGATGCCTTGAACTTAGAATTGGAGTTCAAGAAAATGAATCTGCAGCCTTACATTGCTAGGCAAAAATTTGACAGCAGGGGATATGTTGTAGAAAATTTGAATGTGGATGACCATTTCTTCCATGAACCTCAATTACAAGATTACTGGGTAAACTGTGGCGATGAATTTGAAGTGAGGAGAATATTATGGTCAAGGTTCACCTTACAGAAGGTTATTACTATGTAGTTGCCCATTAATGTATCAAATGTACAAGAAGAAGAAGGGGAAGATGTCTTGGATCCTGAATTCAATGAAAGAGTTCAAGGACAGCCAATTCCTAAAATTGACTGGGATAAAAGAGAATAAGAAAACCTTCAAGCCAAGTCCTTCAATGTCATAAGAAGAACAGAAAAATGGATAAGGGATCAAAAGTATAGAAAGGATTCAATCATGCCTCTTCGTGAATTAACAATTGGTCCACATGCTACAACTCAAATTCCTACTTCCTCCTCTAACAAGATTGTTGATATTACAGGTGACACAAGGCCAATTATTGAAGAGGTTCAACCCAAAAGATCAAAGAGGTCTCCACTGGATTCTTTAGCAGTCTGAGTTACTTGCTCAAGAAGCAAAAAGAAGAAGAGAGAACCAGTGGTGAATCAAATTGTTGTGGACTTGGATCCAGGTGAAGAAACTGAAGTGACAATGAATCAACAAGTGTTGAGTAACCCTCCATTGCAGGATACAGATGCAAGTAAGGAACCTGAAGGAGATCCAAACCCAATGAGCACTCTGACTATTATTGACCTCCCTGATGCTCAGACACCACTGCCATCTAAAGAAACTTCCAGCACTTCTCGATGGCTAGGAGCTTCGATTGGGAAGAAATGCAACGTTGTTCCTATTACAATTCCCATGGAGGATATGGTGAGCAAGTGCCTCGAAAAAATATCTAAACCCAATAAACTCAAAACGTGGGCAATGGTGGAAGTGGATGAGGCAACATGTCATTGGGTAGTTGAAGTAGCTAAACCCATCTCAGGTAAAGCTCCACAAAAGGCCACTGAAGATGATTTTACTGTGGAGAAAATTGATTTGGGAGTTGCTTCAAGGGCGGTAGATGCTAAACACCTGGAATCCTCCACAAAGAGGATGATATCCAGGTCTTGGAAGGATGAGAAAGATAAAAAGGAGCTGAAATAGGTCCTCACTCAAATGGCAGAGTACATCAATGCCATACACCATCCAAGCCCTCAACCACTGTCTCAGATGACATTGTCCTTTGACCCCAAATCACCAGTAAACCAGAAGCTCTTAGATCAAGTCCAGAGGAGCCACATGATAGCTGAAATATTCGATGAATGGCTTGATTCCATAGTACAGCAAGATTCAGACTATATTGTTAGCCTGGTTAAAGTATATGAAGATGCCATAACTATGAGCAAATAATTAGAGCTAGAATTTGTTGCATGGGAGAAGGAAAGAACCAAATCAATAGCGGTCTTGGCACAGATGAATGATGTGCAGAAGTTTGGTGTGATGAAATTCCTAACTAAGAAACCAGTGGAAAACCTGGATGATAATGTGCTTTATGTGTCAAGGAAGAATGTTGAGTGGAGAAACTCTATCATCAAGCAAGGCCATGAGGAATCTGCTAAATTACTTAAAGGATTGAAAGATCTGATTGATACAATGCAGAAGGATTTAAAGTGCATTGATATACGACTCATGAAGGAGGATGAGAAAACAATTGAAGTTTCTACAGACATGGCCAAGATCTTTAAAGAAAGAATACAACTTGTTAAAGAAGCAAAGTCTCTGACCACCGATGACTTTTCAAAAGTGGCAAGGATAGAGTCGATGCTGATAGTCTGCTTTGATCACTTGGAGGCACATAAAGAAAAAGTTACGTAGGTGAACATGGACAAGGAATTTTGGAAGCAGTGTATCCTACACATCAGACTCCCATACTTTCAGGTTATCTTGAACTTTTTAGCAATGCATCTGCAGTGGTGTAATGTGCGTGGTGCCATGGAAAAGCAAGACAAATCAGCGATCCCTTCTTCCACAATGGAGTCCTGATCAGCTAACGGATGAGTTGTCATCCTCTCTACAACCTTTGTTTATTTAGTTTCATAAAGTTCAAAGCAGACAGTTTCTTTGACTCTAGGTTAGAGTTAAAACTTTTAGGGTTATTTTGTAACAAACTATTATAGCCTAGACATTATTTATATGGTTGGATAAATCATTTTAAAGGCCCAAAAAATTTTGATTGAGAGGACAAAAAGTGAGTTTTTCTTTAGATTTTCGATATAGACAATTCTAGTTTTTGAATGAAAATAATATTATGGTTCAATCTTCAAATCTATGTGTTTGAAAGATTACTAGTCTCTGTTGGGATATATGTTTATATGCTGAATATATTTTCTTCATTACCAACTTTATCTTAGTTTGTGAATTCATTGATTTTCTTTGTTTACATAGTACTTCATAGTTGTTTGAATGACTCTGATCCCCTTAACCTATGAGACATGAGCGAGAATCGATCAGTATTTTCATTACTTTGAGTCTTATGGATGGAATAAATTTTTTGTTGAATGAGTGTGTATAGAGATAAAGTCTGTGAGCTTTATACTTTTAAATAAATATTTTGCAGCATTCCTTTGTGTTGACAAATGAGTGTGGAAGCCTTTCTCGCTTTATGGTTAAAAGTGGGTTTGTTTCTTGAGTAATCTGCATAAAAATTTATTGAACATCTTATGAGGAGCTGCACTCTTATGCAGAGGGTAAACCAAAGCTTGGTTCACCCAACTATTGGTACATTTGCTTTTTCATAATGGGTGTGCAGGAGTCTTTATTTTAAAAACATATTAAATTTGAAAAAAAGGCAAATCTGTTAACCAACACTTAGCAAGGAGAGTTAGGAGATCAATGAGAAAGGTTATATAGCTTATGATCTATCATCTAGCAACCCTCCTCCAATAGACTTGGATAAGAACAATGAAAATGATTGTAGAGCTAGATAAGCCCTCTTGAGCGCCCTTTCAGATCAACAGATGATGAGATTAATCAACAAATCATCTGCAAAGGTTATATGGGATAAATTGGAGACTCTGAATGAAGGTGACCCTACTGTTAAACTTGCTAAACTTGATAGTTACAGGGTAAGGTACGAGAACCTGAGAATGGAGGAAGATGAAAGGATTACAACTTTTATGGAAAGAGTCAATGAAATTGTCTTGGCAATTCAATGTTGTGGCAGATCTCCGAGCGAAGATGAGATTGTTTCTAAAGTACTGAGAGCTTTTCCATTTGCTTACAAGATGAAGGATACTACAATTAATGAGTTGAGAACTATGTCTAACACTTCTGTTAATAGGGATACTTTGATTGGAAATCTATTTGCTTTTGAGCTTGAATAATTTAGTCCTCAAGGAGCTGCAAAGACAGATTCTACATTCAAGGCATCTACATCATCAACCATCAAGAGTGATTGGAAAGCATTATATGCAAAGGAATTGGAGGATATGAGGAAACGAGATGAAAATCTTGAAGAACTTGAAGCCCTATTTTCTAGAAGAGTACCTAAAGGTCCGACAAGAAGTAAGTACGAAGGAAAATCACCTTTCAAATGTTTTGCATGTAATAAGTTAGGCCATTTTGCATCTAGATGTCCTTAGAGGAATTCAAGGTTTGAAGAGAAATCTAGAAGATCTTTTAGGCCTAACCATGAATATTAGAGCAAGCATAAGTATAGGAGGAACAAAGATAAATCATGCTACTATGCAGATGAAGAAGGTGTAACTGATTATTTTGATGATGAACCGGTAAAAGATTCAGCTAGTGTTTCTGGAAATGGAAAGGAATGGGTATTCTTGGCTATCAAGAAAGATACTCTAGAACCTGTCATTCATAATGAAGAGAAGGCCCTTGATGCTACGGTTAAAGATAAGGATGAATGGGTGATAAACATTGGATGTTCACATCATATGACTGGAGATAAAAGGAATTTTTTATCTTTGCAAGAATTTGATGGTGGTCTTGTCAGATTTGGAGATGACAAAGCATGCATGATCAGAGGAAGGGGAACTATATCATTGGATGGTAAGCATAACACTGATAATGTTTACTATGTTTAATGTTTAAAGCATAATCTTTTGAGTGTAGGTCAGTTGGTGGATAAGGGATTTCAACTACAGTTCAAGGATGGAAAATGCAAAATCATTAACAGATCTGGATTAGAGATTGCAACCGATACTCAGACTAAAGGTAACATCTTTCATTTGAAATCCGGTGAGAAGACATGTTTGATTGCACATATTGATGAAAGTTGGCTATGGCATAATAGGTTGTGTCATGTGAATTTTGATTTCATTATAAATATTAGTTCAACTAAGGTAGTTAGAGATATACCTAAGATTGTGAATCCTCTTAATCCGATATGTAAGGAATGTCAAATGGGTAAGCAAGTCAGAACTTCTTTTAAGAGTATACAAGACAAATCTAATGATGTTCTTGATCTTATTCATACTGATTTGTGTGGTCCTGCTAGAGTAACAAGTTTTCAGGGTGATAAATATTTCATGATAATCATTGATGACTATTATAGAATGGTGTGGGTTACTTTTCTAAGGGAGAAATATGAAGCCTTTGAAAATTTAAAGAGCTTTAAAGCTATGGTTGAGACAAAGACAGGATTGAAAATCAAATGCTTAAGATCTGATCAGGGTGGTGAATTCACATTTGGTGAATTTAACAGTTATTGTGAGAAACATGGGATAAGGAGACAGTTGTCGGCACCCTAGACACCTCAGCAGAATGGTGTTTTGGAAGGAAAGAACAAAACTATCTTGGATGCGGCTAGATCTATGATGATGGAAGCTAATTGTGCCTCATATATATTCGAGAGAAATTGTGAGAATGATGGTATACACATTCAACAGGGTTCATATCAAAGGAGACACCAGTAAGACATCTTATGAGTTATGGTTTGGTCATACACCTATAGTTAAGTATTTCAGAATCTTTGGTAGTAAATGCTATATCAAAAGAGATGATTGCATTGGAAAGTTTGATCCTAGATGTGATGAAGGAATATTTCTTGGTTATTCTAATCAAAGAAAAGCATATAGATGTTATAACAAAATATTGCAGAGAATTATGGAAAGCACTAATGTCAAGGTGGATGAGCAGAACATAGATCAAATCAGAACTTATGAGAGAGAACCGGAAGTGGAAATGGTTATAACTGAACTGATAGCACCTGTACCAAAACAAAATGTTGAACTAGTTACTCCGATAGTATCAGGAAATTCAACAGTAATTGAAGATCGGAGCAAGGAAACAGAAAGTCAGAAGACTCCTCAGTATGTAAAGTTGAATCATTCAGAAGATCAGATCATTGGAGACAAGACCAAAGGAGTAAATGACAAGAAGAAGGTTGGCAACTAAAGAGGTATGTTTAATTTCTCAAATTGAACCGACATTAGTAGATGAAGCATGTAAAGATGAATGTTGGATGAAATCTATGGAAGAGAAATTAGATCATATAGAAAAGAATAACATATGGACTTTAATTCCCCGACCTAAAAATAAGAATGTTATTAGAACTAAATGGGTCTTTAGGAATAAATTGAATGCATATGGACAAGTTGTGAGGAACAAGGCTATTGGTTTGTAAAGGATATTCTCAAAAGGAAGGAATTGATTACGATGAAACTTTTGCTTCAGTAGCTAGGATTGAAGCTGTGAGATTATTTATTTCTTATGATGCCCATAAGAACTACAAGATTTATCAGATGGATGTTAAGTGTGCTTTTTTGAATGGAGATCTTGAAGAGGAAGTTTATATTGAGCAACCTGATGGTTTTTCACTTTCAGATGACAAAAACATGGTTTGTAGATGAAGAAAAAATTTATAGGATTGAAGCAAGCACCTAGAGCTTGGTATGCTAGATTGGACAAATATATTTTGAAGCTTGATTTCACTAAAGGTAATGATGATAGTAACTTGTATTATAAGATCACTGATGATGATATATTGATTGTTGAGGTCTTTGTTGATGATATCATTTTTGGAGGTGAGGATAAGTTATGTATGAAACTCTCTGATAATATGAAGAATGAATTTGAGATGTCTATGATTGGAGAAATGAGATTTTTCTTAGGTTTGTGGATTACTCAGACTGATAAAGGTATTTTCATCTATCAAACTAATTATGCTAGAGAGTTGTTGAATAAATTTGGTATGGAAAATTCCAAACCGATTCGTACCCCTATGGTTACTAATGAGAAATTGACAAAGAAAGATGAATCAACTCTGATAAATCCTACAAGGTATAAGTATATGATTGGAGGTTTATTATATTTGAATCAGACTAGACCAGATATAATGAATGTTGTTTGTATTGTATCAAGATATCAGAGTGATCCTAGAGAGAATCATGAGAGTGCAGTGAAAAGGATTTTCAGATATTTACAGGGAACAACTGAATATGGTTTATGGTATCCTAAAAATGATGACTTTACACTATGTGCATACACAGATGCAAATTGGGCTAGAGATATAGATGACCAGAAAAGCACATCTGGTGGATTTTTCTTTCTTGGAAAGAAACTTATTTCATGGATCAACAAGAAACAAACTTGTACTTCTTTATCTATTGTTGAAGTTGAGTATGTTGTTGCTACTACAAGTTGTGTACAAGTTCTATGGATGAAGCAAATGTTGAAGGATATAAGGGTAGATTGTAATGAACTAGTAGTTATTCACTATGATAACTCTGCTGCTATTGACATATTAAAGAATCTAGTATTTCATTCTAAGACAAAGCATATATCAATCAAGTATAACTTTTTGAAGGAGAAGGTGAAAACAAATGAAGTCAGATTGGTTTATATGAACACTAAAGAGTAGATTGTAGATATCTTCACTAAACATTTTCCTAAGGAATCATTTGAGTATGTTAGACATAGATTGGGGGTCTCTACCCCTCCAGTAAAGACTTGAGTGATGTTGATTGACATCAGTCTACTATGCATTTATCAAAATTATTAGTCATTCCGGATTGATGAGATAGTGCTCCTACTCAGGGGGAGTAGTCAGCTATATGGTTCAGAGGTTTTATGACTTTTCTTTGATGTTTATGTTGGATTTATGGAATTGATGTCAAAGGGGGAGAGATATTCATGTGAAAAATAGAAAACAAAGATTAACAAAGATATTAGTCATAGGAGGAGTTTGGTCTTTGGTTCAAAACTTCATTGCTATATAATTTGACTGGATGTCTTCCATTGGGGGAGACTTGTTTGGCATTTCTTGGCACTTCGATTTTTTTCACATCTAGTATTGCCATCAATGCCAAAGGGGGAAATTGTTGGAAATTTGGAGGAATTGATTATGTGTTTCATTCATGTCAACACAAGATTATTTGGTTGTCTACCGGATTCTGGTAGAGTGGTTGGACTTTGATGATGATCAGGATATTTGTGTCCAGTATATTTCGATTGGTGGAATTGGTTTGGTTTGGTCATTCATGTGGTTCAGATGCTTGTCACGTTCAGTTGGTTTCGGATATGGTGATCCGGAAGCTATCATATGTTCTAGTAAGCCTTTTGGTTATCGGTAAGGGTTTTACCGATAGTGCTTTGTTGAAGATCTTTTGATGAATTTGATAAGTGGTGTTGGTGCGACTTCTAGAAGGTTTTCAGGATTCTTATGGTTATCGTGTTCATGTTCTAGTTGATTGGTGGTATTTCATTTGGCTTATGGCGACCTATTTTAGGTCCGGTGTTATTCTGCTAGGTTATGGACTGGTTTATGTAACGTGTTGGGGGATGCACCCGATGTGTTACCAGTTGGATTTATTGTTTGGTTAATGTTGTTTCGGTCTTAGGCTGACTTGGTTTATCATTGGTTTGTGGGTTTATGTAATGGATTTATTGTATTATCTTTTAGGTGACCGACCTAATTGTTTAGGTCTTGGGTTGGTATAAATATGATGTAAGATCTCTTTGTAGATCATGACATGTGGTCGTGGTTATGGGATTATTTGTGTGCGAATAAAGTTGTAACCATATGCAAAGGATTTGGTCGATCATAGGTGATCGAATTGGGTTTGTGTAAGAGGTTTAAGACCTCCAACATTGAGCTTAACCGAAACTATAGTCAGGCATAGGAGATGCTATTCTTACAGTTCATTCTTATTTTCGAATTGTAGTCTGGATTTCTTTTGTAGTGAGTGAGGCTCATTTGTGATGAGTGGTGCACTCTAGGTTGTTGGCCTTCCTGCATGTGTAGGCCCCTTATTGTAATCACATACTTACTACAGAAGTATTAGCTGACTGTGGGTAGGCTTCCCACTGTGGTTTTTCCCTTTACCAGGTTTTCCACGTACAAATCTTGGTGTTATGTGTTGTGGATGCATGGTATTTGGTTTATTGTTTATGTATATACATATATGTAGTGTCATGAAATTGTGACCCTAGAAATTTTTTGACTACATTAGGGTCCTCACGCACGCAAGTTTGAATCCTCTAGCCTAATGGAAGACCAGAGATTGCTCAGCTTGCAGAAACTACTTCTTCCTTGGCCTCTGCATCACCCCGTCTGCATTCTACCCTGAAGAAAGGGGTAGGATAGGGGCATGGCGCCACTATCCCCACTTGGACAGGGGCGTGGTGTCCTTGTCCTCCCAGGACAAGGGCATGGTTCTCTTGTCCCTGCCCTATTTTGGGGCAGGACCCTTCCTAGGGTTGCATTGTTGGTTGTGCCACGAGCGAGAAACTCCCCCGATGTCAGCCTGTGAGGAAAATCAGATTCACTAACATGTATTTAAGGGGGAATTCATCCTCTCATTTGCATAAGTGGGATAAGTGGGAAATTCACAAGCGATCAAGCATTGAAGATAATTCAAGCATTCAAGAATTGTTTTCTAGCATTGAGCATTCTCAAGTCTCCCTTCAAGGATAGGTGTTGTATTCAAGTTAAGGATTCAACAATTCAAGAGGAGATTGATTTCAAAATTCAATTCCACACAAGCATTTCTATCAACATTTCTTTCACAACCTCCTTTGAGGTGATTTACAATTCAGTCTTTCATTTATATCTACTTGCAAATACTTTCTTTCATTACTTGGTTAATTCCAAAACGGGGGTTTGACCTAAAGGCAAACCCCCAATCCCAACCCATTTTCCCTTTTTTCTGTGTGTTTAGGTGTGTAGTTGTACTTTCGGATTCAGGATCCATTTGCAGAGGTGAAAAAACCCTTTTCATTTCACGGATTTTTCGGACCGTGTACATTCCTGCCACGGTCCGGGCAACTTTTCCTCAAATTTGCAGCACGACTTCGTCTCGACATATTACTGTTGGTATTGCATGAAGATTGTATTAATGAAGTATAAGTGTTGTCATTGATGTCAATTATAACTGGTAATGGAGTTGTATTGCAACCGGTAGTAATGCAGTAATGCAACCAGTAGTTGAGCAGTGAAGGAAACCAATATTGGTATTTGAAGCAGAGAGATCAACCGGTAACCCTAACCTGTTGATATGTCGAAACCTAACCAATGGAGCTTGGAGAATCGGTTGTGTTGATCTATGATTGAAAGGTGATCGAAGATGATTATTCCATGTATGCATGATGCACGTGATGAGTTTCAAAGTGATTTTGGCACGTAGAGATAATTATTTTATCTTGGGAATGAACAAATGCATAGCATGAAGTGAATAACGCGTGATGAGTTACACGATCCAATGTGCAATGATCCAGGAGTGGTCGAAGTTGTCTTGAACAATGTGCAGTTGATTGCTATGTAATCCAATGGTCATGTTTGAACTGATATGTTTGTAATCTCTATGAGATCTTAAGTTTTGTGATGTGTTACCGACCTATTGTATTTTTTTTTAAGGTCGATTAGTTGTTTGTAATTGTGTTGGCAATTTGGTTAAGTGTGGTAGTGTGATTGATTGCCAAACCAGAAGGAGTATCTGTAGAATGTTTTGAAGGCAGATAAGAGCATAAAAGGATCTGATCAAGCAAAGTAGTTCTATTACCAGATCAACGAAGACCGTGTTGTTCTCTAACCATTACAACAGTTAAATCCCTTAACCAAGTAAGCTTTAATAGACTTGGTATTTTTAAAATCCTCTAACCAGGTGATCCATTAGCTTGGATTTGAAATCCTCTATCGAGGTTACTCCTAACAAGGTATTGCCTTTAACAGGGTATTGTAGTTAATTCCTTAACCGAGTGGTCCTTAACCGGATTTATTCCTAACAAGACATTTTTGTACAGCTTCTAACAAGGTTTGGCTCCTAACAGGGTGAACTTCATAATAGTTCAGAATACTTGTGGGTATTCATGCCCACCGTGGTTTTTCCCATTTGGGTTTCCACGTCAAAAATCATTGTATCAAGTGGTGAATGGTTTTGTGGTTATGTTTTGATATGGTTAATATGTTTAACTAGTAAAGCCACTTAGATATGATTAGATGACCAAAAGTAATTTGAAATATTCTATTAATAATCTTAGTAAAGTGGTTTGATGTTTTGGTTAAATGGTATGTGAGTTTCAGATCTATTACATTATTTTATTAGTATTCTACTCAACCTATAAACTTGACAGTGCAATTGCAGTTTATGGTACAGTGTTTAAACCGGTTAGTTCAGTGATTAATTTATGAGTTAGGTTTAAGTTTGGTGAAAGTTTAAGTTTGTTTTCTATCTACTGATTCACCCCTCCTCTCAGTAGTTGACCGGATCCTTATTGACTCATCGTATCAGCAATTGGTATCAGAGCATTTTAGGTTCTCTTTTGTTTAAGCCTAACAACTTGAACTAAAGATATAGGAGAACATGATGAAGAAAGAAGGTCCAAAATTCAATAGGGAAAACTACAGAATCTGGAGTGATAGGATGAAGATATATATCAAGAGTCTAGGAAGAAAATATTGGGAACATGTCGCTACTAAATATAACTTGCCTGGTGGGATTTTGTCAGATGATCAAAAGAAGGAGCAACATGGGAATAATCAAGCATTGGAGGCCATTATCAGGTCCTTGTCTAATTCAAAGTATGTTGATGTCCATGGTTTGGAGACTTCTTTTGAAGTGTGGAAGAAACTTGAGGATGTCTATAGCGGTGATGAGCATGTGAAGATTGCCAAAGAGGAGTCTGATAGGTAAATTTGATGATATGTGGATGGCTGAAGGTGAAAACATTCAATAGTATGGTCAGAGGATCAAGAAGATAGTTGGAGATCAAAAGTGTTGGTGGTGCAATGGAGGATACCACAGTGGTTAGCAAGGTGTTGAGAACCCTTCTACTGGTCTACGATATCCGAGTTGTAGTCATTCAGGAACTCAAGTCTATTGATAAGTCAAAGGTAACTCTTGACTCCATCATTGGTAAATTAACTACATTTGAATTAAATGGCTATGATGGAAGTGTTTAGATATCAGAGTCTGCATTTAAAGCCTCAGTTTCTAACCCACTGGTAAGGAAAATCAGAGAAGCTAGTCACAGTCATGAGTCCAGATCCAGTAGAGAGGTTGATGATGAAGATAGTCTGATTGATCTTGAAGCATTGTTGGCCAAGCAGTTACCCAGAGGTAACGGTAAGTACAGAGGTAAATTACCTTTGAAGTGTTTTGCATGTAACTGGATTCGACATATTGCTGCTAACTGTCCAAATGGAGATAATGAGCAGAAATGTGAGAAGTATAAGAAGTACAAAGGAAAAGGTAAAAGAGATTATCTCATTGTAGTGGATGGAGGAATTATAGATGAGGAATCTAAAGAAGATGCAAATGAGGACATTGTCTTTGTTGCTATTAAAGAAGAGACATCAAATAAAAAGGCATTAGTCTCTTGCATGGATAGTTCTGATGATTGGATTATAGACAATGCTTGTTCACACCACATGACCGGTGATTGGAGTAAGATTCTTATTTTGAGGGAATTTAATGGAGGTATTGTGAGATTTGGGAATGACTCACCCTGCATGGTAAAAGGAAAGGGAACCATCTCTTTGAATGGAAAGAGCGGTGCAGATGATGTCTACTGGGTTGAAGGATTGAAACACAATCTTTTGAGTGTTGCTCAACTCAATGACAGAGGTTATCCACTAGAATTCAAGAATGGGATGTGCAAAATCTATGGAAGTAAAGGTGAACTCATTGCAATCGGCAAGCAGACAAAAGGTAGCTTGTTTCATTTAAGTTCTAAAGTCAACAATTGTTTAATTGCAAAAGTATAAGATAGTTGGATTTGGCATCGGAGATTCTGTCATGTAAATTTTGATAACATTGTAAAAGTCAATAAGTCCAAATCAGTAAGAGGTTTGCCTCAGTTGGACAAACTGGTGAATGCTCTGTGTAAGGAATGTTAGTTAGGGAAGATGACATCCTCAACTTTTAAGATAAAATCTTTCTCAACAGAACATTTGCTAGATTTGGTTCATACTGACCTTTGTGGACCAATAAGGACTAGGAGTATTCAAGGTGATCGGTATTTTATGATTTTCACTGATGACTACTCAAGAATGATGTGGGTCACATTCTTGAAGGACAAAACATAAGCCTTTAGCAAGTTTAAGGAATTTTGAGCCTTAGTTGAAAAGGAAAATGGAAGAAAGCTTAAGTGCTTAAGAACTGATCAAGGTGCTGAATTTACTTCAGAGGAATTCACTAGATACTGTGAAGATAATGGAATTAAGAGGCAAATTTCTGCACCTAGGACATCACAACATAATGGTATTGTAGAGAGGAACAACCGGTCAGTTGTTGAAGCTGCTAGGACTATGCTAATACAAGGAGGTGTAGCTAAGACTTTCTGGAGAGAAGCTATCAGCACAACTATCTACATAATGAATCGGATATTGGTTATAAGAGATAAGGATAAAACTCCTTATGAATACTGGTATGGTAGATCACCTAATGTCAGTTACTTTAAGATTTTTGGTAGTAGATGTTTTATCGAGAGAGGTGACTATGTTGGTAAGTTTGATGATAAGAGTGATGAAGGCATATTTATTGGTTACTCCACCAAGAGAAAAGCCTACAAATGTTACAACAACCGAACAAAGAAGATCATTGAAAGTACTAATATCTGAGTGGATGAGTGTCCTGAAGATTCAGGAGAAATCAGTAAGGAGAAGGAGGAAGATGAACCTTACATTCTAGTTTTGGAACCAGAACCGATGAAGCCAAAAGTTGGTGAAATAAATACTATAGCACCAGTTCAACCTAAACAGGTAGATTCTGTAAAAGATGAAGAAAGTGAAGAAGAAGAACCTGAAGACCATGATCATGTTATTCCAAGGTATGCTAGACTCAATCATAATCCTAATCAGATTATTGGAGATAAATATGCTGGTGTGTTAACTAGATGAATAATAAGAGAGAATTATTGTATGATCTCCACTATTGAGCCTAGAACAGCAAAGGAAGCTTTTGGAGATGGTCACTGGATAAAGGCTATGGAAGAAGAACTTGACCAGATTGAGAAGAACAATACATGGACCCTAGTACCCAGACCGGTGAAAAAAAATGTAATAGGTACTAAATGGGTATTCAAGAATAAACTGAATGAAGATGGAGTAGTAGTTAGGAATAAAGCCAGACTGGTATGCAAAGGTTATGCACAAGAAGAAGGTGAAGACTATGGTGAGACATTTTCACCAGTTGTAAGATTGGAAAGTGTTAGGACTCTACTTGCATTTGCAGCATATAGAGGACTCAAAGTATATCAGATGGATGTGAAGTCAACCTTTCTAAATGGAATATTGGAAGAGGAATTCTACATTGAACAACCAGATGATTATGCTTTGACTGAAGAAAAGGATATGGTGTGCAAACTACACAAGGCACTATATGGTTTCGAGCAAGCACCTAGGGCATGGTATGAAAGACTACATTCTCACTTGGTGAAGATAGGTTTTCAAAGAACCAGTGAAGACAAAAATATATAACTCAAGACTGAAGGAGATAAGATACTAGTTAGTGATGTATTTGTGGATGATATCATTTTTGGAGGCAATGATGACATGTGTGATGACTTTTCTAGTGAGATGAAAAGTGAATTTGAGATGTCTCTGGTAGGAGAGATAAAATTCTTCATAGGTTTGCAAATTCAACATATGAAGAATGGTATTTTTATCACACAGTCCAAATATGTGAAAGAAGTATTGAAGACTTTTGGAATGGGAGACTATAAACTAGTTGGAACACCAATGGTTACAGGTTGTAAAATGTCTAAAGAGGATGATTATGCATCCGTGGATGAAAAGGATTACAAGTCTATGATAGGGAAACTACATTATGTTGTTCACAGCAGATCGGATATTGCTCATGCAGTTGGATTAGTTGTCAGATTTCAGAAGAGCCCAAAGGAGACAAACATGGTAGCAACTAAAAGAATTTTTAGATATTCAAAAAGGCACAATTGATTATGGATTATGGTATCCATATGCAGGTAACTTTGATTTAAAATTCTATACAGATGCAGACTGGGCAGGAAATGTCGATGACAAGAAGAGTACAACCAGAGGAGATTTCTTTCTTGGAAGAAGGCTAGTGTCTTGGAGCAACAAGAAGCAAAGTTGTATATCACAATCAACTAATGAAGCTGAATATGTTGCAGTGTATATGAATTGTATCTAGGCAATCTGGATGAAACACATTCTGGAAGGTTTCAAGTTGAAGATATAGAACCAGTAAGGATTTTCTGTGAGAACATCAGTGCAATAAACATTTCAAAGAACCCAGTGTTGCATGCTAGAACCAAGCATATTGAGCTGAAGTATCATTTCTTGAGAGAGAAAGAGTAGAGTAAAGATGTGTCACTACAGCATGTATCTACTAAGGAACGGCTAGTGAATATCTTTGTTAAACCTCTGCCTAAGGCTACTTTTGAGTATCTTAGAGGTTAGCTAGGGGTTGTACCCCTACATGAGATCAATTAAGTGGATGTCGAAGACATCAATCCCGGATCTTATTGAAAATCTTGAAGTAGGATTGGTGTAGAGTGGAGCTACTCCACAGGGGGAGCAGCTAGTTGCAGATTGATGTAGAATGGAATGGTTAACCAGTTGTTATTGGTATTTACTTTGGAATTATTATCAAAGGGGGAGAAGAATTGTATATGATTGATAGCCAGTTACCAGCTGAAGACATGGAGATACAATTGAAGGAGAGTACATGAAAAAATGTAAACCAGGATTCCTATACCTATGTATGTGCATTACTCTCAATCATCACAATCAAAGGGTATTGATATTTGTATTGACATCAATGCCAAAGGAGGATATTGTTGGTATTGCATGAAGATTGCATTAATGAAGTATAAGTGTTGTCATTGATGTCAATTGCAACCGGTAATGGAGTTGTATTGCAACCGGTAGTGGTGTAGTAATGCAACCAGTAGTTGAGCAGTGAAGGAAACTAGTATTGGTATTTGAAGCATAGAGAACAATTGGTAACCTTAACCTGTTAATATGTCAAACTCTAACTGATGGAGTTTGGTGAATCGATTGTGTTGATCGATGATCGAATGGTGATCGGAGATGATTATGCCACGTATGCATGATGCACGTGATGAGTTTCAAAGTGGTTATTAGCGTGTAGAGATAATTTTTTTATCTTGGGAATGAACAAATGCATAGCATAAAGTGAATAACGCGTGATGAGTTATAGGATCCAATGTGCGGTGATCCAACAGTGGTCAAAGTTGTCTTGAACAATGTGCAGCTAGTTGCTATGTAATCCAATGGTCATGTTTGAATCGACATGTTTGTAATCTCTATGAGATCTTAAGTTTTGTGATGTGTTACCGACCTATTGTATTTCTTTTTAAGGTCGATGACTTGTTTGTAATTGTGTTGGCAATTTGGTTAAGTGTCGTAGTGGGATTGATTGCCAAACCAGAAGGAGTGTGTGCAGAATGTTTTGAAGGCAGATAAGAGCATTAAAGGATCTGATCAAGTAGAGTAGTGCTATTACCATATCAACAAAGACCCTATTGTTCTCTAACCATTACAATAGTTAAATCCCTTAACCAGGTAAGCTTTAACAGACTTGGTGCTTTCTAAATCCTCTAACCAGGTGATCCATTAGCTTGGATTTGAAGTCCTCTATCAAGGTTACTCCTAACAGGGTATTGTAGTCAATCCCTTAACCGGGTGGTCCTTAACCGGATTTGTTCCTAATAGGACATTTTTGTAAAGCTTCTAACAAGGCTTGACACCTAACAAGGTGAACTTCAAAAGAGTTCAGAATACTTGTGGGTATTAATCCCCACCATGGTTTTCCCCATTTAGGTTTCCACGTCAAAAATCATTATGTCAATTGGTGAATGGTTTTGTGGTTATGTTTTGATATGGTTAATATGTTTAACTGGTAAAACCAATTAGATATGATTAGATGACTAAAAGTGATCTGAAATGTGCTATTACTAAAGTTAGTAAAATGGTTTGTTGTTTTGGTTAAATGGTATGTGAGTTTCAGATTTGTTACATTGTTATATTGGTATTCTAGTCAATCGGTAAACTTGACAGTGCAATTGTAGTTTATGGTATAGTATTTAAACCGGTTAGTTCAGTGATTGATTTATGAGTTGGGTTTAAGTTTGGTGAAAGTTTAAGTTTGTTTTCTATTTACTGATTCTTCCCCCCTTCTCAGTAGTTGACCAGATCCTTATTGATTCATCATATCATCAATTACTGTCGGATCTAGGTGCACAGCTTCATCCCATAGTCCAATCTCAAGTTATAATCAGTTCTTTGTCACTTTTGCACTACATAATTCAATCAATTTCCTTTCCAAATCAAACAAGGAAGAGGGGATCAGTTTATCATTCCCATTTCATTCAGAATTCAATCTACCATCTTTGTGTGGAGAGATTGAATCTAGTGAATTATCCTCTCCTCTTCCTAATGTAACATAGTGAAAAGTTCTTGAATGGTAATCAATAGAGAAACTCTCATCTCTCTTTGAAGGAAAAGGTAGTTTCCTTCTTGATCTATCATTCACCATTTTTCCACCACTATATTTTGGTGAACCCGACATCTTGCATGTTTTCCTTTGAAAAAAAATGCATATTTTTCATTTACAAGTTTCAACTTTCTGCAAACTTAGTGGTTAAATCATTCAAAACCCAAGGTTTTCAGTTTAAAATTAAGCTTGTGATCTGTAAAAATTGCTTGTGGTTATCTTAGATCTGAAAATTGCTTTGTTTGTCAAATTCAATTTCCTCTTTTTCTTGTTCAATTTGCAACTAAAATTTGTAAAATTAAGAGGTTACTTATCAAAACCCTAATTTTCAAAAATCATCTTGAACTTGTGCAAAAATTGGATTTCCATTTAATTTTTAGATTTCTCATTGTTTTCATATTTGTCTTCAATTCTACAATTCAAAATTTCAATTTCCCCCCTTTTTCCCAAAATTCAAATTTCAAAATTAAGTGGTTAGGTCATCAAACCCTAATTTTTAAAATTAATTGGATTTGTGTTAATTTCAAATCAATTTCATTTACATTTAGATTTTTAAACATTTTCCAAGGTGTCCCTATCCATTAGGTTTGACCCTTTTCAAAATTGCAATTCAATTCCTCTTTTTCTTCAAAACCCTAATAGGGTCCTATTTTCACATTTGTGCCTTCATTTCGCCTATCTAGAGATCGTAAAAGTAGCCAATTTTTTGGGGTTAGCTTTAAAATCATTGTAATATCCATCCCTGAAAAATTTCAAAAAAAGTTGGTCGGACCATGTGCATTCCCGCTACAGTCCTTAGCTTTTTTCCCGAAATTTTGAGAGATTGTTATGACTGTATTTAATAGCTTAAATGTGGAATATTGGCCCTGATTTTAAAAATTCTGATTTTAAAATTAAGCGGTATTCCCTTGGCCCTAATTTTGAAATTCCAATTTCCTTTCATTTTTGGAAATTGTGTCATCCTCTTCCTCCAACAAAGTTCAAATTGTGTAATCATTATTTCCTTACATTTTGCATTACTCAATTTTGTAAGCTTTGTTTCCACAATTCAAAATTCAAATCTTCCCTCTAGTGCATGAGTTTCACCACTATTAGTCCTACCTATCCTATCCCCGTTAGACAATGCATTAGAATTAAGGCTTCCCAAGGTTTAATTACCGAGGAGATGAAGCCTAATTTGGGTGACTTCTTTAATGAGAATCATGCTTATTCTTCCCATCCTAATCATGTGCCTATTCACCTCATTGATGGATCCCGTGATGGAGAAGAATCTTTAACTAGGGTTTCTGTAGATCATTTTTCCACATTGGACAATCAATTTAACATCTTTCAACAATGGATGTCCCAAGAACACCCTAATAGTGAAGCTCTTCCATTAATTGAAGGCCTTAAGCGCATGATTCAAAGTGATAAGAATGGAATTGATATATTGTGTGGCATTGCACCTATTGTTGATTCTAATGTCATGCCTATCAAGAGTTGTGCCGAAACCCTAGGTTATTCACAACCTCCAACACAAGTCAATTCTTCTACTCCTTTGACTAATCCTATGACTAGTATTCCTACTTTCACATCCAACATCATGGCTACGTCAACTCAAAATGTCATCCCTACAATAAGTGGTCGTGGGGGAAATCCCTCTTCTTCATTTAATCCTCCATCTTTACCTATGCCTTCCATGAATATTCCTATTATTCCTCAACCAATCAGTGTGACACAAGGGGGGAATTCCTTCAACAACTTTATTCCTCCTTTAAGTGTCCCTTTTTCTACCCAATCATCACCAATGCCTACTTATCATAATGTCCCACCACCTTATATTCAGTCCATACCTTCTTTCAATAACATCACACCACCTTCTCAATCACCTATGTCTAACATCAATTCTTCTACTGAAGCGACAATTAACAATCTTGCTCAAATCGTGTCTTCCTTACAACAACAAATTGCTTCTATGAAGCAATCCAAGTTTAGTGTGCCCACCTTTGATGTTGCGAGCCCACTTTCTATTTATATTATTAAAGTTGTTCCACCTAAACATGTTGAAATCCCTCAATTGGAACTCTATAATGGAAAAGGTGATCCTCTTACGCATGTCAAAACATTTCAAACCTTGTGTACTCATTTTGCTTATGATCAACGATTGCTTGCAAAATTATTTACAAGAACACTAATAGATAAGGCCTTACAATGGTATTGCTCTTTGCCTTCTTATTCTATCACTTCCTTTCAACAAATAGCAAATGCTTTCATCCAACAATTTCAAAACAACATTGGTCCTAAAATCACTTTGACTGATTTAATGCATTGTAAACAAGGTGTTAAAGAAAAAGTGATTGATTTCTTTCGTAGATATAAGCATTTGTGTGCTCAAATTTCTTTTCATGTACCTGATAATGATATTCAAAAAAATTAATTTCTAATTTACAAAAAGATATCAGGGAAAAGATTTTTTTGTCCGAGTTTACTTCCTTTCCGTAGTTGTGCGCAACACTCCACAATTATCAACTGGTTGTGAGTCAAATGGAGCAATCCACTCCTATGGCTCTGAGTGATAAGGGGGAGAGTGTTCGACAACCGTTTGCAAAGTTCAAACCAACAAAAAGCTTCATCAAGTTCAATGATCCAATAAACAATAACCATGTGAATGCTACAACAGGTCTGCCTTCTATTTCTATTTTTTTCCAAAGAGAAAGACTGTTTACTCCTTTGAATGAATCTTTACATAGTATTATGTTAGTTGTTGCACATAAATGTTATCAAACTTCTTCTTATAAAACAAATTAATCCTTCCAAACTTGCATCTCCTTATTTTGATAACAATTCCTTTTGCCAATTTCATCGTCAACCTGGTCATGATACTGAAAAATATTTTGCATTGAAGAATAAGATTCAAGACTTGATTGATAATAATACTATATATGTGGCAGGTGTGAATGACAAAGGGAATAAATCAGTAGCTCCTCCTAATCAAAATCTTAAGATTTTCACTGATCCCTTGCCTTCTCATACCTCTAACTTTATTGAGATTGTGCCTAATTCTCTCTCTTCTGAAGAATTCACTTCTATGGCTCCAAACTTGGTTAATATGGTAGAAACATAGGATTTTTCTAAGGATTCTTGTATTACATTTGACCCTAGTGAGACCATTAGAGCACCCGATGGCCCTTTATACATAGTTGTGAAGGTTAAGGATATCCCTTGTCGTGGTGCCCTGATTGATCCCTCTTGCATGGTTAATGTCATAATTGAAGAATATCTTTTCACTTTACGATTGCGTAAACTGATATATGAGGCTTCTAATGTGGTTGAGAAGTTATTTGATGGCTTATCTTGTCCTACCATTGGCTCTATCACCCTTCCTGTTGAAGTTCATGCTAAATCCATGGATGTTGACTTTGTTATCATACCTTCTTCTGAGAAATTTCATGTGAAGTTGGGATATCCTTGGCTATCTTCCATGAGGGCTATTGCTTATCCAATCCACAAGTGTCTTAAATTTCCTCACAATGGAGAAATCATAACCGTGAACCATAGCTTATTTCATCCATCCGAAAGAAGCCCTGGTGTTCCTATTAATCTCTTTTGGCCTAAACAATTCCAATCTCTTCCATCAAGGAGCAATGTTATTTTCCAATCTTATCAAAAATGGAAGAATGATATGACATTATCCTTCAGTCACCCTAGATCTCCAACACATGACATTCCTATTATTCTTCAAAATGAGGTTCTTCCCCTCTCAGATAGAACTAATCTCCCTCCTAAGGAAGATCGTCCACCTATTCCTATGGATGTGACTTTACCTTCTCTTAAGGAGAACAACAATATTCCTCTTAAGGTTAGACCTATACCTCCTCCTCATGATGGACCTGGTCTCCTCCCTACACCTAATATTTCTCCTTTCTATGGTGCAGTTCCACCTCCTTCCTCTTATCGAGAGAAGAGGCCCGCTTCTCCTATTGTTCAACCAAAAAGACCTCAACCTAAACCTTCTACTATCAAGGAGACAAATATTCCTACTTTTCAAGTGTTTCTCCTCCTTCTCAGCCTTCCACTAAGACTCGATAGAATTGTTGTGTGAGAGAACGCCGACGAAGACACTGTGTTCGAGCTCGTGAAGCTATCCGTCAAACTACTCAATCTCTTTAGACTCCGACAGTTGACATGATTCCCTTTTCTCCTAAGAAATATGTTCAACCTACATCTCCAAATCATAAGTTGCATAAAACATGGGATGTTTTTAATCCTATTCATGTTCTTTCTCCTCTTTCTCTAAACTTTGATGAAGAAATGGGTGAAAATGTTATTAATAATGGTAATACAAATCCTAATGCTTCTGACAGTGAGTATGAGTATGTTGATATGGACAAGCATTTATCAGATGAGTTTTCACAAACCCTAATCCTATCTCCTAGAATCGAACAAAGTGACTTACAACATGAGCATAGTCCTTGTTTGGATCTTCTGATAGCTCCATCTATTGTGCTTGATATCGTTCCTCTGGCATGTTGCTCGTCTTCCTGAAATAGTGATCAGCAAGATCGGGAGGCGGATTTCATGCTAGATTAGCAATATTAACACTGCAGATTAGCAATATTAACACTGCAGATCTTTCTCCCTCTCCTTCTTTCTCTTTTGTGATCATTCTTCTATATGTATCCCCATTCTTCTATTGTTCCCTTAATGTCTACTTGGGGACGATGCAGAGCATTGAGATCTTTTCTTGGTCTCTTTCATGTTGACTCAAAAGACATCCTCTCTTCCCTTTCTTCTAAGGTAGTGTCCTTCCTTGGGGAATGAAGATTATTATATGCATATCATACATGATATACATGAGTTATCATACAACATACAAACCCTGAGGAAAGGGACACTACCTCGTGTTTCATGTTCATTATCCTTGGGTTTATACCTCGATTGGGGGCTAAATCCTTGTGATAACGTGCTCTCTCCTTCTCTCTCTCTTGGGTGTATCCTACCTTAAAGCAATCGCTCTCGATAAGGTGCGTTCGATCGCTTTAACATGGGGGCATACACTCCGCTCATATTTTCCTTCTTGTGATACTTAGAATTACTTAGTGAACTTTGTTTTGCTTTGTAATCTTTGGTATCCTTGCTTTCACGACTCGCAGTGAAGGGAACTTTGCTACTTGCAGTCATGGTTCTCCCCTTCTTGATCTTCCCTTTTACTTTGTGAATCAAAGTCTTCAGATGCTAAGTCCACTAGGGGCTTGGTGCATCTTGCCTCCTTGACGTGGTAAAAGTCTTTCAATCTTGTTTCCTTGAACTTTACAAGGAGTATTAGGGTATGCTTATACTCCCGCTAAAGTGGGGGCTAAATGTAGTGTCATAAAATTGCGACCCTAGCAATTTTAGACTGCATTAGGGTCCTCACGCACGTGAGTTCGGATCCTCTAGCCTGATCGGAGACCGGAGATTGCTTAGCTTGTGGAAACAACTTCTTCCTTAGCCTCTTCATCACCCTATCTGCACTCTGCCCTGGAGAAAGGGGTAGGACAGGGGCATGGCACCACTGTCCCCCCTTGGACAAAAGCGTGGCACCCTTGTCCTCCCAGGACAAGGGCGTGGCACCCCTGTCCCTGCCCTATTTTGGGGCAGGACCCTTCCTAGGGTTGCATTGTTGGTTGTGCCTCGGGCAGGAAACTCCCCTGATGTCGGCTTGTGGCAATAATCAGATCCACTAACATGTATTTAAGGGGGCATTCATCCTATCATTTTCATAAGTGGGATAAGTGGAAAATTCACAAGCGATCAAGCATTCAAGCATTATTTTCCAATGTTGAGCATTCTCAAGTCTCCCTTCAAGGCTAGGTGTTGCATTCAAGTCAAGGATTCAACCATTGAAGAGGAGTCCACACAAGCATTTCTATCAACATTGCTATCACAACCTCCCTTGAGGTGATTTATAATTCAGTCTTTCATTTACATCTATTTGCAAGTACTTTCTTTCATTACTTGGTTAATTCCAAAACTGGGGTTTGACCTAAAGGCAAACCCCCAATCCCAACCCATTTTCCTCTTTTTTATGTGTATAGGTGCAGGTACACAACTGTACTTTTGGATTCGGGCTCCATTTGCAAAGGTGGAAAAACCCTTTTTGTTTCGTGGATTTTTTGGAGGATCGTGTACATTCTCGCCACAGTCTGGGCAACTTTTCCTCAAATTCGCAGGGCGACTTCATCTCGACATATTATTGCTATATCTAGGTGCACGACTTCATCCCATATTCCAATCTCGAGTTATAATCAGTTCTTTGTCACTTTTGCACTACAGAATTCAATCAATTTCCTTTCCAAATCAAACAAGGAAGAGGGGATCATCTTATCATTCCCATTTCATTCAAAATTCAATCTACCATTTTTGTGTGGAGAAATTGAATCTAGTGAATTATCCTCTCATCTTCCTAATGTAACATGGTGAAAAGTGCTTGAACAGTAATCAATAGCGAAACTCTCATCTCTCTTTGAGGGAAATGGTAGTTTCCTTCTTGATCTATCATTCACCATTTTTCCACCATTACAATATATATGTATATATACATACATATATATGTATATATACATATATATACATATTAGTCTCTATTTATATAATTTTTACTTTCCATTTAATTAATATATATATATATATATATATATATATATATGTATATGTATATGTATACATATGTATATGTATATGTATATATATATACATATGTATATGTGTGTGTGTATATATATATATAGACACATATAGATATGTATATATGTGTGTGTGTGTATATACACACACACACACATATATATATATATGTGTGTGTGTGTGTGTGTGTGTGTATATGTGTGTGTGTACATATACATATATATACATATATATACATATATATATATATATATATATATATATATATATGTAATTTTTACTTTCCATTTAAAATTTATATACTCTAAATGTATGTATGTATATACATATATATGTATGTGCATGTATACATGTATATATGTATGTACATGTGTATACATGTACATACATATATATGTATATACATATATACATGTACATATATATATATATGTGTGTGTGTGTGTGTGTGTGTGTGTGTGTGTGTGTGATATATATATATATATATATATATATATATATATATATATATATATATATATATATATATATATATATATATATATATATATATATATATATATCTGTGTGTGTGTGTACACACACACACCACACACACATATATATAATTGTTAAATTTTCACAAGCTTAAGCTTATCTTTATCTTTTTTTGGAAATTTGGTGTTCAATCTTTCTTCAATACCACAAAGTTCTCTATTTCATTAACTTCTGAACAAACCAAACTTGATACATATATATATATATATAATTGTTAATGTTTCACAAGCTTATCTTTATCTTTTATTGAAAATTTGGTGTTCAATCTTTCTTCAATACCACAAAGTTCTCTATTTCATTAACTTCTGAACAAACCAAACTTGATACTTGAACAATATGTTGTAAAGCTAGATAAATTGCTAACTTTGTAATGTCATAAACTTAGCAATATTTTAAAGTTTAACATTTTACAAACTTGGTACACAAACTTCTAAAGGAAGAAAAGGAGATTGACATGCTTATGTTAAAAGTTAGGCAAAGTGTAAAATTTGCATAACAAGAAAAAACATAATGAAAAAATAAAAGAGTTAGCAAACTTAAAAATAGATTAATTGTTTATCAATTATTTTTGGTCATTTGAATTTATTTTCTTGCTCAATCACTCCAATAAAGCAATGGTGCCTATATTGTGACACCTGCCTTGATCTTGCTCTCTTCCCTCTAACATAAATATTTGTTGTGTGATACGTAAGCTAAACCAAACATTTTAAAAGCTTTCACATATATTGTGAAATGTACATCCAGTAGAAATTTAGAAAGTTTTGCACCAATTTTAACTTCCATGTTATGCACTCTTTACTAAAAATAGTATATCAATTTTTTTAAATCCCTAAATTCATATTCCATTGATAGTTTGAATCATGTATGACCTGACGCGTCATTTATGGTTAAAACAAAAGAAAAAGGATACAACAATACGAAGTTACATCCCACATGTTTCATCTTTCATACATCTCTTTAAATTATCAATAATTATTAGTACTACACTATTATAAAGATAGATACTCACCACTATATGACATTTATTACAATTTTACTGAGCCCCACATAAAAAGATATGTATTACTTGTTAGTACTATACTATTACAAAGACAAATAATCACCACTACATAACATTTATTACGATTTTCATCATCAAATAAAAATAAGACATCTTATCACTTCAAATTTTGAAGGGTCAGAATTGTGAATAGCACATTAAACTCTCAAATTATGACTTGTGACCGACGCTTCTATTGTGGGCTATGGAGTAGGTTAGATTACCTTCCATATTTGTCATTGGGATGTGCAAAATACTCAATTTTAAGGAATAAAATCATAAAAATGGTTGGCATTAAACATGGTGTAGTGGGTATTCAAACATTAAGGTGGGTCCCTTAGAAAATTAATGAAACATTTCCTTCTTGAAAAACTATCGAATTTAAGCCTAAAAGCACCGCCAAAGCTTATTCAGAAGTAGGAAATCTAAAAATACAACATATAATTAATATGTACGAACATGACAGCTGGAATTTCCGTACAAATAGGACACAAAATCCTTTCACTGCCGACAAGCAAAGCTTCCAAATTCTGCGTTCACATGGGCATGGAACCAGGTGCCAAAACCCTAGTCCAATATTATCTTATTCATCTTTATTTCAGTATTTTTATTTTTTTCCAAACATATTATAATATTCATATTTACCAAAGGGCATTTTGTTAGGGGAAGAGCATCAATTATTTTTCATGTTCCAATAACCGTTCACTCCTTGCACATCCAACTTCCAATTACAAATTTTTTAAAAAAGCAAAAAACAAATAACTAAAAGTTTGTTAATAAATTTCACATGTACTAGTAGCCACTCATTTTTTAGCATTTTTGGACCATAATTTGCCAGTTTGTGCACCTTTATTGGTACCCATAGCACACAATTACTAGGGCTTTTGTGCTAAGTATTGGCAATTTTAAGTGCGCGATATTGGGGCATCTTTAAGCAGGTATCAGGTGACACTTTGAAATGTGTACTTTTTGACCCTTGCATGCATAATGGATCCCACAGTGTGCGTCGTTACTACCCAAAAGCCAAATCAATAGCTATTAGCCGTTAAGTCACGTGAAGAAAACAAAAATAAATCATCAAAATTCGATTTATTGTTTAGAATCTATGAGTACGCGAAGTTAGCTATAACGGCTACTGGTACACTTTCCCTAACGCCCAAGTCATTATTTCAATATTTTTCTTTTAAGATGATTGGGTTTTTCTCAATTTTGGTCCCACAAATTACCTTGTCTCGTGAACATCATTAAAAAAATTTCATTCATTCATTCAATCACCTAAATGATGACGAGATTGAATTTTCACAAAGTACGTATTTCTTTGAAGAGTAATATTTTTTAAGAGTAAAGGTGACTTTTTAAAAATTAATTAAAAGAAAGATTATTAAGATTAAAGTTCAAGATAGTAATAAGTTTAAATTATTTGAAATAACTTTGTTGGTGAAATTTATTGTTTAATAAAGTTTAAAGTTTTGTCTCCAAATCATTTGGATCATACAATTTTTATTTGTATATAAATTGGTGTTTCAATTATTAATCTATGACATTGAGAGAAGTAAATTATCAAGTGGAATTTATCTACACATGATCTTTGAAAAGTTAATAACACTGGTATTTAAGAATAAGGAACCTTTCAAGTTTTGTCGTATACACGTGTAACACAGTCATGCACAAATGATCTAATGAAAGATAATATATACATACAAATCAAACATAGGGATATTATGAGGTACCTCAAGACACCCTTTAGCATTGGAGTTTCACTCTGATATGTGGAATTGGTATTTAAATAGAGTCAAGAATAAACTTTTCAACTTGGGGAACAAATTTCTTTCTTTGGCTGGTAAAATCTAAGTTGGTAAAACAAATTTTATTTTCGCACATGTTTATTACTCATCCTAGTGGATTCCATCTAAAAAAGGCTATGAAAACTAAAATAAAATTATTCAACGGATTCTCTAGCCCAAATGGGATGGCAATAATAGATTTATTTCCACATCATGTACCCATTGCATTCAACCTAAATGCAAAGGTGGTTTGGGGTTAATTGATCCTAAAACACAAGGAATTTTCTTAGCTTTCTAAATGGATTTTAGAGTTTTCAAAGGTGAAGAACCATGGAGGATTCTCATATGAAATAGAGTTAACCTTACCTCTATCAAAGGTAAATGGAAGTCTATGGGATGGTTAAAAAAATACTTCATGCTTCATTTTTCTTAGTCAAAGCTTCACCTCCACTTCAATCTATCTGGAGGATTGGAAACATATTTGTCATTTCTTAAAATGTTGAGAAACCACTCTTCAACATGGGTTCAACTTGTCTACTTTGTCAATTTGGTGGAATAAACATATTGTGTATCAGGATCAACCCCTTTCTTTAAAGTTTCCAAACTATTTATATTTTTTTTTGTCTAAAAAGGGAATTTGTAACATTGGGGATCTATGCAATTTCTCTATTAAGAGTTGGTTGTCATGGCATATTATTAAGCTCAACTTAGTATAAGTAACAATTACAAATAAATTATAATTTTTATTCAATCTTTAGTTCCACTAGAATTGTCTATACAACTTGTGTACCTCTATCCATTACAAAAAAAAATTAAGATTAATTATGGCTTGTTGAATTGATTAAATGGATCGGAATACTGAGAGGGGGTGGGGGTGAATCAGTATTCCTACACTTATAAAACTTTGATATATCAATTTCATTAATTAAACTTATCAACATGAAATAGAAAATGCATAATAAATAAGTAACACAACCACAAATTGAACACCGGATTTTATACGTGGAAAACCCAAATGGGAAAAACCACATAGAGGGTTAACTCTCAAGATAATATAACTAGTTATATGGTGTTTACAAAAAGGGTGGCTCACTACCAGATTAAAAATCAACTCACTATCGGAATGTTCACTGCAATAGATAAAAATAAACCAAGGAAGTTACATCTCCAAATGCATGAATTCAGTTATGGAATATAAGCTCAAATGTCAACTTACATAAACTTGCAGGAAATCCGATAAAGGATTACTGCAACACTGTCTGCACTCTGACTCTTCTTCACACACCTTTGCTCATATACTACTCACATTGTATACTACTCGCACACTAATCATGTCGCTTGCACACTTCTAACTCTGCTATACATCACAAACATGCTTTGTTGAATACCACACACGCACTACTTTCTTCTACCCCATGCTCTTCTTCAACTGTCACAATATTGTATGCCCACATCCTCACATCTTCTATATATATTGGTAAGCATATACACCAAGATACTATGTCGGCCGAGCATAAGTGATTTACACAATAATACACTACTCAGATCAGCATGTTTTCCAAAACATGCCTCAACCAAAAATAGGATAAACAAGTCGGCCTTCACCAATCTTCTACATGCTTCCTTCACAAACTTCACTTATTGAAACACATGCCACAATTATCGGAACAAAACAAGGGTCTACCCGACCCCTAGACTTGGACCCACAAACTCCAAGCATAACAATTCATAACGCCAAGATATAGATGCCACATATTCTGGAACATAAAGCATGATGTAATATAATCATCCAGATAGCAATAGATACAATTGATATGATTGATATAAATGATACCACTAATATAAGTGATATGACTGATACCACCAATACTGAAACTTGATAAAAACATAAGATTCCGGAGAAGAAGAACTTCCAGAAGTGAATCCAGAAGATCACATACATACCTATCTTCCACAGTTGTTCAACTTGCAATACCAAAACTGCTTATGCCACATCCAGTCCTAACCAGATCACTGAGTTTGACATCAACGACAACATTCACACAAATTTAACAATCTCCCCCTTTGTCATTGATGGCAAAACATCTCAAAAAGAATAAACTGAATTAAAACATATTTGCATATAACTTCCCCCTTACTCGTATATCTCCATTTCTATATCTTTCTCTTTATTTATCCATTTACCTTTCTCCCCCTTTGACATCAAGGACAAAGGGTGCCTTTGATGAAAAATAAAATAAATAAAAATAAATGCATTCAACAACAAAATCATCAAAATTGCATACCAGCCCAAAAATATTCTCAATTGTTTTTCTTCTAAAATATCTACTTATATTTCTCCTTAAGATCCGGATGGAAAACCTTCTAGGAATGAACTTCCAATTTAATGCTAATAGATAAACATCATGAGAAAAACAGTCTGGAGCAAATAGATTCGACTCACACTCAATTGCATGACCAAGCAATGCTGAAAAGTGCTCTAATTTAGCTTCAACCATTTCCTTGTCTTTCAAGAAAATATTCACAGAATCTTCCCTCTATCTTTGCAATAATATCAACTCATCTTGCATGGAATTTACATGTTTCCTTTCTCTCCATCCTTGTCGCTTAGAAAATCAAATGACTTGTCAATAGAACTCAATTCTTCGTCAACATTTTCAATCTTTTCTTTATGCTTCACCATACCAGCTGACCATGAAAGACAATATATGTAAACCTTGCTAGCACTGTTGATACAATCTCTCGTCTCATTTATGCATACGGATAAAGTCTTCCTAGAATCTTCACATTTTTCCAACATTTCCTACATGTTATTAGCTTCTTCTTCTTAATCTTCTTCATCCTGCTTTGCAACCTCCAATTCTTCCTTAACTACAAGGGTTTCCGAATCATCCAACTCAATTAATTCTTCATGTTTATGCACTTTCTACTTCTTCTCAGGTTTCGGAGAACCAGAGGACTCAATCTCTTTCAGTTTTCTCTTTTTGGAGGTTGGACTCTCCTTAGCCAAATCGGTAGCAAGGGATACCAAACTAATACTCCACATGTCCATAAATGATTTAAAATAAGCATTACATGCATCTTATCTCTTATCCAATCCATTAAGATATCAAAACATTTGTCGAACAACCATGACTCCTGATTCCCATATCACATAATCCTTAGCCAGAACATATACCAAACAATACATAGCCAAACATACAAGTAACTAACCAAATTGGAAGGGATAACCTTTCTCTTTTGTCATTATTATATTCTCTAACAATTGATTCTTTAACAATTCACACAAATCAAACACAACATCTTCCATAGCAATCATGTGCGCAACATACACAACAATAGCCGATGTAGAACCTTCCCTAATTCTGAAATAAACTTTATAGGATATACCATTTGTAACATACCTCACAACAAGATTAATGATTTAGTCAATCAATAATGTTCTCTAATCTCGTGTCACACGAGTTAGGGTTTAGACCTCCTTGTTCTTTATTGTCTTCTTAACCAACACACTCCCACTATCGCACAATCCAGTAACAACCAAAATAATGTCCTTCATGACCGAATAGGGTTTATCCAACATAATACATTCATTATGCACACGATTCAAGATCAACCTAATTACTTCCTCAATGTTGAACCATGAGAATTCACTCCATAAATCCATTCCTTTATGACTTAGTTATTTGACCTTCTGCAAATCTTCTTCACTTAGACTCCTTTCCATTTTTCTGATCTTCTTTGTGTCAAACTCATCTAACCATACCTTTCCCAAAGTCTGAAATTTTTTTTTGCTTGATCCTCCAACAATCATTTTTTATTTCATGATTTCTTTGCTTCTCTGCTCTTCGCTTTAGATGCTACTCCTTCTCTTAAAACAATTCTTCTTCGCATGATGATGAAAATGATCTCAAATTCCCAAATTTAACTTACCAATATCTTCTAGGGTTTTGCCACCAAAAGATGTCTTGTCGATAACATCAACACGAACATTGAATTACCGAATTCCATCTCAAACATAGTCATGTTGGACCGACGAAATGAACTAACTCTGAAAAAGGAACCAAAAGATTTTCCTTGAGAAACTCCCCCCAAGCCAAAGCAATATGCTCAGCTACTGGAGGAAGAGGTGCCTACACCAGATTCTGCTACACTAGGCTTGCTCTTATTATTCACCTCCTTATTTCTACAAACCATGACTTCTATTTTATTTGATTCACTAGACTTCACTGCATTCTTCTCTATCGACTTCTCCATACCACCTTCATTTCTGCACTGATTAGCATAATGTTTGGATTGCTTGCACTTGTAACAATTGATGTTCCTCTGCACTGAATTTGTTGAATGTGTTCTAGATCTGCACTGATTAGCTATGTTACCATAACCATTGCATTATTGACAATATCCATGAAAGTTATTATTCACCTTATTTCCTCCAACCAGATTGTGATTCTGACTCATAGCATGATTTCTACAGTTATTTGCTTTGTGACCAAACCTCTTGCAATTATAACATTGAATGCTTCTATGGTCTGTTGCCTTCTGACCAAATTTATTGTATTGAAAATAATAACCATTAAATGATGGGTACCTTTGTGTATTCAGTTGTCGAACCGGTAGTCTCCTCACAGTAGATTTATGATTCCAGGTTTTTCTTACATCTTCAGGTTTCTTTTTTGCTTCAACCTTGCCTTTGTCTTTATTATTCTGATTTGAACATTCACTGGTCTGAAATCCTAGCCCAGTCTTGTCTAAATGAGCTTTCTATATATTAATCAAATCTTCCAGCAATTTACTACTTTCAAGAACTTTACTTCCTGCCTTCAACTTCTTCACTTCTTGTTCTAGCTTCTCACATTCCTCAGTCTTCAATTCGATTGATTCTTTCAGGGTTTCCTCTATCTTGTTCTTCTCCTCAATCTTCATCATCAAATATTTAACGATTTCATTTTCCTACTTCAATTGATTGTTAACTTCCTTATGTATCAACTTTAACTTTCGTATCTATCATCGTAGCTTCATTACACACTCATTTCCTTCTCTGATATTTTCTTTCAATTCCTCATTCTTTGATTCCACACTTTCTAGATCTTCAAGAGTTGTCTGCAATTCTTCATCCAGATGGTATTCTTTAGCTATACACATCGGTGTCATGATTCAACCAACAAGGATTTACCTCAAGCAGTTAAACTTTCAAGCAAAGCACCAAGCTTTGATACCAATTGTTGAATTGGTTAAATGGACCGGAATACTGAGAGGGGGGTAAATCAAGATTCCTACACTTATAAAACTTTTACTGATATATCAATTTCATTAATTAAACTTATCAACATGAAATAGAAAATGCATAATAAATAACACAACCACAAATTGAACATCAGATTTTATACATGGAAAACCCAAATGGGAAAAACCACGGAGAGGATTAACCCTCAAGATAATATAACTAGTTATATGGTGTTTACAAAAAGGGTGGCTCACTACTGGATGACTTACTGCCAAATTACAAAGCGGCTCACTGCCAGAATACTCACTACAATAGATATAAATGAACCGAGGAAAGTTGCATCTCCAAATGCATGAAGTAAGTTCAAATATAAGCTCAGATATCAACTTACATAAACTTGCAACAGATTCGGTAAGGGATTACTGCAACACTGTTCACAACTTCCTACAATAGATCTGGTAAAGGATTACTACACCATTGTAACTGCACTATGCTAAACCATCTGCTTACAGTAGATCTGGTAAAGGATTACTACAACATTGTTTGCACTCTCACTTTTCTTCACACACCTTTGCTCATATACTGCTCACATTGTATATTGATCACACACTGACTTTGTCGCTTGCACACTTCTTACTTTGCTATACATCACAAACATACTCCAATGAATACCACACACACGTTGATTTCTTCTACCTCATGCTCTTCTTCAATTGTCATGCAATACTGCTTTCCCACATCCTCAGATCTTCTATGTATACCTGTCAGTACATACACCAAGATACTATGTTGGCCAAGCACAAGTGATTTACTCAATAATACACTGCTCGGATCAACATGTTATCCAAATCATGCCTTGACCAAAAAATACTATAAACAAGTCAGAATTCACCAATCTTCTACACACTTCCTTCACAAACTTCACTTACCAAAACACATGCCACAATTATCGAAACAAAACAAGGGCCTACAAAACCCATAGACTCAGACCCACAAACTCCAAGCATAACAATTCCTAATGCCAAGATACAGATGCCACAGATTATAGAACATAAAGCATGATGCAATATAATCATTTGGATAGCAATAGATACAACTGGTATGACTAATATAATTGATACCACTGATATAACTGATATGACTGATACCACCAATACCTGAACTAGATACAAACCATGATAAGAAAAACGACAAGATTCTGGAGAAGAGGAACTTCTGAAAATGACTCTAGTAGATCACATACATACCTATCTTCCATTGTTTCTCAAGTTGCAATACCAAAATTTCTTACGCCACATCCAGTCCTAATCGGATCATCAATTTGACATCAAGGATAACATTCACACAAATATAACATGGTTGTCATCATATCCTCTCTTATCTTTTCCATTAAATAAAATATACAGGCAATTTCTTCTTAAATTTTCCTTATTAAAGCTTCATCTAAACTCTAAATGGAATTGCAAGTTTAGTGAATTTTTTTTGTAAAAAATATCTACTCAATTTTGATGACCGAAAATCAATTTTAATGATCAATTATTGGTTTGAAGATATTACATTGCAAACTTCACTGATATAATTCTATTTTTAACGACGTGTCTTCTATTATTGAATGCAACTATTAAGTGTCATTATTGCATTAGGGTTGTGTGTTCCCAATGCATCACATGTTCTTAAAAGAATCAAAGTTAAACTCCACGATGAAGCACATTGTTGACACATGTTTGTGACATGTCATCTATAGAGAATTTTTATGTGTGGATTTTTTTTAATTGATCCAAACTCTTCAGTACATCATAACGTTAGTACAAAAGATTTTTAAATAATTTTTTTTTTTTATCACTGTTGATTTGTCATGTGTCACTTGAAGATCGATAGTCAACATTTAAATCTAAAAAATTATTAATTGTGAACACTCTATTCATGCATATGAGCATTAACGAGAAAAACTGATAGATAATTATTACATTTACTCATATTTTTGTATCAAACACATTCATTTGATTCCACAAGAGTTCCTAAAAGCATCTTGTGTGAAGAATTTTCTACATTCAAATCTCTCTAGTGTTCTCAAACATGAACTAGATTTTTCAAGCCTTACAAAATAAATTTTGTAATTCTTGCCCTAATTAACTTGAATTTGTGGCTCGAATTGTGTGCTTTCATGCTATGAACATTTTTGCATTATTCTAATATTATTGAAAGGGTTGAATATGTTGGCCATTTGGAGGAACTAATTATGTGTTGCATTCATGTTTTGTCATTGATGTCAACACTAGCTGTTTTGGTTGCTTTACCGGTATCCTTCTGGTCCCGGTAGGTTGTTTGGTTTCTAGTTGGATTAGATCATGATGATCCAGTATGCTCCAGTATGTTTTGGCTTTTGGAATTGGCTTATTCATGCTACTGAGATTCATGTTCAGTCAGTTGGTTTTGACTTGGTGATGGGATGCTATCATGTATGCTAGTAAGCTTGGTTTATTGATCTGGTGAGGGTTTCACCGGTAGATCTTTGTTGAAGATCTTTGATGATATACATAAGTGGTGTTGGTGCGGCTTCTAGTAGAGATTCAGGATGTTGATGGTGATCATGTTCAATACTTGGCTGATTGGGATCATTTCTTTAGTGTGTGTGGACCTATATTGGGTTTGGTATTATCTAGGTTATGGACTGGCTTAATGTAACGTGTTGTTTGGATTTCTCGATGTGTTTCCGGGATGTCTTATGGGTTGGATATTATTTTTTTGGTCTCAGGACAACATGTTTTGTAATTATGTAATTGCTTTATTGTCTAGTGGCTGACCTTATTGTTTGTGGTCGAGGGTTTGTATATATATGATGTAAGATCTCATTGTAGATCATATGTGAGGATGAAAAAGATGTATAGGAGCGAATAATGTAATAATCATTTATGCAGAGGATTTGGTCGATCATTGGTGATCGAGTTGGGTTTATGTGAGAGGATTTAGTCCTCTGGTATTGAGCTTAACTGGAACTGTACTCAAGCATAGGAGATGCTATCATTGCAGTTCATTCTCTCTTCCAGATTATAGTCTAGATTTGTATGTAGTCAGTGAGACTCCTTTTGTAATGAGAAGTGTGCTCTAGGATGTTGGACTTCCTGCAAGTGAAGGCCCCTCATTTGTAATCACATACTTATTGCAGAAGTATTATCTAACTGTGGGTAGGCTTCCCATCATGGTTTTTCCCTTTACCGGGTTTTCCACGTACAAATATTGGTGTCATGTGGATGGTATTTATTCTCTGATTATTGCTTGTGCTTAATTGGTATATCTGCTATTTTGGTATTTGGTTTATGCATTTTGGTATTGATCTTTTGGGTTCTAGTATTAAAGTTTTGATTGCTTAAGGTTCTGATAATCTGGTGACAACTAATTCACCCCCCTCTCAGTTGTCTTCTAGTTATTTGAACTGTTTAACAATTGGTATCAGAGCTCTAGGCCTCTCAACAAAAGCTTAACCGCTTGAGGAAGATCCTATGGAGACTAACAGTTCAAGTTCATCTAGTTCATCTATTGCTATCTTTTGGAGAGATATTCCTAGGCTTGATGGAACAAATTAGAGGGCATGGAAGATTCGAATGGAGACTCATCTATGATGTCTTGGTAAGGAAATTTGGGAAATCACAGAGAATGGTGTTACACTTTTTAATCCGACATCTAGAAATCCTCCTCTGCCAAACTTGGATAAGGAGCTTGAGAATGATTGTAGAGCAAGAGAATCCCTCTTGTGTGCACTTTCTGATCAACAAATAATGGGATTAACTTACAAATCATCAGCAAAGGCTATATGGGACAAGTTGGAGACTCTTAATGAAGGTGACCCTACTGTTAAGATTCTTAAACTTGATGGTTACCGGGTGAGATATGCAAACTTGTATATGAAAGAAGATTAAAGGATTACGACATTCATGGAAAAGGGTAACTGAAATTGTTATGGGAATTCAATGTTGTGGTGGAACTCTGAGTGAAGATGAAATATTTTCTAAAGTTCTGAGAGATTTACCACCGGCTTACAAGATGAAGGCTACTGCAATTAATGAATTGAGAACAATGGTGAATACTTCTATCAACAGAGATACCTTGGTTGGGAAATTGTCTTCTTTTGAGCTTGAAGAATTTGGACCTTTTGGAGTTGTGAAGTCTGACCCTACTTTTCATGCATTTACATCATCAACCGGCAAGCAAGATTGGAAAGCTTTGTATGGAAAGGAATTAGATGATATGAAGAGAGAAGATGAATAATTTGAGCAACTTCAATCCCTATTTTCTAGAAAAGTGCCTAAAGGACCGGTAGCAAGTAAGTATGAAGTAAAAGCACCTTTTAAATGTTTTGCATGTAATAAGATAGGTCATTTTGCATCTAGATGTCCTGAAAGGAATTCAAGATTTGAAGAAAGAGCTAGAAGATCTTTTAAGCCTAACCCTGGATATCATAACAAGTATAAGTAGAGGAAAAACAGAGATAAATCATGCTACATTGTGGATGAGGAAGGTGTGACTGATTCTAATGATGAATCGACACAAGACTCTGCTAGTGGTTCCAACAATGGAAAGGAATGGGTGTTCCTGGCTATCAAGGAAGATGTTCTAGCACTGGAAGAGAATGTACTTGAAGAGAAGGCACTTGCTGCTAAAATTGAAGATAATGATGAATGGGTAATTGGCAATGGATGTTCACATCATATGACTAGAGATAAAAGGAAGTTTCTATCTTTGCAAGAATTTGATGGCGGCGTGGTTAGATTTGGAGATGACAAAGAATGTATGATCAAAGGAAAAGGAACTATATCATTAGATGGTAAGCACAATATTGATAATGTTTATTATGTTGAAGGTTTAAGGAATAATCTTTCGAGTGTAGGACAATTGGTGGATAAGGGATTTCAATTACAATTCAAGGATGGAAAATGCAAAATCATTAATAGATATGGATTGGAGATTGCAACTGGTACACAGACAAATAGTAATATATTTCATTTGAATTTTGGTGAGAAGACATGTTTGACTGCAAAAATTGATGAGAGTTGGCTATGGAATTAAAGGCTATGTCATGTGAATTTTGATTGCATGGTAAAGATCAATTCAACTAAGGCGGTTAGAGATATACCTAAGATTGTGAAACCCTATAATCTAGTATGTAAAGAATGTCAAATGGGAATGTTACTACTTATCAAGTTGCCATTAGTTTCATGTCAAAGTTATACGATATACTCTAGTCGGTTACTACTACCGAAATATTCAGTCAGTATGCACAGTCTAGTCGATTACAGAAGAAAGTAGTCTCAGAGCGTAGTTTACACCGAGTTGTCTACAAAGTATCATTCCATGTCTACCGAGCAGCAAAGATGATACACTGAGTTGTTATACACCGAGTTAAACATGTTACCAGATTCATTGAACCTGGACATACATATGAAAACATGTTACAAGATTGAGGAACATCTAACCATTATCACATTGGAAATTGCACTTAAAGATTGTGTATGATTTTGAGGCATCTAACCAATGAAATATCTTGCATGGTTATTCATTCGATAAATCATATTTGTAAGATCGAAGCAATGAATGGATCACCATCATAAGAGATCTATTTATACAGCATGAGTTAAGAATTAAATAGTGTGTGTGCATGAGTGTAAGAAGACTGTTACAGAGGCACAGAGGTCATCGAGAAGGATTTCAAAGAACAGTTCAAGAACAGAGTAAACAGAAGGGTTTACCGAGTTACTATATGGGTTACCGAGGTATGCTATAAGCAAGGTAATCATATTCTGAGCACATATAATCTGCTATAATATTCCAGATGTAAAGTTGCAGACATTTGTAATGATTTTATTGTAATATTTTGAAGTTGTAAGAGAAACCTTTAACAGGGTAAAAGACTCTAATCAAGTCTATAAATTGTAAAGCCTCTAACCAAGTGCAACATTTAGTTTAAGTGTTGTAAAATCCTTTAGCAAGGTAGATCTAACAGATCTTATTACTCCTAACAAGGTAAGCTATAAGAAATAGCTAAACATGTAGCTCTAACCAAGCACTCTTTATTATTGCAGTAGTGAAGTTGTGGGTGCCATCCCCACCGTAGTTTTTCTCTCTAACTAAGAGTTTCTGCGTAACCAAGATATATGTGTTATGGAGTGAATCATGTATGATTGTTATCTATTTGTTTTAGCTTTATATTATGTTACTGCACTATTCAGTTTATGCATAACAGTAAAGTTCTTATTGAAGAAAAGTTTAGAAGTACTAATTCACCCCTCCCCTCTCAGTACATTAGCTTTCCATATTGGGCCTAACAATTGGTATCAGAGCTTCAATCTTGGAAAAAGGTTTAACTGCCTAAAGAGAAAGATCTTATCAATGGAAGGCTATAAACAATCTCGGAGGATTGTATATCTGTAAGAAGAACTGGATCATGCTAATCAAGTGATTGCAGACATGCAAAGACAAATGCAAAAATCTCTGAAAGTAAGAAGAAGATTATCTGATGATTTGCAAGACTCTCAAGAGTTAGTGGAACAAATTGAGACATCATCTGAGAACAGTATATCGAAAGAAACTGAAGAAATGATTGGAGTATTGAAAGAAAAGAACAAAACATTGGCTGATCAACTAAAAGCAATGAAAAGAGAACATGAACATTTCAGCACACAGATGACTGAAAATCTTGATGCATTGAGGCCAACCGAGGATAAAGTAAGAGATCTAGAAAGAGAGAAACAACAACTTGAAGTCTTAGTATCTGATAAGAATGATGAAATCACAAGGTTGACTGGAATTCAACAAAATCTGTCAGATCAACTAGGTTATGCACATCATGAAGCAATTCTGAAAAATGATGAGAATCAAGCATTGAAACTTGAAGTATCAAGGTTGACCGATGAACTTGAATCAGAGAAGAAATCCAAAGAAACACTGAAGAAGAGTTATGAAGCATCAAAGATGTTGGATAAGCAACTGAATACAAGAAGACCCAACAAGGATGCAAGACTCGGTTACAAAGGAAAAGACTCTACCGAGAAGGGAATTCATACTACCGAGAGAGGAGAATCATCAAAGAAAGGTGGAAACAAGAATAACATCAAAAGAAAGAAGCATATTTGCAACTACTATGGAAATCAAGGTCACACTGCCAACATGTGCCAAATCAGAAAAGGTAAGCAACCGAATGTCACTAAGTTCAATGGTTATTGTTACAATTGCAATAAATATGGTCACACATCTAATCAATGTAGGACAAAGTCTGTTAACAATTATCAGAAGGCAAAATTCAAAGGGTTTTGTAAAAACTGCAATAGATATGGACATAGTACCGAGAAGTGTTGGTTTAAGCAAAAGAACTATATGTGGTATGCACACTGAGCAAATGCTAGAGGTTACCGAACTCACACAGATCCTTACCGACAGTACTCTGTAGTACCATGGGATTACAATACAAGGATATGGTGTGAATGTTGTGGAAGATATGGACATATAAGTGCCAACTGCTTTATAAGGTTTGGAATGAACAACCGAAGATCATGGAGAAATCCTGGTATGGCATGTTTTCATTATCACAAAGTTGGACATTTAGCTGGAGATTGCAGAGATCAACCTAGAAAAGACACTGAAGAAATAAAAGACAAATTAAAGATGATTTGGAAAAAGAAGGAAATTGTGTCAAATGAAGTAAGCACCTTACCTACCGAATTAGGTGCACCTATTCCAAATTAATCAGTAAAGGTATGAAGGGACTACATTATCTCAAGGTTAAATCTTAATAGTTCCTATTTTATTATGTACTTAATTCAAAATCCACATAATTAAGATGTAATAGTAAAGTTTGAGATTCTATCAAAGTCTTTTAAAGTACTATACAGGAAAACTGTCAAGTCGGTGAATAAAGGAAACCTGTCTAGTTGGTGAATGAAGGGAGTTTGGTTACTCGGTTAAAGCAAAAAAAGGAAAGAAAGTTAAAGTGAACCGAGAGCATTTAATGTTTTTGACCTAACCCGCACAGAGCCCGATAAGGTATAATGTGTACTTAAATGCATTTTCGCGATCATTTTCACTTACCAAGTTTTTGAGAGAGCAGAGCGAAGCGAATCCAAGGCGATCAAAACCTCCTACAAAGAAAATTCAAGGTATTTACATCAATCTCAATACATTGTTAAGTTGGTTTATCAATCTTATCTAGTTGCCATTATCTGCTGAGTATAAAGCGTCTGTCGTTTGAAAATCCTGAAACCCTAAAGATTCTTTGTTAGCTTTTATCTGAAATCTACAATGGCACCTAAGATCCAAGATCCCATTGTTGTCAAGAATGTAGAGAAGCCCTCACTAAAATACTCTTTGACTCCCAAAGTTGCATTTGAACCGGATGACAAAACCGCTTTTTCACTCATCCCGGATAGAGTGTTGTTAGTCGAAGATGTGAGATTCTTCACCAATTGTTGTGTTTAAGAACTCGGTCATGTTGAAATTAAAGACACCTATGATGAACTGTGCACAGATGGTAAATTGAAAAGTGAGTATGAACACATCAAGATCAAGGGATTAACTGAAGCCCTAACCTATCCCCATGTGTTCAAACCCCAATGGGTTAAGTTTGTTCTGAGCAAAGTTCATGATGATTTCATGTGGCTAGAAGAACAACCATTTAAGATTACCAAGGAGATCATTCATCTGATTACCGGTTACCCCATTTATGATCATGCCCGAGCCCAAAAGATGATATCACAGAAGGAATTGATCAGTTTAACCGGAGTGGAATCAGATTGTAGAGGATTGAAACTGAATAATGTCACTGATGAAGAACTAAAATTTGCCATAAGAGTAATGGGTTACTGTTTCTTCCAATCAGCAAGGGAAAACAGTGTACCCTGTGCAGCAGTAGACTTGGCATACAAAATTGTGAAAATGGGAATGAAAATTGATCTATGTGAGGTGTTACTAAAGAACCTGTTTGAGAATCTGAACACCATCAGGAAGCCGAAGAAAAACAACTCGGCTAATACACTAAAGTTTGGATCATTACTTGTATGCTTGTTTTTCTATTTTGAAAAATTCTTTCCATCAGTCGGTAAAGTTGTTTGGGAACTACACCGACCAATCACCCATCAGATAAATGACTTCATCAAGAAGTTAGGTGATAATTTCAATGATATTATGGATGACTACTTCAGAAAATTTCAAGAGAAAATGCATAACAGATACCGGATTCCACCCCATCTAGTAGAGAAATACAAAAATGATATATGTTTTGAAGTTGACACTGATTACTGTTATGTGAATGTTGTGGAACCGAGAACTCAATCTTTGTCACCTATGGGATATGAGATTGATTTTGACATCACACAACAGAAAATTGATGCATTTCTCACATTACTGAGGCATGCTACTGAGCTAAGGTATGGAACCTATGAGGAAGTAAAGGAAAAGGTAAAGATGAGAATTGTAGTATCCAAAGCTACAAGAAAGGCAACAAAAATGATAAAGGCATTGTCAGAGAAAATCGGAGAAGACTCTTCCTCTACACTTGTCAAAGGCACCATTGTCATTATCGAAGAGGAATCTGAAGCCCAAGAGGCTGCAATAACACTAAGCACTGAATTGCCTAAGGGTAAAGTGTTGTAGAGAAAGAAATAGGACACATCAAAGGCCTCGCCGACTCCACCTCCAAAGCGACCTAATACAAGAGCATCTGCAGCCTCACCGAGTAAGAAAACAAAAAGTGTTACTGCTCCCAAGGTAACAAAGACCTACAAGAAATCTACTCGGAGACTCATTTTGACAAAAGAGTCTAGTGATACCGAATTAGAGGATGCAAGCAAATTTCATATTGTCAAAAGCAAGAAGGTAAATGTACATAGTGTTGAAAACTTCTGTGCTAATCTAAAAGAATATGGAGGATTTGGTTCATTCAGATATGTAAAGTATGAAACCAGAAATAATGATGAGAAGAGACAAATTGAAGAAGCTGTCATCTGCACACTTCTAAAATTCCGGTTAGCTCCATTGGAACTAGCAAAGTCACTTCCAAATGAACTTTACTTGCATATTGATAATAGGTGGAAGTATGCAATGGACTCGGAGAAACATATCAGAGAGAGAAGTCTGGTTCATCTATTTCCTGACATTTCAGTAGCTGAAATAAAAGAACATCTGACAACCTACAACTCAAAGTTTCTTGTCAAACAGAGAGCCTTAAAATTGATGAATGGGTTGTACATTGAAGTTGAAAATGAGACAAAAGCAAAGTGGCAGGAAATCCTTAAAATCAAGGATGTCGGTGAGCAAGCTACAGTTGAAATTGTTGATGTCACTGAGCAAGATCCTGATGTTACTGAGAAAGACCCTGCTGACACCATACAAATAGATGAAGATGTCATGGATACAAAGGCACCGGAACAGGAAATGATAGAAGGCAATGCATATGCAAAAATTGTATCTAGTGAATTAGTCTTGGAACAAGTTCAGCCTTATCCACCAGTCAAGCAACATGTCTCAACCGAAATCCCTCATGACATGGATCAAGGCATCGAAGGTCTCAAGTCTACAACAGGAGAAGGTACTACTGAAGAACAGATATCTCAAGCACCTTCTAGCACTGAGAATGTTGCAACTGAGACACCGAGTACTGAGACATCGAAGGACACTACAGAGGCTAAAGAAACCAATCAAAGTGTTGCCTCTACCGAGCAACCTACCGAGGGTCATCAAGCCTCACGAGCCATTGTCTTAGTTCCATTGGTGAAAGGTAAAGAAAATAAGATGAAAAAGCATAGTTTTAAAGTTGATTTGTAAAAACCAATAGTGTTGCCCAATGTTGATATATCAAAATTAAAGGGGCAAGCACTCATTGATTTCGGTAAACTATGCAAAGCAAAGGTTGAACAAGAGAAGCAAATGGTCATTCAAAAGAAAAATAAAGTACTTCAGAAGGTGAAAGCACTCTTAATAGAAATGCTACCTGAAGCTATAGTATCCACTGATACAGCCATCCACATTCAACTGGATGAACTCCTAACAAAAATAGAGACATGTGGAGTAGATGCATCGGAGTATTTCAGCAAACTAAAAGACAAAGAGCTCACTGCAAAAATGATAGAAGAGGTACCGAAAGCTATAGCTATTGGCAAAGTTAAACTTGTCAAATTTATTGTTGAGTTGACTCCTCAACTCAAGCACATTCTTTATTTATTTCAGAAACTCTGCACATTTTCTTTATTCATTAAAGACATTAAAAATAAAACAGAGGCAATTGAGAAAGAGATCACCGATCTCTCAAATAAGTTGACCACAGAGCCAAATTCAGTTCAGAATTTTTATACCAAGCTACAACAACTCATGGCTCAACAATTGGACTTAAGAAATGAAGAACACAAGATCAAGATGGATATAATGACACTGTAGACATTATTGCTTCCTCATCTTTCATCTGTCCAAGAACGGATCAACCAAGCCACCTCCCTATCTACTACACAAGAGGGAAGCACTCTAGATGGCTTAATATCATTATTGGCTGATATTCAAGCACATAATTCTTTAATGGACAATGTAAAGAATGCACTCTTTGTCGCTCTCACCGAAGCCTGGACCAAGTACAAATCCATTTTTGATCAGTTACCACCCCCGAATGGTAATTAAGTTTTGATGTTTGTCAAAAAGGGGGAGTAATACAGTATTGGGGGAGTGATATAGTATTCAAAGTATCAAACAAAAGGAGTATAGTATACAGGGGGAGTATACCGAGCAGAGTAAGCAGAGTATCCAAGAGCAGTGTACAGAACAGTAAGCAAAGAACAAGAACAGATCACCGAGCATGCAAAATCAGAGTTTTGTACAGTATATCGATAAGGGGAGTATATCTGGATATATTATTTTATTGACTATTGTACATACTATCAGTATAGTCAAATTTTGCAAGTATATAGATTTTGAGTTATAACTTTGAAAGTAGTTTTTTGTCAAACATCTCAACTAATGTCAAAAGGGGAGATTGTTACTACTTATCAAGTTGCCATTAGTTTCATGTCAAAGTTATACTATATACTCTAGTCGGTTACTACTACCGAAATATTCAGTCGGTATGCACAGTCTAGTCGGTTACAGAAGAAAGTAGTCTCAGAGTGTAGTTTACACCGAGTTGTCTACCAAGTATCATTCCATGTCTATCGAGCAGCAAAGATGACACACCGAGTTGTTATACACCAAGTTAAACGTGTTACCAGATTCATTGAACCTGGACATACATATGAAAATGTGTTACAAGATCGACGAACATCTAACCATTATCACATTGGAAATTGCACTTAAAGATTGTGTATGATTTTGAGGTCATCTAACCAATGAAATATCTTGCATGGTCATTCATTCGATAAATCATATTTGTAAGATCGAAGCAATGAATGGATCATCGTCATAAGAGATCTATTTATACAGCATGAGTTAAGAATTAAATAGTGTGTGTGCATGAGTGTAAGAAGACTGTTACAGAGACACAGAGGTCACCAAGAAGGATTTTAGAGAACAGTTAAAGAACAGAGTAAACAGAAGGGTTTACCGAGTTACTATATGGGTTACCGAGGTATGCTATAAGCAAGGTAATCATATTCTGAGCACATAGAATCTGCTATAACATTCCAGATGTAAAGTTGCAGATATTTGTAATGATTTTCTTGTAATATTTTGAAGTTGTAAGAGAAACCTTTAACAGGGTAAAAGACTCTAATCAAGTCTATGAATTGTAAAACCTCTAACCAAGTGCAGCATTTAGTTTAAGTGTTGTAAAATCCTTTAGCAAGGTAGATCTAACAGATCTTATTACTCCTAACAGGGTAAGCTATAAGAAATAGCTAAACATGTAGCTCTAACTGAGCACTCTTTATTATTGTAGTAGTGAAGTTGTGGGTGCCATCCCCACCGTAGTTTTTCTCTCTAACCAAGAGTTTCTGCATAACCAAAATATATGTGTTATGGAGTGAATCATGTATGATTGTTATCTATTTGTTTTAGCTTTATATTATGTTACTGCACTATTCAGTTTATGCATAACAGTAAATTTCTTATTGAAGAAAAGTTTTGAAGTACTAATTCACCCCTCCCCTCTCAGTACATTAGCTTTCCATATTGGACCTAACAGGGAAAACAGGTCAGAACCTCTTTTAAGTGTATACAAGACAAATATAATGGTGTTCTTGATCTTATTCATATTGATTTGTGTGGCCCTACTAGAATTAAAAGTTTTCAAGGTGATAGATATTTTATGCTAATCATTGATGATTATTCTAGAATGGTGTGGGCTACTTTTCTAAGGGAGAAATCTGAGGCTTTTGAAAAGTTTAAAATCTTTAAAGCTAAAGTTGAAACTAAGATAGGATTGAAGATTAAGTGTTTAAGGTCAGATCATGGTGGAGAATTCACATCCGAGAAGCATGGCATAAGGAGACAATTTTTTGCTCCTCGGACACCTCAACAGAATGGAGTTGTAGAAAGAAAGAACAAAACTATCTTGGATGCTGCTAGAACCATGATGATGGAAGCTAATCTACCTCATATCTACTGGAGAGAAGCAGTGAGCACAACACTTTATACATTCAACGGAGTACATATCAAAGAAGAAACCGATAAGACACCTTATGAATTATGGTTTGGTGATACACCTACAGTTAAGTACTTCAGAATCTTTGGTAGTAAATGTTATATCAGGAGAGATGATTTCATTGCTAAATTTGATCCTAGATGTGATTAAGGAATATTTCTTGGTTATTCTAATGAAAGAAAAACATATAGATGTTATAACAAGAGATTGCAGAGAATTGTGGAGAGCGCTAATGTCAAGGTGGATGAGCTGAATAGAAGTCAAATCAGAGTTTATGAGCAAGAACGAAAAGTGGAAATGATCATAATTGAACCGGTAACACCTTTACCCGAACAGAATGTTGAACTAGTTACTCCGACAGTATCAAAAAATTCAACAGTAACTGAAGAACAGGAAAGAGGAATAGAGAATCAGAAGACTCCTAGGTATGTAAGGATGAATCATTCAGAAGATCAGATCATTGGGGATGAGAACAATGGAGTGATGACAAGAAGGAGATTGGAAACTAATGAGGTATGTTTAATTTCTCAAGTTGAACCGGTATCATTAATTGAAGCATGTAAAGATTAATATTGGATGAGAGCTATGGAAGACAAATTAGATCAGATAGAGAATAATAACAAATGGACTTTAGTTCCCCAACCTAAAAATAAAAATGTTATTGGAACTAAATGGGTTTTTAGGAATAAATTAAATGAAGATGGACAAGTTGTAAGGAATAAAGCTAGATTGGTTTGTAAAGGATATTCTCAGAAGGAAGGAATTGATTATGGTGAAACTTTTGCACCTGTACCTAGGATTGAAGTTGTAAGATTATTTCTTGCCTATGTCGCACATAAAAACTACAAGGTTTATCAGATGAATGTTAAGTGTGATTTTTTGAATGGGGATCTTGATTAGGAAGTTTATATTGAGCAATCTGATGGTTTTTCACTTTCAGATGATTTAAACATGGTTTGCAAGTTAAGGAAAGCTTTATATGGATTGAAATAGGCACCTAGAGCTTGGTATGCAAGGTTAGATAAATATCTTTTGAAGTTTGGTTTCACTAAAGGTAATGCTGACAGTAATCTATATTATAAATTCACTAATGATGATATACTGTTTATTGAGGTTTTTGTTGATGACATTATTTTTGGAGGTGAAGATAAGTTGTGCATGGAATTTTCTAACAATATAGAGAAAGAATTTGAAATGTCTATGATTGGGGAAATGAAATTTTTCTTAGGTTTGCAAATTAATCAGACTAATAAAGGTATTTTCATCTGTCAAACTAAGTATGCTAGGGAGTTGTTGAAGAAATTTGGTATGGTAGACTCTAAATCGGTAAGTATTCCTATGGTTATAAGTGAGAAATTGACAAGGAAAGATGAATTTGCATCGGTAAATCCTATAAGATACAAGTCTATGATTGGAGGTCTGCTATATTTGACTCAGACTAGGCCTGAAATAATGAATGTTGTTTGCTTTGCATCAAGATATCAAAGTAATCCTAGAGAAAATCATGAGAGTGCGGTGAAAACAATTTTTAGATACTTACAAGGTACATCTGAATATGGTTTGTGGTACCCTAAGGATGATGACTTTACTTTATGTGCATATACAAATGCAGATTGGGCAGGTGATGTTGATGATCGGAAAAGTACTTCTAGTGGAGCTTTATTTCTTGGAAAGAAACTTATTTCATGGATTAGCAAGAAACAATCATGTACTTCTTTATCTACTGTTGAAGCTGAGTATGTTGTTCTTGCTACTAACTGTACACAATTTCTATGGATGAAGAAAATGTTGAAGGACATAAAATTGCATTGCATTGGACCAGTAGTTATTCACTATGATAACTCTGCTGCTATAGACATATCAAAGAATCCGGTATTTCACTCTAAGACAAAGCATATATTTATCAAGTATAACTTTTTGAAGGAGAAGGTGGAAGAAAATGAGGTTAGATTGGTTTATGTGAACACTAAAGAGAAGATTGCAGACATTTTCACTAAACCTTTGCCTAAAGAATCATTTGAGTACCTCAGAGACAGATTAGAGGTTTTTGCCCCTCCGGCAGACAACTGAATGATGCTATTTGGCATCAGTCTGGTATACATTATCAGAGATATTACTCATTTTGAATTGATGTGGGGATGCTACTGCTCAAGGGGAGTAGTTAGCCTTGTGATTCAATGCTTTTTATTTTGGCTTTGATATTTTTGTCAGATTTTTGGCATTGATGTCAAAGGGGGAGATATATTCATGTGAAAAAATTAAGGGATATATACATTAGGGGGAGAAATTTGCAGAACTTAATTGTGATATCATCTACAGGGGGAGTATGGATTAAAACTTCATTGCTATATTCTTGTGTGGGAGATTTGTTTGGCATTTCTTGGCACTTGGATGTTTTTCACATCTAGTGTTGTCATCAATGCCAAAGGGGGACATTGTTGGCCATTTGGAGGAATTGATTATGTGTTGCATTGATGTTTTGTTATTGATGTCAACACTAGTTTTTTTGGTTGCTTTACCGATATCCTTTTGGTCCCGGTAGGTTGTTTGGTTTATGGTTGGATTAAATCATGATGATCTGGTATGCTCCGGTATGTTCTGGCTTTTGGAATTGGCTTATTCATGCTACTTAGATTCATGTTCAGTCAGTTGGTTTTGATTTGGTCATCGGATCTTATCTTGTATATTGGTAATCTTGGTTTGTTGATCTGGTGAGGGTTTCACCGAAAGAGCTTTGTTGAAGATCTTTGATGATATGCATAAGTGGTGTTAGTGCGGCTTCTGGTAGAGATTCAGGAAGCTGATGGTGATCATGTTCGAGACTTGGATGATTTGGATCATTGTTTTAGCATGTGTGGACCTATATTGGGTCCGATATTATCTAGGTTATGGATCGGCTTAATGTAATGTGTTGTTTGGACTTCTCGATGTGTTTCCGTGATGTCTTATGGGTTGGATATTATTTGTTTGGTCTCAGGACAACATGTTTTATAACTATGTAATTGCTTTATTGTCTGGTGGTTGACCTTATTGTTTGTGGTCGAGGGTTTGTATAAATACGATGTAAGATCTCATTGTAGATCATATGTGAGGATGAAAAGGATGTATAGGAGCGAATAATGTAATAATCATTCATGCAGAGGATTTGGTCAATCATTGGTGATCGAGTTGGGTTTATGTAAGAGGATTTAGTCCTCTGGTATTGAGCTTAACTGGAACTGTACTCAGGCAAAGGACATGCTATCATTGCAGTTCATTCTCTCTTCTAGATTGTAGTCTATATTTTTATGTAGTCAGTGAGACTCATTTTGTAATGAGTGGTATGCTCTAGGTTGTTGGCCTTCCTGCAAGTGCAGGCCCCTCATTTGTAATCACATACTTACTACAGAAGTAGTATCTAACTGTGGGTAGGCTTCCCATCATGGTTTTTCCCTTTACCAGGTTTTCCACGTACAAATCTTCGTGTCATGTGGATGGTATTTATTCTCTAATTATTTTTTGTGCTTAATTGGTATATCTGCTATTTCAGTATTTCATTTATGCATTCTCGTATTGATCTTTTGGGCTCTGGTATTAAAGTGTTAATTGCTTAAGGTTCTGGAAATCTGGTGACAACTGATTCAGTCCCCCCTCTTAGTTGTCTTCCAGTTATTTGAACTATCTGACAGAATAATCTATTCAAATTTTAGAACCCTTCACTATCTTTGAAACCCTTATTATTGAGATACCTTAAAAAATGAGCCAAACCAATTCTCAACTCACAAAACAAAAAAGGACACTAGATGAAGGCCTCCTAATTCAACTCCTAACCTTGTCAAGAAAATAAATGCATTCACAAGGGTCTACCATCTTGTTAGATAGATTAATAGATTATACAACTTGGAGTGCAAATATACAACAATCCCTATTACTGAATGGTTATTATTTGATTACTAGTATAAGAAGGGTTTCTCAAAGAGACCTATCTCAAATTTTCAAAATCTAGATCTCAAAAAATTAATAGTTCATTTTTCTTTTGTAAATGTGAAATTATTAGGGTATTTACAAGTAGATATGATGATAAAATAAAGTTATCTTGAGTAGAAGTGGTGGACTGTTGGTCCGCATAGATAAGGAATATATCACTGAACTTTTCAATGTGAATTTAGTGGAAAATAAGACTATTAACTTCAATTGCTTAGTAAATGAGTATCAGAGAGATAAAGATATTTATAGAGCTAGTTAGTTTCTAAAATATAAAAGTAGGGGTGTGGACAAGTGGTCAATAAATTTTTCCAAATACAAATAGAGCCTTTAGTGGTGATATATTTGAAGATTATTTTATCAAAACTTTCCATGCCTTGTGTCAAGTTCTAGTGGTGAATGTTAGAATTCAGATGCCTATGCATATGATGATGTCAACTATGGATATACAAAATATGGAGGCTAACAAAGAACAAGTGATTTTTCCTCTTTCATCATAGAAGTAATTCACAAGTAGTTGGTAGCTATAACAAATGATGATAAGGTGGTATATTTCAAATGGCATTCCTTACTGTGCCATCTTTTTCTTTATGGTGAAAAGACTATATGTGATAAGGCAATGTAGATGAGGTTCTATGATGATAACAAGGCCCCACTTCTAGTGCAGTGCTAGATATTTTGTCGGATATGCTTTATCTAAATTACAGTTATGTAGTGTTCAAGCAATGTTTTGTGAGGCCAATTATGAGGTAATTAGGCATTTTATTAGATAGGTTGCTAAAGAAAATAATTAACTTCTTGAGGCCAAAGGATAGGTTGTCTAAATTAGGGATTTAAAATAATTGGGAAGACTAGTATCACCATTTGAACACAATAATAATATGAGTACACGAGTCTCCTTTCAAGCCACACATTTTACCTAAGTATGTGCTAAAGAGAATTTCATACTTAAATATTATTTTAAAATTGAATAAAGAAAATAAAAAATATTTGAGGAATCATAAGAAGGGTTCCTTATTCTCAAATTTAATTATATTTTTTTAAAAATATTTGACAACAAAAGAAGGATTGAATTTTTTTTATTCAATCTTGCAATTTTATAGGATGGACTTGGATGTGTGAAGCGATTGTTACCTAGATAATTTCACAAACAAGTTAGGATGAATGCAAAAAGATCAAGTTTCTACCATAAATTTCTCCTTGTAGGAGATGTGGCACGGGGGAATTGCATCTCTAATGAAAAAGTAAGGGTCAAGAAATAAAAATGGAGCTCAATATAGAAATGAGAAGAGTAGAGAAAGAATGAGGATCCAAACTATAGAGGAACGTATCATGAAATTGATGATCTGATTAATAGGATTAAAATTGTGATGGATAATGCGACTACCCTTACATACAAGCATCTCGTTGCACCTGAGAGAAAATAAGAGGTGTTGGTTTGTGGCAACTAATCATGCTCCCAGGATTAAATTTTGGTGACTTTTTAAGTCGTGTTTTTTCCCCGAATCAATTTTCCATTATTTAATAAATGAGTTAGTTATTATTTTGGTATGTGAACTGACCTTTCTAAACTATCAAAAAGGCTTGATAAATAAGTGGTTGTGGAATTTGAAAAATTGTTAAGTTGTAATTTTCTCTTCATTGGATAATAAAAATAAAGTAGACAATTGTTTCTCTATGGATGTAGTTTTCATTAGGTAAACCAAGTTAAATTTTTGTGTTACTCTAAATTTTTATTTTTGTCTCTTTTATTTTGTATTATATTTAATATTATTTATTGCTTTGGTCTACCTAAACCCTAATAGGGGAAAGACCACATCATAGGGAGGATCTACAAATAAATGCAGACATTTAATAGCCCTAGAAGAAGACCAAAGTTCTTGCTACATCCCAAAAGGTACAAGATGAGCCTTCAATATCAATTTCCCCTTTTGTATAACAACCCAAGAAGAAGAGAAGGTTATACAACCAATTGTTGAATATTCAATTGATTATGTAGAGACATAGGAAATTCGGGAGAATGTGTGGGTGAAGAAGAAGTAAATCCAATTTTGTCTTCCCCTCTAAGAGTGAAAATTCAAGGTACACCTCAGGATAGATTGGCGATTTTAATATTAGGTTAGGAGGGGATAAATAAAATAATGATAGGGCATTGGCTTACGTTCAATTCATTTTTATGACAATTTTGTAAAGTACACCTTGGAATTTAAAGACTTCATATTAAAAATTTTAAAAAATATATATATCAACAAAAAATAAGGCTAGGGAGAATTGAATCCCAAAGAAGTGGACAATATAACAAAGCAAATAATAGGAGAAGCTGACTTTATAGTAAATAATATCACTCTGGAAGAAGGAAGAAATATGATTTAGGAGAATGGATTACTTCTATTTCCCAATTGGGACATTGTCTTTGCCATTGTACTTTATACAGAAGAAGTCATGATAATCATTTTCCATGGAGGATCAAGTAGAGAATGCATACTTTGGTTTATTTTTTATTACCAAATATGAAACCCTTTCTATTTAGGAAATTTACCCATTAATAAATAAGACTCAAGTGGCGAAAAGCATTTAAAGGAGTTGACTTGGATTCTAATTGTGAAGAGGTTATTTGATAACTCATCTTCTTAATCAACTTCTTTGATGGTGAATCCAACATTATTTAGTGAAGCTTCTAAAAACAATCTCTAGGCTAATTTTGATAAGTTGTAGAGAGATCACTTAGAATTGTTGTGGGAGTATAATAAGGTTGAACCTTTTCTACCATTGCCTCAAGCTATTGATGCACCACCTATTAGCCCCAATTAAGCTTAGTGGACACATCTACTCTATACGAAAACATTGTCCCTAAGAAAAAAAGAGTTTAAGAAAAGATTGGAGGAAGTTAATAGAGATAAAAATAAGAAAGTTATTGAAATTGCGGATGACTTTATTGGACACATGATGACTAAGATAATTTACAGACTTGAGGATACTTGGGGACACTACAACAGTTTGAAAAATTCTTACAATCAATTCTTGCAACATTAACAATCTCTAAATGATATTTTAGCTGCGTGGAGACCTAGATAATTGGCAATTCGTCAAGTATGCAAGTGTGCCAAATATGACCAGGTAGCACTATTGAAGGGTTAGCAAACACAAATGAAGTTATTGATTTTATAGGGGAAATATCTACCTCCCAAGTTAGGCTTGAGAAATGGTGGATGAATAATATGGAGCTATTAAAGAGTCTAGAGAAGAGATTATACCCAATATTTTTGACAAGACTGGAATCATTAATCCAATCAACCAATAGAAAATTGAATTTGATATAATTATCCCTTCTCTATCTTCACTCATTTGTATCAATGAAAAATCAAATTTTGATTTTCTAAATATCACATTGGATGAACTTATATGGTTGGAATTTAATCTTGACAATTTTATTAAAGAATCCAAAGTGATCTTAGGTGCTAAATATAGTGCACATATAGAAAAAATCATAAAAGTGTTATCTTTTCAATGGCCTTTAGAGACATTCTATGCACCCTGGTTAGAAAAACATAATGATTAAGTGCCAATTAGATTTTGAATCGATCACCTAGTTGCATATTAGTTCCCTATATGGATAAGTGACTTGGTAAATAATAAATTATGGTCTAAAATAGCTTTTTGGGGCAACATTAGTGTTTAGCTCAAATTTTATCTTCATCAACTATCTCAACTTCAACTTCAAGTTTCTCAATGGCCTCAATTTCCTTTTGGTTTATTAAGAAAAGGAATATTTCTTTGTAAAGAGCTTAGTTCCCATTTTGTTCTAATAAAAAGTGTGAAGTGTCAAATATAAATGAGATACATGTGTCATGTGACTAGACTCATGAGCTTGCATGCTCACTTGTTCTATAAAAGGAAAATGAGTCTCATTAAAAGAGATTATGGGATATTATAATTGAATGGGATTTAATTTAGTTTGGTCAAGTTTTGTCTCAAGCCATTTAGAAAATAATTGATAAATGTGATTTATCTACAATAGTAATGTGTATTTTAGTTACAAATATATGAAAAACATATTACACTTGTAGTTGTCTCCAATGTGTAATGTAATAATTTTTCATAAATAAAATGATCAAGGATATTTGAGTTCATCTTTGTAGCTTTGCACAATGAGTATTTTGTTATTTACTCGTGTTTAAGTAATATACTCACTTTTTTGTAATGAAATGCGAGGAATGTTGTGTTATATCTAGGGATTATTGAGTAGAAATACAACGGATGTCATTTGTAGGATATTTCATTACAAGGTAATAATGTCAATGATCCATTGAGATATGTTAGGTTGTTGTAAGGAGACATTAATGTGATTTGTATGAATTTGTAACCTTGCAAAGGCATCGATCTAAACAATAAGCTTTTCTTAGCACTCATGATCAATTCTCAAAATGGAAAATCCTAAGAAACATGTCCAATTTATTCTTAATTATTTTATGTTCTCGTGCTTGGATCTTAGATTTTATGAGGAATTTAGCATATTTCTTGTTGTTGCTTATGAATCCTGGGTATAATGTACAAGATTGTATCTACTATGATAGTGTTTAGCTAGCACATGTTCACCATCTTTAAATACTAAATTAACAGGGAAACCACCTAAGTTTGTAGAGTCTAAAGTGTAAAGAGACTTTATCTAAATAAAGTGAGTTCTCCGTTCACTGGCCACCCTCCCAAAGTTCTATATCCTTGAGCATAATAAGTGGCTATTTTTTAGAGGAAACTATACAATCAATTGGAAATACCAACATGTTTTTCTCATAATACTTTATAGCATAAAACCTTATGTATCATGTGTATGTAATTCACATATGATTTTACACATATGATTTTATGTTCATATATAACAATAACACGATATTAAGGTTTCATAATATCCTAGATTAATTATTATTGACATCATGACTAATTTCCCAAAAACTATGACCTTATATAATGCAATATGTATAAATAGGAAGATGAATTGCCTCTAGCTTAATATCTAGGATTATGGCCTACATGTTTCACAAGACAACTAAAACATACTCTAGTGTACTAGTTGTAACATAAATACTAATATCCTACTAAAGAATACATTGACAACTATTATACATAAACCATCAATTACTATTAATCAAGTAACCATAGAATCCTCAATAACGCACCAACAACATTCATGATTTTATCTCAGGGAGGGTTAGATAACCAGGTAATCTTACATCCCATAAATTCAAACATCAATCTCCACTAATAGATTGCCTTAATTATTTATGACAATCATATTTAACAAGAGAGAAAGAGAAAGAGAGAAATAATTAATTAAGGCTTAGAAATTGTGTAAAATGGATCTAAACCTCCAATTCTTATATTCACTCCAATAACATGTATATTTTACTCTTACCCATAGAGTTGACCAGCTTATAATTTATTACTATTTTTACTAAGAATGGTGCACTAGGATTTCATCTAGGTTCCTATATACCTAGGGAACTTAAAGTACACATTTCAATAAGCAAGTAATAGAAAATAAAATTATCATAAGCCTTTAAAACATACTCCGTAAAAAAATTAAACTCAATTTCCCTTCAACCATTAAGTTTAAATAAGACTAAAATTATTAAAACACACAAATCATTGAGTAAAACTTGGATTCATAATTATATTTTACTAGTTCTTTTTTATAAAAAGAAAAATCCTAATTAGATTCATCAAATTCAAATAACAACATGATCTAATTCTGAAAAAAATTATAAGCTCAATACAATCATATATAATTCATTAATAAGATCAATTTGATGTGAATCTCAATCCTGGAATTTCACTTGCATAACTACGGTTTAAGTATATCTTTCCTAGTTTCATTAAGACTAAGATTTCATGTCTAGTTTTTTACTCCTAATCAATTTAATTTAAAGTCTATATGGATGATCCTAAAACCCTAATTCTCAATTTACACATGATTCCTAAGTCACTAGTTTAACGAATGCTCTTACCTAGTTTTCTCGTTTTTAAAATTTATTGTTCATAAAGTTTTGAACATTGAAATTCAAATGTAATTCAATTTTATCTATCATTAAATTAAATAGTATTCATGTGATAGTTTCATGACCAAATTAAACCTTTCAATGTTAATTTCAATTTCTTGTTGAATTTTGTATTAAATCCTTATTCCCTCTCTAGAAATTCTTGTAAAAAAATACATACAACTCATTCCATTCTCCTCAAAGTTAGTTGATCAAAACTTTTATTTCCTATTCTATAAGGTTCTCTATAGTTTACAGCAATTCAATCCTGTATATCACACACTTCCTTCTTCTTTGATAAACTCTAATTATTGAAAAGTAAATTACTCAATTCAATCATCCAAGTTATCTAATAAAACGATTCTTAAAAAATCTTTAAATAAAAATGTATTATCTAGCTAATACCTATTTATATTTTCAATAATGATCTTAAAATCAAATTTAAATTAAAATTTAATTTTATTGTACTATTGAAAAAATATGTACATTATTTATTTGTTGATTCCACATTTATATAAACAAAGCTTACAAGAAAGAATAAAGGAAATCCACACTTTCCTTGTTGACTAATCTATTTTATTGAAAATAAAATAATTCTAGTGAATATTTATTCTAGTCTATTCCAATGGTGTTTCTTAATTATTAGTACAAGGTTATTGTTTCACAACTAGGGTTAAATATTTATAGACATTACATGATCAATGTTTTATGAGGACATCCTACATAAAGCGCTAATTGCTTTGTGTGAAGACAAACGAAACTTGATCAAGGTAAACATTGTGGTTTTCAGTAGTACATTTAAGATTAATTTTTTTCCCTCAAAAGGAAAGTACTTTACTTCAGTCTTTCATTACATTTATCAATTCAATTTCATGGTTAATTCCAAAACCAGGGTTTGACCTAAGGCAAACCCCTATTCCCAACATATTTCCCTTTCTTTCTGTGTGCAAGATACATGTGCAAAGTTGTACTTAGGAGATCTGACAAAGTCAATAGTGATGAATAGGTTCAGCTTTTGTTGGCGGAAAATTTAGAGGACTAGGGTGACTCTATGCTACCCGGTCTCAAAAAATCAGGCCAAACTTTTGGGAATAGGTCTGACACATCTTCTTTTTCCCAAATCCAAGTTTGTGGCTCAATGGGATATATGTAGCTTATTGTTTATGTTAGATTCATTATTTTTCCCTAATTTCACAATCAATTGAATTCAACTTAAGAAAGAGGTCTAATCATAATCAATCCAATTGAATCCAATCAGAAATCTCAGTCTCTTTCCCACAAGGTTTGAGCCTAGATCTATTGGGTTCAACCCTCTTTCAATGTATGTAAGTTAATTGAACTATTTAGTGGTTTTATAATCTTAAACCTTAATTCTCAATTTCCATACATTACACTAAGATATGCCAAGTTAGTGATATTTTCAAGAAAGATAACACATGATAAAGTGAAACTAGGTTTTGTTTGTCAATGCTCGAACTTGACTTCACTTATGCTCCAAGGCTTGATGAATGACCGATTGCTTTCTCACTTGAATTTGCTAGAGTGTAGATCTTTATTTCAATTTGTTAGGTTTTAAATGAGAGGGGTAGACCTTCTTTTATACTTAATCATCGAAAATCAAATTGAATTTCTACAACAGGCTAACACATAATCCAAATTTCTTCTCATTCATGATGATCATTGGGAGGGTGCAATTTGAGGCCCAAGGCATGGTACACCCTAGTCTTGATTTAGGACCAGGGCATAGTATGCCCTAGTCTTGATTTGGGGCTAGGGCATGGTACATCCCGGTCCTAGAAATTAGGACTCTAAAAATGGGGTGAAATTGGAAAATTGATGAAATTGCAAAATAGGTAAGTGGTGTGAGTAGAATAAACATTACTATTAGGACTTGAAAACCAAAATGCCAAAGTGAGGCCTAGGTAAGGACAAAATTGTAGGCGAGTACAATTTAGGATGCTACACTTAGTAACATTTGATTTTTTAATAGTTTTGATTAGATAAGCACAAGGACCCGAACCCATTACAAAACCCCTCTAAAGGCAAACATAATGAATCTCACCAGGAGCAAGATTAATACAAAAACAAAAAAAATAAAGAGTCTTTAGAACATAACAGTTAAAAACAAAACACAAAAAGAGTCATCAAGGGACCAACCTATTGATTACTATTACTAAGAGAGTTCAGTCCCTTCACTTCTTGTCATTCCTTCTACACCATTTCCAACTACTCCTCAAAAGAAACACACTTAGGGACCAATTCCTTAGTATCTACATTGACCTGGGTGGGGAAATTAGGGAATTCAATCAAAAATTTCTATTTTTGTGATCTTGATGTGGGAGGCTACTCTAAAGCACAAGAACCACTTCTCCCTTCCTCTTTTTCTTCCCTTTCTCCTTGTTCTAGCTCCTATTGAAAAACCTATATGGTGAGGTCAGTGTTCTTAATTGAGTTCTTGTAGTAGTCAACCAACTCTTTGATGTTGCTCATAAGGACCTCCCTGTTCTATTTCAGTTTAGCCATTTTTGCTTCCATCTTGGGGGTTTATAGCCTCTTGCTTGATATTTTTAATTTACCTTGCAATAACTCTCTAGCTCTCAAAAGTTTATGCCATTTCTTTGGTTTTCTCCTAGGCCCTATTATCAATTTCTTCATTCGGCCATTTCTAGGCTTTATCGAACACCACTTTTCTAAAATCTGAACTTTGTGTTTAGCCTAGTAGATTTGTGCCATCTACCACATAGACAACTTTATATGGGTATTGAAGGCATGACAAATCTATTCAGTTTTTTTGTTGCAACTTAATGAAGAGAATGCATTGTGTAGGTTTGATTATTCAATAGTTAATCTAATCTCAAGAAATTAAATACTATGCACACATTCATTGAATTGATAGATATAACATAGAAGTATACAAAAGAAGTACTCAATATCTACCACTGGCATATCCAAACAAGTCATTCAACAATTTCAAACACTTAAATGCTCATTGGAGCAACAATATCTATCTCTTTACATTATAGAAGAATAATGTGTCAAAAGGGTATGTCAATGCAAGACATTATATAAATGTGTTCTCTAGGAACTTGATTTTATAATTTTGATCATACTGATTACTTGATAAATCTATCAAACCATATTTCTACTATTTTCAGAGTATAGAAATGCATTCAAAGATCTCCTTAAATATTATTCGATTGATTGTGCCCAAAACAAATTTGGCAAAATGGATACCTCTCAACCTTTGGCTCTTAACCAAAGAGGTTCTCATACTCCTATATTAGATAGCGAAAATGAATTTATGAACAAACCTTCATTAAAAAATAATAATAATTTTACATTTTGTTTTTTAATGATTTATCTAATTTTTATTAACCATAATTTATTTTTAACTATTAAATATCTAAAAATAACCAACAATAGCCATTTAGAAACCAAAGAAACCTATTTGTTAACTTTCCTTTGGTGATACGATAATGTAAAAATGATTTGATCTTGGACAAGCCTTTGAGAGATTTGCAATATAGTATAGGGCATCCTTGAAATTACAGCATTGTCTTTCTAATTTGCTTTGTTTTCTATACTTGTATTGCCCAAGCCTTTCATTCAATCCCCTTGAGATTATAGCATTGTCTTTTTTATTTGCTTTGTTTTACTTTTCTATGCTTGTATTGCCCAAGCCTTTCACTCCATTTGGTCCCCAGTAGGGCCTTCAAGTAGTCTAGACAGAAATATAAATGCCATGTAACATCACATCTACATTTAAACATGAGAAGTATTCACCGATTTTGCATTATCTTGTGGTTGAGAAATTTCACGTGGCTTGCACGATGAAGTAATGCAATACAATTCAAAATAATATGATATCATATCAATGGCTTACGTTGTATTTCAGTGATGGGTAAAATACATTTAGAGGTAAAATAAATCTATTCCTTGGTTGTGTGAGAAAATAATATTAATCCACATTTAAAAGCTCTAAATGTCTCTGGCCATTCTTCATATCGTTCATGGAATGAAACACGTAGAGCAGTTCTTTGCCTTTCAATTAGGAGCTTTGAATTGCCTTTCAATTGGGCTGCACTTAATATTGTTGGCCCACTCCACCCTGTTAAAGGGGTTATGTGCCGCGCCTATCCTTTCTGGTTAATAATATATGTCACTCTTACCCATTATGTGGAAGTCACAATCTTATTAGCTGCATTCTTTATCATCCTAAGAATGCCAACTAGGAGGTGATTTTTTTGATCCTCTGGAATCCCTGCCTTATTCAGACTAAGTTATTTTATTGTTGCAGCAGGCCTGCAAGAAAGAAACAAAACAATAATGGGTAGAGCCCCTTGCTGTGAGAAAATGGGTCTGAAAAAGGGGCCCTGGACTCCCGATGAAGATAAGGTGCTTGTTGAGTATATTCAGAAAAATGGCCATGGAAGCTGGCGTGCTCTTCCTAGACAAGCTGGTCTGTATAGAATAGAATTGGATTGATTTCATTTAGACCCACATAGAAAATCATTTTGCATTTGATAAAATAGTAATTGGGTAACTATATATAGATTTTGTTCATCATATAAGGAACTTCACAATTTTATCCCTGGTCTGTTTATAGGAATTTGGCTAGCATTGCATGCATATCCCCATATAATTTCATTTTGAATTGGAGGAATACTAATACTCATTTGGTAAAATGAAGAATTCAGATAGATTTTGACTGTCATATAAGAAACTCAAGAGCTTTGAGTATCATATAAGAAACTCAAGAGTTACATCTGTGTTATGTATAGGAGGAATTGTTTACATATGTATAAGCACACATACAATCATTTGCATTGCAGGAAGAATAGAGTTTAAGATAGTGTTATATATATTCAAAACAAATATTGATGGAAATACTCACATTTCTAAAGTTCTAATAGAATTAGAGTTCGTAAAAAACAAAATCATACAATTACAACAAGTCGTTAAATAGCAGAACATGAAGAGAAGAACTTGTTGATCCTTCAGAATGTAAGGAATTTCACAATTTTCGTCGCTATAGGGACTGTTGATTCTCATGTTGGCAGATCGAATTAGGGTCTGTGCTGCTTAGTTAATGAAATGGCTGATTGAATGGAAACAAGAAAAAAAAAAATTGTCTGACTTAATTCTGTAGATAGGTAGAAAATATGACAGTTTGCAGCTATGGGTATATGTAGAAACCATATTTATGTTGTGAGTTTATACTGCTAGGCTTGAGGATTTTCTGTATAGAATTGTTACAATTGATTCTCAATTGGGCAGACTGAATTGTGTGGGATCATAAAGGTCAAGAGGTAAGTTGGAATAATTTTGGTTTATCTTGTTTGTCTGATTGTGTTTGGGCGTTTATGCAGCTAGCAAATGAGTATCTGATTTGAGAGAATATGTTTCTCAACTGATTGTGTTTGGGTGCTTATGTAGCTGACGAATGAGTATCTGACTTGAGAGAATATGTTATATTTGAGATCATGAGTATATCTCAAGAATATCTGGAGAGACTGTATAAATGTTGTAAATTCATCTTATTTTAAGATATTTTTGTCCATGCAAAGCTTCTAAGAGGTTTCCTGGAATAGGTCTGATTTTCCTAAGCATAGGTTTGATCAAAATGTGTGTACTTGTTCTTTCTGACATATGTCATTTTTAGATTCAATTGTATTAGATTTATTTTGAAAAACAAATCTCACAGAATTGAATTCAGATTTTCTTTTAATTAAAAACACTGCTTTCTTTTGTTTATGAGATCTCATTTGAGTTTAAAATGATTTTTTTTTTTAAGGTCCTGTTTGATTCTAACATGGTTATACCTATGAAACTATACAGTTGCATTTGGGTTTTTGCGTAGTCATAAATGTGTTTAGGTGACTTGGGAGATTCAAACGTTTTTCATGTGAACTTATGTTGAGAATATATGGAATGTGTATGTGCACAGGGCTTCTTCGGTGTGGGAAGAGTTGCCGCCTGCGTTGGACAAATTACTTGAGACCCGATATTAAACGTGGCCCATTTGCACCAGAAGAAGAAAGAACTATCATTCAGCTGCATGCAATTCTAGGCAACAGGTAGTAAAAATCTAAACACAGATAAAACATAAAACATGGATTTTGCTTCGTCAAATGTTGTATATGTATTGACCAAACTACTGTACTATAGATGCTATTGCTACAAGTGTTGGGTAATGAGTGCACTAAAAGGTTGTGTTGTACGTTTAGTTATGGGCAATAACTATATGAAAAGCTGTTTGCCACTTCTGGCTAGTGATATCGTACTACATTTAAATCTGTTGCTATTTTTGTCTCTAGGTTTAACTACTACTTTTAAAAGTATTATGTTTGTACTATTAGTAGGTTTAGTAAGTTTTTAATATATTGGTTATCTGCTGCAGGTGGTCTTCCATAGCTTCCCAGCTGCCTGGCAGAACTGATAATGAGATCAAGAATTTCTGGAACACCCATCTGAAGAAAAAGCTGCTGCGAATGGGACTCGATCCTTCGACCCATGCACCCAAATCTGAGATACCCACTGCAAATGGGTCACAGGAATCTCAGTCCTCAGCCCTCATGAGACACATGTCTCAGTGGGAAATTGCAAGGCTTGAGGCTGAAGCAAGGCTGTCAAGGGATTCAATGCTCTCATCTTCATCTTCCTCTTCTCATAATAAGTTGATGGGAAATGAAAATGCAGAAGCCCAAGCCAAAGCACCCACTGATCTTTTCTTGAAGCTTTGGAACTCAGAAGCAGGCAAGGCCTTCAGGAAAGAGCCAATTATGAATATCACCAAGAGTAACAACAACCTCAATATTGAGAATCCCCATGCCCATGGGCTAGATCATGAACTTGGGAATGCCTTTTCATGGACAGTTACAAGTCCTCAGCTGACACTAAGCCCAGTTTCATCCTTTTGCTCTGGATGCAACTCTGATCAGCTTAACATTGATCACCCAGATGGATTCATTCATAAGGAAGACAATTCAGCTGATTGGGTTGGGATTTCCAGATCCCATGATTCTTCCTCTAGGGGCCAAACAGAAAGCAACAAGCCCACCACCCTTGAGGACTCCTCTAGCTCTGCTGAATTAGCCCACAGCCATGATGCTCTTCATAACCATGACATTCAAGGCTTGGCAGACCTGCTTCTAGACTTCCCTGATAACAGTACTGCCAATACTACCTGTAATAACACCCCCAACAACATCAGCTGCATGATGACAGAATTGAGCACAAATTATCAGCAACAGTCAGCTTGGGCATGGCAAGAACTTCACCTTGATGAGGACAAAGATTACTGGAATAATGTACTTGTAGCTCATGCTCAGACGTCATCTGCACAATCTTCATAAATGCCTAATCTTGTTAACACCAACCTCAGCAATCAAGTTTTTTATTTAAAGTATAACAGATTTTAAAGAGACCGGAACAGTCATGTTTCTAGCATGGTGTAATACACCTTGATAGACACTCAAAAGTGATGTTCTTTTTAAGTTTTTTGTAAGGTTATTCTCTTGTTGGTTTTTTGAAAGAGTTTTGTTTCCATAAGTTGTGTTCAGAGCATGAATCGAGAGCCATGGCCTCGAAATAACTTCTTGTTTACAATTTCTATTCTAAGTACTGGCAAATGGCCAAACATTTGTATCAATGTAATTTGTTTCTTTTGTGTATTTTAGTGGTATTTTGCAATGCTTTGTATTCTTTGTTCTACAAATTTGTTTCAGTTTTTCTCAATGTGAGGAAGATTTTTTCAATAATTAAAAGTTTATTAATAAATTTCACATGTAATAAGTGCCGTCTATTTTTAGTTTTTGTAGTTAACAATTTTGGACCATGACTGACCCATTTGTATACTTTTATTGGTACCCATAGTGCACAGTTAATGAGGCATTTGTACATAAGCAATGGCAATTTTAAGTGCACGGCTATTGGGGCATCTTTAAGTAGGTATCGGGCAACACTTTAAAATGTGTACTTTTTGACCCTTGTGCACATAATGGATCCCACAGCGTGTGTCATTACTACACAAACACCAAAATAACAACTATAAGCAGTCAAGTCACATACGGAGACAACAACAAAAAAATTGTCAAAATCCGATGTAATGTTTAGGATCTATGAGTGTGCGAAGTTAGCTATAACAGCTGCTGGTATGCTTCCTCTAATGAATAGCCAACTTATGATTCTATCTCACCATAAGTAAAATGAAAAAAAAAGGAAAAAAAAGTTCAACCCCTTTTAATTTGGTTGTTTTATCTAGAAACTAAACATAATAATAAGTATGCTAAAAATTTAATATATTTTTAGATTATAATTTATAGAGGTAGGGGAAGAGCACCAATTACCGCCCATGTACACTGAACCCCCAATTCCTAACTTTAAAGAAACCAAAAGAAAAATAACAAAAAGCCCATTAATAAATTTCACATGTACCAATACCTGACCATTTTTTAGCATTTTTGGACCATAATTGGCTCATTTGTGCACCTTTATTAGTACTCATAGCACATGACTACTGGGGCATTTGTGCATAAGTTTTTTTAAGTACACAATTATCGAAGCATCTTTAAGTAGGTATCAAGTGACACTTTGAAATTTGTACTTTTAGACCTTTCTCACATACCAGATCCCATAATGTGCATTGTTACTACCCAGAAGCCAAAACAATAGCTATAAGCAATTAAGTCGCATTCAGAGACAACAAAAAAAAAATCATCAAAATCCGATGTATCGTTTAGAATCTGTGGTGCTCAAAGTTAGCTATAACGGCTATTGATACACTTCCCTAGGAATTATTTCTTTTACATGTTGTTTGTAGTATTGAAATGAGAAGATTGGTTTTAAAAGTTCACTCCTTTTTTTAAGGGTGTTTATTGGATTGACACAATTCGTGTATCAATGTTTATTATTGATTTTATTTTTTTATTTTTTCTTTTGAGTTTTGATTTATTTCTAAAATAAGATGTGATTTAGTTATGTTTTTTTTATAGTAGTGTTTTCCACAATATTATATATTATAATTCATTTTCAACTAATTTTAATGGTTGATAGTATTTTTCTTATTTTGATTTAATTTTTTAATTGTAAATTAGAATTGTTTGAAATTTGATGTATTGGAAGTAGAACAACAAAATTTAAATTTAGTCATCTTTAGAATTTTATGTATAGATGCAATTTCATGTGGTTATGTCCCTTCTAGTGTGGTGATGGTGATACAACTACAATGGCATTCTTTAATTGCAAGTACATCCTAATTATATGTTCACACTTCAAAACTTACAATAAACTTATCTGTGAAGGGCCCCCAACTAGAGCTTCTCACCCTAAAATTCACCCCATTCATGAAATAGCAACGGCAACCCCCCACCCCCAACATTTTCTTAAAAAATTATTTGATAAAAGTCACTATCCACAACATTAATCCAAATTTATTTATGATACCTATAAAAGATTTGAAACCCCATAAAAAACATGATAAAAAATATAACAGTAGTAAAACTAATTAATTCATAGATATATCGAGACACTTTGTCATTAATGTACACCTGTGGTGCCCTTCAAATAGTAGGGACGACCCCAACCCCCTATAATTCATCTGTTACCCTAGTACCCATAAGCTAGCAACATCGAACTATCGGCTTGGACTTGGGTTTGGCACGCCTACCCACTTATTCAAAGCATGTTTGTGTTTTCTTTGGATGCCCACTCCCCCCTCTTTCTATAGTTGTAGTATTATTGCACGCACCATCATAGGATATAATGAGCCAACTTATTGAATGAAATGAAACCCCCTACCCCCTACCATTTGAAAGGGAAGGGAGTTGGATTGAATTTAGAGTCATACTCTCATATCAAATTGCAAAATTGATTTAGATTTCTTATAAAACCCTTCAACAAAAACTAGTGTGAATCATTTTTCATACATATATTTAACTAGTATTTATATAGTTCAAGTTTGAGAGAGTGAAGCTCTCCTTATCATTTTATTGTGAATGTAGGCATAACTCAAGTAATATAATGTTTTTATTAGGAAAAACATGTTGGGGGGATAGAATATATCTTATAATGGTAAGATTGAATAACAAGTTGGCTATCTACTCACATTCACCATGTATACAAGATCTAAATTGAAGACAATTCAAATAAATTTTATAAAACAAGCAATTTTCTTTATTATTTTTTTATATTTGGTTAATGGGAGATAAGAATTAGTTGTAAACTATTATATTGCTAAAAAGTGTATATTTTATTTTTTCCCAAACGAATTTGTTTTGATTGAGTTGTTTTCATTGTAAAGACTTGTGTATATGTAATGTATTTCAACACAAAAATTTGTGATTAACTCAAGATTTAACTTATTTTTTCTACATATATTACAAAGAACAATCTCAATCTTTAATTAATGTGTTCTTTATCCTCAAATCAAATCAAATTCACACACACACACACACACACACACACATATATATATGAGAGAAGTGATGGCTGTCACAAGTTTCACAAGTTAACTTTTCATTCATGGAGTTGGGTCAGCCTTATGTCATAAATAGAAAGAACAACTCAATTCAGTCTCTATCCGTATAGGATGAATCTTAAAAGGTTGACGCTTTAACATTTCCTTTTCAAATAAGTCATGAGGATTAACAAGTAAATTTATTTTACTCCCCTTAGATATGATGGCTTAAAGGACTCACAAATAACATGTTAGGAGACACTTTTGAGATTTCCAACATTCTAAGTTTTATTAAGTATAAATAAATTTGTTCATAATAATATAATAATTTAAATGTATGAGATACCAGCTTTTTTAAGAAATGTGTATTTTAAATTTTTATAATAAAATATTTTTTCAATGAATAAATGTGTCTGATTTTATTAACAATTAATAATGTACATATTAAGAGAATGCACTTTTGGAGATAAGGTGTAGTAATTTGTACCATTCATACACCTTATTTCTAGAGAAAATGCAAATGGATAAAAGGTCACATTATGATTCATGATGTGATGAGGGTTATATAGATTTATAATATTATGAATATGGTCTAAGGGACATATGGAACCATATCTATAGAAATGATGTAGTGATTTAAATAGTACTTTAGAAACTTGCATTAGAATATCAAGATGATAATGGTAAGTTTCTTGTGTAATATTTACGTGCACATAAATATTTTGAGCTATCATGATATGAAAACTAAGTACTTTAGAAAAAAATTATCAACAAGGTTATCACATAGAAAATTAATGTTCTAATGAGTTGGTATTTTTGAATTGTATATTTCTTGGGTCCCATTAGATATGTCAAAAATTGTTGATATTTAGGTTTACACTTTTGTATACCCACTTTTGTATACCCATGTACCAACATGAAAATCTTCCAAATATGAAAATTCACTTAAAAGATAGGTCATCGTATTTTAAAATATTTTCAAGGAAATAATAGATCTATGAAGGGAAAAGGGGAAGGACTACTTAAAAAACAACTAGGAAATTTTTCATAAGATTTATAATCATACTCTATATAAAGCTCATTTACCTTAAAGAAACAAATTCTATGGGAAAAGGGATTGATATGTATATAATTTTAATATTAGAAATTCTAAAATTACAGAAACAAGTCTTGTGACCCGTTTTCAATCGGTTTGATCAATTTTTTCCATTTTAGCTTAATTTTTATTTATTTTCTGTCCGAACTTTCTCAATTCTTCCCAATTTGACCTAATTTGACTTAATTTGACCAAATTTAGGCCTCTAGACTTCGGTTTGATTCATTTGTCCTTTTAGGTTTAACTAATCTCTTTCTTTTCTAGCAATTCTTCTAAAGTTAAATAAATAAATTTAATAATTTATTTATTTGTCCCCTTTGCCCATTAATTAATTTTTATTTATTTTATTTAATTAATATTTTCATAAATGTGAATAATAAATCAATAAATTATATTTATTAATTTTATTTATATTCTTCCAAAATAAAGATATTTAATAAATTTTATTTATTAATTCATCTTTATCTTTTCTTTAGATGAGATATTTAGTAAATTTTAATAATTAATTATCTCTATTCATTCTCTCATATGAGGATAATATCTGTTTTTTCTTATTTATATTTAATTCTCCATATCTTCCCAATTTTCAAATTTGGGAAACTAATATCTTTCCTTAATTGTCAAAAATCACTCTTTTTGGCAAATATCTAATTTATCTTAATTTCAAATTTGAAAATGAGATATGCACATTCAAAATTCAGCTTTCTTCCTTTTCCTTTTGTTTATTTTCATCTTCTTCATCCTTCCTCAAATGGCAGCTTTGTTGTGCGCTCAATCAGGTTTGTTTGATTAACCAAAAATATTTTCAATCTCGTATGTTCGTCAAGTCTCGAGTTTTCTATAAATTGAGGTCTCTTTCATCAATCAAATCATCTAGTTTTAAGTATTGTTACTTTGTTGAATCCACTTAGTAATCTAATTTTCATGCATCGTCAAATCCACTTAGTAATTAGCAATTAATATTTCTATCTTGCATAATCACATTCCTAGGAAATCTCGAACATTTCATATTTGTACCTATACAATGAGAGTGTATTAGAGATGAAATGAAGAAGAACGGAGCTTTACTGAAGAATCATGAAAGCAATGGTTTGCATTTAATTCATGTTTCATTTTAGTAGTTCTATTGGCTAGAATAGGAATTATTTGCATGTTATTTAAGTTTGTGACTAGCTTAGATCAATTTCATGTATTTGTTTGATTTCTTAACCTGATTTTCCTCATCTATAGTTATTATATTATATTTATATTAATCCTACTTAAATTATATTCTATATTATATTATTTAATATAATATTATATTATATTATATTATATTATATTATATTGAATTATATTATATTATGTTGTTTTTTATTAATATAAATAAATATTATATTATATTCATATTAATTCTAATTAATCTATTATATTCTCTCATATTCTCTACTTTCTAAAGAGAAAAACAGTTCTACTAGCATTTGGAAGGAACTAGGTCATGTCTTGTTTTGTTTTACTTTGGTATCATTCCATTTATTATGTACATGGACACATGCTATTGTATCTATATTGTTTACTTTATTTTTAGGTAATACTCTTGTTTTACTTTTAATACATCTATATAAAATCATAGTTTAATTTCAAGATTTTATAAATACGACAAATAATTTTCAAATTGAAAATAAAGTATTAAGAGTTTTTGTTAATACATTATCATTATATTTCACTTCTTATTATGAAATATCTCTAAACATTAATAAAATAATTTCAAAATAACTCTAAAATAAAATAAAATGACTATAAATAAATATAATAATTCTCGAAAGAAATTAATGAATATATTTAACATATTTATATTAACAATTCTAACAATTACATGATAAACTGATAATATCAAAAATGAATGGCATGATGATGCATGATAAGGTGATGTATCTCCATCATGATAATGTTCAATGTGGCCAAACAAACAAAGGAAATGAAAGGTATCAACATGGCCTTTCCACCAATGGGTATGTTGTATGTTGAAGAAATAGATATTGATGTAATTGAGAAAGGTGATTGATAAGTGGTGACTTGATTATTTCAATTTCTTAATATTCATTCATTTTCAACTCCTAAAACAAATGAAAATAACATCCACTTTGCCATAAAAATATAATCCACAGGTAACATAAACTGAATTTATGTTCCCAATTCAAACCCACCAACTAAAAATAATCTATTTTCCTAAAACAAACGCCCAAATGCTTAGATCAACATATACACATTAAATATACATATCTCAACAGCTACGAAACGTATATACATTAAATATATACCTCCACAGCTTTGAAACATGATAATTCTAGGCTTTGATTGGCACGCATCTCCACTTCTTAAAAACTGGACACAATTATTGGAAGAAAAATTCTCTCGAGTTGCGTGTGGAAACATTCCATATCTTTAATATCTTTCATTCTCTTTGCTCAGAGTATTTTGAATGCTTGCCTATTAAACTTTTAGCAGACAAAGGATGGATGCTTTTAGCACTAGACAACAGAGGTAAATGTTGTGTTTATTCTTTGTCAATTCTTAGACAACATTTTATGTATAGTTCTTTAATATATGGAATTTTAATATTAAATTCTTATCCATTTCTTTAGTAATATATATTAAAGATGTTTTAGGATTGACACTTTTTCAATAAATGTTTATTTATACTATCTAATATTAAAATTTTATTAATTTCTTTTACAATTTGATCAAATTCTACATCGATATGTAGTGACATATAGGAAAATAAGACGTTTCAAGATTGACAAAGTGAAATCTTTGCCCAAAAAATGTGTATTTATAGAGACATTTTACAAATTTGTAAATGTACATATTAAAATTTCACTAATTTCTTTTACAACTTGATCAAAGTACATGAGGATGATGTAGCAAGATGAAAGAAAACAAGATGTTTCAACATTGACAATGTGAAATGTTTACAAGGAACATTTATTTATCACAACATTTTACAAATTTGTAAATCTATATAATACTTTTACTAATTTTGTTTGTATCTTGATTTAGTTACATGAGGATGATGTCGCTCAAGATGAAGAAAAACAAGATGTTTCAAGATTGACAAAGTGAATTTTTTTTCAAATATTTATTAGTAATGACATTTTAAATACAAATTTATAAATACCTAATATTAAGCTATTACCAAGTCTCAAATTTGTTGTTAGCGTTGGAGTAATTTTAGGATAATTATCTAATTATTTATCAATTAGGTTCTTTAATTTTTTTTTTCACTTAAGGTAAACTTGGGTGCTTTATTTTATCTAGGTGTTATACCTTTTTAGTCTGAGTTCACTTAGACGCACTTCTAATTAGCTTTTATAGCTTTTAGTTGAGCTTAATTTAGCTCCTACTTTGCATTGCTTTAATTCTTCTAATTTTACAATTAAGACATCTCTTGCTTTCTATAAAGCAAGTCATTCATTCATTATAATTGTACCTTCAATCTTGAATCTTCAATTCTTTTGTGCAATAATACATAATTCTCTAGTTGTTATAAAGCATATAATATTTGCTTGATCTCTTTTTTGTGATATGTGTTTTGCTTGTAGATGATTCTTGGCTCATGTGGTTGATCATTAACTTTTATAGTTAGATTCCTCTTTGTTGCTATGACAATTTCCCTTTCCCACCAATAAGCATAAACATCACACTCTTTTTGTGATATGACAATGACCATTTCCCATTCCAACATATTAGTGATGCAAGCGCATCCAAGCTCATAAGCAATCCTACATCACCAAAATAAAGGATTGGGTAGTTTTATAAGACCCCCCAATCTCAATTGCATCAATTGGTGTAACCATTGCATCCTTTTATGATGTGACAATTTGTCATTCTCACCAATCAAAATAACCATTGTACCACATTTGTAATATGAAAATGACAATTTCTCATTCCAACCCATTAGTGGAACCATTGCACTCATTCGCAATATAACAATTTTTCATTCTCACATATCAACATAACCATTTGATGCAGTCAAGGTAGGGAGATCCAATGAAGGATAACCCATCCTTGCAACCTAACACAAACACCATGCAAGATATATCGGTAACCAGTAACACAATGACAAAAATAGCAAAAAGAACAACCAGTAACATCACATAATACATAGCCGGTAAACAGTATGAACAATTATTATAATAGTTTGAAGTATTACACATGCCACATGTTGGACTGCAACCCAGGATTACAAAACAACTCTTACAACTTAGATCTACGATCCGCAGATCATCCTCTCAACAAATCATTATCTGATAACAACTTCCACTGTTCTGCATTGATCCGGACCTCAGCCATCCCGACTTCAGTCTCCCTGAGCCAAAATCTCGTCATAATCAATATACAAATCTAACATCCGCAAATCTTCTGCTCTGCGAATAGGTCTTTGGTAACAGTCTACATTATTTTGCACTGGTCCGGACTTCAACCATCCCAGCCTCAGTCTCCCCGAACCAGAATCTCTCTAGAAAATACATCTTGCTCGATCTTGAACTTCTGCCTTCTATCCTCTGTCATATGTCTTCTCAAATGATTCACAAACTTCTTTTTATACTATCCGCAAATAATAATAACTTGATCAAGTCGGCCCAAAGACCAACCGGTTCATGAAACGTGTAAACAATAACAAGTCGGCTCAAATCACTAAGAACAACTTCCAATGCACAAAACATCACGCGGTCTTCCGAGAACATCAGAAAAGACTCAAGAAACATAAATCAATGACCCGCAAGTCACAGAAATCAGTCGCAACCCGATCCAACTTTGCTCAACACACTGCAAGATTAACCAGTAAGAACATATCAACCGGGCCAATACCAGAATCGATATCTCACCGGAATCAAATCCAAATGCCATGAAACTCGAACACGACAAAGACCACAAACTCAAGGGAATAAATTCAAATCCACAACGCTAAACTCTCAAACACGAAAAAATGCCACGATCTCCAAGCAATTCCACTGATAACTACCCAACCAGTAAGAACTACATCGATGCTCCTCCATCACCATTACACCTCTTAAATATGATCTAAAAATTATAATTTCTCATTCCAACCTACCAGCATAACTATTATACCCTTTTGTGATATGAAAAATGTCCATTCTAATATATCAACATAACCATTGCACCTCTGAAATATGATCTAACAATTGTAATTTCTCATTCCAACCTACCAGCATAACTATTATACACTTTTGTGATATGACAATTTTCCAATCTCACATATCGACATAGCCATTGCACCTCTTAAATATGATCTAACAATTATAATTTCTCATTCCAACATACCAACATAACTATTATACTCTTTTACAATATGATAATTTTTTCATTCTCACTATCCACATAACCATCCTCTTAAATATTATGTAACAATTATAATTCCTCATTCCAACGTACCAACATAACTATTACAGTCCTTTACGACAATGACAATTCCTCATTCCCACCATTGAGCAAAACCACCATTGTGCCAACGCATGATAAAATTGCTACTCAATTAAATGCTTGCAAGACTTTTATAGATAACGTATATAAACTTTCATTCTCATTTATAACTGCTAAAAGCCAGAATAACCATTTTCTGCACAGCAAGAGTACAGAAGGTCCAGAAAATAAATACATTTTGGAAACCAGCTATTCAGCCACATTTATGTCCAAAAAATCAGCATAGCTTACCTGGATTTTTTTTGGCCACATACAGTAAGGATGAAAAAATGGTGAAATCTGTGAGACCACGTATTATATATTTTAATATTACTACCTCTGTTATTGATTCTCTTGCATTCATTAAAATTACCTAGGAAAAAAATCACCATTTTCACAGTCCCTGAATGCCAGTTAATAATAGCAAAGACAGTTTCACAGTATTTTATGGTAAGGTCTGAACAGATCAGAATAGAATGGCATGAAAATCTTCTACTTGTTTAACATATTTCTATTAACAATTACAACAATAACATGAAAAAAGTGATAATATTAAAGCTGAGTATAATGTTAAAGGAAATGAAAGGTATCAACATGGCCTCCCCACCAATGGGTATGTTGTATGTCGGAGATAAATAGATATTGATGTTCTTGAGAAAAGTGATTGATAAGTGGTGATTTGATTATTTCAGATTTTTAATATTCATTCATTTTCAATTCTTAAAATAAATGAAAATAACATCCACATTGCAGATTTTTAAGATTATTCAATTTCAATTCCTCTCCACATTGCATTTAATCATAAAAGTAAAATTCAAACGTAAGATAGCTGAATTTATGTTCCCAATTCACACCCACCAACTAAAAATAATCCATTTTCCTCAAAACAAACACCCACCCAAATGCATAGATCAGTTGACATATATACATTAAATATACATATCTCAACAGCTACGAAACATATATACATTAAATATATAATTCTAGGTTTTGATTGGCACGCATCTCCACTTCTTGAAAATTGGACACAGTTATTGGAAGAAAAATTCTCTTGAGTTGCGTGTGTGGAAACATTCCATATCTTTAATATCTTTCATTCTCTTTGCTCATAGTATTTTGAATGATTGCATATTAAACTCGTAGCAGACAAAGGATGGATGCTTTTAGCACTAGACAACAGAGGTAAATGTTGTGTTTTTTTTTGTTTTTTGTTTGTCAATTCTTAAACAACATTTTATGTATAGTTCTTTAATATATAGATTTTTAATATTAAATTCTTATCAATTTCATATAAGTAATATATACGAATGATGTAATATGAAGAAAAACAAGATGTTTTAGGATTGATAGTTTTTCAATAAATGTTTATTTATATTATCTATTATTAAAGTTTTATTAATTTCTTTTATAACTTGATCAAGTTCTACATGGATGATCTAGCAACATACAAGAAAATAAAAAAGTTTCAACATATATATTTTACAAATTTGTAGATGTACATATTAAAATTTCACAAATTTCTTTTACAACTTGATCAAAGTGCATGAGGATGATGTAGCAAGATGGACGAAAACAAGATGTTTCAACATTGACAATGTGAAAAGTTTACAAGGAACATTTATTTATCACAACATTTTACAAATTTGTAAATGTATATAATAGTCTTACTAAATTCATTTGTATCTTGATCAAGTAATATGAAGATTATGTAGCACAAGATGAAGAAAAACAAAATGTTTCAAAATTGGTAAAGTGAAAATTTTCTCACTAATATTTATTGATAATGATATTATATAAATTTGTAAATGACTAATATTAAGCTATTAGCAAGTCTCAAATTTGTTGTTAGGTTCATATTTGTTGCTATGGCAATTTCCCTTTCCTACCAATTAGCATAAACATCGCACACTTCCTGTGATATGACAATGACCATTTCCCATTCCAACATATTAGTGATGCAAGAGCATCTAGGCTCACAAACAATCCTGCATCACCCAAAAAAAAAGATTGGGTAGTTTGATAAGATCCTCCAATCTCAACTACATCAATTGGTGTAACCATTGCATTGCTTTATGATATAACAATTTCTCATTCCCACCAATCAACATAACCACTATACCACTTTTGTGATATGACAATGACAATTTCTCATTCCAACCCATCAGTGGAACCATTGCACCCATTTGCGATAAGACAATTTTTCATTCTCACATATTGACATAACCATTGCACCTCTTAAATGTGATCTAACAATTATAATTTCTCATTCCAACCTACCAGCATAACTATTATACCCTTTTGCGATATGACAATTTTTCATTCTCACATATCGACATAACCATTGCACCTCTTAGATATGGCCAGCCTTAGACCACACACACTAAGCAACATATTAAGTCTAGAGGATGTTAGTCAACTCTGAGTGTTTAACACTTTTAAGCCTAGAAGTGTATTCTTAGTATGACCACATACATTAAGCAACATATTAAGCCTAGAAAATGTTAGAGTTGTTTAACACTTTTAAGCCTAGAAAATGTTAGAGTTGTTTAACACTTTTAAGCCTAGAAGTGTAAGCTTAGTGTGTGTGATTTAAGTCGTTCCCTTAAGGATGATCTAACAATTATAATTTTTCATTCCAACCTACCAACATAGCTATTATACCTTTTTTGCAATATGATAAATTTTCCATTCTCACGTATCGACATAACCATTGCAACCTCTTAAATATGATCTAACAATTATAATTTCGCATTCCAACCTACCAACATAACTATTACACCTCGCATTCCCGCCAATCAGCAAAACCATTGTGCCAACCCATGATAAAATTGCTACTCAATTAAATGCCTGTAAGACTTATATAGATAACGTATATAAACTTTCATGCTCATTTATAACTGCAAAAATCCACAATAACCATTATCCACAGCAAGAGTACTTACGGTTCAGAAAATAAATACATTTTGAAAACCAGCTATTTCAGCCACATTTATGTCCAAAACATAAGCATAGCTTACACAGAATTTTTTTGGCCACATACAGTAAGGATGAAAAAATGTTGAAATCTGTGAGACCACGTATTATATATTTTAATATTACTTCCTCTGTTATTGATTCTCTTGCATTCGTTAAAATTACCTAGGAAAAAAAATCACCATTTTCACAGTCCCTGAATGCCAGTTAATAATAGCAAAGACAGTATTCTATCGTAAGGTCTGAACAGAATGACATGAAAATCTTCAACTTGTTTCTTCTCCAGCTTGACGAAGCTCAATTACGTCATCTACATTTATTATTGCAGTAGTTAATGGCAGAGAGATATGGCTTTTACTCACAATCCAACTATCGTTTCTCATTTATCAGCTTGTAATTTATGAAGAATTTTAATGCAAGTCAGAGGAGTTAAATTCTCCTGTCAAAAAAATAATGGCACCAACAAATTCTTTCTTGACTGAATGCTACTTTTGAACAGGCCATGTTAAAACTTAATGAATATGTTATACGTTTTTTGAAAAAATGGTAGACTTCGTACTTACAGAATTCAATCCTCATCAAATTCTATATATATATAAAAACTATTATACAATCTAATTCAAAAATCTTTTAGCAATTTCTATTATGGATTGTGGAAATCTGATATCATTAATTATCTATGTATACAGAATATAAGTCCTTAATATTTCTCTCTTTATACCATCGTCCTCATCAATTGTGTTCAATCAATTGAATTACAAACTTTTCTCTTGATAAATATTTTAATTTTTATTTATTTATTTAAAAATATTTTATTATAAATAAGAAATTATTTACTTTTTATTTTTATGTACATATACATGTATTCATAGTATTATAATTTCTTTTATTAATCAAAGTTTTAAAAAACTTATCATAAATATTCAAATACAAACTTATTTTTTGATTTTGTAGTTATGCATGCAATATTTTGTTTATTAGTACTTGTCGTTATGTTAGTAGATTGCAATCGGTTGCAATCGATTTTTGTTAACTCGTTATTAGTACTTGTCGTTAGGCAATGCTATTGTAATGAAAATTCATTTGTTGTGCTAATATGGTTATTAAAAAAATTTATTTTATTTTATAGTATAGATGCACATTTGTTAACAATATAATTTACAAAAATTATTTTTGTTGCAAACGATTGGCTAATATCGTTTTGCCTCTTATAGGCAGGTTTCTCGGAACAACGCAGGTTTTTCGGAATCACCACGCATAATCTCTGCAATTTTGGGGGGCATTTTTCACAATGCCACTCCTCCTTAGCGGGCTTTGCTCTTTGGCATGCATATGCATTCTTGAAGAAGATTCATACAACCTCTACCTCTGTAGGGAATAGAAAATGTATAGCATTTTTTTTTACTATTTATGTTAATACTTTGTTTATAGTTTGCATGAGATGTTTCTTATTATTGCATTATTTAAGGTTTACAATTAGTCATGTAAAATCTAATTGTTTATAAGCTTGACTGTCATTTATAGAATAGTCGTATTCCTAATTTACCTGCACCACATTTCAATTTTCGGACAAGCAAATAATATTTTATTAAGGTTTATTGTTGTTTAAGTTTTTAAATTATTAATTTTATTTGATTTTTTAATATATGAATAATAATTTGAAAATTTTAATGTTATAATTAGATGTACTTTATTTGAATATAGAGTATAAATTGATTATTAAATTTTATAAGTTGATTATTAGTAGTGCTTACTTTAAAATATATATTTTAAAATTATTATTTAAAAAAAATCATATCTATTTCAAAATTATAACAATTTTTTTTTAAAAATTATGATTCTTAAAATTAATAAATAATTTGAATTTTCAAGGATTAGAAAATATAATTTTATAAATAAATAAAATACATATTAAACTTTTTGTACAAAAATATTATTTAAAATATATAAATATTTTTATAGTAAATTTTGCATTTTATATTTTACTTCTCAATTGAAATTTTGTATTTTATTTATTTATTTATATCATTTTTTAGTATAATTAATTGTTATAATGACTTTACTTTTTATTACTTAATTAGTTATTAATAAAATTTAATTGAACAAATCACAAACAAATATTTCTTTTTCAAATATTTCTTTTGTTTTTTTAAATATTTTTATTTTTCTTAAATATATATGTAAAATTTGTAAGTTTAGAATATATAAAAAGAATTGTCTTTTCACTCCAACTATCACGGACTTTGGGATGAGCCCGTGCGGCACCGACGTTCTTTATCATACTAAGACAAAAATGCCTCAAGATGCAGAACTTCGGCCTATGCCTCTCCCCAATGTGTCGATGCGGAAGGCACAATAAACTAATCGGATCTGTCCCAAAAGAACAAGGATGCAAAACATGGACCAAAGCAATGCAAAATAAAAGAACACGAACCCAATGAGGAAGTGGGTTGAGTTGCCCAGAATCCACTATTATGATGCCAATGTACAAGGTGGATAGGATATTGTGTTGAAGAACACAGATCACCCCCAATATGAGAAGTCCCTTATCAAGTCCACTTGATTAGACCCAAAATACAAAAGAGCTCCTTGCTCAAGTAGTCTGACTGACTTGCCAAAAGGAGAACCAAGTTCGCTCCTTGTCTTCAAGTCCCGTCGCCTCGCTACTTTTTGCACTCTCTGAATGCTTGTCTGAAAACATGATCTGCTTCCATCTAATGCTGATTGATGCCTTTGCAAATGAAAGTTGCCTCACTTTTATAGAGGCGGCCTCGGACCCAAATCCGCATAGGTCAGGACCCAAATGCCCTAACCGCTCGGCCCTATCTCGCATAGGTCAAGACCCAAATGCCTAACCGCTCGGACCCATAAGTGATCCGCTCAATGAGAATGCGCGTTCACCGCCAAGTCACCCCGTTGGAATAAATCCCGATGCGAAATACATACAACCCCACCTTGGGGAAATAAAAATAGGTCCACTTCGGCCCCATGCAGGTCGGCCCACTCTGCCCTTAGTGCGGCCCCATAACATCCTCCCCCACCAAACTCGTGGCAACGTCCCCGACACCTATGCAGCCTACTCTGTGCTCTGGGAGGAAAACCACTCACGCTTATGTTGTCTTAGAAGGGTTCCTCTGCTCAAGGAAATACATGATGATCTCCTCATCTCGCCACGCTCCCAAGTGGCCGATTCAGGTCCCTGTCCCTCAAATACAACCAGGAACTCACGGATGTGTCGATTCCGCCCTCCTAGAATTCGCATGGCTAGGACCTATGTGACATGCAGTTCAGGGTTGTCAAGGACATTTGCTGGTCCTTTGTGTGGAATGTTTCTCACTAAGTCTTCCTCATCGAGGTGATGGGGTCTTAGCTGAGAAACGTGGAAGACTGGATGGGTCCTCGAATGCAGAGGCAAATGGAGTTTGTATGCAACCGGGTTGATTTTCTGAATCACCTCAAAAGGCCCATCAAACCATCTAACCAAAGATGTGCTCAATCCCTTGGGCACCTTGAACCGATGTTGGTCCATGTGAATGAGTACCTTGTCGCCCACGTTGAATTCGAGCTTCCTCCTGTGTCAATCGACAAATTTCTTCATGCGATCGGAAGCCTGAGTCAAGTGATACCGTGCCAAATCTACTCTTTCATTCCAAGTCTACAAGAGGTCGGTAGCACTGACATCTGCACCTCGATAACCTATCAACACTGTATGTGGTGTGAGGGGTTCTTGTCTCGTGGCTAGCTCGAACGGACTATACTTGGACGACTCACTCTTCTACAAATTGTAGGAGAATTGAGCCGCATCAAGTAGTCTAGGCCAGTTCTTCTGATCCGATGACACAAAGTGTCTCAAATAATCCTCAAGGATCCCATTGATCCATTTTGTTTGACCGTCGGTTTGTGGGTGAAAGCCTAAGCTCATCAGCAACCGAGTCCCAACCAACTTGAACAACTCTTGCCAAAAGATTGAGGTGAACCACGCATCGTGGTCACTCACGATGTTTAATGGAATGCCCCACAACTTAACCACATTTTTTAAAAACAATCCGGCTGCATCTTCAGCCGAACAAGGTGACTTACATGCAATGAAAATAGCATACTTACTAAATCGGTCGACCACGACCAAAATGCTGGCAAATCCATCAACGTTGGGTAATTGTGTGATGAAGTCCATGCTCACACTTTCCCAAGGTCGAACCAGAACTGGGAGAGGTTGGAGTAGCCCTACAGGTTGCATTCTGACAGCCTTGTCCTATTGACAAGTGAGGCAAGTTCTCACATATTTCTCCACATCGTCCCGCATGCTAGGCCAATAAAAGCCTCTTTCTAGCAACGCCATGGTTTGCTTTTGACCTGGATGACCTACCCAGACGGAATCATGACATTCCTGCAAGACATCTTTGTGAACATCTGCCCATTTAGGAAGGTAGACTCGATTGGTGGCATAGTAGAGGACCCCGTCTTGCATTGTGAACCGCCTTGTCTGACCTGCTCGAACCTGCAACACAATCTGCCACACCTGGGAGTCATTTTCCAATCCCTCCTTGATCTTCTCAATCATCACATCGGACAGAATAGCTTGACTTTGGTTGATCACTTCCAAAGCACCAAGTTGTGCTTTTCTGCTAAGTGCATCGGCAACAACATTATGCCGACCCGGATTGTATACCAGATCGAAGTCGAACTCCGCTAGGAATTCTTGCCACCTCGCCTGCTTCGGGGTGAGCTTCGACTGGTTTTTAAAGTAAGTTGAGCTGATGTTGTCCGTCTTGACCACGAACGGAATGCCCAACAAGTAATGCCTCCAAGTCCTCAAACAGTGCACTATAGCAGTCATCTCTTTTTCATGCGTCAGGTAATTCTTTTCCCTGTCATTGAGCTTCCTAGACTCAAAAGCAATTGGATGCTCGTCCTACATCAAGACGCCTCCCATTGCAAAATCAGACGCAATGGTTTGGACTTCAAACAGTTTTCCATACTTAGGCAAGGCTAAGACTGGCTCCTCTGTCAACTTCACCTTCAATGCATTGAATGCATTTTGCTATTTTTCCCCCCACTTCCAACTTTTGTCTTTCTTCAGCGAGTCGGTGAGAGGACTAGCGATCTTGGAGTAGCCTTCCACAAATTTCCGATAGTAATTAGCTAAACCAAGGGATTGTCTTACCTCGTGAACATTCCGAAGTGGCTCCCAGTCCCGTATCGCCTGTAGCTTTTTCGGATCCGGACGAATCTGACCATGTCCCACAATGTGGCCAAGAAACGACACTTCTTCTTGTGCAAACGCACACTTCTCCTTCTTCACATACAAGTTGTTCGCCTTGAGCAAAGAGAACACTTCCCTAAGGTGTTCCTTATGTTCCTCCAAACTCTGGCTGTAGACAAGTATATCATCCAGATATACCACCACGCACTTGTCCAACAATGGCCTGAACACATCATTCATCAAAGTGCTGAAAGTTGCAAGGGCATTCGTCAGACCGAAAGGCATGACCAACAACTCGTAACTCCCATATCGAGTTGTGATGGCAGTCTTCTCCTCATTGCCTGGTGCAATCCTGATCTGATAGTAGCCTTGTCGGCGATCCAACTTGCTAAACACCCTTGCATCTACTAAGCGGTCAAAGCTATCCGCTATGAGAGGGAGTGGATACTTATTCTTTATTGTCAGCTTGTTCAACGCCCGATAGTGCATGTACAGCCGCAACGTCCCTTCCTTCTTGCACTGAAACCAAACTCGAGCAACATAGGGAGATCTTGATGGCCGCAAATAACCCGCCTCAACGAGCTCCACCAACTGTTTCCTCAACTCGGCCATCTCAGGTCCTGAGAGCCGGTAAGGTGCTTTGGCAGGCGGTCTAGCTCCAGCCTTGAGCTCGATCTGATGATCTACATGTCTCCTCGGTGGTAGTATGGCAGGAAGCTTATCCGGCATGAGGTCCAAATACTCATTCAGAACATCTTGGATGGCTGCGGAGTTGGAGTTCTCAGATGATTCTCCTTCTTCCCAACCTCCAAGCAAAGTCACCAGAAACAAGTCGTCCTGACCTCCTCTACAAACTTGCTTTGCACTTAGTGCATTGAGCACCAAATTCAACTCTTTTCACTTCACTATGGGGATCATGCAAGGTCGTTTCGGGTCAAGCACCAAAACACAACCAATGTAGGGTACCACTGTTGCTGATGCACTCCTTAGGAACTCCTGTCCAAGGATGAGCTTGAACTCATTCATCTCGATGGCAACCATGTCAATCGCCCCCTGCCAGGATCCTATACGGATGACCTCCTTCTGGATCTCGCCGCTCACCTTCTTTGCAGGTGCGATGACAGCCTTGAAATGCGACGAAGTTGGTTCCATCTTCAAGCCAAGCTTCTTGGCCTGCCCCACCAAGATATAATTGTGAGTTGCTCCTGAATCTATCATTGCCAAGACCCTCCTCGGCCCAAAGTGCGCTTCGACATAGAACAGCTCATGCTTGTCGGCAATATGTTGGTCTGTGGAGTTGTGCAAGGAATTGAGGAGCTGGAAGGTGCTCATTCTAGGCATCTTCTTCTCTTCGGTCAATAATGCACTGATCCTGCCCCGCTCTGGACAATTCCGTGCCCAGTGATCTTCTCTGCCACAGACGAAACAACTCGGCTCGCGCTCCTTCTTTTTCGAGTTGTTTCCTTCATGGAACATCTTCGGCTTCTTGCTTTTCTTGTCGCCATCTTGACTCGCAGGAGCATCCGTCTTCTTATCCTTTTGACGGAACTGCTTCTTGTAGCTCTCCGTTCAGGCTCCTCCAAAACCCTTAGTCGCATCGCCTTTGTAATCCAGCAACCTGTCTGCAAGAGTCTGTACTTTCTGCCGCCTTAGCTCATCCTTCGCCCAAGGTTGCAAGCCCTTGTTGAAAAGGAATAGCTTCTCGAAGTCATTCAATTTCGAGCATTCCAGATCCAGCACCTGGAACGCCTTCACATACTCGTGGATTGTGCTGGTGTGCTTCAATTCATCGAAGAAAGATCGGATGATCCAATCTGAGTTCCCTAGCCAGAACTGATCATGTAAGGCTGCCTTCAAGTCTGCCTAGGACTTGATTGGCTTCACAGTTTTGCCTGCACGTTCATCCACCTGATGAGTCCGCCACCAAAGCTTCTCACTCCCAGTTAAGAGAGTCGCAATCTCCTTAACCTGGGCCTCATCAGATAACTTAGGCGCACACGACAAGTACTCTTCAACATCCCAAAAGAAGTTGTCCAGGGCTTTGTCATCGCGATCGCCATCATAGGAACCAATCCTTGTCGCCTTGGAAGCCTGTCCACCTCCTTGCAACAATGCATGAAACCAATCACAAACAAATATTTCTTTTTCAAATATTTCTTTTGTTTCTTTAAATATTTTTATTTTTCTAAAATATATATGTAAAATTTTAGATAACATTATTAAAAATTCATAGAATATGTGTAACCGTTCTACTCATTGTTGATATGGTAGATTATGGATAGATTGCAAAACTCAAGAGGAAAATAATAAACATGCAATGCAGCCTATTCTCTAATGCTTTTCTATTTTGGACCATCCCTACAATATCATAATATAATTTCATTTTATCAACCCAATTGTCCACATTGTTTGCTTACACTTCAATGATTTACTCATAGCTAAGAGTGTCTATATTTTTTATTTTTTTTATTAAAAATACCATCCTCTATTTTATAAAGACCAATTGTTCCAATCTTCTAGTAATTGCAAATAAAACTATTTCAAACCCATTTTGGTAAATAATTTTTTAATTATAATTCAATTATTATAATAATATCACCATAAGATTAATATCAATATTTATATTATATTGTTAAATAATAAATATATTAATAATTTTATTTATTTAAAAAATTATTATTAATTGTTATAAATATTAAAATAATATGATAATTAAATTATAATCTACATTACATATTAATTATTATGAAATTAAAAAAAAAAATTATTTGATATAATGAACGATAATTATTTTTTCAACACAAATTTCTTAAAATAATATAATATTTTTTTATCTCTATATTTATGACAATTCAAATTATATAAATAAAATTAATTTTAAATTATAAATTTTCATCTCTTTTTCATTATTCTCCATAAATAGTAACATGGAAATATTGTAATAACTGTTCAATTAAAAATCATATTTATATTAAAAAATATTTCTTATTAATATTATGCAATTGTAATTGATAATTTCATCTATATATTAATTTGTTAATAATCAATTGAAATTGACATATTTGTTATTTATATAATATATATTATATGTTAATAAATTTATTATTTATTATTGAGATATATTCTTAATTATTAAATATTAAATTAATGAATAATTAATTAGATTTATTTATTTTATTATTAATGCTAAATTATTATTTTTTTATTTTTAAATATTAATATTAATAATTATTATATTATATCAATGTTATAACATAATATTAAATCAATTCTATAATAATTAACTAGATTTATTTAGTTATGATTAATGCTAATTTTCTTATATTTTTATATTAATATATAAAATTGATATTCACAATTATTCTACTATATCAATTTTATAAGGCAAGTACTCGCCACTATGTGGCATTTGTTATTCAATTGTTTTTCCACCAATTAGAACTATGAATTTTTCCCTTTTATTTTTTTTTATTTTTTTCTCCAATCTAACTGGCTCAAAAAATAGGCAAATATATAAAAATTTATAACTAATATTGTAGTATAATTATAAAATATTAATAGTTTCATAATAATTAAAATAAAATAATATAAGAATCCTAATGTTTATCTATATGACTATAACCCTAACTTAATCTTAAATCTAATCATATCTCTCATTAAATATTAACATATTTAACCTAACTTTTCTAACGTAACATAACTCTAACTTAACCATAATCCAAACTTAATTTTTAGATTTTATTTAATATATCATGTATTTATTAGTATATAATTATAATATATTTACAATATAATAATTAAAATACAATAATTTATAAGAATCTTGATGTTTATCTATATGACACTAACCCTAACTTAATCTTAAAACTAATCATATCTCTAATTGAACCTTAACATATTTAACTTAAGCCTAACCTAACACCAATTTAAACATAACCCTAACTTAACCATATTCCTATTTCTAATTGAACTGTAAACTTAATTTTTGAAGTTTATTTAATAAATATTTAAAATTATTAAACAATCATAAATTTGAAATATTAAAAATGTGTTTAATAAAAGTAAAAATTGAAATTGAACACTAAATCACGTATCACATGCAAACTAAAAATAAAATTTCACCTTTATTTATTATAATTTGCATTCAATTGGAAAAACAAATATTAAGCGATGACTATTTTAATTTTTTCAACTAATTTTTTTATACTACAAACTATTTTATTTATAAAGTACATTTGGGTTCACTCAACCATTTCTATAATTATTTCTTTAATATGAATAAAACACTATGACAATTACACATAGACCCTTCATTAATATTGCATGCATGATGCTTACAGAGGTGTTTGACATGACTTGTATTCTTCTATTAATATAAGTTTCTTGTTAGTTTATTTAAAATTTTAATTTAATCTAATCTTCCAAAACTTACTTATATATATAAGGTTTATCTTCACGCAATTTAATAAAATAAAACTTTCGTAATAAAATAAGATTACTTTTATAATAATTAAAATAATATAATATCTAGAATAACTATATTTTATTTATTATAATTTAATAAAATTATTTGTGTAGTTAGGTTAGGGTTATCCTCATTCAATTTAATATTATATCATGCATAAGTCCATAATAGAATTAGAAAATATTATAATATATCTTACAATTTTTAATACAACCTCATTTCTCAAAATCAAATTACAATAAATATAATTTTAACCTACAATGCATATATTCCCAAGTTTCAATTATAATTCAAATGACATTGACTATTTCTATTTCTAAACTATATAAATCAAATCAATTAATTCAAACAACCAAATATAGTTACATAAAATTAAAATCTTATTACTTCTATTACAATATTAAAACAAGTACTTGCCACTACGTGGCACTTTTTATTCTATTTCATTTGGTATATATAAATTGTGAGCATGGGGTCATATCTTTTGTATTGAAAAAAGAATTATATTTGTTGTTCAAAAATAAATGAGCTATTATAGGGTATGTGCACCAAGATGGTGAACAAAAATGTGGCCACTAGCAAAAAAAATGTCTAGAATTAACGAAATGTGTCCGTCCTTCTAATAAATTCAAAAACCATGTGCATGTTAAGGCTTGGAAAATCCGAGCCAAAACATGTACGTGTTCTTTGAATTAAAAATTCATACATGTTATTTAAAATAAAAATGTGTATGTGGTTTTATGAGAAAAAAAACACATGTTATAGAAAATAAACAAAATATGTACATGTTTTGTTGACATTAAGCTAAAAAGGGAACATGGCTTTAGACGCTAATTATTTTGGCCTTCCCTTAGCTTTTTTATCATTGGGATATTTTTTTAAGCTATATTTTATGCATATATTCGCATGATGTTTGAGAATGGTTTCTGATCTCTAGAAGTCATAATGCAAATTCTATATTTTAAGATCTATCTTATAATTTTTCAGACTTAGTCAAATTTCAGTAATAAGTGGGTTTTTATCATCATTCTCTTGGTATCTCTCTATCTCACACTCTTTTTCTCCCCCAAGCTCTAGACCTATATGTTTTCCTATCTCTCTTTGTCTCCTCCCTCTCTACCTCTCTCTATCTCACTCTCTCCTTTCTCCTCAAGCTCTAGATCTTACAATTTCTCAAAATTAGTCAAATTTCAATAATCACTAAGCTCATATTATCATTCTCTCTTTATCTCTATTTCACTCTTTGTATCCCTTGATCTCTAGACCTATCTCTCTTCTTGTCACTCTACCTCTCTCATCATCTCCCCCATCTCTCTATCTCACTCTCTCCTCTCTCCTCTCTCATCGATCTTTAAACCTTTCTCTCTCATGGTTCTCTATATCCCCCATCTTTATTCTACCTACCTCACACACATTATCTCCTCTCTATCTCACATCTCTCTCCCTCTCCCCAGCTCTCTCTCTCCCTCCCCAGCTCTCTCTCACACATTGTCTCTCTCTACTTATCTCCATCTCTTCTCTCTGTCTCCATGCATACTGTCACAACCCTCCTTTATCACCTTTTGATTTGATACAATTCTATTATATTTTTGGTTGAGCTATTGAAAATGATTGAATAAATATTATAAAAGAATAAATAATGGACCCACACACACCCTTGGGGAATATAATTCAAAAGGCATTATTTATTTTTGTTTTTTATTTTATTTTATTTTCCCATTCCCAATTATGGCACATGTTGTAGGAGGAATTAGAAGCTTCTAGAGGAATCTTCAATACCTTGCATGTAACTCCCCCACTAGGATTTTAATCAATTTTGCATGAGTCCAATATTGGAAAAGAATCTCATTCTTAATTAATTTCTCTAGATAGCGGAATTAAGGGACTTTTCCTATATATTGTATGCAAGTTTTCATAAGAGGGAGTTGATTACGTTTTGAAGAAAATTTCCCAATTTCCTTGTTGTTAATAGTAGGATCTTCTTTGGTAGTCACATTTTCGTTGTAGGATTGTTAAGTTGTTCTTGAAGATTTCTCTCAAGTTGCAAGGAAGGATCTAAGAAGATAGCTAGAAGATTAGAGAGGTTTCAACATTGAGCTTCAATAAGCCAGGTTCTCTTCTTTTGTCATCTCTCATTTACATATGAGAAATTTGTATTATCAAAAAAAATATAGCTTCTAGATCTTTCTTTATAAAAAAATAAAAAATTAGATTGTAAATCTTTTTTTATTTAGGGATAAATATTGATAAAGGTACTTTTCATATAATGCATGTAAAAGATAGCTTTGTTATTTGTTTAATTTTCTTTAGAAAAAAAAATATATCAGATCTTGCTTTTGCTTTTCCAAAAAAAAAAGATTTTCTAGATCTGTGCAAAAATCATATTTCCCTTATTTAATTACTTTTTCTGAGAATAAACTCTTCTCTGTGTGATTAAATGATAATAATCACTTGTGTATGAAACTCGTTCCTTATTATTCTTCTCTTAAATTCATTACTCTCGCTCCTGGAATGGGAATTTGAATGTAAATCTTATTTCTTACATTAAATCTTACTTTCCTATGAAAAAACCCACCTCTGTGTGAATACAAGTTTGATCATCTGCATATGAAGTTATTTAAATATTTTTCTTGTGAATAAAAATCCATTTCTCTCTCTGAATGTAGATTTGACCATAAATCTTAATTCCTTAATTTAATTCCTTCTCCTCTAAGAGCAGTCTTACTTCTCTGTGAACAGAAAACGTCTGGAAATAAAGTATAAACTTCACCGTATTCATTATTCTCTGTGGAAATAAAGTATAAATCTCTCTCTATGAATATTAGTTCGTAAAAATCTTTCTTGAAAGCTTTGTTTATCTCGGCGTAATCATCTACCTATCTTTGTGATAATTTAGTTATTTGTACATTGCTGAAACAAATTTATTTCTGTGTTATTTCATCTCTGTGATTAAAATCTTATTCTCATTTTTTTACATTAATATTTCTCTTAAACATATATCTTTTATGCTATTAAATAAACTGGAATGAAAAACTATATATATATATATATATATATATATATATATATATATATATATATATATATATATATATATATATATATACAAAGCAAAAATATATACGAAATAGTGCACGAAATAGTATGAAGAAATCCGTAGATTTAACTTTGTCCTTTGCATGGAATAGCTGGCCAATCGCAAGGGGGCGGAGTTATTACCACCGCAGGGGAGTGGTACCCTCCACTAACCCTGCGGTCACTGTTACGGCAGTGGCCACAGGGTAGTGGAGGGGACCACGGCGGTCTCCTCATCATTGTGGGCCTGCTCCCGCAGGTCCGTAGTGGTGATGGGACTCGTGGGCCCCACTCCCACTTGCCTCCTTTTTTAAAAAAAAAAAAGCCACTATAAATTTAACTCATGGCAATTTGGACTTTGTTATTTTTTTTAATCCAAATTTTAGTTAATAAAAATTTAACTTAAGTAAATTTGAAATTAATCATCCTTAGTAAATTTTATAATTAATTTATTTTTAGCAATTTTCTAATTGTAAATTAAATTGTATTAAATTTTATAATTGGAATTTTATAAAAACTACTTAAGATTCATTGGGTCACTTAGTTGGCATTTTGGACTCATTAAAAGCAATTAATTCATATTAATATGATTTGAACCAAATGTCTAAGCTAATTGCTATTTTTGGGACTAGTGACTTTATAAGTGATTATTCTCATGGTAGAAATCAACATATTGCTTAACCTTGCATGTAACTTACACTATCCTTGCTTCATGTGAATTACTTATACGTTACTTGCATTTATTGATGACAAAGTTACATTTTCTTCATCTTCATGCAAGTTACACACTTAATTATTAATATACAAGTTTCATAATTGTCATTACTATGCAAGTTATATTTCAAGTTTTGAATATTAAGTAAATTAGTTATGGTTTTTATTCCACGTGGTTCATCAAGTAGTTGTTTCAATTAAATAAGCTTTGCAATGTCTAATTATACACGTTCAATCCATTATTGTTTTCAAGCATGATGGTTTTCATAGCTTCTTAGTTAGAAAACTAAATAAAGGAAGTCGGAAAACCAAAACCTAGCAGCGTTCAGTATATACAATGCCTCTGGGTCACACTTACGAGTAATGTTGTCGTGTTGAACTATTGCACTTAACGCCTAATAAAGCTGCATCAACGACGTCTATGGCATCGTCCCTATAAATCATCGGGGAGTAATAAGGGACACTTGGAAGTTAAAATCGAAGGGGCGGGTAATCCCCCTTGGATCGATAATCTAATAAGATAATCCTTAAATGATTTTGCATCCGCTAAGTTAAACCATAGTAAACCCCTACCAAATAAACACAAAGACAAATTCAAGAAAAGTTCAGAAGAACTTGATGAAATGCTAAATAAACAAAAACCTAATGGAGATACTAATGGACTTGGATTTGAACATGGAGAAAATTATGGTACTACAAACAATCAAGATCAGAACAAACCAGTAAGACAACCTAATGCTTATAAATTTAATGGAAAATGTTTTAATTGCAACAAATATGGTCACAGAGCAAATCAGTGTAGATTTAGAATTAATCAGAATAAAAACTCACCCACTAGTCAATGTTCCAAATGTAACAAAGTAGGTCATAATTCAGAAAATTGCATAATGAATGTAAAATACCATGTTTGTGGAAGATTTGGACATTTATCTAATCAATGCAGATCACAAACCGGTCAAGGATATGGAAAGGCTATTCAGAGGAATAATGTAACTTGTTATGGTTGTAGCAAGATTGGACATATTGCTAAATTTTGTAGAAGCAAGAATGAACCGACAAACAATATGAGATCTAGCTTGAAGGGAAAAGAGAAGGTAGATGAAGTTAAGAAAGAATTTTCAAAACAATGGATAAGGAAGAGTGATTAGAGAACTAATGAAACCATATCTTCACCTATAGAATAGAGTAATCCTCCACCGGCAGGAGATTATTCATCTAACTAAGGAACAAACCTTAGGGGGTATTGCAGCAAATTGAAGATCATGCATTCTACCCTCGGTTAATGGTGAGAAGATACATTTCTTCTTTATCGGCAGGTGTGTTAAGTTTTCACTTAACCAGTGAGCATTTAATGATGTTTTAAAGAAATTTTTGGCTATAAAGCACTAGGAAACCCTCATTTCAAACTCACCGAGCATTCAAACTTTCTGTGAGCGCAAAATCAAGCAAAGGCATTCAAGGCGAATCTAAGAAGTGTTTTTCAAGCATTCAGCAAACATCTGGATAAGAGGTATTTTTCATAATGGCTAATTCATCTTCTATTCCTAAATTTATTCTAAACCCTACCATTGTGGAGAATGTGAAATGCCCTAGGCCCGAATTCAAAATAATTCCCGAGATTGTGAAGCAAGATGACTCTGTAGGAGCTTTTTCAAAAATACCTAAGGGTGTAGCATTTGCAGAAGACCCTAGGATTTACATACATTGCAATATAGAAGACCCAGGATTTGAGGAGTTAATGAAAATGTTTAATAAGGTTATTTGTGATGAACATGGAATTGTTAAACCCAAACATAAGATTGTGGAAACTTTAGGTTTTGTGGAGATACTGAATATCCCTCAATTTCCAGAGGAAGTGGTAAGGATGTATTGAGTAGAGCACATGGATAATTCTTATGGTTGGATTTTGTTTGTAAGATAACCCGACAAACAATTAGGGAAGTTACTAGTTTACCCTCAAACGGTAGTAGACCTGATAAGACAAAGAAGATTCCCAACAAAATGGTGACAAGCCTAACTGGAGCAACATCCGACAATAGAAAGCTTGCGACCATACGATAAAGTTGGAGCCGCTTTTGAGCTTTCCGATGCCGGTGGCGAGGGGTGGATTTCTGAGCCTTCTCATCTTGTACGCAGACGAGATTTCTAGAGAGATCGAATCCTTGGAGCTAAGAGATAGTCAATTGTGTTTTAGAGGTTTATATTCGAGTACTTCGCGTAGTCTCGTGCCTACATCTTCATTCATTGATTCACTCAAGGTTTTGATCGCCTTCTTTACACTTTGTACTCTAACTAGGCTTTTTTGACCCCGCAATATCATAAGAATGAATCTTTTTTTGGAGAAAGGTTTCTGATTTGGACAACGCAATCTATTTGAATGTGGATTTTTGAAATATGGTGGAAGACATTTTTGTTTTTCTATTTCTCAAGAGCGTCGGGCTAACGAGAGTATTTTTGTTTCCAGAATTTGTATTTACAATGCTTATGAAATGATAAACAAAAATGCTAAGATAGATGTGTGTGTATGGTTAAAAGATGAGCTTATTGACAGCCTGAAAAAGATTAAGGGAGACAAAAAAGGTACTTTCCACTTTGGAAACCTTCTGGTATGCTTGATGTTATATTTCACCAAACAGATCCCCGGTATAGGACAAAAAGACTTTGGTTATGATATACCGGTAGGAAAACAACTAAAGGAAGCTTTTACCAGCATGGGAACTGATAGAGATAATAACATAATAGATTACTTTAAAACTTTCCAATCTAAGATGAGAGCTAGGGAAAGGATTCCTCAGAGTATAGTTGAGAAATAGGACAAGCAAATCTATTTTGTCATTAAAAGAGATGAAACCTGGATGGAAGCAGTAAGCCCTAGAACTATTTGGGTTACTGAAATGGGTTATGAGGTTGATCTACATGTTCTGGAAATGTATGCAAAAGCACTGCTTGAAGCACCAAGAGAACCATCTGAGGAAATATTAGGAAGTGTTGAAACTGTATACACCCAAAAATGGTCTGAAGATAATTAATTAAATAAGAAATTATTTAATTAATCCCCCTCCCCAATTTAATTAAATTCACTAAGCAATTTGATTAAATTTCCACTTTCATCTACTTATTAATAAATCTAAGGATTTACTTAATAGGTTCATTTCATTTCATCCCCTTTAATTAATTAATTCAAATTAATTAATTCCCTCCATCCAAATTCATTTCTTCTAATCTTAATTAATTAAAACAAATCAAATTCATGAGTTGTTGAGATTAATTATCCTTTTCCTATTATTTGAATTTTTAAATTCAAATTCTCCTAACTTCTACCACTCCTAAACCTAACCATTCCTAAACCTAACCCATTCTACCTACCACCTTGTCCCCTTTCATCCAACATCTTCTAGAACCTTTGTAACACTTGTCACTAAGTGTTCCCTTTCATCTAACACCTTTTAGAAGCCTCTTGACACTTGTCACCATAGAGATGACAGATGGTCCCTTTAATCCAACTCCCTTTGCCATCCTCCTCCAATTTAACCATTGATATCTTCAGATCAATCTCAACCATTGATTCATGCCACATCACCCCTAGCCTTGGAAAATCCTATAAATAGACCTCGTTTTGAGCAATATAGATCCCATCTCATTCGTAGCTTAAGCATTGTTATTATAGGCATCTAGCTTCTAGTTTCTCAATCTTTAGCAATGTTATCATGCTCAATTTTAGCTTAATTTGCTTATCATATAGCTTCAATCATGCTATTATTGCTAGATCATGCATTTTCAACATTCAAATCCTCCATCTAAGTGTAGTCAAGTCATTGGATTATGCATAATCAGATCTGAGAGCATTTTTCATACTCGCATTTACTAGGAGGCAATAAGTGGATTGGCTATGGTTTTGTCTTTCTTTTATTTAAATATTCTAACCATGATTGTAATGATTTATTGAGTGCATTATGGTTGCAGGTATAGGTACACTTCACAGAGCACGACATTTTGGCGCCCACCGTGGGGCAGAAATCATTATTTTCGGCCTCTTAATCCTCAGCAAACACCTTCTCTGTCCGGCTCTGGTGCAGAAATCCATACGAGTTGCCTTTTCAACTCGTACGAACTTCCTTTTAGCTTTGGATGACACTTCATCCTGACTCGTACTAGGTATAATTCTAACTCGTACGAGCTTTTAGACTGCAAATTCTTTACTCGTTCTAGCTCATTCATGTGTCATACGAGTTGATTTTCACTGTCGTACGAGAGCTAATTTTGTTTCGTATGAATTTCTGCTTGTTAAATCCTGTGTCGTACGAGCTATTTTTAGTCTCTGTGTGAAATCTAAATATTTGTCATTCTGTCTAATAAATCATGTCGTACGAGTTTCTGCATCTGTGATTTTTTGAAAAACTGCAAATTGGAATTTTCAAATTTGTCTATACGTCGGTAATCTACGTTCTGGTCATTTTTAGCTCTTGAAAGTGTTGAAAGGGCCATGCCCTTTCAAAATTGCATCTAAAACTCTTGGAGACCTTTCCGACGAGTTAAACAATTCATAATTTCGAGTCCCGAGCAGCAAGTTATGCCTATTTGAAGTTAGGCTAAAATTTCATATATTTTTTTTTTAAATTTCATAGTTTGGATCACTAATGCTAATCTTGTTATGTCTATGAGATGTTTGCAGCCTAACTCTTTTCTACAGGACGCTTGTCAAAGATACGCTTGTCAAAGATATAATTCAAAAACACAATCATGACTACTAATGGATCTATTTTGCAGGTTGCCTAAGGATTCAGCAAAAAACTGTGTATTCTTTAAGATTTTTAGGCACACTTCAATTTGGGCTTAAAGAAATGAGCTATCATGTCTTATATGCTTGTGATGATATGCGAGTATGCTCTCACCTTTCTTAGGTGATCAGAAAGAGAGACTCATCTTTTTGCTTTCATTAGTGCATCTCTTTAGCAGGCCTGCCCTCCCGAGGAGTTATTAACTCTTAGCCCTTAAGGCCGGTGAGAGGGGAACAACCTAAGTGGGAATAGCTAACGCCAAGTAATCCAACCCACTATAAAATAAAGGTGTTTTTGATGAAAATCAAAGCAACGACAGTGCTCGGGAATATCTCTCCTCCGTACCTTCGAGTATATCAAACCTTGGTTTTCAAGGCTGGGAGACCTCTTAATTGAGTTTATACCCCGACGCGCCGAACGGATCCCTTACTAGTGCTGGTTAAAATAGAAGCTACCTGATTCACCTCTGAAAGGTTGATAATCTTTGTGAAAGAGAGATAGTAACTCTCCCAAGACACTTGCCATATCGTGCCCCCATTAGCATTTGGAGTCAGATAATACGGCGTTGAGAATCCATTGCGTGAGACTCAGCGGCCATATTCTGATTAGCTATTGGGTGTGTACCTAAGTTAGCAAGCAAAGATTTTCATTCTCAGCCAACTTCCTTAGGGTTTAGCTTGATTGGAGTCATTTATCACATCATGTGTTTGTTGTGTATTCAGCCCTAAATTGAAAAATCAGACACTTAAAAACTAGAAAACCAAAGTAAAACATCAAAATTCAGTGATCAAAACTCAAACAAGCAAACAATTTTAATCATTGTTCAAATACCTGTCGTACGAGTCAAAAGTCTCTATCGTATTTCTTGATCCTCTGTCATACAAGTTAGGATTCTTTGTCGTACTGCTTGATCTTTTGTCGTACAAGTCCAAGTTCTATGTCGTACGAAACACTGCTTTATACATGAAGTCACTAGTTTGTCGTTCTATCTTGTATCTCTTCTTGTACGAAACTCTGCATTTGTCAGTCCAGAACTGTGTCTTACATGCCTGTTTCAGACTTGTCATTTCTGCCTAATCAATTTGCAATAAGCATAAACACCTGTTATTTGTCAATTTGTGCTTAAATTGTCTACTTGGTTTGCTTGGTCAAGTTATTACTCGTCAAAATCAGACTCTAGAACATAAACACCTTAAGATTTTCAAAGTGCTTACCCCCAACAAGTTCAAGATCTAAACATCTCAAAGTGCATTATCACCCTCTTTGATAAACTGATCACTCAAACATAGTTTCTCATCAAGACCAATCATCCTTTATCACAAAACTGAAACGTTTGGTCAGGATAACTTTGTCCCACATCGTAGGATAGATCGTTCCTACTGGACTTGGCTCTTATCAAATCATCACCATTGCACTCCTAAACCGAAGATCGAAAAACTTGCAAACTTTTAAACACTTGAATTCTCTTTTAGTGTCATACCACTCTATTTCCTTGAAATTGACAATTGCTCACTTACCCAAAACAACCTTTTGGACAATCAAATCCTAAACAAAATAACACACGTGTATGCCCGTTCTAACTAGAGCTCAGAGACGAAAGATCGCAGAGATGGAAATCAAAACATTGGAAACAAACATAACCATGGAACATGAAAATGAAGTACAATTCAAAGAAGAAATAACAAAACAAAACATCAGAGACATCAAGAAAGATCCCCAATTCAACAAATTTATGCAAAAATTGTTGGAGGAAGAAAAAGAAAAATACTTTTTAATGTTAGCCAAATCTGGTGCTACACTTCCCCAAGATTTTGATGTGAATAAACTAACACAAAAGAAAAGTGACCCTCTCCCTAATAACAAACAACATGAGGACATCTTTGGTATCAAAATGAATAACATGTCAATCCCTATTAACACCAGAAACAATGAAGAGAATTACATCCCCAAAAGAGATGAAGTAGAAATTTTGAATAACATTCAATTCGATGAGAATACAAGAAGGACTAGGGATGAAACAAGACGAGATCCAGATCCTACTAGAACGCAAAATCATGGTCAGTCAAGAAAAAATCATGTCGATAATCCTATCATGACTCTTACACAATAACTGCAAGCAATGCAAACACAAATCCAAGAGATGCAAAGAGGAAATGTTAGACAATACTCACTTCAAGAAATATGTCCTTATCCTTTTGACAGGAATCTAAATATGATACCATTTCCTATTGAAACTCTGAGATACAAAAAATATGATGGAAGCTCTAACCCTCAAGATCATATAAGAGAATTTTGTACCATGAGTATGGAGTTTGCACATGAAGATACCTACCTAATGAGACTATTTCCGAAAAGCTTAACTAGACTAGCTATGGAGTGGTTTTCCAAACTTACACCTGGAATAGGATCATTTTTAAAGTTGGTGGATAAGTTTGTTTCGCAATATTCCTACAATATACAATATGATGTGACCATGCTAGACCTCTGTAACACTAAACAAAAAAGTTGAGAACCCTTCATGACATTCTTACAACAATGGAGACGCCTAGCATCGTGGTATCCTCGCACATTACCAGAGTATGAAAAAATGGATATATTCATTGACAACTTAAATGATCAAATGAGTTATTACTTAAAAGTGCAAGGAAATCAAAGCTTTGGAAAAATGGTTGATAATGGAATCAGAATGGAAGAAGCCATGATAAAGAGGGGTGAGTTGAAAATATACAAAGAAGGAGTCCATCCTCCTAACAACAACAATAACAACAATCACAATGACAAGTCAAAGTTTTGGAATAGAAATCGAAATGTTGTCAATGATGGAATAGTAGATAACAAAAATGTGAAACCAAAGCAACCGGTTTTCAATTTATCTACTCACTCAGCAGTAGCACAACAAAACAACAATCACCAAAGAGAAACTATCAAAACTTTCTTTCGAAGACAATTCACAAACATTGGTGAACCCTTGGGATCAGCATTAAAGACACTTCTTGCAAACAAATTGATCACTTTACCAAAAGAAAGGAACTATGAACCTCAAATCAAACCACCTTGGTGGAATGATAATCAATATTGTGGTTTCCATCGAAACAAGGGACATCTCACAGATAATTGTCAAAAGTTGAAACATGTCATACAAGACTTAATTGATAATGGAGTAATCACTGTGGATGGACATACAACAAATGAATCTCATACAGCCTTTAAAACTTCGCTTCCAAACTATGAGAAAGGTGAGTCATCAACGACAAACAATGGTAAGGGTAAAGAAAAGGTAAACAATGCTCATACATATGACAATGTGGTGAATGTTATCGTAGTTAAAGAAAAACAAAATCAAGAACATGCTCATGCTCATGCTATAACAAGAAGCAAAGCCAAAGTTGTTTTGTCAGGTCCTACAACAAAACAATACAATCTAGTGGAGCAACTACAAAAAACACTTGCTCAAATCTTCGTCCTGGAACTTTTAAAACTTTCACCAGCGCACAAGGAAATTCTTGAACGAGCATTACTAGATACAACCGTATCCAAGGATCTTGATATCGACCAATTCCAGACCATGGTGGGACACCTTACAACTCCGCATTGCTTATCATTCACTGAAGAGGATGACATGTCCTTACAACACCCTCACAATGCTCCCTTACATTTCGAAGTCCTTATCCACAAAACGCGAGTCAAGCGTCTTCTAATAGACGGTGGAGTTGGCCTTAATATTTGTTCATTGAGTCTTGTTCATGCCTTAGGATATTCAGAAGATGCATTTGATGTTCGTAAAAGGATCACTATAAAAGCCTATGATGAAGAAGAACGTTCCTCCAAGGGAATTGTGATACTACCAATCAGAGTGGGACCTCTACAAAAAGACACATCATGCCAAGTTCTAGACTTGGACCTATCATATAATGTGCTCCTAGGGAGGCCATGGATACATGACTTGCAAGTTGTCCCATCAACCTATCATCAATGTGTCAAATTTCCCTATGAGGGACAAGAAATCACAATCTCTACAGATGCAAATCCATTCCAATATTGTAGCAATCTAAAAATGGCTCAGGAAGTAATTGTTCCGCATAACAGGGAAGCAACGTCTTTGAACATACAATCCAAGGAAAAATCATTTGCCTCTATTCTATCAAGTATGGAAAGACAAATGCAATTAAGAGATCGAGGTAACGGGGAATATTCAATATCACAATTACCACTTTCTCCTAAATTCTTGGGAAAACCATCAAGCTCTAAACAATAATCAACTATGAAACATCTTTCGATACTTGATGGAGCATTTATTAGTGTTGGAACCTTGTCAGAGGAGACAGAAGACAAAGATGTACTACAATGGCTATACAAAGATGAAGAAGTTCAACAAAAGGTCAACAATGTCAGAATTCCTACAGAAAAATATGGAAAAGGATTCAACATTCTTCGAAAGATGGGATACACTGGAATAGGACCTATAGGAAAAAGAAAAGAACGTATCTCAGAACCTATTGAGCCTCATACTCAGCAGAAAATTGACAAAATAGGATTAGGGTATGGACAAGTCAATCTACCAGAAAACACATCTTTTAGTCCACAACAAGAGGAAAATGAAAATAGACAAGAACAACTTGCAATTGAAAAGGAAGAAAAATCAACTAAGCAGCAAGCACAAACAAACCTGAAATGGCAAAAGAAGCAAGCTTCAAATCAGTGAGAGAAACAAACTAAAAACATTTCTCAAGCAGCCTTAAATCTCAATCAAAACAAACATGAAGCTAATATTACTTCAGGAGAGCTCACAGAAAAGTTGACAAAACTCAATCTTAGTCTTGAGGAGATTGAATATGAAAGAAGGAAAATTATAGCCAGAAAAGCGGAAGAAATGCTATATGAACAAATCTGTAGATTGCAAGCTGCAAGTGATACAGACTCTAATGAATGGGAATGGGATTCCTATCACTTTGAAGAATCTCAGCTAAAGAAAAATGCTTTGAAGGAGATGTAGGAGTCGATGTAGTTCACACATATGCAAGACAAACGTCAGGAACTAGTTCACTTGAATTAGAATCACATTCGGCTAACTTGGACTTAACCGAGGACGATCAGGAACTTCTTACGTGAGATCATTCTAATGAGAGTACCGTTCTAGACATCAACACACATATTGAAAACTTTGATACATCCATCATGACCCTTGAAACCCTTGAAACATACCAACCTGAAGATCCCTTACCTCTAATCCACCCTAAGCTTATTGACTGGGAAAATGAGGGACATACCGCTATTGATACTTTTCCAAACGACCATGCCATATTTGTATATCTTAACGCAATCGAACCTGTAACAACTTTCATCAGGAATTTCAGCAACGCACCTTCTAGTCAAGTGGGTGCCAAATCTCCTAGTCGCAAAAGTGAAAATAAAGGAAAGAATATCAAGTCTAATGTTGAAAACCATTTATTGGCAACATTAGATAAGGAAAAAGTAAAAATAAAGGACACATCTAATGGTGAAAACATCCTTGAGGCAATGGAAGATGGGAGATTTGACACTTTACCTGAGCATTATCAAGAAAGATCATCCATTTTGATCGAACCAACAGAGGCAGTTAACATTGGCACAAAAGAGCAACCAAAGATTCTTCATCCAGCAACTTCTTTGTCTGAGCAAGAAATGCAACAATATGTGGAACTCTTCAAACGACGGCAAATCAATTTTGCCTGGTCATATGCAGACATGCCAAGGTTAGATCCAGAGCTTATTATGCATCACTTGAATGTTAATCCAAGAGACAAACCAGTTAAACAGAAGTTAAGGAAAATGCATCCGCATATTGCTCTTCTAGTCAAAGCAGAACTAAAAAAATTATTGGATGTCGGATTCATCAAACCTGTAGCATATCCTCAATGGGTATCTAACATTGTTCCTTTTCAAAACCAGATAAAAGCATTAGAATATGCACAGACTTCAGAGATCTTAAAAATGCATGTCCAAAGGATGACTTTCCTTTGCCTAACTGTAGACACCCAAAATTGTCCAGTCTAATTAAATAAATATTTTATTTATTTAATTATCTAAGCTTAATTCTTCTATTAATTAAATAAATCTTTATTTATTTAATTAATTCATTTATCCTCTTCTAGCCTTATTTCTCATTTAAATAAATACATTTATTTATTTAAATTATCCTTTTCCTAAATTAAATAAATATTTTTATTTATTTAATTATCCCACTTCTTCTATTAATTAAATAAATCTTTATTTATTTAATTAATTCATTAGTCTTTTCTACCCATGACGCATGTCATTCATCTCTTAATTCATACACTACCTACCCCTTTCATTATTTTATTATTTCTTTTACCTACCCTCTAATCATAGCCGACCTCCTTTTACACCTCTCAATCTTATCCCTCCATTTCATATAGTGTCTTCTATATAAGGAGATGCTTCCTTCATTATCAAACCCTGGCTAATCAATCATCCTAATGACCTAACTACTTGATCAATTGACTACTTGGCATATTCGATCCTACTTGCAACCACATTTCGTTCTTTGTTGAGCTCTTGTGCACATAAAATCTGAGAGCAAATATATCAAGCAAGATCAATGGAGATAGGAAAAATGGAGATCCAAACCCTATTGGACATGTGATGGTATAATCTTTGTGATTTCGTTTGATTTGCATTGTCTTAGGTAATCTTCATATGTTATGGTGGATCTTTGTTGTTGTTAGGCTAGGGTTTTGTGGTTGAATTCATTTAACCTTTCAATATTGTTATTATTGTTATCCATTTTCACCATATACATTTTGGCACGCCCCGTGGGACATGGATTTTTGTTAGATCTGTGTTTTTTGTAGATTTTTCTAACCCTATATTGTTGTTTTGTAAAACAATTTGGAGAATAATCTTGTGCAGCTAGGGTTTTGGACACAAAATCAAGATCTTGGAGAGATTCAATCATATCTCACAAAAAGCTATGAAATTTTGCACCAAATTTTTTTTGTAGGTTGAAGAAAGTATCAGGAACTCTCAATCCAAAATTCAGAATTTTTGGAGCACATTTTTATTTTCTATGAATTTTTTATGATTTTTCATAAAAAATTAATTTTGAGAGTAAATAAGAGAATTTTTTGGATTTTCTTACATTTTTGGAAATCTCTCATAATTATACATAGGATCTATTCTTTGTGATTTTAATTTTGATGGAAAATATTTCCCTAAAAATCAGATCTTTAAAAATTAGGGTTTTTCCTTATTTTGATCAGATCTCACAAAAGGCTTCGAATTTTGACATAAAAAAATTTTTTCAAGTCAGGAAAATTATTATAAGAATTTAGAAAAAAATTCAAATTTTTGGGATCATTTTGTCAATTTATATGAATTTTTTATAATTTTTCATAAAAAATTAATTTTGAGAGCAAATTAGCGAATTTTTTAGATTTTCTTACATTTTTGGAAATCTCAAAGAATTATACATAGGATATGTTCTTTGTGATTTTAAATTTGATCAAAATCATTCCTCAAAAATCAGATCTTTGAAAATTAGGGTTTTACATTATTTTACTCATATCTCACAAACTGCTTGGATTTGTTTCAAAAAAAAATTGGTACAGGTTTGGATGACCATCAGAACTCTCCAATAAAAATTTCAGATTTTTTGGATCGATTTTTCATTTTATATGAAATTTTTATGATTTTTCATAAAAAATTAATTTTTGGAGCAAATTAGCAAATTTTTTGGATTTTCTTACATTTCTGGAAATCCCTTGAAATTTTACAGATGGTCTTTTTTTATGATGAATCAGATCTTTTAATTGGTCAACAAAATGCATTGTTGAAGGCCCCTATTTCACAAAGTCTTTTGGATCTAAAATTTACCTAACTTGTGTGCTTGCAGGAAGGGGTGATCATTTGAAACAATCCAAACTACTAATAAATCTTTGTTGCAAGTCCTTGGCATGGTTTTTTGGATTTTTATTGTGTGCTTTATTTTCATAGACTAGCAAACACTTCGATTGGTGCACTAAAATTGAATCATTGTCTTTTGTGTCTTGAGCAATAGGCTTTTTTTGTTTAATCTTTAGAGGGCCTATCTTCCCGTGTGGTTATCAGGACTACTAGTGAGAAGAGAACAACCCAAGTGGTAGCGAGGAAAACCCACATCTTCCGAACCACTATAAACAACTGTATTCATGGTGAAAACTATGGATAACATGTGCTGATTAGTTCATACCGACACTATGTCTCCCCATAAACCCGTTTGATCAAATTTATTTGATCAGTTGTAGGGCGTAACCCCTACTGGCTGGGAACCTTCTATATTTACAGAGTTGAAAGTGCCACATGTATGGCCACACGAGCGGATGCCCTTACTAGCACCTTTTTGTTTTAGAAGCCCAAATCCTTCTAGTTGTTGGGGCAAGAGGTCGGACCTCTGGTAGCGGCCCACACACATATGGTTCTTAGTAGAGATACAAAGTTCACCAAGTGGAGTTTTCGTGGGGACTGATGCTTGGCTGACTCGAGAAGTGAGTGCCGCGGGTGGAGCCAGTGAGGTCAAGCATCTAAGTATCCACTCTGAATAGCGTAGCCTCGGGGGTAAAACCTCATGTGGGATCAACAACTATTGTCTTGGCCAGCCATAAGAATTGTGCTTGACTTATTTTAAACATTCAAAACATTCAAGACCAAACAACAAAACATTGTGTCTTTTGTGTCTTCAAGTGTATGCAAAACATTTTTACATCAAACAACACACTTTTCTTGGAGTCATTTTGAGTCTAAACACTTGCAAACATTGAGTCCTCATCAACATTGTGTCCTCTTGTCATGAAAAACAGTCAAAGATTCAAATTTGGTCAAAACCAACAACTTCACAAATTGGAAAAATTTTACAGTCCAGCAAACAAGAGCAATCAATTTCGGAATTCTTGAGCTTCCTAGGTTGTTTCTCCAAGTTTTCATCTAGCATTCAACTTGTCTTTGGGTCTCACAAAGTCCATCATTGCTTTACATCTTGCATTAAATTTACATTTGTCTAAACTTGAGTCAAAAGGTCACTTGCTTGTCCTCACTATACTTTGTCAACACACTACATACAACAACATTTTGCTAAGTGGTCCCTCATCAAGGTCTATCACCTTTGGGTCTCATTTGGTCTTACTTAGAGTCAAGGTCAACTTACCTCATCAAGAGAAGCTATTCTCTCTTTGGAAGTCACACCTACTCTACTACATACATACTTGGTCTTACACTTTGGACATTGCAAGTACACTTCAGATTCATTTACATTCCATCCAACTCTTGGTCTTCCATACTTTTTCCATTTTTCATCTAGTCTCACACATCTCGGTCAATACCTAGTTCATGGTTGAAACCTGTCTTCAAAAATCTAGGAGAGAAACTAAAGAGGCTCAAGAGTCCGCAAACATGAGTTCTTATGAGTATGACAATGATATCTTTTTCAATTCTGATCATACTACATTACCTGACATGGATGCCTATAGAAACATTCCAAATGTTGAGAACATGGACACTACAAACAACAATGATACACACAATGATGATATGGACAACTTTTTAGTACATTTAGCAGATGTGGAAGAATCCATTATGGATCCCCGTTTCAATCGATTGGTTGAGGAAATAATGAGGAGGGATAGACAATACTTCTTACAAATGATGGCACAAAGTGGAGCCAAGATACCTCATGATTTTGACATGTCTCAAATAATGGAAAATCGACCTTTGCAACAAACTCACTCCAACATGGATCAAAGAAGGCCTAATAGTGGAGGCAATAGAGGACCACATATGGTGCCTGAATCACCATCATCTTTGTTTCAAAAACCAGAGGTCCCACATACACATGGTCAAGCATATGATACTCACCTTCGCAGACCATTATGGAAGTCTTATGCAGAAAGATATGCTCAATCACATACCAATGCTAAGGATCAACCACCAAAGCAATTGGATATTCAAAGGCATGCTCAAAATTTGGACACAAGGAAACCCTGTGTCAAATTTGGGGGCAACACATTAGAACATGACATGCCTGTAGAGTATGGTATACATGGACAAAATAGATATTTCATTTCTCAACATGAATCTATACCAAGTGGTCCATATATGCAGCATCACTATAGACCTCCTCCATATGAACATGTGTATGATCAATATCATCCATATATGCAACATGCTTCTCCTCCAATTGGTGCCTCAAGCATGGGATATGGTCCAAGAAGTCGATCTCCACCTAAGAAGAATTTGGAGCAACAAATCAGGGACTTACAAAAGAAAATGGAGGACATAAATACATCGAAGCCAACATACACAATGAGAGACATATGTCCTTATCCATTTGACAAGAGCATTCCAATGCCTCCTTTTCCTACATACTTTGTGACACCTAAATTTGATAAGTATAGAGGAAAAGGGGATCCTAAGGCACACATAAGACGGTTTTTCACAGCTTGCATTGAGATAGCAGCAGAAGAGACATATTTGATGAGATTATTCCCACAGAGCTTAGGTGATCAAGCTATGGAATGGTTCTCCCAACTTCCACCTGGAATTAAGTCATGGGGTGACTTAGCAGAGGCATTTATTCAACATTTCTCCTACAACATAGAGACAGACATATCAGTCACTACTTTGTGCAACACCAAGCAAAAGGATGGAGAGTCTTTTTCATCATTTTTACAAAGATGGAGGAATCTAGCCAACAGATGCTCTTGTGAAATTCCACAAAAACAAATGGTAGAAATGTTCACCCAGAATGTTAACAAAGACATTGGCTATGATCTAAGGAAAGCTTTTTTGTCCACCTTCAAGGACATCATTGAAAAAGGCTTAGCAACAGAGAAGGTCCTAATTGAACAAGGAGTCATTAAGATATTCAAGGAAAACAAAGATGACTTTAAAGGAAAAGACAAGCCAAGATTTTGGAATAAAAACAAGAACACAGTCAATGATGGTGTTGTTGATGCCAATACAGTGCGACCCAAATTTTTTTTTTCCGGATCAAATCAGGTGAATACTCAAACAACTTCTAAATCATGAAGGAAGTACACTCCATTGGGAGAACCACTTGAGTCAGTTTTCAAAAAGCTAGTGGCAAACAAGGTAATCACTATTCCAGATTTTCCTCCATATGAACCAAAGGTTAAACCAAATTGGTGGAATGATGATGAATATTGTGAATTTCATAAGAGCAAGGGTCATAAGACAGGAAATTGTCATCGACTGAAGAACATCATACAAGATCTCATTGATAGAGGTGACATTGAGATTAAAGGACATTCCTCCAATCAAGAACATGAGATGTTTAAGGAACCATTCCCAAAACATGACAAAGGAAAAGCTAAAGTCACAGATGATCAAACCAACTATACCAGAGCATCCTACAACTATGATTCAACTATCAATCACATCTCGATGGACAATTATGTCTCTACCATTATCATCAAGGACAAAAACCCTGAGAATTCTACCCAAAGACCCAAGATTGTCTTAAAAGGTGTTGAATCTTCTTCCGAACCTACCTCTGAATGTCATGTTACAACCCATCGAGGTAAAATCACTTTGCAAGGTGCTCTAGCTAAAAACACTGCTTCCTCATCAACCAAGCCTGAGTACGATCTTGTAGAACAGTTAGGGAAGACACCCGCACTTATCTCCATCCTTGAGCTCTTACGTATATCCCCTGCACATAAAGCTATTCTTGACAAAATCTTGAGAGACACTACTGTCCCTACTGATCTGAACGTGGACCAGTTTCAAGCCATGGTGGGATACCTTTCCATTCCACACTCCCTTACATTCACAGAAGCCGATGATGCCTCCGTAAGTCAGCCACATAATGCACCATTACACATTGAAGCCTTCATACACAAACATAGAATCAAACGAGTCCTAATAGATGGAGGAGCAGGTCTAAACATTTGTACATTGAGCACTATTAAACAATTGGGATATTCTGATAAAGCTGTGAATTCTACAAACAAAATTACCATCAAGGCATATGATGATGAAGAGCGCTCATCCAAGGGCACAGTCACTTTACCTCTCAGAGTTGGGTCAGTTACAAAAGATGTGGTTTGTCAAGTCCTAGACCTTGATCTCACATATAACATATTGCTAGGACGTCCTTGGATTCATGAAATGAGGGCAGTCCCATCTACATATCATCGATGTATCAAGTTTCCACACAATGGAGTTGAAGTGACCATCAAAGCAGATCCAAATCCATTCATATATTGCAACAATCTGCAACCTCGATTAGAAATAACAATCCCAGTCAATCGCGAAGCTATTCCTTCATCAGCATATGTAGATCTAGAATCATTAAAAGCTTCTACATCAAAACAATCAGAGCTAAAAGAAAAGTCCAAGATTAAAGACCTAGGATGTGGTGAGTATATCTTTCATGTTGATCAACTCCCACTATCTCCTAACACATTTTGTTGACAAGAACAATCTACAAACAATTTGCAATACCAAGGAATTGGGTATGAACCACCTAGTGTTGTGTCTACTAAGTTTGAATGCAAATCTCCTCTAGTGGTGCAAGCATCTCTTGATATCAATAGTCCTAAGAGTGGTTCCTGCGAAGAATCTATTGAGCATATCACCAAACCTCTTGAGAAATCACATAGCTTTACCATATCATCCACTCATTCCATTTCTAGACCTCTTCCAGACTTGGATCAACAAGAATTACAAAAGCCCTTACTTATTGGGGATCAAAAATCAAGCTTTGAAAAGAAAAATCTAAAAGTCAAAAATAAAGAAAATTCCTTTAGTCCAGATCAAAATCAAAAGCTATTGGACTCTGCAAAAATCAAAGTCAAGGATAAAAATCCTACGAAAGAAAAAGAACAAGAGTTGATCTCCCCTAATATCAAAATAACTGGGGGCAAAAGTTCTACAATTTCAAATCAAAACACATACTTGTTGATCCTAAGTCTCCATCATGCTATCCTACTTTCACTTCTTTTCACAATCATAAGCCTTCATAACTCATCCACTTGTTCCACACATCCATTCCCTTTTAGCGATACATCATGGACCTTTAATGGAGCTTCCTTGAAGGACTTTGTTATCAGGGATGCCCAAACTTCTTTAGGTGACACGCATATGGGCCTATGTAGTCCACACTCTAGTAATTCTATCTCAATTCCTTCATCAAGGAAGATAGTCACTCGAGCTACACATCATTCAATCAAGAAACAATGCATCTATAATCATAAGGTAAAGCCTCACACATTTGAGGTAGGGGACTTAGTTCTCAAAGAAAATCCCAAAAATCAGCAAGACAGAGAGAAAAAGGGCAAGTTTGAACCAAATTGGCTTGGTCCTTACATCATTATAGCAGCATATGGGTCTAGGGCATATCAGCTCTCAACTATAGAAGGTGAACCTTTGGAGGATCCTATCAACAGCATGCACCTTCGCAGATTTTACACATAGCTCTTCAGAGTATCCTAATTTCAAACAAAAAAAAATCAAAAATACAAAAAAATTCAAAAATTTCAAAAATACAACAAAAAAATTATAAAACAAAAAAAAACGTTACTTGGTGAAAACCTGGCAAACAGGTGCCTTGTGACACAAAAAACATTGAAAAATTGAAAAAAGTAAAGAGAAATAATTTCATCCAATGGTGAAAACCACTTCGGTGGTGCCCTGGGCAAGTACCATGGTGAAAACTGGGTCACCAGCGCCATGCGTAGAGACATTGCTCCTCCCTCCTTCAGGATTCACTTTCATCCTTTCACTTTGCACACACTCACGACCAATTCATCCATAATAAACTTACCCATTCCCATCATGGCTTGTTATTGATCTACCCAAGATTGGTTAGCCATTCATAATAAACCTCCCTTTTCACCTCCCTTTCCATCCATAATAAATCAGATCTTATCTATGGCTAAGGCAAATCCTACGTCTAGTGATGGGTGTGGAACTAAGAACATCACATGTTTTCAGGAGTACAGTTTCTTCCAGCTTTCTTCAGTCTATCCGCACACAATTCGCAATAAAGCAACATTTGCATCACAAATCCACAATAAAGTTTCATCTTCTCCGCAATAAAGTATCAGTTTCATGGATTCAGTCAGTTTCAGATGAGACATAGCAGCAACAATGGGCTTCAACAAATCAAATCTTTCAACAGACTCAGGCAACATTATGGTTCAATGCTATCTATCCATTTTGTGAAAGTAAACATTGTGACCACAATCAAATAAGACTTATACAAGTGACAAGAGACACTAAACTTGAGGACTACAGTGGATGTTGGTGTCGAGTCTTGGTTTTCTTTTGATTTCATCTTTTTTTTGGTGACATGTCTTTTAGCTTTTCTGGGATGTCTTTGACTAGAGATTCTATCTCCAGGATGTCTTTGACTAGAAAGGCGAGGATGGGGTATCGTCACCTATTTGTATTTGTTGTCTGTGGATTGTCTCTTAGTAATGCTATGACTTGTCCAAGGATATGAGGACACTGTGAGTCTAGTGTGAACTGGGGCATTCCTTGTTTGTGACTGTCTTATCTCCATGCAAACAAGTACAATGACTTTCTGGGTCAAACATATGTCTCGATTGTCATAACCTACTTGCCATAATAAAGCTCAATGATGATAACGCACAAGAAGCTCTTTCACTTTCATATCTTCTGTCTTTCATCCCCCTTTCTTGATTGACTTCCATCGTCCTTCTTGAGTCCGTGTAGCCTGCTATCACATGACTGAGTATAATGACACACCAAAAACATTTGCATTTCATGTAGTTGCACCTGCATTACCACATATCTCATTTCATACATACATATAGATATCACAATTGCATCACATCCTACACACAACACATATTAGCACATTTTACATTTTCATCATGTAAATAATCATTTGCATTATCATATTCATCTGCATTCCATACATCACATTTAAATTGGCATAACATATAAAAACATAAAAGAAAAAAAATATATATTGCATTGCATCATATACATATTGGCATCCATATCATAAGCATCACATAAGAACATCTCATCACATAGGTACACATGCATATAGCTACCGCAAAGATGAATCATCTCATATATATATATATATATATAAAGTGTCATGATACAATGATGTCAAAATACATATGATTACACTACCAATCCTCGTGTCACCCTATCCAGACAGAGGAAACCACTGATCACTCTTGCCAATACTATTGGCAGTGCTAATCCTATCCATGTAATTGTGTCTCATGCCACGTGTCTAGCCCTCATCTCCAGTCCTGGATCTTGAAACACTCATCTCAGTGCATCCATGTCTCCATCTCGATTGTAAGGAATCAGCTCCCCATCAATCAGTATCCGCATAATCCTGTATGCATCCTCCAGGGTGACTGTCATCTCCCCCATCGGCAAATGAAAAGTGCAAGTCTCAGAGTGCCACCTCTCCGCCAGTGCAGTCAGCAATCCCATGTTCGCCCGAAACTTAGGCACATACAGAATGTGTCTCAATCCCATAAACTCAATGGTAGCTCGGTCCTCGGCTGTCAACTCAAGTCGCAATCTCTGAGTCGATGGGAATCTCTCCCGTGACTCCAGCATAGGCAAATACTCTTGCAGTCAAACACATCAATCATCTCAGTCCTAGTGACACTCATTGTTCATCACAAAATATTGCTTCAATCCTAGTGGTACTCCTTGTTCATCACAAATTACTATGTGTGTGACACTCACTGTTCATCACAAAGTGTTGCTCACATTTGCACTCACTGTTCATCACAAAGTGCTGCTCATATTTTAGTACTCCCTGTTCATCACAAAGTGCCTTGATCTATCCTATCTTAGGGCCTCTGCTTGAGTGAATCCTCTTGACTAGTTTCCTAATTAGCAACGTATGTTCTATCACAGAATTGTCAATCCTAGCCCTATTTGCTATCCTAGTCTTCCCTAGAGGACCTGCTTGAGTGTATCCTCTCAGCAGCTTATCCAATCGACAGCGTATGTTCATCACAGAACTGTCGATTTGACCTAGAAGACACAAATTCACATTTTTGGACACAAACGCGTTTTCCTAACATAAACATGCATTTATTACATTTTCTAGTATGCATTAATGACAACAATAAATGCATCAAAGTACAAGGAGGTTTTGTGGTACTTACTGGCTCTCCTGCCTCTGCTGGCCTCTGGAATCGGCGAACGCGATCGAATCTGTGAACCAAAGCCATCGCTACTGACTGTTGCTGCTCTTTTTCTGCACTCTAATCTCTTGGAGGTGTAGATGACAATGAGGATGTATTTCCCTCATGGTCTATCTTATGGACTACCCTAGCCCTCGTTTCTCGAGTTAGTCTTCATTATCCCGCGACTCTGTCACTTTATCCGGTCAGTCCATTCTAGCCTCTCTTTCTTATCGAGAGATTGTCTGCAATCTTTTCAGACATTTTCATCCAATCTCTCGAGGGGGCATATCATTCCCATCTTGGGGCAACTCTGTATCAGTTCATATTATCTTCTTTGAAACAACGCGACAAACCGCATTGTCTCAAAGAGGGGCAAAATGTAGACACCCAAAATTGTCCAGTCTAATTAAATAAATATTTTATTTATTTAATTATCTAAGCTTAATTCTTCTATAAATTAAATAAATCTTTATTTATTTAATTAATTCATGTATCCTCTTCTAGCCTTATTTCTCATTTAAATAAATACATTTATTTATTTAAATTATCCTTTTCCTAAATTAAATAAATATTTTTATTTATTTAATTATCCCACTTCTTCTATTAATTAAATAAATCTTTATTTATTTAATTAATTCATTAGTCTTTTCTACCCATGACACATGTCATTCATCTCTTAATTCATACACTACCTACCCCTTTCATTATTTTATTATTTCTTTTACCTACCTTCTAATCATAGCCGACCTCCTTTTACACCTCTCAATCTTATCCCTCCATTTCATATAGTGTCTTCTATATAAGGAGATGCTTCCTTCATTATCAAACCCTGGCTAATCAATCATCCTAATGACCTAACTACTTGATCAATTGACTACTTGGCATATGCGATCCTACTTGCAACCACATTCCGTTCTTTGTTGAGCTCTTGTGCACATAAAATCTGAGAGCAAATATATCAAGCAAGATCAATGGAGATAGAAAGAATGGAGATCCAAACCCTATTGGACATGTGATGGTATAATCTTTGTGATTTCATTTGATTTGCATTGTCTTAGGTAATCTTCATATGTTATGGTGGATCTTTGTTGTTGTTAGGCTAGGGTTTTGTGGTTGAATTCATTTAGCCTTTCAATATTGTTATTATTGTTATCCATTTTCACCATATACACTAACATTGACATCATTGTAGATTTAACGACAGGCCACTTCATGTTTTCTCTAATGGATGGTTTCTCTAGATACAATCAGATCAAAATAGCACCTGAAAATCAAGAAAAGACAGCTTTTACATGCCCATGGGATACTTTCTGCTGGAACGTCATGCCTTTTGGATTAAAGAACGCAAGTGCTACATATCAAAGAGCTATGACAACTATATTTCATGACATGATGCATACATTCATGGAAGATTATGTCGATGACATATTAGCTAAATCATACAACAAAGAAGAACATATAGACATACTAGAAAAGATCTTTGACAGGTTAGAACAATACAAGGTAAGGCTAAACCCTAAGAAATGTGCCTTTGGTGTTACTTCAGGAAAGCTATTGGGATATATTGTTTCAGTAAGAGGAATCGAAGTATATATAGCTAAGGTAAAAGCAATCATGGAAATGGCATCTCCCAAGAATATCAGTCAACTAAGATCACTACAAGGAAGACTCCAGTCAATCAGAAGATGTGTGGCTCAATTAGCAAATAAATGTCAACCATTCACTCACTTATTGCACAAACATGTTAATTTCAAATGGGACCATCAATGTGAAGAAGCATTCAACAAGATCAAGGCATATCTCATGCAACCACCTGTGCTAATGTCACCAATTCTAGGAAAACCATTATTACTCTATGTATCAACTATCGAAGCATCATTGGGAGTTTTGCTCGCACAAGAGGATAAGGAAGGAAAAAAATGAGCCATCTACTATATCAGCAGAACATTAGTGGGATATGAGATCAATTATTCGTCAACAGAAAAAGCATGCTTGACAGTAGTTTTTGCTTCTCAAAAACTACGACACTATCTACTATCTCACTCCATCAAGTTGATAGCCAAAATTGATCCTCTGAAGTATTTGCTCAGCAAAGCCACATTGACAAGATGACTAGCAAAATGGATCATGATTCTAAGCGAGTTTGATATCAAATATGTTGACAGAAAAGCTATCAAGGGACAAGTCATCACAGATCAACTAGCAGAGACACCACTTCAAGATAATCATCCTCTACATATTGAATTTCCTGATGCTGATATCTTAACAGTTACAACAAAAGCATGGCAACTATACTTTGATGGTTCATATACACAACATGGATCAGGAGTGGGAATTCTTTTCATCACACCACAAGGGCATACAATCCCGAAAGCATACAAATTAAGCTTTCTGTGCACAAATAATATAGCAAAGTATGAAGCATTGGTAACAGGCATCAAAATGGTTGTAGAATGGAATATTAAACAACTTCAGGTCTTTGGATACTCTCAGCTTGTCATTAATGAAACCAATGATGACTATCAAACAAAAGGTGACAAACTCATGCCTTACAAAAAGATGGTGGATGATTTCAAGAAGTACTTTGTAGAAATAACTTTTGAACAGATTCCAAGAAATGACAACAAAGCAGCAGACGCCATGGCTACACTTGCTTCTCTATTGCAGACACAAGAAAATCAACAACGTTATGAATTCCTAGTTGAAGAGTTGTTTCATCCTGCCTTTAATTGTCCTGATTTCCAAACCATTTGTCAACTTATTGGACATGATTCCTCCCGCTATGGCCAAACTTACACATACCTGAAAGACAATATCCTACCTCCTGACTTATCAAAGAACCAAAAGAGGAACTTTATTCACCAATCCTCCCATTTTACTCTCGTCGTGGATACCCTGTATAAACGAGGTCTAGACGGTACTCTATTATGATGTCTTGAACAAGAAGAATCTGAGAAGGCCTTACATGAAGTCCATAACGGCATTTGTGGCACTCATTCAAGTGGTCTTACCCTTTCGAAAAAACTCATACACTTGGGCTATTATTGGCCAACTATGGAACGAGATTCTTTCAAGATAGCTAGAACATGCAAACAACGTCAAATCCATGGGAATTTGATTCATGCACCAACACAAGAACTACATGCTTTAGCAACATCTTGGCCTTTTTGTCAATGGGGACTTGATCTGGTAGGAAAGATAAATCCTTCCGCATCTAATGGACACAAATTCATTCTTATAGCTATGGAATATTTCACAAAATGGATTGAAGCGGTACCTCTCATAAACATCACAAGAAAACAGCTTGTTGCATTTATATTGAATTACATCATATGTCGCTATGGAATACCAATGACCATTATCATTGATAATGGACGACCATTCAAGAATCAAGATGTACAAGAGCTCTGTGAGAAGTTCAAAATCCAGCACAAATTCTCCACACCATATTATCCACAAGGAAATGGGCGGGTAGAAGCATCTAACAAAACTATTCTGAAAATCCTCAAAAAGACAGTGAATGATGTTGGGAAAGATTGGCATATTCAATTAAACCCTACTCTATGGACCTACCACACCAGTATCTGCACACCGACAGGTGCCACACCTTTCTCTCTTGTATATGGATCAGAAGCCATATTGCCAATCGAAGTAGAGATACCTTCTCTACATATATCACTAAAAGGTCTCATCCCAGATGAAGAACAAAGAGTATCTAGACTACAAGAGTTAGAACTAATCCATGAACGAAGACAAAATGCCTTTTATCATCTAAAGGTATATCAACAAAGAATGTGCCGAAGCTATAATCACAGGGTCAAACCATGAGTCTTTCAAGTGGGAGAACTAGTGCTAAAAAAAAATCCACCCAACTAGGCAGATCGAGAAAAGAAAGGCAAGTTTGAACCAAACTGGTTAGGTCCATTTGTGGTCATAGCAGTATTTGGGTCAGGAGCATATCATCTATCAACATAGGATGGACATCATCTCGAGGAACCTATCAATAGCATGCACCTGAAGAAATTCTATGTCTAAAAATCAGAAAAATCAAAAACAGTGAAAAATCAGAAAAAATAAAAAAAAAAGTGAAAAAGCAGAAAAAGAAAAAAAAATCAAATATCAGAAAAAGTGCAATAAAAACAGATGGTGAAAACCTGGCAAACAGACGCTATCTGTCCGCTAGCTCTTCTGTCTATTAGTTCATGCATTTTTTCGCTTGCATTCATTCATCAGCGCTGACCATCCTAAGCATTTGTACATACGCAGACATCCCAGGTTGCTTCTTACCATGGTTTGGATCATTGGATATATCATAACGACTTTGTTTCTAGGCTTGGGGCAAAATCCTACACCTAGCTGGGGGCAAAAACTCTTGGTCAATTTTGAGCTTAATCAAACAGGTAGAACAAACAGTTAGACAACTCTTATCAAGCAAAAACTGAGACACATCCAATGTCGAACACAAGATCAAACTATCAACTATCAAGCTATCACAAAATCAATCTAAGCACATCACACACTTTTCAATGTATAATATCTTTTTGAATAATGATTGTAACATGATTGTTCAACTTTTCTATATTGATTTTTGCTATCATGATTTCTGATTGACTCCAGGATGTCATTGACTAGAGGAACAAGGAGGGAACATGATATTTTTCTTGTCTGTTGTCTAAAAATTAATCATTAATATGTGCAAATTTGTCTCCGGACATGATCATCAGAATATCATTGAAGACATTTCTGATTTGCGTATTGAAATGATTAATACAGCCTATTTTATGCAAACAACACTTAGGTCATCTCGGTTCAATTATACCTCGATGCTTGTGTTAACTTGCTATATCAAAATCCAGGAAAAAAGTGCTCAGGTCAACATGGTTTAATTATACCATCGATGTTTGCACTCACTTTCCACATTTCAAAAGCTCAATGATGACAAAAACGCAAAATAATCCAATGACTGGTCCGGTCATAGTTTGCATCCATTACATTTTTATTGCATTTTAGCTTGCATTTCACTCTTGCATGGGATCCTAAAAGCTCCTTTTATCCAAGGCTAAATCTATCACAGGAATCATTAAAGTATCATCATAGGTGTATACACAATCAGAATGATGACTCATATCTCTCTCATAATATTATCGACCTAGCAAAAATCTTATGTTATCTCCCTCAACAAAATCGATAGTCAGCATATCCAAATATTTCTGCAACTTGATATCAACAAAATATCAGTTTTTTATCTAATCAACCTTATCAAATCAAATCAATCAATCAAAACTAATTGATCCTATCATGTCTTACACAGGATGTATCCTTCCTGAAACTAGACATTCTGATCATGTCTTATACAGGATGTATCCTTCCTGAAACTAGACGCTTTGATCATCGTTGTCTTATACAGGATGAATCCTTCCTGAAACCAGACTGAATCTAATCCATCAAAAAATTTTAATCTTATCAATCTAAGCAATCAAGCTAATCGAAGAACTCGCATTTTCATCAAACACAATTGCAGAAATCAAATCAAATTTATCGGGATATCAATCTCGCAAAACTCCAAAGATCAATTATCTCAATTGATCTCCCAAGGGGGCATCATCATATCAAAATTTAGCAATCAAGAGCTGGGGCATCCTATCAAATCAATATCATTATCAAAAAGAGATTATTCTTTGAATCAATGCGTCATCACACCTCGCTTCAAAGAGGGACAAAATGTATACACCTAAAAATGGTCTGAAGATAATTAATTAAATAAGCAATTATTTAATTAATCCCCCTCCCCAATTTAATTAAATTCACTAAGCAATTTGATTAAATTTCCACTTTCATCTACTTATTAATAAATCTAAGGATTTAATTAATAGGTTCATTTCATTTCATCCCCTTTAATTAATTAATTCCCTCCATTCAAATTCATTTCTTCTAATCTTAATTAATTAAAACAAATCAAATTCATGAGTTGTTGAGATTAATTATCCTTTTCCTATTATTTGAATTTTTAAATTCAAATTCTCCTAACTTCTACCGCACCTAAACCTAACCATTCCTAAACCTAACCATTCCTAAACCTAACCCATTCTACCTACCACCTTGTCCCCTTTCATCCAACATCTTCTAGAACCTTTGTAACACTTGTCACTAAGTGTTCCCTTTCATCTAACACCTTCTAGAAGCCTCTTGACACTTGTCACCATAGAGATGACAGATGTTCCCTTTAATCCAACTCCCTTTGCCATCCTCCTCCAATTTAACCATTGATATCTTCAGATCAATATCAACTGTTGATTCATGCCACATCACCCCTAGCCTTGGAAAATCCTATAAATAGACCTCAATTTGAGCAATATAGATCCCATCTCATTCGTAGCTTAAGCATTGTTATTATAGGCATCTAGCTTCTAGTTTCTCAATCTTTAGCAATGTTATCATGCTCAATTTTAGCTTAAATCTTAGCTTAATTTGCTTATCATATAGCTTCAATCATGCTATTATTGCTAGATCATGCATTTTCAACATTCAAATCCTCCATCTAAGTGTAGTCAAGTCACTGGATTATGCATAATCAGATCTAAGAGCATTTTTCATACTCACATTTACTAGGAGGAAATAAGTCGATTAGTTATGGTTTTGTCTTTCTTTGATTTAAATATTCTAACCATGATTGTAATGATTTATTGAGTGCATTGTGGTTGCAGGTATAGGTACACTTCACAGAGCACGATAGAAACCATAGCTAGTAAAGTATCAATGGAGAAAAATAAGAAGAAAAGAGACAAATTCATTAGGGATGCATCCAAGAAAGCAAAGGAAATAAAAGAAAATGTCATGAACCTTAGTAGCATATCGGCTAGTGAGCTTGAAGGACTTCAACCAGAGGCACATATTTCACTGGTTGACACATCCTCTAACAGTGATAGTGGGAAGGTTGTTGAGTTCAAAAGAGTGGAAAGGAAAATAAAGCCTCACCAGTACCTTCTCCTACCCCAAATAAAACAAGAACATTAAGAAAGAAATAGCAGACAGTTAGGGAACCAAAGAAGATGCTTACTCCAAAGAGAAAACAAACACCGGTTACCCCTTCACTGAATGATCTACTTAATGAGGTTACACATGAGGGAAATTTGTCTAATGTGAACAAATTATATCATTCTTTCAATAACAGTAACAGGGAAACTATTGAAGAAAGCATTGTTCTTCATTTAGACTTTTATAAGAAAGTTTTGATTGAAGTTATTGATGAGCTACCAAATGATCTCTACATGATACTAGAAGCTAAAAGGCTATCTGTGATGGAATTGAATAAGAAATTGAAAGTGGAAGCACTCTTGGTTGTTCACCCTGATAACTCCAAAGAAGAAATAGATGAATTTATTTCTGAGGCTAACCGATCAATATTTGCTAGTGGACACTAGCAAGTGAGCCTGACGGCTAGAAGAGAAAAAGAAATTGCAAATGAAACAGCGGATAATTGGGATATATTCTTTGTGGAGAAAGCAAAGAAAGAGGAAATGAACAGACCTAAGAAGACATTTAAGGTTTACCAAAAGGACAAGGGTAAAGGAAAAATTGGTGGAGTTCCAAACATTAAGATTACTGACAATCTTTCACCGCCACCTTTGGATACTGCACTGGTACACTCAAAAGATCCACCGATTATTGACACTGAAGGAATAAGACATGATGATACTAATCCTAAGTTAGAGATAATTTTTACAATGAATGTGGATACTCAAGAAGTAAACATTGTCATGGATAAGGATAATTCAGAGGTTAAGTCAGACAATGTTGACAATAGCAACATAGCAAAGAAACCGGTACAAATTGTTGAAACTGAGACATCAACACAAATAGAGCAACCAACATAGACTAAAAAACCTATTGAAGATAAAGGTACTTGCACAGGGTCATCAAAGATAGAGAAACCATCAGAGAAATAAACTGAGGCAGAGGTGCACACAGAGATAGAGGAACCGGCAATCACAGAAACATTGAAACAGTCTGAGAAACCTTTAAAGGTTGAGATGCAAACACGGACTGATCCACTAGAGGAAAATGCAAGAAAAATGGACACATCTGATGGAAGCAAAGAGGTAATAAAAATGATTGGTCAGACATCCGGCACATCTATGGGTGAATTCGGACCTACCAATGTTATAGAGGTACTTTTGGATTCAATTAAGAAGATAACGGATTGTAATGCATTGGCCTACAAGGCAATTGACAACACATTACCTATTCTTACATTGATTGCACCAAATTGTAAAATAGATCACATTACTAATTCTTTAGGTAAATTGGACACATTGTCCAAATTTATTGTTGATAATGTAATAACTACTGATAAGGTGAATGAGGAGACAATAAAGGAGAGAGTTGAAAAAGAGAAAAACACATTCTTTGAAGACACTATAAAGAAGTGTACAGAACACTTAAACACATTATTACCGGTACTTAACTCTATAGTTTTGGAGTACAAGGAGCTATATAGGGAAACATGCAAACCTCACCTTTTAACAGAGAACATAGATGAGGAGATCAAAAAAACACAGAAAGAAATTAATGATATAGCAGATAATTTAATTGGTTCATCCGGACATATATTAGTTTTTGAGCAAGAAATGGTAGTTTTTGAGGAGAAGTTAGAGAAACTTGAGAAAGAGAAGGCAATGATAAGGTAAAATACCTGGGAACTTAAAAATAAACTTGGTCCTAAGCTGGACAATCTTATCACTCAGAGAATTGAAATATCTAAGGCATTAGTTCAAGGAGAACGATCACCAGAAGAACACATGCATTATCTCATCGGCATGATCCAGCAGTTATCAAGAGAGTATTTCTGGATTCGATTGTGTGAAAGATGTTAGCATCAACGTTTCGGATCACACTCCGTGATCCATCATCAAGATGAAGAGATTCAAAAGATTCTTTTGAATCTCTTCATCTTGATGATGGATCACGGAGTGTGATCCGAAACGTTGATGCTAACATCTTTCACACAATCGAATCCAGAAATACTCTCTTGATAATTATATGATGGATTGTGGAAATCCCTTAGAACTGATGATCCAACAGACTGAGGCAACTTTGAATGACGGCAAAAGGTTTATGCAGAGTCTGAATTTGGTTTTGGCAGATATTTTTCAAATTGTAACCAACCGGTTACAGACTTTGAGGTGACATTTTTGCACTCGTTTGATTATTTTTGACAACCTTTGTCATTGATGTCAAAGGGGGAGTAGTGGAGATAAAAATGGTTGTACAAAGGAGATCACTTGCTCAAGGGGAGCACATCTTTTTGGAATCTTTTTGGACCTTAGTTTTTGGATTTTTCTCATGAGTGTTGCCATCAATGCCAAAGGGGGAGATTGTTGGCATTCTACACTCTTATGAGAATAGTTGATGTTGTAATTGATGACAACCATCTGGCAACCAACAAGAAAATACTGGTACCATCAATAGATTTCTACATAGACCAGCAGGCACTTCACCGGCATCGGCAAAAATGCATACCGGCACTCAGGCCGACATGGAATAAACTTTTGTTTATTGTATTTTAATGTAAATATCTTTTGTAAGCCGACATGGTAAATTGTAATAGACTCATATATGTATGAGATCTTATAGGTCATTTTAAATATGGCATATGATAGATAGAGAAGAGCGAGATATGATGTATAATTTTGTATAAGGTGATATAGTTGATAGCGAAGGTTTTGGTTATTGACTGAGCTTAAACCGGTACTGAACTTGGCATGAGAGATGTTGTTTTGAAGTAGTACATTGTATTGGATTTTGATAATCCATTTTGTAGTCAGTGTGACTCTTTATTTAGTAATGAGCTCTAGGTTGTTGGCCTCCCTGCATGTGCAGGCCCCTCATTGTAAGTAGTATTTATTCATTGGCTAGTGAGTAAATATTGTGGGTCACAAATCCCATCGAGGTTTTTCCCACACCGGGTTTCCTCATTAAATATCTTGTGTTATGGTGTGTTTCTATGTCTCTATTATTTCTGTTTATTGCAATAATTCTTATTTACCGGTACATTGTTTTGGGATGCAAAGTTATTAATAAGTTTAAATATTATGTTAACTAGTTAGACACTAATTCACCCCCCTCCCCCCCCCCCCCCCTCAGTGTCTTTGGGACTGTCATTGAATCTAACAGTTCATAATTAGAACATATTGACACATGTTAAGTTTACTTAGGTTCTAGCTTGCATTCAAGTTTGGTTGCATCATCCTAATGAGTTATTCTAGGTGGCATTTCTAGAAGTTATTTACAATGGGGCCATGTCTCGTTATTTTTGTTTTTTTTAGATAAAAGGCCGAAGGCCTGAGATATATATATTTAAAATAATAAGATGAGTACATGAATATAGATACAATGAAAAGAAAACTAAAACATCCTCAGGGAGAACTAACCCTGAAAACTATTAAAAAAGAAAAACCTACACAAAGAAAGAAAAAGGATAGCAGATATTAGGTGTCTAAAGTTACAATGAGCACAAAAGGAGATCCAAATAGAAGGATCTAGGCCTGAGGATGATCTCAAGAAATTAAGTATTGCAGTCATCCATGAGATATGAGCACTAAAAAAATCAAATATCTGTCCAAAGATAAGAGCCCAGAATAGTGAGAAGACAGGATTCATTAGATGGAAAGTCGATTGAAAAACTGTCATGAGCTGCTAAATCCACAGATAACAACACCTCCAAAATATGTGATTCTAAAAATGAGAGTGATTTACATCAAGAAAACCCAAAGAAGAGGACTACAAAAAGTCTTCAATATAGCCTCTATCAACCGAACATGAATGTCATCATATGCTAAGAGGGAGGCCAAAATTTGAGGACAAAAGAAATTGACCAGTAGAGGATAAAGCATGAATTGTGTGAGACATCAAAAAGGATTGAAAAACTTGACCGAGACTACTAGCTAACTCCCAGTGGAAGATTCATCAAATGAGGCAAGTTGATTAGGTTGCAAAAAAGACTAAAGGTAACTGTGAGGATCCACCTCGGCATGGTAGATCAATTCCCACACAACATCAAACTTGGAAAGAGTAATAGAAAATAGGGGCTCACCGATAATATTATGGTTTCTTAGAATCCAATCATAAAATGGAAGTGTAGAAGGAGCCAACAAACCATTCATAATAGAAATGAGAATATCCTGAGGGATGGAATCAACCTCAAGAACATCTTGTCTATTGAGGAAGCCCCCAATGAGAGGATACCCATAAAATATATTGTAAGAGGACAAGCTTGAACAAACTTCTTCCCAGGTATATGGAGCAGGATGGAGAAAAGAGTCGATAAGCAGTTTTGTGATGCCCTCAAACCAAGTTAAAACCATGACAATTGATGCAAACCGTGAGGCAGCCTCCAAGGGGAGGAGAAATCTATTTTCTCTCAGCCAATTGATTCCAAGAAGTCGATATAGTGTAGATTCCACTCTTGAACAAGGGACCACAAAAGCAGAGTCTAGGGAGAGAGGGTCAATTATGCCATTCATAGAGACATTGATGTAAGCACCTGAAAGCTACAACCTGAACACCATTATGAGAGGACCTTAAAAAGATAATGAAATAGCATGGAAATATGAAAATAATTGCCCTTTAAAAAACTACACAACACATGTTGAATTCTGATTAGGAATGAAAATGTATCAATACTGTCAAGCAATCTAGAAAGACACGAACCAACATAGTAATTCCAACGCCATCTAGAGGACATCGAATTAGAAGTAGAGGAAAGTACTAAGCATTGGGAAAGAACTGTTAGTGTATTTTTTTTATTTTCCTTATGTTAGGGGGTATTTATTTTTCCTACACATATATTATTAAGCTTGCTTAGGTTATTAGGTGTGGTTAATATGAGGACACGTGGCGGAATACATTAGCTACATGTGTAACTCTCCACCTCACATGGGTAGTTGAGTTACACACCCTCTTTTGGCTTGTTGTGCCACCTCTCATAACCACTATTTTGTCATTTCCTAAGTGGGTTATGGGGTAGTTGGGTTTCTCACCCTCTTTTGGCCTTATGTGCCACCTCTTATAACTCCTTTTTTGTTTTCATGTAAGGAGGTTATGCCACATGTTTTGGCATTTACCAAGTAGGTAAAAACCTCCCACCTTTTATGGGGTAGTAGGTAAAACCTCCCACTTTTTATGGAGGTGGGAGTTAATGCACCTCTTGGTTGTATATGCTATTATTTTTCTATATAATAAGCAATATACTCTCACCTTCACAAGTTAAGTGATAGCTCGGTGAGAGTCTTCTCTAAATTCTCTTCTTTATCTCTATTTTTCTCTCATATCAGATTTATCTTCATTCAGCTATTTTGATCTTCGATCATCCGTTGCTTGGAGTTGCATGTGATCTATGACCGACATCAGATCCTGGCTCAATTCTTGCTTCTCACAGAATTTAACAAGAACAAGTGATATCACATGCTTGAAGTAAATGTGAATTCGGGTAGCAACTGAAACTTTTGAACTCAAACAAAGCAAAGGTGGCGCCAAGAATCCCAACAAGGTAGGTTGAAGATACCATGAGGTACCAAGCCTTAAGGAATAATTATGATGCATTACTACATTCGCCTTTGAAGATGTTGTGGGGGGAACAAGGAAGAACCCATAGATGTCAATCACAACAAACCAAATGTGAGAGCCCACCACTTGGAATTTAGAAGTACTTCCCTATCAATTCCCCAACATGTGTGAAGCTTTCTTCAATTACAAGAAGATTTGTAAGTACCAAAGAAAATATATATGTAATGTGGTGAAATGTGTGAATGAGAGATCAAGAGGGAAAATACCCTTTTCCTCCAAGGAGAGATGAGAGTTTCATTATGGATTTCACTAGATTCAACCTTCAAAGAAGAAGGTAGAATTCTAAGTGAAATGGGAATGATAAGCTAATCCCCTCTTCCTATTTGAAATTGAAAGGAATTGATTGAATTATGTAGTTCAAAAGTGACAAAGAACTGATTATAACTTAAGATCGGAATATGGGATGAATTTGTGCACCTAGATCTAGCAGTAATATGTCAAGACGAAGTTGCCCTGCGAATTTGAGGAAAAGTTGCTTGGACCGTGGCAAGAATGTACACAGTCCTCCAAAAAATCCACGAAACAAAAAGGTTTTTTCCACCTCTGCAAATGGAGCCTGAATCTGAAAGTACAACTGGGCACCTACAACCTACACATAGAAACGAGAGGAAAGTGGGTTGGGATTGGGGGTTTGCCTTTAGGTCAAACCCTAGTTGTGGAATTAACCAAGTAATGAAAGAAAGTACTTGCAAGTAGATGTAAATGAAAGACTGAATTGTAAATCACCTCAAAGGAGGTTGTGATAAAAATGTTGATAGAAATGCTTGTGTAGAATTGAATGTTGGAATCAATCTCATCTTCAATGATTGAATCCTTGACTTGAATGCAACACCTAGCCTTGATGGGAAACTTGAGAATGCTCAATGCTGGAAAAGAATGCTTGAATGCTCTTGAATGCTTGATCGCCAATTTTTACCTTATTGAACCTTATGCAAATGAGAGAGCAAATGCCTCTTAAATACATGTCAATTAGGGTTAATGAAACTAGTTTTTGTCACAGACCGACATCGAGGAAGTTTCTTGCTCATTGCACAACCTACAATGCATGCTCTAGGAAAGGTCCTGCCCCAAAATAAGGTAGGGATAGGGTCACCATGCCCCTATCCTAGGAGGAAACGAGCGCCACGCCCTTGTCCTATGGGGATAGTGGCATTGCACCTATATCCTACCCATTTTCTTTAGGGTAGAGTGCAGACAAGGTGGTGCGGAGGCCAAGAAAGAAGATGATTCTGAGGGTTGAGCAGTCTTTAGTCTCTGATTAGGCTAGAGGATTTGATCTCATGTGCGTGATGACCCTAATGCAATCAAAAATTTCTAGGGTCACAATTTTATGATACTACAATATACAAGTTAAATATTTGTGGCATAAAACCATTAGTTTATATGAACCCAAATGCCAATGAGTAATCCATATTATCTGTACTCAAATGCCAACAAGAAATATTCATAAGAAAATATTATATGAATCTTCGTGAATAGAGAAAAACTAGATCATCACTAGAGCATCACATTTTATTTGGAATAATTCTACACATAAGACATAATCAGTTAGTAAAAAATAAGAATTGCTAGGTCATATAAATTTATGCATGAACAAAGGCTTAACCAACATTCAAGGTTGGGAATTCCTTGAAGGCCTTGGCAGACAGGTCTGTAAAACTTGAGAAAACATTTTGAAGTGGGATCTTTTCTCCATGTGTGAAGAGGAAACCTTTATTAGCCAAAAGGTTAGTCAAACCATTAGATTCTTTGAAGCAATGAGATAAACTGAAATTGTCAAACTATTTCAATTGGCTTTTAATCTCCTAAATAATATAATCAATTTTCCAATTTGCAGCCCTTGTCTCCTTCATAGTCGTAACTATATTCAATGAATCTCCTTCAAAAATCACATTTTTAGCCATACTTTGTTTTTCCAACTTGACACCAAACAGAAAAGCCAATGCCTATGCAACATTATTTGAAGAGTTGGGAATTTTTTTCATTCCAGCAATTAGCACCTAACCTTTTCTATCTCTTAACACGGCACCAATACCTGAGATGTTTGGATTTCCTTTGGAGGCCCCATAAAAGTTTAATTTGAAAAAAATTTGATCATGTGGCTTCCATCTTATTTCCTTCTTGTTAATTTTTTTTCCCATGTTATTGAGGAGGCTTCCCTTGAATGGTAAATTCGGAAGCTTCCACTCCTTTAAAACTTCCTTGTGCCATGAAGTGAAGGGAGAATCAAGTCTCTTGGCTTTACAGTTGTAAGCCTTTACTGATTCAGATATTGTGAGTTCAATCTTATTTATTATTAATCCTATATCTGAAAATTTACTTCCTGGAAATCCTTTTTTTTCTTTCCCACCATATACTCCAAATGAGGACAGCAGGGGAAACATCCCATATTGAAGTAAAAAAGGAGTCTCCAAATAACCTAGGTCATGCATTAAAGACCAGAAGTAGGTCTGATTGAAGGGGAAAAGACCAATGCAATTTATTACAAAGTCACTATCAACATTATTGCACAAAAGAGTAGTTTAGGAATAGGTGATCTCTTGATTCCTCAATCTCATTACAAAAGACACATTTAAAAGGTTGTGCAAGATGAAGATGTGACAATCTATCACTAGTTAATATTCACACTTTTAGGGCAAGCCAAGAAAAAGAACCTGCCTTTTGTAAACCTACATTTGTCCAACAAAAAGAGAAGCCTGTGTTCTAAGAATCAACCATGCTATCTGATAATAACTTGTAACCTTGACTCATTGTGTAAGAACCTGATTGAGAAGGGTTCCAAATTAAATCATCGCAATCAGCCTTGTAATAAACTGATCTATTTTGAAGCTCTTGAAAGAGAATTTGTTGTTGTGAAATGGGAGCTTGGACACTGAAAACATCTTTCCAATGAACCTTACCAAACTCAAGATTGGAAAGAAGAAAATAATATTTGACCTTTGACCCCCAAGAGAGAATAAGAATCTCTCTAATCTCCTGCAAACCATCAACTAAGCATAAAGGGGGGTATTTGTTCCAAGAGTCATACCAGAAGTTTGCCTTCTACCCATTGTGAGTTATCCAAGTCAAGTGAGGGAGAAGGATTGACCTGCATTTTACTAAAAATTCCACATCTGAGAACCCATTGGGGGGTCAAGAAATATGAAAATTATCTCTGGTTCTTCAGAGTCCATATATTTAGCTCTAATCATTTCTACCCATTTAGAATTGTGGTTAGAAAAATATTTCCAAACTAACTTGACACTAAGTGAAAGGTCATGATAAGATATATTATGAATACCTACACCACCACTTCTTTTAGGGAAGCATACTTTTTCCCAAGCTAGAAGGTGGATATTACTTTTTGGATTTTTGTTTCCTTTCCAAAGGAAATGTTTGAGTTTGGTCTCTAGATCAATTAGCACACTTTTAGGAATTGGAAGTATTGACATCATGTAGTTTGGAATAGTAGATAAGACTTATTTTATCATCATGTCTTGTTATTTACTTTTAGCATCTAGGTCATTTAATAATGCATCATGCATTTACTGTTTTTATCAAGGGTAGTTGTCTCATCACATAGGATTAATACATATGTCAAGATATTGTGTACTCCTACCTCATGCTCTTGCCTATATAAGAAAGACCTATGTACATTGTTTTCAAGGGTACATTAAGCGTAAATAACATAATTAGATTATCAGAGAATCACCAACTCTAATCTAATCAAATTACTCCTAAATTACAATGAAATAATGCTAATATCAATTGAATTATGAAATAAATTGAAATCTAATTTAAGACTCCCTCAATTGATTTAACAAGGCTTCCATTGCTCTCCTCCTTTGTTGTTGTTGAATTGGCTCTCAGGTATTGCACTGATTTCCTGCATAGATTAGCAACTATTTCGAAGCCTGTGATTCTAGATTGAAAATGAGAAAAGAGGTTAAATTTATATATTTTCAACATAGAAGGGGTGAGGATTTAAACTCAACTATTGATTGATAGTCAACTAAAATTGATTGATCAATGAACTCAATACATTGATTTGTTAACTTGTTTGATTGGGGATTCAACTAAATAGATTGGATAATGAACTGAATAGATTAACCAGTAGACTGAATAGACTAGCTAGTTGACTGAATTGATTGCAGAGATGACTGGTTAGTCAGAAAAAGGTGATTGGGAGTTAAAAAGGGGGATTGATTAGTTAACTGAGTTAACTGATTAGTCAATTGATTTGATGAACCAGATCTGATTTCAACATGTGTTGTAGGATTTTGAAATTGAATTTGATATTCATTTTCAATTTGAATTTGAATTTGGATTTTCGAATGATGAAATGCACATGAGATTTGTTGAAATTAAATGAAACTCAAATTTAGTGAAATTAGATGAAATGTGATGAAATTAGAATTTGGGATAAATGAAATTAATTGGAATTAGAATCTAGGGATTTGGAAGAATTAAATTAATTAATTAAATAATTGAAAAGATATTATTTAATCATTAGAAATGAACTTAATCAAATATAAAGATTATTTAACTAAGGAATAAATCGCAATTAATTAAATAATTAATATTTGAGATGGGTTTGAATGACAAAATGATTAAAGAATGGAAATTCGATAATTATTAATGTAGAATGTGATTATTTGAATTAGTAAACTAGCTTAATTAAATAATTAAACAATTACTTAATTAAATAGACGAATAATTAGTATGCGATCAATGAGACATTTTTTGGTGTCTACATTTGTATTCATATTCAACAATTATCAATCTATGCATTGTTATGCAAGTTATCTTGCCATTTTCTCTTGTGGAAGCTATTTTGTTCTTGCAAGGATCTTGGGGGTGTTGGGGAGTCACCTATCAACTCCTCCATGGTATCAAAGCTTCAAGGTTGCAAACATCTTCCCAAATTGGAGAGTGGTCATATAGATTAAATATCTTTTTGTGTGAAGATTGTGATTTCATTGACCTCGTGGTTAGACTTAGGATGTTTGAGAAAGTCGGATTTGGATTTTATTTCGACAAATTTCAATACCACTCGCAAGTTTTACAAGGGTTTGAAGAAAACGATTTCAATTGTGAATTTAGGATGTAGCTAAAATTTCTAAGCACTTTGGGTCAAATTTTACCTTGCCATTATGCTCAGAAGGCTTGACAACCCTAGAAACAATTGCCAATTCATCAAAATCCCATCAGGGTTTTTGTCATTATGATGGTCATATAGATTTGTACTTGGTCTTATGATTGTATAGATAGGCATTTTTGTAGTTGACAATTCAATGTCACATTTGCCCTTATTGTGCATTGTTAGGAATTTTATAATGGTATGAAATGTTTTTAAAGGAATTTGTTTTAACATTGAGATTTTTTTCTTAAAACAATGGTTTGTTGAATGCATGGTATGGTTAATACACTATGCACTTGGGGTTTAGATGATTTAGTATGAGATGTATGATAAAATCTTTTTTATCCCACCATATTTCCTATTTTGACTTGCATTATGAGGATACCATACAGTGCTTTGACTATGGGTTCGACAACATACTTTTCTTTGTCAAATTATCATGGTCCCTTTTCTATGACTATCTTGCTTATGAAACCTCTTTATAATGGTTGTATTGTTTGGTTTATGGCTTGTCTAGATAAGGTGCTTATTGCACATAGATGGCCCTTTATCAGTGATTTTGACTACATAATGGTCTGGTTGGCCAAGGTTTTCTTATGCTTTATTGTTGGTTTTCATTAATTCTAACAACTTAATGGTTTTGACATCTACACTAAATTAGGTTATTTTCCTGACTTGGTCGATCTACAACTTCTTCAATTGAATGGTGTTATGGGCTTCTCTAAAAGCAATTTGATTACACTTTATCTAGTTGGACATACCTGTACCTTTTTTGGTAATTTGTATGATAATAATTCAATTCATTTGCAATAAGGATTCATTATCTTTTACCAAGAGTTTATATATTGTTGGTAATCAAGCCTATTCTGCAAGGGCAAAATTGGCCAGAGTTGATGTCACACTTGGCATCAATTTATCACATTGCTTTGTTAGAATTACACTATGCTTGTTCTATATGTTGGGTGGATTCCTTGCATTTGCAAATTAATGGCAAATATCTTCATCGTACAATGCATCGACTTACCAAGTCAGTTTTATCTTTTGCCTCACATAGTACTTGGTGATTTGATCGATGGCCAATTTATTTCACTAGTCGACCCTATTTCTTAAAGGGAGTAATCAATAATTTTTGGCTAATGTAAGAGCTTGGTGATTGGTTGATAGTTCTTTCACATTTTATTTTTCATATTGAAATTAAATGTGTGTTATCGCATTGTTAATGTGTTGTGTATGGTCGACATCTTTATGTATGTTGAGCACTATGTGCTATACTTTTGAGGTGTTATGCTTATGTGAAGGCTTATATCCCACGGTGGTGCAGCCTATGGCCCACCACCCTCTATCCTTTATCATTCACACCATATACTACTATAATATTGGAATCAATACGATCTTTAATTTCATGCTTCAATCCATGGCACTTCTTAGTATCATGGCTAGGTTGATGATGGTATTGGCAATAGGCTTTAGGATCAAAAGAAGGTCGAAAAGGCTTGGAAGTATCTACGAGATGAATGAGAGGAAGCTTCAACATATTAAAATTGATTAATTTAATCATGATGTTATGCAATGATTCAGAAAGAGGAATGAAGTTATGATGTCTGAATTTTGATGAGAAGGAAGCTACAATGGAGGTTGTGGTTGCCACTTGAGAATCAATATGATTGGAAGAATTATTTTTTATCTTGATTAAGTTATTGCTTTTTTCAAAAAAATATTATTATTCTTTATTCTTATCAACCAGAGTCGATGATGAAGAAGGTTCATATTGACTCACTTGAAATTGATAATTACGAAGTGTTGTACATAATTGTGTGAAAAATGCATATTCAAAAAACAAAAGCTTATCTCTAATGTATTTTTGTAAATTATTAATGAAACTTTGTGAACATCACTATCAGGAACATGATAAGAAATTTGTGTATGCAAATATTTATATCTAGCAATGAAATCAACCACTTTCTCTTTAACACCTTATTTACAATGCATCAAATCAGTTAGTATAATTTGTGGGCCAATATTATTTTCAAAATGTTGCAAAAATGCATTATACAATTTTTTTTTAAAATCAATTGAATAATGAGGCAAGGAGGAAAACCATTGCAAAGATTTTTCTCTTAAGGTATGAATGAATAGTTTTGTCATGAGTTTGTGGTCATAGGAAAAATTACTAAACAAAGTTTGAAATATTTTCACATGAGTTTGGTGGTCACCTTATCCATTATATTTTTCCAAATGAGGAGCCTCAATGTGTTGTGGGAGAGGAGTATGAAGGATTTCATGAGAAAGTGGGCTAGCAGTAGAACATGTAGGAAGAGTGAATTTGGATTGTGTTATAGAAGCCAATTTTTTATGTAAAGATTAAACATTTTAGATCAAATGGTTTATGGTGGGTTTAGTGTATGAATTACATGGAGACATGTGGGATTGAGATGGAGGATTACAAGCATGATAGGTAGGTAAAGGAGATGGTTGGGAAACAAATGGAATATTTGTAGGAGGTGTTAGCAAGAGACACTAGATGTTTATTGAGATATTGTCATTTATGGCAACTCATATCATGTTTTTCATTTGTAGTTCATTTTTTCATCATTTTGGAAGATTGATTAAGTATCTATGTGGTCCGGTGAGAATAGTGTATCTGGCAGAGTGTACAGTTTGGTGGTCAGCGGATTATTTTAGTTGAGTATTTTTCCTTGAGGATCTAGGAGATGTATTCTGGATATGCAATTTACCTTATTCCAGGTTTATGGCCTTCAATGTTAAGTTTTGTGTTGGTTGGAAGATCTGGTAGATAGTTTTATGGTAGAACATTGTTCATTAACAGTAGCATGTGAAGATTCTATGTACGAATCTTATAGATCAATTTTGGTGAGTGTTTATGTGTTCGAGGTCGATGAGCTGACATATGGGAAATGTGTGGACATTTTGTTTTGGTCCGCTTAGTTGTTTTGGATCGGTTTGAGCTGACTTGGGTAACATGTTTCATGTTGCGTGTTATGCAGTTTTTGGGCCAACATGAAATGGACCTAATTTGGTAATGTGGATATATAAGGCGAATTAATTTGATCATTTTTGTGATCAATGGTTTTGTGTGGTGCATGTATGATCGATTGTGTGCAGTTTCACGTGTGTAAGGTGAATATTTGTGCTTCAATATGTTGCAGAATATCATAACATAGTAGTATTGCAGAGTTGAGTAAGATACAGTATTTTGTGCTTAACCAGAACTATACTCAAGCATTTGTTGATGCTATTTCATAGTTCAAAGTACATTTTTAATCTCTTACAAACATTTTGTAAGGCAGTGAGCCTTTTGGGTTGTAGCCATGTTGTAAACTTTGAGTAGTGAGCTCTAGGCAGTGTGCATGAATGCATGTGCATTCCCCTTATGTAATATTTTTATACTTTTAATAGAGTATATTAATATTGTGGGTTTGAATCCTACCATGGTTTTTCCCTTAACCATGTTTCCACCTAAAAATCTTGGTACTATGGTGTTGTGGTTGTTTACTTTGTATTTCTATACTTTGCTTTCATCCATCTACATTAAGTGGTGTAAAGGACAAATTAAGAATGTTAAAACTGTAGAACATTGATTCACCCCCCCCCCCCCCTCTCAATGCTACTTGATTCCAATAGGAGGTATGCATGATTATTGAATCATAGGATTCCCCCTCCCCCATTACTAACACGTAGCATTAACATTTTGTGTAGAGGTAGCCATGATGGAAGATGTATATGTAGGTGTTAAGGTTTAGGCCGATCCAGAGCAAATACAAATTAACAATTATATGCAGATAAAAACACAAAAGATGAAGAAAAATGCATAACACAGATAACACAAGATTTAATGTGGTTCACTCAAGATGGGCTACATCCATAGAAAACAACAATCCAATATTTTCTTATTATCCAATAAATCTCTACAACACCATTACAATGCCTTTTACATTCCAGCTACTTATAACATGCAACTTTTAGGGCAACATGCAAAGTCAGCCTTGCAAGATCAGTCACCACATACTAACAGTAGGAACATTAGGAAAAGATGTAGGAATAGGAATGGAAGGCTCAACTTGATTTGAATGACCGGGCACTTTAGCATAATTTTTTAATGCCATAACATTTTAATCCATAATATGAGCTATGCTACATAATACATTCACACATTGTTCATCCCTTTGAATCAACCTCCTTAAACCCTCAATCAAGGGGGTTGTATCTCCACGTAAGTTTTATTCACTAACAAATTTTTAAATACTTTCCAATTGTTGATCAATCTTCCCCAATTATTAAAAAGTCACTTAAGTTGAAGAGTTATATTCATCATGAGAAACATGATTCTCTATAATGTTAGGTGTGTCGTGTGTAGGAATAGAGGATTCACCCAAGATCCTATAGAATAGGTTAGTTTTAAACTCAAGATCAATATCCTTAGTATTAAAATTTTGGGAGGCCATAATTCTACAACTTCTTCTTACTAAGTTATTGGATTTGGGACACAAGGTAATGAAACTCATACACAAAGAGGGAAAAGATAATGAAATAGATATATACTCAAGATTCCTCTTATACAATTGATAATACAAATAATTATAACAATATAAGTGATTAAATAATGCAAATTACCAATATCTATTAACCACTTAATTAAGCAAAATCAGCTATAGAAATGATAGACTTGAACAATTAATTTGTCTAAATCTAAAAATGATATGTAATAAAATTCATATCTGGGCATACAAATAAGAAAATATGCAATGGACAAGTTGGGTTCAACAAAATATACTATTGAGGGAATGCGATTTACTAGTCTAAACATGCAAACTAATAACCAAACTCATTCATGACAACTTACATTGGGGAAATGACCAAGAGGGCCAGTTTTAAACCTAAGGTAGAGTTGAGAACAGTAATTAGTCACTTCATTTATGTTGAATTATTCCACTTGGATGAGATATTATCTCCTCACCTTATGGGAGGTTAGAGATACTTTTATCTCACTTCATATAGACTCACCAAGTGTCCCAACACTTGTCCATAGAGTCTTACACTTGTTACATACTTGGAGAGGTAGTCAAATTTTGACACTCACCTTCTCACCTCACACCCATCTTGTATATATTTAGGTGTTCTCATTTAATTATGTATTTCAATTAATTAAACTTTTAGGTTAATTGATATGTTGATTGTTATTTGGCTTGTTTTTGGTTTATACACCCTATGAGTGATTATTTGGATGTGACTCTTGGATCTTGGCTTCTCCAAAAGAAACAGTATTTATGCAGGAAAGAGTATTTAATGTCCCAGTAGAAGAATGCTTTGCATTCCTCTGGTATGTGAAGAATATGGAATGTGGTTTTGAATATAATGTTTATGATTTGTGTATATTGTACTATCAAGTTTATACATCCTCTATTATTCAAATGGTTGTGTTAGTTGTTGTTTCTGGCCGTGGAATATTTGTTAGAACCGATCTGAATAATGTTTGCCAGTTCTCTGATATGTGATTTTCAACGTTGTGTCTTGGATGACATGTTTATTTGATTTTTGTAGTGTTCCAATTCAATTTTCTAATGATTTTTCAGTTTGGAAGTAAAGTTATGATGTTCTAAGTTCAATTTTGTTAGTTGGTCGAGGTTCCCATTGACTGAGGTGATGTTTTCTATCTGGATCATGCCTTTTTGCTCTGGACATATTTTGGTGGATGAGTTGTGATGTTGATACAAGTATCACCATGGCATGTGTAGATCTATATTGAGGTGTGTGCATTGGAGAATGGTTTTGAGGGAATTGGTTGGTGTAATTCATTGTTTATCTACACATTTATTTGGTTTCGACCTTGAAGGATGTATTAACATGTGTGGATCACTGGAATTGGTTGGAAAGGTTGTGGTATTATGTGTTTGGGTCCTCTCTATCTCTTGGAGTGGACCACATTTGATGCTATAGGTCTAGGTGGCCCAATTTTTGTAATATTGTATATTCTATTTGCAGCCAACCTAGTTTAGGGTTTCAATGAATTATCTTGTCTATATAAGAGTGCAGATGTATGAGTTAAGTATGGGATGGATGTGAATTTATATGAAGTATACATTATTTATGTGCAAGCATATTTGATATTGTAAAAGTTTGAAATACATTTGGGAAGAGAGTTGAGATAATGTTTGTGATCAGATATGTTTGTCTTGATATCGGTCACTTGACATAGTGGTTCAAGGATAGTTTCGTAATCAAGAGATCTTAGTCATTTCACTTCATTGATCCTCTATACTTGTAAAAAGGTGTGTTCCTTTTGGAATTTTGTGCAACCCTTTGTATTTTTTCCTAAGGTTGTGTGTCTTACACTTGCAAGTCCTTTCTAGGAGCAATGAGCTCCTTGTCCTTGAGCCTAAACATTGTAATCATTTATTCATATTGTTAATGTAATTCTCACCATGGTTTTTCCATGTTTAGGGTTTTCCATATAAATTTGGTGTTCATGTGTTTGTTGTATCATGTGATTTCATGTTTCATAATTGTAGTGATAAGGTAATTATATATTAAAGTTTAATAGATCAAAAGTGAAGTATTTTTTAGATCTGAATTGATTCACACCCACTCTTAGTCTTGTGATCACTGGTGTGCTCAACAATTGTTATCAGAGCCTAGTTCCTCTTGGAAAATCTTAACCACTTGAGGAAGATCTGAAATGTCAAAGGGAGTTTATTTCAAAGCACCAAGGTTTGATGGCACAAGTTACTCTTAATGGAAGGACAAAATGGAATGTCATTTGGAATCCCTATCAACTAGAATATGGGAAAGAATTAAGAATGGATATAGTGTTCCAGAAAATGGTCCTCAGACTCCAAATGAGTTTAAGGCACATGAGAAAAATGTGAAGGCTAGAGTTTCTATTGTCAAATATCTAAGTGATTTAGTATTTTCCAAAGTTGTTGGGTTGAAGTCTACTAAAGAAGTTTGGGATAACTCGAGTAGTGTATATGAAGATGGTGAGAAGAAAAAGCAAGGCAATTTGACAAATCTGAAGCACAAGTTTGAGAAATTTATAATGTCATATGATGAGAAAATTGAAAGTTATATACACTGGGTAAATGAGATTATGAGTGTTATCAAGGGTATTGGTGGTAAATTAGAAGAAAGTGAAGTTGTGAGAAACGTGATACTGACATTTCCTAAATGCTACAAGCCTAAAAAAAAATTGGATATTGAAGAAAGACATGATATGGTCAAGTACACTTTAGATCAGTTGTATGGCTCACTCTCTGCCTTTGAAATTGTTGAACTAGATGACTTACAAAAAGAGAAGAAATATGCAACCTTCAAAGATAGCAGGAAGATTCAAGATGAATCTAAATCGAGCAATGACTTAGATGAGTCAGAAGAAAACTTTGTAAGAAGACTATAGAAAGGTTCAGAAGATACAAAGGTAAGTTACCCTTTAAATATTTCAATTGTAAAAGAATTGGTCATTAGGATTCTATATGTACTTATAGAGAAGACTCTAGTAGAAGACTTGATGATAACAACAGAAGAGATAATCATAGATGGAATGACAGAAATAAGATAATAGATGACAGAAATGAACAGAAGAAGAATTCATACTCAATGGAAACCTATTTGTCTTAAGATGAATATTATAATGACTCAAATGAAGAAGCATTGTTCCTAGCTATAGAGTAGAAGAATGATGTAATATATGGTAATCTAGAAGGAATGAAGGATAGTGAAAAAATATTGAAGATTGCACTACTTCTTTGTTACCCTCCCTTCATTCTCAATTGTTAGGTTGAATAATTCTTGGCAGTGTTCTTGAAAGTGGAGGCTTGTGTAAATGGTTTCTTCAAAGGTTTCATTTGCACCTCATGTTTAGTGGATTTTAGCATTTGGGAGTTTCAACATTCTAAAAAAATTTTAAAAATATTTATGATAATTTTAATATTTGTTATCAACAAATATTGATGCGACAAATCCTTTTTATCATTGATTTAACTATTTGAATGAAACACTCTAAGATGGATAGTTATAGGAGAAAATATATATGAATATGTGGGTCTTTAATATTTTATCATTTTGGTTGAAACTCAATATAATAGTTCTAATCTTTGTTTTTGCATATATAGTTAGCTAACAAACATTGTAGTGGTATTAGACCATTAGCCAAATTATTGGTGTTTTCTAATGAAAGAGACATTTGGTGTCAAATAAGGTTGAAAAGGAAGTGTAGTATCATAAATTGCATACCCTTACAATTCCATGCTACACAAACCTCCATTTAGCCTTAAAAAATACATTGTTTGTAATTATACTATGATGCCTTTATTTTAATGATTTTATATTGTTTCATGGTTTTTTATTCTAATTTTCTCATGTGTGTGCATTTACCATGGACATGCTAGCATCTCATGAAAATATGTGTCTCAACAAGCCGTCGAAGCATTACACTTCCCAAAATTTGCCACTATAACACCCATGTTAGTCAAGCAAACTTGAACCCTCTATTTGTTGGCAATTGACACTCAATTTGATTGGTTTAAATATGTTGCCATTGATGGCAACATGTTCCGGCTTTCACATTTTGGTCTAGTTGATTACCGACAGACACTTCACCATCACCGGTACCGACAGGTATCTTCACCAGTTGGAAGGAATTATTTGGGTATCAACATTGCAAGCTGACATGACTTCATCAGGTTCTTGGTGTTGGAGGTTGACTTCATTTTGGGAGATCCGAAATCAAAAATTGATTTTGATATTTATGTATATATGTTATTGAGTCTACATGTATATATGTTATTAAGTCTACATGTATATTCATTTTTTAATTATCTTTGTAAGCCAACATAACGCATGATGATGTGTAAGGGTATAGAGGTCAGTTGATTAGATCATTTTGTAATATGTGTAAGATGAGGGAATGTAATGTAATACAATATATGAGAGAGAGATCATGTATGTGAGGATATTTATGTAAGAGGGTATTCCGGCAAGGGTTTAGGGTTTCAAACTGAAACAAATAGATCTTAACCGAAACTGTATTCAGACATAGGAGATGTTATCTTTGCAGTTCACTCATTTCTCCAGATTGTAGTCGGATTTGTATGTAGTCAATGAGGGTCCTTTTGTGATTGAGCAGTGTGCTCTAGGATGTAAGCCTTCCTGCATGTGCAGACCCCTATATTTTTTAATATCTTTTCAAATGGTCAGTGGATTGATATTGTGGGTCACAAATCCCACTATGGTTTTTCCTCTTTGAGGTTTTCCACATATAATTCTCTGTGTTATGGTATTCATTTATGTGTTTGGCTTATTTGTTGCTTTACTTCTTTCAATCTTATATGTACCGGTATACCGGTTGGTGAATGCATATCTTAATAAGGTTATAATTGATCATTCTGGTAAAACACTAATTCACCCCCCCCCCCCTCTCAGTTTTCTTGGATTCCAACAATTGGTATCAGATCATTGTGCCTCAGAGGAAGTTTAACGACTTGAGGAAGATCCTGAATCCGGAATCCATGGATATGATTTTGGAGAAGCAACTTGAGGTAGAACTTGAAGATTATGATGTTGAAAGGATGAAGAACTTGAAGTTACAAGATGAACTGAATTTTGCTCAGGAATTCATTCTTATCCTATAGGAGAGGTGGTCATTTGTTCAAGCTAGGAGGAAGGAGCTTTTGCAAAATCAAGATAATGAAGAGAAAGATGCCCTTAATGAGATATGTATGAAGCTGAGTTAGAAGAACATGGTCATGAGGAATGAAATGCAAGATATAACTACGAGGATGTCAAAGGAGATTGAAGACCGAAAGAAAAAAGAAGAAAATATTGTTGTATCTCTGAAAAACAAATTTGAGGAATGTGGAAAGTTGGTTCATGAAAATGATATGTTGAGAACTGATTTAGTAAAATCCTAGAGTAATGAACAAGAACTTGAGAGACAAATGATAATTATGAGAGATGATCTAACTATTGCAAGTCAGTATAAAGAAAAATTCAAGATTAGTTCAACACAGCTAGATGAGTTATTAAAAAGACAAAGGCAAAATGGAGATTCCAGTGGACCTGGATTTGAACAAGGTCAGAGCTCCGATACTGCAAATGAAGAACAAAACCAGAAGGTGTCGGTAAGGCAACTTAATGCTTATAAATCTAATGGTAGATGCTTTGTTTGTAATAAATTTCATCACATGGCTAGGCAATATAGAAATAGAGCAAATCAGAGCTATAATTTTGCTCTCGGTCAATGTTCTAAATGCAATAAGTATGGTTATAAGACAAAAGATTGCATAATGAATGTTAAATGTTATGCATGTGGAAAAATTGGATATATGGCTAATCAGTGCAAGTCAAGCAATTATATTGGTTTTAGCAAAGCAATTCAAAAGAACAATGTTACATTCTATGCATGCAATGAGGTTGGACACATAGCTAAGTTTTGTAGAAGCTCAAATCCACTGGTTAACTATGATGGATCAAATGAGAAAGGAAAAGAGAAGGTTAATGAAATCCAACAAGATCATACCCAAAGATGGGTCAGGAAGTCAGAAGATCAATTAGTAGATGGAAATGCTCCAGATACTCAACCGACAGAGGAGATTGCTCCTACATCGGCAGGAAGCTCATCTAGTAACTAAGGCTAATGCTTTAGGGATAGGCAAAATTCATGATAATATTGCTTATGCCCTGGGAAGAGGTTTTGGAAGATGTTCCAGACATTGGAGATGCTTATCCAGCATGGAGATGTTTAATCAAGATCTGGTATCTTCCACCGGAAGTCATTCATATCAATGACGGATTAGGGTTTTTCTTGGAGGTTAAAAGGTTGAATTCACTTTATTTCTAATCACTTTGCATTCAGAGCAAGTTTAAGGCAATTCAGTGGGATCGATATCTTCTTGGGTGATTTCACCAGTGATCAGAAGATTCTTTAGGGGTTTCACTGGTAGCTATTCATAAGCATTTATCTTTCATCATGGAAGGATGATCATCCTCTGTACCTAATTTTATTGTAAATTCTATTGTTGTTGAGTTCAAGGATCGTCCAAGGCCGACTTTCAAATGATGCCCACATATTGCCACCCTGGATGATTCGGTTGGCACTTTTTCCCATGTCCCAAAAGGACTCATGTATGTTGAAGATGTCAGAGCTTACATTCACTGTCATATTAAGGATTTGGGAACTAGTGATATTAAGAGCATGTACATGAGTGAGTTAATGGTAGATTCTGGAAAGATAAAACCCAAGTACAAACACATTGAGGATCTAGGGTTTACCAGCATTTTGGATATTCTAGAATTTGAGGATGAGATTGTCAGATATGTTTTAAGCAGAGTGCATGGAGAATTTATCTGGTTGGACAGGTCGTACAAGATCTTGAAGGAGGCCATCAGGGCAATCACCGGTTTACTGTAGGTTGGCAACATCCAAAGAAGAAGGTTTCTAATGATTAGGTCAACAAGATCACTGACGCAACATCATACAAGCGATCAATGAGGGTTAGAACTATCACCAACAAAGATATTAGATTTGGAAGCATGATATTGGTTACAAAGTAACTCAAACAAACTATTTGAATTCTATTTCTAGCTCCTGCATTTATGCAGCTCATAAGATGATGAGGGAAAATGAGAAGTTAGATCTCTGTGGTTGGATGTTGGATGAATTGTTAATTAACCTAGGAAAGATCAAAGGAGAGAAGAAAGGAACTTTCCAGTATGGAAACCTAATTATCTTTTTAATGTTGTTTTTCATCAATGAAACTCCCAGTTTTGGGAAAAGATAATGGGCATTTGATATCCTAGTAGGGAGGCAACTAAAACAATCTATTGCAATTTTGGGTAGTCAGCGAGATGACAAAGTATGGGGTTACTTTAAGGCATTCCAAAAGACTATGAAATCTAGGGAGAGGGTTCCAAAGAAAATTGTTGAGAAATACTTGACCAAGATATGCTTCATGGTTAAGAAAGATGAAACTTTGATGGAAGTTGTAAAGCCCCAGAATATATGGATTATCAAGTTGATGCACAAATTCTAGATGCATATGCACATTTTCTAATTGATGCACCTATTGATGAGGTAGAAAAATCCTTTGGTACTGCAAAGCAGAAAAAGCAAGAGGTTGAAACTGAGTTTAACCGAAAGAAGAGGGAGAAGCAGTAAGGCAAGGTAAGAAAGTTTGTTGAAAAGGTTTCATGAGACATTAAAGCATTAATTGATGTTGTTCCGGAAAAAGGAAGGAAGAGGAAAGAACCAGAAATATTCATTGAGCCAATTGCAACTGACTCTAGATCTGATGATGACACACCCTTAGCATTCAAGAGGGTATTAAGGAAGAAAACTGAAGAGACTAAGGTAGAAGCAAAGAAGCAACCGGTTAGAAAGTTACTGATGTCATGGAAATGGGGACAAGGCAACAACAAAGTTCAATGTTAATAAGTTAGTTTCAACCATAAAAACAAAACAAAGAACTAAAAACCATTCCAAACATATCAAGAGAGATTTCAAAAAGCATGAAAGAAGTTTAACAAAATAAAAGAAAGGAGAAGAGCCTCCCTAAGATGCTTCCATGATGCCTTTTGATGCTTCTCCCTTGTTTCTCTCCTCTCCAAGTCCCAAATGAGTGTAGCTCTCAGCTTTTAGCACTAGCCATGGATGCCATATGGAGATTCAAGATGGTTGAATATGATAAGCAAATACTATGCAAGAGTAGATAGTGATGCTATGAAAAAGCTCTATGCTAATGCCAGTATAACAACAATACTCTAAAATGCTTCCTTTTTCTTGAGGAGAAGGGTTCTATTTATAGAAGAAATGGGGAAATGAAGGGTTAAGATTGAATGGTTTAATCAAGGGCCAAGTTTGAAAGTTGGGGATCCATGTGCACAATTGGCACCAATAAAATGGTGACAAGTGTCAACATAGGATTGGGTTGAGAGAAGAGGTTGGAGGCATTAAAGGCCTGAGAAGACCTCATGGTTATCTAGAAGGTAAGGGTCAAGTCTAAATTAGGATTACCCACTGGATTAGGAGTTAATGCAAGGATAAACCTTTGTGCAAATGATTAAGAGATAATCATGGTCAAAGCATTAAAGGCTTGATGAGACCTTTGGGTTGGGTAGAGGTTGAGTCAAAACAAATGTTTTAACCATGTGGGAGGGTTTGAGGTAACCATTAATGGTTATTGGAGACTTTGGGGATTAAGTGGTTGAAGGTTGAAAGCCTTCAATGGTTATCAAAGACTTTGAGCCATTTAGTGGTTGAAGGTTGGAAGCTTTCAAAGGTTATCCAAGACTTTTAGGCTTTGAGAAGTGACTCCATTTTGCTTAGGAATGTGACAATAATTAGGGGGTGGATTAAGCTAATTAGGAAGGGGTTAGAATAATCTAGAAGGGGATTAGATTTTGCAAGTGGATTTGGTGGGTGAGGGAAAATAGGATTTTATTAAAATAAAAATTCATTTATTTCAATAAATGTGTGCAAGTTGTATTTGGATAAATATTCAAATAAATATTAATTTATTTAAATGAGAAAAATGAAGATAAAGCATTAAAATGCTTGAAGACTTTGAGGGAAACCATTAAAGGCTTGAAGACTTTAAGGAAAACCATTAAAGTCTTAAGAAGATTATAGAAGGAAGCCATCAAGTTTGAAGACTTTAAAGCCATCAAGTTTGAATACTTTAAGGGAAACCATTAAAGGTTTCAAGTGGGTGAGGATAAATAGGATTTTAAATAAATAATTTATTTAAAATAGTTGTGCAACTTGCTTTTGTAGGAAAATACAAGTGGGTGGAGGATAAAGGTGATTTAAATAAATTATTTATTTAAAATAATTGTGCAACTTGTATTTGTAGGAAAATGCAAGTGGGTGGAGGATAAAGGTGATTTTAAATAAATGATTTATTTATTTAAATGTGAGAGGTGGGATTTTGGGGGTTTTAAATAAATATTAATTTATTTAAATATGAGAGAAGATTTAATTAAATAAATATGATTTATTTATTTAATTAATGGTCTGAATTTGGTTAAGTGAATTAAATCAAATAAATTGAATAATTTATTTAATTAATAGGAGAATATGGTTAAGATGAATTAATTAAATATTAATTTAATTAATTATTAATTGATGGTTAAATAATCAAATAAATACTAAGTATTCATTTAATTAAGTGGACAGATTTATGTGACTACATTTGCCCCTCTTTGAGACGGTGCGGTTTATCGCGTCATTTCAAAGAAAGAAAAATAGGTGTGAAAAAATGCCCCATAAAATGTAAATTTAATGGGTGGTATGCCCCCTCAAGGGATGGGCCGAATTTTTTTGAAAAATCGGGCGATCTCTCGAAAAAGAAGGAAAAGCGGAGGGGAGGTAGAATAGAAGAAATTAGAACTAATGATGAAAGAATGGGAGAAAATGGAGTGAATATGAAGAAACAACAAGCCAGCGAGTACCCTGAGGTCATGCAAGAGATACATAGCAGATGTAGTGTGGGGTTTGGATTGATGCTATACAATTGATCAAAATTGTTTGGACAATCTGGTGCAATCGGTTTAATTGCCCCGGTCAAGTCAAAGCGTGACAGTTGATGTCAGTTGGTCGCTTGGACATGATAAAGTCTGAGTAAGTGAATCAAAGTGACCTGATGTGACTTAGACAATTGATGTAATTGCCCGATGAAGTCAAGGTATATGAAGCAAAATACTCGTTGAGACTTAGACAATTGATGTAATTGTCCATTGGATTGTGTTTGATTGGTTGATCAATTGATAGTGTGTGCATGGGATGGATGATTGTGGTGAATCATAGCAACCCCGTTGAGACTAGGTCATTATGATAAATGCCTGTTGTAGTCTAGGTTTGCCATAATCGATTACTTGTTGAGACCCGAAGATACTTGATCAGAGTATCTATTGATAGTCTAGGTGTGTGGGAGTCGATGTATCTATGTAGATAGAGTAACTTTCTTGACTTATTGGATGACTTAGGATAGGAAACACAATCCCTCCTATTTAGAGATGGATGGTGATGAACGTGGCTTGATTAGGTTGATTGGGACACGATGTAGGGTATGTGATGGTGATGATCAAGATAGGGAGGGTGAGGGGGGATTTGATGTTAGATAGAAGATATGGAGGACTAGGACCGAGTCCTATGGAAGAAGATGAGTAAAATAGAGTATGCATTATTATGACTATGTATGCATGATATGCAGCTATTATGAATGTATGGATGGGTGGAATGCAACGAAATGCAATATATACAAATGAGATGGAATGACGATCCATGGTGCTTTATTTTTCATCATTGAGCTTTAAAATGTTGTAAGAAAATACAAGCAACTTGACATAAAGATTCAAGATGACCAGAGTATTTCTTACATGGATTTTTATATAGCAAGTTAATACAAGCAACTTGATATAATGGATCAAGTTGACTCGAGTATTGCTTGCAGAACAGACAAGGATTATCTCCTTTCATGCATGACTTGGATCGTCCTCCTTGATCTTAGACTGATCATATCCTCAGACAAGTGCATACCGTAATAAGAGATAAAACCTTTATCTAGTTTGGATGAGGTAGGAGGAACCAAAGAAAAAGCATTGTACCTGCAAATAAACAGTATATACATAAAGAATAAAGAATATGGATCCTTGGTAATGGTTCATGCTCATATGGTGGAGGTATACGCTGTAGTCAACAAGCCGTAGTGATCTATGACTGTATTTTTGCCTATGATCACATAGCTTAGTGAACTTCCCACGTAGACACCATTAGTACATGCCCCAGAACTTCATCGGAAGTAATGCGCAAACGATACAAAACAATGCTGAAAGATCCTGATACAGATAAACAAATGATTGTACTCATAAATCAACCAAGTATTTGATAGCTTAACATAATTTTATTGTCAAAGAAAATGTCATCTTGTCTTTGTTTTGATAAGGAAGGATGCATCCTTGTTTAAGACAGTTTGGATTGTTGATGTTGATTGTGTTGGTCGAGTGATAAGTGGTCATTTGTGTGAGTATTTTGTATCTGATCGGATGAATATGTACAAGGTGTTGTCATGTTTTTTGGGTGATTTTCGATGGTTTTTCGATGTTTTGGGATTTTGTGTAATAGTTTTTGAATGTTTGTGGATTTTGTGAGTCATTTTTGAATGTTTTTGTATTTTGCGAGACATTTTTGAATGTTTTTGTATTTTGCGAGACATTTTTGAATGTTTTTGTATTTTGCGAGACATTTTTGAATGTTTTTGCCAATGAATCACCAGTAATGTAGAATCCACTTCCATCATCTAGATTGTAAGGGCATTGCCCCCAAGTTGGACATGATTTATGAAAAAGTGGGATGCTAGACGCATGAAGTACTTTCTTGGATGACAGATCAAATAACAAGCCATGGTTAGATGGATGGATGTGTATATGTATGAATGTGATCGCAATGAGCCTGAAAGATACTGGAGCCATTGCCTTTACGAGTGGCGCCTGTTTGCAAGGTTTTCGCCATCGTACTTACCCAAGGTGCCACTGGAGTGGTTGTTCACCGTTTGGATGCATGATTTTTCTTTACTTTTTTGAATGTTTTTGTATTTTCTTTAGGACATTTTTCTGAATGTTTTTGGTATTTTCTTTAGGACATTTTTCTAAATGTTTTTGGTATTTTCTGATATGCAGGGGAGCCTGATGCCTTGTACACCTTAGGTATAAAACTGTTTGAGGTGCATGCTATTGATTGGATCTGCGAGCGGTTCTCCGTCTGATGTAGCCAACTGATATGCCCCGGACCCGAATACAGCAGTGACAACATATGGGCCCAACCAGTTTGATTCAAACTTGCCTTGATGTTCTCTGTTTGGTTGGTTGCGAGGATTTTCTCGAAGAACAAGATCACCTACCTCAAATGTACAAGATCTAACTCGGTGATTGTAGCTTCTACTCATGCGCTGCTGATAGGCTTTGAGGTGATTGTATGCAGCTTGTCGCTTCTCATCTAGTAACTCTAAGTCTTGAAGACGGGATACTCTATATGCTTCATCATCGATGAGATTGTGCAAGGAAACTCGTAATGATGGTATCTCAACCTCAATAGGTAAGATAGCTTCTGCACCATAGACCAATGAATAAGGAGTTGCACCTGTAGGGGTCCGAATGCTAGTTCGATATGCCCATAGCGCTGGATTCAATTGAACATGCCAATCATGGCCGACATCATTGACTGTCTTCTTTAGGATCCTCAATATGTTTTTATTGGATGCTTCGGCCTGACCATTGCCTTGTGGGTAATAGGGAGTGGAAAAGCGGTGTTGGATATGAAATTTCTCACAAAGCTCACGAACATCCTGATTTTTGAAAGGAAGACCGTTATCTGTGACAATGGACATGGGCACACCATACCGGCAGATGATGTAATTGAGGATGAATGAGGCGATCTGCTTTCCGGTGACTTGGGTAAGTGGAACAGCTTCGATCCACTTGGTGAAATATTCGGTGGCGGTAATAATGAATTTATGGCCATTGGATGAAGATGGATGGATTTTACCCACAAGATCAAGACCCCATTGACAAAAAGGCCATGGTGTTGTGATTGGTTGCAGTTCTTGAGCTGGTGCATGTATTAGGTCGCCATGAACTTGACATTTTTTGCACTTCCTGACAAAGTAGTAGGAATCCTTTTCCATAGATGGCCAATAGTATCCAGCTCGCATGATCTTCTTGGCTAGTGATGGACCACTTGAATGAGTCCCGCAAATTCCTTCATGTACCTCTTCCAAAGCTTTTGTTATCTCACCTTGTTCCAGACATCGAAGGAGAGTACCATCAAGACCGCGTCGGTATAGGGTTTCGGCAATAATGGTATATCGAGCAGTTTGGCGAATGAAGGTTTTTCGTTAGTTATTTGATTGGTTGGGAGGAAGGGTATGATCGTGGAGATAGGTGTAGAACTCACCGTACCATGGGGATTTGGAACCAACAAGGCGACATATCATTTCAGATTTGGGGATATCATAAGCCGGGATCCAAAGCTGTTCTACCAAGAACTCGTAGCGTGTTGAATTCTGTGGAAGATCTAGTAGAGATGCGATGGTAGCCATGGCGTCAGCAGCTCGATTCTGATCTCTTGGTATCTGCTCAAAAGTGATAGTAGTAAATGATGTCTTTAGAGTGTCCACCATTTGCTTATATGGCATGAGTTTATCATCTTTGGTCTGATATTCATCTGTTGCTTGTCGAATGACTAGTTGGGAATCGCCATATACTTGTAGTTCTTGTAATTTCCATTGTATGGCTAACCTGAGTCCTGTGATCAAGGCCTCATACTCTGCTATGTTGTTTGTGCATGGAAATGTGAGCCTGTAAGACTTCGGGATGCTGTCACCTTGAGGTGTGATAAACAAAATGCCTGCCCCCGAGCCGTGCCTAGTGTATGAACCATCAAAGTATAATTTCCATGACTGTGCTTCTGTAATCATGAATATCTCTTCATCTATAAAATTGGAAATGAGAGGATGATCACCTATGAGAGGTGCATCGGCCAACTGATCTGCAATAACCTGACCTTTGATAGCTTTACGGTCCACATACTCAATATCAAATTCACTTAGAATCATCACCCATTTGGCTAAGCGACCTGTCAATGCTGCTTTGCTAAGTAAATACTTGAGTGGATCAATCTTTGCAATGAGTTGCACCTTGTGTGTTAACAAATAGTGCCTTAGTTTAGTGGCTGCCAAGATTACTGCTAGGCAAGCTCGCTCAATAGGTGTGTAATTGAGTTCATAGCCCACCAGTGTGCGAGAGATGTAGTAAATAGCACACTCTTTTCCTTCTGCATTATGTTGTGCCAGTAGTACACCCAATGTTGTACTTGTTGCTGAGATATAGAGCAATAATGGTCTACTTGGATCTGGTGGCATCAGCAATGGTGGATTCATGAGATAGTCTTTAAGCGTCTGAAATGCTTGCTGGCATCTGTCATCCCACTGAAAGCGGATGTTCTTGTGTAGCAGGTGTGTGAATGGGTGACACTTATCAGCCAATTGTGCAATGAATCTGCGGATAGATTGAAGCCGTCCTTGTAGTGTTCTTAGCTGACTGATATTCTTTGGAGGTGGCATGTCCATGATTGCTTTAACCTTTGCTGGATCGACCTCAATGCCTTTGCTTGAGACAATGTATCCCAGAAGCTTCCCGGAGGTCACTCCGAAGACACATTTCTTTGGGTTGAGTCGAACATGGTATTGTTCCAGTCTATCAAAGATTTTATCTAAGATGTGAAGATGTCCTTCTCTAGTAAGTGATTTTGCTAGTAAATCATCCACATAATCTTCCATTATAGTATGCATCATGTCATGGAAGATGGTGGTCATTGCTCTTTGATAGGTCGCTCCTGCATTCTTTAGACCAAAAGGCATTACATTCCAGCAGTATGTGCCCCATGGACATGTGAAGGCTGTCTTATGTTGGTCCTCTAGTGCGATCTTTATTTGATTGTATCCTGAAAAGCCATCCATGAGTGAAAGCATGGCATGTCCTGTTGTCAAATCTACTATGATGTCGATATTTGGTAGAGGGAATTCATCCTTAGGACATGCCTTATTCAGATCTCTGAAGTCTGTACAAATGCGGATGCCCCCTTTTGGTTTGCCAACTGGTACAATGTTGGAGATCCATTCTGCATAATCAATTGGTCTAATGAAACCAACATCCAAGAGTTTCTTGAGTTCTGTTTTGACTAGCACGGCAATCTGAGGATGCATCTTACGAAGCTTCTGCTTGACAGGTTTGGCTCCTTTTGCTACTGTGAGATGATGCATGACTAAATCAGGATCAAGCCCAGGCATGTCTACATATGACCATGCAAAGTTGATCTGACGCTGTTGGAAGAACTCTATAAATTGAGGTTGTTCGTCTGGAGTGAGAAGAGATGCCAGATGTATGATATGAGGGTTTTCAAGAGTCCCCACATTGTATTCTTTAGTCTCCTCAATGAGAATCGTTGATCGTTCCTGTTGTGTACTAGCAGGGAGAATGTCAAACCCTTCATCCTCAAGTGCCTCAGAGAGGTTTTCACCGTTGGATACGCTCTTTCTTTTTACTTTTGTTGGATCAAACAGTGCCATAGTGTGGTTTTCACTGGAAGATCCATGTTTTAATGTTATATTTTTGCAGCTGAAGGGTTTGGCATCCGCCCCGAAGTATGCTGCGCTATTAAGTTCAATGGCGAATCCAGCTTTGTGATCCCCGCTTGGTAGATTATCCCTTAATTCCAAAAAGTCAATGATAGCCTCATCGTTTTGGAAGAGGTCAAGACATGGGGGATTTGGTTGGTTCCATTCGATGAGTTCAGGGTGGATAATGGGCATTACTTCATCGATTAAGTTAAGTGCGGGAGATGTATCAGTGAGGGTTAAGACAGTGTGGTGAAGGTCGTTGATGGTACTCTCCCTATCAGAATCCGGCGTAGGATGAGACGTAGGGTCTGTGGAAGATTTTTCCAGCTCAGGTACCCAAGTGGTCTTTATCTGTGCTTCTCCGTAAACAGGAATGTCTTTGCGTGGCAGAGGTAGTGATGTGTCTTCCTCATCTGAAGTGTTAAGCTGTACAGAATCAAATTCCCACTCATGTGAGTCGGTCTCTGAATCACTTTCCAGCATCCGATTGCTATACCATACTGGGATGTCGCTGGAGTTGAATACTGCAGGTGTGATTGGTTTATGTACCTTTGAGGTGATCGGTGCTGCAGGAACTGTGATGGGGTTTAAAGGTTTTGTCACTGGAAGTATCGACAGGGTTGATTTAGTGGCTTCTATTGGAACGGCTGGTGCCATAGATGCTGCTACGGGTTCCAATATAGTTGCTGCTATGAATGGTTTTATTGATGTGATGACTGCTATGGATGGGATTACTAGTTCGATTGGTGGGATTTTTGGCACTGATGACGGTTGTGGTGGGTTTGTGAGCCTCGATGGGGCAGTGACAATATTGCTTGATGGTGCTTTGATTATGAAAGGTGTCCTCTTTACAGTAGGTGGGCAAAATGGTTTGCTAGGTTTTCCTTTAAATCTGAGTTTAGGAAGGATCTCTTTTTCAAAGCCTAGGCCTGTATTACCTTTGGGCTTGAACTCTGGCAGCAGCGGTTCATGTCGTCCTTGTTTGCAGTATCCCAAAGCACTCTAACCATCATATCCCATTCTTTGCATAATGAGGAGGCCTTTGCCATACTGTTTTGTAGGAAGTGTAACTCGCGGTATGTCAATGGTGATGGGATCTTTATAGATCCAGTCCGCTAGGTCCTCATCTTGTGTTTCTTCCTCTTGACTCCTTCCAAGGATGAAAGGCGTCCAAGCACATGCTGGCGTGATTAGTCGTTGCTGGAGTAACTGTTGTGGTTTACCATGTGTTTTAGGAGAAGTGGGCATTTGTCCCACACAAAAGAGTTGACTTAAGTTATATTCCCCGGGACCTTCCTCTGCGACTTTCATTTTAAGCTTTTCTTGCTTGGGTATAGGGGTGTTCAAACTGGCAAGAGAGGTGGGACTTACATATGATGTAGAGGAAATGGCTTCCCTATTATTAGGAATAGTAATTTCTGGTTGATGGCTGATATTATGGCAAAATGCAAAGGGATTTGCATCACCCAGGATTGTGATCTCTGCACCATTATGTGGGAACTTGATACATTGATGGTAGGTAGATGGAACGGCTTGCATGGCATGTATCCAAGGTCTTCCTAATAATAGATTATATGGCAGAGGAAGGTCCAGAACCTGACAGATGATGTGCTTTACCACAGGGCCCACTCGGATTGGTAGTACCACCGCTCCTTTGGATGAACGCTCTGCATCATCATAGGCCTTGATGGTGATCTTCTTGCGAGGATCCACTGATTCTATTGCATATCCCAATGATGTGACCAATTGTAGTGTACAAATGTTTAGGCCTGCTCCATTATCTATCAAGACTCGCTTGATCCTGTGTTGGTTGATAAAGCCTTCAATGTGTAGTGAAGCGTTATGAGGTTGTTGGAAGGAAGAGTTGTCACTTTCAGAAAAAGTGAGACAAGGTGATGACTTTAGATTTCCAACCATGGCTTGAAATTGGTCTGTGTTCAGGTTTGCAGGGACTGACGCCTCTTGGAGTGCTTGATCCAAGATTGTTTTATGAGATGGCGATAGGCGCAATAGTTCTAAAATGGATATAAGCGCAGGTGTTTTGTCTAATTGTTCCACAAGATTATATTGCTTTGGGACGGAGGTGGTGCCCTATGGAGCTGCCTTGATGGTGACCTTGCCACGACGTGTAACAACATTGCAATTTGAGGTGGGATTTTTGAAGGTTATAGTTGCAATTTGTTCACTGGCATCATACAGGTGATTTACAGTGTAGTTATACGCAGCCTGCGTATAATCAGTGGTATCAGTGCCTCGCCGGGAAGTGGAAGGACCCCTTTGATCTTGTGATGGAAGTGGATCCTTGAACATGAGATGATCATTATTGGTCGTTTTTGGGTCATGTCCTTCAATTTCAATTTCTCCTCGATCAATAAGATCCTGAATGAGATCCTTCAATCGGTGACAATTACTTGTCTTGTGTCCTCGTCCTTGATGGAACTCACAGTGTTCAGTATCTCTCCACCATGCTGGTTTGACCTGAGGCTCATAGTTGGATAGTTTAGGTAGAGTGACCAAATTCTGAGAAAGGAGTTGTCGCAACACTGTTTCAATGGGTTCCCCTAAGGGAGTGTATGTGCGTTTTTGTTTTTGTGGACGAGGTCTTGGTTCATCATGAGATGTGATGCGACCTTGATTAGGAGGAACATTTGTGTTATTCTGAGGTGGAGGATTTTGTCCTGCAAACCGAACCACAGGTTGTGCATTTTGGATAGTTCGAGCATCCACAACCCCATCGTTGACGATATTTTTATTCTTGTTCCAGAAGTTTGGTTTATCACTATTGAAGCGCGGGCGAGGACCATCTTTTGGTTCATTAAAGATTTTGATGAGTCCTTTCTTGATGAGTGCCCTTTCACATTTTATACCCTTGGTGATCATATCGTTAAAGGAGTCTGTGTCTTTGACATCCAGGTGAAATTCCATTTCTTCGTTTAAGTTGGAAATGAAAATTTCCACTAGTTCTTGTTCAGGTAACTGAAGAGAATGTCTGCTAGACATTTGGCGCCATCGTTGCAGGAATACTGAGAATAATTCACCTGGTTTTTGTTTGGTGTTGCATAGATCAGCCATGGTGATGTCGCGTTCAATGTTATGAGAGTAATGAGATAGGAACTTCTGGATGAGTTCCTCAAATGTTCTAATGCCACCTGGTAGTCGGGAAAACCATGATGTGGTGGTTCCTCCCAAGCTTTGGGGAAAAAGGCGCATTAGGTATGTGTCCTCATAAGCCACTTCAAGACAAGCGGAATGAAATTCTCGGACATGATCACGGGGATCCCCCTTTCCTCTATATTTTTCAAATTTGGGTGTTTCGAACCCGCGTGGAAAGGGTGGCATATAAAGATTCCTATCAAAAGGATAGGGACAGATGTCGTTAAGTGAGAATTGATTGGTCTTAACACCACTATGAAGTTGTTGGGCGAGATTCTCGACTTGTTGCCACAACATCTCTATTTCATTTGGAGGAGGAGGTGGTGGGTTACCTCGAGGAATGTTATATCTGATGTGATTTCTACCCCTTTCCTCCTCATGGCGACTTTGTCTTTCTGATGCTTGTCTTAATTGGGCAAGATCAAAGTCCGAGGGGAGTTTGGCTCCTTCTTGAGCGAGTTTTAAGAAGTGAGCATCCGCATTGCTCCTTAATATTTCATCAAATAATCTGTTGAAGTGAGGGTTATGCTGAGCCCTTTCGATTGTTGAAGGAGTGGGAGTACTTGGGTTTTCATCAGTTACAGTTCCTCCAAGTGCTTCTTGAAATTCATTGAGGTTGTCTTCTTCTTCCTCAATTTCTATTTCTCGTTGCCTTGATCGCGATCGGGTTTGAGCCATTTTGTTTGTAAGTTTGTGTTGAAGTTGATTGAAGATGATGATGAGTTATTGATGAAAGATTGATGATTGGTGATTTGTATTGTATGGGGATCTCTAGCACTTTAAGGTAGATGTAACCGAAATTCCTTCTTTGAATTGCTTGTTTTTTTTGAGGAGTTTGGATGTGATAAGGTGTAGAGAAATCTGAGATGTGTTACAGATTTTGACTACCTAGCAATGAGAGGATTCACTCATGAACTAGTTTTAACCTGTGTAGATGTGTCTCTTAGGATGAGCTTATCCTAGATGTAGAAACAATCTAAAAGTGATGTGATGTGTTTGATTTCAAGCAATATCTAAAAGAGAACTTGGGACAAGAACCTCTTAATGTTTTGAGAGTTTTGGGATGAATTGATGATGGAAAAATGATGTATGAATGAGATGATGGATGTTTTGTTTTCAACTTCAATAAAAACTTTGTGTTACAAATGGAACAAACTCTACTTCTTCCCTTTCAGGCGTTGGTGGCACTTCTCGAGCTGTGTTGTAGGTGATACAGATGTTTGGGAAGAAGTTGGGATTAATCTTTCCTCCTTGATTTTTGTGATAACTCAGAGCTCTATATTGCATAAAAGCTCTGCGGTTCAATGATTCGGAATCAAATTCATTTGTTTTACCTTGAAGATAGAGACGCATGCGATGTAGAAAGACTCTATGTGAGACAAAGATTTGTCTATTGAGATAGAAGAATTTCCTCCTTTTGATCAAAGCCTTTGAGCTTAATGGTCTCCTTCTTAAGTTGATATTCTGATGACACTTCTTCTTTCGCAAGATGTGAAGAATGGTCATAAAATTTGACTCTTTGTTGTTTGTACTTTGTTTTTGATGTGTTTGGTTGTTTTTGAGAAATGTTGGATGAGTACTTTGTTTTTGAAAGTGATTTGCTGATTTTTCTTTGACAAGAAAACAAAGCAAGCACACAAACACAAGAATGTTGCCCCCAAAGGCACAAATGAGTATGGGTCTAGATCAACCCAATCTTTGGACTTGTATATGACCCTTCCTTTAGATTTATTTTAAAGTGTATTTCCAAAGCCTGAAGTCGGCTCAATTTGCACTAGGTCTGTAAAACGAACACACTTCAAACACTTTTTATCCCTAAGGTCAAATGGCCAGTTGTGATAAATTTAGCCCACATCTTGATATTTCTTCGACTTTGGTACTACATACCTTATGAATCCCGCCGTGGCAAGTAAGGATGTGATATACTAAGTCTTGCATGAGCATAACAAATAGATGATCCCTATGATGGGGGAGTCACCACTTTTATCAAGCCACAAGTGACTTTTCAAAAAGCTATGTTTCTACTCAAGGAAATATGTATGGTGAGTATCTTGGGAGCAAAACCATCTATGCTCTTGCACTAAATTATATCTCAAATATCCTCAATCAATAGAACGGGTGGGCTACTACTTAAAGGTGTTTAGTCATGTTCGATATTTTTGGACATAAGTTCATTCTGCAGTGACTCACTTAAGAGCCTTGTAACTGGTGGTGGGGCCCATTTGTCCTTTCGGCCAGTTACACTGTAGGAACAGCTATACCCAAGGCTACAACTTTCGCTCTCACCTGATTTCTATAGCGGCTCGAAGGATTTACCGCTCGAGGTCATTCCCAAGAGTATCGATCCCTTGGCAGGCCTCTCTTAAAAAGATAAAATTTGAGCGTTACTAACACTTTTCTCTTGCACCTAGGACCACGAGAGCCAAGGGAGAGGATAGTGTGTGTTAGAGGTAGGACCACTCGACCAACTCTTTTGCACAAGTGTGCCAAACACAAAATTCACTTGTTCCTTTTAATTTGTCATCGCAATGTTTTTCTATCTATTTGGAGATGTTGCTCCAACAATCATGGTGTTCTTTTTAATTTTCAAAGGCAATTGTTGGAGTAAACTAGAATTTGAAAATCCTGGTCAACTTAATGAAAAACACGTTTGCATGAAGTAAAATTGCTTTAAAAATGAGACAAGTTGATTGTGAATTTTATTTGCACCAAAAATGGAAGTGTGGATTGTAAGTTTTATCTTGATGCAAGAAATAAAATTTGCCTTGTTGATTTTAAGCACCAAAAGAATTTGTTCCTAACTTTGCAACAAAAAAATTTGCGTGTTTGTTTTTGTGATTCTTTTTAACTTTGAACAAGTGTGATTCTTTTTTAGAGCTCCAAACGAAAGATATGGTTCTTTTTAAAACTCCAAATGAAAGTGTAGTTGATTTTAACCCAAAAGGAAAATGAATTTATTTTATCCTAACTTGAAAGACAAAGTTAGCAATATGAACAAATTTATTTCCTAAGCTAAAATTGCTAAAAATAATGCTATTGTAGGGGTTAGTTAAAACCTGCACAAAAGATAATTAGTTAGAAAAATCTGCATGTTTTGGTGGGCTTCTACAAGCCTAAAATTTTTGGTTTTCGGTTACAAGGAATTTTCTTACAACTCTTTGTTACAATAGCTCTACTTTGTGTGAAAACAGAAGTGTTATTTAACATGAAAGAGCAACATTATAGACAATAGCGTTAAAGTATCAATTTGCGAAGGTGCTAAATTGAGAAGAAAAATGCAAGAGAATGACCTGTGTGTCAATTAAAACATTCAAAAGTTAGTAGTCTTCAAAATGATTTCTCTTTGATTCACGTCGGGTTCACCAAATGATGTCATGGAAATGGGGACAAGGCAACAACAAAGTTCAATGTTAATAAGTTAGTTTCAACCATAAAAACAAAACAAAGAACTAAAAACCATTCCAAACATATCAAGAGAGATTTCAAAAAGCATGAAAGAAGTTTAACAAAATAAAAGAAAGGAGAAGAGCCTCCCTAAGATGCTTCCATGATGCCTTTTGATGCTTCTCCCTTGTTTCTCTCCTCTCCAAGTCCCAAATGAGTGTAGCTCTCAGCTTTTAGCACTAGCCATGGATGCCATATGGAGATTCAAGATGGTTGAATATGATAAGCAAATACTATGCAAGAGTAGATAGTGATGCTATGAAAAAGCTCTATGCTAATGCCAGTATAACAACAATACTCTAAAATGCTTCCTTTTGCTTGAGGAGAAGGGTTCTATTTATAGAAGAAATGGGGAAATGAAGGGTTAAGATTGAATGGTTTAATCAAGGGCCAAGTTTGAAAGTTGGGGATCCATGTGCACAATTGGCACCAATAAAATGGTGACAAGTGTCAACATAGGATTGGGTTGAGAGAAGAGGTTGGAGGCATTAAAGGCCTAAGAAGACCTCATGGTTATCTAGAAGGTAAGGGTCAAGTCTAAATTAGGATTACCCACTGGATTAGGAGTTAATGCAAGGATAAACCTTTGTGCAAATGATTAAGAGATAATCATGGTCAAAGCATTAAAGGCTTGATGATACCCTTGGGTTGGGTAGAGGTTGAGTCAAAACAAATGTTTTAACCATGTGGGAGGGTTTGAGGTAACCATTAATGGTTATTGGAGACTTTGGGGATTAAGTGGTTGAAGGTTGAAAGCCTTCAATGGTTATCAAAGACTTTGATCCATTTAGTGGTTGAAGGTTGGAAGCTTTCAAAGGTTATCCAAGACTTTTAGGCTTTGAGAAGTGACTCCATTTTGCTTAGGAATGTGACAATAATTAGGGGATGGATTAAGCTAATTAGGAAGGGGTTAGAAGAATCTAGAAGGGGATTAGATTTTGCAAGTGGATTTGGTGGGTGAGGGAAAATAGGATTTTATTAAAATAAAAATTCATTTATTTCAATAAATGTGTGCAAGTTGTATTTGGATAAATATTCAAATAAATATTAATTTATTTAAATGAGAAAAATGAAGATAAAGCATTAAAATGCTTGAAGACTTTGAGGGAAACCATTAAAGGCTTGAAGACTTTAAGGAAAACCATTAAAGTCTTAAGAAGATTATAGAAGGAAGCCATTAAGTTTGAAGACTTTAAAGCCATCAAGTTTGAATACTTTAAGGGAAACCATTAAAGGTTTCAAGTGGGTGAGGATAAATAGGATTTTAAATAAATAATTTATTTAAAATAGTTGTGCAACTTGCTTTTGTAGGAAAATACAAGTGGGTGGAGGATAAAGGTGATTTAAATAAATTATTTATTTAAAATAATTGTGCAACTTGTATTTGTAGGAAAATGCAAGTGGGTGGAGGATGAAGGTGATTTTAAATAAATGATTTATTTATTTAAATGTGAGAGGTGGGATTTTGGGGGTTTTAAATAAATATTAATTTATTTAAATGTGAGAGAAGATTTAATTAAATAAATATGATTTATTTATTTAATTAATGGTCTGAATTTGGTTAAGTGAATTAAATCAAATAAATTGAATAATTTATTTAATTAATAGGAGAATATGGTTAAGATGAATTAATTAAATATTAATTTAATTAATTATTAATTGATGGTTAAATAATCAAATAAATACTAAGTATTCATTTAATTAAGTGGACAGATTTATGTGACTACAGTTACAATCAAGGTACCGACACAAAAAAGAGAACCAAAAGAAACACCTTATGCCCCATCTAGTACTAGAAGAAGAAAGAAGATGGATGACATCGATCTTGCACTTGTATCTGGTAATGTAACTATTATTCCACCCAAGACTTGTGCAGAATTAGTTGATGAAATCACTAAAGAGGGTATGTTGAAGAATGTGCAATTTTATTATGAGCATTTGGATGATGATGAACAGAGAGAAGTTGAGGAATCAGTTTTGTTGTATTTGGATATTTATAAGAAAGCCTTGTTAGAAATTGAAAATCAAATATCAACACATTTATATGACATTTTAGATGCTAGAAAATTATCAGCAATGGAAGAGGACAGGTATATAAAGATTCAAGAGTTGTTAAATACTTGTGCATCCATTACTCCAGAGGAGTTGGATAGGACTCTTGAGGTTGCAGATAGGACTCTTGAGGTTGCAGATAGGAAAATCTTTCACAACAAGCACAAAATAATTAGTCTTATGTTAGGTAGGGTTAATGAGATAGTCACTGAGACACACAAGGCATGGGTTTATTTTTTGGCTACAAACCCTAGTTTTTATACTTCATCAGAACCTAAGACAGATACTACAGACATCTCGGTTGAAGGGAAAGGTAAAGATATTGTGGTTACTTCACCCTCAATTTTGAAAAATATTAAGATATTGGATATAGAGCCCCCGATAGAAACTAATGTACAAGAAAATGTTGAGGTACTGACAGAATCAGAGAGTGTAAAGGTTGCAAGTGTATAGGTTACTAATGTTGATGAAAATAGTCCTCCAGATCAGAATGTATAGGTTAAGGTCACAATTCATAAGGAGGAACTGATAGTAATTGATACTGCACCAAGTGGCAAAGCCACCAGTGCAAGTGAGGAAGCTATAAAAGTTAAACCATCAAAGGAGAAGAAAGGGGAACCGGTAGTGAGTCCATCATTGTTGTCAATTGACACCTCATAGGTTGAATAGAAAAGCATTACCAAGATGAGTTCTACTAAACTCATGATGATGGTTGCACAGAAAATGATGAAGGAAGGATCTATGGACAAAGTAGTTATTGATCATTCTATCACTGTTTTTCATAGACTTGTCTCGGAGTGCAAATTTGACAAAGAAGAAAGCACATCCGACAAGTTTAAAGCAATCACAGAGCACATTTCAAAGGACTTTCAATCTCTACAATAGATATCAAACTGACAGACACTAGAGAGATTTGCACAGGCAAAGAGAGCAACATTTGATCAGATGATTGAGTCGGAGAAGAAGGAAATTCATGATAAGCTAAAGTTGATTGATAATGTTTTGGGGAATTGTACTAATATTTATAGAGTATGTTGTAACACAGGTTTACTTATAGCTGATTTTGAAAAGGATTAAGGATATTCGGGAGGAGATTGTAGGTATAGTCAATTCTTTTGATGGTTCACATTCTTTGACTACATCTATTAATGGTCAGATTTTGGTTTTGGAAGCTCAAGTTTTAGGTCTTGAGAGAGATAAAGATAAAATTATAAGGAGAGATCGAAGTCTTAGAGGATTGGTGAGTCCCCGATTAGATTAATTAAGTATACATAAGGAGTGTATAGATGTGGTTGGTAAGCCTACATCGACAGAGCTTAATGAGAAAGAGTCATATGCCCATATGCTAAATGGACTTGTATATATTTCCGGCAGACTCAAATCAAGTTGGGATACCTATATAGAGATTTTGGAGAAAGCCTATCCATATATTTTGAAATATATTTAGCTCTAGTAAGGTATTTTGGGACATTCTTTGTACAATATTTCATTCTTCGTCCTGGTTTTTATTATTTTTGGCATTGATGTTAAAGGAGGAGTATAGGTGAAAAATATATTCTTGACATCTAGAGATATGGAATATTTTGATCATGATCACAGATGGATATTCACCTCAAGGGAGCAGTCTCAGGATGAAACTGACAGATGGAAACCATTTTCATTTTTCACATGAGTGTTGCCATCAATGCCAAAGGGGGAGATTGTTGGCAATTGACACTCAATTTGATTGGTTTCAATATGTTTTTATTTATGGTAACATGACAATATGTTATGGCTTTCACATTTTGGTCTAGTTGATTACCTGTAGACACTTCACTATCACTAGCACCGGCACCGGTAGGAAGGAATTCTTTGGGTACTGGAATTGCAAGCCAACATGACTTGATCACATTATTGGTATTGGACACTGACATCATTTTGGGAGATCCGAAATCAACAATTAATTTTTATATTTATGTATATATGTTATTGAGCTGACATGTATATTCATTTTGTAATTATATTTGTAATCCGACATAAGGCATGATGAATTGTAAGGGTATATAGGTCAATTGATTAAATCATTTTGTAAGATGTGTAAGATGAAAGAATTCAATGTAATGTGAGATATGAGAGAGAGATCATGTATGTGAGGACATTTATGTAAGAGGGTATTCCAGTAAGGGTTTAAGGTTTCAGACCGAAACAGACAAAGCTTAACCGAAACTGTATTCAGGCATAGTAGATGTTATCTTTGCAATTCACTCATTTCTTTGGATTGTAGTCTAGATTTGTAGGTAGTCAGTGAGGCTCCTTTTGTGATTGAGAAGTGTGCTATAGGCTGTAAGCCTTCCTGCATGTGCAGACCCCTATATTTTGTAATATATTTTCATATGGCCAGTGGATTGATATTGTGGGGCACAAATCCCACCATTGTTTTTCCTCTTTGAGGTTTTCTATGTATAATTTTGTGTTATGGTATTCATTTGTGTTTGGCTTATTTTTTGTTTTACTTATTTCAATCTTATATGTATCGGTATATCGATTGATGAATGCATGTTTTAATAAGGTTATAATTGATCATTCTGGTAGAACACCGATTCACCCACCCCCCCCCCCCCCCCTCTCAGTGTTCTTGGATTCCAACACTATTTCAGGATAAAACCCTCTATTTTGAAAATAAGAAAGGATTCACTCATACAATAGATAGAAATAATTTTTTCTTTCAATATCCCACACACGGGTATCTTCATATAACTCAAAGCTATCCCAAACTCTTGCATACAATATTTTTATAATACTTTGAAGCAACACAATCATTTGGCATTGAAGATACCTGTATACACCTAAAAATGGTATGAAGATAATTAATTAATTAAACAATTATCTAATTAATCCCCCTTCCCAATTTAATTGAATTCATTAGCAATTTGATTAAATTCCCCCATTTACCTGCTTATTGATAAATCTAAGGATTTATTTAATAGGTTCATCTCAATAGTCCCTTTGATTAATTAATCTAAATTAATTAATCCTCCCCCCATTTAATTCATTTCTTCTAATCCCCTAATTAATTAAAATAAATCAATTTATAAGTTGTTGAAAGTTAATGAGCCTTTTCCTATTATTTGAATTTTTAAATTCAAATTACCCACATGCCTCCTAACTTCTAACCACCTAACCTAACCATCCCCTAGCCTAACCCATTCCACCTAATCCTAGGTTTAACTAACCCTATCCTATCTTGCACATCCTAACCTCCTATGGGTTGGATATCCTCCCTTTGAGACACATGGCACTTAGGCCACATGTCTCCTCCCTTGGACACTTTCCCTCTTATGAGCAAGGCTCCTTGACACTTGTCACCACAGAGATGACAAGTGTCCCTCCCTCCAACCTCTTCTCCAACTCCTCCAATTTGACCCTTGATATCTTCAGACTCAATCTTGACTGTTGATTCCTTCCACCTCACCCCTAGCCTTGGAAATCCTATAAAAATCCCCCATTTTGGAGCACAAAGGATCCCATCTCATTTTTATCTTATACATTGTTATTATAGGCACATCTATCTCATATCATTTTAGAGCATTGTTATTATAGGCATATCATTTCTAACATTATAGTTTAGCATCGTTATCATGTTTTGCATCTTAGATCTAGCTTAATTTGATCATATTCTAGCATAATCAATCTTTCATTTAGCTTAATCATGCATATCCTTAGCCTAATTAGCTTCTTGGATCAATCTAGCATAATCATACATTCATCTAGCTTGCATATCATATCCTTTTAAATCGTCCATCTAGGTGTAGTCAAGTCATTGGGATTGCTCATCTAGATCTGAGAGAAAATCCACACTCGCATCTTTTAAGAGGTGATAGGTTGCTTTGTCATGGTTTATCTTTCGTTTGATTTCAATTTGCTAACCATGCTTGTAATGATCTATTGAGTGTTTGTGTTGCAACTGCAGGTACCCTACTTCACACACACGACAATACCATTTTTGGAAGATCATGGTGATTTTACAGAGAGTTATTTCCTACCATTTTGGCTATCTCTTCTTCACTGTGGAGGTTTGATGTTATTAGTTTCACTTCCATAACGTAGTTCACTATCTTTTCATTCATAGCATTACATTTACTGTGTGTCTTTTCTATATTTTCAGCAACTATAATCTATCTTAATTGTCCATGGAGGTATGAATACCCAGAAAAGAGTTTAACTGAGGCAAACCTCTCAACATAACCACCAAACCTTTTCTAACTATTTTCTTTATGGGCAGGTTCACTTGGAATCTCTCGCAATTATGGGTAGATCAGTGACTTCTATCCTTTATCTTGATTTTTCTTTAGTTAATTTAGTAGCCATTATTTTGTTATAATTGTATCCTAATGTATTTTGTACTTTTATTATTTTGAAATCTGTGTAAGAGAATATTCATGTTATTCTATGGACCCATGTTGTCTGTCTATACGTGACAATAATGTGTTGCGTTGTAGTCCATGTGCTACGCTAATGTTAAAGACAAAGAGCTCATGTAGTTTATAGAACATTTGTACACATCTCTATTTTATGTTTATATTGTTATTAAATTTAATTTTCATAGAAAGGAACATACATTGTAATTTATTTTATATAGTTAGAAGTTTGTATTAAGTGGACATTGTTTAAACTTTCTATTTTCAATTACAACATTTTTCATAAAAGATAAACTAAGTAGTTGAGACACTTCTGATGTATCTCAATGTTGTTGCTAGTGAATTTTTTACCCTTGATAAGTTCTCAATTCTAAAACCTATTGAAATATGAGAAGACCACTCAAGGAGTGGGATTTGATAGCTAGAGGTCAACCTGTTGCAAGGGCTAGTTCCCTTGCTCTAATCACCTAAACTGGACTACCTATTGATGCAGACTTGGAAAAAGGATGGAAAGAAACATGAAATGAACTTATTTCTACTGGGATGAAGTACAAAACTAGTTTAAAACCTATATTGTTGTTTTGGACACATAACTAACCAATGATAATATCGTTTTATGTGGAACTCATAAATTTCTATAACCTGCACAAAACACATATTTTCTAATGAAAATTTTTTATAATGAGAAATAGTTTCAAGTATCTTCATAAAAATCACAAGAAGATACAACCATCATATGATAAAAAACAATTAAAAAATCCCAATAAAGAAAAAAAGCTTATCTTTTATTGATAAAAAGGTGCTTACAATAACTTTTATAAATCTAAAAATTAACTCTTGAGTTATAAGGCCATTACAAGGCCACAAAGAATTGTCTTTAGATTACAATACAAGCCTAAAATAACAATAAATAACTTGAAAATAAACCTAATGCTTTTATTTATAGTTGTGCACCAACTTTCTATAAGATAGGAAACATGTGTTGAGAAAGAAGACAAGTATTACATTAACTTGTTGAGTCAAACTCCTTCGGGCATCCATATAATGTTTCCCCACTTTTGAGACCTCAAAAGTGTTCCAAAGTGGTGGAAGAATGAAAAATATTCTTCTACTTTGACCCCTCCATTGACGATGCTTCTAAATTAGCTCCTAGATGCCCTCAACTGCCTCTAATTGGGTCAAAAACTACCTCCTACACCTCCTCTACTACTTGTAGAGGTCATCGAACTATCCTAGATGCTCTCCAATGACATGTTCCAATATTCTCAACTACCTCTCCAAAATTAAAGGACATGTATTTCCCATGATTTTAGAGTTGAAAAGGTATTTGGGTTGTATGGGAAAGCAAGGGGTCATTTGAGACCTCTAAAACTGCTTCAAATTGACTTATAATATCCTAAAATCACTCCTTGATTCCTTCAACACCTATGAGGAATACCTATGCATATGCAAGTGTCACTTAGGAGCTATGAGATTGATTTTTTAGCCTTGGATAAGACTAGAAGGCTCCATTGTTGTATTTTACTGCCAGAGCACTTGGGGTCTCAATGTTGCCTTATGAAGGCTTTAGCCTTGTTTTGGTTGTAATAAGGTCCTATGGACCATTTTATGTCATTTTCAATTATTTGCAATCAATTCATTTCAATTGTAAGGTCTTTGACTCAATTTGGGTCTTGTAGTCCTACAAGGTTCTGATTGGGTCAACCTTGGTCAAACCATTCCAGGGATGTACAAAATGGTTGTAGATATTTTTTTGGATCTAATATGATCCATTTTTATGTAAATTAGTGGCCAATTTCATGTTTGGAGTCATACTGATGTAATTGTTAAAAGTTGGAAAAAAATATTGTAAAAGTTGCTATGCAACTTTACAACATTTACACTTTTTGATGTAAATGGGTTCTCAACGGTCACCCACTTTGAAATTAGGTTGGGGATAGTTGGGAAGACCCTCATCATGATTTATAAGGCCTCTTTTGGGTTTATTCCAAGTTGTTGATAAATTTTGGAAAGAAAGCAATACTAAAAGCTCTATTTTTCTGCATTTTTTCCTGTCTTTTCTTTGTTCCCGTGATCAATATAAATTTGTAAAACACTGTAAGGATATGAGGGTCAAATGATCTGATAGAGGGGAGAGTTACCTACCTTTTGGTATTGATTTTTTGCAAAACCATTAATAATTGGGGGAGATATTGAAGATTTTCTAAAAGTGGTATGAAAACCCTCCTTATCTAAGGTTTGTCGTAGTGCCCACTCTCTTTTTGGCTTGTCAGACTCCGTGGTTTTGAGTTTTCATGTGTCTTAGACCCTTTTGGTGTTGGTAAATTTTGACATTGGATATGATTCTTATTATGTCTCTTATATTTATTTATGGTATTCATGTTTTATGATTTATGGATCATTGGATGATGAATTACTTGATGTTGTCTATGATGTGAATTATATGATGCTATTTATGTTCAGTTGGTCAAATGATTATTTGAGATATAATGTTTATGAGTTTCTATACACTTATCAATGTATATTGATTTTATGTACATTCCTTCTATCTTTGATGTGCTTGGGTGAAAGGGAAAAGTGCGACACTACTCTTTACGAGTAAGCTATGTCTCTTCCATTCCCTTTTCACGGTGTGATATTATATGGATCATATGTATATATGCTTGACAATTTGTTTACGTAGTTGCAGGTACCAAGCATTGATTCCACCTAAACCTTCAGGTCTAAGCATACTCTATATGGTGCATTCATCAATTAGGAGGGACTTCAAAGAGATCTATCCAGACAGGGCAACAAGAGTAAAAACAACAAAAACAAGAGGATATGATGGAGGCAATGCAAAACTGAATGAGTATTTGGAAGTATATACTTTCACAATCAAGCACAAGAAGGGTAAGGCCAATAAGGTTGTATATGACTTTAGTAGGAGGTCACTTAAGGTTTAGGAAATACAATTACAAAGTGTTGGGATTGAAGCACTTAAAGACATGTACCAAGAAGATGCAGATTTCAAGGAGGCATACAAGGTTTGTGATCAATTTTTGAATGCATTTCATAGTGAGTATTTTGATTTTGTACTTCATAATGGTTTGATTTTCAAAAGGGTCGGTTATGTGTACCTAAATGTTCAATGAGAGATTAATAAAAGAGAAGCATAGTGGGAGCCTTCGGGGACATTTTGGTATTGACAAAACATTTGAACAGGTTAAGAGGTTTTATTTTTGGCCTAGAATGTAGGTAGATGTTAGAAAGTATGTGGAAAATTTCACTATATGTCAGAGGGATAAAGGAACTTCATCCAATGTAGGGCTCTATCAACCCCTACCTATTCCTAATAGACCTTGGGAAAACATCAACATGGATTTTGTGTTGGGGCTTCATAGAACACAAAGGGGTCTTGACAATATATTTGTGGTTTGTTGGCATTGTGTTGTCATTGATGTCAACTAGTTAAGGATGACTACCGATATAAGAGATGTATGTGCAACACTGTCATGGATGCATACAGGATGAGATATCTTTGATATCATACAATCTATCACCGGTAAGGAAAGGATGTCAATTGGTAAGTGATTTGTTTACAGAGAGTAGTTGCCAATCGGCAACCTTATGACAAGTGTACAAGCAGGATGAGCAAGGTGTTGAGTTGTTGTTTGTGATGAAGAGGCAAAATGTTACCTGAATCACATCAACATAGGAGGAGAAGGATGTACAGGTCACCGGTATGTTGCGTGAATACAAAACAACAGGACTCCCACCAGATAGAGATGAAGTCTCCATGAGAAGAGATGACTGACACTAAGTGTGCCACAACTGGATCGCATGTCCCTATTTGAAGATATGTTGCACAAATAGGAAAGCCACATGAGTGCATTGCAGGATGTAGATGGCAAGGATTCACTGCCACTGGTAAGTGGAGATTATCTCCTATTATGCATGGAATGCATCATAGTTCTCTGAGATAAGACAAAAGAGTAAAAGGCAAGTGATTGAAGGCTCTCACCGGATGAAATGGTGAAACTCTAAGTTGCCTTAGGTGCATGATATCAGAGATATGCACCAGATTTGTTGGGTAGATAATGATGAGTTGTCGGTACAGAGATTGAAGGATATAGTTGTCACTTTGACAAACATGTTAATAGCAGAACCGGTCCAGTGGTAAAGAAAAGTGTTACCACAGATACAGATAGATGGAGGCAGTTGAAGGCTGATGACATAGTGTCATCAAGGTGTTTACCAATAAGTATGTCCATCGATAATGCTAACAAAGTGCAGATGCAGAAGGATCCCATCTAATGAAGGTGATCATGAGGTAGGTTGGCATATGTGCTGACCAATTTTGGTTCTCCATTGGAAGAGAAGCAGAGTGCAAGGTTGAAGACAGACTGGTTAGGGTATAACCGACAGGGTCTGTGAACCAGTAGATGAACTTGATTGTGTGGTTGGTCGGTGATCTTGTCTGGACCGACATAGAAGAAATAGAAAAGGTGGATTCCAACAAAGGGGCCATGTGGAGGTGAATTAGCATACATGCACAGGTTGATGTGATGTGTCAGTGAGGTCGTTGGTGAATGGTACAACATTTATGACGATTACAAGGCTCGAGGTAGAAAATCAGAGGATTGCGGCTCAAAATGAAGTAAATAATAGAGATCTAGAAAAGGTTGATCTTTCAGATCGAAGAGGGTGAAGGAAACCACATCACTCACATGATCGATCGAACAAAAGGCCAAAAAACATGCTACAGATGGCTAAAGAGAGAAGACGTGTTTCGCAGGGTAGACAGATGGGCGATGCTCATTAATTAAGTGTTGAATATTGATCAAGGACATTATATCAGATTGGATTTGATATGTCATGATGATCAGAGATAAGATTGAATGCAGATTCAGTGCATGGTGGAAACCCTAACCGTGCCAATATTCAAACTCACGTCTTGACGAAAAATCTGGCTATAAGTATTTGAGCCAAAGATATTGTTTGTGCTATTGAATGATAGAGTGTTGTTGTTGTATAAGAGAGAAAATCAGTCAAGTACTCAACAAGAATTAGAAAAGGGTCTGAGCGTGTAAGTGAGAAATGGGTTGAAGAGTTCAATCAGAAATAGTGAGGCAACCAGTAGTCTGGCAATGAGTCTACGAGAGGAGTATACCGATGATGACATAGAAGGGAAGTTGAATAATTTATCAAGACCGATGGTGGAGAGCAGCAGTGTAGTAGAGAGAAAAGAGAACCGATAGAGAAAAAGAAGAGGTTGATCCAGTGTAGGTGCAACAGAGAGTAAGGATGCAACAGTAAGAGGGTGAGCAAAGAACCGACAGTGAACTGGATAGAAGATCTAGTAGAGAGATTTGCAGAAGAGTTACAAAATTCATTTGTAACAAGACTATTACTTTTGTATTTGAATATACTCATAGTAGACCACTGAGTTATAGCTCAGTGCAGGGGTTGTAGCTCCTTGGGTTGGTGGTCCTTGGGTTGGTGCCCTAAACATTGTAATTAGAGATTCATTGTGACATTGGATTGGAGCAGTAGACTCCAGTAGCATTTCTCATCGATTTTTTTCCCATCTTGGGTTTTCCTCGTATATGTTGGTGTTATGTGATGTTCCTTTATGTGTGAGTACTTTTGAGTTAGTCTCCCCTCTAACCAATAAGTCTACTTTCTATTAGATTTGTTAACTGGTATAATCACATAGGATAGTTAAAGGGAAAATTTTGAGAACCACTGATTCACCCCCCTCTCAGTGGTACATTGTGTCTAACAATTGGTATCAGAGCCCTAGGTTCTCAATTGATAAGCTTTCTCTAGCTTGGGTAGATTTTGGCTTAAGGACACAATGGTCTATTTAGTGCCAATCTCTGCTCCGGTATTTGATGGTTCAAACTCACTTGTCTTCCCTAGGGTTTGATGTGTGGATGTCTATTGTAAATGGCTTCCCAATAAAGTCAGTCCTCCCACTAATTCAAATGCAGAGAGAAGAAACTAGTGTAATGATGCAACAATGAAGGCTATACTCTGTGGTTTATTTGATGATGTTTCCTCAGAGGTGGATAGATGTAGATCGACAAAGAGCTTATGGGACATACTAAAGAAGCTCTATGGAAATGAGCCTACTATTGCAGAACCAGTTTGTGAAGATAGAATGAGAAATGCATCTCATGTATCTGCAAATGATGAAGGCAGATCTACTAGCAGTCATAGTAATGATGAAGAAGGAACCCACCTCTTCATGGCTCAAGAACCAAAAGATGAGAGGTACACATCTAAGAATGATCATGCAGATCACTCCTACCGGCAAGATGTGTTTGGCAGTGATAGTGAAGGTGAAGAAGAAGAGGAAGAAGAAGTTGATCTCGAAGGAGAGCTTGTAAATGCACTTGAATAACTCATTAGAGTAAGAAATGAATACAAGCTATTAAAGAATGTTGCTATTATGGAGTAGAACCGGTTGATCAGATGCCTTGAAGAATTTGAGAAATGTGTCTCAGAATTAAAGACTCAACAAGAAGACACCAAGGAGTGTTGGTGCAATGATATAGCATCTATGCTCAAAGTAAAAGATAAAGAATATCAAAAGCTGGTTGGAGAAATGGATATTCTATTCTCCAAAATAACCTTTAGAAATGCCAAGATGAGCTCAAGGTGAGAATCTGGTTTGATGGCAGCAGTGATGCCTTAGATAAAATATTGACAAAGCAAAAGCATGCCAAGGACACCAAAGGATTAGGAAGTGGTGTTAGTGAATGCTCCACCAGCAAGAAGGTCCCTCACAATGACATTCTGTTTGTTTCCTCAAATGAAAAGAACAAGGGATAGACCTTCACTATCCAGAATACTCCCTGGAAGAAGGTATATCTAACCACAACTGGTGAAGACATGTAGACAAGGATGAAGACCGGTGCTACAAGAAGGAGGAACAATTCAGATTCCAAAGGAAAACGGAAGATGGAAGAAGGCAACTTCATTGGAAGCAAGAATAGAAGTGTAGCGTCCTAAAATTGCGACACTTGCAATTTCGACTGCATTTAGGTCTTCATGATGGCAGCACAATGTTGAACCTGAATGGAGACCCTGAAACCTGTTTACGACACCAAAAACTGCATATTTCTACACCTTGGCCTGATCCTTCCTTGCACCCTACTGTCCCGGGAGGTGGAACCATGGCGCCCAGCGCCCTGGTCCCTGGCCCTATTTTGGGCCCGGACTCTTTTGGGCATCGGGTCTTTAAGTTTGCAATTGGAAAATATTGTTTCTAGGTCGGCCTAAGGTCGGGAAAATCAGTCTATCAACCCTAATTGACAAGTATATAAACTACTTTTCCTCTCCTAGAAAGGGAGAGAGAGGAAGGAAATAAGCAAGAGCAAGAGGCGAAAGTGATATTCAAACATTCAAACATTCAAGCATTCAAGCATTCCTTCAAGCAATTGAGCATTCTAAGTCTCCATTCAAGGCTAGGTGTTGCATTCAAGACAAGGATTCAACCATTGAAGAGGAGATCACATACAACATACAACATACTACATACATTACACCTTCGCATGTAAGAATACAAACATTCTTACAACAAGGTATCAGTATTTGTTTACATTACAAACATTTACATTTACAGCATTCTCATTTCTTGGTTAATTCCAAAACTGAGGTTTGACCTAAAGCCAAACCCCTCATCCCTAACCCCCCAATCGTCCTCTCTTTTCTGTGTGTAGGTTGCAGATGCGCGACTGTAATTGAAGATCTGGAATCCTTGTGCAGAGACGAACAAATCCACCTTCATTTCGCGGATTTTTCGGAGGACCGTGTGCACTCTGGGCGCCATCATCCCGTCAACTTTCACTCAAATTCGCAGAACAGCACCGTCTCGACATTTTACTGCTAATTCCAGGTCCGCAACTTCATCCTCTATCCCTATCTCTGTTTATAAGCGAATCTTTCCTACTTTACATGCATTCTTAGTTCAATCATTCTATCTACATTCTTTACAAAAGAGGGTATCCTTCATGTCACAACCCTTGAAACTCATTTAGAATCCAATCTTGCATTGCGTGGGATTGGATCTTGTGGGTTTCAACCCCTCTTTTGAATGTAAAGTCTCTCCTAAGTGAAAACCATCAACCCTAGTGACTCTCCCTTCTCTCTCCTTGGAGTTGGGGAGGGGAGAACAACTAGGGTTCGATTTTTCCGCTTTACATTTTGGTGAACCCAACATGAACATCCTCATTCTGATTATTCATGGTTAGATCTGAAAATTTTGTTTCCTTAATTACATTTCCATGTTTGATCTTTTGCAAATTTTAGAGGTTGATTGCATAAAAACCCTAAAATTTTCTTTTTAGTAATTGAGCTTGTGAAATGTTTAATTGTTAATGCTTGTTTCAGATTTATCCTTCTATTGCAAATTGTCAATTCATATTTGTGCTTTAACTCTGAAAATTAAGTGGTTAAATGTCAAAACCCTAATTTTTAAAACCTTCTTGATTCAACCTTTGACTGATAATTTCACTAATCAAAACACCTCCAAATCGGCTGTAACTTTGGATTCCGCAACAAAATCACAATATCTCTCATCCCTAAAAATTTGGAAAAAAGTTGCGAGGACCGTGTGCACCCCGAGCACCATCGTCCCCGACATTTTTTCCGAAATTTCGGGAGCTAGATCTTACTGTATTTTTCTGCTAAAATCCAGAATTTTGGCTGATTTTATCAATTTTAACACTTTCAAAATTAAAGTCAAAGTTGGTCTAGCGATTGCTTGGATTGAGGCTTATAATCATTCAAAATTTGTTGAAATTAAAATTCATATCAAAATTGTGTTCCTTACTGTACTAAATCTGAAAATGTGTTAGCATTCATTCGAAATTTCAGTGCTTTATTCAAATTTTTGCAATTTGTGACTTTTGAAATTAAGTGTTTAATTGCAACAACCTTGATTTCCACTTTCAAATATGAATTTTGCATGAAATTGAGTCAACTTTTAAATTTCAAAACTTGCATTGCTTTTAGTATTCCCTCTAAAATCATAAAATTCAAAATTTCAGTTTCCCCCTCTTTTTCAAAATTCAAAATTTTACATTTTTCAACAATCTTGGTAGGGTTCAATTTTGAGATTGCAACTTTAATTTGGCCTATCTACAGATCATAAAATCACTCAATTTTTTTAGATTAGCTTTAAAATCATCATAACTTTCATCCCTGAAAATTTTGAAAAACGTTGTGAGGACCGTGTGCACTCCGTTCGCCACGGTCCCTGACATTTTTTCTGAAATTTCGGGAGATTGTCCTGATTGCATTTAACAGCTTAAATCTAGGAGATTGGCTGATTTTATTGAAATTTGCTACCTCTAAAATTCAAAATCTTCTCTCTCTTTAGTGCATGAGTTTTACAACAATAAGCCCTACTTACACTATTCCCGTTAGACGAAGCCTTAGAATTAAGTCCTTCCAAGGTTTAACTACTGAGGAGATGGAACCTAATTTGAATGGCCTATTTAACGAGGACATGGGTAATTCCTCTAATCCTCTTAATGATGAAGAAGCTCTCCATGAGGTTTCTGTAGAACAACTTTCAAAATTGGATAACCAATTTGATGATTTTTGACAATGGATGTCTCAAGAATACCCCGATAGTGAAGCTCTTTCATTAATTGAGGGTCTAAAATGTATGGTTCAAAGTGATAAGAATGGAATTGATATTTTGCATGGTATTGCACACATTGTGGATTCGAATGTGATGCCTATGAAGAGTTGTGCCGAAACTTTGGGTTATACACAACCTCCTACTCAAGTTAATCATTCTATTCCTTTGACAACTCCTATTGCTAGTATACCTACTTTTACATCAAACATAATGACTACTTCAATACAAGACATTCCTCCTATGATCACTAGTCATGGGGCCAATCCTTCTTCTTCAATCAACCCTCTTCCTTCATTCAATCCAACTTCTTCATTCATTCCTTCAATAAGTGTTCCTATTATATCTCCACAAATGAAGGGCAATTCATTTAATAATTCCATTCCTCCTTGTAGTGTTCCTCCTTTCCAATCATCTCCTATGACTAACTATCATAGTTTCCCACCACCTTACTCTCAATCAATACCTTCTTTCAATAACATAATACCTCCATCACAATCTAACACATCTAATATGAACTCTTCGACTGAAGCGACCATTAACAATCTTGCACAAACTGTCTCTTCTTTGCAGCAACAAATTGCCTCTATGAATCAATCTAAGTTTAGTGTGCCCACATTTGATGTCACGAGCCCACTTTCTCTTGACATTGTTCGAGCTATCCCCCCTAAACATGTTGAAATTCCGCATTTGGAGCTTTATAATGGTAAGGGTGACCCTCTAACACATGTTAAGACCTTTCAAACAATATGAACTGATTTTGCTTATGACCAAAGGTTGCTTGCAAAACTGTTTACTAGAACATTAAGAGATAAAGCCCTACAATGGTATTGCTCGTTGCCTTCTTATTCTATTACTTCTTTCGAACAACTTGCAAATGCTTTCATTCAACAATTTCAAAACAATATAAGTCCTAAAGTTACTTTGATTGATTTAATGCATTGTAAACAAGGTGTTAAAGAAAAAGTGACTGATTTCATTAGTAGATATAAGCATTTGTATGCTCAAATTTCTTTTCCAGTACCTGACAATGATATTCAAAGAATCTTTATTTCTAATTTACAAAAAGATATTAGAGAAAAACTTCTGTTTTCTGAGTTTACTTCTTTCCAATAGTTGTGCACAACTCTTCACAATTATCAACTGACTGTGAGTCAAATGGAACAAGCAAATCCTATGGCTCCGAGTGATAAGGGTGATAGTAGTCAACAACCATTTGGGAAGTTTAAACCAAACAGAGAGTCCATTAAATTCAATGAAAACATCATCAATAACAATGTGAATGCAGCATCAGGTGTGCCTCCTATTTCTAAGTTTTTCAAGAAAGAAAGAAAGTTTACTCCTTTGAATGAATCATTGCATAGTATTATGAATAAGTTATTGGAACAAAATGTGCTTACTCTCCCTCCTATAAAGCAAATAGATCCTCCAAAGATTAATTCACCCTATTTTGATAACAAATCTTTTTGTCAATTTCATCGTCATCCTAGGCATGATACTGAAAAATGTTTTGCTTTAAAGGGTAAAATTCAAGATTTGATTGATAATAACACTATCTTTGTTTCTGGTGTGAATGATAAAGGCAACACATCTGTAGCTCCTCCTAACCAAAATCTTAAGATTTTTACTGATCCATTGCCTTCTCATACCTCTAATGCAATTGATACTAATGATTCCTCTGTCTCACCTGATGATCTTGTGTCCATGACTCCGAATGTGATTAACTTTGTAGAGCAGCAGAAAATCCCTAAAGAACCTTCCATCACCTTTGATTCCAGTGAAACTATCAGGGCACCTGATGGTCCTTTATATATAGTTGCAAAAGTCAAGAATACACCTTGTCGTGGAGTGCTTATTGATCCTTCTTGTATGGTTAATGTCATTACTGAAGAATTTCTTTTTACTTTGCAATTGAATCAAGTGATCTATGATGAAACAAATGTGGTTGTGAAACTATTTGATGCATTTTCTTCTCCTGCAATTGGTTTTGTTACATTACCTATTGAGGTCCATAACAAATCCCTGGATGTGGACTTTGCTATTATTCCATCATCCGAACAATTTCGTGTGAAGCTAGGCTATCCTTGGCTATCTTCCATGAAAGCTATTGCTTCTCCTATTCATAAGTGTTTGAAATTTCCCCATAATGGTGAAGTTGTTACTGTCAATCATAGTCTCTTTAAACCAGCTGAAAGAACTTCTAGCGTTCCTATTGATTACTTTTGGCCTAAACAATTCCAATCTCTTCCTCCGTGAAGTGATCATCTTTTTAAATCTTATCAAAAGTGGAAAAAAGATATGATCCTATCTCTAAGTGAACCTAGAACACCCAAACTTGGTATTCCTATCATTCTTGAAAAGGAAGTTCTTCCTTTGACAGATAAAACTAATGTCTTTCCTCAAGAAGATTCCCAACCTATCCTTATGAATGTGACTATGCCTATATCTAATAAATTTCCTAAAAGTAGACCTATACCTCCTCGTCATGATGGACTTGGTCTCCTTCCTAAACCAAATATTCCTCCTTTATAAGGAGCAGTTCCTCCTCCTTCCTCTTATGGAGAGAAGAGACCTTCCTCTTCTCCTATTATTCAACCTAAGAGACCACAACCTAAACACCCAAGTGAAAAGGATGAGAACATTCCTCCTCCTTAATCTTCTCAACTTCCTACTAAGACTAGACGAAATTGTTCCGCACATGAACGCCGACGAAAGCATCATCTTAGAGCTCAGGCAGCTGCTTCTCAAACTTTATAATCCCCAAAAACACCTTCAACCAGTATTATTCCATTTTCTCCTCAGCCGATGATTGAGCTGAAATCTCCTAAACATAAGATGCATGATGGTCTTGATCCTGTGCGAGTTAAAGATCCTATTTTTATAAATCTTGATGATGATATAGATGAAAATGTTATTCATGATGAAAATGTTACTTCTATTCATTCTGATAGTGAATATGAATATGTTGATGTTGATAACCATTTATCTAACGAATTTTCTAAAGCACTTATCCTAGCTCCTAGACAAGAACAACGTGGCTCAGAACATGAACATAGCCCTTGTTTGGATCTTGTGATAGCTCCATCTGCTGTGTTGGATGTTCCTCCTCTAGCGTGTTTCCTGCCTTCCCGAAATATTGATCAGCAAGATCGGGGGGTGGATGACATGCTAGACTAGTTTCATTAGCATAGAGACTCTCTCCTCCTCTCTTGATCTCTTTTGTTACTTCTTCTATGTGTTACTCTCATTCTTCTATTTGTTGTCCTTATTTTTGTCTACTTGAGGACGATGCAAAGCATTGAGATCTCTTTTGGTCTCTCTTATGTTGACTCAAAAGACACATGTGTTCCCTTCTTCTAGGTGACCTTCCTTGATTGGGGAATGAAGAACAATTATGCATACATACATATGATATACATGAATTATCATATAGCATACTGACCCCGAGGAAAGCAAAGTCACCTTGTGCTTTGTGTTTTGTGTCTATTATCCTTGGGCTTATCTCACACGTGGGGGCTAAATCCTTGTGATAATGTGCTCCTTTCCCTTGTCATTTCTTATATGTATCACTACCTTAAAGCAATCACCCCTGGTGAGGCGTGTGCGATCGCTTTAACGTAGGGGGGCATACATCCCGTTCATATCTTTTCAAGATACTTGAAAATTTCTTAACAAATTTAGCTTTGCCTTGAAAATTTTTGATATCTTTCTTGCATGACTCATAGTGAGGGAACCTTACTATTGACAGTCATGGTTCTCCCTCATGATCTTCCCTTTTACTTTGTTAATTGAATTTGTAAGATCCTTAGTCCACTGGGGGCTTGGTTTATCTTGCCTCCTTGACATGGTGAAAGTTTTTCAATGTTGTTTCCTTGTACTTTACCGGAAGTATGAGCGTACGCTTATACTCCCGCTAAAGTGGGGGCTAAATGTAGCGTCCTAAAATTGTGACACTTGCAATTTCGACTGCATTTGGGTCTTTACAATGGTGGCGCAATGTTGAACCTGAATGGAGACCCCGAAACCTGTTTACGACACCAAAAACTGCATATTTTTGCACCTTGGCCTGATCCTTCCTTGCACCCTGCTGTCCCGGGAGGTGGGACCATGGCGCCCAGTGCCCTGGCCCCTGGCCCTATTTTGGGCCCGACCTCTTTTGGGCATCGGGTCTTTAAGTTTGCAATTGGAAAATATTGTTTCTAGGTCGGCCTAAGGTCGGGAAAATCAGTCTATCAGCCCTAATTGACAAGTATATAAACTACTTTTCCTCTCCTAGAAAGGGAGAGAGAGGAAGGAAATAAGCAAGAGCAAGAGGCGAAAGCGATATTCAAACATTCAAACATTCAAGCATTCAAGCATTCCTTCAAGCAATTAAGCATTCTAAGTCTCCATTCAAGGCTAGGTGTTGCATTCAAGACAAGGATTCAACCATTGAAGAGGAGATCACATACAACATACAACATACTACATACATTACACCTTTGCATGTAAGAATACAAACATTCTTACAACAAGGTATCAGTATTTGTTTACATTACAAACATTTACATTTACAGCATTCTCATTTCTTGGTTAATTCCAAAACTGGGGTTTGACCTAAAGGCAAACCCCTAATCCCTAACCCCCCAATCGTCCTCTCTTTTCTGTGTGTAGGTTGCAGGTACATGGCTGTAATTGAAGATCTGGAATCCTTGTGCAGAGACGAACAGATCCACCTTCGTTTCGCGGATTTTTCAGAGGACCGTGTGCACTCCGGGTGCCATCATCCCGTCAAATTTCGCCGTCTCGACATTTTACTGCTAATTCCAGGTCCGCAACTTCATCCCATATCCCTATCTCTGTTTATAAGTGAATCTTTCCTACTTTACATGCATTCTTAGTTCAATCATTCTATCTACATTCTTTACAAAAGAGGGTATCCTTGATGTCACAACCCTTGAAACTCATTTAGAATCCAATCTTGCATTGCGTGGGATTGGATCTTTTGGGTTTCAACCCCTCTTTTGAATGTAAAGTCTCTCCTAAGTGAAAACCATCAACCCTAGTGACTCTCCCTTCTCTCTCCTTGGAGTTGGGGAGGGGAGAACAACTAGGGTTCGATTTTTCCGCTTTACAAGAAGAAGTCAACAAAGAAGACCTCCTACTGATAGAAGACAAAAAAATGCTACTGCCCACAAGACAAAGCAAGTGTGGGAAAAGAAGAGATCAGATGGAAGAGCTACAGAGCGTGGACAATCCAAGGTCCATCCCCAGAGAAGAAGAAATGGAGATTCTAAACCTGTAAGATCTCTCCATGCATGGCAAAATAAATTTGTAAGTCATATGCCATCCTTTACTAGTTATTGCTTTGCATGTACTGGTCATGGGCATAGGGCAAAAGAATGTAGAAAGGGATCTAGAAGGAAAAATCTAGGATCTCATAGATATCATGCAAATGGAAAAATGTATCAAGGAGTAGATACATGCATATCCCCTCTCCCGGTTATGCAAATAATGTTTGTTATAACTATAATGGAATTGACTATAGAAGTTATGAATGCAAGAAGAAGGACTTGCAGTCACATGGAAGCTGGTATAGTAGCTATGCTCAACATAAAAATGGATACAAAGCATATGGAAGTCGGAGACCTGCATGGAACCAAAGGAGAAATGTCTCTACAGGATCAAGAAGTCTACTAGTTCCGGTTACCAGTCACAACAACTTGACCAGAAGAAGATGGTCTAACTAGTATGTTAGAAAATTCCCCAATCATGAGATTGGCATGGATGTTGTGTGCTACTATAGTACTACTTCCGGTTATGATGCAAAATCCAGAAATGAAAGGACAAATTAGCAGAAGAAGATAAGACATGCTCCCAAGACTGAAAAATTGGAAGAAGAATGTGATTAAGCAGGTATGGAGGAAGAAGCAAGAAGATGCTACCATGGACCGACATTGTGCATTCAATGCACAGGTGATATCTCCTAAGACTTAAAGGAGATACAAGACCTTAGGGGGAGTAGTACACTGAACTTATCGTTCCCTCCCACAATGGAAGAAGACATATGGAAGAGCAAGTTGCTACCAGTATCAAGGATGGATATGAGAAGAAAAGTGTGTGTAGATGCTTCCTTGGCTACACACCTACAGATTAGAGTTGGATCACTATTGCATGTGTCAATAGATAGATATTAACAATTGAAATCAGATGCATAGTGACACAAAATGACAAGAGTTACAGAAAGGTGCTCCGGTAGGGATGATGGACCGGTACATGAAATCGGTATTTGCAGGATGTTACCGGTATGAATGCTAACAGGTACTTGCAGGTTATGTAAGACAATGAAGTTCAAGATCATTGCATTAGCCCCGGTAGCATAAAATGAGGAAGTTATGTCTTAGGTGATATTGGAAAAGACTTGAATGACATATGTTGGCCCGGTTGTTGATCATGTAGGCATGCATGTTTTTGGGCTAATCAATTTAATTTATGGCATGATAACAACATTGTATGGCATTTTGTATATCCATGATCATGTCATAGGCTGTAGTGGATATAAGGGAGCTAAAAGATCATCAGTTGATCACATATGCATAGCTCAACCAGTATGTTGATATGATTGGAGCCTCTCTATTGGACCTGAAAATCTTTGTGCGCCTGAGATGTATGACTCAGGAGGATTTCAAGTGCTTATGAAGTAGAGCTGATATGCTTGAACTTCTGAGGTACTGACTACCTAAATTGTAGATGATGGAAATTATTGTAGGAATACCTAGGAGAATTTTATGATTAGTGGTATCTCCTGTTCATATGATTGGTTGTATTCGTCGTACAATCACACTTGATTCTAAAGAAATTTGGGATCAAATGAGAGGTGATGTAGTTTGACAAGCAAGTAAGTAGTATTCACTGACACATCCTTCTGCAATTGAGTGCCTTAACAAATGGTATCAGATTTGTATGCTCAATTGGTGTAAGTTGATGGTTGAGTCATCCATATCAAGAGCTGTAACTTGATAAATTGTACCAATTGGTATCAAAAGAGGAGATGCATTCGATAAAGAAAATGGGGAAGTGCTTGGTAGATAAAAGGAGTGATACCCTGACAGTGCCCTTTGCCATTGTTGTCAAAGGGGGGGAAATATTATGTAGTATATAGCATACTACATGTGTGAGAATCCATTGATTATACAAAGGGGGAGAGTTGATTCACACAAAGGGGGAGAGATATTATGCAGTATGTCAGATACTACATGTGTTGACATCAATGACAAAGGGGGAGATTGTTAGCATTGTGTTGTCATTGATGTCAACCAATATAGGATGACTACCGGTATAAGAGATGTATGTGCAATGCTGTCATGGATGCATATACGATGAGATATCTTTGATATCATGCAGTCTATCACTAGTAAGGAAAGGATGTCAACTAGTAAGCAATGTGTTGACAGAGAGTAGTTTCCAACCAACAAGCTTATGACCAGTGTACAAATAGGATGAGCGAGATGTTGAGGTGTTGTTTGTGATGAAGAGGTGAAATGTTACCTGAATCACAGCAACATAGGAGGAGAAGGATGTACAAGTCACTGATATGTTGTGTGAATGCAGAACAATAGGACTCCCACTGGATAGAGATGCAGTCTCCATGAGAAGAGATGACTAACAGTAAGTGTGCCACAACTAGATCACATGTGCTTGTTTGAAGATATGTTGCACAAACAAGAAAGCCACATGAGGGCATTGTTGGATGCAGATGACAAGGATTCACTGCCACTAGTAAGTGGAGCTTATATCCTATTATGCATGAAATGCATAATAATTCTCCAAGATAATACAAAAGAGTAGAAGACAAGTGATTGAAGGCTCTCACCTAATGAACTAGTGAAACTCTAAGTTGCCTTAGGTGCATGAGATCAAAGATATGCATTGGGTCTGTCGGGTAGAAAATGATGATTTGTCAGTATAGATATTGAAGGATATAGTTGTCACTTTGACAATCATGTTAATAGCAGAACCAATCCAATGGTGAAGAAAGGTGTTACCACAAATACAGACAGATGGAGGCAGTTGAAGGTTGATGACATGGTGTCATCAAGGTGTTTACTAGTAATTATGTCCACCGGTAATGCTAACAAAGTGTAGATGCAGAAGGCTCCCATATAATGAAGGTGATCATGACGTAGGTTGGCATATGTGCTAACCGGTTTTGGTGCTCCACTAGAAGAGAAGCAAAGTGCAAGGTTGAAGACAGACCGGTTAGGGTATAACCGACAAGGTCTGTGAACCGGTAGATGAACCTGATTGTGTGGTTGGTTAGGGATCTTGTCTAGACCGACATAGAAGACTTAGCAAAGGTGGATGCTGACAAAGGGGCCATGTGGAGGTGAAGTGGCATGCATGCACAGGTCGGTGTGATGTGTCGGTGAGATCATTGGCGATTGGTCCAACATTTATGACGACTGTGAGGCTCAAGGAAGAAAAGCAGAGGATTGCGGCTCAAAATGAAGGAAAAAACAAAGATCCAGAAAAGGCTGATCTTGCATATCAAAGAGGGTGAAGGAAATCACATCACTCATGAGATCGATCAGACAAAAGACCAAAAACATGCTATAGATGGCAAAAGAGAGAAGACGTGTTGCGCAGGATAGATAGATGGGCAATGCTCATTGATTGAGTGTTGAACATTGATCAAGGACATGGTATCACATTGGATTTGATATGTCACGAAGATCAAAGATCAGATCGGATGTAGATTCAGTGCATGGTGGAAACCCTAACCATGCCAATGTTCAAACTCATGTCTTGACGAGCAAATCTGGCTATAAGTATGCGAGCCAAAGATATTGTTTGTTCAGCTGAATGATAGAGTGTTACTGATACATGAGAGAACAAATCAGTCAAGTAATCAACAAGAATCAAAAGAGAGACTGAGTGTGTGAGTGAGAAAAAGGTTAAAGAGTTCAACTGGAAACAATGAGGCAACTGGTAGTCTACCAATGAGTCTATGAGAGGAGTATACCAGTGGTGACTGAACTAGCAGAGAAGAACCATAGAAGATTAAAGAGAAGGGAAGCTAAGAACCAACAGGTATCAAAAGGTAGACATTTAACTAAGTTATCAATATCGGTGGTGGAGAGAAGCTATGTATCAAAGAGAAAAGAGAATCGACAGAGAGAAGAACTGACAAAGAAGTAGAAGAGGTTGATCCAGTGTAGGTACAATAGAGAGTAAGGTTACAGCAGTGAGACGGTGAGCAGAGAACCGACGGTGAATTGGATAGAAGATCTAGTAGAGAGATTTGTAAAAGAGTTGCAAAATTCATTTGTAACAAGTCTATTACTTTTGTATTTGAATATACTCATAGTAGACCATTGAGTTGTAGCTCGGTACAGGGGTTGTAGCTCCTTGGGTTGGTGCCCTAAACATTGTAATCAGAGATTGATTGTGAGGCTAGATTGGAGCAGTAGACTCCACCAACATTTCTCACTGGGGTTTTCCCCATCTTGGGTTTTCCTTGTATATGATGGTGTTATGTGATGTTCCTTTATGTGTGAGTGCTTTTGAGTTAGTCTCCCCTCTAACTGGTAAGTCTTCTTTCTGTTAGATCTGTTAACCGGTATACTCACATAGGATAGTTAAAGGGAAAAGTTTGAGAACCACTAATTCACCCCCCTCTCAGTGGTACATTGTGTCTAACATGCTTGTTGATAGATTTAGTAAACTAGCTCATTTTCTTTCTTGCAAATGTACCAATAATGCATCTAAAATTGCAGGTTTATTTTTTCAGAGAAATGGTGAGGATACATGGTTTACCTTTGAGTATAGTCTATGATACAGACTCCAAATTTATAGGCCATTTTCGGAGGACCTTGTGGAAGAAACTTGACACAAATTTGTCTTATAGTTTTTCCTACCATACACAAATGGATGGACAAACAAAGGTTGTTAATAGGTAATTGGGGAACCTACTAAGATGCCTTACTAAAGAGTATGGCCAATCTTGGGATCTGATATTGCCTCAGGCATAGTTTTCCTATAATGACTCCATAAAATCAAGTATAGGAAGAAGCCCCTTGAGGTTTTTTATGGTATACACCCAAGAGGTGTTTATGATTTGAGATATTTGCAAGGAATGGAGAAGAGTGCTCAAGGGGAAGATTTTGCCATCACCATGAGAGATGTTCATCAACAAGTAAAAGACATCCTTCAAAAGAATGTGGAAAAGTATAAGGAAAGGGAAGATTTGAAAAACAGAGATGTCCAATTAAATGTTGGTGACTTAATACTTGCACATTTGAAGAAATAAAGGCTTCCTAAGGGAAAGTATACAAAGCAAATGATGAAGAAAATAGGACCTTGCAGGGTGGTCTATAAATTTGGACAAAATTCATATGAGATTGAGTTGCCTCCTGGGGTAGCCATATCTCCTATCTTTAATGTATCATATTTGTATCCTTTTAAAAAAAAATTGGTTACAGGTGATGATACTCATCTGGCATCTCCTAAAGATGAAGTTTGGATCAAGGAGTTACCCCTATCCAACCCATGAAGCTTGAAATCATTCTAGATACCAAGGAGGTGAAAAGAATGAGGAATGTATACAAAGAGTATTTGATCAAATGGTTGGGATTACCTAAAGTAGATGCCACATGGATGACTGAATATGACATAAAGCAGCATGGGACTTTTGTTCAAGTGTTGATCTTAAATGGGACTTGGGATTTTTTTCTCCTCGGGTGTATGGTGTTGGAGCACCTGGGGTCTCAATATTGCCTTGTGAAGAATTTAGTATTTTTTTGGTTTTAATAAGGTCATATGGACCATTTTATGTCATTTTAAATCATTTGTAATCAATTCATTTCAATTGTAAGGTCTTTGACTCAATTTGGGTCTTGTTGTCCTACAAGGTCCTGATTGGGTCAACCATGGTCAAACCATTCCAAGGATGTCTAAAATGGTTTAATATGTTGTTTTTGGTCTAATATGATACATTTTGATGTGAATAAGTGTTCAGCATCAAGTTTGGAGTCATACTGATGTAATGGTTAAAAGTTGTCAAAAATGTTGTAAAAGTTGCTATGCAACTTTACAACATTTACACTTTTTGATGTAAATGGGTTCCCAATGGTCACCCACTTTTAAATTTAGTTGAGGATAGTTTTTAAGACCCTCCTAGTGCTTTATAATTCCTCTTGTGGGTTGAGGCCAAGTTGTTGGTGAATTTTGAAAAGAAAGTAATGCTAAAAACTCTATTTTCTGCATTTTTTACTGTCATTTCTCTGTTACCATGATCGGTATAGATTTGTACAACACAATAAGGACATGAGGGTCACATTATCTGATAGAGGGAATAGTTACCTACATTTTGGTGTTTATTTGGTGCAAAACCATTAATAATTGAGGGAGATATTGAAGATTTTCTGAAAGTGGTATGAAAACTCTCCTTATCTAGGGTTTGATCAAAAAAAGAATGATTTTGTCCATATTCCATTGGGGTTAGAACATGAAACCTGGTGGAATGTTTTTATTTGTGTGTTATTTGAGATTTTTATGGTTTTAGGGCAGGAGAATGAGTTTGGAGGGAGATATTTGAAACCCTAGGCCTGACACCTCTATGTGACAGGCCTAGGAAAGTTGACTAAAGGCTGCAAACTACAGTGCTGAGTGAAAAGGTGAATCATAGGACATCAAAAATTAGTGAAAATGCCACTATGGGGACAAAATATAAGTTTTTTAAACCTTGGGTGGGTGCTTGTATGATTCCTTAGTGTACTTCCTTGGAAAGGGGGTCTAATTACAAGCCTAAAACTATTACAGTCCTAAATGCTCAATAAATAATCTTTGTGAAACTCTCTTGAGTTGTCCTCCTTATTGAGATAAACCCATATTTGTTTCTATTTTTTGACCATTGATGGTTGAGTCTTTTTTTTTAGTACAATATCTACATGAAAGGCTACTAGACCTAGGTGCACCGTGAGGAAGAAGTCACCTTGAAATTAGTTCCCAAGCAATGTCATGGTTGAAATAAGTTGTTTTTTGGGGTTGTGTTAGTGTCTTGAACATGTCCATATAAATGGTTTCTAGGAGTCCAAATTTTAACCTTTTGTTGCCCCTAGAAGTTCATTTTGCATGCAATCTAGGAACCTGGTATGATGAGGTTTGAGGGGTTTGTGAGCCCAAAGGTATTGTGACTTTGTAAAGGCCTCATTAGTGATTTGAGATCATCCATTCACCTCTGCATCATATTTGTTATAATTACCATCTCTACTATCTTTTGCCATGATGCGTATTATTTTCAAATATCATCACAACTATTAATATGATTAACTTTTAGAAAGGTTTGTCTCCATTCCTTTGGGAACCCTGTTTTGCCTTGAGAACTACTTCTCATACACTATTCTCACTGTGCCTTGTGATTACCCTACAACATGGTTATTAACAATTTATCTTTTTCAAGACATAAAATAGCCTAATCATATTACCATTTTATTATTACAACGCAATGGATGCTACTAAACGTACATGTAATGAACATCTAGTTGGTTGTGGCATGTGAGCAATTACAATAATGACATTTGTGAGAGAGATTTCCTTTTCTTCATGGTTTCCATTATCTTTGTGTTTTGATATTAATCTAAATTTTTACTATTGTGGATTATTTTTCATAATTGTTCCATCTTCAATGAGACTTTAACTCTTAATTTTCTATTTTCTCACTAGGAATATATGTAGGGATGCAATTATTTCCTCTTCTCAAGCTTTTTAGTGGCCATTTCCATACTCTCTAGAGTTTCATATACCTTCCATTACAAAGATTCTTCACTATGAGGTTTGAAAATATAGAGGTTGTCTTCACTTGTTTGACATTTGCTTCCTAATCTTTTCATATCTCTTGATAATCATGCAACATTTTCATCTACTCTTCTTTCAATTGTATAATGTCTTCTCTTTTGGGACATCCCTATCACAAGGCTTGCTATGAACTATATGCATTGTTCCTCATACTTTTGTCCCATGTAGATACTATCATCCTACTGTTTCAATTGTGTGGGGCATCTAGCTTCTTTGAATCTCATTATCTCAAGTTATGCTTGCTTATGTTGTCCTCTATGCACTTAGGGATATCTAATCATTGGTGGTGCCTTTTAACATTTTATTATAACAATATCATAAAATTTTCCTTCAATTAAAAAAAAAAAAAATGAAGCAACCTTACTTGTAACCTACAATGATTACCTTAGCTTACTTTTATGACCATGAGGGGCTTTCACTAGGAAAGATAGACATGCCTTTATAATGAGTTTAGTGGATGCATTCAATTTTGTAATCTACCTCTTTAAATTACCCACATAATACTTTCACCTTTAGGGTCTAATTTCCACACATTGTTTGCTTGTGAGACTCTTTCCATGTTAAACCTTTTCACATATATTCTTTTAGTTATGCTCAAAGAATTTTACTATCCTAAGGGTTTTTTTATAACATTCTCATTGTGTCACAACTTCATTGATGATGAATATAATTAAATAAACAAAGTCATTATCACTTGTCTAGATAAACACATGCTACATTCTTATTTTGTGTGTCTCTAATATTTAAATTATGGAAATCCTTCTTTCTGTCTCCATTGTGTTAAGAAAACTCATAATTCTTAAGTCTCTACCTAGTGTACCTATTTCCCATGATATTCCATAAGGAATTTTATGCTATTTTAAAAATCATACCTTGTGTTATCTTGACCGATACACAATGTCCTTCTTGGTATGTCTTATTTCCACCATACTCATTTTCTTTAGTGCATAGTACCTTTTATAATATTTTCAAGTTGCATCGACCACATACAACATCAAATTGCTCCTCCATGTCGACAATCATTCTCTAAGAACTTGTAAATGTATCATTAAATATCTTAGAAAATATTCTCATCATCTTTAAATTGCACCTTCTTTTGCTAATAATATGCCTTCTAAGAAGGTGATGTCTAATATCTCTAGTTTATCCTTTCCATTCCTTGTTATTGACATCTCTTGTTTACCATTGTTGTCCTTTTCTTGTTCATATTGTCGCTTTTCTTTTCTTGTTCATATTGTTGTTTTTCTTTTCTTGTTTATATCCCCCTCTTCAAGATATATACTCATGTGCTTATCACCTGCTAACTCCATTACTTTGTGCAATTGACATGATCTCTTAAGACCAATGATTTAATACATCTTCAAAACAAAAAATCTCTACTCACTTGACTTGTTTATTTGTGGACTATCACCTTCCTATAGACTATCACCAAGATTATTTTCTTTGATTTTGTTCACATTTTGCTTTCCTTTCAAATTATCCTTTCTCTTACTGGTCGGACCTATCACGCTTGAACTTGTGTGATTTGATTTTAGTGGGATTGTTTCCTAGGATACTTATTTTATCCTCAAATCATAAACAAGATTCTCAAAGATAATGCACAGTCCCCTTTGTATTTCTAATGTATTATCAACTCTTTACTCTTCATTGAATAAGGTTTGAAATATTCCTATTATGCCAATACTCCATACGTTTCTGTCAAATCACCATAGAAATTACATCTTTTGATGCCTCTTGCAAAACCAAACATGACTGGTACAAAATTGTCTATGACTATCATAAGACAAAAACTCATTTTGCTTGGGTACACAATTCTATTTCATTAATCTCAAAACTATTTTTACTTGTTACCCTGGCCTTCATAGCACCCACCTAGAATCCTTAGCAATGAGTGCTACTCATGGTTGCTTTGTTAACTATCTATTACACATACTATATCTCCTTTTCTCCCTTTTTCTTTTCATATCTCTTAAAATTGTATTCTCTTAGACTACCTTTCTCTAACTTCCATAACTTTATTACATCCTTACAAATTCTAAGTGCTTTACTTCCTCGAGACCATGCATTAATAGAGCTTTTAGGTCATATTTATTTACAAGAGTCCTAATATATATGTTAATAATTCCAACAAATGGTAAGGAAGAATAGAACTACTCTCAACAATTCTATCAAATATTGGAAAGTATGTAGGCAAGTGATGATCTGGAACAAGCTTCGGTAGCAAATACTGATTTGATATTTAGAGAAAGCGCTTCCTCAAGACCCAATGAGACTCGTAATGTAGAATTGGGTCTATGAGAGTAAGTATATTGGGAGCTAACATTTGATGAAGATGCTTTCAAATTTAATAAAAGGAGGATACCAATAAGCTCGTGTTACATACTTAAAAGATCTAGGGGTTGAGTATCAAAAAGGAGTGAAAACTACATATTCTTCTTCAAATAAAGTGCTTGGAACTACCCCAGCCGCCATAGACAATTGATGGGCTTTGTGAATAGTTTAAAATATTGAGGGTTAATATCGATGAGGTAAAACCCTGAAAGGTTAAATTTGTTATACTATGAATCAAACTCTTCATTCATTTTAAAAATTAATGCAATGTGGATGACATTTCATGAAATGCATGGACATAAATATTTAATAGGGTCATTGGATGCTTTCTTGGAATAATCCCTAACTTAAAATCCCCTACCTATTTTGGACAAAAAGGAAAGAATGGTACAATTATTGGCGACCTCCATAATTATTTTGCCTACTAAAACTTTAAGCCTGAATTTCCTTATCTAATAAATTGAACATGGAGTTAAGAAAGGACCTAAAACAACTCAAAAATAAAATTGACTATTGTTGTTGACTCCTCAAAAAACTAACACACCAATTGAAAACTAAAAACAAACTACCAAAATAACTCACCAAATAATTAACTGATTGTGCCTTGGCACTTGGAAGAAGAACAAGACTAAAATGTTGAGACACGATGTTTAAATTGAAAACCTAATCTACTCTAGACTAAACAACAATGAAATTTGATTAGATGAAACCATTATCTGGTTCTCTAAAGTAGTCACCCTTTATTATCAACATGCAATGCTTTACATGATCTTCAACAATTAAGAAAAAATGAAGCACAAATAGTTGTCAAGAAGTTGTTGCATTACTTCTTGAAAGAGACAAACAAATTCACTTACCTCTTCAAATTGATCATAGGTATTATTTTTTAGAGTGGAGAATTGATTTGAATGTGTTCTTGTTCAACTACATGTGCATTTTCAACTTCCTCTTCATTTGTAGCTTCGTGCTTGGATGCAAGCCTTACCAATGTTTCTTCATTAGCCTCCAACTTAGATAGATGCCTGATAGGAAATCCACATGAACAAACAAACTTGGAACTCTCCTTGTGCAAGGACCTTGGAACTCAAATAATTTAATTAATTAATCAATTATCTCATTCAGGACATCATCAAATATAAATTAATATGAATAATTCCAAGAGAAAATACAAATTACAACTGGAATTTTTTAGTGCTTGTTCCAAGAAAGCGTGTGTGTGCCCACACACACACACATACACACATACATGTATACATATGCATATACACATATGTACATATGTGTGTGTGTGTGTATACATATGTGTATATGCATGTATATATGTATATATGTATATATGTATATATGTGTGTGTGTGTCTACATATATACATGTATATACATATATACACATATACACATATTTATATATACATATATATACATACATATATATTTGTGTTTGTGTATATAGACATGTACATATATGTATGTGTGTGTATATGTATGTATACATGTATATGTGTATATATGTGTGTTGTATATGTATATGTATATATATGTATATGTATATGTATATATATGTATATGTACATAAATACATACACGCACACAAAGAGATATCTATGTGTGTGTGTATGTACATATACATAACATATACATATCTATATATATGTATATGTATGTATATGTATATGTATATGTATATATACATATATACATATATATACATATATATACACATATATATGTAGATATGTGTGTACATATATGTATACACACACATGTATGTATGTGCGCGCACACACACACACACATATATATATATACATATGTACATATGTATGTGTATGTACATACACATATATGTGTATATATGTGTGTGTACACATATACATATATGTGTACACACACATATACATATATGTGTACATACGCATATACACATATATGTATATATGTACACATATATATATGTATATATGTACTGTATATGGTGAAAATGGATAACAATAACAACAAGATTGAAAGGCTAAATGAATTCAACCACCAAACCCTAGCCTAACAACAAGAAAGATCCACCATAACACATGAAGATTACCTAAGACAATGCAAATAAAATAAAATCACAAAGATGATACCATCACATGTCCAATAGGGTTTTGATCTCCATTCTTCCTATCTCCATTGATCTTGCTTGATATATTTGCTCTCAGATTTTATGTGCACAAGAGCTCAACAAAGAACGGAATGTGGTTGCAAGTAAGATCGTAGTGTAGTCAAAAATGATCATTAGGGCATTAGGTCATTAGGGTTTGATAATGAAGAAGGCATCTCCTTAAATAGAAGACACTATATGAAATGGAGGGATAAGATTGAGAGGTGTAAAAGGAGGCCGGCTATGATTAGAGGGTAGGTAAAAGAAATAATAAAATAATGAAAGAGGTAGGTAGTGTAGGAATTAAGAGATGAATGACATGTGTCATGTGTAGAAAAAGCTAATGAATTAATTAAATAAATAAAGATTTATTTAATTAATAGAAGAAATGAGATCAATTAAATAAATAAATATTTATTTAATTTAGAAAAAGGATAATTTAAATAAATAAATGTATTTATTTAAATGAGAAATAAGGCTAGAAGAGGATAAAATGAATTGATTAAATAAATAAAGATTTATTTAATTAATAGAAGAATTAGGCTTAGATAATTAAATAAATAATATTTATTTAATTAGACTGGACAATTTTAGGTGTCTACATTTTGCCCCTCTTTGAGACAATGCGGCTTGTCGCGTTGTTTCAAAGAAGATAAGATGAATTGATACCGAGTTGCCCTAGGATGGGAATGATAGGCCCCCTCGAGAGATTGGATGAAAATGTCTGAAAAGATCGCAGACAATCTCTCAATAAGAAAGAAAGGCGAGAATGGACTGATCAGATAAAGTGACAAAGTCACGGGATAAAGAAGACTGACTCAGGAAATGAAGGCGAGGGCTAGGGTAGGCTATAAGATAGACCACGGGGGAAAATACATCCTCATTGTCATCTACACCTTCACGAGATCAAAGTGCAGAGCGAGAAAAGAGCAGGAGCAGTGAGCAGCGATGGCTTTCGTGAATAGATTCGACCGTGTTCGCCGATTTCAGAGGCCAGCAGAGGCAGGAGAGCCGGTAAGTACCACCAAACCTCCTTGTACTTTGACGCATTTAATTTTGTCATTAATGCATGCTGAATAGGGCAAAAAATGCGCTTTAGAAGTAGAGTTGAAAAATGTCAAAAACCGTCTAACCGCGTCTGCGTCGGTGCCAGGCGCGTCTGTGTCCGCCAGGCGCGTCTGTGTCAGTGCCAGGCACGTCTGTGTCTGGAACCACGTCTGCGTCGAATGCAGGCGCGTCTGCGATGTGCAGGGGCGTCTGCGTAGTCTAGTCGTGTTTATGCCCAGCATAGGCACGTTTGTGTTATACAGGCGCGTCTGTGTTGTGCAGGCGCGTCTGTGCAGTCTGTAGGCGCGTTTATGTAATGTAAGCGCATTTGCATTGAAAAATGCAAGTTTTGGTCTTCTAGGTCAAATCGGCAATTCTGTGATGAACATATGCTGTCGATTGGATAAGTTGCTGAGGGGATACACTCAAGCAAGTCCTCTAGGAAGACTAGGATAGATCAAGGCACTTTGTGATGAACAGTGAGTACCAAGATAGAGTACTTTGTGATGAACAGGGAGTACCCAAAGTATGAGTAGCACTTTGTGATAAACAGGGAGTGCAAATGTGAATAACACTTTGTGATGAACAGTGAGTGTCACACACGTAGTACTTTGTGATGAACAGGGAGTACTACTAGCATAGAAGCAACACTTTGTGATGAACAGTGAGTGTCACTAGGATAGATAGTCATATGCATTTAGATTAAAAGTAGCATTTTGTGATAAACAGTGAATGCCACTATAACTGACATGATTGATTTGCTTAACTGCAGGAGTATTTGCCGATGCTGGAGTCACGGGAGAGATTCCCGTCGACACAGAGGTTGCGACCTGAGTTGACACTTGGGGACCGAGCTACCATTGAGGCGATGGGCTTGAGACATGTACTATATGTGCCTGAGTTTCGGGCAAACATGGGTTTGCTGACTGCACTTGCTGAGAGATGGCACTCTGAGACGTGCACATTCCATTTACCGATGGGTGAGATGACAGTCACCCTGGAGGATGTTTACAGGATTCTGCGGGTGCCGATCGATGGAGATTTGATCTCCTACGATCGAGATGGAGATCGGGAGGCATTGAGACAGGTGTTTTAGGACCCTGGATTAGAGATGAGGGCAGGACACGTGGCATGGGACACCATGACAGCCACAAGGTTAGCATTACCGGCAGTGATCGGAGGAGCTATCAGTGGGTTCCTGTGTCCAGACAGGGCGACACGGGGGTTGGCTGTGGGCTGGGGGGGAGCACTGGAGACATTGGTGACACAGCACACCAGATATGCCTGGGGACCATGTGTGTTGGCCCATTTGTATTACGAGCTTCACCAGTTCATTTATCACGGGTCAGTGGGATTGGGCTGCAGGGTAACACTGCTGCAGGTGTGGGCTTACGAGCATCTGCCAGTGATGAGGTCGATACACTTCAGAGGCAGGGGACAAGGATGCAGTTTTGTGCATCTGTACGATATAATCACCTCGCAGCCATGGATTGGCAGGTTGGAGCATTGGCGGCGAGTGCTAGATGATATTGATGTGGTCATATGGAGACCATATCTAGGCTGCGAGGAGTCGGAGGACGATGCAATGGAGCTGCCCTACACCTTCCGGAGCAGGTACCTGATTGGGTGGATGCCCTATGTGCTAGAGAGGCAGCTTGTGGATAGGGTTTGCAGGCAGTATGGCAGGATTCAGAGGATGCCACGGGGCTCGGGCATGTATGCCCGCACAGTCAGAGATCAGGCACAGTTTGGGCCATTGCTGTCATATGATCAGGCACTCACACAGCTAGCAGAGATGGTACCCCTATCCTGGGACATGTGGCCTGAGATCAAGGATGCCGGGATGGATGCTGAGTATTCAGCATATTGGGCAGAGCATCCATTTCCCCGATTGACAGATCCAGGAGAGGCACTGGAGGGAGATGGTGGTGGTGAGGAGGATGATGATGGAGGTGATGGGGGCAGAGGCCGATGGAGGAGGAGAGGAGTAGTTGGAGAGAGGCGAGTTGAACCTCGGAGGGAGGGTGGAGAGGAGAAGCTGGCTCAGGTGGTGAGGGGTCGCGGTGGATTACCCTTACAGGTGCCAGCAGCACAGGGTCCCAGGTAGGTACAGAGACAGGGACAGGTACATGGACAGGTGCCAGTATAGGCACAAGAGCAGGGACGGAGACAGGTACAGGCACAGAGGCATGTACAGAGATAGGTACCCATACAGGCACCAGTACAGGTACAGATACAGGGGCAGGCACCCGCAGAGGGGGAGCCATAGGCAGAGGCAGAGGGGGCTGACCCAGAGGAGGATGAGCTGATTGAACTCAGGGAGATCTGCTAGGGACAGGCAGATGAGATTCAGGAGCTGGAGAGGGAGAGGGATCGGCTCAGGCCGAGGCTCAGAGATACTGAGTGGGAGAGAGATCAGGCGATCCAGCGCTATACAGAGGCTGAGACAGCACTGAGGGCAGGGAGACAGGCGGCGGAGGACACAGGGGCAGGATATGCATATGTCCTGCGGGTAGGAGAGGAGATAGGCTACTGGAGGGACCTCTACTATGGTGCAATGCTAGCAGATTAGTGGGTGAGGAGCTTCCATAGACCGTTGCATACAGCGACAGCTACGGGGGGGAGCCGGAGGAGACAAGCATCGAGTGGTGGGGTTATGGGTCCTCCACCACCACCAGATAGAGGAGATAGGCAGGGTGATCCTGGGGTGGGTCCTTCAGGGGCTCAGATTCCACCGAGGCCAGGCGGCTCCGAGGGAGGGAGTTCATCATAGCCTTAGAGGGCTCCCCTTTGTATCAGTTTTGTGCCATTTTTGTATTGTAGACACCTGCGGGTGATTGTAGCCATATGATTTGGACATCATTGTATTATGACACTTTATGATTATATATGAGATGATTCATCTTTGCGGCAGCTATATGCATGTGTACCTATGTGATGAGATGTTTTATGATGTATGCTTATGATATGGATGCAAATATGTATGTAATGCAATATTTTTGTTCTTTTATGTTTTTATATGTGTATGCATAATGCAAATGTGAATGTATGTAATGCAGATGAATATGATAATGCAAATGTAAATTGTGCTAACGGGTGTTGTGTGCAGGATGTGATGTAGTTGTGATATCTATATGTATGTATGAAATGCTTATATGTGGTAATGTAGGTGCAGCTACATGAAATGCAAATGTTTTTGGTGTGTCATTATACTCAGTCATGTAATAGCAGGCTACGCGGACTCGGGAAGGATGATGGAAGTCAATCAGGAAAGGGGGATGGAAGACAGAAGATATGAAAATGAAAGAGCTTCTTATGCATTATCATCATTGAGCATTATTATGGCAAAATAGATTATGACAATCGAGGCATATGTTCGACCCAGAAAGTCATTGTACCTATTTGCATGGAGATAAGACAGTCACAAACAAGGAATGCCCCAATTCATACTAGACTCACAGTGTCCTCATATTCTTGGACAAGTCATAGCATTACTAAGAGACAATCCTCAGACAGCAAAAGAAAATAGGTGACGATACCCCATCCTCGCCTTTCTAGTCAAAGACATCCTGGAGATAGAATCTCTAGTCAAAGACATCTTGAAAAAGCTAAAAGACAGGTCACCAAAAAAAGATGAAATCAAAAGAAAACCAAGACTCGACACCAACATCCACTATAGTCCTCAAGTTTAGTGTCTCTTGTCACCTGTATAAGTCTTATTTGATTGTGGTCATAATGTTTACTTTCACAGAAAGGATAGATAGCACTGAACCATAATGTTGTCTGAGTCTTGTTGAAAGATTTGATTTGTTGAAGCCCATTGTTTTTGCTGTCTCATCTGAAACTGACTGAATCCATGAAACTGATACTTTATTGCGAAGAAGACGGAACTTTATTGCGGATCTGTGATGCAAATGTTGCTTTATTGCGGATTGTGCGCGAATAGACTGAAGGAAGTTGGAAGAAACTGTACTCCTCGAAACATGTGATGTTCTCAGTTCCACACCCATTACTAGACATAGGATTTGTCTTAGCCACAGATAGGATCTGATTTATTATGGATGGAAAGGGAGATTTATTATGAATGGCTAACCAATCTTAGGTAGACCAATAATAAGCCATGATGGGAATGGATAAGTTTATTATGAATGAATAGGTTGTGAGTGTGTGCAAAGTGAAATGATGAAAGAGAATCCTGAAGGAGGGAGGAGCAATGTCTCTATGCATGGCGCTGGTGACCCAGTTTTCACCATGGTACTTGCCCAGGGTGCCACCGAAGTGGTTTTCACCATTGGACGAAATTATTTCTCTTTACTTTTTTGATTTTTTTTTTTTTTTGCATCACAAAGCGCCTATTTGCCAGGTTTTCACCAAGTAACGATTTTTTTGTTTTATAATTTTTTTTGTATTTTTGAATTTTTTGATTTTTTTGTATTTTTGAAATTAGGATACTCTGAAGAGCTATGTGTAGAACCTGCGAAGGTGCATGTTGTTGATAGGATCCTCCAAAGGTTCACCTTCTATAGTTGAGAGCTGATGTGCCCCAGATCCATATGCTGCTGTAATAATGTAAGGACCAAGCCAGTTTGGTTCGAACTTGCCCTTCTTCTCTCTGTCTTGCTGATTTTTGGGATTTTCTCTGAGAACCAAATCACCTACCTCAAATGTGTGAGGCTTGACTTTGTGATTGTAGCTGCATTGTTCCTTGACTGAATGGTGTGTAGCTTGAGTGTCTGTCTTCCTTGATGAAGGAACTGCGATAGAATTATTAGTGTGTGGAATACATAGTCCCGTATGCGTGTCCCCTAAAGAAGTTTGGGCATCCCTGATAACAAAGTTCTTCGAGGAAGCTCCATTAAAGGTCCATGATGTATCACCAGAAGGGAAAGGATGTGTGGAACAAGTGGATGAGTTATGAAGGCTTGTGCCTGCGAAAAGAAGTGAAAGTAGGATAGCATGATGGAGACTCAGGATCAACAAGTATGCTTTTTGATTTAGAATTGTAGAACTTTTGCCCCCAGTTATTTTGATATTAGGGGAGATCAACTCTTTCTCTTCTTGCTTCATAAGATTTTTATCCTTGACTTTGATCTTTGCAGAGTCCAATAACTTTTGATTTTGATATGGACTAAAGGACTTTTCTTTATTTTTGACTTTTAGATTTTTCTTTTCAAATCTTGATTTTTGATCCCCAATAAGTGAGGGCTTTTGTAATTCTTGTTGATCCAAGTCTAGAAGTGGAGTGGAAATGGAATGAGTGGATGATATGGTAAAGCTATGTGAGTTATCAAGAGGGTTGGCGATATGCTCAATAGATTCTTTGTTGGAACCACTCTTAGGACTATTGATATCAAGAGTTGCTTGCACCACTGGAGGAGATTTGCATTCAGACTTAGTAGCCACAACACTAGGTGGTTCACACCCAATTCCTTGGTCTTGCATATTGCTTGTAGATTTTTCTTGTCGACTAAATGGCTTAGGAGACAGTGGGAGTTGATCAACATGAAAGATATACTCATCACATCCCAGGTCTTTAATCTTGAACTTTTCTTTTAGCTCTACTTGTTTGGATGTAGAAGCTTTCTATGATTCTGGATCCACATATGCTGATGAAGGGATAGCTTCTCGATTGACTAGGATTGTTATTTCTGATTGAGGTTGCAGATTGTTGCAATATATGAATGGATTTGGATCCACTTTGATGGTCACTTCAACTCCATTGTGAGGAAACTTGATACATCGATGATATGTAGATGGTACTGCACTCATCTCATGAATCCAAGGACGTCCCAAGAGTATGTTGTATGTGAGATCTAGATCTAGGACTTGACAAACCACATCCTTTGTAACTGGCCCAATTCTTAGAGGTAAGGTGACTGTGCCCTTGGATGAGCGCTCTTCATCATCATATGCCTTGATGGTGATTTTGTTTGTAGAATTCACAGCTTTATCAGAATATCCCAATTGTTTAATGGTGCTCAATGTACAAATGTTTAGACCAGCTCCTCCATCTATCAGGACTCGCTTTATTCTATGTTTGTGTATGAAGGCTTCAATGTGTAGTGGTGCATTATGAGGCTGACTTACGGAGGCGTCATCGGCTTCTGTGAATGTAAGTGAATGTGGAACGGAAAGGTATCCCACCATGGCTTGAAACTGGTCCGCATTCAGATCAGTAGGAACAGCAGTATCTCTCAAGATTTTGTCAAGAATAGCTTTATGAGCGGGGGATATGCGTAAGAGTTTAAGTATGGAGATGAGAACGGGTGTCTTCCCTAACTGTTCTACAAGGTCATACTCAGGTTTAGTTGATGAAGAAGCGGTGTTTCTAGTTGAAGCACCTGGCAAAGTAATTTTACCTCGATGGGTTGTAACATGACACTCAGAGGTAGGCTCGGAAGAAGATCCAACACCTCTTAGGACAATCTTGGGTCTCTGAGGAGGATTCTCAAGGTTTTTGTCCTTGATGATAATAGTAGAGACATGATTGTCCATCGAGATGTGATTGATAGTTGAATCATAGTTGTAAGGTGCTCTAGTATAGTTAGCTTGATCATCTGTGACTTTAGCTTTTTCCTTGTCGTGCTTTGGGAATGGTTCCTTAAACTTCTCGTGTTCTTGGTTGGATGAGTGTCCCTCAAATCTCAATGTCACCTCTATCAATGAGATCTTGCACGATGTTCTTCAGTCGATGACAATTTTCTGTCTTATGACCCTTTCTCTTATGAAATTCACAATACTCATCATCATTCCACCAATTTGGTTTGACCTTTGGTTCATACGGAGGGAAATCTGGAACTGTGATTACTTTGTTTGCTGCTAGCTTCTTGAAAACTGACACAAGTGGTTCTCCCAATGGGGTGTACTTCCTTCGTGATCTTGAAGTTGTTTGAGTATTCACTTGATTGTTTGTAGAACTTGATCCTGAAAAGATGAATTTGGGTCGCACTGTGTTTTCATCAACAACACCATCATTGACTGTGTTCTTGTTTTTATTCCAAAATCTTGGCTTGTCTTTTCCTTTAAAGTCATCTTTGTTTTCCTTGAATATCTTAATAACTCCTTGTTCAATTAGGACCTTTTCTGTTGCTAAGCCTTTTTCAATAATGTCCCTGAAGGTGGACAAACAAGCTTTCCTTAGATCATAGCCAATGTCTTTGTTAACATTTTGTGTGAACATTATTACCATTTGTTTTTGTGGAATTTCACAAGAGCATCTGCTAGCTAGATTTCTCCATCTTTGTAAGAATGATGCAAAAGATTCTCCCTCTTTTTGCTTGGTGTTGCACAAAGTAGTGACCGATATGTCTGTCTCTATATTGTAGGAGAAATGTTGAATAAATGCCTCTGCTAAGTCACCCCATGACTTAATACTAGGTGGGAGTTGGGAAAACCATTCCATAGCTTGATCACCTAAGCTTTGTGGGAATAATCTCATCAAATATGTCTCTTCTGAAGCTACTTCAATGCAAGCTGTGAAAAATTGTCTTATGTGTGCCTTAGGATCCCCTTTTCCTCTATACTTATCAAATTTAGGTGTCACAAAATGTGTAGGAAATGGAGGCATTGGAATGTTCTTGTCGAATGGATAGGGACATATGTCTCTCATTGTGTATGTTGGCTTCGGTGTATTTATGTCCTCCATTTTCTTTTGTAAGTCCCTATTTTGTTGCTCCAAATTGCTCTTAGGTGGAGATCGACTTCTTGGACCATACCCCATGTTTGAGGCACCAATTGGAGGAGGAGCATGTTGCATATATGGATGATATTGATCATACACATGTTCATATGGAGGAGGTCTATAGTGATGCGGCATATATGGAGCACTTGGTATAGATTCATGTTGAGGAACACCATATTTATTTTGCGCATGTATACCATATTCTACATGCATGTCATGTTCCATTGTGTTGCCCCCAAATTTGACATGAGGTTTCCTTGTGTCCAAATTTTGAGCATGCCTTTGAACATCCAATTGCTTTGGTGGTTGATCCTTAGCATTAGTATGTGATTGAGCATATCTGTCTGCATAAGACTTCCATAATGGTCTACGAAGGTAAGTATCATATGCTTGACCATGTGTATGTGGGACCTCTGGTTTTTGAAGCAAAGACGATGGTGATTCAGGCACCATATATGGTCCTCTATTTCCTCGACTATTAGGTCTCCTTTGATCCATGTTGGAGTGAGTTTGTTGCAAAGGTCGGTTTTCCATTATTTGAGACATGTCAAAATCATGAGGTATCTTGGCTCCACTTTGTGCCATCATGTGTAAGAAGTATTGTCTATCTCTCCTCATTATTTCCTCAATCAGTCGATTGAAATGGGGATTCATAATGGATTCTTCCACATCTGCTGAATGTATTGATAAGTTGTCCAAATTGTCATTGTGTGTAACATTGTTGTTTGTAGTGCCTGTGTTTTCAACATTTGGAATGTTTCTATAGACATCCATGTCAGGTAATGTAGTGTGATCAGTGTTGAAAAAGATATCATTCTCATACTCATAAGAACTCATGTTTGTGGACTCTTGAGCCTCTTTAGTTTCTCTCCTAGATTTTTGAAGACGGGTTTCAACCATGAACTAGGTATTGACCAAGATGTGTGAGACTAGATGAAAATGTAAAAAGTATGGAAGACCAAGAGTTGTATGGAGTGTAAATGAATCTGAGGTGTACTTGCAATGTCCAAAGTGTAAGACCAAGTATGTATGTAGTAGAGTAGGTGTGACTTCCAAAGAGAGGATAGTTTCTCTTGATGAGGTAAGCTGACCTTGACCCTAAGTAAGACCAAATGAGACCCAAAGGTAAGAAACCTTGATGAGGGACCACCTAGCAAAGTGTTGTTGTATGTAATGTGTTGACAAAGTATAGTGAGGACAAGCAAATGACCTTTTGACTCAAGTTTAGACAAGTGTGAATGTAAAGCAAGATGTAAAGCAATGATGGATTTTGTGAGACCCAAAGACAGGTTGAATGCTAGATGAAACCTGGAGAAATGACCTAGGAAGCTCAAGTATTCTGAAACTGATTTCTTTTTGTTTGCTGGACTGTAAAATTTTTTTGCAATTTTGAACACAGACGCGCCTGTATACTGCACAGACGCGGTTAGCCGACACAGACGTGTTTCTATTCAACATAGACGCTATTATAAACACAGACGCTGTTCTGCCCTTCACAGACGCGCCTAGACAACACAGACGCGGTTCAAACAGACACAAACACGTTTCTGTAAAATTTGTGCAATTTTTTCCAATCTGTGAAGTCATTTTGTTGTGACCAAATCTGACTGTTTGACTGTTTTTCGTGACAAGAGGACACAATGTTGATGAGGACTCAATGTTTGCAAGTGTTTAGACTGACAATGACTCCAAGAAAAGTGTGTTGTTTGATGTAAAATTGTTTTGCATACACTTGAAGACACAAAAGACACAATGTTTTGCTGTTTGGTCTTGAATGTTTGAATGTTTAAAATAAATCAAGCACAATTCTTATGGCTAGCCAAGACAATAGTTGTTGATCCCACATAGGGTTTTACCCCCGAGGCTACGCTATTCAGAGCGGATACTTAGATGCTTGACCTCACTGGCTCCACCCTCGGCACTCACTTCTCGGGTCAGCCAAGCATCAGTCCCCATGAAAACTCCCCATGGCGAACTTTGTATCTCTACTAAGAACCATATGTGTGTGGGCCACTACCAGAGGTCCGACCTCCTGCCCCAGCAACTAGAAGGATTTGGGCTTCTAAAACAAAAAGGTGCTAGTAAGGGCATCCACTCATGTGGCCATACATGCGGCACTTTCATCTCTGTAAATACAGAAGGCTCCCAGCCGATAGGGGTTACGCCCTACAAATGATCAAATAAATTTGATCAAACAGGTTTATGGGGAGACATAGTGTCGGTATGAACTAATCAGCACACGTTATCCATAGTTTTCACCATGAATACATTTGTTTATAGTGGTTCGGAAGAGGTGAGATTTCCTCGCTACCACTTGGGTCGTTCTCTTCTCACTAGTAGTCCTAATGACCACATGGGAAGACAGGCCCTCTAAAGATTAAACAAAAAGAGCCTATTGCTCAAGACACAAAAAACAATGATTCAATTTTAGTGCACCAATGGAAGTGTTTGCTAGTCTATGAAAATAAGGCACACAATAAAAATCAAAAAACCTTGCCAAGGACCTGCAACAAAGAGTTGTTAGTAGTTTGGGTTGTTTGAAATAATCACCCCTTCCTGCAAACACACAAGTTAGGTAAATTTTAAAACCCAAAAGACTTTGTGAAAATAGGGGCCTTCAACCAAACGATTTTGCTTCTAAGACAAGCTGCACCAATTTTGTTAGCTAGATCTGATAATGTTAGCTCAAAATAAACCAGATCTGAAACCCTAAATGCAAAATCCGAAAACTGAATCAATAAAATTTCAAAATTTTGAAATAGGCAATACACAGACGTGATTACCCCCGACGCAGACGCGACTCTGCGACACAAACGCGGTTCTGTGAGACACAGACACGAGTAAAAACCACATACGCTCTTTCCAAACACAGACGCGGGTAAAAATGACACAGACGTGCTTCTGTAACACAGACGCGCCTCCCTGGAACCTACAAAATGAAATATTGCCAAAACACAGACGCGGATCCAGTTGTCTCAGACGCGCCTGAAAATCAAAAACGCGAACCGAAAGTGCGCAGACGCGAAAATACCAAAAATGCTGCCGAAAATGTCCGATCTGCAACTTCAAAAACACAAGATCTGCAACAAGGAGGTTAAATGCAAAGGGACAAGAGTCCCACCGGGCGTGCCAAAATGTATATGGTGAAAATGGATAACAATAACAACAAGATTGAAAGGCTAAATGAATTCAACCACCAAACCCTAGCCTAACAACAAGAAAGATCCACCATAACACATGAAGATTACCTAAGACAATGCAAATAAAATAAAATCACAAAGATGATACCATCACATGTCCAATAGGGTTTTGATCTCCATTCTTCCTATCTCCATTGATCTTGCTTGATATATTTGCTCTCAGATTTTATGTGCACAATAGCTCAACAAAGAACGGAATGTGGTTGCAAGTAAGATCGTAGTGTAGTCAAAAATGATCATTAGGGCATTAGGTCATTAGGGTTTGATAATGAAGAAGGCATCTCCTTAAATAGAAGACACTATATGAAATGGAGGGATAAGATTGAGAGGTGTAAAAGGAGGTCGGCTATGATTAGAGGGTAGGTAAAAGAAATAATAAAATAATGAAAGAGGTAGGTAGTGTAGGAATTAAGAGATGAATGACATGTGTCATGTGTAGAAAAAGCTAATGAATTAATTAAATAAATAAAGATTTATTTAATTAATAGAAGAAATGAGATCAATTAAATAAATAAATATTTATTTAATTTAGGAAAAGGATAATTTAAATAAATAAATGTATTTATTTAAATGAGAAATAAGGCTAGAAGAGGATAAAAATAATTGATTAAATAAATAAAGATTTATTTAATTAATAGAAGAATTAGGCTTAGATAATTAAATAAATAAAATATTTATTTAATTAGACTGGACAATTTTAGGTGTCTACATGTACATATGTGTATATATATGGGTACACACAAAAACACACACACATATATATGTATGTACATATATACATATGTACATATTTGTGTGTATATATGTATGTATATACATATATACATATGTGTATATGTATATATATATATATATATGTATATATATAAATATATACACAGATATATACATATGTATATATTTATGTATCTGTGTGTGTGTGTGTGCACACACATATAAGTCATGACTACAATGATGACTTACATGTCATGATGATATCAATACAAAGTAAAGTGCAATATACAATAATACAAATAAACATAATTTAATTGTCCTTACTCGCCATCAACTATAAGATCATCTACTAGCTGAGGATGAGAACATGGACCAAGTGCTTTTTTTTTAACCATAAAGCAATTATGTTTCACCAGAGTTCTTCTTAACATGAAGAACTAGCGACCCTGCACGAAGACCCTAACTACATGGAAACAATGGTGGGATGGAAAACATGGTGCAACCTGATACATCTACATGGATATCTAATATATGATAATGCAACATTATTATAAAGATATGGCAAAGTAACATATTAAATAAATTTCCTAGGAAATTCGTCTATTTCAATGAACTAGGCTCTAGCCAAAGCACTTTTAAAATGCATATTTTCAGAGAAAGAGGATCAACCTTCTAATTTGTTCCATATTCGACACCCCTTCTCAAAAACATAGCTTGTCCCAAACACAATGTGACATATATCAATGACCTCATATCCATGAACTCTCCTAAGATGAGACATCTTAATTCCTTCTATATGAATTTTCATATGCATCTTCTACTGATTCATCATCCTACATGTTCATTTTAATGCAAAGCTAATACATCCATGCTTATGGTTATTCATATGCATGACTATTTACATGGTTGTTTAATGAAACACTAATACAATCATATACATGACTTTTCATACACATCCAGAATAGTTCATCATTCTACATGGCTATTATAATGCATCACTAATGCAATCTTATACATGAATTTTAATATGCATCCCTAATAGTTCATCATTCTACATCCAATTGTTACAACACATCATGTGGCTATACAAGGATGACGAATACAGAATGAGAATGCTCAAGTCAATTAGTTGCATATCATTTTACAATTAGTTGCATATCATTTTATAATTAGTTGCATGTCATTTTACAATTAATCACATATCATTTTAAATCTTCCATCTCACAGCATATCATTATCATACATCTCATTTTCAAAATACATCTCACAGCATATCATTATCATACATCTCATTTTCAAGATACATCTCACAGCATATCATTATCATACATCTCATTTTCAAGATACATCTCACAGCATATCATTATCATACATCTCATTTTCAAGATACATCTCGCAGCATATCATTATCATACATCTCATTTTCAATATACATCTCACAGCATATCATTATCATACATTTCATTTTCAAGATAGATCTCACAGCATATCATTATCATATATCTCATTTTCAAGATACATCTCACAACATCATGCATCATCATATTCATCACATATCACATCACATACATCTAGCTAAGCATTGCATCATCATAAAATAATCAAAATCATATAGAAAACATCATCCATAACACATCACATGAGGATCAAAGAAAATGGTGTCATTATATATATATATATATATCAAAAAAATGATCAAATGTACATGTTTGTGCCAATACAACAAAATGATCAAATTATAATGGAGACAACGTCTCTCAGGTATGACTATCTCTTGAAGGAGATGGTCTCGTTGCAGATGTCCCAGCACCTAGATCTCCAGGTGGATCATGTCTAGGAGGCCCTGTCACGCCTCTGCTCTTTGTCCTCGACCCAGTCTCTCGAGGTCAACTAGATCTCGATGCTGTGAAACTCTGCACTCGACACTCCCTAGTCATCGCATCCTCATAATGACGTCGGTAGTACTCCGCCTCCTTGGCTCTCAAAGCCAGCTCTCTCAAGGTGTCTCTCATTGGGCCACCTGATGTCACTCTCTGCAAACTCGTTGTGAGCTCCTCTGCTTGACCCTGACGCTCTATCTCAGTATCACACTCTATGGTCAGCTGAATAATCGGACGTTGATGCGCCAACAACTATGTCTACAAATGTTGCACTGACAACTGCAACAACCTAATCTATGCATCCTCCACATGCGTTGGAATCCGCATCTGTAGGGCAACCTGTGAAGGGGTACCCCTTGTCCCTCTACCTGCCCTCGGTGCTAGTGGAGGTAAAACATCTGACCTCCTCCTTGGTCCTACCCTCCTCGGTCTGCTCATAAGGTAGCAATGCACCTACCACAAGAATCCACAGAATCTGGTAGGAATCCTCAGGTGTCACTGTGATCTCGCCTGTCGCCAAATGAAAGGTGTTCGTATCACTATGCCACCTCTCAGCCAATGCTATCAATAAACCCCGGTTCATGATAAATTGAGGCATCTCTAACAATGAGGACAGGCCACACCTCTCAATAATATCCCTATCAACCTGTGTCAGTCGTGGTATCAATGACCACGGTCTCGAAAATCGCTCACACAACTGAACCACTCCAAGGCGCTCCTGTCGAAAATTAAAACAAGTCCAATATCAATTTCTTCCTCAAAACAATTCATATCCAAATCAAATTCATATCAAAACTTGAAACTTTGAAACACTAATCAAGTTCCACATCATATCAATCCATTTTCATATCAAATCATATCAACTTGCAACACAACTCAAGTTTCACAATCATATCAACTTGTAAAACAACTCAAGTTCCACAATCAAATCAACTTGTAACACAGCTTAAGTTTCACATTCATATCAACTTGTAACACAACTCAAGTTCCACAATCAATGCAGCTTGTAAAACAACTCAAGCTCCACATATATATCAACTTGAAAAAATGCAAATCAAATCAAGTTTATATAAAAAATATCCATATCAAAAACCGCATCATATCAAATATATATCAACTTGAAACAATGCAAATCAAATCAAGTTATATTAGAACTCATATTGGACAACTTATCAAAATAATGACAGCAGACATGCAGACCGACAATTTGCACCTATCCCAGCAAAACTGGCATCAACCTATTAATTTTCTTCATCCACACATCACACTGTACCAAAAAATTCCCCCTATGCGCTAAACAATCTTGTCTATGTGCTAAATTGCTTACTATGCGCTACCTTGTCGTCGCAAAGCGCTACCCAATCCACCCTATGCGCTAAACAGAACCTACGCGCTACCCCATTTCTCCAAAATGCCACCTAACCTACCCCAACCGCTAAACTACCCTATGCGCTATTTTATCCTGCTCTTGTGCTACATGTCTAACCCTATGCGCTAGTTCATACCTACGCGCTACATAGGCCTACCCATGCGACCCCCTAGAACCCCTATGCGCTAGGTATCTCCTACGCGCTACCCATTTTTCCCTTTGTGCTACCCTGTGATCCCGGTGTGCTAACCTAATCCTAAGCGCTACCCTAATTTACCGCTGTGCTACCCTAAACTTTTCAGACGCTACTTATTTTATTAAAACCTACGCGCTACGAAACCTATCGTATGCGCTATGCTTTGACCCTGACACGCTAAAACGACAAATCCTCGTGATAAAATTGAAAACATGATCAAAAACGACAAAATAAAAAATCCAAAAAGGGTCAAAAAGGTTGACTTACCGGTGGTCCATACGCAACGGGCCTTTGATACCTCTGCACGCACTCGAATCGATGAGAAGCATAAGGAACCGGCATGTTGACGTTTCTCCAAGTGTCACTTTCTCTAAAATCAACAAGCACAAATGAGACAAAAGGGATCACTTTTTCCCTTTTATAGGGTAAATCAAAATTAGGGTTACATGGAGGGACGCGTAAATTGCTCGCGGTATCTCCTACAACACTACCAAATATCAATATCGAGAGATGAATCAAATTACCGCATTCAACATAGCCAAAAATTTTACAATGCAATGAAATTTATCAAAAAAATCTAATTTTCAAAAATTTTGATTCATCTCCCAAGGGGGCATTATCAACATCATTTATCAAATTTGGGAACATCTCGACATAAAAAATGATCATAACTAGAACATGACGATACATCATTTTCTTTGAATCAACATGTGCACACACGTCACTTCAAAGAGGGGCAAAATGTAGACGTATAAAAATGACCATATTCCTAAATGAATATTCAATGTTCATTTTATTCCCATTCCTCTATTTAGTTAAATCTAATTTAATTAAATCACCCACATTCTTCTATTTAATTAAATAAATTATTCAATTAATTTAGTTAAATTCACTAAGCCCTTTTTATACATTTAAATTGAATAAATCATTTTATTTAATCAAACCCCTTCTTCTTGCTTTTAATTAAATTTACATTTAATTAATAGTTTACCCCAAATTGAATAAATCTAATATATTCAATTTCCCAAATTGCAACCAAAATGAAATAAAGCAATTTATTTTAATTAAATCTATTTTCCCTCACCCACTTGCATTTTCCTACATCTCCCACATGTATCCTAAACCCTATTCCTAATTTCTTCTAGAATCTATCTAATCCTAATCAATTAACCCAAACCCATTCATTATCCCCTTTCCCTAAATTTGAGGAGGTCACTTCTCAAATTTGGAGTAAATTCTTCTAAAAGCATTAAAGCCTTTATCCATTCAACAAGTTAACTTGTTGAATACCCCCAAATTTGGAAGGACTCTTACAAATTTGTCCCCAAAGTCTTCAAACCATTAATGGTTAACTAACCCTTAGTGGCATGGTTAGAGACTTTTTGACTAACTTAACCTCCATCTAACCCAGGGGTCTCATCAAGCATTCATTGCTTTGACCATGGTTATCCCTTTAACCTTTGCACAAGAGTTTACCCCTTGGGTAAAAGCTTTATCCATTGGATAACCCTAACCTAACCTTAACCCTTACCTCCTAAGGTAACCATAAGGTCTTCTCAAGCATTTAATGATTCTTTCATCTCCTCTCAACCAATCTTATGTTGACAATTGTCACCATTTCATTGGTGAAAATTGTAAACATGGATTGATAACTTTCAATCCTGACCCTTGATTAACTCCTTCAATCTTGACCATCCATTGCCCTATTTTCACTATAAATAGAGCTCTCATTCTTCCATTTTGAAGATCCATGCAAGCTTTTAGTATCTCATTTATGCTCAAATTTATCAATACATCTAACTTCTCTTTGTAATAGGAATTAATCTAATAAGCTTTTTAGACTATTTCCTTTATCATTAGCTTAAATCATTAACTAGTATATCATGGTAGGATAGTATTGCTACTAATCTTGTCATCTTATAATCTAGTTTATTGCATTTGTAGAATCGTGCATAGATAGGATGCATTTCATAATTAAATCAATCCAAAGCATCCCTCGTTCTTGCATTCGTCATCCCTAAGCCATTTTGCTCAGTGATCTGAGATCAAAGGCATTGGCTTGAGGGACCTTGTAAGACAGAGAACCATGGAACCAACCTTGGGAAGTTGAGTCATCCTTCATGACACCATAACTTGCACCAAGAAGTCTCGTGGGTGTGTAAACAAGCCTCTTTGAGACCACATTTTTGCATTTTAAGTTTCATAGACCCACTTTTCCTGCACACATTTCTGGCGCCCACCATAGGGCACTACCCCATTAGTCAAATCAGTTTTTAAAAATAAACACTTTTGTAGGTATGCGGGAAACAAGAATCAACACGTAGGGAACATCCCTTAGTGCATCTGATTTATCTTTTAGCGCATCCGGCTCACTGTTCAGCGCGTGGGACTCATTCCCCGGCGCGTACAGATCATACCTTAGTGCATCATCCCCACTAACATTTTCCTATAGGTCTTGGTGCCGAAGAATAACAAAGTAGCACATTTGGAAAATAGTTCATCACATCGGGTCTGTCCGATAGCGCATCCTGATTATCTTGTGGTGCCTATAGTCTATTTTGTAGTGCATCACAAACAAAGACAAGGTTAAAAATTGTAACTGAATGTGAAATTAGACTTGTTGAAGTCCACCAAACCCACAGATTTTTCTAACTATTTTACTTGGTATCTTGTAGGGTTTTTAACAGTTTCTTGTAGATGAGAGCTTAATTTTACTTCTAGGATCATAAATAGTTTAAATTTTTACTAACTTAGTTAAGTTAGTTAAAATATAAAGCTTTTTGAATCTTGTTGGATAAAATTGAACTCACTTTGTTTGGGCTTTAAAAAAAACCATAAAACAAAACAATTTTTCCTTGCTTTTCTAGGAGAGAAATTTTCAAATTGGATCTTAAAAAGAACAAATCAATTTTTCAAGTTTTGCAAACAAATGGCTTAAAATAACTTCACCATCCTTTGGTGCATAAAAAGATCCATTTTAAGTTTTTGCAAGGGAAAGAATCACACAAAGTCCAAAAGTCATTTGCAACTAAAGAGGGAAGATCTTCCCCTTTCAAATCGATTTCTTTTCTTGACGAAACATCGCATTTATTTTGTTGACCAAGTTCCTTTTCAATAGATCAGAAAATCATTGCCTTGAAAGGTTAAAAGGAACACCATGTTTTCGTGGAGCAACATGTCCATATAGAGTTAGCAAAATCATTGTTTTAAAAGGCTAAAAAGAACTTGTGTGCTTTGTCTCGAAAGTGGAAGGTATATGCTCTCCCCTTATTTGGGTGATCAAAAAGCCAAACCACTCTTACGCTTTCCGTATTTCAAGCAGTAAATCCTTTAGTAGGCCTGCCTTCCCGAGAGGTTGAAAAAATCTTAAAGTCATTTTTGGCCGGTGTGAAGGGAATGACCTAAGTGGGAAATAGCTTTAAAGCCAAGTGTTCCAACCCACTATAATCAAAAGTGGAAAGTGACGAAAGTCCTGTTCAACGGTTGCGTGCAATGATTAGCCTTCCCCCAATATCCTTGAGATATGTAAAGTCTTTTTTATAAAGGTTGGGAAGCCTCCTGAGGGAGTTTATCACTGATGGCCAAACGGGAAGCCTGATTACGAACCTTAGCATAGAAACTTTGAGCCGAGTCAGTATCTAGACATTTGCAATATCATAGTGCAAGGGTGGGGAAGAATTCGCCCCCAAGATCACTCACCATATATCTTCCAAGATAACTACTCAATTGTGAAGCAATTCACTTTGAGTTAATTTCTGGCAAAAGGCAAAAAAATGGGCGCCCCCTAGGGGGTGACACGACTGTTTGAGCTAACGGAGTATCGAGACTAGTGGGCTATGATATTGCTTATGACCCTTGAATAAAGAGTCTAACTGAAGTGCATGTTGTATCTAAACCTGTCAAAACATTGAGGATTTGAACACATCCTCACAGAACATACACTTATTGGTTAGATTAAGCAAGATGGTTGTCTCTTTGGTGTTGTGCTTTCATTTGTTACTTCAAAAAATCATCTATCAGCACTAAAAACTCAAAGTAAAAATCCAAAAATCACAGAAAAACAACCAAGTCAAAATATCAGGGTAGTTTAGCGTGTAAGAGCAACTTCTTAGCGCGTAGAAACCATCTTTTAGTGCATTAGATCTTCACCTTAGCGCATAAAGTGTAAACATTAGTTCTTCAACAGAAACCAAAACTAGCAATTTCAAAGTAGCGCGTTGAAGCATCAGCTTAGAGTGTGGAAACCAAACCTTAGCACGTAGGGTTTAACAGTTAGCGCATAGGTGGCCCATATTGGTGCATAACCTTTTGAACCAAGGCAAAATCAAAATAAACTAGTTAGTGCGTATTAGGGGGCAGCGTAGCGCGTGGAGTCTTTTCGCTAGCGTGTTGAGATATTTCTATAGCGCATTGCGTCTTTGTTTTAGCGCATAGACAAAACCAGAAAAACAGGGGGCAAAACAGATGTCAATTTTGAAAATTTTGAAAACAATTTCGAAAGCTTCCCTTCATCAGCCTGAACTTCATCAAGCGGAAAACCAAAAACAGAGTATCAAAAGCTATTTCTAAAGCAAAATTTCTATCAAACAAAGTTGTCCAAAATCTGAAGCTAGTCGCAAGATAAACATATCTCTCCTATCAAAATCGGGAAAGATCATCACAAGTGTCAAACAGGTCCTTTAATCAAATGGATTTTTATCCCAAAACACACTTGTTTTAAAACTCCAAGTTGTCAAATCGAGTTTCCATATCAGGAAATCTCATATTCCATATCATTTGACACACTTTGTCGTGAGGGGGCATCTAAACCTTCATTTTGATAAAGTGAAACTTGAGTTTCCAAAACAAGCTAAACTGAATCCAAAACAAATCAAAGGAAACCATTGATTGCTTGTGCATGACTAATCCTCATATTCTAAGAAGAAAGAATATTTATCATAACACTAAGTTGAAGAAACAATAACCCAGTTCTTTGAAACTCGCCAAAAGAAATAAGTTTTTATACATCAATCACCAACTCTTCAAATCTCATCTCACATTCCTTCGTCATATATGCTTGTATCTTCAAAACAAAACCAACGAATTTGATAAGGAACCATTGAGGAGTAGAGAATTCTGTCAAAAATTAGCATTCAGTCAACGCATAAACCAAGGAGGGAAGATCAATCATACCTTCTTTCCTGAAGAATGCATCACTTATAACATACCCCGATTAGAATCACCAACCCCTGAGCAACACATCGAAGAGGAGTTCATTCCCTTTGTCATAGAAAGCTTCTACTAGATGCCCGATGTTACTCGCTCTCAACGAAACAAACAAACCAAAATGCAACCGAAATCCAGCATGAATCAAAGATTATCAAATCATTTCGAGCATCCGCATCTAGAGGACACTGAAATTACAGAGGAACTCCTTCAAGAGTATCAAGAAAGCGCTTCATTTAAAAGGCTTGTGGAAAGGCTCCTAGAAAATGACAAAGAAAAATATCTGCTCATGCTCACAAGCAAAGGAGTTAAACTTCTTGAAGATTTGGACACTGACATTTTTAGAACAAGATCTCAACATTATGAATATCAAGAGTGACAAAGAGAGGAATAAGCTCGTGACCCAGAACAAAATATACATGAGCAAGATCTACCAGAACAAAACTTGCCCGAGCAAAACATATCATTCCACACACCTTTTCAGCTGAGAACTAATACAAGGGAAGAATCTTTCCCTCGGCAAAATAATGCACCTTTGATTTCTCTCACTCAACAAATGCAAATGTTGCAAAAACAAATGCAAGACATGCAACAAGGGACAACAATACGGTACTCCTTAACTGAAATTTGTCCTTATCCTTTTGATAGACGATTAAACATGGTGCGTTTTCCCCCAAACTCAAACATTCCAAAATTTGACAAATATGATGGGAAAAGAGATCCCCGTGATCATATTTGAGAATTTGTACAATGAGTCTTGAATTCTCCCATGATGACACCTATTTGATGAGGTTATTCCCAAGAAGCTTGGGAGGGAAAAAAATGGAATGGTTATCCAAAATCACACCTCCCGTCAGATCGTTCGATGAACTAGTCAACAAATTCATAACTCAATATTCCTATAACATTCAACATGCTACCACTATGCTAGATGTCTATAATACCAAGCAGAAAAACAATGAAACATTCATGTTATTCCTTCAACATTGGCGACGTATGGTTTCGAGATATCCTCGTGATGTGCCTGAAAAGGAAAAGATGGAGATCTTCATCGACAACTTGAATAGTGAGATGAGTTACATACTCAAACTTCAGTGCATACCATCTTTTGCTAAGTTGATTGAGAATGGCATCCAAGTAGAAGAAGCATGTGTCAAGAAAGGAACGTTAAAATTCTTCAAAGAAGGAACAAGTTCATCCAATTACAACAACCAAAACAACAACAACTTAGACAAATCCATATTTTGGACCAGAAACAAAAACAATGGAAATGAAGGAGGAAATGAATCAAATGATCCAAAATCAAAGCAGCTCATGCTCGCATTATCAGGTAATCCTCAAGCTACAAAGAATCCCAAAGGTGTAAACCAAGGCACTAACACTTACGCACCAAATACCAATCAAGATCAACTCAACACAAACAACACCAACAATGCCCAAAACAATAACACCAATCGAGGACCTAATCCAAACTCACGGGGCAATGCAAACAACTTTCCAAAACGCATTTACACACCACTGGGGAAATCATTAGAGTCAACATTCAGAGAACTCCTGACAAACAAAATTATCTCTTTACCAGTGATCAACAACTTTGAACCACAAATCAAACCACCCTGGTGGAATGAGTCTCAATTTTGTGATTTTCATCGTAACAAAGGTCATCAAACAAATGATTGCATGAGACTGAAAAACATTGTTCAAGACATGATCGATAGAGGTGATTAAACAGTCGATGGTCTCAAGACAAATGGTGACCATGGAGCCTTTAAAAATACTCTTCCAAACTACAACAAGGATGGAGCTTCAACCTCGAATGATACATGTGGAGCTCGTATCAATCATATATACAATAACACCATCAATCATATATCAGTTGAGGACAATCAAGTAAATGTCATCACAATCAAAGATAAGCGTGAACATGAATCTGTCAACATAACAACCAGAGCTCAAAAATATTTCTTGAAGGGACATATGTCAACAGCAAACACCGTACCCAAAATTCAATATGATCTAGTCAGTCAACTGCGCAAAACTACTGCTCAAATATCTATACTAGAGTTGCTGAAATTTCACCAAAACACAAAGACATATTGGAACAAGCGTTATTAGAAACAAATGCACCTCAAGATCTGGATGCTGACAAATTCCAAGCCATGGTAGCTCATATGACAGGGCCTCATAACCTCACTTTTTCTGAGCATGATAATATCTCATTGAGCCATCCACACAATACTCCACTCCACATTGAAGTCTTAGTCTACAAGCATCGAGTCAAAAGAGTATTAATAGAAGGGGGAGCTGGACTCAATATATGTACCTTAAAACTTATCTGTGCATTAGGCTTCTCTGAGCAATCTATTGATCCACGCAAAAAGATCACTATCAAAGCATATGATGATGAAGAAAGATCATCTAAAGGAATAGTACTGTTGCCAATTCAAGTAGGACCAATACAAAAGGACACTATGTGCCAAGTCTTGGACATAGACCTCACATACAATATCTTATTGGGTCGACCTTGGATACATGAAATGCAAGCAATACCTTCTACTTATCATCAGTGTGTTAAGTTCCCCTACAATGGTTCCATATCAGCAAATCATAATCCTTTTCAACATTGTAATGCTATGGAGGCAGCCCAAGACAGCTTGGTTCCACATAATAGAGAAAAACAAAGTTACTCAACACCAGATCCTTAGCAAGAAAAGTCTACATCATTGTCTATAGATTTCAAGCAGAAAATGAAAATCAAAGAGAAAGGCATGGGAGAGTACTCTTTGGAACCCATGTGTTTGACCAGCTTACCAACATTACCTAAATCTCATGGATTACCTACAACATCAACACATCAAGCAACACAGCCCATCACCAAGTTTGATGGCACATTTATCCAACTAGGCACTCTAGCACATGAATCAGAGGAAAAGGACATCCTTAGTTGGTTGTACAAAGATGAAGAAGAAGACAGAGCAACTACTATGGAAGTAGCTATACCGACACACCTGTATGGAAAAGGCTACTTAATCATGCAACAAATGGGATACAATGGAAAAGGACCTATTGGTAACCATCAGGAAGGTGTCACAGAACCATTGGATCCTCCTTCACAATTCAGTAAAGACAAAAAGGGATTAGGCTTTGAACTCACTCTACTACCAAAGAGGGCACCACGCAAATATCAAAAACCTCAGTGGAAAGCAAAGAAGAAATACAAAGAAGACTCGTGGCAGGAGGCACTATTTGAGTCAGCTGAGACAATACGTAAGGAACGTGAACATCAAGAACAAAAGCAATATCAAAGGCAGCCTATCAATCAAAAAAAGAAGCATCTACTGCAAAAGCACATCATATTCAAGAACCAATATCCAACAAAGAAGAATCACCTCCTGATAACATCATTCCTGCCTAAGGAGAGATAGTATATGAACAAATGCAAAGAGTGGAAGCAGGATCTGATACAAAATCAGAGAAAACTATCAAACTTGTATCAATTATCAAAGAATTGTTCTCACCCTACAACATACGAGTTCACAACACTGCTAGAATCTGGGATAATACCTCTGAGACTGATTCCAATGAATATGAATGGGGTAGTTGTTCTAATGTTACTGAAGATATTTGTGCAAATGACAGTCATATACCCATCTCTCAAGAAGAACGCAGCATAGAATCTAGACCACTTGAATTTGGTCCATAAAATATCTATGACGCCAAGGAAAATGAGCAATGACATTATGAGCAAGTCTATACAGAAAATGATACCATCGAAGACCTTGATGAAATCCTTAACTTCTTTAACACCCCGGCCAATCACGATGATACCTCCATCCTGACACTTACAGCAACAGAACTTGATCCACCAAACGACTCCTTACCACTTGTCTTTTCTGACCTCATAGACTGGGATGAACCTAAAACTCATGATATACCAATTTTCCCAAATGATGAATCCATTACTTATGTACTGTTGACCCGAAGATAGACTCTACCAATGAACAAAGTAACGACATTTGCAATCAGGGGAGTGCCAAGTCTCTCAGTCGTAAAAATGAACAAAATAAAGGATCTACTGCTGAAAACCAGTCAATGGCAGCAATAAATCACAAAAAAAGTAAAAATAAAGGATGCATTTGAGGGTGAAAACCTTTTTGAGGCACCTAAGGATGGAAAAATTGACACTCTTCCTGAGCATTATCATGAGCAATCACCCATATTGATTGAGCCCACTCAATCAATCAACATTGGTACTATAGAAGTAGCCAAAAATATACACCTTGCAGAATCTTTGAAAGAGGAAGAAAGATCGGAGTATCAAATTTTTTAAAGAAAAGAAAATCAACTTTGCTTGGTCATATGCAGATATGCCCAGGATTGATCCACAATTGATCATGCATCACTTGTCCATTACTCCAGGAGCTAAGCTAGTCAAGCAAAAACTGCGAAAGATGAATCCACATGTAGCACTCATGGTTAAAGCTGAGCTAAAGAAACTATGCTTGAATGGATTTCCAACATTGTACCAGTATCAAAAGCAGATGGCAGTATCATAATATGTACTAATTTTAGAGATGTCAACAAAGCCTGTCCCAAGGATGACTTTCCTTTACCCAGTATCGACATAATTGTAGACCTCACAGTAGGTCATGCAATGCTATCACTAATGGATGATTTTTAAAGCTATAATCAAATCAAGATAGCCCAGGAGGATCAAGATAGAACAACATTTACCTGTCCCTGGGGAACATACTATTGGAATGTCATGCCTTTTGGCTTAAAGAATGCACGAGCAACTTATCAACGAGCTATGACGATAATCTTTCATGACATGATGCATACCTTCATGGAAGACTATGTGGATGATTTACTAGCTAAATCATTCACCATAGCAGATCATTTAAACATCTTGGAAAATATTTTTGATAGATTGGAGAAATTCCAAGTCAGGCTCAACCCTAAGAAGTGTGTTTTTGGGGTTACATCAGGCAAATTACTAGGCTACATAGTTTTAGCTAAGGGTATTGAAGTGGATCCAACAAAGGTACAAGCCATTATGGAGATGCCACCACCAAAGAACATCAGTCAGCTCGGATCTCTACAAGGATGGATCCAATCCATCAGGTGATTCATCGCTCAATTAGCAGATAAAAGTCTCCAATTCAATCATTTGCTACATAAAAATATATCGTTTAGATAGGAGGCCAAATGTGCCGAATCATTTTATCAAATCAAGCAATATCTAATGAACCTACCAGTCCTAGTACCACCAATAGCAGGGAAGCCACTCATTCTCTACATTTCAACAACAGACATATCACTGGGGGCATTGTTAGCACAAGAGGATCAACAAAGCAAGGAACACGCTATATACTACATCAATAGGACATTGAACTGATACAAACTCAGCTATACATTCATTGAGAAAGCTTATCTAACAGTGGTATTTGCCTCTCAAAAGTTTCAGCACTACATGCTAGCTCACACAATTAAGCTAGTTGCAAAAATTGATCCTCTCAAATATTTACTCAACAAGGTAGCTCTTACAGGTAGATTGGCTAAATGGATCATGATTCTCAGTGAGTTTGATATCCACTACATAGAATGACAAGCTATCAAAGGACAAGCAATTGCAGATCAACTAGCCGAAGCACCACTACCTGGAAAACAACCTATGGAGATCCAATTTCTAGACAGAGACGTTCTTGCTATCTCTACCAAACAATGGACCCTATACTTTGATGGATCCCATACTCAACATGGATAAGGGGTTGGCATTCTGTTCATCACTCCTGAAGGGCACACCATACCAAGATCATATAGGCTTATGTTTTCATGCACAAATAATGTTGTTGAATATGAGGCACTGGTTAGAGGCATCAAAATGGTCGTAGAATGGAGAATCACAGAATTAAAAGTCTACAAAGATTCACAACTAGTCATCAATCAAATCAACAATGACTATCAGACAAAGGATGACAAGTTGTTGCCATATAAGCGAATGGTGGATGATTTCAAACAATATTTTGTACACATCACCTTCGAGCAAATACCAAGATTGGATAACAGAGTGGTCGATGCAATGGCTACTATCACTTCACTACTGTGAATTCCATAGCAACAGAATCGTTATGAGTTTCTGGTAGAGCAACTGTTCTCCCCAGCCTATGACCATTCTGAATCCCATGTTATCTATGCCTTGACCAGTTCTGACTCTCCATTATATGGACCGATATATGACTATCTTAAGCACAATATCCTACCCATTGACCTATCCTGAAACCAAAAATGCAACTTTATCCGGCAAGCCGCCCATTATACTCTTGCTGCTGATACTTTGTACCGTCGAGGTCTAGATGGTACTCTTCTTAATTGCCTTGATCGTAATGAATCTGAGTCCGCTTTACAAGAGCTTCACGAAGGTATCTGTGGCACACATTCAAGTGGTCCTACTCTTGCTAAAAAGCTTATGAGAATGGGATATTACTGACCGACAATGGAAAAAGACTCTTATCACTTTGCAAAGAAGTATCCTAAATGCCAAATCCATGGCAATCTTATACATGCACCAGCACAGGAACTGCAGCCATTCACAACATCCTGGCCCTTTTGCTAGTGGGGACTAGACTTGATCGGAAAAATTCATCCTTCATCTTCAAATGGACACAAGTTCATTATAATTGCAACAGAATACTTTACCAAATAGATTGAAGCAGTCCCTATTAGTGTAGGTTTTTTATTTTCCTTATGTTAGGGGTATTTATTTTTTCTACACATATATTATTTAAGCTTGCTTAGGTTAATAGGAGTAGTTTATATGAGGACATGTGGAAAAATATTTCAGCTACATGTGTAACTCTCCACCTCACATGGGTAGTTGAGTTACACACCCTCTTTTTTGGCTTGTTGTGCCACCTCTCATAACCACTATTTTGTCATTTCCTAACTAGGTTATAGGGTAGTTGGGTTACACACCCTCTTTTGGCCTTATGTGCCAACTTTCTCAACTCTTTTTTTGTCTTCAAGTAGGAGGTTATGCCATATGTTTTGGCATTTACCAAGAAGGTAAAACCTCCCACTTTTATGGGGAATAGGAGTTAATGCACCCCTTGGATGTATATGCTTATATTTTTCTATATAATAAGCACTATACTCTCACCTTCACTAGTTAAGTGATAGCTCGGTGAGAGTCTTCTCCAAATTCTCTTCTTTGTCTCTATTTCTCTCTCATATCAAAATTATCTTCACTCAGCTATTTTGATCTCCGATCATCTGTTGCATGAGGAGTTGCATGTGATCTATGACTGACATCAGATCTTGGCTCAGTTCTCGCTTCTCGCAGAATCTCATGTGGTATCAGAGCTTATTGTTTGGTATAGCTCATTGTTTTTTTTATTTATTCGAGGGATTTGAGACTTTTATATAGCTAATATTTTCCTTAAAAACTAAGTATGCTCTTCTCCTGCATTCTCGTGTAATCTGGAGAATCAAAATAGTTTAAAGGAAAATAGCTTCTAGTTAAATCTGGTTTACATGTATGTGTTCTTGTAAGATCTAAGTGATTGCGGCTTTGTGGTAATATTGGAAGCTTAATAAGAATTTCCAGAGTGTGCAGAAGGCTTGACAAAGTCAAAAGTGACTTTTACTTCACCAAAATCAAAGTTTGGAGAACACAGTAAAAAAATCAGAGTAAAATCTTTTTACTGGAATTGTTTTCATTTCAGCTTTAGTGTTCCAACTTCTATTCATTTTCAGGAAAAATGATTTTTGGGTTTTATTTCTAGCATCGAAAAAATTTTGGGTTTCAGATGGTATTTCTAGAAAGTTAATAAATTTTTCATAAATTGAGATTGAATATAGGCAAATTCAGCAACCTTTCTTAAAAGTTGCACAACTTTTGCCTTAGGTGTCAAATTTTTGCAAAAAAATACTTGACGGAAAGATGGAAATGAGTACTCTCCATTATTGTAGGTCTAATTGAAATTTTTTTCCTTTTTCTATCAAATATTAAAGGTTGTATCAGCGACTTCTTTTTCTCTTCAACTGGTCATATCTTTCTCCTCACAACTCTATTTTTCAAAAACTAATTGTTGTTGGAAAGGTATTGACATAAATTAAGCAGTTATAAGGCTAATTTGTTTCAGATCTTGTCTCAAATTATTTGTATTGAAAATATCTATTGGTTTCTTAAAAGAATTGTAATCTGATAAAAAACCTTGTAAATGCACTAATTATAAAGTGTCAACCTTGTAATATTTGGGGGGTGTCTCTTGTGTCTTCCTTCTTGTACATTTCCTGATTCTTTGCAATCTTCTTTTCTACTATCATGGATACATCTATAATTCCACTTTTAACACCATATAATTACTTTGAATGGAAATCTAAGATGATAATATATCTAAAAAGACATGGATATCATCGTGTTACCATGGGACTTGAAACTGAACCTCAAGATGTTGCAAAAAAGATTAAATGTTTTAATAAATGTGATGAATCTTTCGGTACTCTATGTATGTCAGTCTCTCCAGACCTTCTTTTTCACATTGAATCTGCCACTACACCAAATGTAGTGCGAACCACTTTGGAAAACCTCTTTGGTAAGCAGGATGAGCTAAGAGGTCATCAGTTAGAGAATGAACTCATAGGGTTGAATCCAACCAATTTTGATACTATACAAAACTTCTTCCCTAAACTTAAGTCTGTAAGATTACAGTTGGAATGGTGTGGAACTAAGAAAGATGATAAGCAACTGATCTTGAGTATTCTTTCTAAGCTTGGTCCTAACTATTCAGTGTTTGTTTCTACATTCTATGCTACAAAATATGCCCTAGGTACCACATTCAAAATGCCTTCTCTAAATGAATTTGCTGCAGAACTCACTAGGGAGAAAGACAAATTGGTTCAAATGGGTACAATAAAACCCTCTAAGTCACATGCCTTAGCTATAAATCAAGGCACAAAGGAACAAAAAGGGTCTAGTAAGCAAGATAAGAAACAAAAGAACCAAGGAGAGAAGAAGAAAAAAGATCAAAAATCTACTACTTCATAAGTAGATAATCAAACCTCTTCATCAAAAGGTGAACAACCTAAGAAGGAGAAGGTCAAGTGTTCTTATTGTAAGAGGCCTGATCATGATGAACATAAGTGTTTAAAGAAACAAATTGATCACCTTTCAAATCTTCTTGAAAAGAATAATATCAAGGTGCCTGATTCAGTCAAACAGAGTTCATCAGAAGGATCTTTTAAGGACACAGATAAGAGTAAAGGGAAAGGAAAGGGTAAGGCCCTAGTTGTTGTTGCTTCACAACCCAATTCTTGGATAATTGACTCAGGTGCTTCACACCACATGGCTTCTTCTGAAGATGATTTCACCTCTTTAGAGCCATGTTCTATGCCTTCCATACTAATGGGTGATGACACTCTTGTTGAAGTGCATGGGAGAGGGTTTGTTGATGTGGGCGAAGGAACATTTAAGGATGTCCTTTGTGTTCCATATTTATCAACTAATCTCCTATATGTTTATCAGATCACTCACACTGGTTCTGGCAAGTGATTTGAGTTCACACCAGATACAGTGGTAATCAGTGAAATGCATAATAGGTCTACTATTGCTGTGGGAAAAGCAGATCATCAATCAAGATTATATCAATTTTCTCACTTTGTTCCTGACTCTCCTTTGACAGTTTTACTCACTCATGCAGATGAGATTAGTTATTTGTGGCATCAACGATTTGGCCACTTGAACTATCATTACTTGCAACAACTCAATCAATAGGACATGGTTTCAGGGTTGCCTTCTATTCGATTTTATGATGGAGTTTGCCAGGGATGTATTCTTGGTAAGCATCCTGAGGAGAAGTATGATAAAGGCAAAGCATGGAGAGCTACATAGCTATTGGATTTGGTACATAGTGACTTGGCAGGACCATTTCCACAACCATCCTTCGGCAGGGCTAGATATGTCTTAACATTTATTGATGACTTTTTTATATTTACATGGGTTTACTTTCTCAAACAAAAGTCTGAGGTATTTGAGAATTTTATGGATTTTAAAGCTTTTGCAGAGAAACAATCTGGGAAGTTCATCAAGATTCTGTATACAGATAATGGGGGTGAATATGTTAATAATCAGTTTGAACAATTTTGTGCTTCAGAAAGTATCAACATGCAGCACACAGTTCCGTACAATCCTCAGCAAAATGGTGTCGCAGAACGGAAGAATAGGTCCTTGAAGGAGATGGAAAATTGTATGATTCACTCCAAGTGTTTAGCACCTCAGTATTGGGTAGAGGCCATCAATTGTGCATGCTACATCCAGAACTGAGTTCCTCATAAAGTTGTGAAGGGGGTAACTCCTTTTCAAGCTTGGACTGGTCGGAAACCTACAGTTAAGAATTTCAGAGTGTTTGGTTCTCTTGCATGGGCCCACATTCTAGCAGAGAAATGCAAGGCTATGGATCTGCAGAGCAAGCCTTGCATATTTGTTGGGTATCCAGATGATGTCAAATGGTATAGACTTCTCTATCCCTCTACACATGAGTTGTTCATTGAGAGGAGTTTTCATTTTGAGGAGAGTTCTTCTATTTCTTCTCATACCACTTCTCCATCCACTATCACATTGGAGACATTGCATGATGATGACAGTTCTTCTGAGGATCTTAATCCTCCTAATCCTGATGAGGAGTCTTCTTCCTCCACTTCAGATGGTGACAGTGATGGTGAGGATTCACATTCTTCTCATTATCATCATTCAAAGGTTGATGATTCTCCCCCAGACTCTCCAACTTCAGTGCCTCTTTGGGCTTGACAAACTTTTGAGTCAGCAGGAGATTGGCTTGGTGATCCATCAAATACTAGAAGAACTAGGTCACAATTTTAGCAAGCTCCACATCTCTTCATTGCTTCAGCTTCTGATCCATAGTCTTTTCAAGAAGCTTCAAGTGTTCCCAAATGGGATGTTGCAATGCAAGAAGAATTTAATTCCTTGGAAAGGAATCACTCATGGGATTTAGTTCCTCTTCCTAAGGGAAGGAAACTTGTTCGATGCAAGTGGATCTATCAAACAAAATTTGTAGCAGATGGGTCGGTTGATAAGTATAAAGCTCGCTTGGTAGCAAAAGGATTTTCCCAAGTACCAGGGGTTGATTACTCTGAGACTTTTGCTTCAGTTGCTAAGATGAATTCCATCTGGCTTGTCCTTTCTATTGCTGCAACCCATCATTGGGAAGTTCATCAGATGGGTGTGAAGAGTGCATTTCTTCATGGTAACCTTTAGGAGGAAATCTACATGGAGCAGCCACAAGGGTTTGTTCAAGATCCTTCACTTGTGTTTAAACTTCGAAAGTCTCTCTATGGCCTCAAACAAGCTCCTTGAGCATGGTATGCCAAGATGGACTCCTTCCTTCTGACAGTTAGTTTTACTCGATGCCATTCTGATCTGAACGTTTACATTCTGCAGCAGGATGATACTCCCACAATTCTATTTCTTTATGTTGATGACTTGTTGATCACAGGGAGTCACTCATCCACCATCAAGGTAGTGAAAACTTCTCTACATGATAGATTTATGATGCCAGACTTGGGTCTTCTACATTACTTCTTGAGAATTGAGATCACTCAGTCTTCTTCAGGCATCTTCCTTGGACAACCCAAGTATGCACTCGATATGCTCTCTAGATTTCGCATGGCTGATTGTAAGCCTGCACCTACTCCTTTTTTGTCTGGGGTTAAACTTGAGGCTAAGTGCTCTTCACCCTTGGTTGATAGCACTTTATATCAACAAATTGTTGGGAGCCTCATCTATTTGACTCATATGAGACCTGACATTTCATATGCAGTGGGCATGGTCTCTGGATTCATGCAGGAGCCACATGAGTTGCATTGGAAAGCAGCTAAGTGGATTCTCCACTACATTCAGGGTACTCACAATTATGGAATTCAATATGCAGCAGATATGGATATTGACTTGGTGGGATATACGGATTTAGATTGGGCAGGTGATTCTCAGATCACAAGTCCACTTTAGGGTATTGCTTCTCACTTGGTTCTGGTCCAATTTGTTGGTCGAGTAAGAAGCATTCTACAATTACTCTTTCATCAATAGAGGCTGAGTATCGAGGGGTAGTTAATGCCACCACTGAGGCTATTTGGCTTCAGAATATTCTCACTGAGTTTGGTATTCCAATTAGGAAGCCTACTATCATCTTTTGTGATAATCAAAGTGCTATACAGATCTCAAGAAATCCAGTTCATCACCAAAGGATGAAACACATTGAGATACATATGCACTATATTTGGGAGCTCATTCAGGAAGGCATCATTGATCTTAAGTATTGTTCTACAACGGAGCAAACTACGGACATCTTCACCAAACCCTTCACCGAAAGCAAGTTCCTTCATTTGCGATCTCTGCTTGGGATACGATAGGTGTCTACTTTAGGAGGGACTTCTTAGTCCTTCTTTCTTTCTCTCCTTATTTAGGGGAGGGCTATTCCTCTTATGGGGGGCTTCTTCTTTTGGGGGGGGCTATCTATGTACATGGGTACCTAACATGGTTGCATTTATCGGGACCCATATTTTCACCTGCCTAAGCTACGCTTAAGGGGGGGTGTTAGTGTAGGTTTTTATTTTCCTTATGTTAGGGGGTATTTATTTTTCCTACACATGTATTATTTAAGCTTGCTTAGGTTAATAGGAGTAGTTTATATGAGGACACGTGGTGAAATAATTCAACTACATGTGTAACTCTCCACCTCACATGGGTAGTTGAGTTACACACCCTCTTTTTTGGCTTGTTGTGCCACCTCTCATAACCACTATTTTGTCATTTCCTAACTAGGTTATAGGGTAGTTGGGTTACACGCCCTCTTTTGGCCTTATGTGCCAACTTTCTCAACTCCTTTTTTGTCTTCAAGTAGGAGGTTATGCCACATGTTTTGGCATTTACCAAGAAGGTAAAACCTCCCACTTTTTATGGGGAATAGGAGTTAATGCACCCCTTGGATGTATATGCTTATATTTTTCTATATAATAAGCACTATACTCTCACCTTCACTATTTAAGTGATAGCTCGGTGAGAGTCTTCTCCAAATTCTCTTCTTTGTCTCTATTTCTCTCTCATATCTAAATTATCTTCACTCAACTATTTTGATCTTCAATCATCTGTTGCATGAGGAGTTGCATGTGATCTATGACCGACATCAGATCTTGGCTCGGTTCTTGCTTCTCGCAGAATCTCATGGTCCCCATGACCACAATAATTGGGAAACAAATAGCCTCTTTCATCCTTAATTATCTAATCTGCAGATATGGCATTCCAAGCTCCATCATCACAAATAATGGATGACCTTTCAAGAACCAAAATGTGCGAGAACTATGTGAAAAATTCAAAATCCAACATCGTTTTTCTACACCTTACTACCCATAGGGGAATGGTCAGGCAGAAGCATCCAACAAAACAATATTGAAAATCATATAGAAAACCGTGAATGATGCAGGCAAAGATTGACATGTACAACTCAATCCAGCACTTTGGGCATACAAAACCAGCATCTGCACACCAATGGGAGCTTCACCATATTCATTGGTATATGGATCAGAAGCAATTTTACCCCTAGAGGTAGAAATTCCATCTCTCAGAGTCTCTTTGAATGGCATAATTTCATATGAAGAGTATCGAGTTAACTGACTGCAAGGGCTAGAACTTCTAGATGAAAGACGTCAACGTGCCTACACTCATCTTAAAGCATATCAGCAATGCATGTGCAGAAGCTACAACCACAAGGTCATTCCCCGAATTTTTAAAATTGGTGACCTAGTACTCAAGGAAAATCCTAGAAATCAGCAAGATCGAGAAAAGAAAGGGAAATTTGAACCTAACTGGTTAGGTCCCTATGTCATCATATCAGCCTATGGATCAAGCGCCTATCAGCTAACAACTTCAGAAGGAGATGTGCTCGATGAACCAACTAACAACATCCATCTAAAGAAATACTACACTTGAGTAGTCTAATGCACGGAAAAGTCACAAAAATCAAAAAATATCAAAAAATAAAGAAAAAACAAATAAAAAGGAACAATAAAAACAACTGGTGAAAACCTGGAAAATAGGTGCTATTGTGAGAGGATAACTCCTCTATCTATATCCATACAATTATATCCACAGTTAAACACTATCGGCCATCGCCTGACATTTTTATCATAATATCCATCCAGGACATAATTAGCATAGTCACTATCCTGGTTTATCATCATATCCTTTCACTGCATCTCACCGTGGCTTGGTAATCCTTGTACATATCTGCATTAAGAGGAACACTCAGCTAGGGGTAGTATTAATCATCTTACAACACATTCAAGACGTCAAAAACTTATCGCAAACTCAGAACATCATATCTAGCAAACAAAACTCAACAATCACAAAAACCACACATTGATCACTTAACGGGATTCACAAAATATGATGGGTGATTTTTTGAAGTATCAAATGTTGCATCTTGCATAAAGTTTTGACTATTCTTGCACTTGAACTTTTTGAATTATTGGATCCTCTACATTTTCTCAACAAAAGCTTCATGCTAGAGAAAGTCGTGGGGACTCCAATTTTTTTTTAGTTTTCTTTTTGTGAGGCGATCATTTGTACTATGTAAATACTTGTCTCGAGACGTGATTCATAGCATATCACTGAAGACATGATTCCACTTTACGCATACAAATGGTTTAATCTTGTCTATTTATATGCAATCCACACTCAGGTCATCCTGGTTCAATTATACCTTGACGCTTGTGCTATCTTGCAAAATCAAAAATCATGTAAATTTTCTCAGGTCATTATGGTTCAAATATACCATTATGCTTGTATAAATTTTCAACATATCCCAAAACAAATCAATGCTCAATGATGATACCTATAAAGAAAGCAAACAACATGTGGCTATACAAGGATGACGAATACAGAATGAGGATGCTCAAGTCAATTAGTTGCATATCATTTTACAATTAGTTGCATATCATTTTATAATTAGTCACATGTCATTTTAAATCTTGCATCTCATAGCATATCATTATCATACATCTCATTTTCAAAATACATCTCACAACATATCATTACCATACATCTCATTTTACAGATACATCTCACAGCATATCATTATCATACATCTCATTTTCAAGATACATCTCACAGCATATCATTATCATACATCTCATTTTCAATATACATCTCACATCATATCATTATCATACATCTCATTTTCAAGATACATCTCACAGCATATCATTATCATATATCTCATTTTCAAGATACATCTCACAACATCATGCATCATCATATTCATCACATATCACATCACATACATCTATCTAAGCATTGCATCATCACAAAATAATCAAAAGCATATAGAAAGCATCATCCATAACACATCACATGAGGATCAAAGAAAATGGTGTCATATATATATATAAAAAAATGATCAAATGTACAAAATATGTCATGTCTGTGCCAATACAATAAAATGATCAAAATACAATGGAGACAACATCTCTCAAGTATGACTATCTCCTGAAGGAGACGGTCTCGTTGCAGATGTCCAAGCACCTGGATCTCCAGGTGGTCTAGGAGGCCTTGTCACGCCTCTATTCTCTGTCCTCGACCCAGTCTCTCGAGATCAACTAGATCTCGACGCTGTGAAACTCTACACTTGATGCTCCGTGGGCACTGCATCTTCATAATGACACCAGTAGTACTCCACCTCCTTGGCTCTCAAAACTAGCTCTCTCAAGGTGTCTCTCATCGAGCCACCTACTATCGCTCTCTCCAAACTCGTTGCGAGCTCCTCTGCTTGACCCTGACACTCTATCTCAGTATCACGCTCTATGGTCAGCTGAATAATCTGACATTGATGCGCCAATAACTGTGTCTGCAAATGCTGCACTGACAACTGCAATGACCTAATCTGTGCATCCTCCACATGCATTGGAATCTGCATCTGTAGGGGTACCTGTGAAGGGGTACCCCCTATCCCTTTGCCTGCCCTTGATGTTGGTGGATGTAAAACATTTGACCTCCTCCTCTGGGTCAGTCATCTGAAATCATCATGCCCTCCCACTGCCGCTATCACCTCCCCAACCCTCTCCTCACCCCCAGCTTTGATAGACAAACCTCTTCTCCCTCTATCCATTGCAGCCCGCCGCATCGCTCTCTCCACCCGTATCCCTCTATCTCCACCATCTCCACCCCTATCTCCTCTCCTCCCCTGATCTAATCTACCTCTATCCCCTTGCTGACCTCCCCCACCTCCTCCACCATCTCTGCCATCGTCTCCTCCATCACCACCTCCCTCATCTATCTCCTCACCCACCTCTCCCCGTCTCCCTAGTCTCTCAGGATGATCATCCTCCTCATCATCAAAAGTGAGAATCATCTCTGCTGGATCAGAAATCCTGGCCACTACACGTGCTGCAAAGAGTACTGCAAACTCGTCAGTCATCCCTGCATCCACTATCTCAGGGGCATAGTCCCATATCTGGCTGGCTAAGTGGAAGAACTCCTCAACTGTCATCGTGCTATCAATCGTAGGTCCCCAATCTGGAATGTCCTATCTATGTTGAGCATAAAAGCATGCTCCCTGTGGAATCCCTTGCTGTCGACCATACTGCCGCAGCACCCAACTATGCAAAAACCTCTCAATAACAAAGGATTTCTGCCCTATCAGATACCTGGACATATAAACATAGGGCATCTCCATCCCGTCCTCTGCCTATACCTCACAACCTGTATATGGTCGCCAGACGACCATATCAATATCATCCAAAACTCTCCTCCAGTGCTCTAGCTTGCCCAGCTTACGCTAGACAACTATCCCTCGGTATCTGTATCTGTACGCACACACAACAGGCCTATCTTTGTCTGTCAGTGGCCTAGCTACGAGAATATGCTCCCATGCCCATACCTGTAGTAATGTGACTCCAGCGGATAGACTACCATAACCCAAATATACCACCTAATGCAAATCCCTATATAAATGGACCAGCATAGCCAATCCCCATGCAAATCGACGACCCTGTGTCACCATGTCCTCCAAAACTAACCCCCATCCCACTGCCAATCCCTTCGACCTACGGTCGGGACATACGAAACCACCTATGAAACCTACCAAAACTGATGGTAAAGGAGCATAATCCAAATCTAAAAACTCCTGCCAAGGGATCTCATACCCACAAACAGTATCATCCTGTAGAATCCGGCAAAGTGCCTCAGTCCCACCCTCCTCCATCTGCTCATAGGGTAGCATTGCACCTACCACAGGAATTTGCAGAATCTGGTAGCGATCCTCAGGCATCACTGTGATCTCGCCTATCACCAAATGAAAGGTGTTCATATCATTGTGCCACCTGTCAGCAAATGCTATCAATAAACCCTGGTTCATGATAAATTGAGGCATCTCTAACAACTAGGACAGGCCACACCTCTCAATAATATCCCTATCAGCCTATGTCAATCATGGTATCAATGACCATGGTCTCGGAAATCGCTCACGCAACTGAACCACTCCAAGGCACTCCTATCGAAAAGAAAAACAAGTCCAATATCAGTTTCCTCCTCAAAATAATTCATATCAAAACTTGAAACTTTGAAAAACTAATCAAGTTCCACATCATATCAATCCATTTTCATTTCAAATCATATCAGCTTGTAACACAACTCAAGTTTCACAATCATATCAACTTGTAAAACAATTCAAGTTCCACAATCAAATCAACTTGTAACATAGCTTAAGTTTCACATTCATATCAACTTGTAACACAACTCAAGTTCCACAATCAATGCAGCTTATAAAACAACTCAAGCTCCACATATATATCAACTTGAAAAAATGCAAATCAAATCAAGTTCATATAAAAAACATCCATATCAAAAACTGCATCATATCAAATCAACATCAAATATATATCAACTTGAAACAATGCAAATCAAATCAAGTTATATCAGAACTCATATTGGACAACTTATCAAAATAATGATAGCAGACACGCAAACCGACAATTTGCACCTATCCCAGCAAAACTGGCATCAACCTAATAATTTTCTTCATCCACACATCACACTGTACCAAAAAATTCCCCCCATGCACTAAACAATCTTGTCTACGCACTAAATTGCTTACTATGCGCTACCCTGTCCTTGCAAAGCACTACCCAATCCACCCTATGCGCTAAACAGAACCTACGCGCTACCCTGTTTCTCCAAAGTGCCACCTAACCTACCCCAAGCGCTAAACTACCCTATGCGCTATTTTATCCTGCTCTTGTGCTGCATGTCTAACCCTACGTGCTAGGTCATACCTACGCGCTACCTAGGCCTACCCATGTGACCCCCTAGAAACCCTATGCACTAGGCATCTCCTACACGCTACCCATTTTTCTCTCTGCGCTACCCTATGATCCCGGTGCGCTAACTTAATCCTAAGTGCTACCCTAAACTTTTCAAACGCCACTTATTTTATTAAAACCTATGCACTATGAAACCTATCGTATGCGCTACGCTTTGACCCTGACATGCTAAAATGACAAATCCGCATGACAAAATTGAAAACATGATAAAAAATGACAAAATAAAAAATCCAAAAGGGGTCAAAAAGGTTGACTTACCGGTGGTACATACGCGATGGGCCTCTGATACCTCCGCACGTGCTCGAATCGATGAGGAGCATAAGGAACCGGCATGTTGACATTCCTCCAAGTGTTACTTTCTCTAAAGTCAACAAGCACAAATGAGACAAAAGAGATCACTTTTTCCCTTTTATAGGGTAAATCAAAATTAGGGTTACATGGAGGGATGCGTAAATTGCTCGTGGTATATCCTACAACACTACCAAATATCAATATCAGGAGATGAATCAAATTACCGCATTCAACATAGCCAAAAATTTTACAATGCAATGAAATTTATCAAAAAAATCTAATTTTCAAATAAATTGATTCATCTCCCGACGGGGCATTATCAACATCATTTATCAAATCCAGGGCACGACATGAACATCTTGACATAAAAATTGATCATAACTAGAACATGACGACACATCATTTTCTTTGAATCAACATGTGCACACACGTCACTTCAAAGAGGGGCAAAATGTAGATGTATAAAAATGACCATATTCCTAAATGAATATTTAATGTTCATTTTATTCCCATTCCTCTATTTAATTAAATCTAATTTAATTAAATCACCCACATTCTTCTATTTAATTAAATAAATTATTCAATTTATTTAGTTGAATTCACTAAGCCCTTTTTATACATTTAAATTGAATAAATCATTTTATTTAATCAAACCCCTTCTTCTTACTTTTAATTAAATTTACATTTAATTAATAGTTTACCCCAAATTGAATAAATCTAATTTATTCAATTTCTCAAATTGCAACCAAATTGAAATAAAGCAATTTATTTTAATTAAATCTATTTTCCCTCGCCCACTTGCATTTTCCTACATCTCCTACTTGCATCCTAAACCCTATTCCTAATTTCTTCTAGAATCTATCTAATCCTAAACAATTAACCCAAACCCATTCATTATCCTCTTTCCCTAAATTTGAGGAGGTCACTTCCCAAATTTGGAGTAAAGTCTTCTAAAAGCATTAAAGCCTTTATCCATTCAACAAGTTAACTTGTTGAATACCCCCAAATTTGGAAGGACTCTTACAAATTTGTCCCCAAAGTCTTCAAACCATTAATGGTTAACTAACCCTTAGTGGCATGGTTAGAGACTTTTTGACTAACTTAACCTCCATCTAACCCAGGGGTCTCATCAAACATTCATTTCTTTGACCATGGTTATCCCTTTAACCTTTGCACAAGAGTTTACCCCTTGGGTAAAATCTTTATCCATTGGATAACCCTAACCTAACCTTAACCCTTACCTCCTAAGGTAACCATAACGTCATCTCAAGCATTTAATGCTTCTTTAATCTCCTCTCAACCAGTCTTATGTTGACAATTGTCACCATTTCATTGGTGAAAATTATAAACATGGATTGATAACTTTCAATCCTGACCCTTGATTAACTCCTTCAATCTTGACCATCCATTGCCCTATTTTCACTATAAATAGAGCTCTCATTCCTCCATTTTGAAGATCCATGCAAGCTTTTAGTATCACATTTATGCTCAAATTTATCAATACATCTAGCTTCTCTTTGTAATAGGAATTAATCTAATAAGCTTTTTAGACTATTTCCTTTATCATTAGCTTAAATCATTAACTATTATATCATGGTAGGATAGTATTGCTACTAATCTTGTCATCTTATGATCTAGTTTATTGCATTTGTAGAATCATGCATAGATAGGATGCATTTCATAATTAAATCAATCCAAAGCATCCCTCGTTCTTGCATTCATCATCCCTAAGCCACTTTGCTCAGTGATCTGAGAGCAAAGGCATTGGCTTGAGGGAGCTTGTGAGATAGAGAACCATGGAACCAACCTTGGGAAGTTGAGTCATCCTTCATGACTCCATAACTTGCACCAAGAAGTCCCGTGGGTGTGTGAACAAGCCTCTTTGAGACCACATTTTTGCATTTTAAGTTTCATAGACCCACTTTTCCCGCACACAGTACCCATTTATTTGTTTTCATATGATGATGCAATCATGCCTACAAGTGAACTTATAAGTTCTATGTGCAAATTTTAATAAAAGAAAGAACATAATACACTTGCTACTGCATGATTCATTTGAGCATATATCATTTTATGAAGATGACATGTTTAGTTTCATATCATTTCAACATTTACTTGTTATTAAGCAAACACACAAAGTAAATACAATGTATGCAACTCTATTTTTATTTTCTAATTATTTACTTGAAAGCATTAACAATCATATGCATGCATGACAATTAGATAGACATTCACTATATCATTAATATGCATGAATTCATGAACTACGTGGTGTGTGATATGATTTTCATCATGATTACTGTTTACCCAAATTGTTAGGACCCCTCTTCTCGACCATGTTCCCACCTTTGACTAATCTTGCATCCACTTCAACTCATTTGCACATTAATAGGTTAGCCCTCAAAACTCATAAATATCACATCTACATAATCTAAATCATCATCAATTTCTCATACTAACATTACATCATCATTTCTATCATTAAAATCTTATTTGATCACTTAAAAATTAAACATATCATTATTCTATTTTACTTTGATCATTTAAGCATAAAAAAAAAATAACTAATTAAATATCTAAATCAAGTTTTATTCATTCTTTAATTAAGCAAAAATAATGGGACATGACACCTTGCTAGTCCTTTGTTGATTCCCCAACATTATTCTATTGAGTAGAATGTGTAAACACGAAAAAATTGGTAAACACTTGCGTTCTTCATTTTTAACCTAATCGCGCTTATAGTCTTCGTTGTTCACACGATCCTATCTCGCTTCCCCTTTCCCATTTTTTGTCCCAATAATATCATTTTCTCCCCACTTCAATTTTATGATTTAATGTTTTCCTCATCTTCATCCCCTTTATGTTAGCTCATTCCCTTTTCGATTCTGCAATGTCGTTTTGCCCAATATTGTCTCGATTAGGTCATTTTACTTCCTTTTTTGTCTTGTCGCTTCATTTTCTCATTTTTGTCTTGTTGGCATCATTTTCTCCCAATTTATGTTTTATGACATCATTTTAACCTCTTCTCCCGCCCCATGCAGTTGCATTCATCCCTTTTTCGTCCATTAACCCACTTTGACCCAGTTTACCTGCTTTTACTCATTTCACCCAGTTTCACCTAATTTTCCCATTTTTGATCAATTATTTCTATTTTATGTCTGAACCTTTTGAATTCTTCCCATCTCATCTAATTTGACCACATTAAGGTCTTTGGACGTCAGTTTAATTAAACTCCCTTTTACTAATTATTCTCCCTAATCATTTTAAACATTCCTCATTAACCATCTCCTTTCTATTATTAATTAAATAATTTATATCATTTCATTTATCTTGATTACACATTTTAATTAAATGATTTTAATTATTTAATTAAATGTTTAATTTCTATCTCTCATAATTGAATAGTTTATTTAAACTATTTAATTATCTAATTATGTCATCACAATTAAATAAATATCTTTATTTTTTTAATTATTTATCTCTTAATTTTCAAAATGGAAACAAATATTTTGTTTGTATTTATGCGATTTTCCCCAAATTTTCCTAATTTTTAAAAATGGGAAACTAATATCCTCTTTGATTTTCAAAAATCCATCTTATTGGAAATATCTCATTAATTTTAATTTTAAATTCGAAAATGAGGTTTGCATCCTTGAAAATCTCTTTTCACTTTTTCTCCTCTTTTTCCTCATCACCTTCATCCTTCCTTGAATGGCAGCTTTGTCACGTTCTCATTCAAGTCTGTCCATCTAATAAAAAATCTTTTCGATCTTGCCTGTCGATCGAGTCTTCGATTTTCTATAAACTGGGACCTCGTCCATCATCTGAATCATCTAATTTTTATGCATCTTCAATTTGTCGAAATAGCTTAGTAGTCTAATTTTTTGCATTGTTATTCTGTCAAAATAGCTTAGCAATAATCCAATCTTAGGCATCCTTACTTTGTCAAAATAATCTAGCAATTAGCAATCAACATTTATATCTTGCATAATCACGTTCCTATTAAATCTTGAATATCACATCCCTACTTTCATTTCATACTTGCACTTCCACAATGAGAACGACATATCATAATTAGAGATGAAAGGAAGAACATCAAAGCTTTAATGAGAAAATGTGAAATGATGGTTTGTATTTAAATAGATTCATGTTTTGTTTCAATAGTTTTGTTGGTTAAATTAAGATAGATTAGCATGATTGATTAAATTTCGTGATTAGCTTAGTTAGATCAATTTCATGCTTTGGTTTGATTTTCTTTACCTCGATTTTCCCAATCTATAGAATTATTTGGTTCAAGTGAATCAAATGGGAACATAGTGCTTCCTCTACTTGATTATGTTTCTCACAAATTTTTAATTTAGAAGATACTAACTTGCCATGAAGTTTTGAGCAGAATTCATCTATTATTTTTTAGAACATGATTCTTATAGGTAATCATTAGCTTCCTCGTGGATAATATGTCCTTCCTCAACTTCATGATTATTTTCTTGAAGATTTATTAAAGCCAATACCTTGGAAAACAAGTTTTGTTTCTCATCTTGTTCAAATTGATCAATATATTCATGCAAACCTTTTAACTCTTCAAAATAAGGTTGCCCTTATATTGTCCTTGGAAGACCAACACCTTGTCAAAGTAACTTACATCTTCTTGTTGTCTAAAACTTGTTGTTCATGTTAGTATGGGTATACTTTCTCCATCAATGTCAATGTTGTCACGAAGGATTGCACCTGTGAAGCTAAGTATGAAAACCCAACAATCATGTGAAACATGGGAATACTTTCAGGCCTGTGGGTTGCCTATATTGAAAGTATACCTCCAGATTATAGGCCAGCTTCCCATTTGATGAATCTCCTAAAATTAACTTTTTTGCTGAGAAAAAGGATAGAAATCTTGCTAAAAAATAAAATCCTAAAGCTACAGGTTGCACCAAAATTGTTTAGCTCTACTTAATGTCCTAAAACTATAATTAGTTGCAATAAAGATTTATATTTATCTCACAAATCAAATAAGATCATGAAATTCATCAATATTTAATGTGAAGGCTCAAAGTTTCCAATGTTGTATGAAGGAAAAGTGAATTTTCACAACATACAATTGATTGGAAATCAGATGAACACAACCCACAACCTGAATTTACTATGAAATCTCTTATTTTTGCAAAGCATAAATGAGATAAAGTAAATGATTCATAATTAAATCACAATACTTGTATCAAATCATTCATCTAACAATGAAAAAATAAGAATAATTGACAAGGAAATCTGCTTTCTCTATTGATTACTCAAAATAAATCTATTACAATGCATAAAATCTGTGAGCTACAATACTTTTTCTGCTATGTATAGGCAGAAAAGAAAGAACTAAAAAAGAATAGAAGAGGAGAAGAGACTTTATAGAAATAGTCTTGAGAGAAGATAGCTAAAAATAGTTGGGCTCTTTATTTAGTCTTTATTTCACTTTAATCTTAAAAAATCTGCATGTGAGCCTCCTTGGTCGAATTTGTCCTAAAAAGTTTGCAAAAGGCATGCAAAACTTCTCCAAAATGATAATTTGTGAGCCCAAAATAGCTCCTTCATTTATGGTATATGCATGTAGAAGCTTTCATTGGTGCATGACTTCTATATTTATCCAAAAAAGCATTCCTTTCCTCTTAATTTTGCATGCATATACATTACTTTTTTTATTGTTTTGCCTTTTTGAAATAATTTAATATAACTTTATTTATAACAATTAATGCAATCATTTAAATAAAGCTATATTAAAATATTAATAATATTGAAAAACAATTAATACAATTATTTTTTAATAAATTTATATTAAAAAAGGCATAAATAATAAAGAAATAAAACATTATTTAAATATTTATTTGTTCGAACCCTACTCATATTACAAGGGTTGCATATACAACACGAGTTTAAGTCAATGACTTAAGGTCATGCCCCTAATGCTTAATAAAAGGAAGATGATTTATTATAAATAAATAAAAAAGCAAAGCCCAATACTCGGATTAGGGCATGTAAGAAAAAGCCTCTCAACCCTAATCATTGTTCATTCTGGAAGAAAACTCTTGTTGTGGTCACCATGCACTCTACCTTTTCTTGATTTGGAGTTTGAACTGGGTCTTTCAGGCTTGATCTGGGCTTTGAACATGAACTTCCTTCTCTGCATTGTATGAACTATTTTCTCCTTCATCTGTTTTTGCAGTTATCTTTCCAGAAGGAAAAAACACATGTTTTCTTTTTTCTTTTCCTCATGCTTAAATTTAGGGCTTTCGTGAAAATCCTTTTATACATGCATTTTGATGAGGAAGAGTTGTTGAATCTGCCTTTATTCTATATCTTTCTTTCTGCCTTTTTAGCTCAATATTGGTTTTTATTATGCATACGGCTAAGGTTTTTTGAATGAATCCTTTTTGTATGCATGATAAAAGTTAATGGCTTTTTTTGTGATTATCATGCTTTATGTTGTCTTTTTGCACTTATCTCAAGAGTTTTGTTTCAAATCATGGATATATTTAGGGTTTCATTAGAAATTCTTTATATATGCATCCTTTTGACTGTAGATGCACATATTTCTATATTTTTTGTGTTTTGGATGCATGTATCTAGGGTTTTAATGGAAACCCTCTTATACCTTCATTATTTGCATTCTTTCTGGAAGATTAATTATAGACTTGGTTGTATCGTAATCACCTTTGTTTTTCATAGTAGGGACTGTATACTCCTTCTTGGAAGAAAAATATCATGGTTGCTTCCATATTCTAATCAGTCTAAACTATTTTATTTGATCTTGATGCTCTGTAAGGGTTTATTTGCTACAAAATTTAGTATTGTTTTCTTTGATGCTTACTACAAACTCTTTGGACTACCCCATAATGATCCTTTTTCTTAGAAAACATAGAGACTCAAATATCCGGTGAGATGGAGTAGACCTAGTGTATGTGTACTGCTTCTTTAATCTTTTGCCCTATTAAGAGAGGATTGTGACCTCTGTCCATGGTTGCTTTAAAGGCTTTCTCTATTTGGTTAGCTATTATTCCACATAACTATCTTAACTTCCTGTATGCCTTGAATTGGTGCTTCATGTGTTGTCTGTTGTCTAAGTAATGAATTGTCTTCCACACACATCAAAGAGCTAATTTGGACTATATTCTCTAAGAATTTGATATTCACATGACAGTGATGTAGCTATTTTGAGGTCTTTACTACTCTTTTATTCATTGTTACTAAACTGTAAATAAATCAATTGTCCTTAAACTATAAGATAACTCTTCATTGCATCTTTATCTATTCACTATGGACTACATCATTTCTTTTGTTCTATTTATTTCTATGAAGACTATCCCTTAGTGGTTGTAGCTGATAGACCTAGGATTGCTCTTTATTTAACTATTGTTGATAAATGTTGCCACTAATCTTTGTCAAAATACGTTCTCATGTCTTAGTCATCATTTGATTATATTTCATTGTATCATCTCCCTTGTTGCTAAGGCTATTCACTATTACATCAAATCTTGACCTTGAGTCCTTGATGAAGCTTTAATAATGGGCTGCTCACAATGTCCATATAATGATTATAATCATTTTACCCTAACAACCTTAATAGTGAATACTCTTTGTCTAGGGTTGTCTCGTGATGCATGATACTTCATTTTGGAATTGTTCATAGTTGTTTCTATTGTCAAAGATGACTATGTTTTTATCCTTGAAAGTGTTGTTCTCAGACTTATATGCTCACATGATTGCTATTATTAACTTGTAAAAATCTTGCTCACTATTTCATTATCATTTGTATGCTCTCATGCTATCCTTTTTAATTCTCTATCATTAGAACAAACTTGTGACTACAAAAAATATTCTTTTCTCTACCCCCTAAGGGTTGATCTAGTCAATTAGTGGCACATGAGGCCAAGAGAGATCAATAATGACCTATGATTGTACATGGTGCTCTCATTAATTCTCTGCACTATCTTTGTTCTTTGTGATGCTTACTAGTAAGTATTGGCTTCATAATGAATTTGTTGGATTGTTGGATTTGGTTGTTGTCATTGTTGCTGCTAGGATATGTTGTTTTCATTGATGTCAACATATTCCTATGATTTATTCCGCTGAGTTTGGAAAGAGTTTTTGATCCAGTTTTGTAGTTTGGTTTTGCTAATCATTATTTTGCAGAATCCGGTATTTCCTCCAGTATATTTCAGTGTGATCAGATCTTGTGTTGAGACTTTGGGATGATCTTTGTGTATCTTTATTTTTTATGGCTCGTGATATGGTGCTCCACAAGTTATCTTTCTTCATGACAGTTGTCGATTGGTTGTGTTCTTGAGCTTTCTAGATGTTGATCGATGAAGATTTGAAAAGTGGTGTTGGTGCAACTATTCCAGATGGTTCTAACATGCTTGCTGGTGTTTCCTAGTCATGTCCTATTTTTTTGATGATTTGTATTGATCGTTGTGCGAGTTTTTGATGATTTCTTTGAACCGGTGATGATTTTCATGTTATGTGGTATTGCTGGTGGTGTAGCGTGTTACGGTTGATCTTGGCATGATTTCCAGTGGATGTGATCATTTGGGAATTTGAATTAGGTCCATGTTATGTAATGTAAATCATTATATTGGTCCAGTGATCGATCTTTGTATCGTGTAATATAATTTTTATAATTATGAGTTGAGGGTTGAGGGTTTAGCTGACGTTGTTATCAAGGTTGATGATTTGTGTTTATAGGTGAGATACTTATGTAATTTAGGTGTTGGTGTTGTGTTTTCATTATCAGAGAGAGGTGATTCTATGAACAAGAGACTTATCATTCAATGCAGTGTTGAGGTGAGATTGGTGTTGTAGAGTAGACAATTGTGCTTGACTGGAACTGTCATCAGGCATTTGTAGATGCTATCATTGCAGTTCATTTCTTTCAGATTGTAGTCTAAATCATATTGTAATTCACTGAGACTTCCCTGAGGGTTGTATCCTTTTGTGCATATATATTTTGAGTAGTAAGCTCTAGGTAGTGTGTCTAAATGCATGTGCATTCCCCATTGTAATATTTTCACAGACTACTACAGAGTATCATCTTATAGTGAGTAGGTTCCCACCGTGGTTTTTCCCTTAATTGGGTTTTCCACGTCAAAATCTTGGTGTTGTGTGTTGTGTTGTTAATTTTCTTATCTGATTAATTGTTGTAGTTTATCAGTTTATGTTTTGAAGTTTAGTTTACTTTGATCCGGCGAAGACTGATTCAACCCCCCTCTCAGTCTTCCTTCTTGATTGTTGCCAACAATTGGTAACAGAGCTAGATCCTCCGATAGAAGCTTAATCGCTTGAGGAGATCCAGGATGACAGCTCAAGGTAATCTTTTCAAGAAGGATAGTTTGATGGAAGTAACTATACTATATGGAAGAGTCAGATGGAGGTTCATTTGAAATGTCTTAGAGAAGATTATTGGAAGATTGCTAAGAATGTCTATGTTGTTCCTGAAAATAGACCATCCACTCCTGATGAGGTTAAGGAAGCAGACTATAACATCAAAGCAAAGGAAGCATTGCTTAGTGCCCTGACTGATTCTGAAATGACAAATGTTATGGGACTTTAGACTACACATGAGATCTGGGAGAAGCTTGAGATCCTGTATGAAGGTGATAGACAAGTGAAAGTTGCTAAGTTATAGAGCTTAAAAGGAAAGTATGAGACATTGAAGATGGGAGATGATGAGAACATACATTCATACATGGCTAAAGTGAATGAACTTGGCCTTGGTATCAGGAATGTCAGTGGAAAGATTGAGGAAGATGAAATTGTTGCTAAGGTGTTGAGATCTTTGCCTCCTGCTTATAAACATAAGGTTGTTGATATTGATGAGATCTAGAGTGTGACTACAATGACAAGAGAAGTGTTGGTTGGAAAACTTGCTGCATTTGAGCTAAGAGAATTTGGAGAATCACATGGAAAGTCTGAGACTGCATTTAGAGCATCAACATCACTATCTGAGAAGCAGAAGTATGATCCTGATGAGTGCAGGATATCCAGATATAAAAGAGAAAGAAGAGAGATAGCAGAGCAAGAAAAAGAGCTTGATGAGCTTGAAGCATTGATTGCTCAGAGATTGCCTAAAGGTGCTAGTAAGTATGATGGAAAGTTGCCCTTGAAATATTTTTCTTGTAATAAGATAAAACATTTTTCTTCTAGATGTATGGAGAGAATGGATAAGTATGACATACATGATAAGTTTGATAGGTATGATAGGAATGATAGATATGAGAAGCATGAAAATTATGATAAGCCTTACAAGTCTAACTAGAAGTTTAGGAACCAGAAGAATTGTTATTATGCTACAGATGAAGGTGTTATAGATGATGAATCAGAAGGAGATGAAGTTGTGTTTATTGCCATTAAATAAGATAGACATGTACCTGGTGATTCCTCAAGTTTTTATGTTGAGGAGAAAGCTTTGCCTACTAAGGTAGAAGAAAAGGGTGTATGGGTGATTGACAGTACTTGTTCACATCATATATGATCGGTGACAAAAGCAAATTTATAAGCATGGAAAGGTATGATGGTGGAATAGTTATATTTGGAGACGACGAAACCTGTGTAATTCGTGGGAGAGGTTCTATTTCTTTTGATGGTGAGCATAATGTTGGCTTGATGATGATTGTAATGAATTCATCATATGTTATTGATGAAACACATACACACACATATATTCATATTGTCTACCAGTGTAACTTCAAAGTTGTTTACACTACAACCAGTATACTAGAGGTTTATTTCTAGCCGGTATTTGGTGACAACCGGTATATGCATGGAGATAACCACTTGGTTATACATGTCTCAACATCAACATGAAGATCCAGCGGAGACTATCTCAGAAGCATCAAGGACAAGCGATTTAACTCTAACCAGTATTTAGTGTTCCAACCGGTATTCATATATTGTATGATGAGTTATCACCACCGACAAGTTTTGGCAGTATTTTTGTGATGAGTTATGATCACTTGACCAGATACACTGCACCTAGGAAATTGTGTTATGATTTCTTGAGGCCGACATAAAATCTAAATATCTATATATTGACATCACAATGAATTATTTTGTATGAGCAAAAGTGATATGTTATGTGCAAAGACAAAAGAGGTAAGTTGCAGAGTATGTTGAAAAGCAGTGTTGAAAAAGCTTAAAAGGATCTGATCAAGCAAGTATTGTGCTACTCAGATAGATCAAACAAATCCTGTTGTCTTCTAACAATTACATCAGAATTAAAATCCCCTAACCGGGTAAGCTCTAACAAGATTCATTGTTCAAATACTCTAACAAGGTGATCCATTAGTTTGGATTCAGAAATCCTCTACTGAGGTTACTCCTAACAGGGTACTACCTTTTACAGGGTATAGCTTTTAATCAAGCTTTAGGTTCTCTAACAAGATTCGCTCCTAGCAAAGCACTTTGTAGACCTTAACCGGTCAATTATCTATTACTGCAAATAGTTAACTTGTGAGTTCCATCTCACCATGGTTTTTACCTATTTGGGTTTTCCATGTACAACCACTTGTGTTATGGTGGATGTTGTTATATCATTTTGGATTGTATGCATTGTTTTTAAAAGATTTGTTAAGTTCATCTACTGGTTAGTGTTTGAAGTAGTTTTATTTTTGGTGACACTAATTCACCCCCCCCCCTCTCAGTGCTTTTCAAGTTCATCAATTGGTATCAGAGCCTAACTTCTTTGAAGCCTAATCACTTAAAAGGGAGCCTTGAAACCACCATGGGGGACATGATCTACTTTGAGATGGCTAAAGAGCTTGAAGCTAGTAGAAATGAGCTTGAAAACCTTAGCATCAAACCGAAAGCTTCACAAATCAAAAGGAGAGAGCTAACTGAACAACTGTTGGAAATATCTAATAACACTTCTTCAGATGAGGCCAATATTAATGCTTTAGCTGAGGAAGTTGAAAAGTTAAACGGTGAGAAACTAAATCTGAGGAGAGAGTTAGAAATTTTAACTATCTGCATGAGTCAGGAACTGGAAGCCAGAATAACAACTGAAGATCTTATCAAGGAAAGAGATCAAGAGATTGCGAAGATGAAGCGGGAAAATGTGACTATGCATGAGCAATTGGTTGCAGAAAGAGAAGAAAAAGAGAACCTACAGCTAGATCTTGAACTAGCATAATCTCTGAGAGAGAGCTTGTCAAAACATAATGAAGATCTCACCAGGTAGCTCACCGAAGCTAATGAGAAACTGGAAAAGTTCAACAAGAGTTTTGCCTTGCTAGATGAACAAATCCAATCACAAAGGATGAAAGGTGATACCTTTGGACTTGGATTTAACACATCTGAGAAAGGAGAATCATCTGGTACAAAGAGCAACACTCTTAAGAACAAATATGCTCCTAAGATCAAGAAACCTACCAATAAGAAAGTCTTTAAACTTGTTTGTTTTGTTTGACATAAACCTGGTCACATTGCAAATGTTTGTAGAGACAAGCCTAACAGAAATGCAAGCTACAATACTAATGCTAGGTATGTGTCCAAGAAATTTGAAGGTCATTACTTCACATGCAAAATGTATGGACATAGATCAGTTGAATGCAGATATGGAACAAATAATTTTGTACCACATATGCATCCAAGACCAAATGGCAACTGGATGAGAAATTATGATAACTGAGGAAATTTGAACTGGAAAAAATCCTACAACAACCAGTTTAGTCCATTTGAGATGGAAAAGGTAACAAATGTCATATGCACCATTTGTAACAACTTTGGTCATGTGGCTATGAATTGTAGAAGAAGAACTGGGAGAGGTAATGCAGGACCTTGGAGATCAACTGGTATGGCTTGCTATCACTATCATAAACCGAGACATATGACAAAATTATATAGATCCAGGAAGAGCAAATTGGTCAACCCTTTTGAAGATCAGAAAGGGAAGTAGAAGGTTAATATTGAAGAAACTAGAGAAGAAATGAATAGAACTTGGAAGAAGAAGAGTGACGATTCACCTAGAGAACAAGATATTCTTTCACCCAGTGAAGAGAATCCTACACTAGTGAATTAAGCTTTTTCATATAGCTAAGGGGAGCATAAACGGTAAATCCACCTCCAGACCCCTTGAAGTGAATATGTGGTAAGTGAATTTGAAAGCATGAAATTTTGATAACTTTCTATCATTTAGTTATCAACCGGTTTCTTCCTAAGCGGAGTAATTAGGGTTTGTAACCCTAACAAGAGAGAATTTATTGGAGTTGGTAAAAAGAATAAAAGTGAGTTTTCACTTTGTTATTTTTACCCTAACGCTTTCAAGAAAGAATTTTGAGTGTTTGCAGAGCTAAGTAAAGAATATTAGTTGATTTCAGTCAAAGTTGCATTGAGATTTGAGTAATCAAGTTGATTTGAAGGTTGGAGAAGATAGAACTGGTCTCCACTTGGGCATACAACTGATAAATGAGGCATCACATGAAATAAGGTATTTATTGATAATCTTGCTTCGTAATCTAGTTTATCTGGAATGGCATCGTCTTCTAAGTCAATAGGGAAATTGATGATCGCGTCAGAACCTATGGAAGATGTAAAAGTAGAAAAGATTGTGTCTTATAATGCTTTGTCACAAGTTCCTAGCGGTGTCATAGTAAAAGGAGATTTGTCCAGCTACATTGACTGCAAAATTGAGGATTTAGGGTCACTATCAATATATTCTCAGTTGAAATCACTTTGTGATGAAAACGGGAAAATTCAAACAAAGTATATTAGGGTTTTCGAGAAAGGTTTTCATAACGTGGCTTACTTCCTTGAAGATTTTGAAGAAGAGCATATTTGAATTATCTTGAGTCGAGTTCATGGTGAGAACATGTACTTAGAGAGGACTCATACCATAATCAAGGAAGCCATTTAGGTCGTAACTAGTTTTCACTCAACTAGTGAAGTGCCTCAATAGAGACACATTTTAAAAGATACAGTAAATACCCTAACCGGTTCAATCTTTGATGGTCGTGCCTTCTCTGTTAACAATATCAGAGACCTAGTGGTAAAATTAGCGGCTATGGTCATAGGCTACCGGGTATTCTACTCTAGCAGAATGAATAGTGTTCCATCAACAACAGTGCATACTGCTTATAGAATGATAGCTAAAAATGCAGACTATGACCTTTGTGAAGCTATAAGGAGCAAATTGTTTTTAAATCTACAATCTATCAAGAAGGACAACAGCCTAAAGTTTAAATATGGATAGTTATTGATCGAGCTATTCTTTTATTTTCAGAATTTCCTATTGGGAATCAGAGATCTTGAATGGTCTAAGGATCTATCGGTATCCGCCCAGATCAAGAACAACATCAAGGTTGTAAGGAATACTTTCTCTATCACTATGAACAAATACTTCAATGAATTTCAGAAGAAGATGAGCATGAGAGTAAGATTGCTTGAGGATGTGGTAAAAAAAAAATCAAAAGACATTGTTTTTACAGTTACCACTGATTTTTTTTTAATTGAGGCAATTAAGCCTAGAGAGGAATAAATAGAAGATATGAGTTATGAGGTTAATTATGACTTATTGATTGGCTATGCCAATAACCTATTGGCATCTCTAGTAGATAAAAGGGGGCAAAATTGAGTTTAGAACAGACCGCACAAGCTGGAACAAGTATTGCTCTGATCACAAGCGGTAAAGGTAAGAAAAAGAAAGATGAGGATGCACCTCCAGTGATGAAAAGTACCAGATGGACATGGAGTGTCAAAAACAAAAAGGAACTGGAACCTAAGGTGTATATGAAAAAGGTGACAAAGAAAAGAGGTCGGAAGTCAATTCTTCAAGAAGAATCTGAAGGAACTAAAACTGAAGAAGAACCTAAGAAGATGAAAGCTACCTGTAGAGTAGAAAAGTCAGTGAAAAACATGCCAAAGGCAACTGTGCCTATTGATATCTCAACTTACAAGCCTGAAACCCACTTTGAAAGAACAATGAAGACATTAGGGAGAAATAGATTTGACAATATCAAAGAACATTTTGATTCCTTCCCTGAAGATGAGAAGGAGCAAATCATTCAATAGGTTATCAATCATTTGTGTCATTATGGTAGATTACCTCATGATATTGAAAAGGATATCTCTAATTCCTTGTACACTATTCTTTTGAATAAATGGGAGGAAGTTGTAAAGGAGGAAAAAGAAATTATAGATGAGATATTTCTGCAATATTTTCCTAAATTATCCAAGGATGAAATAAGTGCTTTAGTTGATCAGTACAAAATTCAATTTGCTTTCAAAGCAAGAAGATTGAAGCTACTTAATGGGAAGAGGCAAATTATTGAGACTAAAACTCATCAGATAGCCTGTAGCATCCAATGGATGGAAGAGCTCATACGGTCTTCTTAGAATGAACAAGATGATAATGATATACCTAAAATGGATAAAGATGTGCAAGCTGATGAGAGGAAGGATGACACTACTATCCATGATATTGATGATAATCAGGACACAATTGATCTATTTGAAGACATCATTGCACCTGATATGCAACCATCTATGATCACAGTCTTACAGGTTACTTCGGTTGAGGAACCGACAACTCAACAAGGAGTGGATATTCCACTAGCAAAATATCAACCAGAGAAACCCCAATCCCCACCAGTTTCACAGGATATTCAGAAGGAATCTGATGCAAACATTGGTACTCAGTCATTTGAGCAAGAAACAGAGAAAGAACAAGAAAAAGTAATTGTTAAGGTAACATCTTCTGAACCGGCAAAGCCATTAGTCTTACAATAGAATGATGAAGATGAAGATGACTCATTAGGCATTTCAGGGCCTATAATTGTTGATAATATGAGTGCATTTGAAATGATGAAAATTGCAAATTTCATGCAATCTAGAGCACACAAGAAAATACTTAAGGAACAAAGGATAGAAGCAGAAACCATTCAGAAAGAAGTAGATATTCTGACAAATCTGCTACCAAAAACTGCTAAAGGGCACCTAACAACACCCATTAACAAACTTCGTCAATTAGTTGCTGATGCATCTGACCAAATTACATCACTTAAAGAAGCATCCCAAACATATGTTGATAAGAGTTATAGGAAGAAGCGAGGTGAACAACTTATGAAGGAGATTGATAATGGGAAACTAACTCTATCAATTAATAAAGATTTATTAAGGCAAGCTATTGAAATAGGTGGGAAGTATCTTGAATCTACTTCTATTATTTCATTTTTTTACTGATATCAATAGCAAGCATACCGAAACTGAGCAGGAGCTAGAAAAGATATGCAATGCATATATGCCACTTCAAGACTTTGTTTTTGCTTCTAGAAAATCTATGGATGATTTGCACAACAGGTTAGATACCTATGATCTTGAGAAAGAAAAAAGACTCTGGTCATTAAAGGAATTGAAGAGTCAACTCACAACACAAGTGGACATACTACAAAGAGCCTACATGCATGCAAAAGCTATTTTAGCTACCCCAAAAACCTGTTCACTGGATTCCATGGAGGAATTTCATAATCAGATCATGTCTACACTTGATTTCACTGAGAATTTACTAGAAACATGAGAACATGCTTTATCTCAGTTGAAGAGGAATTTTAGTGCAATTTTTCTGAGGATTGCTAATGCATGAATCTTGATTCAATTTTTCAAATTGTTGTATATGTTGAGCACTTTGATACAATTTTTCTATATATATATATATATATATTGATTTTTCAATTTGGCATTGTTGTCAAAGGGGGAGTAGAAATATGTATGTGTGTTTTGAAAATTTTGTATGATGTATGTAGTAAGGGGAGTATGTGTATATGTGTATAAATTTTTGTAAGCACCACTTAGCGGTATTGTTGTAAAACTTTCTAAGTGTTGCCATCAATGCCAAAGGGGGAGATTGTTGGCTTGATGATGATTGTAATGAATTCATCATATGTTGTCACTGATGAAATACATACACACACATATGTTCATATTGTCTACCGGTGTAACTTCAAAGTTGTTTACACTACAACCGGTATACTAGAGGTTCATTTCTAACCGGTATTTGGTGACAACCGGTATATGCATAGAGATAACCGCTTAGTCATACATGTCTCAACATCAACATGAAGATCCAGCAGAGACTATCTCAGAAGCATCAATGACAAGCAGTTTAACTCTAACCAGTATTAAGTGTTCCAATCAGTATTCGTATATTGTATGATGAGTTATCACCACCGACAAGTTTTGGCGGTATTTTTCTGATGAGTTATGATCACTTGACCATATACACTGCACCTAGGAAATTGTGTTATGATTTCTTGAGGCCGACATGAAATCTAAATATTTATATATTGACATCACAATGAATTATTTTGTATGAGATAAAGTGATATGTTATGTGCAAAGACAAAAGAGTTAAGTTGCAGAGTATGTTGAAAAGCAGTGTTGAATACGCTTAAAAGGATCTGATCAATCAAGTATTGTGCTACTCAGACAGATCAAACAAATCCTATTGTCTTCTAACAATTACAACAGAATTAAAATCCCCTAACCGGGTAAGCTCTAACAAGCTTCATTGTTCAAATCCTCTAATAGGGTGATCCATTAGTATGGATTCAAAAATCCTCTACTGAGGTTACTCCTAGTAGGGTACTACCTTTTACAGGGTATAGCTTTTAATCAAGCTTTGGGATCTCTAACAAGATTCGCTCCTAGCAGAGCACTTTGTAGACCTTAACCAGTCGGTTATCTATTACTGCAGATAGTTAACTTGTGAGTTCCATCTCACCGTGGTTTTTACCTATTTGGGTTTTCCACGTACAAAGACTTGTGTTATGGTGGATGTTTTACTTGTTATGGATGTTATTATATCATTTTGGATTGCATGCATTGTGTTTAAAAGTTATGTTAAGTTCATCTACTTGTTAGTGTTTTGAAGTAGTTTTATTTTTTGTGACACTGATTCACCCCCCCTCTAAGTGCTTTTCAAGTCCATCACATAACACTGATGATGTCTTATATATTGATGGTTTGAAGCATAATATTTTGAGTGTTGGACAGATGGTTGATAAGGGTTATGATCTACAATTCAAGGATTGTAAATGCAAGATCTTGAATGCCTCCAGTATAGAAATTGCATCTGGAACTAAGACTGAAGGTAACATTTTTCATTTGAATGTTGGTGAAAAAATTGTTTGATTGCTAAGATAGATGAGAGTTGGTTTTGGCACAGAAGGATGTATCATGTAAACTTTGATTCATTGATTAAGATTAGTTCTACACAAGTTGTTAGAGATCTACCTAAAATTGTTAAACCTGTTAATCTGGTATGTAAGAGTGTCAATTGGGTAAGAAAACAAGGATTTCTTTCAAGAGAAAACCTTATACATCTGATGGATTGTTGGATCTTATGCATACTGACCTATGTGGACCTATAAAAGTTAGAAGTGTGCAGGGTGATACATACTTTATGCTACTAATTGATGATTATTCCAGGATGATGTGGGTTGTATTTTTGAAGGAAAAATTAGAAGCATTTGAGAAATTTAAGATATTCAAAGGTAAAGTTGAAACTGAGTCCAAATTGAAGCTGAAGTGTCTAAGATCTGATAGAGGTGGAGAATTATGTTTCGATGAATTCAATTCATTCTATGAGATGCATGGAATCAGAAGACAACTATCTTCTCCTAGGACTCCACAACATAATGGGATTGTTGAAAGGAAGAATCGTACTGTTTTGGATGCTACAAGAACCATGTTGATTGAAGGAAATGTTCCAAAGGTCTACTGGAGAGAAGCTATTAGCACTGCAGTTTATACATTCAACAGAATTCATATCAAAGGTGATACTGGTAAGATCCCTTATGAGCTTTGGTTTGGTCATATTCCTACTGTGAAATATTTCAAAGTTTTTGGTAGCAAATGTTATATTAAGAGAAATAAGGATCTTGAAAGTTTGATGCTAGAAGTGATGAAGGTATCTTTTTGGGATATTCCACAAAGAGTAAAGCCTACTGGTTCTATAACAAGAGACTGGGAAAGATAGTTGAGAGTGCAAATGTGAAGGTGGATAAGAATCTTGGGAAGGAGATCAGAGCCCATGATGATGGTCAACATGTTTTTTTTAACTCCTATTCAACCTGAAGAGCCTAAGCAAAATGATCTGGTAGAAACTGTTAATCCAGATGTTTCTACTGCTGCTAATGATGTGCAAGATCCTAGGGATCAAAACAATTAGAAGACTCTGAGGTATGTTAGCTTGAATAATTCTGAGAATCAGATCATTGGTGACAAGAATAAAGGTGTGACGACTAGAAGAAGGTTAGCTTTAGAAGAAGTATGTCTGATTTCTAAAGTTGAACTTAAAGATGTTGCTGAATCCTGTAAAGATGAAAATTGGATAAGAGCCATGGAAGAAGAGTTGGATCAGATTCAAAATAATAACACTTGGGAACTTGTGCCTAGACTTAAGGATAAAAATGTTATTGGTACTAAGTAGGTTTTCAAGAACAAACTGAATGAAGTCGATGAAGTAGTCAGAAATAAATCTAGACTGGTCTGCAAAGGGTATTCACGGCGTGAAGGGATTGATTATGAAGAAACTTTTGCCCCAGTTGCCAGAATTGAAGTTGTTAGACTGTTACTTGCTTATGTTGCTTATAAAGATTTCAAAACATATCAAATGGATATCAAATTTGCATTTTTGAATGGTGATCTAGAGGAAGAAGTTTACATTGAGAAAGTTGATGGATTTTCAGTGTTGGATGATGGAGACATGGTATGCAAGTTGAAGAAAGCACTTTATGGACTGAAACAAGCTCCTAGAGCCTAATATGCTAGACTAGACAAATATTTATTGAAATTGGGATTTACCAAAGGTACTATTGACAATAATTTGTACTTAAATTTAAAATGAACATTTTGATTGTTGAAGTCTTTGTTGATGACATTATCTTTGGTGCTGATGATGATATGAATATGAAGTTTTCCGATGATATGCAGAAAAAATTTGAGATGTCTATGATTGGTGAGATGAAGTTTTCCTTAGGTTTGCATATTACACAGACATGAAAAGGTATCTTTATATCTCAAACTAAGCATGTGAAGGAACTGTTGAAGAAGTTTGGACTAGATGATTCCAAACTGATTGGAACTCCTATGGTGACTAGTTGTAAACTATCCAAAAATGAAGAATCTCCTAAATCTAATCAAAGTTTGTACAGATCTATGGTTGGTGGACTGCTATATCTTACTCAGAATAGGCCTAACATTATGCATGCTATGTGTATGGCTGCTAGATATCAATTTGATCTAAGGGAGAGTCATGTATGTCACTACTGTTAAGAGGATATTCAGATATCTAAAGGGAACTATGGATTATGGTTTATGGTATCCAAAGAAATGATGATTTGATGTTATGTGCTTACACTGATGTAAATTGGGTTGGTGATGTTGATGACCAAAAGAGTACTATTGGTGGAGCATTCTTTTTAGGCAAGAAGTTGGTTTTATGGGCTAGCAAGAAACAAGATTTAGTATCTTTATCTACTACTAAAGCTGAGTACATTGTTGCTGCTAGTAATTGCACTCGGATAGTTTGGATCAAGCAAATGTTGAAAGATATCAGAGTTATTCATGATGAGCCTACTTTTATATACTATGATAATTCCAATGCTATAAACATGTCAAAGAATCTAGTGCAACATTCAAAGTCTAAGCATATATTGATCAAATATAACTACTTGAGAGAGCAAGTCAATGAAGGGAAAGTGAAGCTGGAATATGTATCTACAAAGGAACAAGTTGTTGATCTTTTCACTAAACCTTTGCCTACAAATACATTTGTCTATTTGAGAGATAAGTTAGGGGTATCCACCCCTCCTAATGAGAATTAGATGCATTGAGTTGCATCGATCCGGTGGAATTCAGAGCCTTATTCTTTTATCTAGATTTATGAGTTGATGTTGCTCCTTTACTGGAGTAGTCATTTGATTTGGTTGTGTATCCCAAGGAGAGAGAGATTCATAATTTTGTATTGGGAGAGAGTTTGATTTTCTCTTTTGGAGATCTTTGGCATTGTTGTCAAAGGGGAAGAGAGATCATGTGAAAAATTGCTTTATCTCTTTTGATCTTAGGGGGAGTTTGCTGGTGATATCTTCTTTCTTTGCATTGACTATTTTTCACATTCATGTGTTGCCATCAATGCCAAAGGGAGAGATTGTTGGATTGTTTGGGAGATTATTGGATTTGGTTTTTGTCATTGCTGCTACTAGGATATGTTGTTTTCATTGATGTCAACATATTCCTATGATTTATTCCACTGAGTTTGGAAAGAGTTTTTGATCCGGTTTTGTAGTTTGGTTTTGTTGATCACTGTTTTGCAGAATCTGGTATTTCCTCCAGTATATTTTGGTGTGATCAAATCTTATGCTGAGACTTTGGGATATTGTTTGGGATGATCTTGTGTATCTTCATTTTGATGGTTCGTAATTTGGTTCTCCGCAAGTTATCTTTCTTCGTGACAGTTGTCGATTGGTTGTGTTCTTGAGCTTTCTAGATGTTGATTGATGAAGATTTGAAAAGTGGTGTTGGTGCAACTGTTCTGAATGGTTCTAATGTGCTTGTTGGTGTTTCCTAGTCATGTCCTATTTTTTTTAATGATCTACGTTGATCATTGTGCGATTTTTTGGTTATTTTTGTGAATTGGTGATGGTTTTCGTGTTATGCGGTATTTTTGGGGGTGTAGTGTTTTGCAGTTGATCTTGGTATGATTTCCGGTGGATGTGATCATTTGGGAATTTGAATTAAGTCCATGTTATGTAATACAAATTATTATATTGGTCCAGTGATCAATCTTTGTATCATGTAATATAATTTTTATAATTATCAGTTGAGGGTTGAAAGGTTGATGATTTGTATTTATAGGTGAGATACTTATGTAATTTAGTTGTCGGTAATGTGTCTGCATTATCAGAGAGAGGTGATTGTGTGAACAAGAGACTTATCATTCAATGCATTGTTGAGGTGAGATTGGTGTTGCAGAGCAGACAATTGTGCTTAACTAGAACTGTCATCAGGCATTTGTAGATGTTATCATAGCAGCTCATTTCTTCCTGATTGTAGTTCGAATAATATTGTAAGTCAGTGGGACTTCCCTGAGAGTTGTAGCATTTCGTGCATATATATTTTGAGCAGTGAGCTCTAGGCAGTGTGCTTGAATTCATGTGCATTCCCCATTGTAATATTTTCACATACTATTGTAGAGTATCAACTTACAGTGGTGTTACCCCTATTTTTAAACTTGAAAAAATTTAAATATTTGTGTCAATGATTGTCCAAATAATATCCCCCAAGTCAATATTGCACTACCTCGATTAAGTTAGTATTGATGTCAATGAAGAGTGTCGGCCCTTTTGCCTTTGTTGTTAAATTTGCCTAAATGGTAGACCAAAGAGTTGATCAAGTTTTGAAAAGAGATTTCATTGTTGAATCATTAAAGTATTTGACAAGAGTGGAGCAGAAAGTTGTTTTATTTTATAAAAATGCCGATGCCTCATTTTATTATTGTGTTGGCCAAGCATGAGAGTAATTTTGTAAAGGATCCAAACCTATTAAGTTGTTTTACTTTCAAAACAATTGTGGTGAGTTGGTTATGTTTACAAAGGACCCGATGTGCTCATTCGTACGTGAATCGTTCAAGTGTCGCTTATTCATCGACAAGGGAAAGGCTTTATAAGAAAGTGTGTGTGCTGAAACTCACCAAAGGAGGAAGAGTTTTCAGTGCCAGTTATAATTATCATTGGCAGTAAAAACAACAACGACAAATTTGCCAACTTTGTAAACCACAGCAAAATGCGGATGCGTTCTCACTCACCAAAGAGTTAGTTATTATAACTCATATGTTGGGGATTTGAGCAAGTTTCCCAAGGTTGCGGACAACCAATTTTTATCATGAACACGGAAGCCTTCGGTGACATAAGTGATATCGGTAAGTTTGTATATGTTCTAATGCATCTGGTATATATTCATATAAGTCGTATATTTTTCTTAAGGAACAAGTTCGCTTAGTTGCAAAAGTAATTCAACATATCGATAAGATGAAGATTGAGAAGCCTGGTCACTCCATCACCCACATTTATCACACAATTCACCTTGTACTTTCTCATCGGCAAGTTGCAGCAGTTATGTAAATCATCAATGAGGAGGCTGGTGAGTGATCTCTCGAAATGCAAAGAGTGAAGTGAATGTTATCGATGCTTTTCTCTTATTTTTAAAGTTCTCCAAGAAGCTGATTGAAAAATTTAGTTATCATAACTAACTTGAGCACCATAAAATGCAATTGTTGGAAGTGGTTTAGAAACTTAAGGCCAATGCAATCAGCAAGAACAAATCCAAAGTCCACAACCATTGCCCTCATCCTACCTGCCTCTGCAAAAATATAAGTTTTGGAACTCAGTATGGACATGCATCCAAAGTAGAATCTTATATAGGGTACGTGAAAGTCTTGACATAATGCCTCCAAAAGATGTCATCTCGAGAGATGAAATGGATGATTGCAAGATAGGCACAAAATGAATGTGTTGTAAATGTTAAGCAATAAGCATAAAGATATTGGTTTTGGTTTATTCTGATTTGGTAGACATGAATGCAATGTATGGAAGCATCGACAAGGCACCAACTATATGAGAGAATACCCAATGCGATGTCGTCTCATGACATATCATGATGTTGTTGGCCATTTGGAGGAATTGATTATGTGTTGCATTGATGTTTTTTCATTGATGTCAACATTAGTTGTTTGGATGCTTTACCAGTACCCTTCTGGTCCCAGTAGGATGAGTGGTTTCTGATTAACTTGGATCCGACATGATCCGATAGAATCCAGTATAGCCTGGTGATGGAATTGGCTTGTTCATGATACCTATACTCATATTTGGTCAGTTGTTTTTGGTCTGGTGATTGGATGCTATCCTTCTTGCTTAGAAGATTGGTTTCTGGTTCCGACGAGGGTTTCACCAGTAGAGCTTTTAATGGAGATCTTTTATGAATTGCATAAGTAGTGTTGGTGCAGCTTCTGATGGAGTTTTAGGATGTTGTTGGTGATCATGTTCGAGACTTGGCGTTTGGAGATCATTGTTGAAGTGTGTTGACCTATACTTGGTCCCGGTTGATCTAGGTTATGGACCGAAATTAATGTAATGTATGGATATGACCTATTGATGTATTTCTGAGATGTCTTATGTGTTGATATTACTTGTTTGGTCTAGGGCCGACATGGTTTGTAATTATGTAATTGGTTTATTGTCTGGTGGTCGACCTAATTGTTTATAGTTGAGGGTTTGTATAAATAGGTGTAAGATCTCATTGTAGATCATCATGGTTAATGTAAGAGGTCATGTTCAAGAAATATGATGTGCAAATAATGTAATATCATTTAGGCAGAGGAGTTGGTCGATCATTGGAGATCGAATTGGTTTTATGTAAGAGGATTTAGTCCTCTGGTATTGAGCTTAACCAGAACTGTACTCAGGCATAGGAGATACTATCTTTTGCAGTTCAACACTTCTTTTGATTGTAGTCTAGATTTATACGTAGTCAGAGAGGCTCCTTTTGTGATGAGAAGTGTGCTCTAGGTTGTTAGCCTTGCTGCAAGTGCAGGCCCCTTCATTGTAATTCACATACTTACTGAAAAAGTATTATCTAACTATGGGTAGGCTTCCCACCATGGTTTTTCCCTTTACCAAGTTTTCCATGTACAAATATTGGTGTCACGTGGATGGTATTTATTCTATGATTATTGTTTATGCTTAATTGGTTTATCTACTATTCTGACATTAATGTTTTGGGTTTTGGTATTAAAGTTTTAATTGTTGTATGTTCCTGTAATCTATGATAACTGATTCACTCCCCCCCTCTAATTTGTCTTCCAGTTATCTAAACTGTCTAACAATTGGTATCAGAGCTTTGGTCCTCTCTGCAAAAAGTTTAACCACTTGAGGAAGATCCTATGGCGACTAACAATTCAAGTTATCCAGTTCTTCTGGAGCTATCTTTTGAAGGGATATACCAAGGCTTGAAGGAACAAACTATATAGTATGGAAGATTCAGATGGAGACTCATCTGAGATGTCCTGGCAAGGAGATTTAGGAGATCACACATAATGGTGTCACACCCTATAATATGGGATCTGGAAATCCTCCTCTGACAAACTTGGATAAGGAGCTTGAGAATGATTGTAGAGAAAGAGAAGAACACTTGTGTGCACTTTCTGATCAACAAATAATGGGATTAATAGACAAATCATCTGGAAAGGCTATATGGGATAAGTTGTAGACTCTTAATGAAGGTGACCCTATAGTGAAGATTTCTAAACTTGAGGGTTAATGGGTGAGATATGAAAACCTGAATATGGAAGAAGATGAAAGGATTACTGCATTCATGGAAAGGGTAAATGAGATTGTTATAGGAATTCAATGTCGTGGTGGAACTCTGAGCGAAGATGAAATTATTTCTTAAGTCCTGAGAGCCCTACCACCGGTTGACAAAGTAAAGGCTACTGCTATTAATGAATTGAGAACAATGGCTAATACATCTATCAACATAGATACTTTGGTTGGAAAACTATCTTATTTTGAACTTGAGGAATTTGGACCTTCTGGAGCTGTGAAGACTGAACCTGCTTTTCATGCATCTACATCTACAACTGGTAAGAAAGACTGTAAAGCTTTATATGAAAAAGAATTAGAAGATATGAAGAGAGAAGATTATGAGTTTGAGCAACTTGAAGCACTATTTGCTAGAAGAGTACTGAAAGGACTGATAGGAAGCAGGTATGAAGGAAAAGCACCTTTTAAATGTTTTGCATGTAATAAGATTGGTCATTTTGCATCTAGATGTCCTGAAAGGAATTCAAGATTTGAAGAAAGAGTTAAAACATCATTTAATCCTAACCTTGGATATCAGAACAAGTATAGATTCAAGAAAAATAGAGACAAATCATGCTACATAGTGGATGAGGAAGGCATTATTGATTCAGATGATGAACCGACAGAAGACTCTGCTAGTGGATTCGGCAATGGGAAGGAATGGGTATTCTTGGCTATCAAGGAATATGATCTGGCACTGGAAGAGAATGTACCTGAGGAGAAGGCACTTGCTGCTAAAATTGAGGACAAGGATGAATGGGTAATTGACAGTGGTTGTTCACATCATATGACTGGAGATAAAGGGAAGTTTGTCTTTGCAAGAATTTGATGGTGGACTAGTTAGATTTGGAGATGACAAGGCATGTATGATTAAAGGAAAAGGAACTATATCATTGGATGGTAAGAAAAATACTAACAATGTTTATTATGTTGAAGGTTTGAAGCATAATCTTTTGAGTGTAGGACAATTGCTAGATAAGGGATTTCAATTATAGTTCAAGGATGGAAAATGCAAAATCATTACCAGATCTGGCTTGGAGATTGCAACCAGTACACAGACAAAAGGTAACATATTTCATTTGAACTCCGGTGAGAAGACATGTTTGATTACATAGATTGATGAGAGTTGGCTATGGCATAAAAGGCTATGTCATGTGAATTTTGATTGAATTGTGAAGATCAATTAAACTAAGGTTGTTAGAGATATACCTAAGATTATGAAGCCCTACAATCTGGTATGTAAAGAATGTCAAATGTGTAAATAGGTCAGAACCTCTTTTAGGAGTATACAAGATAAATCAAATGATGTTCTTGATCTTATTCATACTGATTTGTGTGGCTCTGCTAGAGTTAAACATTTTCATGGTGATAGATATTTCATGCTAATCATTGATGATTATTCTAGAATGATGTGGGTTACTTTTTTGAGAGAAAATTTTGAAGCATTTGAAAAGTTTAAAATATTTAAGGCTAAAGTGGAAACTGAGATAGGATTGAAGATTAAATGTTTGAGATTAGATCATGGTGGAGAATTCACATCCAATGAGTTTAATGACTTTTGTGACAAGCATGGTATAAGAAGGTAATTTTCTACTCCTCGGACACCTCAGCAGAATGGAGTTGTGGAAGGAAAAACATAACTATCTTGGATGTTGTTAGAACAATGATGATGGAAGCTAATCTACCTCATATCTACTAGAGAGAAGCGGTGAGTACAATGGTTTATACATTCAACAAAGTACATATCAAAGGAGAAACTAGTAAGACACCTTATGAATTATAGTTTGGCAATACACCTACAGTTAAGTATTTTATAATTTTTGGTAGTAAATGTTATATCAGGAGAGATGATACTATTGGGAAATTTGATCCTAGAAGTGATGAAGACATATTTCTTGGTTATTCTAATGAAAGCAAAGAATATAGATGTTATAACAAGAGATTGTGGAGAATTGTGGAGAGTGCTAATGTCAAAGTAGATGAGCTAAACAAAAGTCAAATCAGAGTTTATGAGAAGGAACCGGCAATGGAAATGATTATATCTGAACCGGTAGCACCTTTACTGGAACAGAGAGTTAAACCAATTACTTCGACAACATCAGATAATTCTACAATAACTGAAGAACAGGGGAGAGGAACAGTGAGTCAGAAGACTCCTAGGTATGTGAGATTGAATCATTCTGAAGATCAAATCATTGGGGATAAGAGCAATGGAGTGATGACAAGAATAAGACTGGCAACGAATGAGGTATGTTTAATTTCACAAGTTGAACCTATATAAGTAATTGAGGTATGTAAAGATGAATTTTGGTTAAAAGCTATGGAAGAAGAATTAGATCAGATTGAGAAAAATAACACATGGACTTTGGTTCCCCGACCTAAGAATAAAAATGTTATTGGAACTAAATGGGTTTTTAGGAATAAATTGAATGAGGATGGTCAAGTTATAAGGAATAAGGGTAGATTGGTTTGTAAAGGATATTATCAGAAGGAAAGAATTGATTATGGAGAGACTTTTGCACTGGTAGCTAGGATTGAAGCTGTGAGATTATTTCTTGCCTATGCTGCTTATAAAAACTACAAGGTTTATCAAATGGATGTTAAATGTGCATTCTTGAATGGGGATCTTGATGAGGAAGTTTATATTGAGCAACCTGATGGTTTTTCACTATCAAATGATATAGATATGGTTTGCAGGTTAAGGAAAGCTTTATACGGATTGAAACAATGACCTAGAGCTTGGTATGCAAGGTTTGATAAATATCTTTTGAAGCTTGGTTTTACTAAGGGCAGTGCTGACAGTAATTTATATTATAAAATTACTGATGATGATATACTGATTGTTGAAGTATTTGTTGATGACATTATTTTTGGAGGTGAAGATAAATTGTGCATAGAATTTTCTAAGAATGTGGAGAAATAATTCGAGATGTCTATGATTGGTGAGATGAAATTTTTCTTAGGTTTGCAGATTACTCAGACTGACAAAGGCATTTTTATCTGTCAAACTAAATATGCTAAGGAATTGTTAAATAAATGTGGTATGGGAGATTCTAAACCGATAAGTACACCTACGGTTACAAGTGAGAAATTGACAAGAAAATATGTTTCTACACTAGTAAATCCTACAAGATACAAATCTATGATTGGAGGTCTGCTTTATTTGACTCGGACTAGGCCTGACATTATGAATGTTGTTTGAATTGTTTCAAGATTTCAGAGTGATCCTAGAGAAAACCATGAGATGGCGGTGAAAATAAGTTTTAGATACTCGCAAGGTACATCAGAATATGGCTTATGGTACCCTAAGGATGATAACTTTACTTTATGTGCATATACAGATGCTGATTGGGCTGGAGATGTTGATGACCGGAAAAGTACTTCCGATGGAGCTTTCTTTCTTGGAAAAAAGTTAGTTTCATGGTTCAGCAAGAAACAATCATGTACTTCTTTATCTACTATTGAAGCTGAGTATGTTGTTGCTACTACTAACTGTACACAAGTTTTATGGATGAAGCAAATGTTGAAGGGTATAAAGGTGGATTGTAATACATCGGTAGTTATTCACTGTGATAACTCTACTGCTATTGCTATATCAAAGGATTTGGTATTTCATTCTAAGACAAAGCACATATCTATCAAGTATAACTTTTTGAAGGAGAAGGTGAAAGCAAATGAAGTTAGACTAGTTTATGTGAACACTAAAGAACAAATTGCAGATATTTTCACTAAACCTTTATCCAAGGAATCATTTGAGTACCTGAGAGATAGATTGGGGGTTTTTGCTCCTCTGGTATAGACTTGATTGATACAGTTTGGCATCATTCCGACATGCATTATCAGAGATACTATTCATTCTGGCACTGATGTGGGATGCTATTGCTTAGGGGGAGTAGTCAGATTTGAGGCTTATGTTTTTGCTTTGATATTTCTGTCAGATTTATGGCATTGATGTCAAAGGGGGAGAAATATGAAAAGGAAGATATATTGATATTCAGAGCTATATGCAGGTGATTGTTGGTTGTCTTTCACAAAGGGAGACTTGTTTGGCATTTCTTGGTACTTAGATGTTTTTCACGTCTAGTTTTGCCATCAATGCCAAAGGGGGAGATTGTTGGCCATTTGGAGGTATTGATTATGTGTTGCATTTATGTTTTGTCATTGATGTCAACATTAGTTGTTTGGATACTTTATCGGTACCCTTCTGGTCCCGGTAGGATGAGTAGTTTCTAGTTAACTTGGATCCGGCATGATCTGGTAGACTCCGGTATAGCCTGGTGATGGAATTGGCTTGTTCATGATACCTATACTCATATTTGGTCAGTTGGTTTTGGTCTGGTGATTGGATGCTATCCTGCTTGCTTAGAAGATTGGTTTCTGGTTCCGGTGAGGGTTTCACCGATAGATATTTTGATGGAGATCTTTGATGAATTGCATAAGTGGTGTTGGTGCAGCTTTTGATGGAGTTTTAGGAGGTTGTTGGTGATCATGTTCAAGACTTGGTGTTTAGAGATCATTGCTGAAGTGTGTGGACCTATACTTGGTCCTGGTTGATCTAGGTTATGGACCAACATTAATGTAACATGTGGATAGGACCTATTGATGTATGTTTGAGATGTCTTATGTGTTGATATTAATTATTTGGTCTAGGGCCGACATGATTTGTAATTATGTAATTGGTTTATTGTCTGGTGGCCGACCTGATTGTTTATGGTCGAGTTTGTATAAATAGGTGTAAGATCTCATTATAGATCATCATGGTTAATGTAAGAGGTCATGGTCAAGGAATATGATGTGTGAATAATGTAATATCATTCAGGAAGAGGAGTTGGTCAATCATTGGAGATCAAATTGGGTTTATGTAAGAGGATTTAGTCCTTCGGTATTGAGCTTAACTGGAATTGTACTCAAGCATAGGAGATTCTATCTTTTGCAGTTCAACACTTCTTCGGATTGTAGTTTGGATTTATATGTAGTCAGTGAGGCTCCTTTTGTGATGAATAGTGTGCTCTAGGTTGTTGGCCTTCTTGCAAGTGCAGGCCCCTTCATTGTAATTCACATACTTGGTGCATAAGTATTATCTGAATGTGGGTAGGCTTCCCACCATGGTTTTTCCCTTTACCGGGTTTTCCACGTACAAATCTTGGTGTCATGTGGATGGTAGTTATTATGTGATTATTGTTTATGCTTAATTGGTTTATCTGCTATTCTGGTATTAATGTTTTGGGTTCCAGTATTAAAGTTTTAATTGTCCAATGTTCCTGTAATCTATGACAATTGATTCACCCCCCCTCTCAGTTGTCTTCCGGTTATCTAAACTGCCTAATAGATGCTTCACTCTTGCCTCGCATCCGCAATGCAAAGTCAAAGCACAGTGTTTGAACGTCCATCAAGACATAACAAATGAGGGTTTTTGTCAAATGTAATTGCAGGTGCCTCCAAGATATGCATACACAAATGTAGAATAATAAACATCGAACCCACACTGCTTTGACATCATCGATTGGTTTTTAAATGATTCGATGATAATGGCAAGTTCGCCAACTTTATGATGACTGCGAAGAAGCCAGAGCTTGGTAAGTTGGTTGTGTTTTGAAATAAAGGCCGACTATTGGCTAACTTGATTAATTTGTTTGAAATGTCCAAAGGAGAATTATAAATGAAAGATTTTTTAGTCATTATAAATAGATGTCCTCCCCAAGATTCATAACTTTTTGAAAGGAGCATTTTACATCTTCATTGGCAATTTTAGCAATATGCCCAAGTTGACCACCTTGCACACCATGCTGAAAAAGTGTATTACATAGGTATTTTTGAAGGTCAACACAAGAATGGATTTATGCCCATCAATGATTTCAGTAAGTTTGACAACTTGTCCAAAGGCCCGATAACAAAACAAGGCTCAATGTATTCAAGTTTCATTAGAGTTTGTCGGCCATTTCAGACAGTTTGGAAAGTGTTGCAAATGGCCGATAGCTGAAGTGATAAATTAGTTATTGAAACTACCTAAGAAAATAAGCAAACGCATCTTCTTTATCTACACTTGAAAATGTAATCTTAGCACCAAGTTATGAACATGCATCAAAGTCTAGAGTGTGGAAGTGCATGTGAAACACAAATCATAAGACAAAGCATGTAAATCACTTTGCAAACCACCTCAAAGAGATCACAATCAAGATAGGTGTTACTCAATGTTGACAACATCTTTAGAAAGTCTTATACATGAAGCAGAAAAAGATGGAGAATTGTACTTCAGCAAGATCCATAACTTTAATGTTATAATGTTTCAAGTTGTTCTTTGTAAAAGTGACTTAAGTCACTTATTGTAACTAAAGTTAGCTTTTTGGCTTGAGATTTGTAAAAGTTAGGTAAACCCTAAATTATTTGTAAAGGGTAGTTATTCTAAGTGTTGGCTTAGGTAGTTATCCTAAGTGGATTAGCTAGATAGTTATCCTAAGTAGTTACACTAAGTGGTTACCAAGAGTGGTTATGAATTAGTTATTGCAAAATGCCTATAAATACAAGGCTATTTCATTTGTAAAGGAAGGGACTTTTACAGAGGGGAAAATCTACAGAAATTGTTAGAGAATCTTGTAATGAATTTTGATTTTACACTATGTACAAAGAGGTTTATGAGATTGTATAATCTCACAAAGACAATAAACAATGCTTTCAAGTTTGTATAGTATCAGTAGGTTTGATAAACCTAGGCAAATCTCTCACAAATTTAGTATTACTGATCTTTATCATGGTATCAAATTCAAAATGTCCCATCCTCTTGTACCATAACCAACATTCACTGCTATGTGTCAAAAAACACTTGCTTCGATTCTTGTCCTTGATGTAGTTGTAAAGTGGAAAAAAATTGATTTTGCAATTTGCAACATAGAAGGGAGAAATCAGCAAATCAATTTCACTTAAAACCTTTATAGTTAAAAGAGGGAAGGGAATCCACAAGATTCAATCACAAATCAGATAAGGATTGAATATTGAGTGGATTGATTAATTATTGTGGTATTTTTCTTTTCTTTTGTAAGTTGAAATGCTGCATTAAGGTAAAGTGCTGAAAAATGAAGCTAAAATTGAGAAAACGGTAAGCTACAGATGCAAGATTTTTGTGTGCACCTGGATCTGAGAAGTATAAGTCGAGTCGGATCTGATCCTCAAAAAATCTCCTAAAAAGTCCAGACCATGGCGCATCACAACAGTCCTCGGAACTTTTCGCATGCCAAAGGGAGATGGTTCATCTCTGTGAATGAAGCTTATTTTGAAGAGTACAACTCTATACCTATTTCTTGCACATAGAAAGAAAGGGAAATAAGGGTTTGCCTTAAGGCAAACCCTTGTTTTGGAATTAACCATGAAATTGAAATAAAGATAATTGAAATGACTGTAAAGAAAGATAATCCTTTTAAGGGAAATGTTGAATTATGACTGAAAATTGAATGATGGTACCTCCTTGTGAAGTTTTTCTTGCCTCCAAATGGAATTAGGGTTTCATGAAATACGATGTGAATCTCCACTTTAATGCTTGAATCTTGACTTTATTGCTTCCCCAAGGCCTGAAGGAAGACTAAAAATGCTCAATTGCTCTTGAATGATTGAATTCCTGATTGCTTGATGTCATATGTGTGCTCTTTCTAATTGATGGATGCTTTTATATGTTCAAGGGAGAGGGGAAATCCTCATTATATACTTTCTCATTAAGAAAATAAATTAATTTTCCAACATGAACCAACACGAAGAGGGGATCTCGCTCAAATTTAAAATGTTGCATTGGGTTTTGAGGGGCCCCAAATTAGGGTGGACCATGGCATGGTACCATGGTCCTTTCCTATTTTGGGGTAGGCTTAAGGTGCTTGATGAGGTGAATTTTGAGTTTTATGGCATTTGTGATGTGTATGAGCATAATCAGGTCTTCAATCAGGCCAAGGGGCGCAAACACTAAGGTGAAGACCCAAATGTGGTCAAAATTTCAAAGGGGTGCGATTTTAGGACGCTACAGTAGTAAATATTTCCACTTGTTCTAATACCTTATGCTACCATTCTTCCATTTTTTCCTTTTCTAATTATGCATCCAGTCCTACTAAATAACACTTCATAACCTTTATTGCACATCTAACTAACACTTAATAAACTATGTCTCAAACCTTAAACATAATAAACATCATTAGTTTTATGCTTACCATCAATTGAGATACTTCTTATTCCACAAATAGGTGCAGATTTTTCTCTTGCAAATTTCACTGATCCACCATCACACTTCTTGAGATTAATGAACTTATCTTTATCACCAGTCATGTGATTTTAACATCTAGAATCAATGATCCAATCTCTCAGTTCCACTTTAGCATGTAGTACGGTCTTCTCTCTTGCCGACTTATTATTTTTCTTTCCTTTCAGTCTTCTAGACCTATCCTTGTTCTTCTCCTCTATAGATAAGAATACAAATTCTTCATTTGAGTCATCACCATCTTCATCCTCAAATGGATTTTTCTTCGTAGAACAAAATCTCCTATTCCCTATATCGCTATTAGTTGTCCTTTTCTTAAAGTCATGTCTTCTATATCTACTATTTTTTTTATCATCATCAAATCTTTTGTAATCCCCCCTGTACATACATTTATAAGAATAATGATGAATCCTACCATAATTAAAGCATTTTAGGGGTAACTTACCTTTGTACTTTATAGTTCCTCTCTTCAATCTTCTTACAAAGTTAGCTTCAATGTCATCTAGATTCTCACTTGCTTCCGGTTCATCTTTTGCTATCTTTGAAACATTGAACAACAAATTATTTCTCTTCTCTTTTTATTTCTTTCATCTCTCCAATCTCATGGGCAGACAAAGTTCCAATGAGTTGATCAATCAAATAATTATTCAGGTCATGACATTCTATTGGAATCAAGGAACACTGAGAGGGGGAGGGGGGGGGTGAATCAGTATTTTGCAATCTTTAACATTATTAATCTGATTCTTCAACCATCTAATACAAAGCAATAAACTAAAGATGTAAACACATAAGGCAAGCATCCACAATAACACAACACTCGATTATACATGGAAAACTCAGTTAAGGGAAAAACTACGGTGGGAACATACCCACAATGAGATAATACCCTATTAGGAGTAAGTGTAATATTACAATGAGAATGCACATGCATTCAGGCACACTGCCTAGAGCTCATTTCTCAAAATTACAATAAGGGCTACAACTCAGAAGACTCACTCCCTTACAAAGTGATTAAAAGAGATACAAGAAGGTTTGAACTATTTAATAACATCTACAAATGTGTGGGTATAGTTTCAGTTAAGCACAAAACACATTATCTTATTTTGTCTTGCCTCACTACTCTGTTATGATATTTTGTTGTATTCCAGAGCACAAATCCTTCAACTACGCACTTGAAATTGCACACAATCGATCATACATACTTTAACATATCTCCCAATCTAAAAAATGATCAAATTAATCACTCATATATATCTGCAACATCAAATTAGGTCTTCATCATGTCGGCCCAAAAATGCATAACACACAACATGAAACGTGTTACCCAAGTTAGCTTAATCCGATCCAAAACAACTATGCAAACCAAAAAAAATTGTCCACACGCTTCCCAAATGTTGGATCACTAACCTCCAATAAACAAACAATCATCAAAATCGCTCTACAAGATCCGCACAATGAATTTTAACACATTACTATCAATGAACACTGTTTTACTCAAAAACATGTCTACCGGATCTTCCAACTCACTCAATTCTAAACACCGAAGGCCAAAAACCTGGAATAAGGAAATTTATGCAACCATAATGCATCTCCAAGATCCGAAACACCAAATAATCAACACAACTTAGTTGCCAACCAAAACACTGTACACTCTGTTGGATGCTCTATTCTTCTCACCAGACCTCACTGGACCTTAATCAATCTTCTAGTAAGAATGAATCACAGACTATGGATTGGATATCTAACTCTAGTTTACATCAATGACAATATTTGATTATCAATGCAGTGTATATTGCCAACATATTCTTCAATTGCACACTTTTTAGGTTTGTAGGGTTTAGTTAGTCCCAACAAGATCTTTCTTATGACATTGCCTTCTTCTAATGTGTTACCCTAAAATTTTGAAAATTTTGATCCCCTCTTTGGAACTGAAGTTTTGGTCCAAACCTTATCCTTAGTATTTACCCACCTTCATTTTATCACTAAGTCATGTTTCCTAGTCACCCTTTTGTCCAAGTTGTGTACCTAGTGATGCAGGAGCATCCCTGGTTCATAGCAATCTTGCATCAACCAAAAATATTTTCCTTTTTGTTTTTCTTTTTGTTTTCAGTTTCAACATTAGTTTCTATGTGTACCGGTTTTGGCTCACCGAATCCTGTGGAATTGGATTCTACTTGAAGACTTGATCATCTTTCTTATTTCCAAACTACATCGCATTTGGATTATTTTCCGGCAAGTTATCACTATCGGTTCCATGACAATTTCCTGTTACCGGTTGATAGTTTCTTGTTACCGATTGCCTGGACCTATTTTGGTGATCTATCAAAACCCTTTCCAAAGCTTGCAAAGCCTTGGGCGTTGATTCAAACATTCCTTGCCATGTGGACGACCTTTTCCCATGATCTACACTTCATCCTTTGGATTTTCCAGAGGAATATCTTGGTGGAGGCCGACCTTGTTGGTTTTACATGTTAGGTCTTGTTCTTCGGGTTTTGATCCCTTTTTAGGTCGGTTGGATCCCATTGGATCATATATATAATTGTAATTACGCATTAGAATGAAATGATCAAACAATCAGATAGCTAGACTGAGCATAGAAGATAGATCTTAAGATTGATGGTCCTGGTTGTGACCTATTCTATACTTTGAGCATGTTTTAGCAGGCCTGTGAGCTGGTTTCTATAACCTGGTTGTTACCAGTTGGTTGTAATTAGTTTTCATGAAATAAATCAATCTATTATGCATTTCCTCCATCACATCTTTGTGTTTCCGTTGTGTTTACTGTTGTTGACCAGTCTAGATTGATCTCTTTGAGGTCCCTCTTAACCGGTGACTACTTCAAGTGGTATCAGAACGAGTTTGCATTCTAGAGGTTGCATATCCTAAGATTTTTGTTGTAGGGTGGTGGACTATGGATCTGACTTGCAGTAGCAAAGGTCTTGCGCAAATGATGGCATGAAGAGGAACTAGGAATGGTGGAGCACATGAGAATGCAGACCCTACTATGATGGAAATGTTGCGAAGGATAGAAGCCCGATTGGAAGAGGTGGAGACAGCCTAGAGAAGAGGCTGACACATTGAAGATGTAAGTGAATTTGAAGGAGAAGAAGCCCCGAAAAAACAAGCAAACCCACCAGCGGTTGATCCAGATGAGGAAAGGTTTTTGAGGGTTTTGAGTAGGGCGAATACTAAACCTCATTTTACCCCACCAGAATATGATGGGAAGTTGGATTCAGATGAATTGATAGATTGGATCTCAGAGATGCAGAAATATTTTGATTTTGAAAACACTGTAGAAGAAAGGAAGGTGAAATATGCATGTACTCGATTGAAAGGCCATGCATCTCTTTGGTGGGAACACTTGCAAGTTGATAGATAAAGAAGAGGCAAAGAGAAGATCAAGACATGGGATCAGATGATTGCTAAGTTGAAGTCAAAATTTATGCCAACTGATTATCAAGTGAATCTATTCCAAAAGTTGCAAAATTTGAGACAGAAGGAATCTAGTGTGAAGGAATACACTGAAGCATTTTACAAGTTGAACATCAAATCTGAACATGTTGATGATGAAGTTGAACAAGTTGCAAGATATTTGAATGGATTGCGGGTGTCTATACAAGATGAACTTAGTTTGATCAAATTAGAGAGTGTTGAAGAGGCTTACCAGTATACCCTAAAGGTAGAAGAGAAGCTAAACAAAAGACATGAGCAGAGGCAGAGAGGCAAAGGTGGAAGGTTTACCAGAGGAACATTTCAAGGAGGAAGAGGATATACCAGAGGTAGAGGAACTTGTACATATTAGAACAAGGACAAGGAAGTGAACAAAGAAGGTAATTTATATCAGAAGGATGATAGAAATTTATACCAAAGGAGAGAACCAAATGGCTACCGGAATGAGAATTTTGGAAGACAAGACAAGAGAACATTTATAGGAACTTTCTATAAGTGTGGAGGAGAAGGACATCATGCCTTTGAGTGTAAGAAGATAAATAATACCAGAAGAGCAGTAGTGGTGGAAGAAAACCCCACTGGGTTAGACAATAAACCAGAAGATGGAGAACTGTTGATAATGAGGAGAGCTTTGTGTCATACCGGGAGAGATGAAGAGCCCTTGAATAGGAAGAAATTGTTCAAGACTAGATATAAAGTATCCAGTAAGTGTTGTAAAGTTGTTATTGATAGTGGTAGTTCAGATAATCTTATTTCAGAAGAGATGGTGAATAAGTTGAATTTGGAGAGATTGAAACATTCTAAGCCTTATCGGATAGCATGGATTCAGGATGAACATAAGTTGTTAGTAAGTGAGCAATGTTTGGTGAAATTGAAAATTGGGAATCATCATGATGAAGTCTTGTGTGATATATGCCTATGGATATTTGTCATCTTTTTTTGGGTAGACCTTAGCAGTTTGATAGACATGTAGTACATGATGGGAGGATGAATACATACACTATTGTGGCCAATGGGATGAAGCAAACCTTGTTGCCTTTGGAGGAACTTTTGAAGAATGAAGTTTGTACAAATGCTAGAATCTATTTGGTGGATGGAAGGAAATTCCTGGATGGACTGAGACATGAGAATGTGTGTTTTGCCTTAATTCCTAAGAAGACTGAGAATCCAAAGCATGAGGAGGAACAATGAGAAGAGATAAAAGATTTGCTGACAAAATATGAAGACATCATTTCAAATAATGTACCTGATGGATTGCCACCTGTGAGAAGTATCAGTCACTGCATGGACCTGGTTCCCTAAGCCAGTTTTCCTAACAAAGTTGCACACCGGATGACACCGATAGAGAATGAAGAACTGAATAGACAAGTGTAGGAGTTGTTGAAGAAAGGTTTGATCAGAGAAAGTCTGAGCCCTTACGTAGTAGTAGCAGTATTCACCTAAGAAGAATGGAGAGTGGAGAATGTGTATTGATTCCAGAGCAATTAACAAGATCATAGTGAAATATCGATTTCCTTTGCCTAGGATGGATGACATAATGGATTGTTTGAGTGGAGCCAAATACTCTACAAAGATAGATCTAAAGAGTGGATATCATCAAATCAAGATCATAGAAGGAGATGAGTGGAAGACAACATTCAAGACAAATGAAGGACTGTATGAATGGTTGGTGATGTCTTTTGGGTTAACTAATGCACCGAGTAATTTCATGAAGCTGATGAATGAGGTATCGAGGAAATTCTTAGGTAATTTTGTTATTGTATATTTGGATGATATTCTAATTTTCAGTAAGACAAAAGAGGAGAATTTGTTGCATTTAAGACAAGTTTTGCAGAGGTTGAGAGAAGAAAAGTTATTGATCAATATCAAGAAGTATACTTTCATGAAGGATGAGTTAGTCTATTTGGGATTGGTGATATATGAGGATGGTTTGAAGATGGACTCTAAAAAAGTAAAAGCAATTGTTGAGTGGCCTACACCGGAAAGCATTGGAGAGGTAAGAACATTTCATGGATTGCCTAGTTTTTACCGGAAGTTCATAAGAAATTTTAGCTCAGTTTGTAACCCTATGACTGAGACCATGAGATGAGATTGGAAGGAATTCAAGTGGACCACTAAAGCAAACAAAAATTTTGAACTGTTGAAGCAAAAAGTGATTGAGCAGCTTGTGTTAGCTTTATCAGATTTCAATAAAGCATTTCATGTGTATTGTGATAGAAGTGGAACAACAATAGGAGCAATCTTGAGTCAGGAAGGGAGAGCAGTAGCTTATTTCAGTGAGAAATTGAATGATGCCTGAAGGCGATATTCAGTGTACGATCAGGATTTTTATATCGTAGTTCAAGCCTTGAAGAAGTGGAGACATTACCTGTTGCCTAAGGAGTTTGTGTTGTATACAAATCATCAAGCTTTGCAGTATTTGAACAATCAAAGTAAGTTGAATCAGAGACATATGAGATGGGTAGAATTATTGTAGAGTTACAACTTTGTGTTGAAGCATAGAAGTGGAAAATCTAACAAAGTTGTTGATGCATTGAGTAGGACAAGGAATCTATCGATAGAGATGAGAGTAATAGTATTAGGATTTGAGGAATTGAAGACCTTGTATGATGATGACTTGGATTTTGCAGAACCTTGGAAAGCATGTAGAGAACTGGTTATGGTAGTGATGCAGAGCCAATGCCAATGCAAGATTTGATCACCTTCACACAAGGTCTTCAAGAAAAAGCCCTGATCATATGACACATATCCCAATGCTGCTTAAGGTTCATTTATGCAGGTTCATTCCTTAGTACCTATGGAATCAACAAATTAAGTCTTACTCCTTCATGCTCTTCCTAGGTTGCTCAATGCACCATACCCACACTTGGGTTTGCTCATATCTCCAAAGGGTCTCAGGCATCATGGGACTTTGGTTTATTGGTTTGATGACTCAAATAACACTGCCCAATGATCAGAGATGAACAAAATTGTAGATTAGACTCTGCTGCTATTATTAGCCTACTGCGCCTAGTAGCCTACTTGACTGTAAAAAGGCAAATTTCTCTCAATATCTACAAAGGACCCCTACACTTGTTTATTGTTTTGGATACCCTTTATGGGCTACTATGCAAGGTTAAAAGGGTTCCCTTTGATCAGGAGTTTAGTATGACTGTTCCTACTGACCCTACTAGGCCAACTAGCCCCAAATAGGTCAAATTTACAAAGGGGGTCTATGAAATCACCAAGGTTTTGATAGGGTAGTGCATGAACCATGAAGGTGATGATAAAATAACACCAAATTCAAGGTTTCGGGGTCTGATTAGACCATTTGCATCTGAAACTTCACCGAGTGCTAGTTTGCCAATAGTGGACACATGGTGTTGTCCACTCTAAACCTTCAAACCCTTGGTCTGGGCCTCCTCCAACCTGCACAAAACCACAAAAATCCTTCTATACACTCCCATGCCTTGCTATTCTCCAATGTCCATACAAATCCAATGAAGAATTAGCAAGGAGAAGGCATTTTCTTCACAAAACCCTAGTTTCTAGCAAAATCCGGGTTACTTGCACAAAAAATGAGATTTCTCCTGACTCCTGATGAATTAGAACCTTAGACTGGAGGAAAATGAAAGGTAGTTCATCTATGCATCACATCCCACAATTATCAAGACTGTACCACAATCATATTGTACGGACAAAACCATTTTGCAGCAATTTGCAAGAAAAAGGAACAATTTTTATTGGGTTTGAAAGTACAAAATGCTCTCCAGTCGACCAAAAACCTTACCAGAGGTTGGAAACAACATATTATACCTCCTATGGTTGTTACCAACTACCACCAAGTCAGTTTGAGGAGTTTTGCAAGTTAAACCAAAAGTTGTCAAGATTTGTTGCAACATTGACAACTTTTTATGACAACTTTTGCAAATTGATTCTCCCATCCACTTGGACACCCCAAACTAATAGGGATGACTTAAAATGACATAAAAACAACTTCCAAATCCAAATTGACCCAAATTCCTCATGCCTAGGTGGTTTATAGCATACCTACCGGAGGCATAGGCTTACATGGGGGTCTTATTTGCAACATACAAATATGAGATTGTAACATAAACAAAACAAAACTTAAATGTTGAACTCAAATCATGCTCCATCCTCATTCTGAGGTGTTTGAACACTCAAGACATCTGTTTTATGTGAATATGCCCCTACATCAGGTAGATAGAATCACGTGGTTGGATTACTTCATTCAGGATGGGATGTTATTCAGAGGAGTTTAGTTGTGCATACCTAAGAGTTATATGATGGAGAATTTGATAAAGGAGAAACACAATAGAGGATTAGCTAGACATTTTGGTATTGATAAAACAGTAGCATTGGTGAGCAAGAAATACTTTTGGCCCCAGATTGATAAGAAAGTTAAGAAATATGTCCAAAGTTGTAGAGTTTGTCAAGTTGCAAAGGGTAGTAGTCAGAATGTGGGATTGTATAAACCTTTGACAGTACTAGTAAGACCTTGGGAGGATATAAGCATGGATTTCATACTTGGATTGCCTAAAACACTGAGAGGGAATGATTCTATATTTGTGGTAGTAGATAGATTCTCGAAGATGACTCATTTCATACCTTGTAAGAAGACATCAGATGCATTATATTTAGGAGACCTGTTTTTCAAGGAAGTAGTAAGATTGCATGGATTACCTAAGAGCATAGTTTCAGATAGAGACACTAAGTTTGTTGGCTATTTTTGGAGAACTCTTTGGAAGAAGATGAAGACAAATTTGAAGTTCACTTCATCCATAGACTAAATTAGTTAACCGGAGATGTTTAGTTGGAGATAAAATCGGGAGTTGGGATTTGATTCTTGCACAAGCAGAGTTTGCCTACAATAATTCAGTAAACAGGAGTATCGGAAGAACTCCTTTTGAGATTATTACCATGGTGAATCCTAAAGGTGTATCAGAAGTAAGAGATATTAGTAGTGAAGACTAAAGAAATTCAAAAGCAAAAGACTTTGCAGATCACATGGCAGCCTTGCATATTCAGGTTAAGCAACATTTGGAGGACATGAACAACAAGTATAAGGAGAAGGAAGATGAGAAGAGGAGACATAAGCAATTTGAAGTTGGTGATGAAGTGATGGTATAGATGAAAAAGAAAGATTCTCGGTTGGAACTTATAACAAATTGCAGATGAAAAAGTTTGGACCTTGAAGGATTTTGAGGAATTTTCAGTTTTGGAAATGCATATGAAGTGGAGTTACTAGATAGTCTGAGTCTTTCACCTGCAGATCTTCATGAGTATCATGGACCAAAATTCAGTGAGGACAGTATTGTAGACTTGGAGAAATAATTGCCTTGGAAGGAACCGGATCGGACTGAAGAAATTTTGGACAGTAGGATTGGCCATAGTACCTAGAGCAGTCAATATAAGGAGTATCTTGTGAAGTTGAAGGACATACCAATTGAAGATTCATCTTGGATTTCTCAAGAAGAGGCAGACCACCTTGGTTTTCCTCTAACCCCAGCAAAGTGAGAGACTCACATTTTCAATAACCCCAGATGTCTGATGCAGGAGCATCCCCGGTTCATAGCAATCTTGCATCCACCAAAAATATTTTCCTTTTTATTTTGCTTTCTATTTGCAGTTTCAGCATTTCTTTTTGTGTGTACCGGTTTTGGCTCACCAAATCTTGTGGAGTTGGATTCTACTTGAAGACTTGATCATCTTTCTTATTTCCAAACCGCATCGCATTTGGATCATTTTTCGGTAAGTTATCGCTATTGGTTTGCATGATAATTTACTGTTACCAGTTGACAGTTTCTTGTTACCGGTTGCCTGGACCTATTTTGGTGATCTACCAGAACCCCTTTCGAAGCTTGCAAAGCCTTGGGCGTTGATTTTGACATTCCTTGGCGTGCGGCTAACCTTTTTCCCATGATCTACATTTCATCCTTTGGATTTTTTGGAGGAATCTCTTGGCGGAGGCCGACCTTGTTGGTTTTACACGTTAGGTCTTGTTCTTCGGGGTTTGATCACTTTTTGGGCTGACCGGATCCCCTTGGATTGTATATATAATTATAATTGTGCATTAGAATGAAACGATCAAACAATCAAATAGCTAGACTGAGCGTAGAAGATAGTTTTTAAGATTGAAGGTCCCGGTTGTGACCTATTTTGTACTTTGAGCATGTTTTAGCAAGCCTGTGAACTGGTTTCTGTAACTCGGTTGTTACCGATTTGTAGTAATCAGTTTTCATGAAATAAATCAATCTATTCTGCATTGCCTCCATCATATCTTTCTATTTTTGTTGTGTTTACTCTTGCTGACCTGTCTGGATTGATCTCTTTGAGGTCCCTCCTAACCGATGACTGCTTCACCTAGTCACCAAAGTTTTAAGTTACTAAACCTAGTGTTCATGGTGTAAAAGTTCATAGAATCACCAACCATCTGACCACTCTATACATTTAAGTCCTTATTGTTGTCATGTATGATAAAGAAGTCTTTATGTCAGTCAGTTGGGTGAGTTTGGAACCTTCTTACCCCCTTCATTTTTTTGGTTCATAAGTTCCTAAATTTGTTGATCTTTTGACTACTCTTTGGTGTGTCTTGTCATCAGTCGCTTGTGTTGGTGTTGTCTTTGTAGTTGGCCAGTCAAAAGATTTACAAACCCCAGTACCCCTTCATAGTTATGGCTCAAGATTTGAAAAATTTATTGACGTTGCAACGTAAGAGATTTCTCATCTTCCAAGGAGAGGTCATTCCAAGGCACTATCAAGTACAATGCATCAACGATTGGTTAAGTGATGAAGGATATGCAAGTATGTTGGCATGGTTTTTGAAAAAGAATGAGGGTACTCCCACCGTGAAGGGAAATTTATAGGCACATAGAAGAACAAATTAGGCTAAAGATTTCTTTCCTTTTTCTCTCTCCTTTAAATTAGAAGTGAAGCTTTTTCAGAAAGTTGGCCAATGTGGTTAATTGGGAGTTTCCTCATGAGTTTGTTTGGTTGAATTATATTATATAGTTATCTCTCACCAATTAAATTACAATCTTTAATAAATTGATATGGAGAATAGACCCTCACATGTGATGGAAAGAACAATGAGGTGGGTTGAGAAGAAAGAAAAGGAATGCACTGATTCCTCTGCATAAAAGGGGATGTGAAGCCTAAAATAGAGGACATCTTAGAATCTTACCACTTCCAAGGAGCCAACCATCTTGGTGCAGGAGCACCTAGTTTTGAGTGCATTTTCTACATTTTGGGGTGTTAGTATTTAGGTTGGTTTTGGTTTGTGAATAATGGACTACTCATAGGTCCACATGTGTGTTTTCAATGCATTTGGAATTTGTATGGAGTTTGAATGTCAATGGGATCATGCATTTACTCAATTTTGGCTTATAAGCCCTTGTAAGCCTAGAATGGCATAAACGTGCATTTTGGTGTCCAACATCTTGGAAATCCTTATTAGGCATTGAGAAAATTCATGTTAGTGGTTTTAAGTCATCCTAGGTGGTTTAGAATGAGAGACAAAGCATGAAATGCAAAAATGCACTTTTTGGCAAAAGTTGTCAATGTTGCTTGACAATATTTTACAACTTTGAGCAACTTTTTGAAAGTTTGAGCAAATCAGTGGTTAAGAAACCAATGGAGAGTTATTTAGGATCAAAATGGAATATAAATTCCTTGAGTATGAATGTAATCAGGTTGGTGAATGCCTGGAGCAAATCATAATACATTTTGAAGACCATTTTACAAATTTTACCTTGTATTTTCTCAAATTTGGAGCAACAGTTCATACTTCATGGATTGATTTCATTTTTGTTCTTTGATAATTTATTTGTACATGATCTTGTAGTTCTCAGGAAGCATTTGAGTTAGTCTTTATTGTAGGTTTGAATTTAGTTTTTTATTTTGATAGCTCTCTGCCTAAGCAAGGATTTTAGAGGCCCAAACATGGTTCCAGCTTGAAGTCCTTTGAGATTCCCTCAATAGCCCTTGGTACTTGAGACATGGAACCTTTGTATAGTGTATATTATCTTTTTTTTAATTTGGAGGTCATTTTAAGGCCATTGGACATCATTTCCTAGGCAAGCTCAGTCATAGCCTGGTTAGGAAATGATTGAAATTTTGCAAGTGCTTGCAGGGATGATCAGGTTTGAAGTTTCCAAGTGGTTGGCATGTGCAAGTGGGGTGTGGCAGAGTCTATGTGTAATTTTGGATATGTAGAAGGCTAGGGAAGACATTAAACCCTTAGAAGAAGACCAAAAAGACCCAAAAACCCTTCAAATTTGCCATTTTTCGGGTTCCGTACCTGTACGGACAAACCTAGTTTCCTCACTTCATGAATCTCAAAGTTATTCCAAAAGGGTAGTCAGATCATATATACATTTTCCTGGCTCTTTGGGAAAATTTTGAATAAATCCACAAAAACCGGTTAGGTAGGGCTAATTGGGGCTCTAGGGCTACTAGGCCTAGAAAATAGGGAAAAGAAAGAGCGATGGAGAAATGAATGAAACCCAAACAAAAAACCAGTTGATTGGATTTGTAAAACCTTATGGAAACCTACTACAACCCTAGCAAGAATATGTTAGGAGTTTGGTAGAGTAAGGTTGGATTTACTCTTGTGAATCTCAACCATGCTTGAGCAATCATAGAGCACATACTGATTGGGAGCACTCCTAGAGAGTTTGGATGTTTAGATTGGTTGATAGACTAGTGTAGATTGAAGGGAGCCCACTAAGACATCACTTGACTTCCTTTTGGAAAAGGATTGACTCTCTTTGAGTTCCCCTCCCCATCATAGTGGTATCAAAGCAAACCAAGATTTGGGAAGAAGCCAGTAAGTGACATACACTGGATCAGTAGGAAAAAATAGTCTAAGGATGGTGACCAATGCATAGTTAGCCAAGAAGGTAGAAGATTAAAAGGAAGAGAATAGACTCCTCGGGGAAAGATTACTACAATTGGAGAGAAAACTAGACGCAGTTGAAGACAAGACTGAGAAAGTGACAATCAAGTTCAATGAAGGGAAGGGTTAAGTGTTGGCAATATTGCATTATAACAGACAATGAAAGATTGTTGGCATTTCAATAAGGATATTGAGAAGGTTGTTGATATTATTATTTTGTCATTGATGTCAAGAAATTGATTTTCTAATTCTGTATAATGTTGCCATATCTTGAGAAGTATAATATGAAGATTATGAAGAAGTCGGTAAAAGACACGGGAAATAATATGATGAATAAAGGGATGAATAAGGTATTCAATGGGCAACTACTACCGAGTCAGACAATGATGAAATCATGATGTTTTAGATTGTTTTAACATCATACATATGTTGTAAAATGTAAAGGTTAATACTATACTATGTTATCAACCAAAGAACCTAGTCGGTAAACCCTAAGGAACCTAATCGATAAACCCTAAGGTTATCGCTATCGGTTAATGAAGGCGGAATGTCTACCGAGTGAAGTTTAGTATTCATCGAGTTGTTACCGAGTTGTAACCGAGCTATAACAGAATGCATTAAATGTTTACATGTTGTATTTAATGAAAGAAGCTGATGAGCTGGAGCGGATCAATGATTGGTAAGCTATGGAAGAAGTTTGTTAACAAATCTAAGGCAATGGAAAGTTGGCATGAAGATCTACAGCTCAGATTGAACCACAATACCTTGGCACAAGTTCCAAGACTATTATGCAAGTTCCAAGGCGGGGTAAAACGTTTTCAGATCGAAAGATGCATTGAACCTGGACAAGATTGAAGATCTGATGGCTATGATTGATCATGGGAAATGTGATCAAGGAGATTAAGCGGTTACCTAATTGTTTATAAATAGGAAACTATTGATAAACAATGTATGCGGGCAAGTGTATGCACAGGGATGCTACATAGTGATTACCGAGCACAGAAGCTTGAAGACCTGTTAGAATAACATAGTATAGAAGCCCAGCAGATAGACAAGATTAGTTCTATGTCTAGATTGTATTGAACAAATAAGAATCTGCTTTAGCATTTTAGATGTGAAGTTGCAGATAGATTTTTATTACTGTTATTTTGTGAAAGTGACAGAAAATCTCTTAACCGAGTGGACTTAACAGTCTTATATGTAAATCCTCTAGCAAGGTGACATTCTGATTGAGTGTTTGAAATCCTTTGACAAGGTCACTTCTAACAAAGTGAAGATCCTAACAGATCCGAGGGAAATCCCTTAACCGGGTCACATCTAGCAATGTGTTTCTAATCTTAACAGGATTTGCTTTTAACTGAGCATACTCTAGAAGAGTATATTTCTTAGTGGGTCTGAAATCCCACAGTGGTTTTTCCCTATTTGGGTTTCCACATTAAATTTGGTGTCATGAGGTTTATATTGTTCATATGCTTTTAAGTTTGCATGTTTGACAGTTTTGGTTATATGACTGATATATATGTTACCAAGGTTGAATCTGATGTTTTTATGGATGGTTAAGTTTGTATGATTGACCCCCCCCCCCTCTCATCTTGTTGGCTATTTGATCTGTACTTATATTAAGTATCAGAACTATCAATTGGTATCAGAGCTTTGGAATCTGGAAGGAAAGTTTAAAGGCACTTGAGTTAAAGATCCAAAGATGTATAAGAGGGATGCACCGAAGCTGAATAAGTCAAATTTCTCTACATGGCAGAAAATGATGAAGCTACATCTATCAGGAGTGGGAGAATATGTTGTACACTATCTGGAGAATGATTTTGTCACACCGAGCACCTATCCATTGACTATGGAAGAGATAAAGGCAAAGCAAGAACATATTCAAGCAATGATTGAAATAACATCTACATTAAGCGATTCAAAGTTTAATGATCTGGAAGGTTGCAATGATGCAAAGGCAATGTGGGATAAGCTCATATCAGTATATGGAGGAGATGAACGTGTTCAAAGAGCAAAAGTAGATAGTTTAAGAGGACAACTTGAATCCATGAGGATGAATGAAGGTGAGAACATAACTCAGTACAGTACAAGACTAAAGGAGATTGTCAATCAAATCAAAGGAGCAGGTGGAACTATTGAAGAAAAAGATATAACAAGTAAGTTGTTAAGAACCCTTCTACCAGCTTATGCAATCCAAGTCTCAGCAATCAATGAATTGAGGTCTGTACCTAATATGCCAGTTTCCTTGGATGCTACTATTGGTCAGCTACATGCATTTGAGTTAAGTAATTTTGATAACAGTGGATCTTCGGTAAATAAAGTTGAATCTGCATTTAGTTCTTTTCATCTTGATGAATCTAATGATTACAATGAAAGAAAGTATAAGTACTCTGAAGGAGATCACAGTGGAGCAAGTGAAATATTTCAGAAGAACATGGAAGCAGTACACAAACTATATGAAGAAATCAGAAAGAAAGAAGAGTTTGAAGCACTATTAGCCAAAAGGTTACCGAGAGGCAAAGGTAAGTATAAAGGAAAACTATCTTTGAAATGTTTCAATTGTGATAAGATTGGACATATGGCTTCTAACTGTCCTGACAAAGATTTTACTGAAAAGAAAGATTACCGAGATGACAGACAGAAAGATAACCATTACAGAGGACACTGAGACTTTAGAAGAAGAGATAGAAAGACATGCTTAATAGCTGATGAAGAATCTAATGATGATAAATCAGATGAGACTGATACAGAGGAAGTTGTTTATGTGACTATCAAGGATGGATCAGATGAAAAAAAGTATGAAGAAAAAGCCCTAATATCTCACATAAACACTAATGATTCTTGGATTATAGATAGTGGATGATCACATCATATGACAGGAGATAAACACAAGTTTGTTATGTTAGAAGATTATGATGGAGGCTATGTTAGATTTGGTAATAATGCACCATGTAGGCTAGGTTTGAAATACAATTTGTTGAGTGTAACATAGCTAAACAACACAGGTTACCGAATAGAATTTCAGAAAGGAATTGTCAAAGTTCATGACAACAATGGAAAGTTAGCTACTACCGGGACACAAACAAGAGGTAATACATTTCACCTTGACTCAACTAGGAATAAGTGTTTGCATGCAAAGATTGATGATATCTGGCTATGGCATAAGAGGTTTTGTCATGTAAATTTTGATAACCTAATCAAGATAAGTAAGAAGCATAGAGTAAGAGGTCTACCAAATCTTGAAAAACCTGAGAATGCTATGTGCCAAGGATGCCAAGTGGGTAAAATGACAAGATCAAGCTTTACAAGTAAGTCTTACACTTCTAAGGGAATTTTAGATCTAGTGCACACTGATCTTTGTGGTCCTATGAAAGTTCAAAGTTATTATGGTGATAAGTATTTCATATTATTTGTGGATGACTATTCAAGGATGATGTTAATAATGTTTTTAAAAGAAAAATCAAAAGCTTTTCAAATGTTTAAATGGTACAAGGCAAGAGTTGAAAATGAAACAGGGAGACAACTGAAATGTCTTAGATTAGATAGAGGAGGAGAATTCACATCTGATGAATTCAACTTATTCTGCAACGATCATGGTATTAAAAGACAAGTCTCTGCACCGAGAACTCCACAGCAGAATGGAATAGCTGAAAGAAGAAACAGATCTATTGTGGATTGTGCTAGAACACTGATGATTGAGAAGAAGGTGTCACAAACATTCTGGAGAGAAGCAATAAGCACAGTTGTTTACACCTTGAACTGAGTTCAATTGACGAAAGGTACTTTGAAGACACCATATAAGATCTGGTATGATAAGAAACCTAATGTTAGTTATTTTAAAATCTTTGGAAGTAGATGCTATGTTCATAAAGATGATAGAAATGGCAAATTTGATCAGAAAAGTGAAGAAGGAACATTTCTAGGTTATTCTTCTAGAAGCAAACCATTTAAATGTCTGATCAAATCATCTAACAAAATAGTAGAAAGTGCAAATGTGAAAATTGATGAATTTGCAGAAAGAAATGATGAAGGAAATTCCAAAGAACCAGAAGACTACGATGAATTTGTCTATGTGCAACCGAGAAGTCCTACCGAGATAACTATTGAAGAAAATGAAGAAAATATCCAGTTACCGAGTGATGAAGAAGATCACACAGAGCCTACCAAGCCTGTATTAGCCAAGTATGTCAGAAGACATCATGCACCAAGTCAGATTATAGGAGATAAGGATGATCCAATGATGACAAGGAACAAACTGAGATAGAACACATGTTTGATATCTGAATTTGAACCGAGAATAGTAAAAGAGGCATTTAACAGTGAAGATTGGGTAAAAGCTATGACATAAGAGATTGATCAAATAAAGAAGAATGACACATGGACACTAATCCCAAGGCCGAAGGACAAAAATGTAATCGATACAAAGTGGATTTTCAGAAACAAGCTAAATGAAAAGGGGGAGGTCATTCAAAACAAAGCAAGATTAGTTTGCAAAGGTTATGCACAAGAAGAAGGAATTGATTATGGTGAAACTTTTGTACCTATTGCTAGACTTGAAGGAGTAAGAACATTGTTGGCCTATGCTGCTTTCAAGAACTTCAAGATATATCAAATGGATGTCAAATCTGCATTTCTGAATGGAATATTAGAAGAAGTTTTCATTGAACAACCTGAAGGATTTGTTGAAGACAATAATAAAGATCGGGTATGTAAGTTGAACAAAGCTTTATATGGTTTGAAACAAGCACCAAGAGCATGGTATGAAAGATTGCACTCTTATTTGATTAAGATTGGTTTTATAAGGACAAATAAGAATAGCAACATGTACACGAAGAATGATGAAAATGGAATACTAATCTCAGCAGATCCTAAGGAAACACACATGACAACAATCAAAAGAATTTTTAGATACTTGAAAGGCACAGAGGATTATGGCTTAGTATATCAGAAAGGAAATAATTTTGATTTAAAAGTTTATACTGATGCTGATTGGGCAGGCAACATTGATGACAAAAAAAGCACAAGTGGTGGAGCTTTTTTTTTAGGAGAAAGACTAGTGAGTTGGCTTAGCAAGAAACAAGGATGTGTTTCACAGTCAACAACAGAAGCTAAATACGTTGTTGCAGCATTGAATTGTACCAACATTGCATCGATCAAACAACTGTTGGAAGGTATAAATGAGAAAGTTACCGAGCCAGTAACTATATTCTGTGACAATACTAGTGCCATTAATATTTCAAAAAATCTTGTTATGCACTCTAAGACAAAGCACATATCTATCAAATATCATTATCTTAGAGAAGAAGCTCAAGAGAAGAAAGTGGTGTTGGAATATGTTAGCACAAAGAAGCAAATAGCAGATGTCTTCACCAAGCCACTACCAAAGGACACTTTTGAATATCTCATAAGTAAGTTAGGGGTCCTACCCCTATCTTCTACTCACTGACCGAGTTCAGTGAAAGCATCAATCTGATGACTCTATTGAATATCTTTTGGGAGTTGATGCTGGAGTTATACACTTTAGGATGTTTTCTAAAAGTGTACTAGAATTAATACTGGAAATAATACAGAGAATATTACAGGGAACAGGAATTGAAGACAAATGCTCTGACCAAGACTCAGTTGATACACAATAGCAGGAAATAACTTATTACATAAACAAATTATGTTTTAGTTCTTTTCTTTTTGGCATTGTCGTCAAAGGGGGAGAATACCTATGAAAGTGGGAGAATACCTGTGAAAGGGGAGAAGAGCAGACTACAGATTGGAAAGAAGATTGAGAAAACAAGATAAGTCTAATGTATGGGGGAGAGCATTTCAGCATTTCAGAATCACAACAATCTGAATCTAGTAAGGTCAAATCAATTGGTTTTGCCATCAATGCCAAAGGGGGAGATTGTTGGCAATATTGCATTATAACAGACAATGAAAGATTGTTGGCATTCCAATAAGGATATTGAGAAGGTTGTTGATATTATTATTTTGTCATTGATGTCAAGAAATTGATTTTCTAATTCAGTATGATGTTGCCATATCTTGAGAAGTATAATTAGAAGATTATGAAGAAGTCGGTAAAAGGCATAGGAAAGAATATGATGAATAAAGGGATGAATAAGGTATTCAATGGGCAACTACTACCGAGTCAGACAATGATGAGATCATGATGTTTTAGATTGTTTTAACGTCATACATATGTTGTAAAATGTAAAGGTTAATACTATACTATGTTATCAACCAAAGAACCTAGTCGATAAACCCTAAGGTTATCGCTATCGGTTAATGAAGGCGGAATGTCTACCGAGTGAAGTTTAGTAATCACTGAGTTGTTACCGAGTTGTAACCGAGCTATAACAGAATGCATTAAATGTTTACATGCTGTATTTAATGAAAGAAGCTGATGAGCTGGAGCGGATCAATGATTGGTAAGCCGTGTAAGAAGTTTGTTAACGAATCTAAGGCAATGGAAATTCGGCATGAAGATCTATAGCTCAAATTGAACCGCAAAACCCTGGCACAAGTTCCAAGACTATTATGCAAGTTCCAACGTGGGGTGAAACATTTTCAGATCGAAAGATGCATTGAACCTAGACAAGATTGAAGATCTGATGGCTATGATTGATCATGGGAAATGTGATCAAGGAGATTAAGCGGTTACCTAATTGTTTATAAATAGGAAACTGTTGATAAACAATGTATGCGGGCAAGTGTATGCACAAGGATGCTACATAGTGATTACCGAGCACAGAAGCTTGAAGACCCGTTAGAATAATAGAGTATAGAAGCCCAGCAGATAGACAAGATTAGTTCTATGTCTAGATTGTATTGAACAAATAAGAATCTACTTTAGCATTTTAGATGTGAAGTCGCAAATAGATTTTTATTACTGTTATTTTGTGAAAGTGACAAAAAATCTCTTAATCGAGTGGACTTAACAGTCTTATATGTAAATCCTCTAGCAAGGTGGCATTCTGATTGAGTGCTTGAAATCCTTTGACAAGGTCACTTCTAACAAAGTGAAGATCCTAATAGATCTGAGGGAAATCCCTTAACCAGGTCACATCTAGCAATGTGTTTGTAATCTTTAACAGGATTTGCTTTTAACCGAGCATACTCTAGAAGAGTATATTTCTTAGTGGGTCCGAAATCCCATAGTGGTTTTTCCCTATTTGGGTTTCCACATTAAATCTGGTGTTATGAGGTTTATATTGTTCATATGCTTTTAAGTTTGCATGTTTGACAGTTTTGGTTATATGACTAATATATATGTTACCGAGGTTGAATCTGATGTTTTTATGGATGATTAAGTTTGTATGATTCACCCCCCCCTCTCATCTTGTTGGCTATTGGATCTGTGCTTATATTAAGTATCAGAACTATCATTAAGAAGTTGTAGAAGAGGATTGCACACCTGAACCAGACCCTATTCTACCCGAAGAACCTTTCCTTAGAGCAATCAAAGCCTTAGGAGGAGAATCCTTGGAAGGAGTGTCACTTTTTTGTGGAAAAATAGAACCAGAAGTAGTCATGGAATGGATTGAAGGATTGGAGAATCACTTTGAATGTGATGGAATCAGTGAGGCACAAAAGGTGAAGGTGGCCAAGTCTAGATTCAGATGAGAAGCCTTGACTTGGTAGAAATTCATCCAAGAAGAGGGGCAAAAGGAGGGTAAGAACCCAATAGCCACTTGGAAAGGAATGTTAGGCAAGGTGAAAGAAGCATACATCCCTGAAGATTATGAGATCCAATTGCACAAGAGGAGACAAAACTTAAGACAAAGAGACTTGGATGTGAGCAACTACACTGAGGAATTTCAGAAGTTGTGTCTTAGATCCAAGTTGGTAGAGGATGAAAGCATCAAGCTAGCCAGATACTTGAATGGCTTGAGATGGAACATTCAAGAAGAATTGATTTTGTTATGTCCTAGTACCATTCATAAGTGCTATCAATTGGCACTGAAGGTGGAAGAAAAGAGTAAAAAGAAACAAGAACAAAACAATAGAGGCAGAGGTAGGGCAAGAGATAGCAGAGGTTAGAGAGGTAGCTTTGGTGGAAGAAGTTTAGACCAAAGATCCCAAGGGGATTCAAAGTTGGTTGAGAAAAGTGGGGATTCCAATAGCAGAAGCAGCTATAGAGGAAGGGGATCTAACAACTGTAGTAGAGGAAGGTCTAGTGGATCAGGAAGAGGGTCCTATTTTGCCATAATGAAGTGCTACAATTACCATCAACTTGGACACTCGGCCTATAGATGTCCCAAGAAGTCTTCTTCATCCCAAGGAGGTGAGAGGGGAGTAAATTATGCTCAAGAGGATGCAACAAACATGAAAGCATCAGAAGTGAGTTTTGATTCAGAGGTTGGAGAGAATCTTATGATAAGAAGAGTCTTGATTAAAGAACCGGTTAAGGAGGAACCTAGCAAAAGGAGATCCTTGTTTAGGATAAAATGCAAGATAATGGGAAAGGTACGTAGAGTGGTGGTGGATTAAAGATCCACATATAACATAGTGTCAGAGGAAGCAGTGAGTAAGTTCAATTTACCAAGAATACCACATAGTGATCCTTATAGGGTTACATGGCTCAACAAGGGGAAACATGTTCTTGTGATTGAACAAACTTGGGTGGAGTTCACTATAGGAGGATACAAGGATAGAATCTTGTGTGACATCTTTCCCATAGATGCTTGCCACCTACTCCTAGGTAGGCCATGGTAGTTTGACAGAAAAGCAATACACCATGTAGATAAGAATGCTTATACCTTTCAAAACGATGGAATCACCTACAAAATTTAGTCCATAGGAGACCAAGTAGAGGGCAGATCACAAGGTTCTAATGTGTTGTTAGTTGGTGAGAAAGAGTTCATCAACACACTCAAGGAAGGAGAAGGAGTGGGGTTTTCCATTGTTGTAAAGCCAAAAGAAGACAACAAATAGAAGAAAATATGCATTCTTAAAGAAGTGCAGAAGGTCCTAAATTAGTTTAAGGACATTGTCAGTGATGGAACACCAGCAACATTGCCTCCTCAATGTGCCATCAATCACCAAATTCATTTCATACCCGGAGCTTCATTACCCAATAAGGCAGCTTACAAAATGACACTGGATCAGAACAAGAAGATAGCCAAGCAAATACAAGAACTCTTAGATAATGGACTAATAAGAAAGAGCATCAACCCATGTGCAGTACCCACCATTTTGGCCCCAAAGAAGGGAGGTACTTGGAGACTTTGCACCAATTCTAGAGTCATAAACCAGATTACCATCAGATATAGATTTCCCATTCCAAGAATTGAAGACTCGATGGATGGGTGATGAATGGAAGACAACCTTCAAGACCACGAAAATACTTTATGAATGGTTTGTTATGCCATTTGGACTCACAAATGCTCCTAGCACATTCATGAGACTCATGAACGAAGTAATCAAGGACTATATTGGTAAATTTGTTGTTTTTTACTTAGATGACATCTTAATTTTTAGCAAGTTTAATGATGGACATATTAAGCATATAAAGATTGTATTGAGGAAACTATGTGATGAGCAACTAACCATCAATTTGGAGAAATGTGAGTTTATGAAATAGGAGTTGGTGTATCTTGGGTTTGTAATCTCAAGAGGTGATTTGAAGATGGATACTTCTAAGGTGGAAGCTATAATCAGTTGGCCTACACCTAAGACAATGAGTGAAGTAATAATTTTTTCATGGCTTGGCTCAATTCTATAGAAAGTTCATCAAAGGATTTAGTGAGATATGTGCACCCATGCTTGAGACAATCAAGGGAGGTATGAGAACCAAGTTTAAATGGACAAAGGAAGCAAAAAGAGGATTTGATCTCTTGAAGATAAAGGTGGCTACTCAACCGGTACTCATTCTTCCAAGCTTTGACAAGCTCTTCACCATTGAATGTGATGCAAGCAACATAGCGGTTGGAGCAGTTTTAAGCCAAGATTATAGACCGGTTGCATTTTTCAGTGAGAAGCTCCATGATGCAAAGAAAAGGTATTCCTCTTATGATTTGGAGTTGTATGTACTTGTTCAATCCCTTGGGAAATGGAGGAATTATTTGCTGCCTAAGGAATTTGTGGTTTATACTGATAATCAAGCTCTTAGCTTTCTCAATTCTCAAGAAAAGTTGAACCATGGGCATATTAAATGGGTAGAGTATTTGCAATCATATACCTTTACCATTAAACACAACAAAGGAAAATGTAATAAAGTAGCTAATGCCTTTAGTAGAAGGTTACTAACAGTGCAACTCAAAAGTATTGGAGTGGATAGTTTCAAGGATTTGTATGAAGATGATGAAGACTTTGCTGCTGTTGACAAGTTTGCCAAGAGTTTGGAAATCATTTTCATTGTGAATATGCATTTTACACCTTACAAGATGGACTTTTGTTCAAAGGAGGACAACTATGTGTACCTAAAGGGTCTATGAGAGAAAATTTGATGCAAGAGAAGCACAATGGATGCCTAAGTGGACATTTTGGTTTGAACAAGACTTTGGAACTTGTCCAAAGATTCTACTATTGTCCCAAGATGCAAAGAGATATCAGGAAATATGTGGAACAATGTGTGGTTTTCCAAAGGGATAAGGGTACCTCTTCCAATGCTGGTCTTTATCATCCTTTACCTATCCCAAACCGACCATGGGAGTGTGTAAGTATGGACTGTTGTTGGTTTGCCTAAAACCAAATTAGGTTTTGATAGCATCTATGTTGTGGTAGATAGGTTTAGCAAGATGGCCCATTTTATTCCATGTAAGACCAATCATGATGCTAGTCACATTACTCACTTGTTTTTCAAAGAGGTTATTAGAATCCATGGTTTTCCTATCAACATTGTATCAGATGGAGATGCAAAGTTTATTGGTCATTTTTGGAAGACTTTGTGGCAGATATTGGGTACTAACTTGTCTTTCAGTTCAACCTATCATCCCCAAACGGATGGCCAAACATAGGTGGTCAATAGAACACTTGTAAACCTTCTTAGATTCCTGACAAAGGAGTATAGATAAGCTTGGGATCAGATCATCCATCAAGCTGAGTTTACCTACAATGACAGTGTGAATAGGTAAATCGATAAAATCCCTTTTGAAATTGTGTATGGCCTTCATCCTAGAGGTTTTTTGGAGCTTAGATATATTGGAAAGATGGCAAAGAAGAGTGGAAATGCTTTGGTCATTTCTCAATCCATGAAAGAGGTTAATGAGCAGGTTAGGACAACCCTATTAGACACCACTCAAAGAATCAAGGAAAGAGTAGATGAGAAAAGAAAGGATATACAATTTAGAGTTGGGGACATGGTCATGATTCATTTGAACAAGGAAAGGCTTCATAAAGGTGTCCCTAGTAAGCTTTAGATGTGGAGGATTGGTCCTTACAAAATCTAGGCCAAGTATGGCAACAATGCTTACAAGTTGGACCTACCCCGTGATATGGTTTTATCTCCCATCTTCAATGTTGTAGATATGGTGCAATATAAGGGCACACTTCTAGAAGAAGATAGTAGAGTCTTAGAGGTATTTCAAGCACTCTCAGACCTTCCCTTACCATCTACAACCATGCCACAAGCCGCGAAGGTGTTAGACTCTAGAATTTTTAAGAAAATAAGGCATACCATCTATATGGAGCACTTGATCAAATGGCAGCACCTTCCAACATCTGAGGCTAATTAGGTACCTAAGGCAGACTTTTCTAATCTTGGATTTCCCCTTTCTTTGTTACCTAAAGGAGTCACTTGACTTCTTTCTCATTGGGGGAGTATGGTGTAGGAGCACCTAGTTTCGAGTGCATTTTTTACATTTTAGGGTGTTAGTCTTTAGGTTGGTTTTGGTTTGTGAATGATGGACTACTCATAGGTCCACATGTGTGTTTTATGTTCATTTGGAGTTTGAATGGAGTTTGAATGTCAATGGGATCATGCATTTACTCAATTTTGGCTTATAAGCCCTTGTAAGCCTAGAATGGCATAAACGTGCATTTTGGTGTCCAACATCTTGAAAATCCTTATTCAGCATTGAGAAAAATCATGTTAGTGGTTTTAAGTCATCCTAGGTGGTTTAGAATGAGAGACAAAGCATGAAATACAAAAATGCACTTTTTGGCAAAAGTTGCCAATGTTGCTTGACAACATTTTACAACTTTAAGCAACTTTTTGAAAGTTTGAGAAAATCAGTGGTTAAGAAACCAATGGAGATTTATTTAGGATCAAAATGGCATATAAATTCCTTGATTATGAATGTAATCAATTTGGTGAACGCCTGGAGCAAATCATAATACATTTTGAAGACCATTTTACAAATTTTACCTTGTATTTTCTCAAATTTGGAGCAACAGTTCATACTTCATGGATTGATTTCATTTTTGTTCTTTGATAATTTCTTTGCACATGGTCTTGTAGTTCTCAGGAAGCATTTGAGTTAGTCTTTGTTGCAGGTTTGAATTGAGTTTTTTATTTTGATAGCTCTCTGCCTAAGCAAGGGTTTTAGAGGCCCAAACATGGTTCCAACTTGAAGTCCTTTGAGATTCCCTCAATAGCCCTTTGTACTCGAGACATGGAACCTTTGTATAGTGTAAATTATCTTTTTTTTTATTTGGAGGTCATTGTAAGGCCATTGGACATCATTTCCTAGGCAAGCTCAGTCATAGTCTGGTTAGGAAATGATTGAAATTTTGCAAGTGCTTGCAGGGATGATCAGGTTTGAAGTTTCCAAGTGGTTGGCATGTTCAAGTGGGGTGTGGTAGAGTCTATGTGGAAGTTTGGATATGCAGAAGGCTAGGGAAGACATTAAACCCTTAGAAGAAGACCAAAAAGACCCAAAAACCCTTCAAATTTGCCATTTTTCGGGTTCCGTACCTATACGGACAAACCTAGTTTCCTCACTTCATGAATCTCAAATTTATTCCAAAAGGGTACTTAGATCATATATGCATTTTCCTGTCTCTTTGGGAAAATTTTGAATAAATCCACAAAAACCGGTTAGGTAGGGCTAATTGGGGCTCTAGGGCTACTAGGCCTAGAAAATAGGGAAAAGAAAGAGCGATGGAGAAATGAATGAAACCCAAACACAAAACCAGTTGATTGTCTTTGTAAAACCTTATCGACACCTACTACAACCTCTACAAGCATATGTTAGGAGTTTGATAGAGTAAGGTTGGATTTACCCTTGTGAATCTCAACCATGCCTGAGCAGTCAACGAGCACATACTGATTGGGAGCACTCATAGAGAGTTTGGATGTTTAGATTGGTTGATAGACCAGTGTAGAGTGAAGGGAATCCACTAAGACATCACTTTACTTCCTTTTGGAAAAGGATTGACTCTCTTTGAGTTCCCCTCCCCATCACATCTCAACTCCCACTCCCCAAAGAAGTAATTCCCAGTCTTGTTTCTCCCACATTTGACAACTTTTCAACTATAGCAAGCACTAACTAATAAAATAATTCTTTTATCTTTCACCCATTTGGTGGAGATAATATTTCCAACATATTCTTTGGTGATTTCACTCCTACTGATTCTACACATCTACCACCCACCAATGCAATAGCCAATGTTACCAGTTCATTTGTTGTTACGTCTCCCCCACGACTAAAGAAGGTTGTAGAGATGAAGAAGAGGTATACTCTGATAACTCAATGATGAACCAATAGTACCAAATCGGTACTGAGAGGGGGGGTGAATTAGTACAAACAAAAATACAGTCCAAAACCGATTTGACAACAAATACTCCAAATGACTGACAAGCAGTGATACTAGTTGAAACAGAGTGCAACCTGTAAGACCCAGAATAACTAAAACAATCATAAACCAGTCACTCACTAAGCTTTCCTCTTAGCTCAATACTATAGTACCATTACACCCTCATGCATGAATAGGTAAACTATCATCTGATCTTCACAACAGTTAGTTCAATATGTTTTATAGACAGGCATAAAACACAGAACCATCATATGCTCAACAGGTAACAACAAAGCATCACAAGATAAAAGCATCACACATGACACACATATTCTTCACATGGAAACCCAACTGGGAAAAACCATGGTGGGGATGAATACCCACAAGCTTGCTTTTGAACTCTTTAGAAGTTCTCTCTGTTAGGAGCCTTGTCCAGTTAAAGACATTACAATAGGTTCTGCTAGGAACTGATCCTGTTAGGGATCACCCGGTTAAGGGATGGCTACAATACCCGATTAAGGGTTAAACCCGGTTGGGGTTACCTTATTAGAGGATTTCAAGAACTCAATAGCTAAAGGATCTCCAGAGCTCTATAGCTTCCCAGAACTCATTAACTTCAAGTTACCCTGTTAAGGGATTTGAATCAAGCTGGTTAAGACTACCCTGTTAAGGGATTTGTATCAAGCCTGTTAAGGCTACCCTGTTAAGGGATTTCACAACTATTTAAGTGGTTAAAGATCAACAGGAATTACAATGATCTGGTAATAGAACTCAATGCTAATGCAGATCCATTTTGGCTCCTCTTCACCTTCTGCACATTCACTTTGTAGGTATCTATTCTCTCCTTTGGTCTGGCAAGAATCGCGTATCACTTCCCTTGGATACACACTCATAACTTTTGCCAACAACCTTAGAAAGAAACACAACATCGACCTTATAGGAAACAGACAGGTCCGTAGCAAAAACCCTAAACCCTAAACCTATTAGGTTAAGCAATTCAAGCGGTTCAATACTGACCGTTGAATCAAACTACATTAAATACAACAGTCTTGAATCAATCTCAAGACAGTCTCCATCGTCCATTATCCACCGATTTCTTGGTGGCTGATAACCCATCATGCATTATCACCGTTTTAACAAACTTCACACATTCCTGAGATAGATAGCCTTCTTCATGCAAGATCCTTCACACGCACAGGGCTTACGTGGCAACACGATTAGTTATCCATTACCATACTAACTCATCACACAAAGATCACCGATTGAGTCACTCAGGCTTGAGGTGCTCCAACCAGAAACCATAACATTACCAACCGGTAGTCACATAAGGGTTCCATGAACCGGTTCCCATATGCTGGTTCATCTTCAACAAACATACCGCTTCAATTTTACATAACCAATTCTCATATCATCATGCCGGTTTACTTTTCATCATACCGGTTCACTTTTGCATATACACCGGTTCACACATGTGTCGGTTCTCTCTTCTCTTCGCACATATACACATGTGTCAGTTCTCTCTTTTCTTCACACATACACACGTGTCGGTTCTCTCTTCTCTTCACACATATTGACATCAATGACAACATACAATATCATTATGTCCTCATACCAGTTCACATAATGCCAACATACTCCCATGCTAGATATTGATGAATACTAAGAAGGGGGTGAATTAGTATACCGAAAAACATTGTATTTAAACACTTAAACAGTCTAATAATAAACCGATAAAACAATTTAATAAACAAACTGGTTAATGCACATGCAAACCAAATAGCAAACAAGACATTCTCCCATAGAAGCAATAACACCATAACACAAGATATTTGATGTGGAAACCCAAATGGGAAAAACCATGGTGAGATGAAACTCACAAGTAACTATCTACAGAATAGGAACCAGACCGGTTAAGGTCATATAATGTTCGTTACTAGAACAGATCCTATTAGGAATCTCAGTCTCTGTTAGGAGATAAGTCCGATCAAATACTACCTTGCTAGAGGATTTTAGATCCACAGATGTGAACCACCTTGTTAGAGGATTTTACAAAGGCTTCTCTGAGCCTACCCGGTTAAGGGCTTCAAACTTGTCAAAGATGTGAGTAATCAACAAGTGAATGATCTAGCAAATGGCACAGGTTGCTTGATTAGATCCACTATGGCTCATAGCTAATGCATTTCAGCATTACTTCAGTCTTCAGTAACTCTCACTCTGTTACAGCTTACAAACTTGATCTTCTCAGTTAAGATCGTACTTACAAAAACTCATCAACCACCTTAAACCCTAGCAACAACCTAAAACCCTAGACATGATGTCCTTATAAAGGAATCCGATTTCATGTCAGTCCAATAGGTTTACAATCCAATTTCCTAGGTTCAATGAATCTAGACATACTTGGTAACATGACACAAAAAGCATTGCCAGAGTGTCGGCACCGTCAAACAATTGGTGGATGGTAACTTATCACAAAATGTCGGTTGGTAACTCATCACAGAGTATTACTGGTTCATACAAAATACTGATTTACACAAAATACCAGTTGCCAGTTTGACAAAAAATGAAGACTAGGAAATATGTGTTCTGCCGCTTTGATCCCTTGTACTGCTTGAGATCCTCGAACCGCTTGGGGTCTTCATACCGCTTCAGATAGGTAAACACTTTCTGCAAAACACCGATAGTCTAAAGACTATAATGCATCATACCGGTTGAAACAAATTCCGGTTGAGCTTCAACTCATACATATAAAAAGTGATCTCAATGTAAGTGTGTGTCCATCAATGACAATCACATCATAATCATAAAAAATGCCAACAATCTCCCCCTTTGGCATTGATGGCAACACTTAGGAAAACAAAATTTTGACTTATGAGTGTTTTACAACAAATTCATGCCATAAGCAAAATTGTTCCCCCTAAGCATATACACTATCCCTTTTGCAAACAATACAATGTATAACTATTTGCTTACAGAGATAGACATGAAGATATACAGAGCATACATCAATATTTTTAAATACCAGAATACTTCTCCCCCTTTGCCAACAATGACAAAGTACAGCTGAACAACCCCTATTTTCATTTGGTATTAAAATAATAAGAGTTTATGACAATAAAGAATAAAACTTGTCAAAAACTGATTTAAAGTCCTGTAAAAATTGCTTCATGGATAAGGACCATGACTCAAGTAGGGAGATAGCCACTTCTTTCTCTGTCTACATTTGGGAGATATGTTCTTCCATGGCGTCTATTGTGCTCATCTCTTGAGTCGCCGTTAAGGCATCCAAATTGAGATAGCATTTATGAAGTATTTGCAGGTGTGGGAGTAGAACCAATTGTAGTTCCTACAAATCTCGTGTCTAGTTGTTGATCTCTAGCTCTATTCTTGCAGATTGGATATGAAACCGGTGAACGGTTTGCCCATAAGCTGTAAAAGAGTCACATGGCAGCTTGAAGGTGCTCATGTATAACTGCAAGTCAGATTGTAGCTTTTGCTTCTGTACAAGCACGTCATCACATAAGAGATGGGGTTGGCAAATCTTACTAAGTAGTAGATTCCCCTCATCTAGAGCATCCCTTATATCTTTTTGAGCTTTTTGTAGATCGGACCAAAGCTCATTTAGCTTCTTCACTAGGGCAATGTTTAGAGCCTTTTGATGCTCTTTCTTGGCATTTGCCTCTACTACCTCTTCTAGGCTCTGCACCTGATCATCCACTACGGTGCATAGGAGCTTCAATAGTGCCAGTGATGAATCAGTATTGGGGAGGTTAGTGTCGGATATCAAACCGGTAAGAATGTCCACCACAACTTGGGTCACATCTTGCTCCTTCTTCCTCCTTATCACTTCAAGGCGTTCTTGAGCAACCTTAATGCTCTGTAGCAGCTCCATTTTGTTTGCAGACTACAGGTCAATAGGACTGGTGAGGTTAGCCGGTTTGGCTTGACTACCAGTTGCCTTTGGAGTCTCCATCTGAGTACTTTTTGCTGCTTCTACTTTCTCTTCTTCTTTCTTTTCCTTCTCCGCTTCTTTTTGCTTTTCCTCTTCCTTTTCCTCCTCTGCTTTCTTCTTCTCTGCTTCTCCCCTTCCTTTTCCTCCTCTGCTTTCTTCTTCTTCGCTTCTTTCCGCTTCTCTTCCTTTTCTTCCTCTACTTTCTTCTTCTTTGCTTCTTCTGCTTCTCCTCTTTCTTTTCTTCCTCTGCTTTCTTCTTCTCTGCTTCTTTCCACTTCTCCTCTTCCTTTTCTTCCTCTGCTTTCTTCTTCTCTGCTTCCTTTCTCTTCTCCTCTTCCTTATCCTCTTCTTCTTTCTTCTTGTTCTCACCTTCTTGTTTCTTTTTCTCTTCTTCTTTTTTTATCTTTTCCTCATCATCTTTCTCTTTCTTTTTCTTCTCTTCCTCTTTCCTTTCCACTTCCTTCTTCTTCTTATCTTCCTCTTGTCTCTTCCTCTCCTCTTCTGTTCTCTTCTCTTCCTCTTTTCTTTTCTCCTCCTCTTTTCTCTTTTCCTCTTCATCTACCTATTTCTTATTCTCTGCTTCCTATTGCTTCTTTTCTTCTTCAGCTTGCTTCTCCTATCTTGCTTCTTTGAATGGTGTACCCTGAGTAACATTTTCACCATCTAAGGTGTCAACATCAATGGGGTCCATTTGTTCTGTGACCGGTTCTCCTTCACTGTTATACACCTCATCCGGTTTGCCAGTTTTTGGTTCTTGCTCAGCTTTCCTATTGGCTTCAGCCACTTGATGCATCTTTAGACATGCTTGAGCATGAGTATGTGTATCTTTTACCACTTCATGAACCTTTCCTTCTAGTAACAAGAGTCTTCTTCTTCTCATGAAGAAGAGACCTTTGTATTTATTCATAACTTCAAAAAGTTTTGAATTTGATACATCAGGAAAATATTGTGCAAATATTTCCTCTCTCATTTACTATTCCTTTTCTATGGCAATGCACCATTTATTATCTAAATAATTGAATAAAGAATCAGGTGCATCAGATCTAATTTCTGATGGCGACCGGTCATAAACACATAAATAATTAATGATTTCCCGCTCAACTTCTTCTTTCTCACTATCGGAAAAATCATCAAAATATTCTTTCAAATCACTCAGCAACTTTCTCCTAATATTTTTAATAGTTCTTTGACAATGTGTCAAAGGTTTGTAGGAAGAGATATCAATATTTACCGGTGCCGAAGTTGTCGATTCATTCTTTGTCTTTTTCTTTGTTTGCCTAGTCTTCTTAGGCTTTTCTTCAGACACAGTGTCCTCTGAGTCTGGTGAATTGTTCTTTATCTTCCTCTTCCTCTCGAAGACTTTAGCAGGTGCCACTTCTGGTTTCTTCTTTGCAGGTGACCACTTGGTCACTTTGGGACTGGATGGAGTAACCGGTGCAGAAGGCACTTCCTTCCCTTTCTTTGCTAAGGGTTCTTTAACCGGTGTCACCCTTTCTAGATAGGTGCCAATTCTCTTTGCCTTAGAATCAAGGGGCGAGGCAAGTAGGGTAGAAGCATACCCATCCATCATATCATACATCACCTCATAGCCCATAGGCTCCACTTCATCCTCTCTGGGCTCAACGGCCTCCATTATGCATTCATCCACTTTGATGATAAAGCAAATGTCCTCTTCATATTTCTTGACAATGTCACTGGATATCCTCATCCTTAGGCTCGTCTTGCTTCTGAACTCATCAAAGTACTTGTTCAGAACTCCAGGGTAACCGATTCCAACTGCTTGCAGGCTTTCTTTGATCTGCTTGGTAACTAGTTGGTCAGCAGACCACTGAATATCTCCAACTCCTGGGAAATAACCTTGGAAGTAGAAGAATAACCCTACCAATAGTTGACCAAACTTAAGCTTCAATGCATTATCCTGTTTGATTGATTTGAGATCTAACAAAAGTTGTCTTTGCATGCAAGTGCATAGATCAAACGATGCATCTTCCTTGATCATCCTGTAAGCGGCATTTACCGCTGCAGCAGATACAGAGTTAATTTTGCTGGCATGAAACGTTTGGTATCCTATCACCATACACGCATATTTCACCAGGTCATCCTTGATGGAATTAATAGTCATTCCTTGTGAGTCGCTCACTGAACCGGTGAGCTTGGTCATTTCAGTCTTGATGACCTTCCTCAGGGCTGGCACTTCACTGACATTGCAGAAACCAATGATGGCATGAATAACTTGCAGTGTGATAACATGTGTTCTCTCAAGATACATCTTGTCACCATAAACTCTGCTCAGAATGATTCGAATGTGGTCATCTGTGAAATCCTCTAGGAAGTAAACTGCATTGTGAAGCTTCTTCTTCTCCAAGATGCTATACTCCGGTTTGATCTTTTTATCTTTCCCACTGAATAGACCTAGCTGAGAATGGATTGCAAGAGACCCTGGGTCTTCAATTTTACAATCTATGTAATTAGAAATGCCTTCTTCCACTATTACACCAACAGGTACTTGAGACAAGGCATTGTATTTGAACTTGCGTTGAATGAAGTTCATAGAATCAACAAGTGTACTAGAGCTAGCATGAGATGCGGAAGCCATGATAAAACAAAAAACTCGAGAAATACCTTTCAAAAATCAAGAATTTAGGGCTTGCAAATTCCACCTCGGCTCACACTTCATCGGTTGTTGAATCACCGCTTTGAGTTATTGTCTTGACCATTTGATATTTGCTTCTGAATCTTCTTCAGGATTTCAAAATTTCTTTGAATTGTAACACAAATCACTTTTTCTTTGCTCTCCACTTGAAAAGCTTCTTTGCTTGAAAAATGATACTGAGAAATGATTTGAAAATTCCTTTTAAGCATATTCCTCACCTATCATAATTAATGCTCCACTATTAGGGCGTAAACCCTAATTTTCCTTTTACCATTTCTGGTCTTCTGCCAAATGACAGGTATCACATATCGGTTAAGGTCTTTTACCGGTGCAAACCGGGGGTTCGAAACATTTCACCGTTTGTTCCCCCTAAGCTTTTCTGATGCTTAGTTTGTCAGTTCCATGATTTCCATGCTAGGTGCAAAAACCGGTTCTTCTTGCAACATTGTTGGTTTCTTCTTCTAGGTTTTGTTCATATCCACTTGAATGGTTTCAACATCAATTTTTCCTTCCGGAGTGACTAGTATATCATCCGATATACTCTTTCTACTTCTGCAGAATCTTGCTGAAAGACCCGGTTTGTTACAATGATAGCAAACCATTCTAGGTGCTCTCCAAGGTCCATTATTCATGTTTCCATTCTTCCTTCTGCATGTTGTAGCAGTGTGACCATGACCATGGCAAATCCAATAGTTTGTTCTCCATCTGGTTGCCGCTTGATACCCACTGCTACTTGACTGATGATTATAGGTATTAAACCGGTTGGGGTTTCGGTTCACAAAAGATTCTAGACCAACTCCTTGAATCTTCTAAGGATATATTCCAGTGTTGTTCATAACAGACCTGCATTCAGATGCTCTATGCCCAAACTTGTTGCATGCATAACAATTACCATTGAACTTATTGGATCTAAGTACATTGTTTATAAAGTAAGGAAAATTATTATAGGCTTTGCTCGTACATACATTGGCAGTATGTCCTTCTTTAAGACAATTAAAGCAAACAGGTTTGAATTTTTTCTTACCTTTACCTTTGAATGTCGGTTGCTTCTTTGATGCTTCAGCATTTGCACCTGAGGTCTCACCTTCCTCATGACCAGAGAAACCAAGTCCATTGGTATTCTTCACCAGTTTGGCCGATTCAAGCTTTTGCTCTAGCTTAACAGTACTCTTGTTGAACTTAGCAAGTATTTCCTTTGACTATGAGAGTTCTTTAGAAATAGCAGCATTTGTCTCCATCAAGTTTGCATTCTCAGAGATGGCTATGTTCAGTTCACCTTATACTTATTCTTTTTCCATTTTGCTCTCATGAAGGTGAGCAATAAGTACACTGATCTCTTTCTTCAACTTGGAGATCTCATGATCTTTGTCCTTCACCAGATCTTCAACTTTCCTCCGGTTATCAAGCTCTTGACACATTCGGATAGTTAGTCCTTCCAACTCCTTTCTCAGGTTGGAGTTTGATTCATTCACCTTTTCTACTTCTTGAATTAGGGCTTCCATATCTGCTTCATCAGAAGAACTATTTTCAGATAGGTCCATCAGTTTTTCAGCATGTTCTCTCCTTTTTTCCTGAGAGGCCTTATATTTTACCATGAGTTCATCATAGGTTTGCTCAGATTGAGTGAGCCGGTGAGTAAGTTCCCTCACAGTGTATTCCCCCATATCTCTTTCCAAGTGATTAGACTTATAGAAAGATTGGCTCTAATACCAATTGATGAATACTAAGAGGGGGGTGAATTAGTATACCGAAAAACACTGTATTTAAACACTTAAACAGTCTAATAATAAACCGATAAAATAGTTTAATAAACAAACCGGTTAATGCACATGCAAACCAAATAGGAAATAAGACATTCACCCACAGAAGCAATAACACCATAACACAAGATATTTGACATGGAAACCCAAATGGGAAAAACCACGGTGAGATGAAACTCACAAGTAACTATCTATAGAATAGGAACCAGACCGGTTAAGGTCATACAATGTTCGTTACCAGAACGGATCCTGTTAGGAATCTCAATCTCTGTTAGGAGATAAGTCCGATCAAAGACTACCTTTCTAGAGGATTTTAGATCCACATATGTGAACCACCTTGTTAGAGTATTTTACAAAGGCTTCTCTGAGCCTACCCGGTTAAGGGCTTCAAACTTGTCAAAGATGTGAGTAATCAACAAGTGAATGATCTAGCAAATGGCACAAGTTGCTTGATTAGATCCACTATGGCTCATAGCTTATGCATTTCAGCATTACTTCAGTCTTCAGTAACTCTCCCTCTGTTATAGCTCACAAAATTGATCTTCTCAGTTAAGATCGTACTTACAAAAACTCATCAACCACCTTAAACCCTAGCAACAAACTAAAACCCTAGACATGATGTCCTTATAAAGGAATCTAATTTCATGTCGGTCCAATAGGTTTACAATCTAATTTCCTAGGTTCAATGAATCTAGACATACTTGGTAACATGACACAAAAAGCAACACTAGAGTGTCGGCATCGTCAAACAATCAGTGGATGGTAACTTATCACAAAATGTCGGTTGGTAACTCATCACAGAGTATTACCGATTCATACAAAATACTGATTTACACAAAATACCGGTTGCCGGTTTGACAAAAAATGAAGACTAGGAAATATGTGTTCTGCCGCTTTGATCCCTCGTACCGCTTGAGATCCTCAAACCATTTGGGATCTTCATACCGCTTCAAACAGGTAAACACTTTCTGCAAAACACTGATAGTCTAAAGACTATAATGCATCATATCGGTTGGAACAAATTCCGGTTGAGCTTTAACTCATACATATAAAAAGTGATCTCAATGTAAGTGTGTGTCCATCAATGACAATCACATCATAATCATAAAAAATGCCAACATATATAGAAGTGGACACAGTGGTTAAGTTGTTATAGGATAGTCCCAAGCCTAAGAAGGCCAAAAGAATGCCTAGAATGATTGTTGACCATATCTCTAGTCACAGACTCTTCGAAATCATAGACCCTATTAGATTTGAGAATGAACATGAGGTCACAAAGATGGCCTTTAGCTTGAGTAGAGTGTATATGGGTCTAACTATTGTTGAAGGGGACATCTATCACACAAAATTATCTATGGGTGCATTGTCAAAAAGAGTCAAACTCGGCGTGCAAATTAACTTAGTTCTATAAAAACATGTGAGAACTTTAACTTCCTTTATTTAGTCCATTTTTCAAATGAATGACCAGTCCACATATCAAATTGTAAGTATTCCCATTGAGGGGTTGGACCCCAATAAATTGAAAAAAAATCAAAACGAGTCAATCTGTCACCTTGGCAATGGATAATTGGGCTAGTAAAATTATATTGGATGGAATAGTATGCATCAAGGAATCTATGATATTATACACCCTAGTATTAGAGATGATGAAAACCCAAAACAATGATTTACTAAATGTGAAAAACGAGGAAAATAATTTGTCAATGATCCTTCATGAATTACAAGAAGTTTCGAAGTTACTCCTAGGCCTTTTAATTAATGAAGGAATAATTAGTAATCAGAATGAGAACGAATATTCCATGTGGGTAGATACACTGGAGTGGAAACTCTCCATAATCAATGAGCTGGACACTCAAATAAGGTCAACCCTAGTACAGTCTCAGTAGGGCATTGAGGATTTAAAACATCACTTGTCTACTTTGGAGATAGATATATTTGAAGAAGATGGAGATAAGCTACGTAAGAGCATTCATGTAGCCCAAAGTTTCAAGACAAGAATGAATGAGGAACTGTTTGTCGAAAGGGTGAATGAAAAGAAAATGGGAGACCCTGATGAACTTGGCATCTTATCTCCTAGCCTTGAAAAATTAAGTTGATGATATACACCCAAAAATTATAGAAGCGGATCAAAAGTTAAGTAAATACAAGCTGAGGGTTAATATCACAGGAAACCCTAATGCTAGATTCGTAACACCGATCGTCTCCAAGTACATGGCATATAGAGAAAAATTGCTAACACAAGTGGCACAACAAGCACCTACAAATGATGTTATAGAGAAGGCACCATGTGGAGAAGAAGGAAATGGAGATGGAGGGGCCATCATCATTATTTAAATCTTGTTTTATTGATGTTTCTATATTTCTTTCTTGATTGGGCACCATAAACTATTGGTTGTGGAGAGTCGTTATAATATTTTAGTTTATGTTATGACTTTAAAATTGCTTTAAAAATAATCATCTTTAAGAGGTCGTTAGTTTCAAGATGGTTACTGTGATGGGTATCTATATATGTTAGATGGATGAAAATGAATAGGATCTTTTTTTGTTGGTTTCAAAATACTTGACTATTTTGAATAAATATTAATGAAATAAATATGAATGCAGTTTCATGGATCATAAACTTTGAGTTATGATTGATGGATTGTTTATTATTCCTATGTTCAATACTCTTCTATTTGGATGATCTATTCTCGATATATGTTGGATGGTTTATGAAAATTGTATATGCACATTGCTGTGAATATTTTGGCTTTGGACGAATAGAACATTGATATTTTGGATGTTATAAATCTAAGTATTTTGGGGTAGAATCTTTGTATTATATTCAATTATAATTTTGTTGTGATTTTTTCACCTTTTAAAGATTTTTGGTTAAAAGCATATATGGAGTTTATTCTTTGTATATTATTAGAAGGTAGTTGCACCTTGTAAAATAAGAAGAGAGTAGGTGTAAAATATTATTACACTTGGCTCAACTATTGATTTCAATAGTTACTTTTGTGGGTGAGAGAATATAGAGTTAGATGACAAATTAGTTAACCAACAAAATACTTCACCAACACCTTTGATAGCTTTTGCAACATTGTTCTCTTTGTGTATGTAGTTCTCAACACATTCATCATCAACAATTCTCAAACACTCATATTTTTGTTTCAAATTCATTAACCTAGCTTTCTTTATCTTAGGATCACCTTCACAAGAATGACATAATTTGTTCTAGATTTCCTTAACTTCCTTCAATCCCTTAACCTTGTCGAATACTGCATCCCTCAAACAGTTGAATATTATTTTCCTAGTTTTTGCATTAGTGTCATGATTATTTATTTCATCTGGAGTTTGAGGTCCATTATGTGGAGTTGTATAACCAGTCTTGATAATATCCTAGATTCCATTATGCAAAGTCCCCATATAGGATTCCATCATATCCTTCCAATAAGTGAAGTTTGTTCCATCAAATAATTGTGTTGTAAGATGTAGTTCCTATATCATTTCGGATCTACCTCAAGCTGTTAAGCTTTCCAAAGAGGAACCTTTCTCTGATACCAATTATTGAACCTAAGGTAGGACTGAAAGGGGGGGATGAACCAGTTCAGAACTTTAAAATAAGATAATTATAAACCGCATCTAACCATCTAACAATAAAATTAAAATTACATTAAACACTAACACATGAACACTAGATTTACGTGGAAAACCCAAATTGGGAAAAATTACAGTCAAACTCAAAATATCAATACAAATTATTACAATGTTTTAGGGTTACTTTGAAGGAGAAACAACACCTACAGGACTTGCAAAGCTAAGGCACACTACCATAGGGAAAGATACATGGACTTGCACTACTAAGGCACAATACTTCAGGGTAAGATACAAAATGCTACTAAAAGACCCACTTTCATTCAACAACAAAAGAAATAGTAGAATTGATAAGAGAAGGATCTCCTGAACATGAAATTATCCTTGAACATTTTGATATCAAGCGACCAACATCATGGCAAAACTTTGACCATTATCACTATCTCACATAATATATCACCTTCAAAGTAATTTACTATTTTTTCACACATTTGCACTCTCAAATCTATGTGCATATCATTTGTATACACTTCTCATAAATTCACACACAACTCTTACAATCACATTCCTTAAATATAATATAGATCATTAAAAACTTTAACTGAGGGTCAACCACAATCGAAATAAACAAAATTGCACAAAATAACCCACCCTTACCAAAAATAATCAAAGCGGTCCACTCTAGGATAAAGAGGAGACCCAAATACACAATAATACATCCTTCCAAGACAAATCGAATGATTCACACATGCTAACTCATCCTCCAAATTCACCACAAAATGTAATGTGTAGTTAGGCAATAGAACTCATCAAACAACCAACTAAAAGGCATCTTCTGATGCAAATTATGCTACATAGATCTCCAAACACAATGGTGAGACCCATAACAATACTCTAACTCATTCTCCAATGCATATTAAAACCAAAGAAACTAATTTGATTAGAATAGCCTATCCAGACACATCAAACCAAAGCATAGTTGAATATCCCCAACACAAATTAGCATAGTTCTCTTGCGGAACAAAGAATCCACCAAAGAATCACAATGAGAATACTATACGAGTCATAAAATCATGTCTACAAAACTACAAAACTAACTACAAAATATCCAGAGGCCATTGAAGAATTTTTGGATCAGTCTGCCAACCAACTTTTGTAATCCAAAATCAAAATGCCACAACCAACACCAAAATATCAAACTCAACTGCAATCCAAAACACAACTGTAACAACATGAGCATATCCAAACCAATCCATCTGAACAACCAAGTTTGACATCATTGATAACCATAAAAACTCATATTTCCAACAATGTGATCCTCTCTTGCATCCTCGTATGACTTGGAGAATCAAATTAGTTTAAAGGAAAAAATAAGCATCTATTTAATTTGGTTTATATATATTCATTCTTGTGAGATTCAAGTGGTTGCAACTTTTTTGTAATATTGGAGGTACTTTATGAATTTCTAGAGTGTCTAGAAGGTCTAAGAAAGTCAATATTGATTTTTGTTTCACCAAAATTAGAGTTTGGAGGACATAGAAAAAAAAATCAAAGTGAAAACTTTAGTGCCACAACCAACATTCACTATTTTGTTCCAACATACAACTGCTACCACTGTTATCTTTCACATAGTGACATTGTGATTAGTTCTTTAACCTTCTGCAAGTAATCTTTTATAACCTCCTTTCTAATTTCACATCCGAATGCATAAAATATCACCTTATAACCTTTTTTTGCACATTTGACTCACACTTAAAAAATTATGTCTCAAGCCCTTAACATAATAAATATCATCAGTTCTATGCTTACCATAAATTGAGATACTGCCTTTAACACAAATAGGTTTAGCTTCCTCTCCTGTAAATTTTATGGATCTACCATCATAATTCTCAAGATTAATGAACTTTCCTTTATCTCCTGTCATATGATATGAACATCCAGAATCAATTATCCATGCCTTAGGTTGAACTTTAAGATTGTTGGTTAAAAAATTAGTCTTGTCTTAATTTTATGTTGATTGACTCGTGTTGCCCCTATTTCTTGAAAGACAAAATTGAACCAACAGCTCGGTAAATTAATGAATAATTTACCCTCTACATAAGGGTGCAGCTTCCCGTATGATATTCAATGAATTTTATTTAAAATTCTAACTTCATTTTTAACCAGAAAGTGAGTAAAGGCATTCACATTCATAAGTCAACACCACATGAATTCTATAAAGATAAATATTATGTATGCAAACTCGCAGGCTTGCAACTAAAATAGCTTCACTTCTCAGAAAATTTCCTCTTAACACGGATCTGATCGAATCTCTCTCGTGTATCATAGGACAAGGGGGATCAGAACATCCATGCAAAATCAACAAAATACCTACTTATTAAATTAATTCACAAACTTATGAAAGTGAAATAACCAAAGAAGCAACAAATGTTGCATTAACGAATATATCTCAACAGAGATTTTCTATTCACATTCAAATGCACAAATTTGAAAGCTGCAGAATAAGTATCATTCTATTCATTGATAAAATATCTTCCTTAAAAATTCAACACATTTCATAAGAAAAACTAAGTCTACTAATCTGTGTCATCTCCAAAATTTCTCGGACCAATTCTGGACAGAGAACGACTGGTGGAAAAGTTGTCGCTTCTATTAACCCACTATCAATTATTTTCTATATGAGACGGGAATTTACAAAATCTTGTACTCCCTCATGAAATTCCTTTAAATCTACGGATGGGAGTAAAGTATCACCTAAATCTAGGTGTGAACAAACTAGCCCCGAGTTTTAGTCAATTTTAGGCAATATTGGCCTCATCTTGGGCTTCTACATAGGACTCAGAAGTAAACAAGAAACTTTGCAATAAAATAAATTAACAGAGCTCTTGAATACATGGAATGATGAGGATGAGGGAAAAAGAACAAAAATCACCTTGAAATAGAATTCTTGATTGCAAAAATAGAGGTCAAGTCACCATGCGTAGCGTCCAACACTTGCTTAATTGTGAAATGGGTAACTACAAGAAATGATTTTAAAACAAAAACAAAAAAACTCAAGCAAGGGCAAAATAATTACTCACACGATTCATTCAGGATTAACTGACTACTTATATGTGTCTTCTTACTCTGAAAAGACCCTTTCCTGGCATCTCATCATTATTCGGCTTATTCCTTCCTCTCCATGATTATCATGCAATATAGTACACCTCACGACTTATTATCTCTGGTTCTTTTTAAATTTGGAATATTCTTTTTTTGAAACACCTGCCAACATGATGCTTTCTTTTTCCGCTTGAAGTTGCATTCATCCAACATTGAACCTCAAAATATGAACCCCTTCAACAGTGGTTCACGGGATCAAGTTCAACAAAGCCAAAATAGTCTACTGATGGATCAACATAAGAATATACAACGGACCTTGCTAAAGACAAGACTTCAGACCAAATTCCACCCTCACACATATTGAACCTTGAACCTTTAACTTGTGACAACGGTGGTTCAAAGGTTCAAGTTCAAAGACGCACCCGACAAAAATTTAATAAAGACATGACCACAGAGCGACAAGACCGCTTGAACCTGAACTTTGTACCTTGGACAAGTTCAACAGAAAGGTTCAAGTTCAAGTAATTAATGACCCAACATATAACTAAAAAGGGGTTTCATACTCCAAGGTCGAAGTAACCAATGGGGTTTTATACACTATACTCTAGAACCTAGTATTTTCATCCTTATATCTAATAGGTGAATGCAAATGCTTAATTATACAATTTAAGGTCTATTGGTACGATGTCCAAAGATGATCTAAATTGATGAAATTGTTTACCTTATATAGAGGTTAGAGGTCTAACATGATATCACCCTTATCAAGAGTCATTTGAAAGTTTCCTCCCATTCCAAAATAAATTTCGAGCCCACTAATTATGTCCCCAATCAACTTAACAATCAATGAATTCCTTAGTTTGAACAATAGGGTTTTGTGAAAGAGCATATTAAAAGATAGGAGTTTGAGGAAACACTTTTTAGAAGGATGTAATTATTTGAGGGATCAAGGATCTAGGGTTAGTGATACTGAGTGCATGTGGAAGAATTTTTTTATGCATCTACAAACAATAAGGGAGTGAGAGGTTGTAGATTAGGGTTTTGTGATTCCAATTGGTAGGTGAGTTGAGAATGGAAGAAAGGTATGACGGTATGAGAAAGTTCATAATCTTGCCCAAGAATGAAAAGTGACTAAAACATCATCATAAATATTACATTCTCACCTAATTATCCATGCTCAAATAATTTGAAGCATTACTTTAGTTGTATTTTGTTCTTGCGGTAACTTATTATTGTTTGAGTGTCATTATACTAGTCATGCAGTCATGGGTGGAGGGTATGGAATAGGATTGTTCAACCATGTAGCATAGACTCAACACAATGGAAAAAACACTTAATAAGTAATAGGATCAATATATTTATCATTTGAAACATCAATTACATCATATGCATTGGTATCTAGAATAACAATGGGCTCACAAGCTTGTTGCAAGGCATTATACAAGGTACATTGGCCTGATCACAGTCCCATGAATTGGCGGAACCAAACTCTCAATGCAGATGTTATATCTTTATGAATCTACCAACTAATTGTTATGAATAGTTATAAGAAGTTGTTGTATATGCTTTAAAAGTTCTAGAAAGGATTCACGTTAGCCTCAAAGGTCTCAAACTCAAAGAATGATGAAACGCGTAGGCCGACCTCAAAATACATTATGGAAGGAGAAAATAGAATGCAAACCACAAGAAAGGATTCCATTGGGTCCCAAATGTATTGAATGGTGTTCTAATCGAATTTGCACTCCATGAGAAGCGTTTGCAAATGAACTAGCACCATAGACACAAAATGTTCTGGCAAATGAATGTGCTTTTGGACACGATAACTTTATGAAAATCAAAAGATCTTTGGATATGATGTAGATGACCATATTCAAAGTGTGAATTCAGAATCACAAGGCATGAAGAAACATATATGTTATAATGCAAAGAAAATGTTGAGGCAACTACAAATGAAAAATGCAATAAAGGAAATGTTTTTGGTTGATGCAAGTTTGCTTGGTAACTAGGGATGCTCTTGCATCAGACAAACGAGGTTAGAAATAAAGTTGACCTCTCACTTTGTAGGGGCTAGAGGAAAACCAAGGTGCTCTACCTCAGGCTGAGAAATCCATGTTGAATCTTCTATCGGTCTACCTTTTCTTTTCACCAAACATTCCCTAGTGGTCTTTCCAAATATATTATCTAAAATATGCTCAATTTTTTATGGTGGTTGAGGTGGCAATTGATCCTCCAAACTACTACTACCATCTAATTGTCTTCCATGACACTCATAAATGTCTGCAATTTTGAAAATAGGTGATATACCCAACGTCTCTGATAACTCCACTTCATATGCATTTCCAAAATCAAACTAACAATTTTACATGGTCCATACTTCCTCATCTTCAACTTATTATATGTACCAAATAGAAATATCTCCTTCTTGAGATATATCATGACTTCATCTCCAATAACAAACTCTTTATGTATCCTCTTTTCATCAACACATTCCTTATGCTTATTGTTCATACTCTCCAAATGTTTATGGACCTATTTATGCATTGTCTCCATGTATCCTGCTAATTCTTTTGCTTATGTTCTCCTCTTATTCTCCATACTGATGTCTCTAAGTTCTACAACTCCTCTGGGATGTGCTCCGGTAACAATCCCAAATGATGTATTCCCTATACTATGGTTTATTGAATTGTTGTATGCAAACTCTACTTGCGGTAAAACTATATCCCAATTTCTTGCTCCGTCTCCTACAAAACATCTTAAAAAGTTACCCAAACTTTTGTTTACTACCTTTGTTTGTGTTGATGGGCCTTTTGACACACATAATATGCAAGATTTGTGAAACTAAGCTTCTCCTAAAAAAGGAAAGGAAGTAAGAATTCCCAACCTTCCAAGGCCTCTTTTGTTGGGTCACAACAGTGCAAGGGTAACTCATTGTTTATACGGGGCTTATTAAAAATCAAGGGGTCTATTGGTTCACAAATGGAGCATATGAATTGGATCTTCACTGAATAAATATAATAAAAAATATAGAACAGAGTTGTGAGGAAAAAAGTAAAGAAAACAAGCATGCAATTCCGAAATAGATAAGTTATGCAATATGATATTATCAGATAACTTTTAAAATAGCATCAAGCACAATTTCCTATCAACATGCAAGATCATCGATCAACATGCGAACAAAGCAAGATTCATAAGAGAAAATTTTCATAATATCATTCAATCGTCATATACCATTTACATGTGTAATATGATTCATAAAATAATAAAGCTTAAAACAATTAGATTCTATCTGGAAGATATCACACTATAGAGGAATACCAATTCTGAAGAGCACATCTTATTGACCATGTGATCCATAAATTACTTGTATTGATTTAGAAAATAAGTATCAACAATCATCGATACTATAAGTGTTCAACTATCTACAAATATTTAAAACTTGAAAAAATTCATGAAAGTAAATTCCTAATTAATGGCCTCAAATCATCAATTTTTAGACCCTTGCAATGACTTAGGAAATTATATTTATAGGCTTAACATCCCTAAACTTGGAACAAATTTGGACTATAACTTAGTTACAAAATGAGGGGAGTTGCATTCAACATGCAAGTTACTACACCCCAACCTCAGTTAAGTACTTAAATCAAGTCTTCATTATCTCGGACTTAGCAGTTGTACTCTTCCTTTGAATGTAATCTTCTCCTCCTAGGGTGTCATGGAGAAATGTATGTTGAAAAAATTGCTTGTCAAACATGTTATCAAAATTGTAGTATATTTATTGATACTGCTAGTTGCACTGTAATTGCTATAAGTTTTTACTTGAAGTGACTACCGCTGCACGTGTAGTCCACTTATCATTCACTTACTATTCCTCTTGTAACTCCATAAATTCTCTAGATAACATTCAATTAAAGCTTTAGGAGGATCTGGAACATATCCAATCTGAAACTTAGAGACTGATATTTTCTCTTAATTTTTCCATCTTGTCTACCAGGCTATCTACAACTTGAGTTGCCTGGTAAGACTGCAAGATGAAATACATGTATCTATCCATCATTGTGACATCAAACTTAGCTTTTAAAGGGAATTTCTTTGAAACATATCTTTCACATTCCTTGAGCATCGACTCATGATCAAGCGAACCTAATTGAGTAACTATAAGCCCATGCTTGCCCAACTTTTTCGCTACATATTCTTCATATACTTCTAACAGCTCCAAGAGTGGTGGGTGCCTTTTCAACACTTCAGTTCTATATTGATCAAGAACATCCTTCTTAAACTCCAACATATCAATGCAATCTTGCAAGGTATTTAAGTCTTCACCTCCTAGTAGGTCCTCCCGTTTAATTACATCCTCTCCCAAATTCTTGATTTCTTTTATTACTTTGATTTTATTTTAAATTTTTTGAGATTGGGCTTCCCATTGGGTTGAGAGAAAAATTGAACCTTTTTCAAGAAAAGAGGCATCCTTATATGTCTCCATAGTTTCCTTCAAGAAGAGCTTCACCTTTTTTAACTAGTTTTTGAAGCCCAAGTGTTTACAGTGGTGGCTTTCTCTTTCATAGCATATAAGGACTTAACTTATTTATCGAGGGTATGTTGAAGAAGAAGGCTAAGTATCTATGAGCCTAGAGTCAAGTGGTCATGATAGTTCCATGAGCAACTATCTATACTACTCCAATTGAGCCTTGACCTCCTATTTAGACTTATGCTCCTTTTCAATTCTTGTGTTTATTGTTGTAGTAGCAACGTCCAAATTAGCTATCTCTCCCCACTTAGTATGCCTACCTAGATTCACTTTTGAAACTTGATAGCTGGTGGAAGTAGGATCTTCATCTTCTTTTGCAGGCACTAGAGTTGCTATGTTTGCCAAAATTTCTCCTAACCTGCTCCTTGCCAAGTGGTGTATGGTTTTTTGCCTTATTAGTTTTCCTAGGAGATTCAGTTGCTACATCCTGTATAGTCATCTTTGGTAGTACAATTTTTCTTTTCCTTTCAAAATTAAAACTTAGCCACTGTGGCATACTTGAATCTTGTTGTCGAGGAGTGACCCAACTGGTCATTGTATAATTGTGAGTTATAAGCTCTTGTTCCTCTTCTTCTCGTTCTTGTTCTTTCTCCCCCTCTTGATATTCCACTTGATGTTGTTATTTGGATTCTTCATGCTATGGTGGTGGCTGCGAGAGTTGCTCTTGTTATTCTTGTTCTTTGGCAAGATCCTCATGTTTTTATCCCACTTCATGTGCTAGAGTTGAGCCTCATCTATCTCTTCTTTTTGCTTCCTTGCACTTTCTTCCACATGTTTGAGGAGTTCTTCTTGATCCTGTGGTGTAAGTACCAAGCAACCATCTTGGTCATCGATTTTCATAGGTTCCTTTTGTTGCTCAACATCCCCGTTGTTGAATAGCTTCAATAATTTGATATTTTGGTATGGCCATGGGTGGTTGAATGGATTCCTCATCTTGAGAAATGACCAATACTTGAGCAAGCATAGTTTCCCCTAAATCCCAACTCAAAGTTGTTTGCTTTTGGCTTGATTCCTCCTTTTTCTGAGTTGTTACTAATATTGGTTCATTGTCAGAGTTTGAATCAATATCAATATTATAAATTATGACCTACTATTGATTTGATGGCATTGTTGTGGCAATAGGGACTTGAGAAGGAATGGTTTCATGTTTTGACTCTGGATCTTGAGAGGTTCCTTCTCTTGAAACGATGCTAATGGCAGGCATCACAGGGGAAATTAAAGCTTGAGGAGTGGCGAGCAACCCAATGGTTACTCCTTGTTCAGATGTTGCCTTAAAAAACTTAGATTCCTTGATTTTCCTATCCAACTATTTTTGCAATTCTTATTTCTCTGTCCAAAACATAAGAGTGTCCTCCTTAGTTGGAGTAGGCTTTCTAGATATTTCTTCTTTTCCTCACATATTCTTGGGTCACCTTAGATTAAGGGTTCCCAGTGGCTTTCTTTGTATTTTTCTTCTTATAAAAACTACCTTAGAGCCTCATTTCAATTTGATGTCTACTTCTTTGGACCACCTCTTGAGAAACAAAGTTTGTTATTACATTTTTTGGTTCTGACCATCTAATGGGGGAAAGAGGTCTTTGATCTACTTTATGCTCTTCATAGTGTGGGTCCAAAATTATTCCATCTTATCTGAAATCCTTAGGGATATCATCTTCTAATTCATAAGATCTCATTTCAAAAATAGTAAGACTACATAACCTTTTCTTCCTTGCTTCAAAACTATCTTGCATACCTACCCAAAAGTCTTCCAATGCAGGATTGTGTCCATTATATGAATTTGGCATCATACCTTTCAACTTTCCAAAAGGATCATAAAAATCTCGGGCATAGTCAAATTCTTTAATATTTAGATCTTGGAGTTCATGGATTGTTGTTTTAGCAGTCTGCAAGTTATGGCATTTGTAGTGCTCAATAGTAAATGGGAAATTCACCCCAGTATTATGCTTTTGTGTCATCAGGGCCTGTACATGTACAATCTATCTACAAAACTCAAGAAGTATAATCTTATTGCTGCAATATCGAGGAAGGAGGAAAGGATTGCCTATATACCTACTCAATTTGATATAAGTTGACCTTGGTAACTGGATAAACCAAGTTCCCCGAGTCTCTGTTAATTTCATAGCTTTTGGAGACGACCGATATCCAACATCACTGGTCAATCTACATATTATTGCAAATATGAAGACATCATTTATTCTTTTGAAATGACCTTTTGCCACACTGAAGGGTAATTGAGTATAATATTCCCACACCTTCTTATCATTAGAACCTTCTCCTAATATTCCTTGAGTGTTTAGGCCTGGATATGTGCATCACTCCTAGCAACCATCCATACTACATATGAAGTCATAAAGAATCTCTTAGTTTCCATCATATTGCAAATTTTCTAATGAATGTTGTTAGAAATGATCTGATCCCAAACAAAGCAAAGCTTCCATTTGAGGATGGTGAACATAAAATAACACATCCATAAGTGGTAGTGCCTAGACTCCTCCTTCCTAAAAGCTCTGTTTAACAAGAAAATTAAATCACAAGGAGCATCCTTGAAATCTATCTAATGGATGTTGTCTATTGCCTTCAAATATGTTTTCATAGGCTCCTTGAGCCAAGTATTATTCACATAATCTTTATTTGTGTTTGCCATACAACTTGTTCTTCTATAGTTTGCAATACTTGTTCAAACTATGGGATCCTGAAGGTCAAAGCCAACATGTCTAGGGATAAGTCCACAACTACATTTCCTTTGGTATACATACACCTCCTTGTATCTCTGTCATAGTGATGTGTGATGGATAAAATCAATTTAGGAGTTTGAATTACTTAAGGAAAAAAATAGCTTCAACCAATCCTAATCTTCTAATTCTTCTCCGGATGCTATTAGGATTATAAGCATATACTTCACGTCTGATTGCCTCCAATTTAATATGTCCAATATCAGTGTCTTTGATCCATTGGAATTTATCATCAAACTTGGAAGAATCAGTTTGGCCTTGATATTGGTATTTCATGGTGATTAGGACCTTCTCCATCCTTATCCCAGTCCTTGTTTGCTTTCTTAAGCTCCCTAGAGCATTCACTGCTTCCATATGATCTTCTTAATCTACAAGAGAAAATCCACTAATCATTACTTAAAACATAATTTACCCTTTACTAGATTTCAATAAAATAATGGGCTTCATAAACTTGAGGTTCTGGAGTTCCGAAGTCCAAAAGAGCTTGTATAGGCAGATAAGTCTCAATATGTAATCTTGGGATTTTAGGGTTTCAAGTTGAGAAAGTTCAAATCGCTTCAGATCTCAAGACTTCAGGACCCTGAAAATTATAGTGCAAGGAATAAAAGGTGTTCGAAACTCCAGGGTTTCATGGTGCAAAACTTTAAATTTGAAGGTCATACTTTGGGACCCTGAGATTTTGAGATTCTGAAGCTATTTAATGAGTGCATTCTGGAACTTTGAGATACCAGTATTTAAAGGTCAAAAGGTCTACAATGAAGCATACTTCGAGATCCTAGGGTTCCAAAGTTTATGAAGAACCAGACTCGAGAATTATGGTATTTCGAAGTTTATGAAAGAGCATTTTCTAATTCCTTGGAGGTTCATGATCAAGAGATTCCTAAATACTTCGAACACAAAGAAAACTACAAACCCTAGGGTATGGAAAACTCGGATGATTTAAATTACAAACCCTGAGTCTGAATGATGAAAAACTAACCTAAGAGACCAAAAATTAATTCCCAGGGGCCAACGCATCAAAAAATTGACTTATTGAAAAAAACAAAAAGAAAACCCTAATCTAATAGGTACACTAAACAAAGAAAACCAAGACAAATATAAACGAAACAACAACGAGAAAACATGAGGGCAAAGATCCTACATTGACAACAAATGAAAAGGAAGACAAGGAACCAAAGCCTAGGAAGACGCAACCTCAAATCTGCTAGAATCATCAAATGCTCAAATCTCGTGGAAGGCCAAATGCACAAATGAGGAGAATGAGCTAACACAAGATATTTATACCCCTTCAAAATATGAAAACTAAGGCTCAATACAACAAAATCTAGGGTTTTGGGATCCCAAGTTTCCGAGCTCACACAACTATAATTCATGATAAACCTTAGGGATTCGGGTTTCCAAAACTCCAAAAAAAACAAATTAAATAAAGAGAACTCAAGACCCCAAGATTTTGGGGTTTTAAGGCTCCAACTCAACAAAACACGAAGAACTCGGGATCCTGAGATTTTAGGGTTCTGAGGCTCTAAATAAACAAAACACAAAGAACTTGGGATTTCAGGTTTTGAGGCTCCAAACAAGCAAAACAAAGGCAAAATCGAGAGCCCGGAATCCTGGGGTTCCAAGGACCAAGGCAAACAAAGAAACAAACTTAAGGATTTTAGAGTCTCAGGGTCTCAAAAATTTAAATGCTAATGAAAAACTGGAAACTTGAAATTTCAAAGACCAAACCAAAACAAAAGAAAAACTCGGGAACCCAGGATCCCAAGGTTCCAAATTTTCAAACTCGAGAACATAGAATTTCAGGATTTCAAAAAATAAAATGAACAGAAGAAAAAACAAGAAAAGCAAGGCAAGACAAACAACAAAGAAAAAACCCAAGAACTTGGGATCTCGAGGTTCCTAGTTTTCAAACTCGAGAACTCAAAATTTTGGGATTCCAAAAATACCAGAACAAAATAAGACATAACAAAAAAAATAAACTCAAAAAACTAGGGTTCTAGGATTGGAAGGAGGAAAACCCATTGAACTCGAGACTTCGGGATCCCAAAAACAAACAAACAAAGGACAAGAGAACAAAAGGAGGGGGGAACAAAAGCAAAGAAAAAAAAAGGGACCCAAATTTTGTCAAGTCAAAATAGAGGGGTGAGTATGCAGGGCATAACAGTTTGTCCATCAGTCTGTAGATGACATGTTAAACTGAATTTCAAGTTTGTCGTCATCTTCTTCCATAAGGTTCTTCAAAAGTATCTAATGAATTTAGTATCTTGCTTCAAAATTATGCAATTAGATAATCCATGCAATTGAACAATTTCCTTGAAAAATAGGTCTACAACATGTACTGCATCATCAATCTTCTTACAAGGAGTTAAATGTGCCATTTTTGAAAATCTATCTACTACTACCATTACTAAATTATGTTCTCTTTGTGTTCTTGGTAACCCTAATATGAAATTCGTGCTAATATCTTCCCAAGGTCTTTCTGGTACTGCCAAAGTTTTGTATAATCTGATATTTTGATTGGTTCCTTTTGCAACTTGACAATGTTTGCAACTTTGAACATTCTTCCTAATATCCTTATACATCTACGGTCAAAAATAGCATTCACTCACCAAAGCAACTATCTTATCAATTATAAAATTTCCCGCTAAACCTTCACTATGCTTTTCTTTGATTAGGTTCTTTCTCGTTGAACTCTCCATAATGCACAATTGATTTCCACCAAACAACATGTCTTCTTGAGTGTAGTAGTCTAACCACTGTCTTTTATTTTTCATTACCACTTCCTTACATGATTTCCACTCTTCCTAAAATTCAAGGTCATCTTCATACAAATGCTTAAGTTCTTCAAAACCCAATACTTCCATTCTCATTTATGCTAGCAAATTCCTCCTCCAGCTCAATGCATCTGCAACTTTGTTTGACTCACCACTCTTATGCTTCAACACAAATATGTAACTCTACAAGAATTCAACCCATCTCATATGTCTCCAACAAAACTTTTTTTTGACTATTCAAATATTGTAAAGTTTGGTGATTAGTGTAAAACACAAATTCCTTGGGCAACAAGTAATGTCTCAACTTCTCCAAGGATTGAACTATGACATAGAATTTTTTATCATACACCGAATATCTTTTTCTGGCATCATTAAACTTATCAGTATAATATGCTACTGGTCTTCCTTCTTGACTCAATAAAACTATTGCATTTCCACTAGCATCACAGTTAACTTGAAATACTTTGTTAAAATTAGGAAAAGCTAACACCATTTGTTTTGTCACTTTTTGTTTCAATAGTTCAATTCTCCTTTGTGACCTAGATGTCCACTTGAAGTATTTCCTAACTCCCCTTATTGTCTCAGTCACGGGTGTGCAAATACTACTGAAATTTCTAATGAACTTCCTATAAAAAGTAACCAACCCATGAAAAGATCTTACCTATCCAACATTTACTGGTGTAGGCCATTCAACAATTTCTCTAACCTTCTCCGTATCCATCTTCAATCCCTCTGCATAAATTACAAATCCCAAATATATAAACTTTATTTTAATGAAAACTACACTTCTTGATGTTTATCAACAACTTCTCTTCCCTCGATCTTTGAAATACTTGTCGAATATGCCATAAATGTTCTTCTATAGTCTTACTAAAAATTAGAATGTCATCCAAGTAAGTAATAACAAATTTACCCAATAATTGATTTAATACCTCATTCATTAGCCTCGTAAAAGTACTTGGTGCATTAGTCAGTCCAATAGGCATCACCAACCATTCATACAATCCTTCATTTGTCTTAAACGTAGTCTTCCATTCATCTCCTTCTTTGATTTTGATATTATGGTATCCACTCTTCAAGTCAATCTTGGTGAAATACTTTGCTCCACTTAGACAGTCCATAATGTCATTCATCTATACTCCACAATGATCTTATCAATTGCTCTTGAGTCAGTAAACATCCTCCATTCCTCATCTTTCTTTGGTGCAAGTACGATAGGTGCCACACATGGTCTTAAGCTTTCTCCGATCAATCGCTTCTTCAACATCTTTCCTACTTGTCTGTTCAACTCTTAATTCTCTGTTGGTGTCATTTTATGTGTGCCTTGTTTGGCAGACTCACTCCTTGTATGAGATACATATGATGACTAATACTCCAGACTAGTGGTCATTCAAATGGAATGTTCCTCGATACAATGTCCTGGTATTCTGTTAGCAACTTTGCTATTTCTCCCTACGGTGGTTCATCCTCTCTTTCGGTATGGTTCTTGGCTTCTATATTGTTGGATTTCTTTGGAATCAATTCAAAACACATATTTTCATGTCTTAGAGCTCCTAAGAATTTTCTACCATCGACCAAACAGATTTTGGTGTTACTGCACACTTCATTTTTCTCTTCTTCTTCCTACAAAGGTATCAATATATGTCTCTTGCCATTAGATATCATAGTATAAGTATTCCTTCTCCCATCATGAATTTCCTTCCTATCATATTGACATAGTCTCTCCAACAATAGATGACATGCATCAATCATCATAATATCACACAATACTCCATCATGATAAGATCCAATATGAAACTTCACCCAACATTGTTCACTTACTAGTAATCTGTGTTTCATCTTGAATCCATGCTATCTTATAAGGTATCAGATGATTCAATCTCTTCAAATTGACCCTGGTCACCATTTGTTCTAAAACTAAATTGTTTATACTACCACTATCAATAATGACTTTGCAACATTTACCTCCAGATTTGCATCTGGTCTTGAACAAACTCCTCCTTTGGGGCAGCTCCTTAGTGTTCTCTTCTTTCAATGAAGCTTTCCTCATCACCAGTGACTCACCTTTCTCTAGTTTTCCAATTGAATTGGGTGATCCAATAGGTTCTTCTTCTACATAGGTTGTCCTAGCATCGTGTTAAGTTCTATTACTGATACTTTTTTGATAAAAATCAAATGCTTTATGTCCTTCACCTCCATGCTTGAAACATGTTCCTCAGATTAGTCTTTTCTCTGATCTAATTCCATTTCTTCAATATCCATGATTGTAAAATGAATTGTAGCCTCCTTTGTCACATCGATAGGTATTTCTATCATATTTTTCTCTATGGTATGCATTGCCTTCTTTTTTATCATTTTGGATAGGTTTATCTTCTTTGTTTTGCTTAGTGAAGGGTCATCCTTCTCCATATTATATTTTGCCTCTCTAAAATCTACCTCTTTCAGACATTTGTCTCTATTCAAACTTCTTATTCAACTTCTCCTCTGCCTTCAATGCAAATTGATATGCTTCCTCAACTAGTGTTATTCTTACCATACTCGGTTCTTCCTGAATATTTGCTTGTAGTCCATTGATGTACCATGCAACCTTTTCTTTACTTTCTTCATTATGTCCAACCCTAATAATCACTTTGTGGAATTCCTCAATATACTCCTTCATAGATTTCTCCTTTTGTCTTAGGTTTTGCAATCTTTTTCAACAACTCAAGCTCAAATCAACAGGTTTGAATTGGTTCTTCAGTTTTGTCACCATCCTATTCCATTTTTTAATTTTCTCTTTTACTCTCCTATTCCTATCCAAATGAACTTCTTTCCACCATAAAGTAGCATGACCTTTCAACTTAGGTTTTGCAAATCTTTTCCTTTTCGTATCTTCAATTTCCTCTTATTCAAAGTATTCTTCCATGACATTTATCCAATCAATCAATTCCCCAGGGTTTAGATTTCTTGTGTAATTTTGAATTTAAATTTTAGGTTTTTAACTAATCTTCAAAATAGCTTTCGTCATCTTTATTTGATCTAATTCTTCTTTCTCTTCTTTGGTTCTTTAGAATCATCTCAGACTAGTTTTGCTCTAATTCATCATCACTTTCACCTTCTAGTCTAGGGTTTAAGTCTCTCTTTCTATCATTTTCTACAACATCCAATAACACTATCATCTCTCTCATCATTTTTGTCATTGCATCCATTCTATCAACAACATTTTCTATAACAGGTATTCTCCTTGGTGACATCTCTTCGTTGGCTCCAGTGTAGCTGCCTCAATCCAACAATCTAGCTACAAGGTCTCAACTGCCTCACAATCAATTATTGGTTGACAACACTTATAGATTGCCTTAGGTCAGCAATTTGTTCACTACAAGGAATGCCTCAACTCCGCAAGGACTCAAATCTTACTCTGGTACCACTTGATATAGTCCTAGATGAAGGGTCAAGAACAAGACTGTCCAACTGTGCAACATATAGTCAACACAACATAAATGAAACACAAAAATAACACTTACTAAGCAAGAAGATCAATATATTTATCATTAGCAACATCAATTGTATCATGTGAATTGGTATCTAGAATAACAATGGGCTCATAGGCTTACCATAAGGCATTATACATGGCGCATTAGCTTAATCACAGTCCCATGAACTGACAAAACTAAACTCTCAATGTGGATGTTATATCTCTATGAATCTACCTATTGGTTATCATGAATGGTTACAAAGAGGCTATTATATATGCTTTACAAATTTTGGAAAGGATCTACATCGGCCTCAAACATTTCAAACCTGAAGAATGACAAAACATGTAGGTCGGCCTCAAAATACATTGTGGAAGGAGAAAATATAATGAAAACCATAGGAAAGGATTCCCCTCTAAGTCCCAAATGTCTTGAACAATGCTCCAATCATATCCGCATGCCACATGAAGGGTCTGCAAATGAACTGGCACCACCAACATAGAATGTTCTAGCAAATGAATGAGCTTTTAGGCATGATAACTTGATGAAAAGTAAAATATACTTGGATATGATGTATATGACCATGTTTAGAGTGTGAATCTAGATCTGCAAGGCACGAAGAATATTCAAAATAATGCAGAGAAAATACCAAGGCAGTTACAAACTCAAATGCAATAAAGAAAATATTTCTGGTTGATGTGGGATTGCTTGGTAACCAAGGATGCTCCTGCATCAATCAGAGATAAGCCTTGGCACATTTAGCCACTTTATCTCTTTATACTCACATGCTTATTCCTTATTTTACATGCTCATTGTGCCCACATAATGTTATTCATGGAAATTTATTAAATATGCTCATTACACTTATATGATGTCATTTATTACTATCCATGAATATTTATTAAACATATCTTTGTATGGTGATAGTTTTTAAAATTATTAAATGCTTGACATGTTATTATCATTTTCCCTTACGTATGGAATTACTTACCTCCGTTGTAGACAAATTTTTAGAGGGAGCATATTAAATTAGTGACATTTCTTTTTGAGTGATTGTAGTGATGCAACTATGACAATTATAATAATTTTTTTGTACCAAACACAACTTTATTATCATACTAGATGAAGTACATTCTCACGTAGTTAGAGACCTTTACAATGCTATTTATATAATTTGATCATAGTCCATACCCATACAAAGCCCTTTTAGATTTTCTCCACTTGGTTTTTATCACATTTAATACTGAAGAATGATTAACAATATTATATCCCCCTATAATTAAAACAAAATAAAGATAGCATATATTCACTAGCAAGCAAAATATAAGAATTTGATAGAATTTTAATATTTGTATTCTTGATATTTAAGATAAGGAGTTTGTTGGTGTAAATAATTATTCATCTTGGATATTATTACACTTTACTTAGGAAATTCATTTCATAGTAGTTTGGGTATGAGACACTTGGGTGTTTGTGCCACATTGGGATAGTGTGTGTAGGAGAATTTCCACCTTTTATGGTGTGATCTTGTTGTTACACTCCACATTCAGTGGGTGATCCACCTCATGTGGAATATTATATTGTTTCTCCTACCTACCCACACCTATTTCCTACCTACCCTTGTTTCTTATTGAGCCACATGTCATGTTTGTGTGCTCACATATCCATATAGCCTTGCCTATATAAGCAGGCTCATATTCATTGTATGTATCGATTGACGATCCAGTTGATCAGTATTTTCATCTTGATAGAATACAATTTATTTCTATCATCTATTTTGTTCTCTCTTATTTGTGCTTTCCATTGCCTCTTGATCTTGGCAAAATCCCACATGGTATCAGAGCTGGTCCATGTCTCACAGAGTTGAAGGACATGACTATTAATAAAAGGTTCTAGGATGCACAAATTAAGATGATAAGTGTCTTAAAGGAGAGCAATTGATTATAGGACTAACTCAACTATATGAGAAAAAATGTTAAGCAAACTCATCTTGATGAGGGAGATATGACACCTAACTATTGTTAATCAACGTGTTGAATGTGGTAGAAAACTAGTATGTGCTCCCATCAATCAAGAAGATGAAATATGCTCTTAGTGCTTAATTTATTGGAATAAACAAACAATGTTTACTTTATCAACTTAACATAAGGTGTGAGGACGCAGCTAAATTGGCTCCAAAAAGTGCGTGTTATTGACTTTTTTGAAAAATCAAATCCACAGTTTGTTCCGCCGATCAGGATCAAGGTTCTGTAATTGTCAATTAACATGAAGGTTATGCAAAAATTGTACTTTTTGATGACTTTTTGGAGCTAGTTTTAGTTGCGACCTAAGCTATGATATAATTAATTACATAAATAGTTGTAGTCCTCTCAACATAGTCATGTCTTTATCACTTTTTGTAATATGAAAATCTCACATTCTACTCTTTTTACTTCTTTATAAGAAATACATTGAGTTGTAATAATGCTCATTTTAAAATGCTTGAAAATGCTATTCATTATGAATTTTTCTTTTATGCTTGCAAGTACTTGAAATGGAACATTCATGGCAAGAAGAGTACATCATCCAAACTCACGATTCATAACTTTACATAAATCTAGTATCATTTGAGTATTTGAAAAATAATTAATTTCTAACCTGACAACTTGATTTTACTTTCACATGTATTTTTATAGTAGCTCACATGTAAATCAAAGTGGGTGCAAAATGTGATAGTGAAAATTACATACTCATGCCCTTTTCCCTTATGCTTTTGGACCCACAACAACTAGGTTGTCTTTAATACATCAATTAACATGAGAAATGGTATACTTGACATGGAAGTTGGCAAATTATGTCATTCATTCCCAAATCCTACCATCACACATCATTAGATTCCATCTCGTTCCCAAATATTCCACTTGTTTGCCATGAGTTAGATACATTCAAGTGTGAAACCAATCTAGATTAGTTTAGTGTTTGCAAAATGGACCCCCAAAATTATAAATTTAAAATTCAAATTCAAACATTTACCACCTTTTTAACTTGATTACTATGAATTAACTAAAGGATATATTTTTTGATTTACATGTTAGGGCGGTGTATTTAAAGACTAACATTAACAATAATGAATTATTTAGGTAGAGGGAATAATATCTTGAACAAATTTATGATTTTTATCATAAATAGATATTAAAATATATTATATTACCACTATATCACCATTCTAGGAGCTTTTTGGATGCTTGCTTGATGTTCTTAATATTGGTTTATTGCCACCAAATTGGTCTATCCAAGGATTTGACTAAGAAGAACCAGATCCTCACAATCCAATAACTTAACTAAGGCGTTTGTAAATATTATCTATCCTTATACAAATCCATATATCAAGAATTGTGAGAATAAGTATTAGACTTTAAAATTATGCCATATTAGTTTGTGAGTTAAGCCATATTTATGCATCATGTTCTTGATTCTAAACTCACAAAAATGACCTCAAATAATATTTGATTAGATTTACATGCCAACAATAGAGAATGAAATCCCAAAACCTTAAAGATTTATTGACATTTGAAAAAAGATTGCTACATCAAAATCAACACTTAATATCCATACATTTAATTTAGTATGATTTTTTAGTTTAATCATAACACATATTTTGATTATCAATCTTAATTCTTAAACTTTAAACATTTATTATTGTATAATTAATTCTACAAATACACAAAATAAATTAAACTTAATTGAAAAAAGAGATATTAAAAACTCATTCATTAAAAAAAGATACAAATCTCAAATCTAATGTTATCTACATAATTCTTGAGTCTATTTTCCATGGATCTTCATGGATCTCTATGAACTTGGCTTCTTAACCAAAAACAATTTGTAATTTAGTTATATGAAAATGTAACCAAAGACAACTTGTGATTTAGATATCTACTACCTCATAGTGTTGTATATAAAGAAAGAGAGACACATATATATCTCTTAATATTATAAATATTATTTGATTACATTTCGAGCATCTGTGTACGGTAGCGAATTAAAAAGAGCGGGAAAGCGCAAGAAGAAGTCTGAAATTTTTTCTTTTTAGACGACATTACAACACCTGTATATCCTTTTCTTGCAAAATCCAAAACTACAGCAACTAATTTTTCAAAGCAATCGACATGGAGAGCTCAGTCGAAGCGACGCAAAATGCAGTGGAAGATTGTCTACTGGCCATCAAAGAATCCAAGGTAATCTCCTTCAATATTTTATAAGAGTCGGTCTTTTTGATTGTTTAAGATTTTCAGTTTATGTGAGTAGCTTTTAAATTATTTATATGAAGTTACAGGAAAAGGAATAAACTAGCGCAAAGTCTTCTTAGTTGTCTAGGATTTTCAGTTTATTTGAGAAGCCTGGAACCAATTACATTGAATTTATAAAAAAGAAATAAAAATGAAAAAGGGGCAATGCATATCTGTTTTTACAGGGTTTTCAGTTCATTTAAGAAGTTATAGATTCAGTTTCATGAAGTGACTTGAAATCCTTATGCTTGCCGCTCGGTTGGTCTATTCTTTTTTATGGCAAGGGTTTGTTGCTAATCCTTGGATACTATCGGCATCATGATTTATCTTGTCTAGGCTAAATAATTTGAGGCGATTGCTTAAGTGTTCGTTTGGATTTATTTAATTCTATTGAATTTGGATATTATTTTTCACGTGGTTATTTTTGTTGAATGGAATTAGCTCAGGGAAAAATCATGGAGAGCTCCAGGGGGAAGCCTGATGTCTAATTTCAGGAGATACGTTAAAGTGTGTAAACTGGATAAACTATTGCATCCAATTTATAGGGTGTGGGCTATCACAAACAGGCGAAGTTAGGTTCAATTCTATGATGAATTTGAGGGTGGAGTTTCCATTCAATCAAGGCAACTAAGGTTAGGTGTAAATAATACTTAGCATTGATTTGATATAGGAGATACATTTATTCATGACAAATAAGCAGAAGGTCAGAATTTATAAGAACAGGGAAATTTAATAAATGAAAAAATACAGCATTATTTATTTGGAGGTTGGTTGGAATCCATGATGAATTTGATGGAAAGCTCAGCTTTGGCCATGGCAACTAAGCTTAGGCAAAGAGATACTAAGGGTGAATTTGATGGAAGAGATGCTCGTTGGTCATGGTAATTAAACTGAGGGTTTTACAAAAAAAAGATTTCCACATTATTTTATTTAGAGGTGGGTTGCCACTCGGTGAATTTAGCAAAATTGGTACTTTTTGCCATTGCAGGTAGTTATTTTTGATAGAAGAAAAGGTAAATTTGATAGATGGGATATCCCTTGATCATGACAACTAAAAGTAGAATTTACCAAATAAAAAATTATCACGTTATTTACTCTAGAGATCGGGTGCAATTTCATACTGAATTGTGCAGAATAGATGCCCTTTGGTTGTGACAACTAAGCTTAGGCATAAACAAGCAGTACATTTGACCAAAGAGATATGAAGTAGGGTGGATTCCCTTTGTTGTGGATACTATGACTAAGGGTTTCTCATTAAATAAGAATTCACCAAATAAAAAATTGTGGCATTATCTTTGGAAATTAGGTGCAAGTCCATTTTAAGTTTGGTGAAAGAGATATTCTTTGACCTAAAAAATTAAGCCCAGGTGAAAGTCAAGGGTGGATTTATGTAATGTCCCTTTTGGGATATTCCTAAATTTTGCCCTAAAATCACAATTCCAATAAAAAATAAGAAATGTTATACATTTTAGAATATAAATTTACCAATTGAAATGTCATTTAAGAGAATTCTCAGTTCAGGTCATGCACACAATATTAGTCACTGGAAATTGACATTAAACCATAAGTCAAGATAACATCTATTTTGACTAAGCATTAGTATGCATCATGATATCATATAAACATTATTCATATTAAAAATCTAATTAAGGCAATTGCCACTCCAATGCAGATTCCCACAATGATCTCATTAGGAATTATTTGAAATGTTTGCTAACTGCAATCTCAAGTTTGGTCGCTCTTGTACTGCGAGAGCATGGAAGGTGGGTTGCCCTTCCATCCCTTAGTTCACCTTGGAGGCTGGCCGTCCTCGTGGATCAAGCCCAAAAGCATGGAAGGCTTGTCTTCTATTTCACCTCTAAGGCACTTAGATTACTCACATAGATTAATAATTTTCGCAAGTATCTCTATTGCACAAATATAAAAAAATGTGCCTATAATTCTACTATATCCATGGATTTGTCTTTGGTCTAGTTGCTGCTATAATATATTTATTTCTGCTCTAACTCAGTTCTGATTCCTTGTCTTATTGTTAAGACTTCACGAAAATCGTCTTATTGTTAAGACTTCACGATTTTCAGTAGAAACTAATACATTCAGCCGGTAATTATAAGAGAAGATGACAAGGCAGCGATCCTTTAGAAATCTACATCAATGCAGCGATCCATATACAAATTAGCATGATAGCGAATGGATTAAGGATATGATAAGAATTGTGTTTACATTGACAAGTATTATTAATATTCCTTGATGAGGTTAGATCACATTAACCATTATTCGTTAGAGGCAAGGGACATATGATTGAGTCACCACTTTTGCAAGGAGAATGTTCGTGGGAAGAGACATACCCTTCCATCCAATGAAAGGGATATAATGCAGCATACCAACCATTCAAATGAGCATCGAAGATGAAGGATTTCTCATAGGTAGACATACCTGAGTATAAGAAGCTGATCAGGTTATCTTGAGGCAATATCTAAATTGTGCATTAGCAAGTAATTGGTATGCAATAGAATTTATGTTATTATACATCTATGCTCTCTAATGTATATCTTTACCAAGTTATTAATGTTTCTTTAATTAATAAGTTAGTCTATTCTTTATTCCTACAAGCAATCATTGCGGGAATGGATGGAATTATGTTAGGGAGAGGTAGTAGATGGGTTCCCTTGAATCAAGTAGGCCACCCCAAGGGATGGAATTATCAAAGATGGATGTTCTTGCCGCTTGTGGGCCAAAGGGTGAGTTGCCTTAGTTGGATGCTCTGTGCTCTTGGGCTGAACAATCTTCCTCAATAACCAGGGTTCCCTCAAATTAAGTAGGCCACCCCAAGGGATGGAAATATTGAAGATGGATTTCTTGCTGTTTGTGGGCCAAGGGGCGAGCTGGCTTAGTTGGATGTTGTGCACTCTTGGGCTTAATTGGGTTGAACGATAATGGGGCACCCTTTGTGGCTTTCCTCTCCGAACTCTACTTTGGTTGACTATGGGAAATGGAACTATTGATGTTTGATTTGTAAAGGTCAACAAGCTATTGCATGGTTTATTTAAATGGGTTAAGAAGATTATTACACACACACACGTGTGTGTGTGTGCATTTATATTTGTTGTTGGATCCCTAACCCCGAGGGAATATAAAACTAATAATGAAATTGAAAAATACATAATACACACATAGATATATCAAACTTAAAAAATAATTCTATTGCATTCATTCTTCGTTATTTTCTTACAATATATTTTTGTATATATAGATTTACGAATATAATTGAAATCTTCAACTACAAATAATCAAATAACTAATCACTCACACACACACACACACGTGTGTGCCTGCGCATTTATATTTGTTGTTGGATCCCTAACCCCGAGGGAATATAAAACTAATAATGAAATTGAAAAATACATAATACACAAAGATATATTCCTCAATAACCCGGGTTCCCTCAAATTAAGTAGGCCACTCCAAGGGATGGAAATATTGAAGATGGATTTCTTGCTGTTTGTGGGCCAAGGGGCAAGTTGGCTTAGTTGGATGTTGTGCACTCTTGGGCTTAATTGGGTTGAACGATAATCAGGCACCCTTTTTGGCTTTCCTCCCCAAACTCTACTCTGGTTGACAATGGGAAATGGAACTATTAATGTTTGATTTGTAAAGGTCAACAAGCTATTGTATGGTTTATTTAAATGGGTTAAGACGATTATTACACACACGTGTGTGTGTGTGTGTGTGATGCCGTTTAGGACTATGCCCAATTCTGATTGTTTTGTTGCAACTTCGAATCTTTGACAGCGAGAATTTGTTTAAAGTCTTTTGACAATTTTGAGGTTTTATACCTTTTTTTGGTGTTTGATGCTTGAAGTTGAAACCAAAACGAAATGTAATTGCAATACATGAAAGAACTAATACTGAGATAGGAACTTAGATATGACTGATTTATTGACAGCAAATTATCAAACATCAAAAATTAGATATAGAAACATCAGAAGCCAAAATTGGCCTACCACTAGTCCAATGCTTGTCCGGATGAGCTTCTTTATTTGACTAGAATTGAGAGTATGCTAACAGGAGTGTTTCCACCATGCACTAACAGCTCCAGTGAGCTTTATTATGCTTACTAAGAATTACCAAAACAAATTTAAGGAGGAATCTGCATATCCCATGTGATTTCTTGACTGATGCCAGGCACAAACCTTTGAATTGTATTCTCTTTCCCCAAAGAATTATACGTACTGCCCACACAAATGATTTATTTGCCAAATAAACTAATGGAATGCTGTCTTATTCAATAATTATGAATTCTGAGCCAAAACACTGTAACCAAACCCTTGTAATTATTTTTTTGTGGTCCCCAGGCAAAGGCAGTGGTACGGCCCAGCTGGAATGGTACGGCCTGCAATAAATATTACTGAAACTTTTGAAGATGGCCTGCAAATCGCCCAAATATCATAAAAATTGAAGTTGAAGTCCTACAAATGAATCGCCTCCTTGAATAAAAACATCGAACTCCAAAAGGGGCATCTCCAAGATGCCAAGGAAACTATATCCCTCCAATTGAGCGCCCAGCCATGAGGGTAACCTTCATCTTGTAATTTTTGACCACCTTTTAAGTTATTATTTGCCTAGGGAAAAGGGTCATGTAACTTTTTAAATAAAGTTACTTATTAATCATATAGTAACATTATAAGTTACTTTTATAAACTTTTTCTAAATTTAGAAAAAGTAACTTTATAACATAAAATTATAAAGTATTATTATTAAGGTCCACCAATGCAAAATTTGTCTAAGTATAGGTCCCCTTTGGCTAACCCATCATCTCCCAACACCGAACTTCACATGTGGAGATGGGCGACAGGTGAATTTAATCATCTGGATAGCATCTAGGGAAGTGGGGACATTACAGATGGGTGACAGGGGAATTTAATCATCTGGATAACATCTAGGGAAGTGGGGACATTAGTGTGTGTGTGTGTGTGCATTTATATTTGTTGTTGGATCCCTAACCCCGAGGGAATACAAAACTAATAATGAAATTGAAAAATACATAATACACATAGAGATATATCAAATTTAAAAAATAATTCTATTGCAATCATTCTTCGTTATTTTCGTACAATATATTTTTGTATATATAGATTTAAGAATATAATTGAAATCTTCAACTACCAATAATCAAATAACTAATCACTCACACACACATACACATGTGTGTGTGTGTGCGCGCATTTATATTTGTTGTTGGATCCCTAACCCTAAGGGAATATAAAACTAATAATGAAATTGAAAAATACATAATACACATAGAGATATATCAAACTTAAAAAATAATTCTATTGCATTCATTCTTCGTTATTTTCTTACAATATATTTTTGTATATATAGATTTAAGAATATAATTGAAATCTTCAACTATCAATAATCAAATAACTAATTACACACTTAATGTTCATTATCCTTCATTCTCCCCCATAATGACATTAGGGAAAATAATGGTCATTATTCTATCATTTCTCCTCCATAATGACCATTTTGAAAAAAAAACCTCCAAAAGATGTGCTGCAGCACTATCACCATTCTTCAAGCATCAATGCATTCGAGTAGGAGTCACTCTTCTAGTGGTTACTCCAATGAGGACCATACATGGCCATCTATTCGCAATTCCCTGCAATCTCAAAATATTTATCAAACTGAATATCAATAATCATGGGATCTATCTTACAGTCCAACCACAAATTTGCAAGTTTTAGGACCAAACAATATCCAAAGTAATCACTAACAATGCCACAAAATCAACAACTCTGCAAAATATCTGAATCATACAACATTCATTTTTGTGAAATTTCCACTTGAATCTGTTATACACATACCAATAAACAACTACTTTGCAAATAATAATTGCATTAACATCATCAAAACAAATCATAGAAATTGCTTTTGCCAACTTCACCTTCTGTAGACATCTCACACGACAATGGTTTCTTTTTCATATAGGAATATTTATGCTTGAATAATTTTTTGATCATACCTATTACCTTGTTCCAACTCACCCCATAACTCCATCCATAATCCATTTTCATGCATCTTGACAGAGATTCATTCTTCAATTCATTGTTTCAACATGTCTTTTTACAGTGGTTTTTCAATCCACATAGACTACAAGGATGTGTTGACGTGGCTAAAATCGTATCGCTACAACTCTCTCCGGCCAACACAGAATAGAATGTTCTCATTGAGTATCCTATCTTGTCTTGTATAAGGAAGCCCTAATGCTGTTTTTAATCGATCAAAGGGGACAATCTCAAGGTTCCAAATGTCAGTTCATGACTGCAGGACAGCTCAACGGTTTGATGTGTTTTGTTGGGAACACAAGGGACCTTACGTTTGCAACAAGTTGGTCTGCATCCTAAGATGCTGCGGGAAAAATAAATGCAAAAGGATAGGGTTAAGAGACCTAAAATTAACAAGATTGGTGTGCGAGTAGACGGATTCAACACAACCAATCCCTGCTTGGCCAGAATAACTCACAACCTCGCAAGAACGGTGCAATCTTCAAGGGGACTTAGAAGATATTCAAACTGCAGGTGCATGCCTAAACACCCAATTCTGGCGCAACTCAAACGGACACCTGCAATTGAACTAAATCCATCAAATACCTACTCACCAAAAAGGATCTATCTAAACCTGTTGAAGGAAACCATGCAAACAAAAGAAAACCAAGATAACAAACACCATATCTTCAATGTTCATATATTGATTTTGGCTATCATTACAACAATTTCTGCAGTAGTTCTACTCTATTCTTAACTACTAAATTCTAACCTTCTAACAATCTAACCTGTTCTAACTGTCTAACCTTCTACAAAAACTCTAACTATCTGACTGTTTAATTCTAAAAATCTAACCCTTTACAATGAGAGGCATCCTGCCTTTTATAGATTTTACAATTTGAATCGATGGCCAGGATTGACTACATCCAACAGTCCTGATCTGCCTTCTAGAAGCTTGACATCTTTAACCCATGCCTATTCAATTCTCAGTTATCCTCCAACCATATTCTCAACTACCGACCAATATTTGACATTAATTCGGTCAATCGAGTAGTTGGAAATAACTGACTTGTGTCCCTTTGTTTTGAATGCATTAGGTAGGGCCCACAGGCAGTTGTTTTTTCACAATAAACAATTTTAATTTTAAAACTGATTTTTTCGAATTTCTTCCAGCAGTGCATTTTTCTGAGAATGCACATTTTGTAGCATTCTGTGTTCTTGGTCTTCAATCTCGTTGGTGGACTTCAACTTGTCGTCTGGTGATGGCGCGCTTCCCCACACTTGGTTTTTTGATCCTGCGCTTTGCAGTGCGTTCCTCATTCTTGCTTCCTAGCGTCGCTCGCGATTGCGTCTCCAATTTACGCTTCAGGTTGACACTCTAGCTTTTCCTGATGTCATCCTGCAAACAATGAATTCCACTTTAAATAATCATTTTGAAAAATTAAATAAATTAATTTGTCAATCAATTTAGGTAATGTCGGGCTCTGTAGTTCAAACGCCTCCTCTCTAACAGTGAAATTCGACCATTAACTTGGAATTGTTGAATGTGTATAGCTTCGGTCGGAATTAACTGATCAAGCCTATACAATTCAACAGTCTAATTGGCCGATCGGCCTTAGACGATTGAATGATTGTTCTTATCATTAAGTTTAGACTCAATCTTCATATTAGTCATAACCTTATAACTGTTATCTGCTACATCTATTATCGATTTAATAGCTAATCGATTTCTATTATGTATTAATTGATTATTAGTGACCGATGATGATCGGTTATATTTAACTAATGGCAAATTATGTGTTAGTTAGCATTCCTATTCAGTAATGAATTGATACAGGTTTTCTCTAGCCACCACTTTGTGTTAAAGGGACACGCCCCTTAAGGAAGTCCGTGGATGTCATACTTATAGGTAATATGATTTACTTAGAATGTGATGCATAACAAATAGCAGTCGATATTATTGTGATAACAGATAGTAGTCGATATTGTTGTGATAACATACAACATCAATATCATTGTATTTACAATAGTCAATATCTTTGTGTTTACAACAGTGATCTGCAATACAATAAGTTGTTATATTATACAGAATATTGTGTGATCTTCATAATTATAATTTAAATTACCTATAGATAAATCTGATCCACTTTAATAGGAACGAGCGAACTTTGTTTCCTTTCTCCCAAAATACAATTAAAGGCCAAAATTTTGTTTTGAACGCCCTCTTATTCGTGGTGAAACTTGGCGATTTCAACACATTATGTGATGTTGTCTTCTTTAAATATACCCTTTTAATGAATTTCGGGCTCCTGAGCCGAAATGCACGACTTGGGATTGTGCCTCAGATTTTCGGTTAGAAAGACCCTTTTTGGAGTTTTCGGCCTGATTAGCTAAAATGCTTGATTGAGACTTTGGACGTTTTTACCCCATTTTGGCACTTTCGGCCCATGGGAGGATTTTGCGAGCTTGGAAGTTTTAACTTTTTTGGCTTAGAATGGGGGGGAACTTTCCCAAGTTGTCCTCTAAATTCGGCCTATTTGGCCGAATTGTGTGATTTGAACCTTTATACCCTTTTTGGGCGTAAATGGGTTATTGCATGAATTTATCCCTTTTCTTTTTCGGCCTACAAGCCAATTTTGTGAGCTTCACCTCACATTTCAGCCTTTTAAGGCTCTTGGCGTGATTTTAGAATTCTTTCATTTTCGACCAAATGACCCGAAAATGCGATTTTAGTCTTTTGAAGATTTTCGGCCAAATGAAGGATATAGCGAACTTAGATGTTTTTACCTTTTTTTTGGCCTATTGGGATGAAATTTGCGATTCCTGGCATTCATGTGATTTTTGGCTTTTTGATGAATTTGCGACTTCGGGAGGAAATGTACGAGTTTTGTGCAAAACGATCAAACCCTTATGTAATTCCAATATCCACGATCGCGCAGTCATTTTTGGGTGTTTTGGTGAGAGTGTGAATTTGTTTCTCTCAAAACGAATAAAAAGGCTGAACCTCCTTTCCCTTTGCGTTGGCATTTGAGGCTTGGAGAAATTCGCGACTTTGAATGAAAACGCGAAATCCCCTTTGTGCGATTTTGTTTCAAGTTAAAGTGCCCTTTTAATAAAATCGGGCAGCTTAGATGAGTTGCGCAACTTTGTTTTTTGGTTATGATTTGGGCATTTGGATTATTTTGCGCGATTTTGGTAGTGTTGGTCATTTTCGGCTTACAAGCCGATTTTGCAAGTTTTAAGTGTTTTGTCTTTCGGCTCAAAAGCTTACTCTTCGCGATTTTTGTTTGCTTCTTGCGAACTTCGGCATCTTCTATGAAATCGCGTGATTTTTGCTTTGTTTTTCTCTTTGTGATGTCGGGTTTTCTCGGGCCCTAAATATGCGACCTCCATTCGACCTATTTGCCCAAACTTGGCAAATTCGGGCCTTTAGAGGGAATTGTGACTCATGAATTTTGGTTTGAAATGGTGACTTTAACTATCCCTCACAAACTCGAAAGAAATGCCGAATTTACCATTCGCCCATACACTTAGAAACTTGGCCTTTGGAGGCTCGTTAACAGAAGGGATTTCATAGGAAGATGAGTGATTTTGTTTTGCTTGACCTGAAACTCGAGATTTTGGATGCTTTTGTTGCTTCACTTGGTTTACACAATGAATCGGACCTCTGAAGATTTTGTCTCCTTTGCCCCAGTGACCTAACAGGCCTATTCTCTTTCTTTTGGGAAGACTGCAACTAAATCAGGGGGTCCTTGTCCAAGACGGGGTGGGTTGTGCAATACGCACAACAGGATGTAAATACCAACATTTATCCTTTGTATGCTCTTTCTTGTTACGATGAGAGAATTGGATTAATTTAACATTTGTAACATTATTTCCTTTACCTTTGACATACCTTAGGCCTTCATACTTTGGCCTCATTGTTGGCTCAATTGGTTCTCTTATTCTTTGTTCATTATTTCCTAATTTTTGACCTTTATAACCTATTCTTTTCATAATTTTTAAACCAACATTGGCATTAAAACAACTAACAACATTTGCATAATCACATTTTTTAAGATTTACAAAATTGTCAGTTTGTTCACAAATAGCTTTAGCAAAATCACAATTACCAAATGAAGAACATAAATCTTCTGTGCCACATGAAACATCACATTGAACCAATAGTTTTGATAGACACTTATTGCATTTTACTAATTGTTCATTCTCATCTTTCAATGTTGAAATTTCTTTCATTTGCAAATTGTTTTCGTCTTTTAATCTCTGTAACTTTTCTTGCAAATCATTATTCTTTTCCTCGACATCATCAAACAATTTTATTTTGGCTTCTAACTTTTCATTTTTCTCATTAACCTTATCTAATTCTACCATAAGATTAAATTGCATTCAACAATTGACATTTTTTTTCTTCCTTTCTTTGATAACTGTTATCATATCTGCATTGTATTTCTTCACTTTCATTAGTTCTTCTTTTAAAACATCCATTTCACAAATTAGATTTTTATTTTCATTTTTCACTTTTTTTCCTATCTTCTCCATTGAAACAAATGATTTCAACTGAACTACCAAACATTTATTAAATAACCTTTGAAGAGATCTGCAAAAGGCTAATCATCACAGATAAAACACCCACTGTCAACCACAAAAACATATTCTCCTCCAAACACAAGCTTTGACATTCTTTAGCTTTCTCTTTTGTTAAGTACCGTGAACAACTACTTCAAATCAACTGCTACAACAGGAATTTTTCCAACATCAAAAGGAATATAAACACAGTAACAAAACTGAAAACACAGGAAAATGTATTCTGATTGGTTTCATGTATTCTCAGTAGTTTAATTCCTACATACATCCAATAACCCTCACATCCAGTAACGACACTTCTCAAAAACAAACATAAAAATCACTTTTTATCCCTTATAAAAAATCCTATCACCTCTATCATCAATATTTAACATGCAAATGAACAAATTGCCCTTTTTCAAACAAGATTTCATATATAGTTTGGGAGATTAAAAAACTTATCTGCCTTTTGTTGTGTTGTAGCACACACGCCCCATTGCAAATGGGGACCCCTCTTTTTTTTGTTTGATAGCTTAGTCGTTTTTTCTTAGTTGTCTTTAGCTTGGCAATAATTTTGATCTTTTAGCCCTTTGGGGAAGGTAGTATTGTCTTGTTAGTTTGGGAAGGGTGTATTGAGTGACCCTTGAAATGACTTAGAGTGCAACGTCTTGTCCTTAGGTATGATCAAGCAAGGAATTTAAGCTCAAAATCCATGAATGAGATATTCAAGATTGGGATTGAGGGTGAAATTGTGAGAGGCTTCACAAAGCAAAATGTTGTCAAGACAAGTTGACAAGAAAGTGAAATTTGGAAATGCTAAGTGTGGATTTAAGAAGGAAAATCCAAGGATGTCATATCTTGACAAGGAAAATTCTTTGTCAAGGCTGGATTTTCCGACCTTAATAGGAGAGAAATAAGGAAAATTTTGTGAATTTTGTTTTGGATAAAGTTTTCAATTTTCAAGTGAAATACTTGTTTGAGATATGGATTCAAAGATGAAAATCCTTGGCTAAATAGGGAATTCCAAAATTCAAAGATTAAATCCATGATTGAAGTATGCAAATTCAAAGTTTAAATGTTAAAAATTTAAAATCCTAAGTTCAAGTGTGGAATTCCAAAATTAAAATATGAAATCCAAGTTTGGAACATGGATTCTCACTCAAGTCCTAATTTTCCTTAGGCAATTCATGGAAATTCCTTGACAAATTCACCATAGTATTCACTTGTCCTTGCACAACTAGGATTTGCACCTAGTAGTCCTCTCACCCTCACAAGTGATCATACTTGTCCTTGACCACATGCTAATCCTGCCCTCTTGTCCAAGAATAAGGTCTAAATGCGCCCATACTAGTCCATGCTTGGGGTGAAAGAGCACTTGGAAAATCCTTGTCAACCCTTGTTTTGCGCGCTCTAGTCCAAAACTACCCCTCAAATGTGCCCTCTAGTCTGAAACTCCCTCACAAATGCGCCCTTTTGTCCTTGGAGGCATGTAAATCCCATAGGCGAGAGTTTAGGCAAAAATCAAGCAAGACGCTAAGAGGTCGGCCTTTATCAAGGGAGAGGGAATTACGATATGAGCACCTATATATGTAAGGTGGAGGGAGGTCATTCTCATAACAATTCAAAGGCAATTCCAAGCGAATAAGGGCAGACCAGAGGCAATTCAACAGCAACAAATGCAAATTAAAGTGCTTAAAATCAGAGCTCAAGTGAATGATTGAATATTAACATGATATTGGAGGCTGGGAGAAGAAGATTTCTGGAGAAGAACATGCAAATCAACATACAGATCTGATTAAGTTTCCCTTCAATTTCTGGTTCTTAAGCATCATTTTTGGAAAGTCTTAAGTTGTAAGGTGTTAATCCATAACACAGAGGATGAAATCCAGTGAAAAAGGTGGTGTTGTTGTTGTGAACAAAAGCAATTCATCATTGACAAGAAAACAATCATTCACATCGGATGTGAGTTGTTTTCTTCATCATTTATGGAATTCCCAGACCTGGAACATCATTTCCAGATTTGAAACAGAATTCCAAGTGTCACTTTCAGATTATAAGGAGAGTTTATGGGGCAATTTTGGTGAAGTCTTGATGTTATTTTAAGATAAAATCTGTCACTCTATGGGAGGAATGATTGTTATGTAATTTCTTTTAAATTTTTTAGCATAAATTAAGAATGCAAGATGTTCAGCTTTCATTGTCTTATCATCAATATCTTGCATTTCACTAACTTAGGGTTTCATTTACAATCATGATTTAAAGTGTGCTCTCTCTTTTCAGGATTGATGTATATGGTGAACAATGAAAACATGTTTCAACAACAACATGAAGAAGACCAAGAATCCAAGGAATAATTGCAAGGATTGATACAAGGAGGTGGATGGAACGAGGAAGGGGACTTAACAATGCAAGAGAGGATTTTTCGAAGCGTATGGAATCCAAGATGAGGGAGCATTTCAACAACATTACTTTATGATGAAGGATTCTACAACGACCTTGAATTTCCCAAGGGGAATCCAAGTTCAAGGTGAAGGACTCAACAAAGTCAATGCAAGATGACATCAAGATGCACAAGCACAAGACATTACAACATGAAGAGTGTTACAAAATGGAGGATTGCTCAACTATGACAAGAAGATCAAGACAAGATGATATCCACAGAGAAGGATTCCAAAAATGAAGGACTACTGTGTAGATAGAGAAGAACATTCAAGGAGATGATGCAATTTGAGATATGAACCATCACAATCAATCAAAAGCTAGATGATGTTGAGTATTAGGAGATATTGCCAGAAATACAAGGAGATGAAAGTTTACAAGATAAGCACGCTGAGGTGGCGTTTACATATCTTCAACCAATCAAATAATGATAAGTCAACATGTCTAGATACATTGAACCTAACTCATGGACAAGTAGACGTGGAGGACATTATTGGCCCTTCATCTAAAAGGACATATATTTAAGGACTTGTAATATTTTCATTGGAGGATATTAAATGTAAGGTGGTAGTTATAACTACCTCCACTTAGGGTTTCATAGAATTAGCTTGGTTGTTGATTTAGAATCAATTTGGGCCCTTCGTTTTATAACTCAAAGTCTATATAAGGCTTGGCCTTTTCATTTGTTAATAATAGAAGTTAGGAGAAGCAATTACAAGTAACAATAGGAGGAGGAGATAAAAAATTGTTGCCAAGACTATGTTAAAATAAATACACAATTTTCATTGAAGATATGGTGGACCTTTATGTGATGTTTCTACATTTTGCATGGTTTCTACTTCTCAAGTTTTAGTTGAAGTTCATTGATTTTGATGGAAAAATGTGAAGATGTTTGATGGAATTCTGGTTCATACTATTTGTAGTTTGTTAATTGTAAATTGCAGTGCATGGTTAGTTTGAACCTAATTTAGGACTACTTTGATTGTGGATGTTCATTTGGATTGCACCTGTATTGGGTATTTGGAAGAATGTTTACAATATGAAAATCCTTCGTTGCATTTGGAGATTGCATTAGTTTTGTGCAATTGTTTCCTCATGGTGAAGCAAAGCTTGATTTAAGGAACCCATTTATCTAAGTGCTACCCATTATTATCATTGTCCTTAGGTTTAGATTAGATTCTCTAACCCTTATCTTTTTGTTTTTTTAGAGGTTCAAGTCAGTCTAGTATCCAAGTTCCAGCTAAGCATAAGTCCTTTTGTGATATCAACAAATCACATATTTTCACAAAGTCTATCCAATGTAAAGTCGCATTGTAAATGTTGGGGCTCCCTTATTTGATCACATTGTTTAGCATTTGAGGTTTCCTTGTTCAAGAGAGTGTAATGCCCCTTCCTTCGAGTGATCACCTAGAGGAGATTATTAGCCTATTTTATTCCCGTGGGCTAATTAGATTGATGCAAGGGAATAAATTAATTAATTAAATGTTAAAAAGTCCTAAGTCCGTGGGATTATTTATATTTAATTAAGTAGCATTTGGTCATACTTTATTTTATAAGGTGACTTTATGATAATGTCAATCACAAATTATAAAGTAAAGTCACTTTTGGAGGGAAAAGTAAATAAAAGAAAGAAATAAAATAAAGTATTACTTTCAAAAAGGAAAAGCATTATAAAAGGAGGAAAAAGTGAAATGAGGATTCATTCTTGAGTTGTTATTTTCAAAGAAACTTTTCCTTGAGAGCTTGAGAGCTTTCGCTTGCAGGTTTAGAAAACCCTAGGACAGAAACCCTAGAGGTTTTGACTATTTGGACAGAAACCCAAATCAGCCCACTTGGTGAATTCATCTTAGTATTCACAGTTGCACATCATTGATCAATTTTCATGGAGATTCGATGATCTATCTTGCGGATTTTCAGAGGGTTTGTTATTATATATATGGGAGCATTTCGGGTATGTGTTACTTGATGGCATTAGGCATCTTCTGATTTGTAACAGCAACATGTATTTGTTAACAACAACATGTGTTTGTAAACAGCAATACATTTCTATATCAAAGAATACCATTGGCTTATTTAGATTTTGTGTATTACATTGATCGATTTCCTTGAAAATCTATATTGTTCATCTTGTGTGTTCAATCTGCATGTTTGCATGTTGCAATATTACATTATGATGAAACAAAACATGAGAAAAAACAAAAACCCATATCAGATTTGAAGCAATATTTGAGTCTAGGATATTTCAGTGGTATCAAAGCTGGTGATCTTGCCAACATGTTAGGGTTTCAACAATGCATGTCAGATTTTGCAGTTGCATGTGTGTCAGATGTTATTGCATGACAATTGGGTGAATACCTAGATGATTGTATGTTAGTTTAGGAGCAATTTATGAAGAGGGTTAGCATTGCATGTTATTTCGGAGCAGTCTTGGTTAGTAGATTTGCATTGCATGTTAATTTTGTGGATACCTAGATGGTTGCATGTTACTTTTGATCAGTTTGTGAAAGTGGGTTATGTTGTCATTTTATGACACCTTTGGTCCATCAGGGAGAACCGATCAGAGATACGATCCATGGACCAACGCTGCCCCAATTGATTAGGGAGAAGAGCAATGGAATTAGGAATTGTGAAGTTTTGTCTTGTTTGGAGGAAGTCCCTTCCCTTTGCTTCCTTTTCTTTCATGTTCTCCGGAACTCCAAAACCTCAAGGTTTTGAGGTTCTTTCTTTTTGCCTTCTCTTCTTTTCTTCTTCGAACTCCGGAACCCCGAGGTTCCGAAGTTACCTCCTAGTCTTCTTCCCTTCCTCGGAACTCCGGAACCTCGAGGTTCCGAAGTTCCTTCCTTAGCCTTCCCTTTCTTTTCTCCGGAACTCTGGAACCCCGAGGTTCCAAAGTTTCTCCCCTTGGCCCTTTCCCTTCTCGGAACTCCGAAACCCCGAGGTTCCGAAGTTCCTTTGCTAAGTCTCTCCTTTTCCTTGCCTCCTCTGTTCCTTAGAACTCCGAAACCCCGAGGTTTTGAAGTTCCCTCTTAGTCTTCTTCCCTTCCCCGGAACTCCGAAACTCCAAGGTTCCGAAGTTCCTTCCTTAGCGTTTTTTCAGTTCTCCGGAACTCTGAAAACCCGAGGTTCTGAAGTTCCTTTGCTAGGTCCCCTCTTTTCCTTTTGCTTAGTCTCTTCTTCCCTTTCGCGGAACTCCGGACCCCCGAGGTTGCGAAGTTCTTTTCCTTGTCTCCTTTCTCCTTCCCGGAACTCCGGAACCCCGAGGTTCCGAAGTTCCTTCCCTCCTTGCCTTTTCTCTCTAGTTCCTCGGAGTTCTGGAACCCCGAGGTTCCGCAATTCCCTGCTGCGTCTCTTTCTCCTTCCCTGAAACTCTGGAACCCCGAGGTTCCGAAGTTCCTTCCTTGTCTTCCCCACTTTGGGAACTCGAGTTTCCAAAGTCTTCCGACTTCCTTCCAGCTTGCAACACTTCCGGATGGCGTGATCAACACCCAAAGCTTTAAATGCTTTGACAACTTTGGTGACTTGTACACCTTTTGTGGAGCTACAGGGGTGCATTTAATGAGTTTTGCAGGATTTCCATCAAGGGAGGTACAAGGCCATGCTTGTTGTGGTAACTTATGTCATGTCTGCATGCTCTGACTTTGGAAGGTCCGTCAATCCACCCTTCTCAGGGTTGCATTTTCAGGGTATGGCTAGGTTGCTTGCATGTACACAATTTCAGGTGCATGCACTTCCCTGGACTTCTAGACTGACATTTCTCTGCACACACAGGGGTCATGATCACTCTTGTAACCAGTTTTCTATATAAAGGCTATTGTTGCCGGGAATAATCATTATGTTATGTTGTCATATTATGTTTATGTTGTCGTCGGTAATAATGAGTTACGGCGGTTAGTTAGTTAATTGTCCTGAAGGGCAATTGGACGCGACGATTGGTTGCACCCCTTTGGGTATTATATATTGTGTACCTTTCCTTCGAAGTGGCATCATGATAGTGGTACTTGGGGTTTAATATTATAAGCACTTGATGTACATAGACTGTTGAATTAATACAGAGACTGGTTATTTAATATATTTCCATTATGTTCTGTGCATTTACTTTCTCAATTTAATCGTTTACCTATATGAGGCAAACATTTGGCGTCGTTGCCTAGACATAGTTGGGAAAGGAAGGAGCGGATGGCGTACGGACACGATGGGCCTACTCGTCGGTGAGATTAACCCAGAGGCCGACGCTGCGCAAACGGAACAATCGTTGTGGGACGCAGAGCGTGATGGCAAGAGGCGAAGGGGAAATTGAACCCTGTAATAATCCCTGCACAATGGTGAGATAAATTGTGGCTGAAAGGGAAAATAATTAAAAAAACAGTTTTTTTTTTGTGTACATGGTGTGTGCTTGCTATCTACGGAAGTGATTTATGCCAAATATACTAAATAAGGACAAAAATAAAAAGATACAAAGTGACAAATGGGAAGTGGCACAAAGAGCGTTGAATCTTAGACAGCAAATAGAACGAAGGCGTAGGCTAAGGCAGCTTGCTGAAGGATGACCGGTGAGGGGTTGCTCGAAGGGAACCCAGGAGGTGTCACGGAGGTTGCAGAGGTAGAGATAGACGGAGAGAATTACACTCTCTACACTGTCATAGGGTTGCCCGAAGGGAACCTAGGAGTGATGGAGGGTGTCGAAGGAGAACTCTACAGTTTGCCAGAATACCACCGTAGGGTAAGAAGTCGCGAAGAGTTGGTGGAACAAACAAGGTGAAGTCTAAACTTGATCGACGCTACCAGAGACCTACTAAAGAACTTGTCCAAATCGGAGGACAATTGGAGGGAGACGACCGAAGGTGACGGTACGGCCGACGGTGCCGAGGGAGCACAAGGGTACCGTATGGGAGGCAATTTGTTCGGTTCGAGGTCAACAACCTTCTCCAGAGGACCCATGAGTGGAGGGTCAGGTGCGGGAGGCGGAGGCAGAGGATCAACTTTTGTATGCTGTGTATGTTTCCTTACCTTCATCATAGGTGTATGTTTTGTGGCTCTTCTGTCATATATGTTGTGTTAATTTATTTTTTAGTGTGACTTGTGGGAAACCTTCTCCCGTCTTGATATTCAGCGAATTCTAACTTCCATACATGCATTGGGGTCACTCATACAACTGAAGTTTGTGCTTCTCTTGGGTATTTCAGTTGATTCTTTGTGTCATTTCGGGTAGGGAGAGAAACAATCTCTTATCTTGGTGCATCACCTCCTTTTATTTTAAGCATTTCTCTCTTCCTTTTTCCTCTGCAAGTTGTTAGGATAGGCTTAGGAGTAAGTTTTGAAGTGTTGAGTTGGTTCAACACCTGCACTTGGATTGAGAAGGAAGCCGACCTTCTCCGGAGACTCAATCCCCTTGCGCAAGGTCCCACACTTCAGGGTTGTTTCCATGTTTCACAAGGTTGTTGAGTTAATAGCTCAGCAAGGGTGCAAGCTTTTGTGATAAGAATTTTTGGCATCCCTGGTGGGGCTTCCTTTCGATTTTTATGCTAAGGATTTAGTGTTGTTCTTAGTGTTTCAGCCTTTAGAGGCAGCCATCTTTCAAGCACTTGGCGACTGGTCAAAAGTCTAGTTTCTTTTTCATGACTAGTTCCTAACTTTGGGACCTTGGAACCCCCAGGTTCCCAAGTCATCGCACCTCTTGCAACTCCAGAATTCCGGAATCCCTAGGTTCCGAAGTTCGCAACTTCGGAAGTCCGGAACCCCAGGTTCCGAAGTGCCTAAGTCCAGAACCCTGGATCCCAGAGGTTCCGAGGTCTTTGCTTAGAGGTCCACTGCTTTTCACGACTTGTTGCTGATTTCATGCCTAGAATTCATACAAGGGCGTCTTCTAGAGGTAGTTTCCAGTTCGAAGAAGTGTCATCTTCAAGCACTAGAAGGCAGAGAGGTAGACCTTCATTATCACTAGTTCGGGAGGTCAGGGTTGTAAACACTCCATCTCCCAGGTCTCAGTCTACCCCTCCATTTACAAGACCAATACTGTCAAGGGCTCCCACCACTCATATCAATAGACCATTTTTTCACATGGCAAGAAATCAAGTTTTTGTTACCTTCAATGGGGGGAGTCCCCTTATTTTGACTCAATGGAATGATATACCAGTGGCTGCGTTAAAGAGTATACCATACTTTACTGGTGAAATAGCTACTACACCCATTGAGCACATTCAAGACATTGTGAACATCTGCTTCGTCCAAAATATCACTCAGGATGATGTTGCTGTCAGACTCGTAGCCACATCTTTGAAAGGCAAAGCTTTGTAGTGGTATAGAGGGTTGTCGTCTAGCTCCATTCACAATTGGGATGAATTGGGGGAGAGGTTGTGCAATCATTTCGAAGACAAAAGTGATCACCTATCACTTGTGGAGCAGTTGACTATGATCAAGAGGGCACCTCATGAGTTCATAGGAGATTTCAATTTCAGATTCCATAAGACATGAAATAGAATTCCTGCTCCAGTGAAGCCATCTCCAAATCATGCCTTCCTGTATTATCTTAGAGCTTTCAACAACGATATAGCTGTCATGGTACAATCAATGGGTAGAGCCTCTCTACTAGGTGCATATGACATAGCCATAAGGCAGAAAATTGTTTGATTCAGGCTAGGAAGATAGCTCCAAGGCCTCCAATGCCTCTCTTCCCAGAAGCTTCTACTCAACAACCCACCTTGGCTCCTATCCCCATGGCGGCCGCAGGTCAACCATCCACACGCTCTACATCCTCCAATGAGCTCCATGAAGTCAAGGTTCTATTGCAAAACTTTAGCAATGAGTTGGTGACACTAATGAGGCAACAAGCCCAGCATAGTAGGCCCTATCAAGCACAAAATCAGAACTATCGACAGAATAGGCCACCCTTTCAAGGGCAAAACCAATGGAGCAACACTAGGCCTTTGAATAGTCTGAACCCCACAGTTGGAAGCAACTCAAAGGCGATAGTTCCAATGCAAAATAACCTCGCCCAAGAGTAGGATTGGTGTCAACCATGCAATCAGCCACACGACCAAGGTGCATGCCAAAATGGAGGGTTTGTCCAAGCCTTAGTAGTGCAGGATGAGCCAACCACCTTTGGCCAGCTATATGACCCAAATCAACCTAGTGTTGGCACTCAGGCTTACTTGCAAGGTGATTCTACCTTTGTCAATTGGCAGCTTGCAGAATTCTGTGGTATGAACCAAATGAATGGTGAGTCTATGTTGCAATATACATGGTCAAAGAAGAGAGCCGTGGAGGCTGCCTCACCTTCAACATCAGCCCAAGCTCCAATGCCCAATGTAGCTGTCCAGGATACAAGCCAAAATACCATGCAAGGGAGCAGGAGGCAGGAAGAGGCCCAAGTCGTCCAAAGAGCAAAGGTAGACCTTATAGCCTCAAAGGGGCCTCTAAAATCAGCTGGTGTTCCTTTCAACATAGTTGATCAGATGAAGAAGGCCAGCCTCAATGTCACTATGTGGGAGGCCCTTTCCATCCCATCTCAAAGGGATTTGCTTAAAGAGGCACTGAAGGACGTCGACCAGTCAGGTGATGAGGCAGCAATCAACAGAAAGGCAGTCTCCACCAGTTTGGTGCAACCCATGGAGGAGGAAGATTCAAGTAAGATCAGCGAGCCTCCCCCCTTCTATCTCTTTTTAGTCGTAGGAGATAACTTGGTTCACAACTGCATGATAGATTCAAGAGTTAGTAGCTTAGTCATGACTAAGAAGGTAGCTGATCTTCTTGGCATAGAATATGAATCTATGACTAAAGGGGTGGTCCAATTGGATGGCACTTCTATTAAGACAGTTGGGGTTGTTAAAAATTTGAAGTTAACCTTGCATGCATGTCCTGGTTGCACTGTCTTGCAAGACGCATCAATCATCGACCTCCCTGCCTTCTTTGCCATTTGCCTGTCTAGAGACTTCACCGCAAGATAGGTGAGTACTTGTCTTTTGATTGGTCCCACATGATATTTTGAACAAGGTATGGTACCAAGGTTACCTTAAGGGCATAGCCCATTGCACAAAACCACATTGAGCCCTACACACCAACACTATAAACATGAATTGCACTTTGCACAAAGAGGGGGAGGAGTGTACTGTCTGTGACCCTACCACTCTTTTGCAAGAGGTCCTTGATTGCTTGTTGGACGAATGGGCCAATGCTTTTCAGTTTGATCTATTAGCTGAGACTGAAGAGACTGGGCTTGGCACCTACTGTGTCCATGAAGAGGATACTCCTATCCCTAACCTCATCAAGGGACAAGGAGATTTAGAGGGGTTATGGAGCATGTTTTTTGATGGTTCAAGAAACAAGAACGGTGCAGGTGCTGGTGTGATGCTTGTTTCTCCTGAGCAAGAGAGATATTTCTTCTCTTTTAGGCTTCAGGTTGGTTGCACCAACAATGTTGCTAAGTATGAAGCCTTGATCCAAGGCCTCCAACGTGCACAAAGCAGAAAGATCAGATCTTTGCAAGTATTTGAAGACAATGAGTTGGTTGTTAACCACATCTGAGCTCAAAGTATAGCAAAGAACAACCTATTCAAATCATACAAACACAGGGTTTGGGATTTGATTGAAGGATTCGAGGCCTTCAATATCCTGAGTATTCCTAGAGGTCAGAAGAAACATGCTGATAGGCTTGCAGCTGTTGGTGCTCAATTCGACATATCAACGCATGTTGCAAGTGAGAAGGAACAACACATCAGGCTTGTTGTGAGGCCTGCTGTCCTAGACAATCAGGTAAATTGGCAAGTGTTCGAAAGTGACCAACAAATTGTCAACTTCTTGCAAAACGAAGCAGAATTTTTTGCCAAAAATCAGACTAAGCTGCAAGACCAGTATGGAGATCAAATCATGCAACTCAACTCCAACAAGTTGCCTAAAGGTCTAGTTACCTTGGAAAGCATTTTCAACTCGGATGATCAGTTGAAGAAGAAGATGAACTTGGCTGCAAAGAGGGGTGATTACAAGCCAGTTGTTGTTGCCGAGGGTAGTGTTATGCCTTGTACACACTCCCCGTCGTCGCCAGGGTCCCCCTTTCGATGTTTTCTCGTCTCGTCCTCACTTAGGTCCTGAGTTGGGAGTTTTGATAATTTGCAGAAAAAGATAAAGCAATCAGGAGTTTGAGTTATTAAGGAGAAAGGGAGATTCGCCTTGGAGGTTGATCGCAATTTCGATTGCGAAGTGAGAATAGGGTGAACGAGCATAATGTTTTTTCAAATTCGGCTTGAAAGACTAAAATGTAAGACAAAGTTGGTAAAATCGGCATGAGGGCCGAAAATCACCTAAAATTCGAAAATCGGCCTATAAGGCCAGAATGTGAGAAAGTTCGCGAAACTCCCTTCGAAGCCGAAATAATAAAAGACTTGCAGAGTCGGTTGAAGCCGAAAAGGTAAAAGTCTCACAAATTGCCTCCTAGCCTAAAAAGCTGAATCACGCAAAATGTCATTTTAGGCCCAAAAGAAAGAAAGTTCACTAAATCGCCTAAGTTTGCAAAATGTCATTTTAGGTAGAAAAGAAAGAAAGTTCACTAAATCACCAAAGTTTGCAAAATGTCATTTTAGGCCAAAAAGAAAGAAAGTTCACTAAATCGCCTAAGTTTAAAAAATATCATTTTAGGCCAAAAAGAAATAAAGTTCACTAAATTGCCTAAGTTTGCAAAATGTCATTTTAGGCCGAAAAGAAAGAAAGTTCACTAACTCGCCTAAGTTTGCAAAAGGTCATTTTAGGCCGAAAATATTTAAAGCTTGCAAAGCGACCCTTTAACCCGAAAAGGACATTAAGTTATAAATCGCGCAAAATGGCCTTTTAGGCCGAAAATATCTAAATTCGTGAAATCCTCCAAATGCCTGAAAACAACTTAAAGTTTGTAAAATCGGCTTATAGCCCGAAATTGGAAGAGGGAAAAATGCCCAAACATAAAGTCATGAATTTTCTTTAAGAGCCCGAGTTTTCAAAATGATCTTTCATGCCGAAATTTGTAAAAGCTCACAAAATGAGTTAAAATGCTGAAATTGTGTGATTTTATCCCGAATTTCATTCCATAGGAGTTAGGCGTTTTAGAGCAAAGGCAAAAACTTCCAACTAACATCTCGCATTCTAGGCAAATGACCCGAACATTTGAAATGCTTCCAAAAAATCTTCAATAGGCCGAAAAACTCAGAGGGTGAAGGTTATAAAAGAAAAGTGTGAATGCATATTCATTTCATGTCAAATCCCTCAATTTTCAATTCGCGCGCTTAGCATTCTTCTTGCCGAAATCTTTCATTCTCTGCACATCATGCGAATAGTCTTAGGAAGCCGAAAAGTCCTCAAATCACAGAAGTCATCAAAATCGCGCAAAACCCTCGTATAAGCCGAAAATCACAAAGCCGACTTCCAACATTTTGAAATTCACTATTGGAGTCCGATTTCGCGCAAGGCTACTAAGGAACCCGCAAGCAAGGAGATGTCGAAAAGGGAGGTAAGTCCTAAATCGCCATTTAACCTACATTTTGCCGTATTTTCAAGCACATCAAATCGTTCTAAGTTCTAAATCGCTCAAACCCTCTTCTAAGCCGAAAATATTAATTTTGCATTTTGGAGTAATGGATTCAATGTTTGCATTCTTGCTTTCAAAGCCGAAAATCGTAAAGGAGTTAAGTTCATGCGAAGGAAATAGGGCGTAGGTTAAAGAGTCGAGCCCGAGAGGTTTTCCCTTCATCACCGAATTTCAACTGTTTTTGGTCAACAACCTATCATATTGCTGCAAGGTAAGATAAATTCGTCCTTCACATGGTTGAAACGATCATATTTCTTTTACTTAAGATGGACTTGCAAAATGAATTGTGAAAATTTAAACTTAAACCTTTGGAATCAATCAATCAATCATTTCCAAAGCACTCTTTTCCAAGTGCATTTTTGAAACAATCAATTTTCAATTATTAGAACATTTAAAGGCTGAGTCGCAAGCCAGAGCGTTCGTAATTTTCTGCCATTAACAATCGGGAGTAACATTTCGAAATTCACTCCAAGAACAGTTGTTAACCAAACCAACTTGACTTTCAGCTTCAAATTGCATTTAGCTTCCAGACAATCAGATTTAAATTGTTTAAATGTCGTGTTTTAGCAATATTTTCAAATTTCGATTACCTCGTTGATCATCAATCTTAATGCTAATGCCGTCTTCTGGTTTTGCTAACCCGTTTTTGTTACCTTAATCTTGTCTCTTAATCCGTGTCCGGTTGCGCAGGATAGATGCCTAAATCAGCGGCTGAGTCCTCAAAGGCACCTAGCACAACTGGAACATCTCGGATTTCCAAAGTTGACATTCCCCGCAAGGTTGAAAAAATGAAGTACCAGTACCAGGGAGGAGGAGTTAGGGAGTCGAAGGTCTAGAGTCTGTGGGAAAACAGAGGAGACACAAACCTAGGCCATATTGATATTTAGGATTTCAGGAATAGAGTGTACTCTTTGAATGCCTATGGCAAGCCCAGATGGATGGAGAGTGGTATTGCTCAGGTAGTTGGTTTCCCTCCGGTTGTGCAGAATTATGAATTAGTGGTTGAGGCTGCTAGACATTATCAGCCGAAAACCAGATTAGTGGTATTGAAGGGCATGGTACTAGTTGATTTCACGCTTGAAGCCCTTGGGGAAGCATTTGATATCCCGTTTCCCAATGATCCCATTGCCACAACTATCGATGAGGCTCAGGTTGTTTATGACATGAATCCTGCTAAGTGCAAAACATTGATAAATGAAGAATGGTTCAAGGAGAGAAGACCCCTAAGCACTAGAATCAATAAAAAGACCCCCAAAAGCCATTTTCACAATGAGTATGGTGATATGGTTACCCTACTCAGCCGGGTCATGGGACTTCCTCAATCCAATCTCTTTGAGGAATGGGTGTTCTACTTCACTGAGCAAGTCTTCGCTGGGAAGTCTATGTTCGACTGGGCTTGGATAATCAGCAACAATATTCATACACAACTGGTTGAGCTTGAAGAAAAAAAGTACTTTGCCATGACTTCCTACTTGGTCTACATGTTTGTTTGACACCAGCCGTTGACGGGATTAATTAAGAAAGGCGAGATTGGGAACGGGCCGAATTAGGTGAAGGTATACGACTGCTACCCTCAGTTGCATTACTATGTGTTGATGTGTCTAATTTCGCATCGCTGTAAACTCCATCCGGCCAATGTAGAATAGAATGTACTCGCTGAGTATCCTATCCTCTTGAGATAAGGAAATTCCTAATGTTGTTTTTTTGTTTGATCAAAGGGGATGACCTCAAAGTTTTGATTGTCAGGTCTTGACTGTGGGATTACTCAGTGGTTTGATGTGTTTTGCTGGAAACACAAAGGGGACTTACGATGAGATGAATAACTTTCGGGTGAGTTCGCTGAAATTTAACAGTCTTGTTATCGGTTGATTTCAGTTGGATTAATACTAATTCAGCTGGAGTGTGGGTTTCTTCTTAGTAAAAAAAGGGAAAAAAGAAGGATAGGGAAAAGAGATACAAAAAATCTGACTAATTAACTAAGATAGCATGTTCAAGAAAAACATACAGACACCTCCAAATAACCAGATTTAACACTATCAGCTATTTAAGCACAATGTTTGTAAGAATCTAGTGTGATCTTCAAGGAAAACTAGATTTTCATGCTATTAAACATAAATTCAGAATTTTAACATTCCTTCACTAACTGTTTAATAACCGAACTGAACATGTCTGAGGGTTCAGATTAACCATGCAAAGGGAATGACAATCAGTCAGTCCTTAATGGTATGAACAACGAGGATTCTATCAGATGTTTATCCTAAAAATGCTATTGAAAAAAATAAAAGACATAACAGAATAATTTAAATGGTGAAGAAGGAGACCATGCACTCACAAAGAAAAGAAATGAAAACAACTTTAATTTTCCATTAATCCTGTGTAAATTTCGCCAGAGCTTCAGCAACAATCCTTGAACTTCTTACAAAAATAAGGGAAAACCAGTTCCTTTAAATAGATTTCCAAAAATAGATGAATGGCCAAGATTTAAACTAAACAAGTGGCCCAGATTCATTTGTACAAAATAGTACCCATACCCATAAATGGAAGGTAAATATCAGCAACCACCCAAAGGGGAGCAATAACTACCTAAAAAAGGTAATTAAAAACTATCCATAACAATTCAAAAAGTGCACATGCATAGAGTTTAAAGTTTACAGTTGACTTGGCAGTAAAATATGACCTTTTGGCCAAAAAGTGCTTTTTCAAATTTAAAAGAAAAATGCATTTTAAGAAAGCACTTTTTCCTTTCTAGCTGCATATCCCTTTACTAAAAATTCATCTTCGCCATGCAAATACTCTTTCCAAAGGTCTCGACCTGCTGCACATTCTTCACGAACATACTCTTGAAACCCGATGCACAACTGGAACAACACCGTGAACTGAGGCATAGGAGGATGACGTATCTTATATTGCATGCCTTCCAGATGACGATCTACGTGTTTCAAACCACCTCTCCAGTCGGAGCGATGAGCTTCAAACCACAAAATGTCCGAATACAACCCACTGGCAAACTCCAGGTTCTCTGTGGAGTAGGCGATCTTATCCATCCTCAATCTCTCCTCCTAGTCCGGCTGCACCTGGTCATCGGACAAACTATTTTTCCAGCCCAGAACCATTGATCGGAGGATCCTGCCACCAAGGTCCCTCATGTTCCTCTGAATTTCCTGGCCTGTCTCATGCTCTTTGCTAATGGTGGCCTTTGTGTCATTCTTCATGCTGATGGTCTAGTACCATTCTTTAAAAGTGCTGATGTTATAGGGATCCAGGATGGCGGACAATGTAGGAATCTGCGAATGGGTCCAAAAAAGAGCCCTCATGAGGGGGAGAGTTGTAGCAATGGCCTCATGAACCATGAGGCACTCTCGCTTTATTTCGAATAGTTTGACCAAAATGGTCTCTCGGTGGTGGGCCATTTCTTTACATCCTCAATGATTAGCTCTCACCTCTCTTTAATGCCTCGCATCCATTCCTTGACGGCCTTGGTGGTATCTCGTACTCCTTCAAATTCTGTGATGGTCCTTTACGCCGATGCTATAGGGGGAACATGGAATTCGGGGGCATTATGCAATGGTCTCAGTAGTTGATCAATGTACCCCTCGGCTTGCTTAGCACGAATTTGATACATGTCTTTCTCAGCAGTTATCTCTTCGAGTTGCCTGAGCATGTTTTGCATGGAGTCCTTGAACTCCTCCCTTTCTTGTTCCTTGGTGGCTCGTCCGATTGGGACGGTTGTGATACAATAATCAGCTAGTGTAACTTGATCTGTTGGCTTATCGACAGGCGGGATGGCGATATGGAGGGTATGGTTTTTTTGTTCATCCTTGGTTATTCGGGAATATGCTTTGGGCTTTTTCTTCCCTTTGGACTTGGTGGCTGCCTTTCGTTGAGCTTGAGCAACTAACCAATCTTGAGGTATGGTCTTTCCGGATGCTGTGGTTAAATTCCCACTCTGCTCTTTAATTTTTTCAGTTGGCTCATTGCATATTTGTAGTTGCTCTGTTACAGGAGGAGTCAAGGAAGTGTCAAGTCCTTTGCTTGCAGCTCAATTCTCTCCTACTTCACTGAACAATTGTCTGGTATCTTCATCTGATGGTTGTTCTTCAGTCCTATCAGGCTCGTGGGTCTCATCTGTCCTTTACTCTCCTTCAACAATGGTGTCATCCTTGGCGGTACTATGCAATTGCAATTCATGATGGCTCCCCTTGGTGGGTTCATGCAATTCAACCCCTTGAGTGGACAAAATTTCTCCTTCCTCAATTTGATTCTCAGGTTCGGCAGATTCAATGACCCTCACTTCTGTATTTATCTTGTCTTGTGCAGGAGGATCATTAGCTCCGAATGCATCAACATCGCTTTGGGAAGGTGGATCAGGTATATAATCTAGTTCAATTACATCATTAGATGAACTGGGGTCTTTTGATGATGAAGTGACCGCTGGTCTCCTAATAGGGATCTTCTCCCTTCTTGTCCTTTTAGATGTTCGAGTCCCTCTGCTGGCTTTAGCTTTCTTCCTTTTTTCGGGCTTTTCAACTTCTTCCTTTGGTGCACTCGAGGTTCCCTCATCTTCAGAGGACTAAGAATCAAGGCTATCCATCATATGGTAGGTGAACTGGACTCCCTCATGAATTAGCCGCTCAATTTGCTGGTGCAACCACTGATCAGTGTACCTTCTTGGGGTTGTCGTGACTGCCTCAAAATCAGTGATTGGATCCTGTGACCAATCGATGCCTGGCAAAAGATGTCTTACTGCTTCAAATTCTTGGACTTGTAAGCAATTTCTTGAATCCGTTAACTGATCCGGGACCCGACGGTATTCATAGAGCTGCATTTGCTGCACACTTAGCCTTGAATATTCGCGCTGTCGGACTTCATAGTCATCAGAGCAATTCTTCCAATAATCTTCAACTGACTCCTTTGCTCTGTAGCGCCTGCCGTAGGCTCTTTTCGCCATATTGTCATTATCAAAACATTTCCTTGGGAAATGTTCCTGTAATCCATAGGAGGCTAGCTCAGCAAGGGATTCTTCGACATCAGCTGGATTCTTTAGATGGACATCAAGGTTACCTATAATCATAGGGAAGGCGAATCCAGACTGCTTCTTGTCTTTGAGTAAACTGTTCACCGGACATGCTTGCCTTGCAACTTCCAGAAGAACTATTTTGTCGGTTGGATATCGTGGAAGTCGGAAAGGAGCGCCTTCAAAGCCAGCTATTCAGATGTAGGAGAATCTTGGGAATTGGATGAACTAGGAGCCATACCTCTGTACCAAAATGGTAGCTTGCTTTGAAAGCCTTATGTGTAGTCCTCCTTGCATCAGCCTGACTAGGCGCATTGTGAAGGCATCGACACGCTCATACTGACCAACTGCATAGGCAGAGTTGTTCTTTTCCCTTTGAGCTATGTCCTGATAATGTAATCGTGGATAACAATCATACACCTTCACCTGATTGGGCCCGTTCGCTGTTCTTTTCCCTTTGAGCTATGTCCTGATAATGTAATCGTGGATAGCAATCATACACCTTCACCTGATTTGGCCCGTTCCCAATTTCACCCTTCATGATTAAACCTGGCAATGGTTGGTTTCGGGCGAACATATAGACTAGATTGGATGTCATGGTAAAGTACTTTTTCTCCTCAAATTCGACCAACTGGGTATGGATGTTGTCACTTATGATCCGGGACCAGTCGAACTTGGATGTCCCAGCAAAGACCTGCTCTGTAAAGTAAAACATCCACTCTTCAAAGTAGTTAGATTGGGGGAGTCCCATAACCTTGCTGAGCAATGTGACCATATCTCCATGCTCATCGTGAAAGTCGCTTCTGGGGGTTTTTTTCCCAATTCTGATGCTGGGAGGTCTTCTCTCCTTATACCACTCCTCAATTATTAATGTCCTGCATTTGGCAGGGTTCATATCATATGCCACTTGTGCTTCATCTATAGTTGTTGCTATGGGGTTGTTCGGGAAGGGGATGTCAAATGCGTTGCCAATGGCCTCAGGAATGAAGTCAGCGAGGACCATATTCTCAAGGAGCACCAATCTGTTGTTTGGCTGGTAATGCCGGGCAACCTCTACTACCAGCTCATAATTTTGCACTGATGGGGGAAATCCTGTTGCTTGGGCGATGCCACTTTCCATCATCCGCCTAGGCTTGCCAAAGGCGTTAGGGGAGAAAACTCTATCTCTGAAATCCTGAATATCAATGTGGCCTAGGTCAGTATCACCTACATTTTCCTATACGCTTTGAACTTTTGATTCCCTCAATCATCCTCTCTGATACTGATATTTCATCTTTTCGACTCTATGAGGGATGTTTGATTTGGATGCTCGGGATGTTTCGGCTGCGCCAGGTGTCTTTGAGGACTCTACCGTAGATTTAGGCATCTATCCTGCACAGTCGGACGCGGATTACGAGACGAGATGAAGGAAACAAAGCGGGTTAGATAAAAGGGATACGTTAGCACACAAGGATTAATTGAAAACCGAATTTGAAGAAAGTATGATACTTCAGCTAAAGAGCTTGATTGATTTAAACATGAACATCACTAAGCTCTTTGATTAAAAACTTACTTATTTGGCTGCGGTTCAAGGACTTAGGCGATTTCGACTGTTAAATTTACACTTAGACATTTAGGATCAATTTTAAAAAATGGATGAGTTTAAGATTCCCTAAGTCTGAAAAAATGCGTTTCTAGTTAACTCCTAGGAACAGGCTTTGATTTCAATTGCTTTGCCTGATGCTTTTTAAATGGGAAAAGATGCGGTTTAAAGATTTAATCATTTAATCAATTTTGCGTAAACACATCTATCCAATTTTGCATTCATTTTAAATGATTCTAAGAGACGTAAAGCAAACTTACCTGGCGAAATAAATGGTGTCAATTTGCACAATCTGGCTTGCAGGATTGATTTCCTTTGAAATTTGAAAATGCCCCTCTTATGCCGTATGCTTTTGAAAAGACAAATGCACAACTTGCAAATTTGGAATGGAAGAGTTCTGCAATTTCAAACTTTTATGGTTAATTCCCTATGTCTCCTATTTCGCGCGTAAGTTTGGAGAAGAAAATGTAGTTCGGAGAAGAAAATGTAGTTTTGAGAACTTGGATTTAGCAACTTACCTTGGACGGAACTTCAGTGTTTTACTCATGCTGCAAGCTCTTACTTTGCAATTTTAGTGGCAAACTTCGGGAGTTGCAATGCTTTCAAACTATAAACTCTGCGTTTTCTCTTCTATGGCGTCAAAGATGGGTTTATAGCTCTCTCCTTAAACTTAGAACTTCTGCGTGATTTTACCTTTGGCGTCTTGGGCGTTTTGTTATTCAACAAACTATTTAACCTCCTTTTTACCTATAGCGTTGAAAATGGGTTTAAGATCTTTGAAAACCTTCAAACTCAGCGATTTTGCCAAACTTCGAGTTTTTTGGAAGGATTGCAATGTTTTGAAATCGTGATTTTCTTCCTTAGACGTTGAAAATGGGGGGAATGTAGCGTTTTCCACTTAAAAAGAAATGAAACTTCGCGACTTTTCCCTATGGCGATTTTCGGGTTTCTAAGAGCTGCAAATTTCAAAATCGTAACACTTACGCCTTTTTTGGCGAATTTCGGAGAATGGAGGGTTTCTGCAAACTTTAAAAAAAAATTGAACACTTACCAAAAATCGCGATTTTCTCTCGTGGCGCGATTTATCCTCAGGTTGGGAACTTCGGGGAAGACTTTATAACTTTCGCGCTGTTGCCAATACTTCGGGATTTCTAGAGTGATTGCAAGGTTTATAAACTTGTGGCGCGATTTACCCTTGTAAATTTTGGAGTTTGGAGGCTCTTTTGAAAATTTCGTAAAAACCGCGACTTCCTCTTGAATTAAAACTTCAGCATTTTAAGCTATTTGCAAACTTTGGCGTTTGGGTTGCTTTTTCAAACTTTGTCAAAAATCGCGATTTTACCTTAGTGGCCGAACTTCTGCAAAATAGAACATTCTGCAAGGTTTTAAACTTTTACAACTTACCAAAAATCGCGATTTGGGGGTCTTTTTCAAACTTTAGCGCTTTGGAGCATTTTGTAAACTTTTAAAACATTTTGCACTTTTACGTTTCTAATGCAAATTTCGGAGTTTTGGGAGGTTTTGCCAATTTTCGAAGATATTTTGCTCTTTTACGCCTCATGGTCAAATTTCGGCGATTTGGGCACTTTTTGAAAAGTAAAGGGAACTTTGACATTTTTCCTCCATAGTGCGATTTTCGGGGTTTTTGGCTAGTTTGCGAAGTTTCATTTTCTTGCAATTTTCCATTACTGGCGAATTTCAAGGATTTCACCCATTTTGTAAATTTCTTAAAAACCTTTTGCATTTTACCCATTTATGGCGAATTTCAGGGTTTCTAGGCACTTCGCAAAGTTTTGACACTTTAACAGTTTTTTCTCCCTTCTATCTCCCTTTTGCAAAATCGGCATTTTGGGTCCTTCTACGACCTTTGGACGCTTCATCATTGCGGGAATCCTGCAAGCTTCTGCCATTTCTCACCTAACTTAGGCGATTTACAAGTTTAAGCGATCTCTTGGAATTTTAACGCCCGAATGTTAAACTCATCTTGCGGATTCCCGGGCTTCCGCTCATGACTCATCATCTCTTGGACTGATTACGGGCCCGCTCAAAAAAGGACGCGAGACACCTTGTGCAGAACTCAACAAGGCGAAGGCGAAAAGACCAAAAAAGAGGTGGACCCTGTCGGCGACAGGGAGCGTGTGCAACGCACAACACTATGACATTGCCCAAAGAGAGAAGAATAACATCGCATATGCAATTGGTCAATACGAGCGTGTTAATGATGCTTTTACAATGCGCCTGGTTAGATTAATGCAAGGAGGACTGCATATAAGGCTGTCAAAACAGGCTACAACCCTGATCCGGAAATATGGTGTATGGTTCATCTAGTTCCCCAAGTTCACCTACATTAGAATAACAGGCTTTGAAGGAACACTATTTCGGCTTTAGCGTTATCCATCAAACGGAGTAGTCCTCATGGAGGTAGCAAGGCAGGCACACCCAGTAGGCAGCTTACTCAAAGACAAAAATGATTTTGGGTACTCTTGATGCGCACTTCAAAAATTCGGTGCAAGCTGAAGAGTCATTTGCTGAATTAGCATCCCATTGCTTACAGGAACATTTCTCGAGGAAATGCTTTGATCATGATAAATTGGCAAAGAGGGCCTACAACAAGCATTATAGGGCCAAGGCATCAATTGAGGATTGTTGGAGCAATTGTTTTGATGACTTTGAAGTCCGTCAGCGGGAATATTCTAGGTTGAGTGTTCAGCAAATGCGGCTTTATGAGTTCTGCCAGGTCTCAGATCAAGTGACAGACTATGGAAATTGCTTGCAAGTTCGAGAATTTGAAGCGGTCAAAGACCTCCCGCTAGCCTTTGATTGGACTTAGGACCCAATCATAGATTTTGAAGCAGTCATGGAAGGTCCAAGAAGGTACATAGATGATTGGTTATCCCAACAAATTGAAAGGTTGACCCATGAAGGGACCCAATTCACATACAATTTAATAGGTAGTCTCGATTCCCAGTCTTCAGAGGACGAAGGAACCTCAACTGCGCCAAAAGAAGAGGTTGAGAAACCTGAAAAGAAGAGAAAGAAAACAAGGGCCAATAGAGGGACTCGAACATCAAAAATAACAAGAAGAGAAAAGATCCCAATCAGGAGGCCAAAGGTTACTTCGTCATGCAGAGACCCTAGTTCAGAGGATGATGTGGTTGAACTCGATTACATACCCACTCCACCTTCGCAAAATGATCCTGTTGCATTCGAGGCAAATAATCCTCAAACACAAAATGAGCAAGAGGCAAAGGTGAGGATCATTGGCTTGGATGAACTTGGAAATCAGGTTGAGGAGGGAGAGATTGCACCTGATCAAGGGATTGGTAAACATGAGCTCACTCAAGATAGCAGGCATGAGTTGCAACCGAATAGTGGCAACAAAGATGACACCACGGTTGAGGGAGAACAGAAAGGGGATGAGACTAAAAAACCCAGTAGAACTGAAGAGTAGCCATTACTAGAGGATACCCAGCAGTTGCTCAGTGAGGTGGGGGATAACTCAGCCTTCAATAAAGGATTAGATACTGCACCCATTCCTCCTATGAACGATCAGTTACAGATAGGCAACGGGTCAGCAGAGGCCTCTAAAGAACAATGTGAGAATCTGGCAATTGCATCTGAACAAACCATCCCTTAGGACTAGTTAATAGCTCGTGCACAACGGAAAGAGGCTGTATAGCCACCAATTAACTTGGAGGATATCTTCTCTCGAATAGGAGAAATAAAATCCAAAGGCAGGAAAGAGCCGAAGAGTTACTCTAGGATTACCCAAGACGAGCAAAGGAACCGCACGATTCATATTGCTACCCCACCTGCAGACAAACCAGCAGATCAAATTGCATTGGCTGACTACAATGTCACGACCATCCCAATAGGGCGAGCCACCAAAGAGCAATAGAGGGAAGAATTCAAAGATTCTATGCAGAATATGCTCAGACAGCTTGACGAAATGATCGCTGAGAGAGATATGTATCAGGCTCGTGCTGAGCAGGCTGAAGGGTACATAGATCACCTGTTGAAACTGCTGCAGCATGTCGCTGAATCCCATGTTCCCCCATTGGCACTGGCACAAAATACTAAAACTGAATTTGAAGGAGTGTGTGACACTACCAAGGCTGTTAGGGAATGGATCCGGGGCATTAAAAAGAAAGTAAAGAAGATTATTAATGATGTATTTGAAGTAACAATCGAAATATAAGGGACACAGATAAAGATGCTGGAGGTGCAAAATGAGTACACCAAAATTCAAGAGGTGGTTGCCTTAGCTCAACCACTCATGAGGGCTCTTTTCTGGACTTACACTTGGATTCCGACACTCCATTCTATCCTAGACCCTTATAATGTCAATACTTTGAAGGAGTGGTACTAGATTGTCGGCTTGGAGATAGAAATGGCGGGCATCGTTAAGAAGATTTAGGAGGAATGTGAGATGGACCTATCCCATATTGAAAATGGCGGTGAAAATATCCATAAGGCATTGGTCATTGGCTGGTCAGATGCCATGGAGGATGCTGATGTGGTATCACGATGGAAAGCCAGGTTGAAGCCCAATAAAACTGCATACTCTGTGGAGGACATAGAGTGCATTAGCAAGCTGCATATAGACATATTGTGCTTTGAAGATCAACAATCGGATTGGTGTGAGCGGCTAGGGATAGTCGACTCTAATCTTGAAGGCACAAAGTTCAAAATGCGCAATCCTTCTTTTCCCCCTAATGAGGAATTGTTTCACATTTGTATAAAATTTCAAGAGTATGTTCGGGAAGAGCGTGCGGTACACCGGGACATTTGGAAAGGTTGCTTGCATGAAGAGGACAAATTTGTGGAGAAAAAGTCCACCACGGGGAAGGAAAAAGTGCTTTCCTGAAAATATCTGTTTCTTTTAGATTTTAAGTGCACTTTTTGAACTATAAAGTTTCTTTCTACCAAAGTCATTGTAAATTTTGAGCTCCGTGCAAGTGCACTTTTTGGAGTAGCTTTATGTTTGGCAGTTGGTAGTTATTAGTTACTTTATGGTTGGTGTTGATATTTTGCTTCCCATTTATGGGTATGGGCAGCCTTGTTTTAAGGGATGAATCTAGCCCACTTGTTTAAGTTTAATCTTGGCCATTCATCCATTTTGAAACTCTATATAAAGGAGTTGGTTTCTCCTTTATTTCGGGTAGAAAGTTAAAGATTGTTTCAAAAGCTCTGGCAAATTTTATATAGATTTTAATGGATGTTAAAGCTGTGTCATTTTACTGTGAGTGCATGGTCCTCTTCTCCACCCCTTTTTAAATTTCTGCAAACGTATTTAATTTTCAAACAGCTTGTTTAGATATATATTTGATAGAAATCTTGGTTCATACCATTAAGAAATAATTGATGGTTATTCCCTCTGTATGGTTAGTCTGAGCCCAATTTTATGTTAAGTTCGATTGTTAAATTTGAATGAATGGGTGTGAAAGTCCAGCATTTGTATTCAGCAATTTGAAAATTTAAAGGTCCTAGATGATTGCATTGGTTTTTACCTAGTTGTGCTCGTTTGTTGGCAAAGTAATTTCTGGTTATTTTAAGATTTCCGTCTATGTGTCTCAATATGCTGTCTTAGTTAAGTTAGCTAGTTGTTCTTATTACTCTCTATCCTTATCCCCCTTTTTCCCTTTTTTTAAACCCGCAAGTCAAGCTAAAGCACCATCATGTTAAAATAAATCAGATGAAATCAATCTGTAAGATCTTAGGGAACCGGTGCGAAACCAATTCTGTCTAACCATAAGTCATCTTTGTGTTTCCAGCAAAACACATCAACTGTTGAGTTATCTTGCAGTCAAGACCTGACAATCAAAACCTTGAGGTCGTCCCCCATTGATCAATTGAAACAGCATTAGGGATTTCCTTATCTCAAGAGAGGATAGGATACTTAGCATTCTATTCTGTGTTGGCTGGATAGAGTCGTAGTTCCGTGATTTTAGCCACGTCAACAGGTATGTCTCTAAACCTGGGCAAGGTATGTTCCTCAACCGAACAAGAGGCCTTTGTTGAGCTTTGTCAAAAATATGATGACATAGTTGCTTGGACCTATGAAGACTTGAAGGGTTTTGACCCTAGCTTAGCCTAGCATACCATAGAGCTAAACCCGGATGCAAAGCTTGTTAGACAAAAGCAAAGGCCAATAAACCCCAAGATTGAGCCACTAATGAGGAAGGAGTTGACCAAGCTCATAGAAGCCAATATCATCTTCCCTATCAAGCACTCCTCCTTAGTGGCCAACCTTGTCCCTGTAAGAAAGAAGAATGGGGAAATCCGACTATGTGTAGACTTTAGGGACCTCAATAGAGTCTCCCTCAAGGATCACCATCCCTTTCCCTCTATGGAGTAGATTCTCCAAAAGGTTAGTGGCTCAAAAAGATTTTCATTCTTGGATGGGTGTTCGGGCTACAATCAAATTTTAGTCCAAGTATCGGACCAATACAAGACTGCATTTACTACCAAGTGGGGTACCTATGCTTATTGTAAAATGCCTTTTGGGCTAACCAATGCAGGTGCCACGTTTCAAAGAGCAATGGACATGGCTTTCAAGGGTGTATTGGCAAAGTTTGTGCTCATATACCTTGACGACATAACTGTTTATTCAAAGCATGTAGCTGACCAATCTTGGTCATCTTGAGCAAGTATTCATGACATGTAGGGAGTGTGGTGTGTCTTTGAACCCTAACAAGTGTGTATTTGCTACTGATCAAGGAAGATTGTTAGGACACATTGTATCCAAAGATGGCTTGACCATTGATCCAGAGCGAGTGGAGGCTATTCTTTCTTTTCCACTCCCTAGTCACAAGAAGGGATTGCAAAGTTTCCTTGGTAGGATCAACTTTGTGAGGAGGTTCATTTCCAACCTTGCCACCATGGTAAAACCTCTCACCTCCATGTTGAAGAAAAACTTGGTTTTCAGTTCGACCAAGGAAGGGAGGGTCGGTTTCGAAGAGATCAAACAAGTAATTGCTCAGGCCCCTACCCTTTTCAATCCTAACTATGAAAAGGATTTTATCCTCTATACCTTCAGAGGAGAATGCAGCATCTCAGCTATCCTAACACAACTGAACGATGATAATTTGGAGCAACCTATTGCTTTCTTTAGTGAGGGGCTAAAGGACTACGAGCTTAAGTATAGCTATGTAGAGAAGCAGGTCCTCACTGTTGTAAGGGCATTAAAAAAGTTTAGACACATGTTGTCTAACAACAGGATCCAGCTCTTAGTTCCACATGCAAGTGTCAAGGATTTCCTTCTAAACAAGGACATCAGTGAGAAGAGGGCTGGGTGGATAACCAAGGTCATAGAATACGACATCAACATCAAGATCACCAAGCTTGTAAGAGATAGGGGCCTACGTGTACAACTTGTCTCATCTTCTGAAAATACTTCAGAGGTCACCCTTTGTTACAAGAAGATCAACCAACTCGCAACAACACTCAATCCAATTGGGTAAGTGACATGACCACCTTCTTAATGGAAGGTAGATACCCCCAAGGTCTGGACTGGACCAAAACAAGGCATTTCAGGTTGCAGTCTATTCCCTATGCCTTAGTGAATGGCACTCTTTTTTGAAGAGACTCTAATGGAGTCTTGTTGAGATGTATCGAGCAAAATCAAGTCAACAGATTATTAGAAGAATTTCATGATGGCTCTTCAGGGGGCCACTTCTCTGCAAGGACTATGACTATCAAAATAATGAGGGCTGGTTATTACTGGCCATCCTTATTCATTGACTCATATAGATGGGTGAAGAATTGCAAGAAATGTGCTCTCTTCTTTGGAAATCAAAGACTAGCTGCCCTACCTTTTCACCTCATCCAAGCAGATCAACCATTCACACAATGGGGTTTAGACTTTATTGGCATGATAAATCCACCTTCTAGTGCTGGCCATAAGTGGATCTTGGCCGCAACAGATTACTTCACTAGGTGGATAGAGGCAGTTGCATTGAGGGATGCCACTGAGGCCTCAGTGTTGGAATTCCTTGATGGAATTGTGACAAGATTCGGTGTCCCCTCCACCATCATATCAGACAATGCCAAGGCATTTGTTGGAACCCAAATCAGTTCTTGGGTAGTTAAGCATGGTGTATACGTAAAGACGTCATCCAATTATTACCCTCAGGGTAATGGCTTAGCTGAATTTTCCAACAAGAACCTCATCAGGATAATTAAAAGGACGATTGAAGACAATTAGAGGGCATGGCATACTAAGTTGAGGACAGCCTTGTGGGCTGACAAGATCACACCCAAGAGAGCGATCGATAATTCCCTTTCATGCTAGTATATGGGAAAGAAGCAAGACTCCCAACTTCCCTAGAGTTACCCTCTCTTGAACTAGCACATCAGCTAGAATTGACTGAAAATGATGCCATGACGGTAAGGCTAGTTGAGCTGATGGAGCTGGAAGAGGTTAGAAGTTAGGCTATGCATACATTTGAGACTCATCAAGAACAGGTCAAGAAAGTTTTTGACAAAAGGGCGACTAATAGAGTCTTCAAAGAGGGAGATCTAGTTCTCAAGTGGGATGCAGACAGAGCCAAAGCTGGGCGACACTCCTAATTTGATGCTATCTGGAGTGGTCCACATGTCATCACTAGTTGCAAAGAGGCCAATGCATTTCATCTCTCCAAGCTTGATGGCGAAGTTCTCCCAATCCTAGTGAATGGGATTCATCTCAAGCCCTGCTTCTAAAGAGGGTGTTGATGACTATGTAAATATTAGACTAGAAGTTGTTTTGCTTTCATAAGTGCTTGTGCACTTGCCGCTTTCTCCTTAAGAGGGTGTGTGCTCTAGTTTCCAGTTTCCTCCAAGTGATGGCACACATATGTTTTGGGTCTTTTCAATGACTCAATGCCCAATGGATGCTCAAGGCTTCTGGACTTCATGCTTAGCAGGCAAGCATCCCGCAAATTTCGCCAAAAATGTTGTCATTTTATGACACCCTTGGTCCATCAAAGATAACCGATCGGAGATATGATCCATGGACCGGCACTACCCCAGTTGATCAGGGAGAAGAGCAATGAAATTAGGAATTGTGAAGTGTTGTCTTGTTTGGAGGAAGTCCCTTCCCTTTGCTTCCTTTTCTTTCATGTTCCTCGGAACTCCGAAACCCCGAGGTTCCGAGGTTCTTTCTCTTTGCCTTCTCTTCTTTTCTTCTCCGAATTCCGAAACCTCAAGGTTCTGAAGTTCCCTCCTAGTCTTCTTCCCTTATACGGAATTCCGGAACCTTGAGGTTTCGGAGTTCCTTTCTTAGCCTTACCTTTCTTTTCTCCAGAACTCGAGAAGCTCGAGGTTCCGAAGTTCCTCCCCTTGTCCCTTTCCCTTCCCAGAACTCCGGAACCCCAAGGTTCCAAAGTTCCTTTGCTAAGTCTCTCCTTTTCCTTGCCTCCTTCTCTGTTCCTTGGAACTTTGGAACCCCAAAACCTCCCTCCTAGTCTTCTTCCCTTCCCTGGAACTCCAAAACCTCAAGGTTCCGAAGTTCCTTCCATAGCCTTTTTTCTGTTCTTCGGAACTCCAAAACCCGGAGGTTCGGAAGTTCCTTTGCTAGGTCCCCTCTTTTCCCTTTGCTTAGTTTCTTCTTCCCTTTCTCGGAACTTCAGACTCCCGAGGCTCTGAAGTTCTTTTCCTTGTCTCCTTTCTCCTTCCCGGAACTTCGGAACCTCCCTCCTTGCCTTTTCTCTCTAGTTCCCCGAAACTTCGGAACCCCGAGGTTCCGAAGTTCCCTGTTGCATCTCTTTCTCCTTCTTCGGAACTCAGGAACCCTGAGGTTCCGAAGTTCCTTCCTTGTCTTCCCCACTTCGAGAACCCAAGTTTGTGAAGTCTTCCGACTTCCTTCCAACTTGCATCACCTCTAGATGGCGTGATCAACACTCAGCTTTAATGCTCCGACAACTCTGGCGACTTGTACACCTTTTGTGGAGCTACAGGGGTGCATTTAATGAGTTTTGCAGGATTTCCGCCAAGGGAGGTACAGGGCCATGCTTGTTGTGGTAACTTATGTCATGTCTGCATGCTCTAACTTTGGAAGGTCAGTCAATCCACCCTTCTCAGGGTTGCATTTTCAGGGTATGGCTAGGTTGTTTGCATGTACAGAAAGTCAGGTGCATGCACTTCCCTGCACTTCCAGACTGACATTTCCCTGCACACACAGGGGTCATGATCACTCTTGTAACCAGTTTTCTATATAAAGGCTGTCAAGCCTCATTGTAAAGGGTTCTCTCCCTGCTGGCTTGAGCTATTCTATGCTCTTTCACTTCTCTTGTATTTATCTTGCATTTTTGCAACTGTAAGTTTGGCCATTGGCCTTATAATGAATTGAAATCACCATTTTTGCCTTCCTTCAACTTATGTATGCTATGTATGTTTCCTTACCTTCATCATAGGTGTATGTTTTGTGGCTCTTCTGTCATATATGCTTTGTTAATTTATTTCTTAGTGTGACTTGTGGGAAACCTTCTCCCCTCTTGATATTCAACGAATTCTAACCTCCATACATGCATTGGGGTAACTCATACAACTGAAGTTTGTGCATCTCCTGGGTATTTCAGTTGATTCTTTGTGTCATTTCGGGTAGGGAGAGAAACAATCTCTTATCTTGGTGCATCACCTCCTTTTATTTCAAGCATTTCTCTCTTCCTTTTTCCTCTGCAAGTTGTTAGGATAGGCTTAGGAGTAAGTTTTGAAGTGTTGAGTTGGTTCAACATCTGCACCTTGATTGAGAAGGAAGTCGGCCTTCTTCGGAGACTTAACCCCCTTGCGCAAGGTCCCACACTTTGGGGTTGTTTCCATGTTTCACGAGGTTGTCGAGTTGATAGCTCAGTAAGGGTGCAAGCTTTTGTGATAATAGGTTATTGCATGGTGCCATTGGGTTAGCTCTTGACCTTGAGACCTGACCATCTTTTCAGCCACAATCTTGCTAGCCTGAGGTTATAAAATCAGTTGCTTGGAATGAAGATTAGTTCCATGGCTAGAATTAAGGATGGAAGATTGTTACCCACCTTCCTTCCTGCTCCAACGAGGAAGGAAAAGGCTTCTAGCCTGGAGAAATAAATGTGCTCAAACACAATGGAAGATAGTTCAGAATTTGCAGCATTTTGAAGATTCACTTTCAAGGAGTTCTAGGCACTCTAAGGTTTCATCTCCATCTATAGCTACAAGTCCATGGCGCACAGCATTTCTGTGATATTTTAAGATGCCAAAAACCTTTCTTTTCCACTTTGAATTTCCAATGTCTTGGCTTCAAACTCCAGCAAATCATTTTAAATCTAGTCGTCGTCGTTTTTTTTGGCACTGTAATGTCCCCGATGGCACCCCGGCCATACAACCTCCCTGTACGGCCAACAACAGCACTGACACCTCCAATCGTGCGGCCACCTTCCCGTGCGGTTGACACCCTTCTTACCATACGGACACACCTCCACTGGCACCTCCGATCGTGCGACCACCTTCCCGTGTGGTTGACATCCTTCTTATTGTACGGACACACCTCTAGCATACCGACAACATGCTCAACTGTGCACACCATACGGTCCTCCTTCCGCACGCCCAACACAGTTCAACCGTACAGTGACCACTGACGACGAAGCGACTGCGTGTGTGTTTGTGCGGTTGCATGGCTGTGCGGCTGCGGGCTGCGCGCTGTGCGGCTGTGGGCTGTTTGGCGCGTGAGTGTGCGGGCGGGTGAGTTGTGCGGCTGCGGGCTGCGTGCTTTGCGACTTTGTAGCTGCGGGTGCCATTGCCGGTGTCCACCGTACGGTGTTTCCACCGCCGGTGGTCCACCGCATGGTGGTCACCATCGGTGTTACCACCGTCGGTGGTCCACCGCACGGTGGTCCCACCGTAGGTCCGTCCCTTTTTTTTTTGACTGTACCGTCGTTGTCATACGACTACGGTTTTTTTTTCTTTTTTTTTTTTTTTTGACCATACGGATTTTTTTTATTTTTATTTTTTATTTTTTTAAAGTTGTCTAGAGAGTCTTTTGCTCGGGTCCCTTGTCTCTGGGATCGCCCTTCATCCTTCTCAGTTTTCCTCGCCCAAAAGTCTCTTGCTTTTGTCTCGTGCCTCTCGAGTCGCCTGCTTGGCCTCTTAGGTCCCCTTCCATCCTCTCGAGTACCCCTTCGGGCTCTCGGGTGTCCGTTCGGCCTCTCGGGTCCCCTGCGCGCTTCGCGTGGTAGGGTTTCAATTTGGGCCCGTTGGTGGCAAGTCTATTTTCAATGGCCATCAGAAGACCTGGAACCACAAATTCTACAGGGACCACGACCTCCTTCCCGTACATAAGAAGAAGAAGAATGATAAAGATTTTGAAGACTGCGGTCTTCCATACAGGGTTCCAATCATTGCCAACACTCTTCGGATTATCTACGTCGCCAGGGTTTGGGGCGTCTCCCTTCCAATATTCTTTGTATTCCGGTAGGTACACCTCTGTTGGTTGCTCTGGTTCCTCTACTTCGAGCCTGTAGCTTTGGAACATTTTGTAATCCTCTATTTGCCAGTGGAAGAGCCCGTTAAGCGAGTATACCTCATCTTCAGAACATCCCTCCAATTCGAGCACCCCTTCACTGTTCGGCTCCATCGCGTTCTTGCCCTTGCTTTCATCGGGACCCCCTTCCCCTTTATTAGAGTCCTCTGAGTCCGAGTCTTAATAGGCGAGCTCTTCGCCGACATCTTGGGTGTGTAGGTCAATGGTATATTTCTGCCCTCCCTTCTCCATGGAAAGTGTATTTTTCTTCCAGTTGTGGTTTACCCTCGCGTTGATCAACCACGCTCTCCCCAGGATGGCGTCATAGCCTTTCTTCTTCGAGGGAATAACCATGAAATCTAACAAGAATGGTTGCGTACCAATTGTCACTTGTTGGGCCATCAACAGGCCGAGTGGCTTAATGCTGTGTTGGTCCGCTCCCACCAGGTTGAATGTGGGTGGCCATATGGTGGGCTTCCCCAACCGCTTCCATGTTTCTTCTGGTAGTACATTCACCCCAGATCCCCCGTCCACAATGGTGTCCTTCAGAATGGTCCCACGGATACCCATTTCTACCACAACTAGGTGTCTACCACTGCTCAAGGCTAGTAACATCGGGTCAGTCGAAGGGCTGACGGAAACCTCCACCTGTGGTGTACTCTTCGAAGCGGTGGCGGGAACCCCTACCTGTGGTGCACTCGACGATGCGGTGGCGGGAACCTGTACCTGTGGTGCACTCGACGATGCGGTGGCGGGAACCCCTACCTGTGGTGCACTCGATAATGCGGTGGCGGGAACCCCTACCTGTGGTGCACTCGACACTGCGGTGCTTTGCACATTGGTGAGGATGGTAGTCCTCAATTGTGACATAGAGTCTAGAAGGTCTTTTACCTTTATCGGCACCTCTATCTGCAAGATTTGCCCGATGATGTTATTTTCCGCTTCCGTACGGGATGATGTACTCGCCACCTCGTCGTCCCGTCGTTCGGTCATCATCTCACGTTCAATATTGGCCTTTGCCTCCCGTAATCTCTCCTTCTTCGTACGGGGGTCGGGATAAGTGGCTTTTTTCGTCTGGGCGCGGGTGATCGCCAGTATTTCTTTCTCACCAGTCTTCTCAGCCTTCTCAATGTTGAGGAGATTAACCCCTGCCTGCGGGCAATTTGCGTCCTCATGGTTGCTTGGCCCACACCAACGGCAGAGGTGCTGAGGGGTGGCTTCCTTCGTGCAATCACGGGCAAAGTGCCCCCACTGATTACAGGCCCTACATTGGATAATTGGCCAGCCCTTGGCGTCATATTGGATACGGCTTCCGTTATTGTTATTGTTGCTATTCCTTCTGCCGCCACGTCTGTTGTCCCGGTATCCTCCAGATGATGCCGTTGTGTTAGTATGTTGGCCGGTACCCGCTGGTGCGGATGTTGTGGCCTGCTCTGTGAACAACACCTGGTTCATTTGCGTACTTAGGGTTTTCATGTTGTATGGGCACTCCTTGGTGGAGTGTCCCATCACTTGGCAAATCTCGCAGAATGCCTTCTTTTGGCAAGTACCCTTTGTGTGCCCTTCCTCTTTGCACTCAGTGCACCATATGTCCCCTTCGTTCCGACCAGTGCTTCTCATTATTTTGAATTCTTTTCTCATTCGCTCCATGTCTTTTTGGAGCGCTTGCACCCGTTTGCCAGCCTCGTCATCGCTGCTGCTTTCCTGTGAAGAGTCATCATCCTTGGATGAGGATTTATTACTTTTCTTCTTCTTTGATGTTTTGTGTTCGCTCTCCAGGTCCATTGCCCTATTATAAGCGTCGTCATATGACATCAGGGGTACAATTTTCATCTTCCTCCGTAGGGAGGATTTCAACCCTTCAACGAACCATCGTTTCTTCAATCCATCTGCGGGTTGGCTTTCCATTTTACCAGAGTTCTTTCAGCCTCCGACTGTATGCCCGTACTATCTCCCTGGTACCTTGTTTGGTACTGTATATCTTCGTTACAATTTCATTGTCATCACGGAGCAACCGAAACTCCCCCGTGAATTCCTTTTGTAGATTGGCCCACGTGGCCACTTTTTGCTTGTCCACATCGGAGTACCAATCTATGGCAACTCCTCGTAACGTGGCTGGGAACTGCTGTACCCAGTCATCCTAGTCTGTTACTCTGTTGGCGGACCAAATGGTTTCACATGTATGGCAGTGCCGTAAGGGGTCTTCCTTGCCCTCCCCTATGAACTTTGGCAATTTTTGTTTACTCGCCATCCCACCGCTGGGTCTCGCTCCTCTAATTCCTTGTGTACTTGTACCTGGCGATCCTCCGCCTCCTGCAACTAAACCTCCACTCGTGGGTCCTCCGGAAAAAGTTGATGACACTGAACCAAACAAATTGCCTCTCGTACGGTACCCTTGTGCTCCCTCGGCACCTTCGGTCGTACTGTCACCTTCCGTTGTCTCCCTCTGGTTGTCCTCTGAAATGGACAAATTCTTTAGCAAGTCTCTGGTAGCGTCGATCAGGTTTAGACTTCGCCTTGTTTGTTCCACCAACTCTTCGCGGCTTCTTACCCTACGGTGGTATTCTGGCGAACTGTAGAGTTCTCCTTCGGCACCCTCCATGACTCCTTCTGGCAGCCCTACAAAAGTGTAGACAGTGTAGTTCTCTCCGTCTATCTCTGCCTCCGCAACCTCCATGACACCTCCTGGGTTCCCTTCGGGCAACCCCTCGGCCAGTCGTCCCTCGGCAAGCTGCCTTAGCCTACGCCTTCGTTCTATCTGCTGTCTGAGATTCAACGCGGTTTGTGCCACTTCCCATTCGTCACTCTGTATCTTTTTTTTTTTGTCCTTATTTAGTCTATTGGGCATAAGTCACTTCCATACACAACAAACACACGCCATGTACACAAAAAAACTTTTATTTTTTTATTTTTCCCTTTCAACCATAATTTATATCAACATTGTGCCGGGATTCTTACAGGGTTCAATTTCCCCTTCGCCTCTTGTTCCATGTGCGCGTTGTCGGTCTCTGGGTTCATCTCACCGACGGGTAGGCCCATTGCGTCCGTGCGCCATCCGCGTCTTCCGTTCCCGAGTACGTCTAGGCAATGGCGCCAAATGTTTGCCCTCTCGGGTAAACGGTTAAATGCAAAACGTAAATGCACAGAACATAATGGAAATATATTAAATAACCAACCTCTATATTAATTCAACAGTCCATGTACAATAAGTGCTTATAACATTACATCTGACACGACTAACATGATCCTACTTCGAAGAAAAGGTACACAATATATAATACCTGAAGGGGTGCGACACAACCGTCGCGACTCCAACTACCTACCCGTCGGCTAACTAACTGACCGCCGTAACTCATTATTACCGACGACAACATAAACATAATATAACAACATAACATAATGATTATTCCCGGCAACATTCATCTCAGGATTCATAGTTGCACATCATTGATCAGGTTTCATGGAGATTCGATGATCTATCTTGCAGATTTTCAGAGGGTTTTTTATTTTATGTAGGGGGGCATTCCGGGTATGTGTTACTTGATGGCATTAGGCATCTTTTGATTTGTAACAGCGGCATGTGTTTGTAAACAGCAATACATTTATATATCAAAGAATACCATTGGCTTATTTAAATTTTGTGTATTACATTGATTGATTTCCTTGAAAATCTATATTGTTCATCTTGCATTTTCAATCTGCATGTTTGCATGTCGCAATATTACATTATGATGAAACAAAACATGAGCAAAAACGAAAACCCATATCAGATTTATCCGAGTCTGGGATATTTCAAAGAGGATGGGATACTTGGGTATTTTAATCTGTGTTGGCGAGTGTCACAAAATACACATCAGCACCTTGCTGATCAAAAAGTGTGTTGGTTCCTTCAAAAACAAAACTTGTGACACTTTATTGATTTTATTTATCTTGCATCAGTCCAAAATAAACAGTGATCTCTCTTCTTTTATATTAGAAGCCTTCCAATTATATAGATTACCTTTTTATTATCTCTGCAAAAAAAGTAAACCAATCTCTTTGGCTACAATGCAAGTGATTTGCAATCTTCAATCAATGCATTCTGATTTGTGTTGTCCCTCATTAACTCTTGTCTAGCAAAACTGAACCGATTTCCTTGTTATGGCCTCTCTTTGCAAGATGTCCTAGGTGATCCTCTCAACTGGAAACTCTTTATTTGTATGCACTTCTATTGGCATCGCTAGTTTCTATCGACAACTTAAATAATTATAGACCATATCAGCAAATCTGAATTTGAACTTCTTTATGAGCAACGATTCCAAAATCTCCTCTAGCAGCTACAACGATTTCTTGTATTTGTGGTGGATTAGGTTTCTTTCCTACTGTTAGATTTCCCTTGGTTCAACAAACAAACAATTCTCTTAAAACCCTTGATTCCTTCACAACAACTTCCTCTGCAGAATGCTGAATACAACAACCTCTCCTCAAGTTATGCAATCTTAGCAACAGATCAGCGAATTGGATGAAGACTTTATGAATTTTTGAATCTGATCAAATCCATTTAACCATTCCAAACTTCAACAGAAACTTCAACATCAATCTGATCTTCTATCTTCCATGAGATCTTTCAATTCGGGCTTTGATACCAAATGAGGGAATATAAAACTAATAATGAAATTGAAAAATACATAATATACACAAAGAATATATCAAACTTAAAACTAATTCTATTGCATTCATTCTTCGTTATTTTCTTACAATATATTTTTGTATATATAGAGTTAAGGATATAACTGAAATCTTCTACTACCAATACTCAAATAACTAATTACATACTTAATGTTTATTATCCTTCAAACCCTAATAGAAATGAAAAATCTTATGAATTATATTTTAAATATTATCTAACATGGTCGCAGGACCTAAACCAGGATTTATTTTGATAATGACTTTCTATTGGTAAAGATATAATTCTAATTATATTACATTCCTTATTTTAATTGATGATTTTAGGGCAAGATTCAGGATCATCCCAAAAGGGGACGTTGCATTCCTTAATTCCTATCTTGCTTTTTTGCATGATCAGTCCATGCTTTCCGCAAATGAGACTCCCTTCCTTTTATATGGTGGGAAAGGTCATGTCTTTTATTCTTAAAGAGATACATTTCTTTGCAATTGTCACCCTTTCCTTCTAGTCGTTGCTCTTCAAGGATCGCTATTTGGTGATGGTTTCCTTCGCTTACAAATGAATGATAATTAGTATTATTGACTGAAGACAAATCATCGACTTGGAGGATTCTTAGTCATTATGATGGGTATAAGGTGTTGATCATTATATATATTTCTTTTATTATTATATATGTTTCTTTAATCTGGTCGACCCTTCAATTAAACAATTGCTGCTATTTCATTTTAATTTTTTTTTTCTCTTTTATTTTGCGTCGGCCCTATTCATTTGTTCGCCTAGGCGTTTTTTTTTGGTATGTAAATCACTGCTAAGGGGCAGCACCCATATATTATTGAAAATGAAATTTACAAGTATAGTCCATTAGCATAGGCCGTTTATATCTGCTACATATCAACCCCATATCCTTCTATACATGTTAATACCTAAGCCCTCCCCCATATTCAGCCTCCACACCACGAAAATGGAGCCATATAAACCTTTGCTTTCATTCCCAGTCACCATAGACAAAATGCTCACAATATCTACATTCTATCTTATAACAGAATTAAGCTATACATAACTTGACTACACAACAAAAATTGGGGGAGAAATTGCCAAAAACTTGATTCCGCACAGTCGTCATGCTATTCTTCTTCACTTGCCTTTTTAAAGTCACCTAGGCATTATTATTTATAAGTGTAGTCTATGATCTGTTCTTAGTTCGGGGGCATGACAATTTGCCCTTCCCAAGATTGCTTGTCCTCAAGCAATAGTGGAATGATCATGGAGAGAGTATTCAAGATGACTCCAAATAGGAAATTGTTTGATGTATGCAATTCCTAACTTTTTCATTAGGGGATTCTTATTTTAGAATTCAACTTTCACTGCACTATTATGATATTATATCAGGTTGCTAATTTGGACCAAGATATATTTTTGTCAGTAACTTTCAACAACATAGTCAAGAGTTCAAAGTTGACAGGGTGTGTAATTCTAAGACGAGTTTTCTCTCATCCTTTGAGAGAAGTGACGAGGTTATCTTTATAATTGCATGGCATCAATCATATTTGCAAGAAACTGATTGGTTGGCCCTATGTTTGTGCAATGTCATGGGTATTTCTTTGAGCAAGTTTTCCATATATTAAGATGAGGATTAGAAGCATGACACACATATATGGCCTTAAATACAAAGGTTTAGAGATGGTTTTGGGAATTATATTCAGAACCTTGCCTTATTTGTAGTAGGCTCTGTAGTTGGATTGACAATGAGTACTTTGATAAATGATTTACATTTAGGATAGATCTTGCATTATGTTACCTATTGGAAAATTATCCTTGGAACTTTGGGAATATACCATTAATCGCGAATAAGTCCAAGTAGAGGATTCCTTAATTAATGTATTAGTATGTATAAAAAATTCCATGAAGAGTTACACTAAATGAAATAAAGCTTTTCTTTTCATGTCCCTTTCTTGAGCTGTAGAAAGCACAAATAAGAATTGATTCTTAGGGATGCGTCAAACTTTTTCTTGGATATGTTTGTAATTGAAGGATAAGTTGTGTTGTTAGAATAGTTTGTTGTTTGCTAAAATTTTGGATCCAAGGACAAAGAGGTTTATAGGATGTTGAAGGATCTTATATTGAAGGGAAGGCTTATACTTTGTTATCTTTTTTGTGTGTAGAATTCCTAATATTTCCTTGTCCATTGTCTTTAGGATTGATCTTATACATATTCTAGTATATTTTGTCTCATCTTGTACTTCTCCGTTTGTAATGTTTGATTGTGTTTTATATATGATGTTTCTCTACATAGTTATTTATATGTCTATTACAAGGTTGTGTTTGGCAAATGAATCTATGTCTAGTATGGAACTTTCAAGAAAAAATGTTTGATACCTACTTTTAGGAACCTATCAATCATCTGTAACTATAGATGCTATTCTTTCTCTTAGAAATGATTTTCTTCAAAGAGTGCTTCATTTGCAAAAGATGGACAAACATATCAAGACTGAAGTTTTGCTTTTTTAAATGGTCAACAACAAATAATTTTGTACATCTGACAATTCTTACCAAGATGATGATGTATTTCTAATTGTTCTATTTGTACTAAGTATTTGTTCATAGTTTGAGCATTGATTTTAGGATCTTGATTTTATAACAAAAATGTTTAAAGTAATCCTAAAGTGGTTATTTTCATTTGAAATTTACTTTCATGTCGGAAAAAAATTTGTACACATAAATTTCCTATGGACTAGAAGAAATTGGAAGAATTTTTGTTTGTCTTTAAAAGTTAATTGGCATTTTAATTTTACTTTGGTCTTCACTTTGTATTTGAATGTACCTTAAGTACTTGCTAATGCTCGTCCTTGATAATATTAGATACTTGAAGATCGCATTGAGCTTATGAACCAGTTAGGGGACACAGCTCCAACAAGAACTTCTCATGTCTATCAGATTGTTGAAGCTCTCATAGTATCCTCCTACCTTAAATTCATTAATTCTGTATGAAATTGAATTATCATGATATCTTATTTTAAGGTGAGGCACAGATGCTATTTAAAATGGTCAAAGTTTATGCAAGTTTGGGAAAGAGGAAGGTAAAAATAGAATTCCATATGATCAATTTGTGACATGTATCCTAGTAATGTATTAAAACTAAATTAATTGATTTGTTTCATATATTAGTAATGATTATTTATTACTTGGATCATTCTCCTAGTTGATGGCTTTTATTACATCAAGAGGCATACTTAAGTGGCCACAAGGATTCTCATGTCATGACCATGTACATAAAATTACCGTAAATTTGACATATTTTTACATGTCAAATAAGTAATATTTAATAATAAACATAATATTAATGATGTCATTTAATAATGAACGCAATATTAGTGATGCCATATTAAATAAGAAAATAAATTAAATAAAAAAGCAGCCAAAAAAAAGAATAAAATATATTGAGATTATCACATTTGAATTGTTTGCATGTTGTATTATTTGTTTTGTTAGTATAGAAAAAGAAAAAATACCCTTGGATTAGACATCAATATTTCTATGTAGTTGTGCAGAATTGAGTCATTTATGCAGAAATAAATCAGTTGAGTAGAAAATTCCAGAGATCCAAGCAAAAAAACCTTCAGGTTGGGTTCATACCTCCCCAATCTCGTGCACATCTTTTGAAGCCAATTTGCTGCTTATGCAACCTTCTCTCCAGGCCTTGCTAATTATGCAAGATAATTACCGTTTTGACTTTGCAGCTAGGAAACTTTTCTGTCATGCCCCTGCCATGAAGGTAGACAACTCAGAAAATCGCCTTAATTAGAAGGCTCCACGATTTTCTAAATCCTAAGAAGTAAACGAACCCGGCGGTAGTTACCTTCGCAATCAGAGACAAAGGCAATGTTTACATTACATTGAAGGCCAGCATCCTAAGGTTTCATTGATGCATAAACACATCTAAGTTAACAATACAGATCAAGAGCATACGATGGTTTAAGCTTATGTCATGCCCCCGCTCTAAAAAGCTAAAATGAAAACAGGTCTAAAAACCAACCTGGTTAAAGGCAACAAAACAATAAATATAATAAATGAACTGAAAATCAAATATTGGATGCCCCTTTAAGAGCTGACCTTGTAAAAAGAAATCAAAATAATTATTAATTTATTTTTACCCTCAACAAGAGGGCCAACCCCATAGAAAGGTCCGCCTACCCCTAGGGCAAGGGTTTTTAATTAATTGAAAATATAATAAATAAATAATAATTCTTCAAGCTGGCAAACCTGTTTCAAAAGGTCACAACTTTTGGCATGGGTGGGGTATAAAAGGAAGGTCTTTGGAGATCATTTATCATGGGTTTCAATTTCACATCTCTTCCATTTAGAGCAGACTTAAAGCAGCAAGAGGAGCAGAGGCAGAACAGAATAAAGAGCCAGATCAGAAACTCAAATACTTATAATCTGCATAAATCAAGAAGAATTACATCTACAAATCAGTCATAAACATCAGCCCTCTAACAGAGTATTGAACATCAGCAAAGATATTTCATTCGCAGCAGATCTGATTATTAAATAATCACATGCCAAATTATTGTGGCATGCAGAATTAATTTCTCAATACATCAATGTGTTTATAATAATTATACGTGGGTGGATGTCTATATATCTAATAGATGCATGAATTGTTACGTATGATAGACATATATCTATGCACTTGATAATATATGAACCACTATATACCTACAATAATCGATCATGCTAGGGTAGGAAAGGGAGTGAAAGGAGGGGGAATGACATACAAGCCTCACTAGGTACACCACCTCATGAGAATCGTTAAGGACCACATGAGGCCAAGGGGGACAAAGACTTTGCTCTTGTGCTTGGGGTTGAGTTAAGGGCACCCTATTGTAGTCTCCTCTATGAACCCTATATCGGTCAATTGTTGAGGTGAACTAGAGGGGATCCTCAATCATAAGAGGAGAGAAGGAATGGCATGGTAGAGGGAAATGAAGTATAAGCTCCACTAGGTAGGCCACTTTAGGAGCATGGTTACGGATCACATGAGCCCAAGGCAGATAGACTTTCCACTCTTGGGCCTAGGGTAGGGGACATTTAAGGCACCTTATCGTGTCCCTCCCATATCAACCCTTGTTATGGTTGAACCCCCACATGATCAGTTAGATTTATGTGTTATATCTTTTCTTAACCCTAGAAATGGATGTATTACGTGGGTTATATATATATCATTAACTAACTTGGTTGCAGGTTTCAAAGACAAGACTTATCTCATCTTATTCTTGGGTGAGGATTATATCTCGAACTATATTATGTTCCTTGTTTCATTTGTATTTTGTGAAATTAGGGCAAATTACAAGGTAATCCATGAAAGGGACATTACAACTTACAATCATACGCATCATCAAGCAAGTAAAGAGGTGCAATTACAACAACCACTAATAAGTTAAAGACAAAGGACGAATCATGAGGAGTAGCGACTTTTACAAGGAGGTGTCATCATGGAAAAGGGCACAACTTTCCATCATGAGTGAGGATATATAAAAACAACACATGACCTTCAAAAAGCGAAGGTATGAAAGAAGAAAGATAAGCTTTAGATGAAAACCAAGAATCATAGTCCCAACAACATCGAATTAAGACAACAATCTATATACTAATTTGAGTATTTTGGTATGAATGATAATATGTGACATTCTGATTAGGTTGAACTATTATTGTTTTCTATGGATATGAAACAAGCTTATTATTTGGATAATACGTGGTTACTATATATATATATATGTTGTTATTCTTGCTACTGGGTAATCACTGCATAATAGAATAAGCATTGATTCCTTTAAAGCTTCATCGAATCTGTCATCTTGTTATGGAGGATATGGGCATATAAGGAAAGCAAGTAGTTGGATTCTGTTCGAGTTAAGTTAGGAGGCCGAATGACGAATTTACTTCCGTGCCCCTTAGGAGGTCGAATGATGGATGTACTTCTATGCCCTTGAACTTGATAGATAGGCTCAAGGTGCCTTGTATGATTTCCCATGGGCTTCATAGAGTGGATGAGTCATTGGGTAAAGCCTTAAAGGAAACTCACATCTACTTATGATTATTAGGAATTTAGGATGATGAATAGAGTTCTATTTGTAACCTGTTGGATTATATGTTTATCTTTTAAAAACTAATCTGATTGCAGGTTCTAAATCAATAGGTTAAGTTAGCAAATCACATTTCCAAATATAATCAATAACTCATTTAGGCATTTTAGAGCAAATTGAGTTAAACACTAATAGGGGACAATATAATTGGTATTAGAGAAATCCTTCCTGCCATCGTGCGAAGGGTAGTTAATGCAACCTAGCCAAAGGACTCAAAGGGCTTTAGAAAGAGAAAGAAGGAAATTTGCATCTATCAATAACCGTACATCCAACAACACCGAGAGCGAACAAATGGGCAGTGTTGAGAGCATTCACTCAAGCTCTCATAAGCAAAACCAAAGGAGGACCCAACTTTTCCTCCAAGTAATCCAAACCTTGAATAACAATAACTTTAGATCCAACCAAAATAATGGAAGGGATACTCACTCCAACCATTCTGAAAATAACAACCCAACAAGGGTATCAACGCCTAGGCCAACAAGACCCCCTTTCCCACCTCAGGAAGAAGACATGAGGGAGGAAGAATCAAACAATCAAACCATGGATAGTGTGGAAGAACTTGTGGAAGCATACTCAAGATTAGATCATGAAATAAAGAAGGATGTTTCCTTTAGGGATTGTTGTGACGTTAAAACACGTGTTGCCCCGAACAAGAGAAGAGGGCAACTTGATAAAGACTTAAAAGAGAGGATTAGTAAGATGACCCTCTCCAAATTTGATGGATCCGAGAAGGCTACAACACGTTTTTGGGTCCAAAAATTGGACACCTACCTTGCACTTAGCCCCATGACATAAGAGAACGCCATAAAATTTGCCATACTCCACCTAGGAGGGACAACTCGTGATTGCTGGCATCATGGCCTCATTACCCAAGACGACCAACACAGAAGAACCTATGATGAGTTTACCCAAGATCTCATCCAAAGATTTGACCAAAAGCACCCCGAATGGTACTCTAGGGAACTTACACTTCTAAGGCAACTTGCAATCGTGGAAGAGTATGTAACTAAGTTTCAAAAACTTTTAGTGATGGTATTAGCATTATCTCAAAGAAGATTGGCGTACCTATTTGTCCAAGGATTAAAAGACTCTATTAGGGGTTTGGTAAGTGCCCTCGATCCTTCCTCACTTAACGATGCAATTCAAAAAGCACTGAATGTGGATATCACACCCACAAAAGACAAATACCCTACAAAAACCAACCTTCTAATGTTCATACCAAACCTTTACATAAAGACGAAAGGAAAAAATCCTCTCTAACTTACAAAGAAAGAAGGGAATACATAAAAAACGGATTGTGTTTTAAGTGCAAGGAAAAAGGAATAGGGACACATTTGTAAAAGATGACCAGAAGACCTTAATTTGTGTTTCAAATGTAAGGAAGAATGGAAACCAGGACATTGGTGTGAAAAGGAAAGTCAAGCATGCCATATGGAAGAATAATCCGATGAGGAAGTATCGGAAAAGGAGGAAGAGAATCCTAGTAAGAGAAGGAAAGGCGAAGAAGAAGGGCATGGGACCCTAGCGACCATCTCGCAAGCCTCCAAACACCGACCATTTCAAATCAAAAGCACTTTAAAAGGGTAAAGGGTGATTGCCCTTGTGGATAGTGGGGCATCCCACAACTTTATTGACAAGAATCTAGTTGCAAAGATGAAATTGAAAACCAAAGGACTTTAAGGGCTTTATGGTAGCCCTAGCTAATGGATCTATCTCTCAATGTACCAAAATAGTTCCTCAATTAGAAATCACCTTGGGAAAGCATCCCATACAAGAAGACTTCTATGTGGTAACCCTAGATGCTGATGTGATATTGGGTATTGTTGGAACATGTTTGTTGTTGCGCCAAAGATTGACTTGTTAATGCCCCGTTTTGACCTTTTCACACATTGCCCTATTGCAAATGGGGACCTCGTCTTTTTGCTTTTCGGTTGTGTCAGTTTCTTGAGTTAAGGTGGCTAGGTATCAATTTTGAGCTTCAAAGTGAATTTTTGCCCTTAAGTTATGATCCAATCTCCAAGTCTCCAAGTTGCAAATGTAAATAGGTCTTATGGTTTGTTGGGTTTGCAACGTAAAAAATGCAAAAGGTATTCATGAGAATCAAATTTCCACTCTTCCTTTGGATTTGAGCAAAATTGATAAGATGGTTGTAAGATCATGTGAATTTTGTGGTGACAGATGGATTTGTCCCTATGGAGGTCGTTTTTCCACTCCTGAGGGTTTAAATTGAAGTAATGATGTTGAAAATCCAATTTGTCCCTATGAAGATTGAATTTACCCCTCAATGTCAAATTCGCATAGATAATGAGCAAATTCATAAGGACAAAAATAGGGATCAAAAAGTCCTTACGAGGTTCGATTTTTACTTATAGTATGAAATCAACATACCTATGGAGGGTTGCATTGAAAATAAGGATAGAAGTAGGGACTAATCTGCCCCTGTGGAGGTCGAATCTCCACTCAAGGCTGAACTTGCAAAATTGGACAAAGTTATAGGGATAAATCAACTTGAAATACAAATCAACTAGTCTCTACTACCATCGAATTTCCACTTGAAGGAGCAAATGTGCTAAGGATGAATTTTCATAAGGAATAAATAGTCCCTATGGATGTCAAATCTCCACTTAAGTGAAAAGCTTGCAAAGGTATCATGAATTCCATGAGGACTAATATGTGCCTATCAATATTGATTTTCCACCAAGGAGTTATCAACATAAAACACAAAATTGTCCTTATGAAATCCGACCTAACTAAGAGGGTGCAAACCTATGAACAAAAAGTAGGGACTAAATAGTCCCCATAGAGGTTGAATTTCCACTTGAGAAACTACTTTGTAAACATCAATCAAAATTCATAGGGACAAAATGAATTTTATAGGGACTAATTTTGCCCCTATCCAGATCAGATTTCCACCTTGAGACAAATCATGCTATAGGTAATGCAAATTTTCTATAAGGATTAGTTTGTCCCTATGCATATCGATTCTCCACCATTTCATTTGGTAGAGTGAACTAAGGTAAATGAATTCTATAGGGACTAAATCAGTCCCTATCGATATCGAATTTCCACCTTGCAATTACAATTCAAAACCCAAGCACTTTAATTAATGGTTATTGAAAATCACATGAAAGAAGAGGGTCGGCTTAATCACTAAGTGCAAAGCAAATTTGAATTTGAATTAAAAAAAAAAAAGTCTCCAAAGCAAGTCGGCTAGGAGTGTTTGATGATAGAGAGGTGTGATTGTTGATAGGAATGCATAAATAACAAAGGAGGGAATGCTCACTTAAAAACCAAATTCAAATCTGCTCTCCTAAATTTGCATTAAGAGAAGAAAGACTCAGCAAATTTGCAGCATAGAAGATTGTTTCAGGTTCTCATTAAGGAAAGAAAGACTCAGCGAATCCGCATCAAGTCAATTGATTCAAGTTCGCACCAAAAGGAACAAGATATTCGCCACTATCAGCATAAGGAATCCAGCAGAAAGAAGGGCAAATTATAAGAGAAAAATCATTGCAAGGAGAGATTCAAGAGGGCTGATCGTAGATCAAAGCCCTTGTCGCTTTCAAGACAGAATCCTTGGATCTCCCTTTCAGTTTTTTGCAATAAGATTCAAAGGCAAAATCACAGAATCTAATCAAAACCTCTTGAAGTTTTAAAGAAAAAACATATCTCAGATTTTTGAGTGGTAATCTGACCTCATTAGAGCGATAAGAATCATGTTTCTAGAATATAATTTTTCTAAGTTATCCTATCTAGAATTAAGCATTAATTGTCAAAAGGTCTGAATTCACAAGTAAAATCAGAACTTAGGAAGCTTTTGAATCTATTTAGAATCTGATGCACGCTAAAAAGGAGGCACAAAGACACACAAGTTCAAATCGTTTGTATGTTAGTGACAATAAAAAAGGAAAGACAAATGAACCTATGATTCTTAACATGCATATCAAGAGAGATATAAAGTAGACAACGAAAAAGGGAAAGAAAACTCCCCAAGATGCTCCTCACAATGTTCATAGTAGCTCCTCCCTTGTTCCTCTCCTCTCCAAGTTCCACATGAGTGTAGCCCTCAGCTTTTTGCACTATTCATGGATGTCTTATGAAAATTTAAGATGACTATGAAAATAAGACAAATGCCTACGCAAGTGTAAATAAGCTATTATGAGAAAGCACCTAATTAAATCTATGTTAATTTTAGCAAAATAACAAAGCAAATGCTTCCTAAATGCTTTCTTAAAATGACTATAAGTTTGATTTATAAAGATTTCTGGATCCTTTTGAAGAAGGAATGGGCTCTATTTATAGGAAAAATGGAGAAATGGATGGTTGAAATTGAGTAATCTCAACAAGGGCCGGGATTGATGGGTTTGTGATCCATGTGATGGCTTTCAACCCAATCCCATGATGACAAATGCCAACATGAGATGGCTTGAGAGGAGAGGAAAGAAGCATTAAATGCTTGAGATGACATGAAGGCTACCCTAGGAGGGTTTGGTTAGGCTTGAGTTAGTGAATAAAGCTTTTATCCAATGAATAATGCCTTTATCCAATGGACAAACTCTTGTGCAAGAGTTAATAGAGATAACCATGGTCAAAGCAATAAATGCTTGAGTAGACCCATGAGTTAAATGAGGGTTGAGTTAGAGGAAAAGCCTCTAACCATGTGGGTGAGTTGAGTTTAACCATTAATGGCTATGTAAGAGCCATAAATGGTTATGTAAGAGCCATAAATGGTTATGAAGACTTTGGGGGTTAACTTGTTGAAGGATAAAAGCCTTTAATGCATTTCAAAGACTTTAGGGGCTTTGAGAAGTGACTTCTCTTTGCTTAGGAATGTGACAATTATTAGGGGATAGGTTTAGGCTAATTTGGAATGGATTAGAAGAATCTAGAAGGGTTTTAGGATGCAAGTGGGTTTCCTGGGTGAGAGAAAATAAGATTTTATTTAGAAATAAAATTATTTATTGGTGCAACTTGCATTTGCAGGAGAATGCAAGTGGGAGGGTTTTTAGAGATTTTAAATAAATATTTATTTATTTTCAATATGGAGAGGGGTTAATTAAAAAAATATGCTTTATTCATTTAATTAATTGTTGGAATATGGTTTAATGAATTAATTTAAATAAATTGAATAATTTATTTAATTAATAGGAGAAGAGGTTCAAGATAAATTAATTAAATATTGATTTAATTAATTGTTGATTGATGGTTAAATGATTGAATAAATACTAAATATTCATTTAATTAAGTGGACATATTTATGTGTCTACATTTGCCCCTCTTTGAGACGGTGCGGTTTATCGTGTCGTTTCAAAGAAAGAAAGAAAGGTATGAGAAATATGCCCCAAAAATGTTAATTTAGTGGGTGGTATGCCCCCTCGAGAGATGGGCTGAAAAATTTCGAAAAATTGGGCGATCTCTCGAAAGAGAAAGAAGTTGGGGGGAGGTAGAATAGAAGAAATTAGAAATAATGGGAGAAGACAGAGTGAATACGGAGAAATGACAAGCCTCGAAAGTAGAGTGAATACGGAGAAACGACAAGCCTCGAAAGTACACGAGGGTCACGGTGCAAATGTAGTGTTTGTGCTTTTGATTGATATTGTACAATTGATCAAAATTGGTTGGACAATCTGGTGCAATCGGTTTAATTGCCCCGGTTGAGTCAAAGCGTAACAATTGATGTCAGTTGTTCGCTTGAACAGGATAAAGTCTGAGTAAGTGAGTCAAATTGACTTGTTGTGACTTAGACAATTGATGTAATTGCCTGATGAAGTCAAGGTATATGAAGCAAAATACTCGTTGAGACTTAGAACAATTGATGTAATTGTCTGTGTTGATTGTGTTTGATTGGTTGATCAATTGATAGTGTTTGCGTTGTAGGTTGTAGGTTGTTTGTGGTGTATCATAGCAGCCTCGTTGAGACTAGGTAATTGATGTAAATGCTTGTTGTAGTCTAGGATTGCCATAATCGATTACCTGTTGAGACTCGAATATACTTGATTAAAAAGTATCTGTTGATAGTCTAGGTGCGTGTGAGTCGATGTACTTGTGTAGATAGAGTAACTTGCTTGGCTTATAGGATGACCTAGGATGGGAAACACAACCCCTCCTGTTAGAGATGGACGGTGATGAACATGGCTTGATTGGGTTGATGGGAAACGATGCAGGGTATGCATTGATGATGATGACCTAGATAGGGAGGGTGAGAGGGGGATTCAATGTTAGATAGAAGGTATGGAGGACCTAGGACCCATTCCTATGTAAGAGGAGCAAAATAGCGTATCCATTGTCATGACTATGTATGAATGATATGCAACGATATGGATGTATGGGTGGATGGATGGAATGCAACGGAATGCAATATATACAGATGAGATGAAATGACGATCCATAGATTATTCATAGTGCTTTATTTTCATCATCAAGCATAGTAGTATCGATCTTGGAGGTATCCGAAACCACGGTTGAGCGTTTCACTTGTAAGCAAACATCGCAAACAAGGAAAGTTCCCTTCCATTCTAGTTCATGTACAAATGGTCTAGGTATACGCTGTAGTCAATAAGCCATAGTGATCCATGACTGTATTTTTGCATAGGATCGCGTAGCTTAGTGAACTTCCCACATAGACACCATTAGTATATGCCCCAGAACTTCATTGGAATAATCCGCAAACAACAAACAAAGAAAAAGATATTAGGAACCATCCTCGCTACTCTAATCACTTGTGGATATCCTGGAGTAGCGTAGGAACCTGATATAAATAAAGAAATAACAAATTGACCAAGTACTTATTAGCCAAACCGAATTTTCTTGTCAAGGAAAATGTTACCATGTCTTATTTGTGAGGAAGGATGCATTGTTGTGAAGACGGTTGTGTGCAGATGTTTTGATTGGTTGGTTGATTTGATAGGTGGTCATCGTTTGAGTAGCTCAAAATGTTGTGTCGTGTTTGTTTGCGATGTGTATTTACAAGGAATAATATGCGTTGCAATGTTTTTGATTGATTTTGATGTTTTTGTGAATGTTTTTGGATTTTGTGAATGTTTTTGGGATTTTCTGAGTTTTTACGAATGTTTTTAGTATTATTCTATCAAGATACTTTTGAATGAGCAACTTAATGAATCACAAGTAATGGAGAATCCACTTCCATCAGCATGTTTTAAGAACATTGCCCCCAGTTAGATGTCGCTATGAAAGCGTGACGCTAGATACATGAAGTAATAACCCTGATTGCAGATCAATAACAAGCCATGGTATAAATGATGGATGAATGGATGCAATGGATGTGATTGCAACAAGTCTGAAAGACAATGGAGCCATAGCCTTTACGAATGGCGCCTGTTTACCAGGTTTTCACAACCGTACTTACCCAAGGCGCCACCAGAGTGGTTTTCACTGTTTGGATGAATGATTTTTCTTTACTATTTTCTTGATTTTTTGTATTTTGTTCAGGATTGTTTTTTGAATGTTTTTTGTTATTTTCTGATATCGGATGAGCCTGATGCTCTGCACAACTTATGTATGAAACCTTTTTAGATGCATGCTGTTGATCGGATCTGCTGGTGGTTCTCCTTCTGAAGTGGCTAACTGATATGCCCCAGACCCGAAGACGGTAGTGATGACATATGGACCCAGCCAAATAGATTTTCACTTGCCCTGATGTTCTCTGTTTTGTTGATTGCAAGAATTCTCCCTGAGAACAAGATCTCCTACTTCAAATGTGTGAGGTTTGGCTGGATGATTGTAGCTTTTGCTCATGTGCTGCTGATAGGCTTTTAGGTGGTTGTAGGCAGCTTGTTGCTTTTCATCAAGTAGTTCCAAGTCCTAAAGATGTGAGACTCGGTATGATTCATCATTGATTGGATTGTGCAAGGAGACCCGTAGAGATGGTATTTCAACCTCAATAGGCAAGATGGCTTCTGCTCCATAAACCAGTGAGTAGGGGGTTGCGCCTGTAGGGGTTCAAATGCTAGTTCAATATGCCCATAGTGTTGGATTCAATCGAATGTGCCAATCACGACCAACATCATTGATTGTCTTTTTGAGGATCCTCAACATATTCTTATTTGATGCTTCAGCTTGACCATTGCCTTGTGGGTAATATGGGGTGGAAAAGCGGTGTTGGATGTGAAACTTCTCACAGAGTTCACGAACATCCCGATTTTTGAAAGGAAGCTCGTTATCTGTGATGATGGACATGGATACACCATACCGACAGTTGATGTAATTGAGAATGAATGAGGCGATCTGCTTGCCAGTGACTTGGGTGAGTGGAATGGCTTCGATCCATTTTGTGAAGTATTCTGTGGCGATAATGATAAATTTATGACTGTTGGACGAAGATGGATGGATTTTACCCGCAAGGTCAAGTCCCCATTGACAAAAGGGCCATGGTGTAGTGATAGGTTGTAATTCCTGTGCAGGGGCATGTATCAGATCTCCGTGAACTTGGCACTTCTTGCACTTTCTGACGAAGTAGTAGGAGTTTTTTTCCATGGAGGGCCAATAGTATTCGGCGCGCATGATTTTCTTTGCTAGTGAAGGACCACTTGAGTGAGCCCCGCAAATTCTTTCATGTACCTCTTCCAAGGCTTTTGTTATCTCATCTTGTTCCAAACATTGAAGGAGAGTACCGTTAAGCCTTTGTCTGTATAGGGTTTCGGCAATGATGGTGTATTGAGCGGTTTGGCGGATAAAGGTTTTTCATTGGTTGTTTGATTGGTTAGGGGGAAGTGTGTGATCACGTAGGTAAGTGAAGAACTCACTGTACCATGGGGAGTCGGAACCGACAAGGCGATCCACAACTATTCTACCAAGAACACTGTTGTCCTCATTTTTGTTTCCAAAAATGAAGGACCACTACATAAAATTTTTTGTGAAAAAATAATTTTTTTTACTCTATGGCATGCTTCCCGAGGCAGAATTTTGACTAATCCTTGGATTGGCTTAATCCTTAGTCCATCCTCGAACTACTTTTCGAATTTCGTCAAATTTTGGGTTTGTTTGCTATATCTTTCCTTCAATTTCGAGTTTTAAAACCTCGACAGCAAGTGGAGAATTTTTTTCAAACTGCAAGTTTTAATGATATTCATTGTTTTGGTCTTTGTAGGGGAATTTTTGGCTTATTACATGTGCACTTTTATTCAAGGATGAATACTTGTAATTTGTTTTAAATTTTCGCTTTGTTTGCTTTATCATTTTTATTGTTTTTGGTCTTGTTTAGTTAAAATAGGGATTTTTTGGCTAAAGTACAAGTAAACTTGTAGTTCTCTCCAAAACCCCTACTTTAATGGTTTTTACATGTAATAGGGATTTTAAATCCCCATTACATATGTGCAAGCTGTAAATGTTATTGCAATTTCCAATTTAATGAACAAGTTATATGCAAGATGGTGTATTTAATATTTAGGTATTATGACTATGTAACAATAATATTGTTGTCTTTCTTTTGCTGCAGGTATGGAGGATGAACATGTATCGATTTCAATGTCATCCCCTTTCTTTTGAATGATGCATATATAGTAAGGTAGTCACGATCAAGTGGCACCTTGATCGGACATGTCTTTTAGACATGTCCAACCAAGATGTCACTTGGTCGTGACTCTTACAAATGGCAACCGATCCATTCGGTGTCTACGATAACTAACCGGTGCCATTGTAAATGATAACACACCCGATAATGAATCGGTATCAAAGCAAACAAGCCCGATAACTAATTCGGGTCAATTCTAATATAACCCGATAATGTTTGGACATGTATTAATTGTAATTCGATAATGAAGAGGTTCGATATCATTCATATGAAAGGGGATGACATTGAAATCGATACATGTTCATCCTCCATACTTGCAGCAAAAGAAAGACAAGAATATTATTGTTATATAGTCATAATACCTAAATATTAAATACACCATCTTGCATATAACTTGTTCATTAAATTGGAAATTGCAATAACATTTACATGGTATCAGAGCCACTTGTTCTTTCTTCATTTGATGTAAACAGATAGGTATATGGTTTTATCTGATCGATGCCACTTGAATCAACACAAGCAAGTATAACTTGTTGTAGGGATTATATTTCCCTTTTACAAGTAATTAAAACTTGCATTTCTCTCCAAAAGACCCGATTTTGCCTTGCAAGTGCATTTTTGACAATTTTAGACTTGCAGTTTGTCCTAAAAAAACCCGATTTTGGCTTTGTAAGTGAAAAAGTGAAAAATAAAACTTGCAGTTTGTCCCAAAAAACCCGAATTTGCTGAGTAAGTGCAAAAGTGAAAATTAGAACTTGTCATATGTCCCAAAAAACCTGATTTTCACATACTTATGCATTTCGAACTTGTTCTTGTCTCCCAAAAACCCGAATTGCAAGGAAAAACGGTTTTTAAAGATTTCAAAGCAGATTTTTGTGGAGATCTTCTAGGAGGGAGAGGCGTTTTGGTTTCTACCCTATTTTCATGCATTCTTGGACACTTTTCATGCCACATGGAGGTTGTTTTTGCTGGTTTTTAGCTTCATAACAGCACCATGTTTTTCCAAAAAACCACGTTTTTAACCCTTTGGGATGCCACGGACCAAGGAGATGAATCGTTTTGGCTAGGAGTATTAAGGGGTTGAGGGTTAAGAAGCATTCAAGCATTTTCTATGCCATTTTGCACTTGTTTGCTACCACGTTTTTTCACATAAAACGTTTTTCCAAAAACGTGGCAAGGGTTTAGTGTTGCGGTTTGTCTCTTTTTATTGGTGTGGCTTCTTCATTCCAAAGATTGTTGCATTTTTGGTGACGCATTTTCAGTTTGAAGAAAGGTATGTTCTCTTTCCTTTCTTTCCTTCATTTTATTTTTTTCTTGTTTCCTTAGTTTTCTTTCTTAGTTGCATTTTTGTCAATATGTTGTTCTTCCCCCAAAAATCGGTTTTTGTGAGAGAGATTGTAATGTCCCCTTATGGGTTTAGGGATGCTTTAGCCATAATTAATCAATTTTAAGATACTTATGACTCAGATTGAATATATTAGGAGACAACTCCACCTTAACATGCATCAAATCAATGATATTTCGCAAATCAATCAATAAAATATTCATAAATAAATTATTCGTCCATCAAACATCCCTAGTTCTTAATGTAAGTATCAAACCAATTGTAATGTCCCCTATTAGGAACGTCTCCTTCCCCACTTCTTAAATACTGACAGTAATAACATGATTTAGACTATAAGTATATATATTTCTTATGTATTATGAATACGTATATGAAATTAAGTATGACTATCATACATATTGCAGTCCATATTAGTATTACTATTAATTTTGCATAAGAACATTATTGGGCTTCATATATTTAATATTAAGGACACTTATTAAACACATCCCCATGCATACCACCAAGAACAAGGATGTTACTGCTTGTAACTTAATAACAGTTCTGATCTGATCTGATCCATGGTGCACTTACTAGATGCTTTTGATTCCTTTCCTTTATATCTCTCAATGTGAGGGAGAGGTCACACCTCTTCATCATGTATGCCCTTTGGCAAGAGACACACCCTTTCACCATTCCCTTTGATAGAGTGCAACTCTTCATTATTTCTGCCCTTTGAAAGGGACACAACCTCTCATAATCAGATCTGCACTTATCATTTAAATCAGATCTGCACTTCTCATTTTCAAATTATTCCCCCTCTCAAATGAGGTTCTCTTCTCCCTTTTATATCTCATTGTTGAGGGAGTCACAACCTTTCCTTTCATTTCTTTTGATTTTTCATTAACTTAATTAATTTTTAATTAATCATATTTAATTATTTTATTTTGTATTTTAATTTTATTATTGAATTTTATTTCAAAGTGGGGACATTACAGAGATCTTCCCCTTGGTATGCAATTTTTGAATTGCATTGTTCTTCCCAAAATTCCCTCTTTACTTGTATTCGGGATTTTTAATCCCGATTACAAGTTCGCTGGAAATTCTTGTTCTTCCCTTACGGTTAAGGAATTTAACCATTTTTGGTTAAGATTCCAAGTCGAAAAGTGTGAAATACCCCTCCCTTTCAAATTCAGGTTTTAAAAACCGGATTACATGTTGAAGAGTTCTTCCCATTTTCATGAAAATGACATTCCCGGATTTTCCAATTTCTATCCATTCATGTTTCCCATATCCGTACTTTCCATTTCCGTCATTTTCCGCAAGTCAAATTCTCATTTTCCATTCATTTCTCCATTTGCAAATTTACAAGTGTACTTGCATTCGGGTTTTAAAACCTCGATTGCATGTATGTTCTTTCCGACTTGTATACTGGCAAAAATTTCCCCAAGATCCGAAATTGGTCAAAGTCAAAATTTTCCCATATCTACATATTTCCCCTCTTCCTCTCACAAAATCGTGAAGTTCAAGAATCGAATTTTTTCCCATTTGGAAAAGGAAGAATGATATTTGCAGCTAACTATGATGTTGCCTTAACTCTTATAAGTCTTCATCACAATATTCCAGGTTTACAATCAATGTAAGATTTGCCGGCATCTCCAGCTTCAAAGAAAATGAAGTACAAATATGACAAATATCAGAACGAGGTTGCACCTTCCCAGGTTTCTTCTCCTTTGGATCGCATCAAAGACACAAAAATAGGGCACGTGGATATGTCAGAATTTGTCAAGAGGGTAGAAGATCCACAAGATAATAACTTGCAGCGGCTGTTGGACAGCCATATCCACCATGCGTCATCTTTCCCGGTGGCTGCCCTAGAACTTGAGTTCGTTCTCGCCTGCGCCCATCATTTTGACAAAGAGACAAGAGTCATAAAAAATGATGATGGCGAAGCTATAATCCGTCTTGATGCAGTTACGATCGAGAAGGTCTTCAGAATACCTCCTGCACCTATTTACATGGAAATCTCCAAAGAAAGTGCTGCGGAGTATTACGTGAAGAGGGAAAAAGATTGCAAGCGACATATCAATAGGTGGATCCAAGAGCCACGAGCCTCCTTCTCAAGGTGGGCGAAGTTGTACCGCTGCAATTTCATATGGGAGATAGGAGACACCATCACTCTTCTCAGCAGGATGATGGGCCTTGAGCATTCCAATGTCTTTGAGCCATGGATGTACCAGTTCATCATGTTCATAAGGCAGTCTCATCACATTTCATGGGGAGAAGTCATCAGGGATGCCTTGTGTGAACAACTTGTAGCAGTTCCTACCACCATGACCTTCTTCATGAATTCATATTTGGTATACTTAGCAGCATCACTTAGACACTTTCCAGGTCTTTCTACCAAGGGTGATCGCTCACTTATACCAGTTTGGGAGTATCATGATCAGTTGCCATTGAGACCCAGTAGACTGCATTTCAGAAGAATCCAAGATGCATTCTTTGGATATTTCATGTGTCAGTTCGACAGAAATCTCAGGAACAAGAGAGTATCAGATGAGGCATGGGACAAGGTGTGCGAGTATGGATGTTTGTTTCTGCAGTTTCCCACCTTCACCTATATGAGAATTCGATTCTATGGTGGTCAACCATATGTGCTTCCTAGATACCCGACTGATAAGATCATTCTTATGGAGTTCGGAAGACAAATCATGGCTGTCCACACTTGTCAGTCTGCTAGACACAAGGTTGGAATGGGGATCTCTACCACAAACCCATTGAAAATTGGTGGTATTCCCTTGTCACATCTGTGAAGGCTAAGACCATGGAGACTGAATTGCAGGAAATCAAGCTCAAAAGGTTTAAACCTAGAGCTGATTTTGATTATAGGGGTATGAAGGAGAAGATCAAGAAATCTTTTGTGCACGTGCATCGCATTGAGGACATCTAGGTAGATCTCCGCACAGAAGCCGAAGTTCTGAAAATGGATTACTGCAGGCTCACTGTTGAGCAAATTGTTGATTTGAACTTAGTGGATATCCCACAAGGGATGATTGATGATGGGCACATACTTGATCCTGAATACATTTCACAGAGGGTTGAGGAAGCTCCACTTCCTTTGATCCAATGGTCGCACAAAGAGTGCATATCCATCCTTGAGAGATTTCAACCTATCTTGGCCAACACCAATGCATGGCTAAAAAGTAATGCTGTTAGACTTATAAAAATCAAGGTTGGTAAAGAAGATGATTCTACGGGGCATCTTGGACGTAAGTTTGAGATTCAGGTTGACAACAAGGAGGGTGCGTCATCTTCGGGCACAAGGATCAAGTTGCGAGTTAGTCGTGCAGTAGTGCTTCCTCCTGAGGAGATGACAGTTTGTGGGAAGGAAAAATCATGATTCCATGTTCAGGTGATTGATCTGGATAATCTAGAAGAGGGGTAGCAATCTGATGATGCTCCCAAGTCTCCAGTTTCAGACTCGCCTCATAAGACCATTCCTCCAGTTCCCATTGAGACGCCGCTTTCTCCTTCTGATTTGCTGGTGGATGAGTCTCCTTTGAATGCTATTCCCATTTCAGCATACGAACCATCTCCTGATCCTCAACAAGAGGGTGTGTTGGAAGTTCCTGAGGATATTCCTACTTGCATCCAGTTATCAGAAATTGATACTTCCACTTCTGGTTTTGAAGAATTCACGAGGCAATCTTCATGCCCATTGGTAACTGAGCAAACCGTGGTCACTGTCCAAACAGATATTCCTCCCAGGATGACCACGGTGATTCAAACAGAAACTGCTTCTCCTTTGCCTACGACTGCTACTGGAGGGGAGTTGATGACTTTGCCTCCATGGCTCAGTTCTTTTACTCCAAAAAGGAAGAAGCAAAAAATCTCACCTGATGGCTTTGATTACCAGCAACTGAAACAATCCAGATCCAAAGTTACTAAGAAGGCCAAGACTATCTCTAGAGTAACTGTTGACAACAACAAGATGAAGGTATCTGAAATTGTGGAACCTATTGCAGATAAGCTACTTGAAGAAATGTTAGCTGCCGATTATAAGGTTACAAGGATAGAGTTGGGAAAACAGATGCATGAGGTCATTAAACATGATGCTCAGTTTTCTATTACTTTGCTGGTGCAAAGGTGTGATGAACTTCTAGCAAAGAAAGACAAGCTAGAAGAGGAAAACCGACAACTTATGGCAGCCGTTCATAAAATCACAAAACCTGTTGTTGAAGGGAGTAACTCCATAGGTTCTTCTGGTTCCCAAGAATCAATTCGTGGAGTGTAAAGGGCTGCTCAGAAGGTACAAGCACTAGATTCCTGGGTTGATCAGCTTCACGATATATGTGCATAGGTAATAAAAGACATTTTTCAGATAATGTCTAAGTTAGAGGTCATTGAGGAGAAACTAGATCAGACTTCTAATACCTTCATCTGCCCCAAAGTATGTTGCGTTGTTAAGTTCAATAGCAAACCCAACTTTATGATCCCCGCTTGGTATGTTATCTAGTAATTCAAAAAAGTTTATGAGTGCCTCATCATTTTGGAAATGGTCAAGGCATGGGGGATTTGGTTGGTTCCATTCAATGAGTTCGGGATGAATGATAGGCATTACTTTGTCGATTAAGTTGAGTTCGTGGGAGGCATCAGTGAGGGTTAATACGAAGATGTGAAGTTCATCAATGGTACTCTCTTTGTCAAATTCCAGTGTAGGATTTTACGTAGGGCTTGTGGAAGTTGCTTCTTGCTCAGGAACCCAAAAAGTTTTAATTTATGCTTCTCCATAAATTGGTATAGCCTTACGAGGTGGAGGGGGTGATGTTTCTTCCTCGTCTGAAGTATTTAAATGCACTGAATTCCATTCCCACTCATGTGAGTCTGTCTCAGAATTAGTCTCTAGCATCCGATTACTGTACCAAGATGGGATGTCTTTTGAATTGAATAATGTATTAGTTACTGGCTTATGTACTTTTGGAGGTGGGATTGCTGGTGTTGCTAGTACTGCTGATGCTATTGGTGGGGTTATTGGTACTGTCGCTGTTGCTGGTGCTACTGATGTTGTTGGTGGGGTTATTGTTGCCGTTGGTGTTGCGGGTGCTATTGATGTTGTTGGTGGGGTTATTGGTGCCATTGGTGTTGCTGGTGCTACTGATGGGCTTGTTGGTGTTGTAGATATAGTGATGGATTGCATCCCTCGAGTAACTGGTTGATACACGGGTTTGCTGGGTTTTCCTTTGAATCGAAGCTTAGGAAGAGATTCTTTTTGAAAACCTACTCCAGTTTTATCTCTTGGTTTCAGCTTTGGTTGTAAGGGCTCTTGTTGTCCTTGTTTGCAAGGTCCTAAAGCACTATGTCCATCATAGTCCATTCTTTGAATTATAGTGAAGCCTTTGCCATATTTGTCAGTAGAGAGCTTAGCCTTCGGGGTTTCTTTGTCGATAGGGTCTGTGTAAATCCATTCTGCCAGGTCTTCATCCATGGTTTCCTCCTCTTGACTTCTACCAGGGGTGAATTGTGCCAAAGTGCATGTTCTCTTGGCCAGTGGTGTTTGAAGTAAACCTTGGGGTTTGCCATGAGTTCTAGGGCATGTGAGTAACTGCCCAACACAAAAGAGTTGGCTTAGATTATATTCCTCGGGACCTTCCTCTGCCATTTTTTTTGTGAGATTTTGCCAAGATCAAGAGCTCAATGAAATGTACAAAATAGAGACATAATATGGGACAAGAATAAACTGTATTCTCATCAATAGAAAATGATCAATAATCAAATTTCAATTGTTACATACAATGTAGATGAGCTTGCTTATATAGGCAAGGCTAGGGATATGTGAGCACACAAACATGACATGTGGCTCAATAAGAAACAAGGGTAGGTAGGAAATAGGTGTGGGTAGGTAGGAGAAATAATATAATAGTCCACATAAGGTGGATCGCCCACTGAATGTGGAGTGTAACAACAAGATCAACACCATAAAAGGTGGAATTTCTCCTACACACACTATCCCAATGTGACACAAACACCCAAGTGTCTCATATCCAAACTATTATGAAATGCATTATCCTAAGTAAACTTAAGTGTAATAATATCCAAGATGAATAATTATTTACACCAACAGTTTTCAATTTCTCTTGCTTTGGTATAGGGGTTGTTAAGCTGGAAAGAGAGGCTGGATTAACATATGATGAGGAAGGGATAGCTTCTTTGTTGTTAGGTACGGTGATCTCTGGCTGATGGTAAATATTATTACAATATGCAAATGGATTAGCATCACCAAGGATTGTAATTTCTACCCTGTGATGTGGAAACTTGATACATTGGTGATAGGTAGATGGAACGGCTTGCATGGCATGTATCCAAGGTCTTCCTAACAAGAGATTATATGGCAAAGGAAGGTCTAGAACTTGGCAAACTATATGCTTCACCACTAGCCCCACTGTGATGGGTAATATAAGAGCCCCTCTGGAAGAACGTTCTGCATCATCATATGCTTTAATGGTTATCTTTTTGCTGGCATCCACCGATTCTACTGCATAACCCAATGCTGTGACTAACTGCAAGGTGCATATGTTCAAGCCGACTCCATTGTCAATCAAGACTCGCTTGATTCTATGTTGGTTTACGAATCCTTCAATACGAAGGGATGCATTATGGGGTTGTTGGAAGGATGTGTTGTCACTTTCGGTAAAGCGAGACATGGTGATGACTTTAGACTACCAACCATAGCTTGAAACTGATTTGTGTTGAGGTTGGCGGGGACGAATGCTTCTTGGAGAGCTTGATCCAAGATTGTTTTATGTGAGGGGGATAGGCGTAAAAGCTCTAATATGGAGATGAGGGCTGGTGTCTTATCCAATTGCTCTACAAGATTATATTGTTTGGGGAGGGGTGTCGTTCCTTGTGGTGCTGCTCGAATAGTAATCTTGCTACGACGCGTAACAACGTTGCATGCAGGATTTCGATTTTTTATGGTAAGAGTTGCAACTTGTTCATCCGCATCATAAAGGTGATTCACAGTATAATTGTATGTAGCTTGTGTGTAATTGGTTGTGGTATCTGTGTTTCTCTCTGAGGTGGAAGGACCCCTTTGATCATGTGATGGAAGTGGAGTCTTGAACATTAAGTGATCATCATTAGATGTTTTTGGATCATGTCCCTCAATTTCAATTTCTTCTCTATCAATAAGATCCTGAAGAAGATCTTTTAGTCGATGGCAATTGCTTGTTTTATGCCCTCTTCCTTGGTGAAATTCACAATGTTCATGATCTCGCCACCATGGAGGCTTGACCTGAGGCTCATAATTAGATGTGTTTGGTAAGGTCACAAGATTGGAGGATACCAATTGACGTAAAATTGTTTCAATAGGTTCCCCTAAGGGTGTATATGTGCGTTTTGGCTTGTAGTTTTGTTGCTTTTGTTTTGGTTCCTCTTGTTGTGTATTGCGACCTTGATTTTGTGGAATATTGATGGTGTTGCTGTTAGGAGGGGGATTTTGTCTTGCAAACCTGACCACAGGTTGTGCAATTTTTACTGTTCTTGCGTCCACTATCCCGTCATTGACAACGTTCTTGTTTTTGTTCCAAAATTTTGGTTTATCGCTATTATAATGTGGACAAGGACCATCTTTGGGTTCATTGTAAACTTTGATAAGTCCCTTTTTGATGAGGGCTCTTTTACATTTTAGTCCTTGAGTGATCATTTCTTCGAATGATTCTGTACCCCTCATGTCTAAATGAAATTCTCTTTCATCATTTAAGTTGGAAATGAAAATTTCTATTAGTTCTTGCTCAGGTAGATGAAGGGAGCGTTTGCTAGACAATTGCCTTAACCGTTGTAGGAAAGTTGAGAACAACTCACCTGGTTTTTGTTTGGTGTTGCACAAATCTGCCATGGTGACATCACATTCTATGTTATGTGCATAATGAGGGATGAATGTTTGGACCAGTTCTTCAAATGTTCTAATGCCACCTGGTAGTCGTGAAAGCCATTGTGTGGTTGTGCCTCCCAAACTTTGAGGAAAGAGACGCATTAGATATGTGTCCTCATAGGCCACCTCTAAACAAGCTGAGTGAAATTCTTGTACATGGTCCCTAGGATCTCCTTTGCCCCTTGATGATTAGGGTCATAGCGAAAGTAGTCTCTACCTCCTTCACCATCGTGATGGCTATGTTGCTTAGATGTTTGTCGTATTTGCGTTGTATCAAAGGTGGAGGGTAGTTTGGCACCCTCTTGAGCAAGTCTCAAGAAATGAGCGTTGGCATTGTTTCTAAGGATTTTATCAAAGAGTTTGTTGAATTTGGGATTATGTTGTGCTCTTTCTATATCTTGTGGAGTTGGAGTGCTAGGATCTTCATCATTAGTGCCTCCTCCAAAGGCCTCATGATAGTCATTGAGGTTTTCTTCCTCCTCTTCAATTTCTGGTTGTCGATTTCTTGTTGATCTTGTTAGAGCCATGTTTTTAAAAGTTGATGTTTGTGAAAGTGATTATGAGGTGGTGATGAAATGTTTGATGGAAGACAAGTTTTGTGAAATGTTTGGTGGAAGATAGATCTCTAGCACTGAAGGTTTGATGTCAACAAAGTTCTTTGTGAATTGCTCATGTTTTTCAACAATTTTGATGTGATGAGGTATAGCAAGGTTTGAGATGTGTTACAAACCAAGCTACCTAGTAATGAGAGGATGCACTCATAAACTAGTTTTAACCTATCGAGATGTGTAGAAATGCCTCTTAGGATGATTGATCCTAGATGTAGAGACACTCTAAAATGATTTGTTGGTTTGGTTTAAGCAATATCTGAAAGTACTAATGACAAAAACCTCTTTATGTTTGAGAGTTGAATGGATTTGTGATGCTTGGATGTGAAAGTGGGTAGGATATATGTCTCAATAGAATTCTTCTGTTATGAAGGGGGTTTCTACTTCTTCCTCTCTTACAGGGGTTGGTGGTTCTCCTCGAGCTTCGTTGTATGTGATACAGATTTGAAGAAAGAAAGTAGGATTGATCTTGCCCCCTTTGTTTTTGTGATAATCAAAAGTTCTATACTGAGTGAAAGCTCTATTTCTCAAAGGCTCTTTGTCAAATTCGTTGGATTTGCCTTGTAGGTACAAGTGCATATGACGCAAGAATACTCTATGTGAGAGAAATAGTTGTCTATTGATATAGAACAATTTCCTTTCTTGATAAAAGCTTTTGAACCAAGTTGTCTCTTCTTCAATTTGGTCTTTTGATGAAGACTCCTTTTTCTCAAGATATGAGTGATGGTCATACAAAATGATACTTTGTTTCACTTGTTGATGTTGTTTTGTTTATCAATGTTTGATGTAGATTTGTTGGATGGATACTTGGTTTCAATTGTTTTTGAATTTCTTTGACAAGAAAACACATCAAGCACACATGCACAATAATCTTGCCCCTCTTCAATAAAGGCACAATAGGTGTGGGTCCAAATCAACCCAATCATGAACTTTTTGACCCTTTACAAATGTATTTTATGTTCCCAAAGCCTGAAGTCGGCCCAAGTTGTTACTGGTCTGAAACAAGACGAAGACAACTCAAACACTTTTTATCTCTAAGGTCATGGCCAGTTGTGATATTTTCAGCCCACATCTTGATATTTCTTTGACTTTGGTACTACATACCTTATGAATCCCACCGTGGCAGGTAAGGATGTGATCTACTAAGTCTTGCGCGAGCATAACAGATAGATGATCCTTATGATGGGGGAGTCACCACTTTTATCAAGCTACAAGTAGCTTTTCAAAAAGCCCCGTTTCTACTCAAGGAAATATATATGGTGATTATCTTGGGAGCAAAACTATCTATGCTCTTGCACTGAACTTTTCACAAATATCCTCAATCAATAGAACGGGTGGGCTTCTAAAATAAGAGGTGTCTAGTAATGTTCGATGTTTTTGGACGTAAGTTCATTCTGCAGTGACTCACTTATGAGCCTTGTAACTTGTGGTGGTTCCCATATGTCCTTTCGGCAAGTTACATTGTAGGAACAACTACACCCAAGGCTACAACTTTCGCTCTCACCTGATTTCTATAGCGGCTCGAAGGATTTACCACGCAAGGTCGTTCCCAAGAGTGATGTGTCTCTTGGCAGGCCCCTCTTAAAAATAAAAAATTTAGAGCGTTACTAACACTTTTCTTTTGCACCTAGGACCACGAGAGCCAAGGGAGAGGATAGTGTGTGTTAGAAATGGGACCACTCTACAGTTTTGCACAAGTGTGCCAATCACGAAAAAAAACTTGTTCTTTTTAGCTTTTTATTGCAATATGATCTATTTGCTATTTGGAGATGTTGCTCCAACAAACATGATGTTCTTTTTAATTCCACAAAGCATTTTGTTTTCTAACTAGGAAAGTGAAACTGCTGGTGAACAAAATTGAAAGCACGTTTGCTTAAAGTAAAATCGCTTTGTAAACAAAATGGACAAGTTTGATTGTTCTTTTTAACTTGCAAATAAAAGATTGATTGTGAATTTTATCTTTGCAACAAATGAAAGATTGTTGGTTCTTTTTTTAAGCCCAAATTGAAATGTTTGTCCCTAACTTGCAAGAAAGCAAAGTGGTTTGATTTGTTGTGTTTTTTAGCTCACAATGAGATTCTTTTTAAACCCAAATGAAGACGACATTGATTTTAGCCCAAAATAAAAGATGAGATTCGTTTTAAAACAAAGGAAAGTGAATTCTTTTTACGTAACTTAAAAAGCTAGAAAGAAAATAAATTCCTAACTCTAACTTCTCGAATCCTGCAAGAACTTGTTAGTAACCTGCAAGAAGAAAAATTAGATGAAATATAAAATCCTTTGGTGGGCTTCCACAAGCCTAAGTTTAACTTTTTTTCTTTTCGGTTACAATTTTTTTTTGAACTCTCTGTTACAAAAGCGCTACTTCGGACAACGACGTCGAAGTATTTGCACAAGCACAAAAACAACTAACAAAAGCACTAAAATATGAACAACAACGCTGATTTAATAGTTTTAACTGAATTAACAGGCTGACAAACAGAGAGCGCAAAAGTGCTAGATTATTACAATAGCGCTAATAAATGAACAAAAGCACTAAAACTATGACTAAAATGCTAAACCTACAGCAAAAGTGCTAAAAATCGGACGAAAGCGTTAGAACTCTTCTGTCAATAGTGCCAAAACGCAAGACAAAAGCGCTACCTGTGTGTGAAGAAAATAAGAAAATCACAAAAAGTTATATTGGAAATAATCAAAAGCTTGCGTGTTCGATTCACGTCAGGTTCACCAAATGATGCACGCTAAAAAGGAGGCACAAAGACACACAAGTTCAAACGTTAATATGTTAGTGACAATAAAAACAAAGCACAAATGAACTTATGAACCTAAACATGCATATCAAGAGAGATAAAAAACATATAACAAGAAGCATAAACAAACGAAAGAGGGAAAGGAAACCCCCTAAGATGCTCCCCAACATACTCGTAGTTGCTCCTCCCTTGTTCCTCTCCTCTCCAAGTTCCACATGAGTGTAGCCCTCAACTTTATGCACTATCTATGGATGTCTTATGACGATTCAAGATTATGAAAATAAGAACAAATGCCTATACAAGTGTAAATAAGCTATTATGAGAAAGCACCTAATTAGTCTATGTTAATTTTAGCAAAATAACAAAGCAAATGCTCTCTTAAAATGACTATAAGTTTGATGTATAAAGATTTTTGGATCTTTTTGAAGAAGGAATGGGCTCTATTTATAGGAAAAATGGAGGGTTGAGATTGAGTAATTTCAACAAGGGTCAGGATTGATGGGTTTGTGATCCATGTGAGGGCTTTCAACCCAATCCCATGATGACAAATCTCAACATGAGATGGCTTGAGAGGAGAGGGAAGAAGCATTAAATGCTTGAGATGACATGAAGGTTACCTTGGGAGCGTTTGGTTAGGTTTGAGCTAGTGAATAAAGCTTTTATCCAATGAATAATGCCTTTATCCAATGGACAAACTCGTGTGCAAGAGTTAGTGGGGATAACCATGGTCAAAACAATGAATGCTTGAAGAGACCCATGAGTTAAATGAGGGTTGAGTTAGAGGGAAAGCCTCTAACCTTGTGGGTGAGTTGAGTTTAACCATTAATGGTCATGTAAGCGCCATAAATGGTTTGGAAAACTTTAGGGGCTTTGAGAAGTGACTTCTCTTTGCTTAGGAATGTGACAATAATTAGTGGGGGGGGATTAGGCCAATTTGGAATGAATTTAGAAGAATCTAGAATGGGTTTAGGATGCAAGTGGGTTTGGTGGGTGAGGGAAAATAGGATTTTAATTAAAATAAAATTCATTTATTTCAACTAAAATTGTGCAACTTGCATTTGTAGGAGAATGCAAGTGGGGGGGACTTAGAGATTTTAAATAAATATTTATTTATTTATCTAAATGAGGAAAGGGGTTAAATTAAACAAATACGCTTTATTCATTTAATTGATTGTTAGAGTGTGGTTTAATGAATTAATTTAAATAAATTGAATAATTTATTTAGTTAATAGGAGAAGAGGTTTAAGGATGAATTAATTAAATATCATTTTAATTAACTGTTGACTGATGGTTAAATAATCAAATAAATACTAAATATTCATTTAATTAAGTGGACAAATTTATGTGTCTACAGAATCAATTTGACATTTTAATTGCTCTTCAAGGTTATTGACTTCGAGCTTCATATGGGAACATGTTGGGGTTGAAATCAGGAGTAGCTGTCGGGAAGACTGAAATGAAGAAGGTGCTGGAAGGATTCTATCTAGTCTCAAATGTCATCTAAGTGGAAGAAAGTTGGAGATGCAAACTTTGAGCAATTGAATATGGCCAAGATCAAGCAAAGGATGTATGGAGCGAAAGATCAAATGCCATCCTCTTTAGCAGCCAACATGATGAGGAATGAGATATATCAAGCAACATGCTTTCCACTAGCAGTGCAATGCAATGATTTGATGGTTGAGTGTGCTAGACATTATGATCCGCAATCAAGGACTATAAAGACACCTAAAGGAATGGTACTTGCATTCTTCAATGAAGATTCGATAAGGGAAATGTTTGGGATTCCTTATGATAACTCGAATTAAGGAGGAATCTCACGCAATGTTTGAGAAGAAACCGCATGCATGTATGACTCTCATCAACAATGAATGGGTCATTGAGCCAAGGATACATCGTTCCAAGCTATCGAAGAAGCTCATAAGTACAGATTTCAAGGAAGAATATGGTGACATGATATTCCTATTGAATAGGATCACGGGGGCTCCTCAAGGCATGTGATTTGAAACATGGATGTTCTACTTCATAGAGGAGATTGCAGGCGGATTGGTAATGATAATTTGGGCAAAAATGATAAGTGACAACTTGGATATTTAGCTAAGGAACTTGGAAAGAACAAAGACATTTTATATGAGTTCCTACATGCTATATATGTTGGCTAGGCATATAAGGTATAAGGGGTTGATATGCAAAGGCGAAGTGGGAGGTAAGAGATGTCAACTCAAAGTATACGATTGCTCTCCTCAGTTGCAATGGTATGAGAAAGGACAATATAGAAAACTGAATGATATGTTCTCAATGCATCTCACTTGTTTGTTACAAGGTGGATTACATAGAAGATTATCCAAGGAAGCAATGGCATTGATAGAGAAATATTAATCGTGATTTATCCAATTCTCGATCTTCACATACATAAGGATTCAAGGATGCTCAGATAATCCTTGTAAGCTTTCGAGGTATCCGACAAATAAATTGGTGTTGCTTGACATAGTGAGACAATTGCTGGGTTTGCCTTCATTCAGAAAGAGAAGCATAGATCTGGTGTTAACTTCCCTATCACACTTGGAAAAATGTCAAAGATATGCCCTACAACTTTTGTAGCAGAAACAACTAATATCGAGTTGCAATTCTATCAAATTGGAACATACATGTCTAGGACTCACTTCAATCCTTTTCATAAGATCCTTACAGTTGAAGGAAAGAAATACAAGTACATAACTGATCTAGAGGACTATTGGGCGAACCTTACCGATGAATTTGGAGTTTGAAGGAAGATGTGGTCAAGAATGTTCGTTGACTTCATGAGGAAATTCAAGTGAAGGACAATGGGAATCACATACATCCTCAATATCAGCAAGAGAAGGACAAACCTTTCCCAACATACAGTTAGTCACAACGAGAAATGACAGACTTAAACACATTGATGAGAGAAGTGATTGGTGACTCAAGAGAATGGGTGATTGATATTTCTTTTTCATTCATTTTCTTTTTTTCTTGATTTTTTCCTTTTTTCTTCTCATCCTTTTTCTTTTGATATTGCTTTTTCTCATATTCCATCAATTCCTTTGGCTTGTAGGCAATGAAGCTTACTTGGGTTTGACGATTACAATGGCATTGAAGCGAGACTTTGGATTTTTCACTAATCACAACTTCACTTGAAAACCATAATGACTCGGAGTTTATTAGTGTGTAAAAATATAGTAATCAAATGATGTCGGTTTCAAGATACAAAAAGTGATTCTCTTCCAAGACAAGTACAAGTCCTAACCAAATTATAAAGTTGGAGAGGAACAACCTTGGATTCAAAAGCACTTCATAAGTAGATATCTAGGAGATGGTTTTGAACATAAGATCCAAAATGTGCCAGTGTGTGAGAAAACAACACAAACACCTTTCTCACAAATGAAGGCTCCCACTGAGGACACCTAAACTAAGCAAACGAATGACTCTAAAGCAAAGCAAACTAAAGCACACAAAAGAAAACTAAACTAATGCAAACCAAAACCAAAGCGAACTAAAGAAAGAAAACAACTAACTACTTGAGCCACTTGAGAATCATGAGTCAAATGACTCAAGGCAAATTAACAACATGGCTCAATAAGACCCCTATCTAAAGGACACGAAAGGGAAACCTACTCTAAAGCTAAACTAAATTATATACAAGCTTCCTGGATTTGACACGACTCAAAGAAACGATGTATGTACATGAATTCACATGATTTCTCAAGGTATGCAACATGAGCATGGCAGAAGTGATAGTTCACAGTCGAGTGAATTCATCTTTAAATACGGAAAAGCAAGTTCTCACCACGCATCTCTCATATTCAGGCAATTCGTCATGCAAGATAAGCAATTGAGGCAACTCATCAGGTCCATGATCAATCCAAATGCAAGTTGTTTTTCCTAACCCCAAAGAATCAAAATTATAAATTTCAAAACTAGGATTAAGGAAAGAGACAACTTGGCATGTTTCGGGCTCAGATGGAAACTCTTGCGTGTTCTCCACCTTCGCACCATAAGAAGAGAGATCATCAACCACTTCAGGAGGTCACCATTGGTGATGTACCATTCCACGAGCATTGACAACATGTTGATCCTCACTTGCAAGCTCCTCTTGGAGTAAGCTTAGCGCCCCCTCAAATAGCTTAACTTTCTTTACTATCATCATGACATCTTGCTCATCTCTATGCATAAACTACACATCTTCATGAAACTTTGTAAGCGTATCTTCGAAAATGAGTCTCCTTGAGTGATTGATCTTCAAAAATTTCCTCCAGAGGTTGATTAAATGCTGACATTGATGGAAACTCCAACTCAAAGTGTCTTTTACTCTCTAGCTCCATTTGCTCACCTTCAAGGACGCTTGAAAGTTCTTCCTTTAGGACGGCTTGACATCCTTAATTTGATTCTCCTTCTTGTGGTAAGGATGGATGCTCACCAAGGATTTCATCATCTTGAATAGTATAACACTTAATTTATCGTTCTTGGGATGGTGGAGCATCGATCATCTAATAATCGCTCGAATCATCTATGCCTTCTGCATCATTTTCTTTCTCAATCTCTTGATGATCCTCACTAGTATCCATATTTTGTAGAGTTTCATGCCTCAGTGTCTCCACACATTGATCTTGACCTACTAGCATCTTGGTGGCTTGAATGTCTTCCACTATATCTTCGTCTTCCTTGGACACAGAGTGATCCTCAACTGTCATCCCTTGACTACTTGTCTCATTCGTACTATCCTTTTGCAATTCATCCCATAATGTTTCGGGAGGTAGAAGTTGATGATAAATCATGCCTCTTGTAACAACTTGTTTGTATGGAAATGTTTTTGGCAGTGATTCCAGTTGTGCTTCCTCCATGAGATCTTTCAGCGCCCCCTCAAATAGTATGATGGTGATGATGTCTTTGAGCGCCCCCTCAAATTGTTCTTCATATTTGGGCTCACTTATGATGATTTGCATTTCTTTATTCAACATCTCTATATGGTTGTCTCCTCCTTCAAGGCCGCTATTTGAAACTTCTTGTATCTCATTCTCAATAATCTCCCTTTGTAGTATGAACGAAAATTCTTCAAGGAATAAGTCATCTTCCTTGATTGCTTGCTCAACACTTTGATCATTGCTTGCCACTACTTGAACATTCTCAATTGTTTTTTCGACTTGTATTCCTATGTACTCCTCTTCATGTGCAAGGTATGGAGAACTATCCATTGCAATACATTGATCACCAAGTTGATTTGTGTTATGTAAGAACCTTGCTGGTTCTAACTCTTCTACAGATGCAAATGCTGTCTTGTTTTTGTAATTTCAAAGGTTTTGAAGAATTTTAAGCAAAAAATAACAATTGCGCCAGACAAGAAATGCACATAAAATTGAATTGACAAGAATTATAGAGCAACTGCAACTATATTAAGTATCAGGTAACTGCTACAATTGAAACTAATACATAAAACATACCCGAAGGTCCTTAGATTATTTAAATAAGAAAATTCTGGAACTTGCCAGCCAAGACTGGGAAATTGACCATAATAGGTGTACAAGTCTAGAATACAATTTCTCCAGGCCAAAAATGAGATGAAACCACTTGAATATGCTGGGTGTTGGGAATGGTGCAATCAGATTGCAAAAAGGGAAGGTGTTTCAGCCTCCCAGACAAAATGTCCCTTTTCTGGACCCCATGTGCCAAGCAAGAATTGTATGGCCAGCAACAGGAACTTGTACGTCTTCTTATTAAAATGAAAGATGCTGCTAATTGGGGCAACTAAACCTGAATGCCCTTTCCTTATTGAAAAATCTGCAAATAATTGAAGAAAATAACCTCTGATGAAGCACAATAAGACTCTTGAATGAAGCCCTCACAGTTGCAATAATTCAGTTGATCTTTCAGAGCCTCAAAATCACAGAACCATGAAGAATTATCATTCTTCAATAGAAAACCCTCTGAAACGCTTGTCTCAGAAAATCCACAGAGCAAAACCAAGCAATTTCAAATAATCAATAATCAATAATGAATTGAGGTTGAATTGCTTTTTTCCCTTATAACCCCAAATGGCATGAATTCCAAGAAAATACACCCAATTGCCTTTTAAAATACATTAAATGTATTTTAATTACTTTACATAGTTATAAAATGAATCTGGGTGAACTATTTCATTTAAGTGATTTTTAAAGTCACTTTATAATATTTAAGTGGCTTTTTTATTTATATAAAGTCACTTTATGACTTTATAATATCCATATAAGTTAATTAAATAACTTAACCACTAAAATATTAATATCTCCTTCAATATTCATTCTCTTGACGAGCCGTCTGAAGTTGGGGTCAACATTGTATAACTCCAATGTGTCTAGGTGCCTTGACTAAAAATAACTTCATTGCCAAATTGACTTACTATAAATAGTAAGTTCCTCAACTAAGCTCAATCACTGATATACAAAGGCCTAGAACTGAACTGAAGACATGGAGTGACAACGATCTCCATTAACTGCCACTGAGACTCTCTATACAAACATATTAGCCTACAAGAGTCCAAGTAATAGGCTAATCCTTGGAACTCTGATGCTCCCGAAAATGGGGACATTACATGTTATCGACTTGCAACTTACTCTCTTCATTGTCGGGTGATGTAGCAATGGCTTGTTCATATGTTCTTCTAAATTCAGCTACAAGTCGTGCACTCCAAGATCTATTCGCAATACGCTCTTCCTCGGATAAGGCTGGCAATCTGAACTGATATTTGACTTGATTGATAGCCATTTCACATAATGAGCAAGTAAATTTGGAGTGGGGTGCATTGTAAATCCTACACCACAATGGTAGCAATATGCGTTCTAAATGCATTTCACCATTCAAAATAAGTTGATTTTCAATCATCCATAAGAAACTTGAAAGAGGATCCTTTCTCTTTGGGAGACTAAAACTGCTTTCTTCAGCTTCTGGCCTAGGAACATCCCAAAAGAAGATCTTTCCTTGTGCTGCTGATTCCATCCTTGACAAGTATGTCAAGCAATGCATCTTGTCATGTTCATTCGTCTCGTGGATTCTACACTTCCCTGAAGAAGCAAACTCGGATAAATGGCGTGAGTAAAGTTGTGCATTTAGTCTCCACCAAAGTTGAGGAATATCAACTTGGTGCTCATCTTGGTAATGTTGTCACTCCATTGAGAAATCTTTCTTTTTTTTTGAATTTTCTAATTTTTTGATTTCTTGATTTTTTTTTTTGATTTTCTAGTTTTTCACTTTTATTTTTATTTTCTGGAATAAGAGAGATCTTGCAAATCTCAAATTTAGTTTGAAAGCTCGACTGGTTCCAGCTGCATGAGGTACTTCTTTCCTTTATAAGCCCAACTGATAATTTAGCGATCACCCTCTTTTCTTGTGTAAATTTTGTTGGCGACTGCTTCAAAGTATGACTCGATAAACTCCATCATCAATTGCTTCATTCATTCCTTTCTTCTGCTTCAATTTTGTTGAGTGTGAAGAGGAGGATGTGAGGCTGAAAGATTTGAGGTAGCTTCTCCACTTGATGACTCTCTACTTATTACGCCTCAGCTTGGAAGAAAACTCTTTGATATACAATTCAATGTTCAGCCCTCCCTCTAGCACCAATTCTGTTGATGTGTTTTCATGCACATGTGAACACAGAATAAAATACCAAGGTATCTTATCCTCTCTTGAACAAAGTTACTCCAATGCTGAAGATTAGCTTAAGGATCACTTAAGACAACTCCAAGGTTCATAAATGTCGGAATGTCGGGTCACGACGTGTGGATAAGCTCAATGGTTTGATGTGATAATGTTGGAGTCACAAAGGGACTTGCGTTGAATTGTTGAATGCTTGAATCGCTGGAACTTAGATCCTAATTACTTACTTGGAGAATATAGAAAGAGCAAAAGGCATGGGGTTTAGGGAGTCTATTCTAATCCTAAGAATGCAAGATAAGAGTGAATGATTCGATGGAATCCTACTGGGCGGGGTCTCACCATCAAACTAAACAATTTGACACAAGCTCAATGCAATCTCCTAAGGTGCAATTCAAAGATGTTCAAATCATTATCATCAAGCATTGCTTACCATTCAAATTAATGCATAAACAATGGATATATAACAATTTGAAGTTAAGCTCATATCATTCCAGTTGACCATGCAAGGCACACTTACAAGCAGCAAGAGGCTAGTGGTATGGACTAAACGGATTCCATGAAAATGCATTCAACAAATTTTTCCATTCAATCTAATCAAAATGAAAGGAAATGAGAAGTAGAAACCATGAGACTTGTTGAAATAATACATTTCACCATAACTTCAATGAAAAGAGTATCTCATTTACAAGTCTTTAACAACAATTTCTTCCTCTCCTAATCTATTCTATTCTATCTTCTAATCTATCTATCCTTAGACTACACACTATTCTATCATTCTCTTCTATTAACCCCTTACAAATGAAGAGCTTGAGCTTTATATAGAGAGCTCATTACAATGAACGACCAGGATCAAACCCAATCAATGGCCAAGACTTTACAATGAAAACCCTAATTAGGGTTTTTTACAACAAACTCTTCTTAGCCAATGAGATAATTACATTTAGGTTCAATATTGAATGTGAACCAATAGAAAACGGGGGTAGCTACATTGGAGTTTGTGCCTCCATATGATGAGCTTGGTTCATTGAATCCGGACATGTTGATGTGGAACTCCTCTGATTGGTGAGGGGTGATTGGGATGACAACTCGACTTGCACTTGTAGACTTGATAGAATATCTCTTGATACTATCTAGCTTCAGCAGTGATGATGATGATTTTCTAACTTTGATTAATTCTTCTGAAACTATCCTCTTGAATATCTCGATCATGGAGGTGCAAGGTGTAGATGTTGACTTCGTATTAGTTTTGGATGCTGATATTGCCTTGGAATGAACCCTTGATGTCATAGCTGCTTCTTCACTCTTTTGGAAACTCTTTCTTTGTGATTCTCTTCATGCTATTAGCATTGTGGATCATGTCTTTGATGTTGCTTCTAGTCTGCTTCTCCATCCTTTTCATTAGTTATTCTGGCAAAATAAACAAAGATGGTATTAAGCACACATGCTATAAAACTTGTATATAACCTCCTAATTTGATATAATCTCTGATTTTCAAGTGTTGTAGGTTTGATAAGTGCATTTAGGGAGGAGGTCGCTCCTAAGGATAGGCAATGGAAGTTGGAGGAATTCCATCACCTCTTCATCAATTGATCTCTTGTACCTCATTCATTCCTTAAGTTTTTTAGTCTCCTTGTGCAAAAAGCCATCAAATTACCCTCAATGAGTGCCCTAGAAGTGAATTTGCTCTCATGAAGGAGCACAGGCAGGTGATTTCACTCCTGTTAGGGAGCAAAGGAGATAGATTTCACTCCAAAATGGGAGCAATGGAAATTTTCCAAAACTTAGCAAATTTTGGCATATTCATCTCTTTCAATGAGCAGAAGGGAAATTCTTTCCTCCAAGGTGGCAAAGGAAGTGATTTTGCTTCAAGGTCAAGGCAATGGAAATGGTAAGAAACTCACTTCTTTTAGCTAAATTTCACCAATCTTGCCCTCTTATACCTCAAGATCATCATCTCTCCCATATGAAATGCTCAAAATTGTCATCATAATTGCCTTGAGAAGATTTTTCGCTCTCAAAGAAGGGCAATGGAAGTAGAATTAGCTCCTAAAGGGAGGCAATGGAACAAGAATTCACTCCTAGTGAGGAGCAAAGGAAATTTTGTGATACTTAGCCAAATTCTTGCTCTCTCTTCATCAATTCATCTCTTCATATGCAAGCTTTGTCTAATTTCTCCCACCAAATGTCTTGAAGGTGTTTTTGCTCTAAGATTGGAGCAACAGAAGTGAAATCAGAAATTCGCTCATAATGAGGAGCAATAGAAGTAAATTTTGCTCCTCTCAAGGAGCAAAGGAAATGGTTTCAAACTTGTCTTTCATCACTTCATATTTGAGTATTTCGCCATTTATGCACTTGAAGGAGTCAATCCATCCTTGAAGAAGGCTTTGAGATCAATTTCACTCCCAATCTCAAGCAAAGGAAGTGTTTTTTGCTCCAAAAGAGGAGCAAAGGAAATGATCACACACTTAATCAAATTTTGCCCTTCATCAACTCAAGCTAGGGTGTTTTGCAATCTATGCAAGTGAAGGCATCAAATCAACTTAGAGGAAGGCTCAATTTCACTCTCAAACTCAGGCAAAGGAAGCAAATTTCGCTTCCAACAAGGAGCAATGGAAGTGTTTTTCGCTCTTGTTAGAGAGAAAAGGAAGTAGTCCCTAAACTCACTTCTTAGCTAGGTTTTATCAATTCCTTGCCTTTGCATCAACTTTAGACCTTGTGATTTTGCCTTCCTAGTGTGTAGATGTGTCAAATTAGCCTTAAGGAAGGTCTTGCAGAGAATTTCGCTCCTAGAGAGGAGCAGAGGAAGTGAAATTCGCTCCCACTGAGGAGCAAAGGAAATAGTTTTCAAGTTGAAGTTTAACACCTTCTTAGTGACTTTCCTTCATTCTATCAACTCAATTGTGTCAAATTATGCCCAATGTGAGGTCTAGAGGCAAATTCGCTCTCAACCAAGGGCAAAGGAAGTGATTTTCGCTCCGATGAAGGAGCAATGGAAATGATCTTCAAATTCATCCTCTAGCTTGGTCTTATCACTTCATGCCTTAGGTTTCAGTCTCTATGCACCAAAGAACCTCAATGCCTATCTTGAATGTGATTTCGATCCACTCCAATAGCAATGAAAGGAAATTCGCTCTCAAAGGACAGCAATGGAAGTAAATTTCGCTCCTATGAAGGAGCAATGGAAGTGACCCAAATTTGTCATCTTCCTTCCATTCCTTAGCCAAAATCATGATGAACTTCACTTTAAAATGGTATCAAAGGTATTAAAACTTACTCATTTTCCTCTAATGTGCTCAAGAAGTTCACTTCACTCCAAAATGAAGGCAATAGAAGAAGATTTTGCTCTTGAGGAGCAAAGGAAGTAGATTTCGCTCATGGAGAGGAGCAATGGAAATGACCTTGCACTTAGCCAATTTTAGGTTTCTTTGATCCAGTATCGCATTCATTGCTCAAACCAAGACATCTCATGATGATTAGAGGTAGTTTTAGGTGTTTTGGAAGGCTTGAGAGGGATTTCGCTCCTAAAAGGGAGGAATGGAAGCAAAATTCGCTCCTAGATTGGAGCAAGGGAATTTTTAGCATACTTAGTCAAATTTTGCTCCCGGATCTCACCTCTTATTAACGTACGCTCAAATCATCTAGATGGTGAAAGAAACACTGCAATGTTGACTAGGCTTGATATAAAGGGCTCCTTCATTCATTCACCACTTCATTTCACCCCTCACAACAAGGGCTATCCTCTTGACTCCTGGCCTCTTAACCAACTATACCTCTCTAATGCAAAGGTTAATAGCAAAAGTCTCAAACTACTACTCTAGAAAGTAGAAAAAAGTGGGGGTCCCCATTTGTGATGCGGCGATGTGTGAAACATCACATCAGTACCTAGTGAAGAATCTAGGCATAAGAAGCAAAAGTCCAATACTACTCAATCCACCATAAGCACTTCACCCATTAGAGAGATTGATACACATAATACAGGAAGTGGATCAATACGAGAAACAAAAACACAAATGCTACCTCAAGGGAGTCATGATGAACACATATCATCAAGGTACTACTTTACAACTAGACGTCATTTTGAAATTGAGATAGAAGAAAATCTGGGAGAATCCAATAATTCAAATACTAATGAAGAGGTAGATAAGGAAATCATTTTAGCTTTGAGAGGACTTAATGAGGATAATCAACTTGAAGATGGAATGGAACCATCCATAGTTCTTGATTGGTTGAAAAACAATTTGAAGAAGAAAATGGTGGTGAAAATTCAACCAATTGAAGATATAGATGATTTCCTAGCTCAAATTTGGCAAAACTAAGGAGCAAAAGAAAGCTAAGAAATTCTCTCAAATTACTAGAGACATTGTAGGATCACACATCTTAACGTGGCAGTCCCAAAGGTTGATAAGTTAAGGGAAGAAATCAGTCCTATAGACTATGAGATAAGACACTTGACCTTGGGCCATCAACAAAGAAACACGACTTTCAAGAAATCTGTGATACGACTACGACAATTGAGGCAAGGATGGACAAAGTTGAAGAAAAAAATGAAAGGTTGGAATTGGAAAACAAGAGGTTGAAAGAGTTCACACAACATTTGATGAACCCAATGAGGCAAGAGGATCCTATATTTGTTCCACTAATGGCTTTTCCTCAAGAATCATTTGATAGTTATGAGGCAATCGATAGTACAAATCAGGAAGTGAAGGAATGGATTGATGGTATTTCAAAGCAAGTAGAGGAATTCCTAGCTAGACTCATCCAAGTATATAATAAGACAATAATACGCATGAACAAAATACAAAGTTTGGATTGAGTGTGGGAAGATTTTCAAATGGTCCAAGATAAGACAATTCCATGTCTTAAGATATTGAAGAAGATTCCTATGACAACCTTGATTGAAGAGAAAGTAATTGAAGAAGGAGATATATATGATTTTGATCATTGGTATTGTTCTTTGGTGATGAAGAAATCAGCAAGGAAGATTGTATTGAGATGGAAGGATCTATTAGGGAAATGCAATCAAGGGTCCTTACATTAGTTGAGGAATTATTGGGTCAAGAAGTTACTGCCACATGTGGTTTGGATTTAGGAGAATTGTAAAAAAACCTCAAAAGTTGTTTACTTTTGAGAAGTAGAATCCATCAAAAGAAATCAGTTGGGTGATCTTCTTTCCCTCATGATCTACATCAACAATTTTCAGAAGCAAGAAGCTGATTGGGAGAACATCTTTGATGCTTGTACAAAAAGTTTGGATGTGATAGAGTTTCAGCAAGATGCTTTGCCAAGTGTCACAATGGAGGAGCTTGAATTGGTGGTGTCCAGATTAATTGAATATGCCATCAAAGAAAGGGATAAGGGCAACCAGATTCTAGAAGATAGTTTGTTAAGATGATTGAGTGTCATCTAATTGTCTAATTGACTCTTACTCCTCGTAGTTGGTGATGAGGATAATGTTCCACTTTTGTTGCATAGCGTGTGATGATTTTGTTGTAAACCCTAATTAGGGCTTAGGTGGTTTGATCTTGGCCACTGATTTTAGTTCAATCTTGGCCCTTCATTTACAATAAGAGCTCTATATAAGCTCAAGTCATTTCTTTTGTACCTAATAGAAGTGGTTTGGAGAATTGTTACTTTGATGCTGCCAGAATTGAAATAAATCATTGAATATTGGTGATTTTATTTGATATTTTGGAGTATTTGTATGGTTCTTTACTTCTCAAATTAAAGTAGATTTGCTAAGTAAAAGTTTCATAATTGTATGGAAGATATTGTTGATAATTGATGGTGGAATCCATAAGTTCATGACATTTATAATTTATTGATTGCAAGTTATAGTACATGGTTAGTCTGAAATCGTCAAGTGCTTAATTTTGATTGCTTATTCCTCATTAATTCACAATGCTTTTGGGATTAATGTGTGTTGGTGATTCGAATATCATTTTGTATTCCTCAAAAGATTTGCACCATCTTTGCATAATTGTTCCTAATGGTGAAGCAAAGTGTGGTTTGGTTTCACTAACTTGTCATCAATTTCCTTCTTTGATAGTGTTAGAGCTAGATTTCTAAACCTCTAGATCTTTTGCATTTTATTTCAAAACCTTATTAGAATTAGGATCAAGCGCTCATATTGCCAAATCATAAGTTAATCAAATCGTGGCGATTGCATTCCTAAAGCTAGTTGTTCTTAAGTTGATCAATCCTAGAACAAAAACGTAAGTGCCTTTGTGTACTCAACAATCACATCAAACCATTGAGTTTCCCACACATCAAGACCTGACAATAAAAACCTTGGAGTCATCTCAATTGATAATATAATTTAGCATCTGAGAAGATTTTGTTCAAGAGAGGGTAAAATACTTGGTATTATATTTTATGTTGCATAGTGTCACAAAAACAAATCAACATGCTTGATGCAAATGCCAGAGATAAATGGATCTACAAGAGGCGGTTAGTCCATGTCTCGAATTCGAAGGGGGACATTGGCAATTAGTCCAACAATCCCTCCCTTAGTGTCACTTGAGGGGATTCAAACCCATGACCCAACTCTGATACCGTTTGTTGGAACACATTTGCCGTTGCACCAAAGGATCAACTTGTTAATGCTTGATACAAATGCCAAAGATAAATGGATCCATGGGCGGTTAGTCCATGTCCCGAATTTGAAGGGGGACGTTGGCAATTAATCCAACATGTACTCCTTGGATATAATCCCTAGGGTGTTTCATTATGGACCTCCCAAATTTGGAAATTTGCTTCCAATAGGAAGGACAAGAAGTCACCTTGATTGGGTTACCCAACGACTCCCGAAGAATAGTCTTAGCTAAAAGGATGGAAAGAATCTTTAGGAAAGGGCAAGGATAATGGGCTGCCCAATGTGTGATTCTTGACAAAACTTCCTCCCAGGGAAAGACAGTCCACATTGATATCCAACCTATTTTAAATAAACACAAGAAGGTATTTGGTGGTATTCCCTCGAGACTACCCCTCAAAAAAGAGGATTTGAGCACACCATTGAATTAGGAGCAAAACTTGTGATAACCACACCTTACAGGCATCGTCAAAAATTCCAAGAGGAAATTGAGAAAACCATTAAAGAACTACTTGAGATGGGGCACATCCAACCTGGTTCCAGCCCTTTTGCCTGCTTAGTGGTTCTAGTAAAGAAAAAGATGGCACTATGAGAATGTGGATAGACTATAGGGCCTTAAACAAAAAGACTCTGAAAAACTGCTACCCCACATCAAGAATGGATGAACTCCACGAAGCAAAATACTTCTCTAAAATTGATCTATAGTCTAGATATTACCAAATAAGAATGAGAAAAGAAGACATTCCAACGACAACTTTTAGGTGTCACTATGGGCACTTTGAATTTTTGCTCCTACCCTTTGGCCTAACCAATGCTCCTGCAACGTTTTAATCGTGTATGAACCATATATTCCGAAAACAACTAAGGAGATTCCTACTAATCTTCTTTGATGACATCCTCACTTACAACCGAACATGGGAAGAAAATCTCAAATATATTGAGGAAGTTCTAAGCATTTTGGAACAAGAATCATTATATGCCAAAGCCTCCAAATTTGAGTTTGGGCTGGAAGAGATCCTTTACCCTAGCCATAAGATCAATGCTGAAGGAGTGAGTGTAGATGAGGAGAAAATTAGAGCCATTAAGGAGTGGCCACAACCAAGTACGGGATTTTGTGGGACTATGCAATTATTACTGGCAATTTGTAAAGGGTTTTTCCAAACTTGCTGCTCCACTCACGGACTTGACCAAAAAGAGTGCCTTTTTGTGGAATGAAACATCTCGATAGATCTTTGAGAAACTAAAAGAGGTAATCAGCTCATGCCCCTGTTGGATATTGTTAGTCATTGTTGTTGCTAGGGTATGTTGTTGTCATTGATGTCAACATATTCCTGTGTATTGCTTCGGTGATTGCAGATTGGGAAGATATTATGATCCAGTTTGTTGTTTTGTTTTGTTGATCACTGTTTTGCAGAGTTCAGAATATCCTCTGGTAGATTCCGGTGTGATCAGGTCTTATGTTGAGACTTTGGGATATTGCTTGGGATGGTCTTGTGTATCTTCATTTCAGATGGATCGTGATTTGGTGCTTTGCAAGTTATCTTTCTTCGTGATAGTTGCCGATTGGATGTGTTCTTGAGTTTTCAGATGTTGATCGATGAAGATTTAATAAGTGGTGTTGATGGAGCTATTCTTGATGATTCCAACATGCTTGCTGGTGTTTCTTAGTCATGTCCTATTTGTTTTGGCAATCCGCATTGATCGTTGTGCGAGTTTTTGGTGGTTTCTATGAACCGGTGATGATTTTTGTGTTATGCGGTTTTCTTGGTGGAGTAGCATGTTGCGGTTGATCTTGGCATGATTTTTGGTGGTATTGTGCGTTTGGGAATTTGTTTTAGGACCATGTTTTGCTATGTAAACCATTATATTGGTCCGGTGGTCGATCTTTGTATCGTGTGATGTAATTTTGTAATTGAGGGTTGAGGGTTTAGCCGACCTTGTTATCAAGGTTGATGAATTGTATATATAGGTGATATATTTATGTAATTTAGGTGTCGATGTTGTGTCTGCATTATCAGAGAGAGGTTTATGTGCAAACAAGTGATTTATCCTTTGGTGTTGAGTTTGAGGTGAGATTGGTGTTGCAAGGTAGACATCTGTGCTTAACCGGAACTGTAATTTGGCATTTGGAGATGCTATTCTTTCAATTCATTTCTTCCAGATTGTAGTTCGAATCTTGTTGTAAGTCAGTGAGACTTCCCTGAGGGTTGTAGCCTTCTGGGCCATCACCATTTGAGTAGTGAACTCTAGGCAGTGAGCTTGAATGCATGTGCATTCCCCATTGTATTATTTTCACATACTATTGCAGAGTATCATCTTACTGTGGGTAGGTTCCCACCGTGGTTTTTCCCTTAACCAGGTTTTCCACGTCAAAATCTTGGTGTTGTGTTGTGCTTTCAATTTGCTTATTTGTCTTATTACTGTAGTTTATTAGGTCTGTGTTTTGTGTTTAAGTTTGGTATTCCGGTGAAGATTGACTCACCCGCCCCCTTTCAATCTTCCTTCTTGACTGCTGCTAACAATTGGTATCAGAGCCAAATCCTTTGATAGAAGCTTAACCGCTTGGGGAGATCTGGGATGGCAACTCAAGGTGTTATCTTTAAGGACAGTCTTGAGATTTGATGGAAGTAACTATGCTATATGGAAGAACCAGATGGAAGTGCATTTGAAATGTCTTGGTGAAGATTACTTGAAGATTACAAAGAATACCTATATTGTTCCTCATAATGGACCGTCTACTCCTGATGAGATCAAGGAAGCTGGACACAATGTTAGAGCTAAGGAAGCATTGCTTCGTGCCCTAACGGATTCTCAGATGACAAATGTGATGGGACTTCAGACCGCTCATGAGGTTTGGAAGAAGCTTGAGGTTCTGTATGAAGGTGATAAACAGGTGAAAGTTGCTAAGTTGCAGAGTTTAAAAGGAAAGTATGAAACATTGAAGATGGGAGATGATGAGAACATACACTCTTTCATGGCTAAGGTGAACGATCTTGTCCTAGGTATTCAATGTGTCGGTGGAACCATTGAGGAAGATGAAATTGTTGTTAAGGTGCTGAGATCTTTGCCTCCTGCCTATAAACATAAGGTTGCTGCTATTGATGAGATCCGAAGTGTAACTACAGTGACAAGAGATATGCTAGTTGGAAAGCTTGTTGCATTTTAGCTGAGCGAAGTTGGTGAATCACATGGAAAGTCTAAGACTGCATTTAGAGCATTTGCATCTGTATTCGGTAAGTAGAGGTATGATCCTGATGAATGCAAGATATCTAGATATGAAAGAGAGAGAAGAGAGATGGAAGAGCAAGAAAGGGAGCTGGATGAACTTGAAGCACTGATTGCTTGGAGATTGCCTAAAGGTACCGGTAAGTATGATGGAAAGTTACCTTTGAAATGTTTCTCTTGTAATAAGATAGGACATTTTGCTTCTAGATGCTTGGAGAGAATGGCTAAGTATGACAAGCATTATAAGTTTGATAAGCATGATAGGAATGATAGATATGAGAAACATGAGAAGTATGATAAGCCTTACAAGCCTAACTTGAAGTATAGGAATCAGAAGAACTGTTACTATGCTGCTGACGAAGGTATTATAGATGAAGAATCGAAAGGAGATGAAGTTGTATATCTTGCCATTAAGGAAGATGGACTTGTACCTGTTGATTCCACTAGCTGTGCTATTGAAGATAAATCTTTAGTTGCTAAAGTTGAAGAGAAAGATGAATGGGTAATTGACAGTGGTTGTTCACATCATATGATCAGTGATAAAAGCAAATTTGTATGGAAAGATATGATGGTGGAATAGTTAGATTTGGAGATGAGAAAGCCTGTGTGATTCGTGGGAGAGGTTCTATTTCTTTTGATGGTAAGCATAACACTGATGGTGTCTTGTATGTTGAAGGTTTGAAGCATAATCTTTTGAGTGTTGGACAAATGGTTGATAAAGGTTATGATCTACAATTTAATGATGGAAAATGCGAGATCTTGAATGCTTCCGATATAGAGTGCATCTGGAACTAAGACTGAAGGTCACATTTTTTATTTGAATGCTGGTGAGAAAAGTTGTTTGATTGCTCAGATTGATGAGAGTTGGTTGTGGCATAGGAGAATGTGTCATGTCAATTTTGATTCAATGATTAAGATCAGTTCTAAACATGTTGTTAGAGTTCTGCCTAAGATTGTTGAGTCTGCTAATTCAGTATGTAAGGAATGTCAGTTGGGTAAGCAAGCAAGGATTTCTTTCAAGAGCAAACATTATACATTAGAAGGATTACTAGATCTTGTGCATACTGACCTATGTGGACCTACAAATGTTAGAAGTGTTCAGGGTGATAGATATTTTATGCTACTAATTGATGATTATTCAAGATATTCAAAGCAAAAGTGGAGACTGAGTTTGGATTGAAGGTGAAGTGTCTGAGATCTGATAGAGGTGGAGAATTTTGTTCCGGTGAGTTCAATTCATTGTGTGAGAAGTGGGGGATTAGAAGACAATTATTTGCTCCTAGAACCTCTCAGCAGAATGGAGTTGTTTAGAGGAAGAACAAAACTATTTTGGATGCTGTAAGGACTATGCTGATTGAAGGAAATGTTCCAAAGATCTACTGGAGAGAAGCTATTAGTACTGCTGTTTACACATTCAACAGAGTTCACATCAAAGGTGATACCGGTAAGACCCCTTATGAGCTTTGGTTTGGTCATGTTCCTATTGTGAGATATTTTAGAGTATTTGGTAGCAAATGTTATATCAAGAGAGATGAGGATATAGGAAAGTATGATGCTGGAAGTGATGAAGGAATTTTCTTGGGATTTACTAAAGGTGCTGTTGACAATAATCTGTATTTCAAGATTGAGAATGATAACATCCTGATTGTTGAAGTCTTTGTTGATGATATTATCTTTGGTGGTGATGATAACTTGATCATGAAGTTTGCCGGTGATATGCAGAAGGAATTTGAGATGCCTATGATTGGCGGAATGAAATTTTTCTTAGGTTTGCAAATTTCACAGATTGGAAAAGGTATATTCATATTACAAACTAAGTATGTGAAGGAGTTACTGAAGAAGTTTGGATTAGATGACTCCAAACCGGTACGGTGACTGGTTGTAAATTATCTAAGAATGATGAATCCCCGAAAGCTAATTAGAGTTTGTACAGATCTATGGTTGGTGCACTGCTATATCTTATTCAGACTAGGCCGGACATTATCCATGTTGTGTGCATGGCTGCTAGATATCAAGCTGATCCGAAAGAGAGTCATGTCATTGCTGTGAAGAGGATATTCAGATACTTGAAGGGAACTGTGGACTATGGTTTATGGTATCCGAAGAATGATGATTTCATGCTATGTGCCTACACTGATGTTGATTGGGCTGGTGATGTAGATGACTGGAAGAGCACTATCGGTGGAGCATTCTTTTTGGGTAAGCAGTTGGTTTCATGGGCTAGTAAGAAACAAGATTCAATGTCCTTATATCTACTGCTGAAGCTGGGTACATTGCTACTGCTAGTAATTGCGCTCAGGTTGTGTGGATGAAGCAAATGTTAAAAGATATTAGAGTTGTTTATGATGAGCCTACTGTTATATACTGTGTCAATTCTAGTGCTATTAACATGTCAAAGAATCCGGTGCAACATTCGAAGACTAAGCATGTGTCAATCAAATATCATTACTTGAGAGAGCAAGTCAATGAAGAGAAGGTGAAGCTAGAGTATGTATCTACAAAGGAACAAATTGTTGATATTTTCACTAAGCCTTTGCTTGCAGATACACTTGTCTATTTGAGAGAGAAGTTAGGGGTATCCACCCCTCCTGATGAGAACTAGATGCATTGAGTTGCATCAATCTAGTGGACTTCACAAGTCTTATCCTTTTATCCGGATTGGTGAGTTGATACTGCTCCTCTGCTAGAGTAGTCTGTGTTTTTGGGGAGAGTTTGGTTTTTTGTTTTGAGATCTTTGGCATTGTTGTCAAAAGGGGAGAGAGATCATGTGAACAACTACTTTATATGTCCTGATCTTAGGGGGAGTTTGCTGAAGATATCTTTTTTTCTTTGCATTGACTGTTTTTCACATTCATATGTTGCCATCAATGCCAAAGGGGGAGATTGTTGGATATTGTTGGTCATTGCTGTTGCTAGGATATGTTGTTGTCATTGATGTCAACATATTCCTGTGTATTGCTCCGGTGATTGCAGATTGGGAAGATCTTATGATCCAGTTTGTTGTTTTGTTTTGTTGATCACTGTTTTGCAGAGTTCGGTATATCCTCTGGTATATTTTGGTGTGATCAAGTCTTATGCTGAGACTTTGGGATATTGCTTCGGATGGTCTTGTGTATCTTCATTTTAGATGGATCATGATTTGGCGCTCTGCAAGTTATCTTTCTTCGTGATAGTTGCCGATTGGATGTGTTCTCGAGCTTTCAGATATTGATTGATGAAGATTTGATAAATGGTGTTGATGCAGATGTTCCTGATGATTCCAACGTGCTTGCTGGTGTTTCTTAGTCATGTCCTATTTGTTTTGGCGATCCGCATTGATCATTGTGCGAGTTTTTGGTGGTTTCTATGAACTGGTGATGATTTTCGTGTTATGCGGTTTTCTTGGTGGAGTAGCGTGTTGTGGTTGATCTTGGCATGATTTTTGGTGACGTGCGTTTGGAAATTTGTTTTAGGACCATGTTATGCTATGTAAACCATTATATTGGTCCGGTGGTCGATCTTTGTATCATGTGATGTAATTTTGTAATTGAGGGTTGAGGGTTTAGCTGACCTTGTTATCAAGGTTGATGAATTGTATATATAGGTGATATATTCATGTAAGTTAGGTGTCGATGTTGTGTCTGCATTATTAGAGAGAGGTTTATGTGGGAACAAGTGACTTATCCTTCGGTTTTGAGAGGTGAGATTGGTGTTGCAGGGCAGACATCTGTGCTTAACCGAACCCGTAATTTGGCATTTGGAGATGCTATTCTTTCAGTTCATTTCTTCTAGATTGTAGTCCGAATCTTGTTGTAAGTCAGTGAGACTTCCCTGAGGGTTGTAGCCTTCCGGGCCATTATCATTTGAGCAGTGTACTCTAGGCAGTGTGCTTGAATGCATGTGCATTCCCCATTGTATTATTTTCACATACCACTGCAGAGTATCATCTTATTGTGGGTAGGTTCCCACTGTGGTTTTTCCCTTAACTGGGTTTTCCACATCAAAATCCTGGTGTTGTGTGTTGTGCTTTCAATTTGTTTATCTGTCTTATTACTGTGGTTTATCAGGTATGTGTTTTGTGTGTAAGTTTGGTATTCCGGTGAAGATTGATTCACCCCCCCCTCTCAGTCTTCCTTCTTGACTGCTGCTAATAGCCCCGTCCTAGCCATTCTCGATTTTTTGTTACCTTTCGAATTGCAGTGTGATGCTTTTGGGGAGGGCATTGGAGTAGTCCTTATGCAAAATAAACATGCAATCACATATGAAAGCCACAAGCTTACCAAAATCGAGAGGCATTAGTCCCTCTATGATAAGGAGATGTTAGCCATCACGCATGCCCTAACCAAGTTCAGACAATATTTAGTTTGTGGAAAGTTCAGTGTTAAAACAAATTCTAATAGATGAGATTCTTTTTGAACCAAGAGGACCTAAATGATGACAACAAAAGTGGGTAAGCAAGATACAACATTGAATACATGAAAGGGACCAATAACATAGTAGTAGATGCTCTCTTGTGGCAACCCCACTTGAACTTCATGACAAGCATAACAATTGATTGGAAGAATGACATCATTGCCGAATACGTCAAGGATCCACAAGCTAATGATATCCTAAGAGGAAACATGCCCAATGAACACTAAAAAATAGTTGAAGAGCTTATCGTGTACAAGAATCAAATATTCATTGTACCCAACTCAAGAATGAAAGACAAGATCATCAAGGAATTTCACAACAATCCTTTAGCCGACCACCAGGGGTACTACAAGACCTACAAACAAATAAGGGAAAAATGCTCTTGGAAAGATCTCAAGAAGGATCTCCTTAAACATGTACAAGAGTGTATAACTTGTCAAAGAAACAAAGCTGAGCACAACCACCAAGTTGGTCTTCTACAACCGTTGCCAATTCCAAATAAAAATTGAGAAAGCATCTCTATGGATTAAATAATAGGATCAACCAAGCTTCAAGGAAAGGATTGTATATATGTAATAGTGGACCACCTTACCAAGTATGCACACTTCATGGCAATATCTACCGAGTATTGAGCTCCCCAAATACCCAAGGTTTTCGTCAAAAAAAATCTTATGGCTACATTGCCTTTCAAGAAACATTATTAGTGATAGAGATAGCTGATTCCTCATCTTATTCTGGCAAGAATTCTTTTGTTTAGCAAAAATTGAACTTACTCCTAGTACAAGTTATCACCCTTAGATAGATGGACATACAAAGAATGTTAACAAATGGGTGGAGGGATGTTGGAGAAATTATGCCACATGCCAACATAATGCATAGATAGAATGGTTACACCTTGGTGAATACTGCTACAATACCACCCACCACGTCAATTGGGATGAGTCCATTCATGGCATTATATGGTTACAAAGCAACCTCTTTTGGGAGTTTAGCTCTTCAAGAATGTCGAGTGCCAAGGGCCAAGGATTTTGTGCAGCAAAGTATGGATATCATGAACACACTCAAGGAAAATTTGCATCATGGACAAAACCAAAATAAAATCTATGCCGATCGTAATCGAACCGTGTTGGTTAACAGATTGGATCTCTCAAAAGAAATATTCCTGTTGCCCAATAGAAAACCAGTGAGAACCAACAGTCGGGTAAATAATATTATTTTACCCTCTGCATAAAGGTACAACTCCCTATATGATATTCAATGAATCTTGAATAAATTTAATCATGTAATTCACTTTTAACCAGAAAGCAAACAAAAGGCTTTAACATTCACTTGTCAACACAACGTGAACGCTTCATGATAGATAATGAAATTCATATTAAGACATTAAACTTCAAATAAAGATTAGCTCATAGGATGATAAAAGATCTTTGAACTCTGATTGATACTCGCTCATGTCTCACAGGACAAGGGGAATCAAAATATTCAAATGCTTTCAGCTAATTTCATTCATCAAATTGATTCACAAACTTAAAATGAAAAATCAGAGAAAGGAATCCGATACATGAACACATAATTATTCCAATAGAAATCTTTATATATTCAAAACCACAGGTTTTCTAAAGTTGTATCATATATTCCATTCCATTCAAAGATGGGTATTTCACTGAAATTAACAAGTAAAACCAGTCTGCTCTCTCAATTTTTTACAAAATTTTTATCCCCTGGTGCCAAAACATCCATAACTAATATTTATAGCCACCAAGCTAAATTGTCTTTTTTTTAGCAAATGAAACTGACCCATTAACTAAAACCAAAGTTTCAAGAAACAACCGTTTGTAACTGAAATTAACTAAACGACCAAGAGCCGTAAATAGAGCTATAATGATAAGAACAGAAAACGGCTTAAATTGTCTCATGGGTGTGTGTGGTGCCACGTATATTTCGCCACTCCATATGAGCCACGGAGAAGTTATGAACAACCTAGTAATGTGGGAGCCCAATGTGCAGGATGCGTTGCTTCCAAACTTCTTTGTCCATATTCACTTGCATAACTTTAATTTTGTGCACTTCCAAGTGATCTGAACAGACAACTAACATAGATTCAATTCGAGCTACTCTGGTGAAGTCATCTTTGGTTAAAGACTTTGATTCTTTAACCAAGTTCATCTTTCCTTTGAAACTCTCCACCATATCTATTGTTTGCTCGATGGTTTGTCCATCTTCCTTAAGAAGTTGTACATCAATGCACTTTAAGTCTTTCTGCATCACGGCAATGAGTTCTTTCAATTCTTTCAACAGCTTAATGGACTCTTTGTGACCTTGCTTTATGATTGAATTTCTCCATTCAATATTTGCCTTGGCTACATACAGTACCTTGTCATCCAAATCTTTTACTGCCTTTTTTGCGAGAAATTTCATGACACCATATTTCTGCACATCTCTCATCTGAATCAATACTTCAGCCCATTTGTTCCTCTCCTTCTCCCACGCCGACACCTCTGTTTCAAGCTCTTGAGTCACAGTTACAGCATCCTCGTACACCCTGATCAGATTGGTGATATACGCTGTTCCTTGCTGAATTATGGATTCAAGCCACTCCTCGAAGGTTTCCGCCATCATACGATTCCTCTGAACCTTATCCAATAAATTTTGGTTCATGGGTGATTTAGGATCAAAACTCTGAGAAACCTGTGACAGGGGTTGTGGACTGGGATGATGTATGGCATTGATGTACTCTGCCATCTACTTAACAACTTGTTTCAACTCCCGTTTGTCCTTCTCATCCTTCCATGTTCTGGATAACATTCTTTTAGTGGAGGACTCTAGGTGTTTTGCGTCAGCAGCCCTTGAAGCAGTTCCTAAATCAACCTTTTCAACGGCAAAATCCTTCTCAGTAGCATTCTCTGGATCTTTGTCTGAAATTGGCCCAGCCACTTCAGCTACCCAATGCCCTGTATTCTCATCCACTTCCAGCATAGCTTCTGCTTTTAGCTTCTTAGACTTAGGTGTTTTCCCGAGGCATCTACTCACCATATCCTCCATTGGTACACTAATAGGGACTACATTTCGTTTCTTACTAATTGAAGCTCCTAACCACCTTGAAACATTTGGAGATTCTTTTGCTGGCGGCGTCTGATATTCAGATGAATCCATGAAAGCCAAAGTAGTCACTTGATTGGGGTTTTCCTCAGGTTGCTCCTTTTCTTTACCTGCATCTTCAGCTGCAGGGATGTTTGCTTCCGGTTCACCCATAATCACTTGCGCCTCTTCACTATCAAGAATTATGATAGTTTCTTTTCCTGAAATTTCTTTACTTTTCTTCTTACTTACGGAACGGGTGACTCGAACTGATGAGGGGCCAAATAGTGATTCTTTAAATCTCCTAGTTTGAACCTTCTCACTTTGTGTATTAGTGACACCTGTAATATCAACGATAATGTCAGAAGAAGAAATTGGTACAACAGCATGAGGTTGCTCAACTGATTTCTCGGCTGAGGTAGTGGTCAATCTTATTCCAGATCTACGGTCTCTAAACCATTTTTCTGTTCTCCTTATAACATTAAAGGATCTAGATTGAATATTTTCTTCTTCTCTCCTATCCCAGTCAATTTTAGGAATAGGTTGCTCATGAACTCTTTCATTGAGCTCCGGGTCCAATATATCTTCACCTTCCTCTTCTTGTATTCCTGCTATGTTCATTGACAATTTCAAAGTAATGATTTGCCGTAGAGTGAACCTTGACCATAATCTTCTCTGGACTTCAAATTCATCACGACAATCTTCCCAGTAGTCTTCTAATTGGGGTATATGTGAAAAGTTCACATCAACATTCAGGTGTTTCATTGCATATTCTTTGCTGTCAAACCCCTGCCGAGAATTATAAGGCTGCAAATTCATTTTCTTGAGCTCCACTGCTAAGTTCAATGCATCAGAAGCAGTTTTGCAACTATAATATCCAAGTTCAACTGGGAAAATTGCTTCAGACTCACTTTTCATCCCTAATTTCTTATCAATATGAGCTAACTGTCTGCAAACTTCTAAGAGTACATAACTATCGAGAGCATATCTGGGCAATTTGAAAGGTTCATCTTCAAAGCCACCAATTCTAATATAAGTAAATCTAGGAAATTGAATAAAACAACTCCCATATGTACTGACCAACTTTAATGCTTCAGGTGACATTCTATTATTCAAATTTCCCTGCAGCTCAAAAGTTAATCTTCCCACAAAGACATCATTCCATCTCAAGAAGTTTTCTGTGTACCTCTGTATCTGCAAATGTGGATAGAACTCATAGACTTTCATTCCATCAACCCAAGGTTCTTGATATAATCCTGGCCATTCTCTAATACAGGCTAAAATATAAAACAGGTAGGAAGTCATATGAAAACCAGCTATTCCAACAAAATTACTCAAACCTTCGTGCAATCTCTCAGCAATTACTTGCGCCCAGTCAAGGTATTTCTCACCAGATAATAATACCTGAATGTAAAAATACATCCAGTCTTCCCAATGGAAGGCATGTAAATTCTCCTTAAGCCTATTCAAAAGAATCACAATATCTCTTACTTCTGTAATAAAATGCTCTCTTGTCAAGGGTTTAGGCAACGTAGAACCTCCCTTTTGTATTTTAAGGAGCCAGTTTCTAGCAATGTCGCTCCGATAAACACTTTTCTTCTCAGAGAAAAATGCATATGAGGTTCCTATGGACCAATCTTCATACGACTCTTTGTGAGGAATTCCAATTGCAGCCATTACTGTTTCTCTGTCAATCCGCACTAGCATGTCTCCATTATTGGCCCTAATACACCTATTACTAGCATCATATCTGTTCATGCATGCATATACTAATTCTGGGCAAGGAGCAGCAATTGGCAATGCGGTGGCCTCAACCAGACCACTGTGAACTATCTTTCCCATCATGGAATTGGCTTTTGGGTTCTTAGCCCTTTCTAGAAAATTATGTAACTCATCTTGAACAAAGGCTGTATCATCTAATTCTGGGAGGGTACTAATCAAGTTCGACCCAATTTTGGAAGAGTCGGTCTCATTTTTGCTTAAAATTGCATCAATCAGACAACATTCAACTCTGAGGCAAAGAATTACACTATTCCAATTTCAGAACTAAAACAGAGCAGGGGGAAATAAGCAATTGAACTCACCTGTCTTCACCATCAAACTGTGTAACCCTCAGAAAAACTGAGCTAAATTACCTTCCGCGTCTCTACTCTTCGCCAGCGGCAACAATAATTGTCTTACCTGAGAAGCATCATATTTAAGGACGGAAAACATTGAAAAGTACCAAAACATGCTTCGCCCCAGCTCATTTATCCGTGTAAAACCCCTCATGATTTGATATAGTTCTGACATGCTCATTAATTAAAAATCAATTTCACACAGTCGACATGCTTTCTCATGATTGTTTTCCATAATTAAAATTTGAAAACACGGAAAACAAGGAATATTCTGTTTCCATCGCGCCTCCTTTTCTTCCTAAACACCATCGGGCTGATTTGAAACACTGCTTTGAACCTTGAACTATTTTAAAAGAAGTTCATTGGTTCAAAGTTCAATGACAAAAGATCAACATTTGCGAATAGGCATAAAGAGACAAAAGGAACATTCAATGACACGGGAATGAACCTTGAACCTTGAACCATTTCAAAAAAAAGGTTCAATGGTTCAAGTTCAAAGCGACCACAAGACTAGTACTAAAGAGACAGCCGCAAAACACAAGACAGAAGACCGATTGAACCTTGAACCTTGAACCTTGAATCGGAAAGGTTCAAAGTTCAAGTTCAACAACTATGCTAATGAAGACTTAGAACTTAATGGATCGCATTTCCTTTGAACTTGAATTTTGAACTTTATAAAAGGTTCAACAGATGAGTACGAAACTCGATTGATGAAGACTTAAGCTCTGCGAAAATGATGACCCTTATTTATGATGGGCTATAAGCGGAAAAAAAAAGGGGTAACAAACCGAGAGAACCTTTGAAGTTGGATACTTGGTTTTCTTACGGCTACAACCCTACAAGTAGTCTTCAATCAAGGCCCGCGTAGCAGAGAAGCTAAAACCCCGATTTTATGGACTGTACAATTTTGAGAAGAATAGGTGAAGTGGCCTATGAATTAAAATTGTCGGGGAACAACAAAATCCACAATGTCTTCCATGTATCCCGACTCAAAAAGGCCCTAGGGCAACATGTTACCTCGTGGGTGGAACTACCTCCACTTGATGATGAAGGCAAATTAATTTTGGAGCTTGAAACCGTCCTCAATATGTGGGAGAAGAGATTAAGGAATAAGAATATTCCCGAATTCTTGGTCAAGTGGAAAGGCTTGCCTATAGAAGATGCTACATGAGGAAGGAGGAGATTTTCAATCATCCAAACTTGAAATTGCTTGAAGACAAGCAATCTTGGGAAGTGTAGATTGTCATGCCCTCGCCCTGAAGGTAGACAAAAGAAGTATGCCTAGAAAATTGCCTTAATTAGAAGATTCCAAGATTTTCTAAATCCTAAGAAGTAAATCTTCACAAGTAGAGATGAAGGCAATGTTTACGTTCCTTCGAAGGCTAGCATCCTTAAGTTTCATTGATGCATAAACATATGTAAGTTAACAATACAAAATAAGAGTATGCGATGGTTTCGGTTTATGATCATACACATCATCAAGCAAATAAAGAGGTGCGATTACAGCAACCACTAATTAGTTAAGACAGGAATATTCATGAGGAATAGCAACTTTTGCAAGGAAGGGTCAACATGGAAAAGGACAACTTCCCATACGAGTGAGGATATTTAAAAACAACACACAACCTTCAAAAAGGGAAGGCATGACAGAAGAAAGATAAGCATTGGATAAAAACCAAGATTCATAGTCCCAATAGTATCGAATTAAGACAATAGTCTATATACTAATCTGAGTGTTTTGGTATGAATGATAATATGTGACATTCTGATTAGGTTGTACTATTACTATTTCTATGGATGTGAAATAAGCATATTATTTGGATAATACATGATTACCATTATATATATGTTGCTATTCTTGTTACTATGCAATCACTGCATGATAGAATAAATACATTGATTTCTTTAATGCTTCATCCAATCTGCTGTCCCGTTATGGAGGGAAGATATGGGCATATAAGGAAAGCAAGTGGCCAGGTTCATTTCGAGTTAAGTTAGGAGGCCAAATGATGGATGTACTTCCTTGCCCCTTAGGAAGTTGAGTGACAAAAGTACTTCCATGCCCTTGAACTCGATGGGTAGGCTCTGTTGGGTTGTGCAAAATTTTGCCTTTTGTGCTAAAATTGTCTAGGTTTATGGCTTGATAATCTAAACCCCGATTCTTAAACCCTAAACCCTAGCGTTGGTGCCTATTTCCTTTTCCCTTTTTGTTATGTTTGAGTGTTGACCTGTTACAACCCGTTCCCGGTCTCTTTAGTTACAACTTGAGCCTTTTAATCCGTCTCTTTGACCGGCCCCATGCGTTAGCCATCAATTTGCTAATTAGAGAGCTACTAAAACTCCCAAGATGGATGCTGGTGTAATGATAGCTATTTGGTGCTTGCTTAAATGGACAAACCTGTGTGTGTAATGATTTTAACCATTTATCCCACATTGGTAGTATGGTGGCGATATCGAGTTTTTATTTTGATCGGTGAGTGTAGTATAAGTGAGCAATAGCTCATATGCTTTTTGCCATCCAACTTGGAGCGTGCGTCGTGGTGACATGAAATGTTAGGGGCAAGATCGCAATGGTTGAGACAAACCGCCAGTGATGGTTCCGAAGTTTCGATGGATAGTCAGGTGCATGTATGGCGCCGGATTGCAGTAGTCAAGGTTAACTGTTACTATGATCTGCATTGTTGCAATAGACCCATGAACGGTTACAGAAGATGTTAGGTACATGATCGCAGCTAGGAGATAACATTGGAAAGTTAGCCCACGTAGTAGCAAGAGGTTGCCACGTGTTGTGCTGGGGCCCACGGAGCTAGAAGAAATGAACAAAGTTCAGCCTTGCAAGGTTTGATGATGTAAGCGAAAGCCAGGTTGCAATTTTGCGACCCAACGCTACGTGTCCAGGGAGAAGCATATGAAGTCTCCACGATAGTCTGATAAGATTGTTGACCAAGCTGACCCATAGACGTGTTAAACATGAAGTGGTTAAGTGCATCCCTGTCGAAGAGACATTGGTTATCGAAGAGAGTTTCTTTTTGTCTGTTTGACCAGCCAAGGAAGAGTGAATTGATTGTATCAGATATGAAATACTAATTACAATTGGAGGATTGAAAGCTCTCTAATTCTTCTCTCTCTGTTTCTATATTTTTAAATTTTTTAATTTAGCAGTTAGCTAATGTTTCTTGCCTTTTTTTTGAATTTTTGTCTTTTCTTGTTTTCTTGGCATATATAGATGTAAAGGGATATTAATTTTGATTAGGTGGCTAGTTTATGATGTTCTTAGAGAATTTTAATCTCTCTCTTAATGTATATCTTTTGTCAAGATATGGTAAGCTGCTCTCTGTCCATGTGCATTCAATGGATCTGCATGATTATCTGATCCTCCATCTTGATAAGAGAGATCATGCGAAGAAAAGAAGAGTTCCAGATCATCTACAACAACTACCACCTGCAGAGAGAAGAAGGAGAATGTCTGTCTCTGACAGAAGATCTAAAAAGTTGTTTGTTTTGCTTTGTCAGGCTGTCACCTACTGCTTTTTGAGATTGTAAAAGGCCCAAAGCTTGTTGCATCCTGATTATTCTATAAAAGGATATTTAGGGCCTTGTGTCGAGTCTCTAAGTTCAGATTAGGAGTATTATTCAAGTCTTGTAAAAGCTTTTTCGCTAAGAGTAAATTTGCACACAAAAAGTCCATAGGTTCTGCAATAAATATGTGAAGTCTCTTTGCAGTCTTTTTGCAATGGATATGTGAAGTACTTTGCAGTTACAAAAACATCTTGGAATCGAATTTAATGGTTTTCAAGTTGTTCTCATCATCTGTGCTCCAAAATCTTGTTCAATCAATAAATCAAGGGTTTTTTGATTTTACCTCTGCATTGTGTTGCTGATTGTGTATGAATTTTAGCTTCTTATAAAGTAGGAGATTAAATTGCTTTATTCGTTCACAAGGATTTTGTAGAGATCATACTTAGTTGGGATGCAACTAGATAATTCAGTTTATGCTATGACTAATATCAGGTGTTAGTTATATAAGGCAAAAGATGTTGCAGTACACACATATTTTATATTGTAATAACGGTTCATCTAGCCCAATGGACAGGCATTGGTCATGTGTAATGGATTGCTAACCTTGGCACTTGGAATGAAAGAAAATCTATCATTATTTACATTCAGTTTTTATTTTGAGTTTAAGTTTTCAGTAGTAGGATAGATTGACTCTCACAGTGATTCAAAGTACATAAGCCAGAGATAGAAGCCATATCCAGTAAAAGTTAAGTATTTCTCTGATTTACTTCATGCATTGAGAGCATATTTATTACAGTACTATAAGAAGAGAATTAGGATTATAAAAGTACTGTTTAAGAGATACCCACCTAGGTCTAACAGAGCCTGAAGTGTAGAGGATATAACTAGCTCCTTATCCCTAGTTTTAATCTTGTCAATTGGCCACTGCTCCAAACCCTTGAACATTGAGGTTGGCTTCTCATAGAGGATATTTGGACACATCAGTTGGAAAAACTGACAGGCTCAAGGCCCCTTGTATGATTTCCCATGGGCTTCATAGTGTGGATGAGTCATTGGGTAAAGCCTCAAAGGAAACCCATATGTACTTATGATTAATAGGATGATGAATAGAGTTCTATTTGTAACTTGTTGGATTATATGTTTATCTATTGATAACTAATCTGATTGCAGTTCTAAATCAAGACGTTAAGTCAGCAAATCACATTTCCAAATATAATCCATACCTCCATTTAGGTATTTTAGGGAAAATTGAGTTAAACCCTAATAGGGGACATTACATTTTCACTTTCCCACAAATGACAATATGAGCTGCATGTCAATGTGTTGAGCTTTATGTATAGTACTGGATAAATTTGAATCATCAATGGAGATTACATCCTCCAACTGCACATCGTTTCTTTTCTCGTCAAGTTATGGCCAAAGAAGCTAAATCATCGGAGTGCAAATATCCTATGTAAACAGTTCAATTTCGGAACCCATTTGTTTCTATAATTTCCCTTTTCTGGGTTTTGATGGAAATGGGTGATGCATGTTGAATACAGTACAAATTCCATTTCTGTAACACATTCTCAGATGCCACATTATACATCTCTAGATTTGGCCCATGCAAATGACACAGTTTTGCCACTCAGTCCAGCTTTGTACTCATCTGAAAAATACCACTTTCTTTATCTTTTTTATAAATGCAATGGTGCTTTCACATTTGTTCATTCATTTCCATTGTATGTTCAACATAATTAACAGAACAACTAAGTAGGTGAATCTCGTTGTTTGTGGATTGTTCTCAAACTTCTAGGCTCAGCAAAGATTATCCAGTCATGTGGGATTATGGTGGCTATGCAGGAAATGCCATTTGTTTCATGGCATCATCAGTTATTATGCCAGTCATTCACCAATATTTATGTAAATTTGTCAGTTATTCAGTCATTGTTGTGGTCAGCGACTCAGCAGTTAGGCACACATCTTTACACATTTGTGCTTTACAATGAAATGATCCTAGAATTGGAAAAAGGAATAGAATGCCAGTTATACTAACGCCTTTATACCTCTAAGTGCTATAAAAGGCCTTTATGCTTTGAGTTAAATAATAGTAAAAATAGTTATTAGGATGGAAACAATAATTGAGGAGACTGGAAGGACTATTCATGTCCAAGTGCAGCACCCATTCTGTCTCTTGGATTGGCCTGGAGTTAGCTCTCATACCTTTTTAGCAAAATTATGTCATCTTATGTACTGTTCTAGAACTGTTATTTTAACAGTAGTGAAGCTTCACGGTATGGTTTTAATAATTTGTCATGTTCATCTTTCCTTTTAGATAGTATAAATCTATTAGATAAACAAATTCACTCCAATGAATTAAAGAATGAATCATGTCCTTTCAATTCAGATTTCATGTTACATGTTCAATTTTTTGTGTTTAGACTTGTGCTGGCACTTAAACCTTCTTAGCAACATTAGCTGTCATCTTATGTACTGTTCTTAAACTGTTAATTCTAATGATGAAGAATTTGTGATTAGACTTGTGTTGGCACTCATATCTTCTTAGCAACATTAGCTGTCATCTTATGTACTGTTCTTAAACTGTTAATTGTAATGATGAAGAATTCAACGATGCAAAAAACAGATAATGTCCTTCCATTCAGATTTCATGTTACATGTTCCAGTTTTTGTGATCAGTTTTGTTTAGTTTAGATCTCTTGCATATATAACAACAATAATAGTTGAAGATTCTCTTTAGTAGTAATTTTCAACTTTCAAAATAAAAAGTCAAATTTGCAGCAAATTGCAGATAACAAATATTTGGTCAGAATTACAACTGTGCATGTATAACGGTTTGATTTCAAGTAAGTTTGTATTGCATTGCTTCTTTATTTATTGGATTGATGTTACTTGTTTACCCCATGTATATCTTGAGCTATCCTGAGGTAAGAATCAACTGCTTTTCCTGAATGGTGGAAATGACTATGCTTAATAAATAGCTGAAAATCAATGATGATTTTTTTAAGCGAACAAAGTATCCAAAGCATTAAGCAACACAGAAAAACGCTTGAACATTTCACTTGGAAATTAATTTGTAGCTTTTGTTTGGTACCTTGACCATGCGATTGGCCTTTTGGGAAGGAAGTTCATGTTCCAGCAGCTCTCAGTGCAAGTTTAACATGTCCATCTTAAATGTGGCACAACAATACCTACAATTTGTAGATGCTTGTGACATTTTTTGTCAGTATGTCATTCTTTCCACCAAGGTATTCAAATATAACTTTATTTGTTTAGTACAAAAAAATGTTCCTGTGATCAGCTTTCTTTAAGGGTAATTTGTATCATGCCTTATCTTATTTGATTTGGTTGCTGTTTGAAAAAGGCAAGCAAATGGTGTGGAAAACATTTCCACTCATTAGTGCTTACAACAAATGGGTCAAAAGACGAAAGCCACATGTGCACTTTCATTCAGGTATGAGGTATGTCTTTTGCATTGATGGGATGTTTACTGCACTATCTCACAAAACAGCATTTTAATTTAGCTGTTTTAAGACAACTTCATGGATTAAAGGTATTGTTATCATGAATTGGAGCAACAATTAGATTTTTGAAGCTAAATTTTTGAGATTATTCACAAAAGATTCTATATTTTGTCGAAAAAGGAGTCAGAAGGACATTAAGACTACAAAGACACTTAAAGTTTTAAACCAAACTTTAGCTTAAGATCTTTTCTCGGAACAGATTGGGATTTGCAGAAGGTGCTTGTTTTTAGTGAATTTCAGCAGTCATTCTTTCTCATTTCTTAGGTTTTAGTGTCAATGCCCTTGAAACAATTAATATATCCTTGAAATGATCAATAGCAGTGTGTTGATGTAAATATGTGCTTTACACCTAAGTTACCAGGCTTGGTACTAGTTTGGGTTTAGTGTGGGGGTTTGGTTCGCAATTTCATTCAATTTTTTTGGGGGTTTGGTTCGCAATTTCATTCAATTTTTTTGGGGGGGGTTTGGTTTGCAATTTCAGTCAATTTTTTTGGAGGGGTTTGGTTCGCAATTTCATTCAATTTTTTTGGGGGGTTTGGTTCGCAATTTCAGTCAATTTTTTTGGGGGGTTTGGTTCGCAATTTCAGTCAATTTTTTTGGGGGGGTTTGGTTCATCCATGCAAAAACATATAAATTATAGAAAAATATACATATTTGCAATAGTAACTAGGTTCAGAATGCCACACATATCATCATATATTGTATAATAAACAAAACCACAATATGAATAAAAAATATTACCATGCCAATTAGTCAAACTTGAGTCATGATATACATTATGTATTAAAAATAAAATAATAATAATGTCAAGCGTCATCAATCAGCCATCACTGGTCAAGCATCATCATATGGGTTTACAAAGATATCATCACCACCATCCATATTAGATGATGTAAGTATTGGTAAATTAGAAGAATCACAAACAATTCCATTGGCATTGACATGCTTGCTAGTTGGCTCATCTTCAACCTCAAGTAGAGCAAGATAGGAAGTGGAAGCCTCCAAATCAGTATGATGTGGCTTGATATTCTACTTCCTTCTAGCCACTTTGTGCGAAAGGAGTTGCAAGTTTGAATGCACATACACTAAGTCCTCTGCCTTTTTTGAGGTAGTTGATTGCACTTTATTGAGTGCATGAAGTATTTTCTCCAATTCCTCTTAGATGTAGATGAACTAGTAACCTATTTGTTAGTGTAGAATATTTTGCATGGAATATTCCTCTAAATAAGTTTGCTAGTTGTTAGGATATTGATTGCTTAGGTGTGCAATCGTGTATAAAGATCACATGCCTATTCTCTAACTAGTACTTTCTATTCTAATTGGTAGTGCTCTGCTATATATTTGTACTTATCCCTAAGCTAATCAATCAATCTAGTTAATCCATTTGCATTGCACATTATGTGTTTTCTTCAATCTCTTAGCTTGCCAGTACTAGTTAATCTATTATGAGATTTTGGAAGTTCCTACATGGTATCAGAGCAGGTCTGATCTCAGTTTGCTAGTCTGATTTACTTGTGAGTTTTTTATTCAAAACACTAGTGCATGCATAATTTGGTAGCCATTTTTTGTTAAGGCATTTTGTTTTTGCATCAAATTCGCATCTTTTACATATCAGATCGCAAAACGATTTCTGGGTTTTGCTTGCAACAATGAAATATCATCTAGGTATGTGTTAGTTTTTCCAGATAATAAGTTAATATTGCAAAAAATGTTGGTCAAATAGCATGGCGTGACTTTTTTTACGTGCAGGTTGAAGCTGATTTTTTTATCAACATGCATCTTTTGCATATTGGAAAGGAAAATGCTTTCTGGGTTTTGATTTTAGAGCCAATTTTTTTTGTGGGTATCGGGTAGTTTTTTTGTAAAGCAAGTAGACTTTGCAAAAACTAAATCAGAAGTGCCCAAGCCATTTTGGCCACACAATTTTTTCTTGGTAGTGACTTGTTGGTTGGCAAAGGTTGATTACCGTTGCAGGTCACATATTTTGTAATGTCCCCCTTTGAATAGGATTTAATAATAATTAATAATAATAAAATTAAAATACAAAAGAATAAAAATAATCATTAAATTATGATATAAAAAATATAATTAAATATAATTAAAGTTAATGAATGGTCAAAAGGCATGAGATGATAAGTTGTGACTCCCCCAAATATGAGGTATAAAAGGGAGAAGAGAACTCATTTGAAGGGGGGATAATTTTGGGAATCAGAAGTGCATATCTGATTTAAATAATCAGAAGTGCATTTCTGATTTAAATAATAAGTGCAGATCTGATTGTGAAAGGTTTTGTCCCTTTCAAAGGGCAGAAATGATTAAGAGTTGCACTCTTTCAAAGGGTGCTAATGGTGAAAGGGTGCGTCTCTTGCCAAAGGGCATACATGACGAAGAGTTGTGACTTCTCCCTCACATTGAGAGATATAAAGCAAAGGAATCAAAAGCATCCAGGGGGATCACCATGGATCAGATCAGATCAGAACTGTTATTAAGTTACAGGCAGTAACATCCCTGTTCTTGGTGGTATGCACGGGGATGTGCTTAATATATGAAGCCTGATAATGTTCTTATGCAGAATTTGATAATAATATTAATATAGACTGTAATACGCATGACAGTCATAATTAATTTCGTATATATTCATAATGCATGAGAAGTTAGTAATATTATAGCCTAATCCTTAATCACTTGCCATTGCCCCTTAAGAGGATTGGTTGGTTTTGTTAGGGAGAGGCGGAGTAATTCCTCACAAGGTAGGTGAATCCCAAGATGGGATATGGACGGGGTCCTAAAGCCTTGAGGGAGCCTACATGTAGATTGGTTTCCAAGCACCCTATGACAAGTAATTCCCCATCCTCCCTAGGGTTGATGATTAGGAGAGAAGTAATAAATTGGGGCTTAAGTATGTTAACTGTCAAATGTATTATGAATCATTAATTGTTTCTTAATTTAATCTGATTTAAGTGCATAGTGATGTATGTTAATCATTGGGAATTGGCAGCCTCCTAGTTGGCGACATTACATATTGCTTGATCAACAATGGAGCAAGATGTAAATCTGTAGATGCTAGCTTGCTTTGATCCCCATGTTTGTTTGCATGCTTTCTTTTTTTCTATGTTACTGATTCAGGTACTGGTATGGGTATGGGTACGGATTTGTCGGTATGACAATTTTTTATATATATATATATGTACAATCATCAAATTTATGATTATTACAATCCATACAATGTAACTTTCCCATACATAAATCCATAATTGCCTAGAAATATTCATAATATCGTAATATCATATTCATAATTTGTAAAAATTATAATATTCAACTTTCAAGTCTCAAAATGTCATGACACAATGAAAATTCAAATTACAAGCCATATGTGATTTAATCTCCATATTCATCTTCATCTGAAGCATCAAGCCCAAGGTCATCATTTGGTTCAACTTCAACATTATTTGAACCACAATCCATTGGATTGCCACTCCCACTAGCTATGTCTATGTCAAGTTCCAGTGCTGCCTCATCTATAATAGAGTGATATACATCATTCCAGTATATAATGCCTGAGACTTTTGTATTAGAGGTTGAAGCTAAAATTTGAAGATTGAGATGGGGGTCTGAAATATTGTGTAATGCTGCGAATCTTCAGAGACAAGTTATCTTCAGATTGTGTACACAGAGGAACTTGATTACTGATAAAAGTGTGCTGAACCTTTATATCAAGTGGTATGACAATGTAATGAATTATAAGAGTTTTACTTAAGTCTGAGTAAAACAGAGTGCTTACATTTTCAATCTAGTCCTTGAATTTGTGTTTGATGTTTCTGAGTCGGTGCTCATTTAATGTTGTTGCCTTTGTATTGAGTTGGTGCTCATAATGTGAGTTGTAGCTCACTTCTTTAAAAGGGTTGGTGCCCAATTTCAGTTATGATAATATTTTTCTGTACCATGATTTTTTACCCAAATGGGTTTTCCACGAGATAAACATTGTGTCATCCTTGTGAATTGTGTTCAGTTTTCTTATTTGTTAAAATTGGTTCAAAGTACTTAGGATACTGATTCACACCCCACCTCTCAGTATCTTTGGTTTCATTTTCAAGCTGCAAACCCTTCAAAAAGCTCCCTTAATTATGTCACCTAGCCATGATAAAATTGACCCAAACCAACTTTGATGAATTTGTCCCTTTTCATAAACTCACAAGCATAAAATAACTGTATGAACTTGCTAGGGCATTGTTTGGAAACACAGTTGTACGACCATCAATAGGACTCAAACACCTTTAAAAACACAACAAACTTAGCAAAAATCTCCAGAAACAAACCCAAAAAACTGCAATATTTTTTTTGAAAATCTTCAGTTTTGTTAAACCTCAAATCTGCAAACACTTTGAAAACAATGGTGACTCTTGTGTAGAATCACTCCAACCAGCTAGGGATTGTCTTTCAGATTCAAAATCAATAACCAAAAAAGGGTTTTCGTCCTCAATCAATCCTTGGAAGAACTAGTAGGTTCAATCCAACAACATTTTGTTATGATTTATGTGTACTCTTTTGCATAACTAAAATGTGAGCTCAAACCTCCTTTTATACAATTGGAGGGAAAAAGGTTAATTTTAAATTTCAGATAATTCATTTTCCACCAAAAGCACATTTCAAATTATAAAAATGACTTAATGTGCAAGTCTCCTCTCCTTGGGCATCCACTTGAGGGAACATAACATTTTATATAATATAACACTAAAGTGAAATGTTATAACATTAATGTTATAACTTTAGTGCATATTTTTAATACTCCCGTCTGTGTTGTAGAAAGCAGTGCTGAGACATCAAAAACAGAAACTGAGTATGCTAAGATGAAACTGAGGCATTGGGATGAAGCCTAGTGCCAACTTGGAGACTTACTAAAAATAGGTGTGCTCTCCAAGAACTGTGAACAGCCCATGAGGCCAAAAACGCTTCAAAAAGCATTACGCAGCCAGGGTGCGCCAGAATGGGCACCAGTTTGTCCTGGGTGAATCTGGGCGAATCCAGGGCAAACTTAGACACCAAGCTCGACAAAAAGTCAAAATTTGAGATTTTAAAACTTAGTTATTAATTTTGCTCTGGTATTGTCATTTTTAATCCTATAGTGTTGTTTGCTCATATCTTTTGTGCTCACTTCTATGGTGAGACTCTTACGGTCTTCTCATATTTTCTAGGTTAGTAGTCCTTATTTACTAAAGGGATTTGCCTCATTTGAGTAGGCTCTGGTGTTGTATGGGCAAGAGCTGCATTTCTCTTATTTCTTCTCAAGATTTGTTACCAATTTTTAATGGATTTTGGTGGAGTCATCATTCTTACTTGTTTTCCTTATTTCAAAACTTCAACTTGTTATGGTATCGCATTGAAGGGGATACAAAAGTTGTAATTCAAAACAGGGACACATTGATGTACAAAAGGATATCAAACTTCATGATGAAGTGTAATATAGTTCAAAAGACATATTTGTGCAGGGTGTGGGTATTGTAAATTAGAAAATGAAAGAAGCTTCAGATTTCCACTTTAGAATGCAAAACAGCTCGTTTTGTCAAGGTATGGTTACGTAATCATTGAGGTCCTTTTTATACTGTAGGAATGGGAAATTTCTCCACTTGTCTAGGAACAGTTTGTAATGCTTAGAGTGACTTTGAATTTCTCTTCTCTTCAATTTCTTGTGACATTTGAGGTTCTTGACTGGCCTATGCAAACATATTAGTTTGTTGTAAATGCCCAAGAGAGTGAGAGGACTTGAAACAAACTCCAAGTGGAACCATAGGTTCCAAGCGAACAAATAGATTGTAATAGGTAAAACAGAATTGAATGAAAGTGTGTTAGGGACTGAACATAATTGCTCAGGCTGGTTGTGTGCCCAAGAGGCCTAAGAATGGGTTTTCCATTGGAGACGGCAGAAAATGGGGTCATTTGCCTCACTTTTACTAAAGATATTTCCTATATTTTGCTGGTAAAAACCAATTTTCAAAGTTTTGCTGAACCGGCGAACTGGGTTCTCGAATCTGTATCTGAACCTGAACCCAAACTGGCAACTTATATATGTGTGTGTGTACACACACATATATGTATGTATGTATATACATACATATAGATACACACACATGCATACACATACATGCATGTGCACAGGCACACAAAAGATTTTTCTGTATTAATGAACCCAATACCCCCCAAAATAATTAGCTGAACCAGCAAACCAGATCCCCAATCCCAAACCTGAACACCAACCTGAACTGGCAGCTTAACATATTCTAAGAAGATCCAAGTATCAATAAATTCTTTAGCAATTTTAAAGCTTGTGTAGGGTATAAGTGCCTAACCATGAACCAAGTTCTTTAATTGTATGTGCCTCCATAACAAGGCAATATATGCCACAAGAAAAAAAGATCTCCAATATAAGAATTTATGAAGACAATGATCATTCATGCTTAAATGCCAATTTTCACTGTATGCATGGTTTTCTCCTAAAACCATCACTAAATTTTGATGTCTTAGGAACTCATTCAATCTTGTAATCATCAATCAAGGTTAGATGCTCTAACCCATAGAAGTAATATTAGTACTCTTACTATTTATACAGTGTGGAAGGCCATATCTAATGGAGAGTTTTGGCTGTTCCTTGCAATTCTCAATCCTAGATACATGGGCATATATACATTATCAATTTTCTATTGCTGGATGTTAGGAGCATAGTTTGTAGAATTGGACTTGGAGAGTACTCGACATTCCAAAAATTTCTAACCCAGCAACTTTAAAAAAACTTCAATTTTTTATTCAAACATAAATTTTATGCAAAATACAGCTACAAAATGTATCAAATGAGTTTAAATGAAATAAACAATGCCTGGAAACCACAAAAAAATAAAGTTTTTGGAGTGTTTAACGTGGATTTTTTCTTACATTTTTGACATGATGGTATGGTGACTCAAGTCATCATCAAAATCCTGCAAAATCCCCCAAGTTAACATTGTGATTACTTGGTGTGAAGAAAAATCTCGAGTACTCAATGACTGGCTGAGTTTACAAACTATGGTTAGGAGAGGCTTTTAGAGACATAGTTTACCTCCCCTCAGAATAATCTTATTGGGCTCTTTAACTTAATCTTCCTTGGGGTCATCAACAAACTATGTAGTGGCCCTTCCACGGTGATTGATAATGATGTTGCTCCTATTTTGCTTTGACTCTTATTAAGAGTAGATTATACATATACACCAACCCATTTGTCTTGGATTAGTGTCTGCTTCTTTTGGCAAGAGTCTTTCCATTTTCAAGGCTCTTAGTATTATATCACTTTGTTTACATTGACTTGTCTAAGGTTTACCCTTATCCTGTTAGACTCTTTTGCTATTCAAGTTCTAGACAGCAATTTTGTTGTTGTTTCTTTTTAGTTCTACTTCGCTTTTTAACACTGTGTTTTGGTGTTCCATTGATGTACTTTGGTATTAATAAACATTTTGTCTTCTTTGTGTCAATTGTCAAGAAATCTTGACAGCATCCTAGAAGTGATGAAAGCAATTTTTCTAGAGAGAGGGGGATGAGTGGACTTAGTACTGTTGTGCATTTGTGGATTTGGATAATGTATGTTCTTGTCGTTGAATTTTTGTTACTTGCAGACTTAGTTGTCTAGGCTTTTGCACAGTGTGATAATGAACGCTTCAGTTTACTCTACAAGGACAAGCAATTGGCATGATGAAAAGTTCCAAGTAGACATTTTAATGAGTAGAATGTTGTGTTTTTCGTTGGTGATTCAAACTTTTCAGCAAGAGATAAACTTGCATTTATTCTGCAACTTTGCCTGTTTGGAACCATCATAATGTGAAGCAAATCAGACTAAACCAACTGTACCAGGCATGTTACTTCTCAGACAGATTTTAGCTCAAATTATACCGTTCATTCTCATAAAAAATGAAATCAAGGGGCCATCCAATGAGTATTTTAAGTTGCTTGATTTTTCAAATTCAAATGATTGTCCCCCACAGATATTAAAGTTGTTCCATTTTCAAGTTTTTCATGCACCAAATGCTTTTCTATTGAAACTTTCATTACCTTCAAAATTTCCATTGATAAATGTATTTATTTTTCAGTGAATCTTTTTAAACGGATTTTTGAATATTTCTTTGTGCAGTTGCTTTTAGTGTCTCTGAGTTTTGCTTCTGCTACATCTTCAGCTTTGGCAAAGTGTTCTTACTTATTTGAGGATCAGTTTCTGTTGAGAGTGGAGGACTTTATTTCGGAGCAATTGACCTTAATAAAGGTTGCAATTTCAGATATCAAGGTATGTCTGTTTCTGATTATAATCGGTTGAGCCTTATGTTTGTGATGGGCATTGTCTACCACTTCACTTGTTATGATGTAAATGTTTTCTGTTTTTGCATAGGTTTTTAAAGTTATCGTTGTGTATAATGCTCAATTGTCCTGTGCCAATGCAATTAGCATACTGTAAGTGCTTTGTTCTCTTGTTGGGAAGATGTGTGAGAGAATATTCTAAACCAATCCATTAAATTTATTTACTAATTGGAGGTTGAAGTTTAATTAGGAAGTCGAATGTGTTTTGTGATCTATGTAGATTTACAATTTAGCATTAGTGATATGTATCAAATTAATGTACAGTTTTATCTTTGACATTCAAGTTTTTAGAATTAGGAATTGATTTTTTGTATTAGAATAATAATTATTGTAAGGTTTGTAAATACTAGACGTATCCTGATGTTTACTTTGGCAAGAATGAAATTCTATTAATGTCAATGAATAACCAAAGCAGGTCAACAGGGCTCAGAAAGTAGAATTGGTTTTAAAGGGGCAATATGCTCTATCAAAAGTAGCTAAGCATAAGAACCCCTCAACAAAGCATGAAGCTAATGAATATCAGAACAGGAGGCTAATGGTTTTCACATCTGTAGTAACATTAGGGCCAGAAGATCCAACAGCTTTCATCTATTACTGAGAAAGGCCTATGCATCCTCTATCACTGAGAAAGGGCCTATGTTCATAGGGGAATGTTTAGTACCAACGGTGGTCTTTTGGACAATCCTAGGTAGAAGCTGAATACACCCTGTAGAGCCTCTTCTAAAATCCAAGGCTGATGAAACTTTTACGGCAGACAATAAAACACCTATACATCAAATGTAAACAAGACAGTGGTGCTATTAGAATGAATATTAATATTGGTGCAATCATGGTGGTAGAAATATTGTGCCAACTCCGGATATCTGGAAATTAATATTGAAATTAATTTTAAACAATGCATTGATGTACCATTAGAATGATTGAAAATTTGTACCAACTTCTTATTTGTTTTTCAAATAAAAATAGCTGTAGGTGCATTTTGCTGAAATGTTTTTCAATCTGTGGCTATGAATGACCCTATTGGAGCTTACCCTTACTATGTTATTGTATTGCAATTGTTGTGCAGCAAATACATGGCAAAGAACCAGAAACTGTTAAAGCTAGTCAGGAGCTTCTTGGTGCAGCGATAAGGCTCTCCTCCATTTACTGCCGAAGTATAAATTCCAATGCCAACCAACCTATGAATGATTATAGAGATGAAGTTACACCTCATATTGTTAATATAGCATCCTGTGCAATAGAAAACTTATATGAGTTAGGAATATTAGCAGCTACAGGTGGAGGTAATTTGATTGCAATTTTGAACATATCTTGGAAAGGTGTGGTATCCTTGCTACAGTTAGAGATTGGCAAGGAGATTATGGCTAGCAAAGTGAATATATCAAACATTATTTTAACTCTGATATCATTGGCCACTGAATCACTGAAACTTTCGGCACAAGTGTGGCTGCTGCAGTCTCCAGATAGTAAGACTATTTTACATACTGTCACAGACCCTGAAGCAAGAAGGTCCTGCATTCCTATAAAGTTCTATCTTTTAAATGCTGTACGCATTTCCTCTAGCTATCCAAGCCATGCCTTCAAAGTCTGTGATGATATCATGTCATGTGTTTTGAAAATTTCAGCTCTACGCTTTGCACTAGGTTTCCAAGATCACCTTAGAGCTGCTTCCGAGGCATTAGCAGAGATCTTGGAGCCCACTTCTTTCCTTTTTCTGTGTTCATTACTAAATTCAGGAGAAGCAGGTTTGGACTTAAAGCTACGTGTACTTGATATATTATTTCCAAATGACAGCAAAATGTGCAGTTCATCATTAGAAGAAAATGTGGATGCGATTCATGTAGGGGAAATCATCATACGTGGATTATTTTCTTCTACAAGTGAGGACAATTCATGCAGTGGAATCTTGATGCTTGGTCGTGTAGCTGTGCTTTTGAATCTCCTAGAAAATTCTTCAGACCTTGGAGCAGACATGGTGCTTGCAATTTCAAAAAGGCTTGACTGGCTTTTAGGTGCCATGGCCCAAGAGGATGTTTATCTGTCAACACTATATGCCCAAATTCCCACTATTACTCATTCTGATCCTCCCTGTAAGTGTACCTGGCAGTTCATGTTTTATTATATTGCACAGGCATTGAAAACCTTTCTAATTGTGGCTGCTCCAAGTGCAGCATGGATAGAGGTTGAATCATTCCTTTTTCGGAATATTATTCATCCACATGCCCTTTGTTATGAACTTGTTTCGGAGCTTTGGTGTTTTACAATGCGTCATGCTCAATTAGACTTGATTGAGAAGAATATAGATACACTCTGTTCACTTCTCAGATCACTAGCAGTTTCTGACCCTACATTTTACTCTCATAAGTCTTTGAGAAAGCTTGCTAGATCTATATGTACAATTATAGAACAGTCACCCAAATCTGTAGTGGAGAATGTCTATAGTAAGTTATTCAGTGAATATGACATCGTATCAAAGCCATCAGTGGTCATTGCTGCAGCACTCTTAGAGGAAGGTTTCCCATTGCATTTATTATCAGAGAACTCTAAGAAACATACTGTGCTGAAAATTACAAATGCATTTCTCGAACTTGTGTTGAAATTTAGTGAGAAATTGGGGGGAATGCGTTCCAGATATTCTCCATGTGCATCTTCATCTTCGATCAAAGAACCCATCTATTTTCTGTCTTTGATGTTATCACAATGGTATACATATGTTTCCTTTAAGACATTTTAATCATGTTTTTTTTGTTTCAAGAAATTATATGTTGATATATTTCTTTACATACTTTAAGTAATCACTAATAGTGCATTTTCATTTTATTCATTTGCAGTAAACTTGAAGAAGTTGAAATTAATGATGAATGTGTTGGTAAAGTCCCAAAGCTTGCAGTTGCTCTTATCAAATCATACAAATTAGCTAAAGAGAGATCACAAAGACATTATTACAGCAATCTTCTAAGCTATACCTTGGAAGTGATGTCATATGTGAATCGTAGGCTTGGATCTTGTGATATTAAGGATGTTCTCACCACTTTAGATGGCCTCTTCATAAATGGTGATTCAATATCAGATGAGGCACAAATAGAATTTAAACCAGCACTTGCTTTGTTCCTCGCAAGTTTAAGTTCAATGGAAATTCCTGAAGATGAAGGAAATGCTGCAAGTAAAGCAATGTGGAAACTTTATCATCTCATTTTAAGAGAAAGACATTGGGCTGGTGTTCACCTTGGGCTTGCTTCTTTTGGGTATTATGCTGCACGCACTCCATGCAAAGAATTATGGCGCTTTGTACCATTGGATGCAGCTTTGTCATTTGACATTAAATCTGGTAAAGAAAGTAATGTTGAGCAGTTTATGTCTGAGTTAAAGTATTTCTTAGAGAAGGAAGGAGCATTAAATTCCCTTTCAGTTTGTGAGGAAGAGAAAAACTTTCTAAGGAGAGAAGGCATGCTGCAAAATAAAATAATCAGGAACTACTGGCTGAATATTGAAATATCTTGTGGAGAGCAGAAGCAAAATGAACAAGGTTTTGAATCTCAGGAAATGGAAATTGATGCAAATAACAGTGGCAAGGAGGAATCAGAGTTTTCAATGAGCATACAACAGGGAATGTCATTGCTACAAAAAGGTCTTTCATTGCTGCATGCAAATTCTGCAAAATGGCAGGACGAAGAAAGGTTTAATTCAGAGCAGCGAGATAAGCTGGCTGGTCATCTCTTCTCATTAGCCGACATCATAAAGGAAGTAGGAAGTACTTTTCATAGTTCAGACTATACTCTTGAACAGTAAGTGCATCATATAGGTGTGCATGGATTACTTATCTACCATTTATTGTGCTAGTGAATGAAGACTGTTTTTCTCTAGTTAATACTGAATTGGGGAAGGCTGAGATGTTTTAATTCCCTAAATAATGGGAATCTGTTACTTGGATTTGGCCCAAAAATGATGCTGAATGTTGAAGTCCTTCCACATTTATGGCTGGCCTCGATAGAGGCTTCATTCAGATGAAGCATATCATGCAACACAAATTTGGTTCTGACAATAGTCTTCAAGCATTAAAATGTTTCGTATTGGCATTCAGTTGTTGTAATGCAAGCACTGTGCCATGTGATAATAGAAGATAATAGATAAGGATCTAATTGAACATGGGATGTTGGCAGTTGCTTGATGCAACGTTCTCCTGATGATCATTCTTTAGGTTTTAGCTATTTGGGGTACTTGTGACCAAATTTTTTTTGTATTTGATTTCACATATATGGAGCTTTTCTACTGCTAAATAGCTGGACATCTTGGGCCTGTCTTTTTATTGTGGGCTCTGGAATTTCTATGTTGTGTTGGAGATTGTCATTGGTGTAAGGGATCACAGGGCTAAAATTTCAAATGAATTTTTTATAGATGCTCAAAGAAAGACATGCAACTTTATAAAATGGATACTAAATGTCAAGTGTTGATCTATAGATCATTGTAGCTTACATATGAGCTTCTCATTTGCTTCATTGTGGGATCCACTGGGTCAAGATTCTTTTGCAGTGGTATAAGATGGATGCTAATGGTGACTTCTTACTTTAGGTCACTGTAGCACACTTTGTGACCAAATGCTGTACCACAGGCAAGTACCTTGCTTCGACAAGTATTATCATTTTAAATTTGTTATTGCTATCATAGAACTTGTATAAAACAGCATTGTTATTTTCTTAGGTATACAAATATTATGTAACGAGGTCAGCTGAGAAAAGCACTTTATTCTGGTCAGCCTAAATCTGATTTTTCACTCAATACTGAATAGTTTATAAATTTCCTGTTTTTTTGTAGATCTGCTACTGTATCGATCAATTTCTTCATGTTAATGTGGGAGTAGTAAACCCTTTTAACAAATTAATTGCTACTGAAGAAATGATCCCAAAGCCTTTAGGTCGATAACCCTAGAGTTGCGTCAACAATGGATTTGTAAATTTGACTTACTAATCACTACCTCTAGAAACCTGCTCTAATGCTTTTAATTGACTTGCAGCAGTATTAATCATGCAGAAACAGTGAGAATGAAACAAACAGGGCATGCAATGAGCATATGACACATGACGCATATTTCATTCAAAGAAAGCCCAAATGGGTGAAAAATTCCACGATGGGTATGCAAGTTAGCTTCCCATTCACCATAACAGATCTCTAGTACTGGAGATTGCCAAATTAATGGTTTTATTGGGTTTGTAACTTTTTCTTGCAGTCACATTTGTTCTCCACTCAGCTATGTGCAATTCATAGGACCCCGATCTCTCTAATTCTTTGCCTTTGCAATCTAGAAAATGTGTTTCTACAAGCAATTGACTAACTTTGCATTTGACTTCCTTGTCTTCTCTTGTTCCTTGTGGAGTTATCTTCCATCTACAATATTGTTTATAGATAAAAAACCTCTAGTGGCATTATAACAAAGTTTTTGTAGGGATTTGTTCAAAGTGATAGTTGTGAATAAAGGGGTAAAAACTTTATTGAAAATCAGACACAAGAATTACAAAGAGAACCAGAGCTCCAAAGCCCCAAAAAAGAACCACAAGCCTAGCCCAAGATCAGCCAACTTCATATCTATCCATGTCCTCAGCAAAAATCTTCTTCAAGACCTGACAGTAATCCGAGGAGAGATGCTCCCAACCTTCAACTTTCCAATCACTATCATGTTCCAAGGCCCACCTAGCCAAACAATCAGCTGCTCTATTCCATTCACGAGGGATGTGGATGAAAGACACCTGCTCAATTAAAGAACTAATTTGAAGAATTTAATGAACGATCCCTGCCAGTTGCCAAAGAATCCCACTCACCTTCTGCTTTGTCAACAAGTTAACACTAATTTGTGAATCCGATTCGTAGATAACCTTCCTTCGACCCAACTCCCAAGCATGCTCCAGGGCATAGAGAATAGCATATCCCTCTATAAAATTATTAGATTGCCTCTCTTTATGTACCGAAAAGAAGAAAACCACCTCCCCCATGCAATTCCTACCAACCCCAGCAGGGCTTGGGTTACCCCTAGAGGAGCGATTGGTGTTAATCTTGATAAACTCATCCTGAGGGGGTTTCCACCTTCCCACCCTTTGGGCCTTCTTCATAGCACTCTACCTCTCCTGACACAAGCTGAGGCGGGAGACAACTCCTTCTAGCCAAACCTACTCACAATATCTGCCTCATTTCTATCCAGAAGAAAATTCATCTCACATTTAGCTTCCATCGTCTCCCAAATCATAACAATGATTCTATTCCACACTTGCTGAACTAATAGTATGACCTCACGAAAGATCCTCCTGTTCCTCTCGAGCCAGATTTGCCAGAGTATGAAAATGGGCCCAATATACCAGACAGTTCGGAGGAAGGTAGACAAGATAGGAGGTCTACCCAAACTGCTCCAAAACTCCACTAGAGAATTTGCGTGAACACAAGGGTGCTTCCACACCCCCCACCAGTAATGCCAAATAAGCAAAGAGAAGGGACATTTGAAGAACAGGTGTGAGGAATCTTCCTCCCCATTACCACACAAAGCACAAATAGAAGGCCCTAAGAATCCCCGCTTGCGAATATTGTCCCAAGTTGGGCATCTATTCAATGACAAAGTCTAAGTGAAGCAGTTGCACTTTGGCCAAGAAAAAATATTCCACACCTGTTTCCACCACTGCACCTCTCTTCCCTCCAGTCTTCGGTTCAACAGTTCTCAGTATGCACTAGCCATAGTAAAGATGCCCTTAGGATTTAGAGACCAGGCAAGTCCATCCCCACCCTTAAGGGAACTACAGTGTCTACTCGCCAAAATGCCATACAACTCAGCACACTCTTCTTCCAACCTAGCAACTGACCACTCATTAGGAGCCTTCCATCGCTCCAACTCCAGCTGTCCACACCTATAAACAACCTTGAAGTCACTCACCCTTGACCACCCTGCCTCCAAAAACCTCTGGCAAAGGTTCCCAAGGTTAGGAAACTGATCAAGGATAGGGGGGTATCCATCCCAAGAGTCGTTCCAGAAAAGGACCTCTTCCCCCCTCCTGCAGATCCAAAAGAGTCCTTCCTTAATGAGAGAAGCCCCCTTCTTGAGAGTATACCAAATCGTTGAGCCTTTTCCCTCAAGCGGAGATCTTGGAATTTCTTCCAAGGGGATCCTCTGCATATATTTGTAGGCCAAAATCTTAGCCCAACCTCGATCCTACTCGACACACCACCTCCAGTACAATTTAGCCGCCAGAGCCTCCCCGAATAAAATAGACTGCCTTCAACCAAGCCCCCCTGATTGGTTCGGGCTACACACCAAGTCCCAATTGACAAGACTCCATTTGGATGAGGATAGATTGCCTGCCCATAAGAATTGCCTTGCCAGAGAGTCCAAACTCTTCAAGAACCACTTAGGAGCCACTTGAAGCATACATTGATAAATCGGAAGAGCCTGAACTACCGACTGAATCAGTTGAACCCTCCTAGCAAATGATAACCATCTGTGAATCCAGTGATCAACCTTTGAGCGAAATTTATCCAATATACCTTGCCATGACTCCTTAGGAGGGTTACCGGGAGAAATAGGAATACCCAAATAAGTCAAGGGTACAGAGCCAACTTCGAATCTCAAGATAAGAGCAATCCTCCTTTGAATAGTTCCGGGAGTGTTGAAGAAAAGGATAGAAGATTTGTCCTCATTGATCAACTGGCTCGAGGCTGCCAGATAAACATTCAAAACCTTACGCAAATTAGTAGCTTCTCTAATCTGAGCAAGTCCCATTAGGGCTGTGTCATCAACAAACTGCAAATGAGACTGCGACTGCAAGCCATTACCCCAACTCCAACCTTGAATACTACCCAAACCCACATTATGTATAATCAACCTCCCTAGGGCCTCAACCAAAAGAATGAATAAGTAAGGAGAGAGGGGGTCCCCCTGGCGAAGACCCCTAGAAGCACCAAACAACTTAGTATGATCTCCATTGATTAACATAGAGAAAGAGGTAGACGTAACACAACTCATAACCCAATGGATCCATTCATCAGCAAAACCAAAAGCCTTGAGGATCTTCTGGAGGAAGGACCAACGAACTCTATCATAAGCCTTAGCCATGTCCAGCTTGATAAACATAGCTTTTTCCTTGGAGGTTGCCATAGAATGAATGGTCTCCGTAGCAATGACCACACCATCCAGAATTTGGCGCCCTTCCACAAACCCGCTCTGCTCTTCAGAGATAACAACCCCCAGACACTTCTTCAACCTATCTGCTATCAGCTTAGAGATGATCTTATAAATCACATTGCAAAGAGAGATAGGGCGGAACTGGCCTAACCGGTTGACCCCCTCACTTGGGGATTAGCGCAATGAAAGTCGCATTCAAAGCCCGAAGCATCTGTTTATTCCTCTGGGACTCCTGAACTACTTCTAGTAAGTCCAGTTTGATGATATCGTAGAAATCTTGAAAGAATTCAACCAGGAATCTATCCGATCCAGGAGCTTTTCCTTTCCTCATGTGAAAAACAATCCTCTCGAGTTCTTCCAACAAAATAGGACCCATAAGCTGCTCATTCATTTCCCTAGTAACAAGAGAAGGGATGCACGCGAGAACCTAATTCTCCTCCACCGATTCCCCCTGAGAACCCTCATTGAAGAGGTATCAGAAATACTGTAGAGACTCCCTAGAGATCTCTTGCAAGGATAATAACAACTCACCTCTATCATTGACCAGAACAGGAATGAAATTTCCATGTCTTCTTGCTTTTATTGAGTTGAAGAAGAAAGCAGTGTTCTTATCGCCCACTTGAAGCCAATTAATACGAGCTCTCTGTTTCCATTATATTTCTTCCTTGAGCTCCCATTCCTCTAAAGCTTTGATAGCCCCGTCCTCCTCCCTAAGCAAGGCTTCAGACAAACCAAGCTCTCTGATTTCATTGGTGATGCCATTCAACACTATTTGGGCAACTTTCTTAGCGTGTAAATTGTTCCCAAAACGCTGACTGTTCCACTGTTTAAGCTGAAACTTAACAAATTGCAGTTGCTTGGCAAAAGTGTACATAACAGTGCCAAAGGCTGACCTCCCCTTCCTCCACCACTCCGCTACAAGAACCTGCAAAGCAGGATCCCGAAGCCACATAAGTTGGAATTTGAAAGGAGAGCGAGCAACTCGGGCAGAAGAAGAACCAGCTTGATGGGCCAGTGGTCTGACCCTCTCCAGTCAAGAATCTCATAACTTGTGGACCACCCCCCACCAACCCAAAAAATGGAAACCAGAAATCGATCCAACCTCTCTACAATCCAATACTCCCCTACCCTCCTATTGTTCCAAGTGAACAAACCATTACCAGACTTAATGTCAACAAGATGCAACGAAGATATACTATCTCGAAGAAGGAAAGAAGAAGGTTTTAATCGCATAACACCCCCTTTCTTCTCACTCAACTCAAGGATGGCATTGAAATCTCCCGCCATAATCCAAGGGTGAAAAGGGACCAGCCTTCGCATACAAGAAATATGAGACCATAAGTTCTGCTTACCCTGAAGATCGGTGGGGGCATAGATATTAGTAAACAAGATATAACCCCCAGTCTCAAGACTAGAGACAACCCCGAATAATGAAGACCTGGAAGCCACCCACCAGACAGGACGAATCCTTAAAGGGTTCCAGAGACAGGCCACCCCTCCAGAAGAACCAGCTACCCCAATACACTGACACTCGCCTCGGCCCTAGAGCTAGGACACCATACCCATCATACTCTCCACTAAAAGTTTAGTTTCTTGCAAGAACATGACATCAGGTGAATGATTCTTAATCAATTATTGAACAACTTTTTGTCTAGGGCTGCTATTCAAGCCCCTCACATTCCATGAAAGCACAATCATTTTGGAGGATTGGAAAAGTGAAAATCCAGAGTCTTTATTGACCCTGACTCAACCAAAGTCTCCCCCATCAATTTGATTTTATCCAAATCCTTCTTTTTCGCCAACCTTTGAGTTCTTCTCCGAAGCACTTTTCTTAATATCTTTTTGATGTAGACCCAGGTGAACGAAAGACTTATTACTTTTAACCGCAGTCGGTTCCAATTATAGAGCTATTGAAGAACCCTCCCCCCCAAACCAAATTCACCTTTGAACTAGGAGTGAGTCCCAACTAGACCCCTACTGGCTGATCCATCTCCATTCGCTGGCTTCCAACCACTTGTAGGCCTTGGGTAGAGTACTCAATTACTCTTTTCGGAGCCCCTCCCCCCATGCACCGTGATCCAAAGGGGTTAACCCCTGATTCACTTCCTGATGGTTAAGGTCATTCAAGGCCTCAAATCTATTGAAGGCATCCTCCTCCTGTCTCTCTTGTAAGGGTCTCTTTTGTCCTTGATTCTTGTTCTTTGTCTTAACTGAGACAAAACCATCAACACCCTCTACCTCGACCGACATAGCAACTTTTCCTTTATCTGCCTTATCTAGGCGACCATACTCAGGACACAGACGGCAACGAAATGGTAAAGTCTCATAATCTAACTATTGAACCCAAGAATAAGAGCCCACACACATATCTATAGCATCTAGCAAAGGTTTACTAAGATCAATTTCAACATGGATACGTGCAAAGGTCATTACCTTTCTCCCCAAGGTTTGCGTTGAAGATCCCACTGGCTTCCCAAGCAGTGCGGCAAGCATCCGTAGCACATCCTCCCGACAACATTCCACTGGAAAACGTGGTAAACGAACCCACACTGGAACCCTATTCGGGAGCTCCTCCAAAGGGTTAAACCCCACATGCCAAGGTTTGATAAATAACCCCACTTGGTTGTAAAAATACGAGTCTCCTTCAAAGACCCTAATACGATCCTCCATGCAGTTAAAAGTAACCATGAAGTAGTTGTTTGCCAACAACATAATCTCCATTTCCCCTCCCGGTGCCTAGTTTTCCAAAAACTGCAAGGAAACCCTCATTCCCAAAAACTTGCAATATAGCGAGTGTTTTGAAAAGTATTCATCGTCTTCAACTATCATTTCAGGAGGAATAACCAGCTTTGGCCTCTCACTGCATCTCTCCAGACAACCATTAATCTTCATAATGCGAGAGCTACTAGCACTCCCCGACTTCGATTTTGAGGAAAAAAGATTATTGTTAAAAGTCTTCATATTAAGGGATGGGGATTTTGAGCCTACCGCAGCACGAAAATCCATGGCGGGAGGTGCCTTCGAGGCCTCACCACCATTACCCGACATTGGAGCTCAAAAAATACAATAAAATATAAGGAACCCACACCCCAAAGGGGCACACGAGAAGGTATGGCACCCAAGACCCCACCCCTCCCAAACACCATCGAGAGGAAGAACCAGCCGTAGCCCCCTGCCCCACTGGAAACCCTTGGCTTGTAGCAAAATAGGACCCCCCCCCACGCACAACAAACTCCCCATCCGTTGACCACCGCTTCACCCCCCACCCCCTCGGCCACTCCCTGCCTTGCATTGTCTTCCACTTCCCTCCCCTGTCGCACCTGCACACACTTCCGCCCACGAGCTAGGGCATTAGTGCCCTAGCTTGGCAGCCCGCGAACCTCCGCACGCATGACGCCATCTGTTCAAAGTGATAGTTAGTTCTATTGGTAAAAGCATTTAATTAGAAAATGGAGGTAGTTTCAAAGCCCTTTAGACAATTTTTTTGTACATCACAATCATGAGCGTCAATGCTTTTTGATTGGAGAGAAGATTGTTTAAGAACATAATTGTAAATAGGTATGTTATTAGTTAGAACCAACACCCTAATATGTGCACATGGGCATTTTCATACTTGTTTTATATTGATTAAGCATTCAAAGATTGTTATATTGCATCTAGAGGAGAGAGGTTAATATTAATCAAAGAAGAGTTTGGAGGATTTTCACATTGTGAGTTAGCTTCTTCCCTAGATATGGTACATCACATGAGGCACCAATTTCTCATGTGTCCACATTCAAATCAAGGGGGTTTGACATTTCTTGTTAGTACATGTGGATATCGTGTTTATCCCTAATCACTGAAAGAGTTGTAGTACCTATCTACAATTATTGATTTTGTTGTACAATTAAGGAAATATTTGTTTCCTTTTGGCATTGCAGGAGGGTTTTGACAATATTAGAGGAGGATGGAGTCTCAGAGGAGAGTTTTACTTTCTATAGACATGTAGATTGGGATTTGTTCTCTCGTTGTATATAGGGGATTAGGTGGCATTCTATGGATAGGCACTGTGATGATTCATGAGTATTGTTTGACAATTAGGACATCCATTGGTAAAATCGATTTATTTTGTTTTGGTTGAGTTAGGAGATTTGCTAGAGTTATTTGTTCTTTCCTTTGTTAGGGTTAATGTAAAGAGTTACATTGCATATATTGTATAGTTTATCAGTAAATAATAGTGTTAGATTTTAGAGAGATAAGATTTCCACAATCCATGCTAAATTCAAATATGCTTTTGGATTCAGATGTGTAGAAGTTTTTGCATCAATGTTTCGAATCACTCTCCATGATTCATCATCAAAATGTGAGAGATGTAGGAGAAAACATGATGAATCACAGAGATTCGAAACGTTGATGCAAAAACTTCTACACAGCTGAATCCAAAAGCATATTTGAGTGTTAGATTTTGTTTAGATTAAATAAGCTTGGGAAAGGGTCTGATCCCGTTGTAACTCAGTCATAGAGGCAGAAGGGGCAAGATAGAAAGAGGATTTTGAAAGGGTCTAGACCCTTAACTAACAAGGATTTTCAATCCACCAAAGTTGAAAAACCAAAAGAGATGAATATAACGAGTCTCGCAAGGATTACAACAAAGACACACAAACAAAAAATGAACTAGTAGAAACAAGGTTGGAAGCAACCAACAAACCAACGAACCAATAGTCGATCATGGTGGTTTAAACTCAAACTTCAAGAAGCACCTCAAAGTGGGGTTAGGGCAATGAAGGAGCTTCCAACTAATGTTAGAGGGAAACTCAACTTAAGGACTCATAAATTTCCTCGTTACCATTCAAGAATGATCATCATTGGCTATTTTTTTATAAGACTCCAACACTTTCTGAGTTAAAACCAACACCTTTTCACAATGATGTTGAGGGCCTTGTACCTTATAAGGGGAAGTAGAAACCTTACCCATGAGGGAGAGCCCAAAAACTTTGGCTTTCTTATGAACATCATGGCACATCAAGGAGAAGTGCCCAACATTATGGAAGTGGCATTGATGTGAGGGCTCATGTCAAATTTTTTGCTCCCAAACACCCAACTTGGCATAAAGCTTAACATTGTTTGGCAACTCAGAGCCAACTTCAATACAACACAAAATCTAGCATAAAGAAAGCTAGTTCTAGCTTTAGAAGGATTGTTATTGGATGATTTACCAATAGTGTTAGTTATACCCTAAATGATAGAATCATCCCAATATTGTAAGGGAAGTTGTGGGAAATGAACCCATATAGGAACCAAGTTAAGCTTTAGAGCATTGAACCCAACATAAAATCTTTGTAAATAGAGAAAGGTCTTACCTAGAAACTATAGACCTCCTAGATAAACTCAATTGTAGTCCTTGATGGATTTGAAGGAGAATAGGATGAGACCCTTTACTATAGCCTTCGCACTTAGCAGACTAGAAGCACCCTAGTAGTTAGATGCCTGGTTGTGAATAACGTCTATGTTTGGTCTATTACCCATGAATCTCTCAATGAGGGCATTTTGAAGGCTAGTTGAAACTATGTCCACCCAAGAATTAGGGGGAGAAAGAACAAAGTTGAGAAAATTAGCACCCACAAGAGGGGGAACCTTCACAACACTAAAATCTTGCAAAGTGGGAGAAAACCCGTTGTCTATGTTAAGGAGCCTCCACCTGAGAAGGATGCTTCAAGAAAAAGTCCATAGTAGAATAGAGAGATGGCGCAACCTCATCTACAATCATAGTCAAGGGAGAGACTGGAGGAGGCTGAAGGACAAGTTGCAACATTGTCTCAAGGGGGCAAGCAACAAAAAACCATTTTTGAAACCAAGATCACTAGGCCTAGACCCTCTTGGCCAATATCTAAATAAAGCGACTTAGTAGCCCAAGCCTCCGCTAACAAGGACAAGAGGTTAACATCCTCATCATAGTCAAACTACTCAGGATCCTCAAAGACATCAAACATGATGAACCTTAACACAAGCTTCCGATATGATATCCAAGAGGGTTTCATCCTCCTCATCCCGAGAAAAACATTAGGGATCAAGATATGCCCCAACCTTACTATCTTTAGCAGAAAATCCTCCCTCACACCTAGCAACAAAGTCTTCAATAATCAAGTGGAGAGAATAAGGCACAAAGAAGGGAGTAGCACTGAACCAAACTCCTGTAGTTGCTTCATCAACCTCACCCCTTTCAACAATGTTCGCTCCAACATCAAAGCCTAAGCTTGAGTCATTTTTGACACTACAATAGGGGTATTTTGTAGAGATAGAAGCAAGTTCACTATCCCCTTCATTGTTTGTTGACCCTCTCTCAATATTGCCCTCGCCAACATCGCCATCTCCATTGCCACGAGTAAAGGTAGAGGAGGATGACGCAAGGCTTGGTGTTTCCATCATTGCTAGAAAACTCATCTATAACATTTGACTAATTGCAACAAATTAAGCAAGTTAGCTTTTGTTAGTATTTAATAATATTAGTAGTTAAGGAGGAGGAATTTCTCCTATTGAGGTTGGGTAATGTATGTGTAGGTTGTTTTAACGAGAACGCTCCACAAGCAATGCCTACTGTTGTAAACATTTATCTTGTTAAAATCAATACAATTGATTACTTGTGTTTATGCATGCAATGATGCAATATGTAAAATTTCTAGTTTTGTATGTTCTACCATTTTCAACAATTACCCACTATTTTCCTTGCCAAGAAACATCAACATTTATCTTGGACATGACCAAAACTATCATTTCTAATTACCCTCTCTTGGGAAGATAGATTAGTGTCGAATTTCAATGAACATCCATGCAATTGCTCACAATTTGCTCGTCATTAAAAAATACCCACTTAAAGTGTAAGGGCAAACAAAGTGGTTGCAAATCATCTCATAATGATCTCGACAATATGAACAATAGGGAGATTGTCACCAAGTATGAAATTTTGAGATATCTTGAGCTAAGGATAATTGTCAGCTTGCTAGATTTACACAAGGTGACATTTGCCCTAGATGGTGTGACTCAATAAGATATAAGAAACCTGAGCAATGATCAAGCCACTTATGCAAGACAAATTGCGTTTGTTTATTCTTTTGTTTTAAATGAGCTCTCGATTATTATAAATCACCCAAAGCTAGTCTACAACAACGAAGATATGCATGGTTTGACTATGTGTGCAACATGATAACTTTTTGAACCACAAAGATGCTTATAGTGTTGATACCCAAATATACTCTTGTCCATGACTTATTAACAATACTTGAAGAAGACTAGCTCCCACTTAACCAACACAAGAATATAATTGTTGCCCTTATTGATCTTGTGTTATTTGTAAACCACACAAACACTTGCAACGACTTACACAATTCATGTGGTCGCTTTATGACCAACATTTCTAGTGACTTACACCTTATTGTTAGTGTGATTGTAGTCTCATACAAAGGTGCCTCGATGGGAAAACCACTAGATCTAAACTTTGGAAACAAATTTGTGGATCACACCTCTTTATCCAAAGGGTCTTTGGCCCCCAAAAGACGAGGGACACCAATAAGATGAATTTGAACTAATCTCAATGCATATACGTTTCAAGAGTCAACCCTAATATGGCTTGGCATACATAAGGACAACTTGTCTCTTATGGTATGGGTGAACAAATCATGGACATTAGTCTATCTTGTAATTGATCCGTTCACCACATCAACAAAGCTAAAATTGAAAGGAGAGAAAATTCTACTCTTTTGTGGATTCCACTTGAGTCTTACACACTTCTTAAATTGAACATGCTTGCTTCATTGAGTTAGCCTTTTGCACCTCATTGCACTTCTTTCACTTAAGCTCATTGTTCAATATTAGTTTATTGCTTAAAAATACCTCCAATAACTACCATTATGTGACTACGTTGTCCCTTCTTTATCAGGGACTAAATTGTCCAATAGTGTTGATTAGCCTTGTAGCACTTGGGGTACTAGAAATGACAATCTTGGATCTATTGTTGTAAGAGTTCATTGAATACTTTTGCCTTTTAATTCAAGCATGCATTAATTTTTTCTCTTGAATTATATAGTATCCCACGTGTAAATAAGGATTACAAAAAAACTACATCACATACATCTAATGGCATGATATTTAACAACTCTTCATCTTTATACTTTCAATTTAGATTGAATGTGATATTGCATTACTTGGTTACCTTCATGTCCATTGCATAGTGCATTCAATCCAAATAATACATATGTTGGTAGTGCTGTGAAATTTTCATACATCACCCCATTGCAAATGCCTTAACTTAATTGTTTAGCTTGGTAGTAGTTTTAGTGTCTTTAACCTTTTGATAGCAAGAGATACAATGCCTTTTATTGACAGGAAGTGATCAAATCAAGGTGGTCTTTGGATGATGCTTCACAGGGTAGCCTTTCAGTCAGGTCGAGTTATAGGTCTTAAGAGGGACGAGCAATCAATTGAGATGAGGTGTGTGATTAGAAACTAGCAAGGCTCAAGCAATGACGAACAATGTCGATGAAATTGATGTAATGAGGGAAATGTAGACAGCTAAATATGTCTCATCATTAACATGCTAATTATTCCTCTATTAATTAAATAATTCTTTAATTAAGCTAATCTATATTCTTCTAAACTAATTTAATCATCATTTCATCACTTCTAATTATTTTATGTCTATCTTCATCATTAAATCATTTAACCTCCTTTCTTATAATTAATTAAATAATGTTATTATTTAATTAATTTCAATTTAATACCTTTAATTAAATAATCTTTAATCTTTAATTAAATTCAATTTCCTATAGTTAAATAGTTTCTTTAAAATATTTGTTTATCTAATTCATTCTTTACTTCTTCAAAAATTCAAATCCCCAAATTCTAATTTCATCTAATTTCAAATAAATGTGCATTTCATTTCATATTTTTGAAAACTCAAATTTAAATAAAATGCAAACCAAATGCAATTTCCTATAACACATGTCAAAATCCTAACTAGCACTGATTTCCACTCTAACTAGCAATCACCTTTTTTTAACTAGGCAATCAATTCAGTTATCTTCCCAATCAATTAAGTCATCTTCCCAATCAATTCAGTCGTCTCCCCAGATAACTCATCAATCAACTTTTTGGAATAGACCAATCTATCTAGTCATCTAATCAATCAATCCAGTTGAACTCATTTGATTGGGAATTATTTAATTAATAAAGAGGAATAATTAGTGTGTTAGTGATGAGACATTTTTAGGTGTCTGCATGAAGGTAAGGATGTCGTGAAAGCTAATTGAAGTCAGGAATGAAATGTCTTGGCACCTCCAAAGGTTCCGACCATGCTTAGCAAAATATCTTGACACTCGCAAATCCATGACCAAGATGGTGGATGATGATTTTCCCCTTTGAATTGCTAAGATCAACGCCTTATGGAGGTTAAGTGCTTAAAGAGTTTTGAAATTGCCTTGGCGAATAAGGATGAAAGCATTTTAAAAATGGGTTAAGAAATTTTGATGCTAGAAGGGGAATTTGAATTGCACATTTCATCCGGACACCCCCAAAAGTTTGGCCATTTTTGGCAAATTTCCTTAACTATCCAAAAGCACAACCATCTTGAGCAAAATCTCCTTACCTCATAGAATCCCCAACCACACATTTCCTTGTTCCTCAATATCCTCGACCATTCTTCCTCACATTTTGTTTAGATACCTCCAAATCCACGAACTTTCAAGCAAAATGTCATAATAGGTCAAAAAGTTTGGCCATTCTCTTCACAATGTTTTGCTAGGTCAAAAAGTCTGGCCATGTCATGTCCCCACCCCTTCAAAAGCCTAACCATGTCATGCCCCACCCCTTCAAAAGCCTGACCTTGTCATGTCCTAATAGGTCAGAAAGTCTGGCCATAGTCATATTTTCTCCAAACATACTAAAAAACACGACCATCATGATAATTTTTCCTTGACTTGCAAATTTCCACGACCTAAAGTGTAAAAAATCAAACCTAGGGTATAAATTCAGACTTGAACAACATAATAAGGCCTGTATATGGTGAAAATGGATAACAATAATAACGATATTGAAAGGCTAAATGAATTCAACCACAAAACCCTAGCCTAACAACAACAAAGATCCACCATAACATATGAAGATGGCTTAAGACAATGCAAATCAAATGAAATCACAAAGAATATACCATCAGATGTCCAATAGGGTTTGGATCTCCATTCTTCCTATCTCCATTGATCTTGCTTGATATATTTGCTCTCAGATTTTATGTGCACAAGAGCTCAACAAAGAACGGAATGTGGTTGCAAGTAGGATCGTAGTGTAGTCAAGTGCATAAAAGATGATTAGGGTTTGATAATGAAGGAGGCATCTCCTTATATAGAAGACACTATAAGAAATGGAGAGATGTGTAAAAGGAGGTCGGCTATGATTAGAGGGTAGGTAGAAGAAATAATAAAATAATAAGAGGGGTGGGTAGTGTATGAATTAAGAGATGAATGACATGTGTCATGGGTAGAAAAGGTTAATGAATTAATTAAATAAATAAAGATTTATTTAATTAATAGAAGAAATGAGATAATTAAATAAATAAGATATTTATTTAATTTAGAAAAGGATAATTTAAATAAATAAATGTATTTATTTAAATGAGAAATAAGGTTAGAAGAGGATAAATGAATTAATTAAATAAATAAAGATTTATTTAATTAATAGAAGAATTAAGCTTCGATAATTATTTAATTAGACTGGACAATTTTGGGTGTTTACATTTTGCCCCTCTTTGAGACAATGCGACTTGTCACGTTGTTTCAAAGAAGATAATATGAACTGATACAGAGTTGCTCCAAGATGGGAATGATATGCCCCCTCGAGAGATTGGATGAAAATGTCTGAAAATATTGCAGACAATCTCTCGATAAGAAAGAGAGGCTAGAATGGACTGACTAGATAGGATAAAGTGACAGAGTCACGGGATAATGAAGACTGACTCGGGAGACGAGAGCTAGGGCTAGGGCTAGGGTAGTCTATAAGATAGACCACGAGGGGAAAACATCCTCATTGTCATCCACACATCTAAGAGATCAGAGTGCAGAGCGAGATAGAGCAGCAGTAGTCAGCAGCGATGGCAATGACTTACAGATTCGATCGTGTTCGCCAATTTCAGAGGCCAGCAGAGGCAGGAGAGTCAGTAAGTACCACAAAACCTCTTTGTACTTCGATGCATTTATTATTATCATTAATGCATGGTAGATAGGGCAATAAATGCGCTTAGAATAGGGTCCAAAAAATGTCCAAAAACGTCCAGGCGCGTCTACGTTGGTGCCAGGTGCGTCTATGCTCGCGAGGCGCGTCTGTGTTTGTGCCAGGCGCGTCTGTGATGGAAACCGCGTCTGTGCCAAATGCGGCCACGTTTGTGATGTGTAGGCGCGTCTATGCTGAGAAGGCATCTTTATGTCGCCTAGGCACGTCTGTGCAGAGCATAGGCACGTCTATGTTTTTCAGGTGCGTCTGTGCAGTCTTCAAGCGCGTTTATGTCAGGTAAGCGTGTTTGTGTCCAAAAATGTGAATTTGTGTCTTCTAGGTCAAATCGGCAGTTCTGTGATGAACATACACTGTCGATTGGATAAACTGCTGAGAGGATACACTCAAGCAGGTCCTCTAGGGAAGACTAGGATAGATCAAGACACTTTGTGATGAACAGTGAGTGCAAATGTGAGTAACACTTTGTGATGAACAGGGAGTGCCACACACGTAGTACTTTGTGATGAACAGGGAATACCACTAGGATAGAAGCAACACTTTGTGATGAACAGTGAGTGTCACTAGGATAGATAGAAACACTTTGTGATGAATAGTGAGTGTCACTAGGATAGAATGCCATATGCATGTAGATAAAAAGTAGCATTTTGTGATAAACAGGGAATGCCACGATGACTGACATGATTGATTTGCTTGACTGCAGGAGTATTTGCCTATGCTGGAGTCACGGGAGAGATTCCCGTCGACTCAGAGATTGCGACCTGAGTTGACAGCTGAGGAGCGAGCTGCGATCGAGGCTATGGGATTGAGATATGTTCTGTATGTGCCTAAGTTTCGGGCGAATATGAGACTGTTGACTGCGTTGGCGGAGAGATGGCACTCCGAGACATGTACATTTCATTTGCCGATGGGGGAGATGACAGTCACCCTCGAGGATGTATATAGGATCTTGAGGATACCAATCGATGGGGAGCTGATCCCATACGATCGAGATGGAGATAGGGAGGCCCTGAGACAAGTGTTCCAGGACCCAGGACTGAAGATGAGGGCTGGACATGTGGCTTGAGATACTATGACAACTATAGGGCTAGCGCTGCTAGCAGTGATAGGAGGAGCGATCAGTGGGTTCCTGTGTATGGATAGGGCGACATGGGGGTTGGCTGTGGGCTGGGGAGGTGCACTGGAGACACTGGTGACACAGCACACCAGATATGCTTGGGGACCGTGTGTGCTGGCACACCTCTACTATGAGCTGCATTAGTTTGTATACCACGGATCAGTGGGATTGGGCTGCGGGGTGACATTGTTGTAGGTGTGGGCCTATGAGCATCTGCCAGTGATGAGACCGATACACTTCAGAGGCAGAGGTCACGAATGCAGTTTTGTTCACCTATACGACATAATCACGTCGCAGCCACGGATTGGCAGGTTAGAGCATTGGCGGCGGGTGATTGATGACATCGACATGGTCATATGGAGGCCATACATGGGATGCGAGCAGTGGGAGGATGATGCGGTAGAGCTTCCCTACACCTTCCGGAGCAGGTACCTGATTAGGCGGATGCCCTATGTGCTGGAGAGGCAGCTAGTGGACAGGGTTGGTAGGCAGTTTGGCAGGATTCAACGAATGCCACGGGGCTCAGGCATGTATGCACGGACAGTGAGAGATCAGGCGCAGTTTGGGCCCCTATTATCATATGATCAGGCCGTTACGCAGCTGGTAGAGATGATACCCCTACCTTGGGACATGTGGCCAGAGATTGAGGATGTCGGCATGGATGCCGAGTACACAGCATACTGGGCGGAGCATCCATTCCCACGCCTGACGGATCCCAGAGAGCCACTAGATGGAGATGGTGGTGGGGATGGGGATGATGATGGAGATGGTGGGGGTAGAGGTCGACAGAGGAGGAGGGGAGCAGTTGGAGAGAGGAGGGTGGCACCGTGGAGGGAGGGTGGAGAGGACAGGCAAGCTCGGGTGGTGAGGGGTCGCGGTGGATTGCTGCTACAGGTGCCAGCAGCACATGGTCCCAGACAGGTGCAGGTACAGAGGCAGGGAGAGGGACAAATACAGGGACAGGTACCAGTACAGACACATGCATAGGGATAGGCACCCGTACAGGGGGAGCCACAGGGGGCTGAGGCCGAGGAGGATGAGCTAAAGGAGCTGAGGGAGATCTGCTAGGGACAGGCAGATGAGATCCAGGAGTTCGAGAGGGAGAGAGATAGGCTCAGGAGGTGGCTCAGAGATACTGAGCGAGAGCGAGACCAGGCCATTCGGCGCTACACAGAGGCTGAGACAGCACTGAGGGCTGGGAGACAGGCAGTAGAGGACACAGGAGCCGGATATGCCTACGTCCTGCGGGCAGGGGAGGAGATTGCCTACTGGCGGGATCTCTATTATGGTGCAGTGCCAGCGGATCAGCGGGCGAGGAGCTTCCATAGACCATCGCGGACAGCGACAGCTACGGGAGGGAGCCGGAGGAGACATACATCTAGTGGTGGGGTTATGGGTCCTCCACCACCACCAGATAGAGGGGACAAGAGGGATGATCTTGGGGTGGGTCCTTCAGGGGCTTAGAATCCGTCGAGGCCAGGCGGCTCCGAGGGAAAGAGTTCATCATAGCCGTAGAGGGCTCCCTATGTATCAATATTGTACCATTTTTGTATGATGATGTAGACACCTTCGGGTGATTGTAGCCATATGATTTTTTTGACATCATTGTATCATGACACTTTATATATATATGAGATGATTCATTTTTGCGGCAATTATATGCATGCATACCTATGTGATGAGATGTTCTTATGATGTTTGTTTTATGCGATGCTTATGATATAGATGCAAATATGTATATGATGCAGTGCAATATTTTTGCTCTTTTATGTTTTATATGTGTATGCATGATGCAAATATAAATGTATGTATTGCAGATGAATATGATAATGCAAATGTAAATTGTGCTAACAGGTGTTGTGTGCAGGATGTGATGTAGTTGTGATATCTATATGTATGTATGAAATGCTAACATTTGGTAATGCAGGTGCAACTACATGAAATGCAAATATTTTTGGCGTGTCATTATACTCAGTCATGTGATAGCAGGCTACACAGACTCAGGAAGGACGATGAAAGTCAATCAAGAACGTGGGATGGAAGATAGAAGATATGAAAGTGAAAAGAGCTTCTTGTGCGTTATCATCATTGAGCTTTATTATGGCAAGTAGGTTATGACAATCAAGACATATGTTCAACCCAGAAAGTCATTGTACTTGTTTGCATGGAGATAAGACAGTCACAAACAAGGAATGCCCCAATTCATACTAGACTCACAGTGTCCTCATATCCTTGGACAAGTCATAACATTACTAAGAGATAATCCACAGACAACAAATACAAATAGGTGATGATGCCCCATCCTCGCCTTTCTAGTCAAAGACATCCCGGAGATAGAATCTCTAGTCAGAGACATCCTGGAAAAGCTAAAAGACATTTCACCAAAAGATAAAATCAAAAGAAAACCAAGACTCGACACCAACATCCACTGTAGTCCTCAAGTTTAGTGTCTCTTGTCACTTGTATAAGTCTTATTTGATTGTGGTCACAACGTTTACTTTCACAAAAAGGATAGATAACACTGAATCATAATGTTGTTTGAGTCTGTTGAAAGATTTGATTTGTTGAAGCCCATTGTTGCTGCTGTGTCTCATATGAAACTAACTGAATCCATGAAACTGATACTTTATTGTGGAGAAGATGAAACTTTATTGTGGATTTGTGATGCAAATGTTGCTTTATTGCGAATTGTGCACGGATAGACTGAAGGAAGCTGGAAGAAACCGTACTCCTTGAAACATGTGATGCTCTTAGTTCCACACCCATCACTAGACGTAGGCTTTGCCTTAGCCACAGATAGGAGTTGATTTATTATGGATGGAAAAGGAGTGAAAAGGAAGGTTTATTATGAAATGGCGAACCAATCTTAGGTACATCAATAACAAGCCATGATGGGAATGGGTAAGTTTATTATGAACGAAAAGGTTGTGAGTGTGTGCAAAGTGAAGGGATGAAAGTGAATTCTGAAGGAGGGAGGAGCAATGTCTCTACGCATGGCACTGGTGACCCAATTTTCACCATGGTACTTGCCTAGGGCGCCACCAAAGTGGTTTTCATCGTTGGACGAAATTATTTCTCTTTACTCTTTTTGATTTTTCAATTTTTTTTTTTTTTGTGTGTCACAAGGCGCCTGTTTGCCAGGTTTTCACCAAGTAACGATTTTTTTTATTTTTATGATTTTTTTTGTATTTTTAAAATTTTTGAATTTTTTTTGTATTTTTGAATTAGGATATTCCAAAGAGCTATGTGTAGAACCTGCGAAGGTGCATGCTGTTGATAGGATCCTCCAAAGGTTCGCCCTCTGTAGTTGAGAGCTGATATGCCCCAGATCCATATGTTGCTGTGATAATGTAGGGACCAAGCCAGTTTGGTTCAAACTTGCCCTTCTTCTCTCTGTCTTGCTGATTTTTGGGGTTTTCTCTGAGAACCAAATCACCTACCTCAAATGTGCGAGGCTTGACCTTGTGATTGTAGCTGCGACTCATTCATTGTTGGTAAGCCTTCAGATGATTAAAAGCAGTTTGTCTTCGTTCATCTAGTAGTTCCAGTTCTTGTATCATCCAGTAGTTCCAGTTCTTGTAAGTGAGAAACCCTATAGTCTTCATCATTGACGATGTTTTGCAAATTGACCCGTAAAGAGGGTAACTCAACCTCAATAGGCAAGATGGCTTCAACGCCATAGACAAGTGAATAGGGTGTAGCTCTTGTAGGTGTGCAGACACTTGTGCGGTAAGCCGAAAGTGCAGGATTAAGTTGGATATGCCAATTACGGCCAGCATCGTCGACTGTCTTCTTTAGGATTTTAAGGATTGTTTTATTAGACGCCTCAGCTTGACCATTACCTTGGGGGTAATATGGCGTGGAGAAACGATGGGAAATATGGAAGCGGTCACAGAGTTCACGAACATCTTGATTTTTGAAGGGATGCCCGTTATCAGTGATAATGGAAACAGGAATACTGTATTGGCAAATGATATAGTTGAGGATGAATGTAGCAATCTGTTTTCCTGTGACTTGTGTGAGAGGCACAAATTCAATCCATTTTGTGAAATACTATGTGGCAGTGATAATGAATTTATGACCATTGGAAGGAGGGTGAATCTTGCCTATGAGATCGAGTCCCCACTAACAAAAGGGCCAAGGAGACAAAATTGGTTGAAGTTCTTGTGCTGGCGCATGTATGAGGTCTCCATGAATTTGACATTGCTTACACTTCTTGACAAATTGATGTAAAGCGGAAAAATCGAACCCTAGTCGTTCTCCCCTCCCCAACTCCAAGGAGAGAGAAGGGAGAGTTACTAGGGTTGATGGTTTTCACTTAGGGGAGACTTTACATTCAAAAGAGGGGTTGAAACCCACAAGATCCAATCCCACGCAATGCAAGATTGGATTCTAAATGAGTTTCAAAGGTTAAGACATCAAGGATACCCTCTTTTGTAAAGAATGTAGATAGAAAGATTGAACTAGGAATGCATGTAAAGTAGGAAAGATTCACTTATAAACAGAGATAGGGATACGGGATGAAGCTGCGGACCTGGAATTAGCAGTAAAATGTCGAGACGGTGCTGTTCTGCAAATTTGAGCGAAAGTTGATGGGACGATGGCGCCCGACGTGCACACGGTCCTCCGAAAAATCCGCGAAACGAAGGGGGATCTATTCGTCTTTGCACAAGGATTCCAGATCTTCAATTACAGCTGCGTACCTGCAACCTACACACAGAAAAGAGAGGACGATTGGGGGGTTAGGGATGAGGGGTTTGCCTTTAGGTCAAACCCCGGTTTTGGAATTAACCAAGAAATGAGAATGTTGTAAATGTAAATGTTTGTAATGTAAACAAGTACTGATACCTTGTTGTAAGAATATTTGTATTCTTACATGCGAAGGTGTAATGTATGTTGTATGTTGTATGTGATCTCCTCTTCAATGGTTGAATCCTTGTCTTGAATGCAACACTTAGCCTTGAATGGAGACTTAGAATGCTCAATTGCTTGAAGGAATGCTTGAATGCTTGAATGTTTGAATGTTTGAATGTTTGCAAACTTAAAGACCCGATGCCCCAAACGAGACCGGGCCCAAAATAGGGCCAGGGACCAGGGCGCTGGGCGCCATGGTCCTGGGGGACCAGGGCACTGGGCGCCCTAGTCCTGAAGGACCAGGGCACTGGGCGCCATGGTCCCACCTCCAGGGACAATAGGGTGCAAGGAGGATCAGGCAAGGGTGCTGAAAAATGCAGTTTTTGATGTCATGAACAAGTTTCGGGTTCTCCATTCAGGTTCCGTGTTGCATCGCCATCGTGAAGACCCAAATGCAGTCAAAATTGCAAGTGTCACAATTTTAGGACGCTACATTTAGCCCCCACTTTAGCGGGAGTATAAGCGTACGCTCATACTTCCGATAAAGTACAAGGAAACAACATTGAAAAACTTTCACCACGTCAAGGAGGCAAGATACACCAAGCCCCTAGTGGACTAAGGATCTTACGACTTCGATTGACAAAGTAAAAGGGAAGATCACGAGGGAGAACCATGACTGTCAGTAGTAAGGTTCCCTCACTATGAGTCATGCAAGAAAGATATAAAATTTTTTCAAGGCAAAGCTAAATTTGTCAAGAAATTTTCAAGTATCTTGAAAAGATATGAACGGGATGTATGCCCCCCTACGTTAAAGCGATCGCACACGCCTCATCGGGGGTGATTGCTTTAAGGTAGTGATACATATAAGAAATGAGAAAGGAGCACGTTATCACAAGGATTTAGCCCCCAAGTGTGAGATAAGCCCAAGGATAATAGACACAAAACACAAAGCACAAGGTGACTTCGCTTTCCTCGGGGTCAGTATGCTGTATGATAATTCATGTATATCATATGTATGTATGCATAATTGTTCTTCATTCCCCAATCAAGGAAGGTCACCTAGAAGAAGGGAACACATGTGTCTTTTGAGTCAACATGAGAGAGACCAAAAGAGATCTCAATGTTTTGCATCATCCTCAAGTAGACAACACTAAGGACAAAAAATAGAAGAATGAGAATAACACATAGAAGAAGTAGCAAAAGAGAGGAGGAGAGAGTCTGCTATGCTAATGAACTAGTCTAGCACGTCATCTACCCCCCGATCTTGCTAATCAATATTTCGGGAAGGTAGGAAACATGCTAGAGGAGGAACATCCAACACAGCAGATGGAGCTATCACAAGATCCAAACAAGGGCTATGTTCATACCCCAAGCCACGTCGTTCTTGTCTAGGAGCTAGGATAAGTGCTTTAGAAAATTCGTTAGATAGATGGTTATCAACATCAACATAGTCATACTCACTCTCAGAATGAACAGGAGTAACATTTTCATCATGAATGACATTTTCATCTATATCATCATCAAGATTTATAAAAATAGGATCTTTAACTCGCACAGGATCAAGACCATCATGCATCTTATGTTCAGGAGATTTCGGCTCAATCGTCAGCTGAGGAGAAAATGGAATAATATTAGTTGAAGGTGTTTTTGGGGATTGCAAAGTTTGAGAAGCAGCTGCCTGAGCTCTAAGACGACGCTTTCGTCGGCGTTCACGTGCAGAACGATTTCGTCTAGTCTTAGTAGGAAGTTGAGAAGATCGAGGAGGAGGAATGTTCTCATCCTTTTCACTTGGGTGTTTAGGTTGTGGTCTCTTAGGTTGAATAATAGGAGAAGAGGAAGGTCTCTTCTCTCCATAAGAGGAAGGAGGAGGAACTGCTCCATATAAGGGAGGAATATTTGATTTAGGAAGGAGACCAAGTCCATCATGACGAGGAGGTATAGGTCTACTTTTAGGAAGTTTATTAGATATAGGCATAGTCACATCCATAGGGATGGGTTGGGAATCTTCTTGAGGAAAGACATTAGTTTTATCTTTCAAAGGAAGAACTTCCTTCTCAAGAACGATAGGAATGTCAAGTTTGGGTGTTCTAGGTTCACTTAGAGATAGGATCATATCTTTTTTCCACTTTTGATAAGATTTGAAAAGATGATCACTTCGCGGGGGAAGAGATTGGAATTGTTTAGGCCAAAAATAATCAATAGGAACGCTAGAAGTTCTTTCAGCTGGTTTAAAGAGACTATGATTGACAGTAACAACTTCACCATTATGGGGAAATTTCAAACACTTGTGAATAGGAGAAGCAATAGCTTTCATGGAAGATAGCCAAGGATAGCCTAGCTTCACATGAAATTGTTCAGATGATGGAATAATAGCAAAGTCCACATCAAGGGATTTGTTATGGACCTCAATAGGTAATGTAATAGAGCCAATTGCAGGAGAAGAAAATGCATCAAATAGTTTCACAACCACATTTGTTTCATCATAGATCACTTGATTCAATTGCAAAGTAAAAAGAAATTCTTCAGTAATGATATTAACCATACAAGAAGGATCAATAAGCACTCCACGACAAGGTGTATTCTTGACTTTTGCAACTATATATAAAGGACCATCAGGTGCCCTGATAGTTTCACTAGAATCAAAGGTGATGGAAAGTTTTTTAGGGATTTTCTGTTGCTCTACAAAGTTAATCACATTCGGAGTCATGGACACAAGATCATCAGGTGAGACAGAGGAATCATTAGTATCAATCACATTAGAGGTATGAGAAGGCAATGGATCAGTAAAAATCTTAAGATTTTGGTTAGGAGGAGCTACATATGTGTTGCCTTTATCATTCACACCAGAAACAGAGATAGTATTATTATCAATCAAATCTTGAATATTACCCTTTAAAGAAAAACATTTTTCAGTATCATGCCTAGGATGACGATGAAATTGACAAAAAGATTTGTTATCAAAATAGGGTGAATTAATCTTTGCAGGATCTATTTGCCTTATAGGAGGAAGAGTAAGCACATTTTGTTCCAATAACTTATTCATAATACTATGCAATGATTCATTCAAAGGAGTAAACTTTCTTTCTTTCTTGAAAAACTTAGAAATAGGAGGCACACCTGATGCCGCATTCACATTGTTGTTGATGATGTTTTCATTGAATTTAATGGACTCTCTGTTCGGTTTAAACTTCCCAAATGGTTGTTGACTACTATCACCCTTATCACTCGGAGCCATAGGATTTGCTTGTTCCATTTGACTCACAGTCAGTTGATAATTGTGAAGAGTTGCGCACAACTGTTGGAAAGAAGTAAACTCAGAAAACAGGAGTTTTTCTCTAATATCTTTTTGTAAATTAGAAATAAAGATTCTTTGAATATCATTGTCAGGCACTGGAAAAGAAATTTGAGCATACAAATGCTTATATCTACCAATGAAATCAGTCACTTTTTCTTTAACATCTTGTTTACAATGCATTAAATCAATCAAAGTAACTTTAGGACTTATATTGTTTTGAAATTGTTGAATAAAAGCATTTGCAAGTTGTTCAAAAGAAGAAATAGAATAAGAAGGCAACGAGCAATACCATTGTAGGGCTTTATCTCTTAATGTTCTAGTAAACAGTTTTGCAAGCAACCTTTGGTCATAAGCAAAATCAGTGCATATTGTTTGAAAGGTCTTAACATGTGTTAGAGGATCACCCTTACCATTATAAAGCTCCAAATGCGGAATTTCAACATGTTTAGGGGGAATAGCTCGAACAATGTCAAGAGAAAGTGGGCTCGCAACATCAAATGTGGGCACACTAAACTTAGATTGATTCATAGAGGCAATTTGTTGCTGTAAAGAAGAGACAGTTTGTGCAAGATTGTTAATGGTCGCTTCAGTCGAAGAGTTCATATTAGACGTGTTAGATTGTGATGGAGGTGTTATGTTATTGAAAGAAGGTAGAGAGTAAGGTGGTGGGACACTATGATAGTTAGTCATAGGAGATGATTGGAAAGGAAGAACACTACAAGGAGGAATGGAAGGGTTAAATGAATTGCCCCCTTGCGTCATGTTTATTTGTGGAGATATAATAGGAACTCTCATCGAAGGAATGAATGAAGAAGTTGGATTGAATGAAGGAAGAGGATTGATTGAAGAAGGATTGCCCCCATGACTAGTGATCATAGGAGGAATGTCTTGTATTGAAGTAGTCATTATGTTTGATGTGAAAGTAGGTATACTAGCAATAGGAGTTGTCAAAGGAATAGAATGATTGACTTGAGTAGGAGGTTGTGTGTAACCTAAAGTTTCAGCACAACTCTTCATAGGAATCACATTCGAATCCACAATGTGTGCAATACCACACAAAATATCAATTCCATTCTTATCACTTTGAACCATACGTTTTAAACCCTCAATTAATGAAAGAGCTTCACTATCAGGGTATTCTTGAGACATCCAATGTCGAAAATCATCAAATTGGTTATCCAATTTTGAAAGTTGTTTTACAGAAACCTCATGGAGAGTTTCTTCATCATTAAGAGGATTAGAGGAATTACCCATGTCCTCATTAAAAAGGCCATTCAAATTAGGTTCCATCTCCTCGGTAATTACACCTTGGAAAGACTTAATTCTAAGGCTTCGTCCAATGGGAATAGTGTAAGTAGGGCTTATTGTTGTAAAACTCATGCACTAAAGAAAGAGAGAAGATTTTGAATTTTAGAGGTAACAAATTTCAATAAAACCAGCCAATCTCTTAGATTTAAGCTGTTAAATACAATCAGGACAATCTCCCGAAATTTCGGAAAAAATGTCCGGGACCGTTGCGAACGGAGTGCACACGGTCCTCGCAACTTTTTTCGAAATTTTCAGGGATGAAAGTTATGATGATTTTAAAGCTAATCTAAAAAATTTGAGTGATTTTACGATCTGTAGATAGGCCAAATTAAAGTTGCAATCTCAAAATTGAACCTTACCAAGATTGTTGAAAAATGCAAATTTTGAATTTTGGAAAAGAGAGGGAAACTGAAATTTTGAATTTTATGATTTTAGAAGGAATACTGAAAGCAATGTAGGCTTTGAAATTCAAAAATTGACTCAATTTCATGCAAAATTCAAATTTGAAAGCGGAAATCAGAGTTGCCGCAATTAAACACTTAATTTCAAAAGTCACAAATTGTAAAAATTTGAATAAAGCACTGAAATTTTGAATGAATGCCAACACACTTTTCAGATTTAGGACTGTAAGAAACACAATTTTGATATGAATTTTAATCTCAACAGTTTTTGAATGATTATAAGCCTCAATCCAAGCAATCGCTAGACCAACTTTGACTTTAATTTTGAAAGTGTTAAAATTGATAAAATCAGCCAAAATTTTGGATTTTAGCAAAAAAATACAGTAAGATCTAGCTCCCGAAATTTCAGAAAAAATGTCGGGGACGATGGCGCTCGGGGTGCACACGGTCCTCGCAACTTTTTTCCAAATTTTCAGGGATGAAAGATATTGTGATTTTATTGCGGAATCCAAAGTTACAGCCGATTTGGAGGTGTTTTGATTAGTGAAATTATCAGTCAAAGGTTGAATCAAGAAGGTCTAAAAAATTAAGGTTTTGACATTTAACCACTTAATTTTCAGAATTAAAGCACAAATATGAATTGACAATTTGCAATAGAAGGGTAGATCTGAAACAAGCATTAACAATTAAACATTTCACAAGTTTAATTACTTAAAAAGAAAATTTTAGGGTTTTTATGCAATCAACCTCTAAAATTTGCAAAAGATCAAACATGGAAATGTAATTAGGGAAGCAAATTTTTCAGATCTAACCATGAATAATCAAAATGAGGATGTTCACGTCGGGTTCACCAAAATGTAAAGTGGAAAAATTGAACCCTAGTCGTTCTCCCCTCCCCAACTCCAAGGAGAGAGAAGGGAGAGTTACTAGGGTTGATGGTTTTCACTTAGGGGAGACTTTACATTCAAAAGAGGGGTTGAAACCCACAAGATCCAATCCCACGCAATGCAAGATTGGATTCTAAATGAGTTTCAAGGGTTAAGACATCAAGGATACCCTCTTTTGTAAAGAATGTAGATAGAAAGATTGAATTAGGAATGCATGTAAAGTAGGAAAGATTCACTTATAAACAGAGATAGGGATACGGGATGAAGCTGCGGACCTGGAATTAGCAGTAAAATGTCGAGACGGTGCTGTTCTACAAATTTGAGCAAAAGTTGACGGGACGATGGCGCCCGGCGTGCACACGGTCCTCCGAAAAATCCGCGAAATGAAGGGGGATCTGTTCGTCTCTGCACAAGGATTCCAGATATTCAATTACAGCCGCGTACCTGCAACCTACACACAGAAAAGAGAGGACGATTGGGGGGTTAGGGATGAGGGGTTTGCCTTTAGGTCAAACCCCAGTTTTGGAATTAACCAAGAAATGAGAATGCTGTAAATGTAAATGTTTGTAATGTAAACAAGTACTGATACCTTGTTGTAAGAATGTTTGTATTCTTACATGCGAAGGTGTAATGTATGTTGTATGTTGTATGTGATCTCCTCTTCAATGGTTGAATCCTTGTCTTGAATGCAACACTTAGCCTTGAATGGAGACTTAGAATGCTCAATTGCTTGAAGGAATGCTTGAATGCTTGAATGTTTGAATGTTTGAATATCGCTTTCACCTCTTGTACACATATGTCCTTCCTCCTCAAAATGGGAGAGAAAATGTAGTTTATATATTTGTCAATTAGGGCTGATAGATTGATTTTCCCGACCTTAGGCCGACCAGGAAACATTATTTTCCAATTTGCAAACTTAAAGACCCGATGCCCCAAAAGAGACAGGGCCCAAAATAGGGCCAGGGACCAGGGCGCTGGGCGCCATGGTCCTGGGGGACCAGGGCGCTGGGCGCCCTAGTCCTGAAGGACCAGGGCACTGGGCACCATGGTCCCACCTCCAGGGACAGCAGGGTGCAAGGAGGATCAGGCCAGGGTGCTGAAAAATGCAGTTTTTGATGTCATGAACAAGTTTCGGGGTCTCCATTCAGGTTCCGTGTTGCATCGCCATCGTGAAGACCCAAATGCAGTCGAAATTGCAAGTGTCTCAATTTTAGGATGCTACAATTGATATGAGTCTTTTTCCATATTGGGCCAATAATATTCAGTCCTGATGAGTTTCTTGGCCAAGGTAGGACCACTAGCATGTGGACCACATATCCCTTCATGTAATTCACATAATGTAATCTGAGCTTCGTCACTTTCTAAACATCTAAGAAGAGTGCCATCTAGACCTCGCCGGTATAGGATATCAGCTAAAATGACATATCGAGAGGATTAGCGAATGAAAGTGTGACGTTGGTTATTTGATAGATCAGGAGGTAGGGTATTGTCACAGAGGTATGTGAAGATGGAACCATATAACTAGGACTCGGGACCGACAACACATATCATCTCAGTAGGAATGATCTCATATGAAGGAACCAAAAGTTTATCCACCAAGAACTCGTAGTGGGTCTCATTTGGAGGTAGATCGGTCAGTGAAGCAATTGTAGCCATGGCATCCGCGGCTCGATTCTGCTCTCTTGGTATCTGCTCAAAGTCTATCTTTGTGAAGTGTTGTTTCAGGTCATCCATCATTTGTTTGTAAGGCATTAATTTTTCATCTTTTGTCTGGTAATCATCAGTTGCTTGACGGATGACAAGTTGAGAGTCCCCAGAAACACGAAGTTTTTGGATCTTCCACTGAACTGCGATCCGTAATCCTGTTGTTAATGCCTCATATTCCGCTATATTGTTAGTGCAAGGAAATGATAAGCGGTATGATTTTGGTATAGAATCCCCTTGAGGAGTTATAAAGAGGATGCCAGCTCCTGCCCCATGCTGTGTGTATGAGCCATCAAAGTACAGTTGCCATGGCTTTGCATGTGACATTGTTAAAATGGATTCATCTGGAAATTCTGAACTTAGAGGAACATCATCTATCATGGGAGCATCTGCTAATTAATCTGCGATGGCTTTTCCTTTTATTGCTTTTCTATCCACATACTCAATGTCGAATTCACTCAAGATCATTACCCATTTGGCCAGTCGCCCAGTAAGTGTTGCTTTATTGAGAAGGTATTTTAATGGATCGATTCTTGCAACCAACTTAGTCTTATGAGTGAGCATGTAATGTTGTAATTTCTGTGAAGCAAAGACCACGGCGAGACATGCATGCTCAATTGGTGTGTAGTTTAGCTCATATCCCACCAATGTGCGACTGATATAGTATACTGCTTTTTCCTTGCCCTCAGTAATTTGTTGTGCTAAGAGTGCCCCCAGTGCTGTTGGAGTAACTGATATGTATAGTAACAGAGGTTGATTTGGAACTGGTGGCATCAAAATTGGCGGATTCAGAAGATAATCTTTGAGTGTCTGGAAAACCTGTTGACAATTATCATCCCATTTGAATTTGATGTTTTTATGTAGCAAGTGCTAAAAAGGATTACACTTATCTGCAAGTTGTGCTATGAATCTTCGTATGGACTGGAGTCTACCTTGTAAAGATCGAAGTTGATTGATATTTCTTGGTGGTTGCATCTCCAAGATGGCTTTAACTTTTGCTGGATCAGCTTCGATTCCTCTTTTGGATACAATGAATCCTAGAAGCTTCCTGGAGGTTACTCCAAAGACACATTTCTTGGGGTTTAATCTTACTTTGTGTAGCGTCCTAAAATTGCGACACTTGCAATTTCGACCGCATTTGGGTCTTCACGATGGCGACGCAACACTAAACCTGAATGGAGACCCCGAAACTTGCTCATGACACCAAAAACTACATTTTTCAAGCACCCTGGCCTGAACCTCCTTTGCACCCTATTGTCCCAGGAGGTGGGACCAGAGCGCCCAGCGCCCTGGTCCTTCAGGACCATGGCGCCCAGCGCCCTGGTCCCCCAGGACCATGGCGCCCAGCGCCTTGGTCCCTGACCCTATTTTGGGCCCGGTCTCCTATGGGACTTCGGGTCTTTTTGTTTGCAAATTGGAAATTATCTTTCCTGGTCGGCCTAAGGTCGGGAAAATCAGTCTTTTAACCCTAATTGGCAAGTATATAAACTACATTTTCCTCTCTCATTTGGATGGATGGAAAATAGATGGAAAAGGCGTGAAAATGATATTCAAACATTCAAGCATTCAAGCATTCCTTCAAGCAATTGATCATTCTAAGTCTCCATTCAAGGCTAAGTGTTGCATTCAAGACAAGGATTCAACCATTGAAGAGGAGATCACTTACAACACATTACATGCTACAACATACAACATACAACAAACAACAACATCTATACCTTCGCATATAAGGATACAAACATCCTTACAACAAGGTACTAGTACTTGTTTTACATTATATTTACAGCATTTCTCATTTCTTGGTTAATTCCAAAACCGGGGTTTGACCTAAGGGCAAACCCCTAATCCCTAACCCCCCAATCGTCTTCGCTTTTCTGTGTGTAGGTTGCAGGTACACGGCTGAAATTGAAGATCTGGAATCCTTGTGCAGAGACGAACAGATCCCCCTTCGTTTCGCGGATTTTTCGGAGGACCGTGTGCACGCCAGGCGCCATCGTCCCATAAAATTTTGCTCAAATTTGCAGGACAGCGCCGTCTCGACATTTTACTGCTAATTCCAGGTCCGCAGCTTCATCCTATATCCCTAACTCAGTTTATAAGCGAATCTTTCTCACTTTCTATGCATTCCTAGCTTAATCATTCTATCTACATTCTTTACAAAAGAGGGTAGCCTTGCTGTCTTAACCCTTGAAACTCATATAGAATCCAATCTTGCATTGCGTGGGATTGGATCTTGTGGGTTTCAACCCCTCTTTTGAATGTGAAGTCCCTCCTAAGTGAAAACCATCAACCCTAGTGACTCTCCCTTCTCCCTCCTCGGAGTTGGGGAGGGGAGAACGACTAGGGTTCGATTTTTCCGCTTTACATTTTGGTGAACCCGACGTGAACATCCTTTCTGATTATTCATAGTTAGATCTGAAAATTGGATTCCTTGATTACATTTCCATGTTTGATCTTTGGCAAAATTTTATGGGTTAATTGCATAAAAACCCTAAATTTTCTTTTTAAGTAATTAAACTTGTGAAATGTTTAATTGTTAATGCTTGTTTCAGATCTTCCCTTCTATTACAAATTATCAATTCATATTTGTGCTTTGATTTTGAAAATTAAGTGGTTAAGTGTCAAAACCCTGATTTTTGAAACCCTCTTGATTCAACCTTTGACTGATAATTTCACTAATCAAAACATCTCCAAATCGGCTGTAACTTTGGATTCCGCAATAAAATCACAATATCTTTCATCCCTGAAAATTTGGAAAAAAGTTGCGAGGACCGTGTGCACTCCGAGCGCCATCATCCCCGACATTTTTTCCGAAATTTTGGGAGCGAGATCTTACTGTATTTTCCTGCTAAAATCCAGAATTTTGGCTGATTTTATCAATTTTAACACCTTCAAAATTACAGTCAAAGTTGGTCTAGTGATTGCTTGGATTGAGGCTTCTAATCATTCAAAAATTGTTGAAATTGAAATTTGTGTCAAAATTGTGTTTCTTACTGTCCTAAATCTGAAAAGTGTGTTATCATTCATTCGAAATTTCAGTGATTTATTCAAATTTTTGCAATTTGTGACTTTTGAAATTAAGTGCTTAATTACAACAACTTTGATTTCCGCTTTTAAAATTGAATTTTGCGTGAAATTGAGTCAACTTTCAAATTTCAAAACTTGCATTGCTTTTGGTATTCCCTCTAAAATCATAAAATTCAAAATTTCAGTTTCCCTCTCTTTTTCAAAATTCAAATTTTGCATTTTTCGACAATCTTGGTAGGGTTCAATTTTGAGATTGCAACTTTAATTTGGCCTATCTACAGATCGTAAAATCACTCAATTTTTTCAGGTTAGTTGTAAAATCATCATAACTTTCATCCCTGCAAATTTCGAAAAAAGTTGCGAGGATCGTGTGCACCCCGAGCGCCACGGTCCCGGACATTTTTTTTGAAATTTCGGGAGATTGTCCTGATTGTATTTAACAGCTTAAATCTAGAAGATTGGCTGGTTTTACTGAAATTTGCTACCTCTAAAAATTCAAAGTCTTCTCTCTCTCTTTAGTGCATGAGTTTTACAACAATAAGTCCTACTTACACTATTCCCGTTAGACGAAGACTTAGAATTAAGTCTTTCCAAGGTTTAATTACTGAGGAGATGGAACCTAATTTGAATGGTCTTTTTAACGAGGACATGGGTAATTCCTCTAATCCTCTTAATGATGAAGAAGCTCTCCATGAGGTTTCTGTAGAACAACTTTCAAAATTGGATAACCAATTTGATGATTTTCGACAATGGATGTCTCAAGAATACCCTGATAGTCAAGCTCTTCCTTTAATTGAGGGTCTAAAACGTATGCTTCAAAGTGATAAGAATGGAATTGATATTTTGCGTGGTATTGCACACATTGTGGATTCGAATGTGATGCCTATGAAAAGTTGTGCCGAAACCTTAGGTTACACACAACCTCCTACTCAAGTCAATCATTCTATTCCTTTGACAACTCCTATTGCTTGTATACCTACTTTTATATCAAACATAATGACTACTTCAACACAAGACATTCCTCCTATGATCACTAGTCATGGGGGCAATCCCTCTTCTTCAATCAACCCTCTTCCTTCATTCAATCCGACTTCTTCATTCATTCCTTCAATGAGTGTTCCTATTATATCACCACAAATGAACATGACGCAAGGGGGCAACTCGTTTAATCATTCCATTCCTCCTTGTAGTGTTCCTCCTGTCCAATCATCTCCTATGACTAACTATCATAGTGTCCCACCAGCTTACTCTCTACCTTCTTTCAATAACATAACACCTCCATCACAATCTAACACGTCTAATATGAACTCTTCGACTGAAGCAACCATTAACAATCTTGCACAAACTGTCTCTTCTTTAAAGCAACAAATTGCCTCTATGAATCAATCTAAGTTTAGTGTGCCCACATTTGATGTTGCGAGCCCACTCTCTTTTGACATTGTTCGAGCTATTCCCCCTAAACATGTTGAAATTCCGCATTTGGAGCTTTATAATGGTAAGGGTGATCCTCTAACACATGTTAAGACCTTTCAAACAATATGTACTGATTTTGCTTATGACCAAAGGTTGCTTGCAAAATTGTTTACTAGAACATTAAGAGACAAAGCCCTACAATGGTATTGCTCGTTGCCTTCCTATTCTATTACTTCTTTCAAACAACTTGCAAATGCTTTCATTCAACAATTTCAAAACAATATAAGTCCTAAAGTTACTTTGATTGATTTAATGCATTGTAAACAAGGTGTTAAAGAAAAAGTGACTGATTTCATTGGTAGATATAAGCATTTGTATGCTCAAATTTCCTTTCCAGTGCCTGACAATGATATTCAAAGAATCTTTATTTCTAATTTACAAAAAGACATTAGAGAAAAACTCCTGTTTTCTGAGTTTACTTCTTTCCAACAGTTGTGCGCAACTCTTCACAATTATCAACTGACTGTGAGTCAAATGGAACAATCACATCCTATGACTCCGAGTGATAAGGGTGATAGTAGTCAACAACCATTTGGGGAGTTTAAACCGAACAGAGAGTCCATTAAATTCAATGAAAACATCATCAACAACAATGTGAATGCAGCATCAGGTGTGTCTCCTATTTCTAAGTTTTTCAAGAAAGAAAGAAAGTTTACTCCTTTGAATGAATCATTGCATAGTATTATGAATAAGTTATTGGAACAAAATGTGCTTACTCTTCCTCCTATAAGGCAAATAGATCCTGCAAAGATTAGCTCACCCTATTTTGATAACAAATCTTTTTGTCAATTTCATCGTCAAGCTGGGCATGATACTGAAAAATGTTTTGCTTTAAAGGGGAAAATTCAAGATTTGATTGATAATAATACTATCTCTGTTTCTGGTGTGAATGATAAAGGCAATACATCTGTAGCTCCTCCTAACCAAAATCTTCAGATTTTCACTGATCCATTACCTTCTCATACCTCTAATGCGATTGATACTACTGATTCCTCTGTCTCACCTGATGATCTCGTGTCTATGACTCCGAATGTGATTAACTTTGTAGAGCAGCAAAAAATCCCTAAAGAACCTTCCATCACATTTGATTCCAGTGAAACTATCAGGGCACCTGATGGTCCTTTATATATAGTTGCAAAAGTCAAGAACACACCTTGCCGTGGAGTGCTTATTGATCCTTCTTGTATGGTTAATGTCATTATTGAAGAATTTCTTTTTACTTTGCAATTCAATCAAGTAATCTATGATGAAACAAATGTGGTTGTGAAACTATTTGATGCATTTTCTTCTCCTGCAATTGGTTCTATTACATTACCTATTGAGGTCCGTAACAAATCCCTTGACGTGAACTTTGCTATTATTCCATCTTCCGAACAATTTCGTGTGAAGCTTGGCTATCCTTGGCTATCTTCCATGAAAGCTATTGCTTCTCCTATTCACAAGTGTTTGAAATTTCCCCATAATGGTGAAGTTGTTACTGTCAATCATAGTCTCTTTAAACCAGCTGAAAGAACTTCTAGCGTTCCTCTTGATTACTTTTGGCCTAAACAATTCCAATCTCTTCCTCCGCGAAGTGATCATCTTTTCAAATCTTATCAAAAGTGGAAAAAAGATATGATCCTATCTCTAAGTGAACCTAGAACACCCAAACTTGACATTCCTATCATTCTTGAGAAGGAAGTTCTTCCTTTGAAAGATAAAACTAATGTCTTTCCTCAAGAAGATTCCCAACCCATCCCTATGGATGTGACTATGCCTATGACTAATAAACTTCCTAAAAGTAGACCTATCCCTCCTCATCATGATGGACTTGGTCTCCTTCCTAAACCAAGTATTCCTCCCTTATATGGAGCAGTTCCTCCTCCTTCCTCTTATGGAGGGAAGAGACCTTCCTCTTCTCCTATTGTTCAACCTAAGAGACCACAACCTAAACACCCAAGTGATAAGGATGAGAACATTCCTCCTCCTCAATCTTCTCAACTTCCTACTAAGACTAGACGAAATCGTTCTGCACGTGAACGCCGACGAAAGCGTCGTCTTAGAGCTCAAACTTTGTGTAGCGTCCTAAAATTGCGACACTTGCAATTTCGACTGCATTTTGGTCTTCACGATGGCGACGCAACATGCAACCTGAATGGAGACCCTGAAACTTGCTCACGACACTGAAAACTGCATTTTTCAAAGTACCCTGGCCTGAACCTCCTTGCACCCTGATGTCCCGGGAGGTGGGACCAGAGCGCCCAGCGCCCTGGTCCCTGGGTCCTATTTTGGGCCCGGTCTCCTAAGGGGTCTCGGGTTTTTTTTGTTTGCAAATTGGAAATTAACTTTCCTGGTCGGCCTAAGGTCGGGAAAATCAGTCTATCAGCCCTAAATGACAAGTATATAAACTACATTTTTCTCTCTCATTTGGACATAACACATACATGATGAAAAAGGCGTGGAAACTATACTCAAGCATTCAAGCATTCAAGCATTCCTTCTAAGTCTCCATTCAAGGCTAAGTGTTGCATTCAAGACAAGGATTCAACCATTGAAGAGGAGATCATATACTACATGCTACAACATACAACATCTAAACCTTCGCACATAAGGATACAAACATCCTTAGAACAAGGTATTAGTACTTGTTTTACAGTCATTTACATTTACAGCTCTTGCTCATTTCTTGGTTAATTCCAAAACCAGGGTTTGACCTAAAGGCAAACCCCTAATCCCTAACCCCCCAATCGTCTTCGCTTTTCTGTGTGTAGGTTGCAGATACGCGGCTGAAATTGAAGATCTGGAATCCTTGTGCAGAGACGAACAGATCCCCCTTCGTTTCGCGGATTTTTCGGAGGACGATGGCGCCGGGCGCCATCGTCCTGACAACTTTTGCTCAAATTTGTAGGACAGTGCTGTATCGACATTTTACTGCTAATTCCAGGTCCGCAGCTTCATCCTATAACCCGAACTCAGTTTATAAGCGAATCTTTATGACTTTCTATGCGTTCCTAGCTTAATTTCCTTAACAACATTCTTTACAAAAGAGGGTAGCCTTGCTTTCCTAACCCTTGAAATTCATTTAGCATCCAATCTTACATTGTGTGGGATTGGATCTTATGAGTTTCAACCCCTTTTTTGAATGTAAAGTCTCTCCCCTAAGTGAAAAACCATCGAATCCTAGCGAACCTCCCTTCTATCTCCTCGGAGTCGGAAGAGGGGAGAGCAACTAGGGTTCGATCGCGATTTTTCTGCTTTACATTTTGGTGAACCCGACGTGAACATCCTTTCTGATTTTTCATGCTTAGATCTGAAAAAAAAAATTGATTACATTTCCATGTTTGATCTTTTGCAAAATTTTAGAGGTGATTGCATAAAAACCCTAAATTTTCTTTTTTGTAATTGAACCTGCGAAATGTCTAAATGTTAATGCCTGTTTCAGATCTGCCCTTCTATTACAAATTTTTAATTCATATTTGTGCTTTAATTCTGAAAATTAAGTGGTTAAGTGTCAAAACCCTAATTTTTGAAACCCTCTTGATTCAACTTTTGTCCGACAATTTCACTGATAAAAACATCTCCAAATCAGTTGTAACTTTGGATTCCGCAATAAAATCACAATATCTTTCATCCCTGAAAATTTGGAAAAAAGTTGCGAGGACCGTGGCGCCGAGCGCCATCGTCCCCGACATTTTTTCCGAAATTTCGGGAGTGAGATCTTACTGTATTTTCCTGCTAAAATCCAGAATTTTGGCTGATTTTATCAATTTTAACACCTTCAAAATAACAGTCAAAGTTGGTCTTGTGATTGCTTGGATTAAGGCTTCTAAACATTTAAAAATCATTGAAATTGAAGTTTTGTGTCAAAATTGTGTTCTTACTGTCCTAAATCTGAAAAGTGTGTTATTATTCATTAAAAATTTCAGTGCTTTATTCAAATTCTTGCATTTTGTGACTTTTGAAATTAAGTGCTTAATTACAACAACTTTGATTTCCGCTTTCAAAATTGAATTTTGCGTGAAATTGAGTCAATTTTCAAATTTCAAAATTTGCATTGCTCTTGACATTCCCTCTAAAATCATAAAATTCAAAATTTCAGTTTCCCTCTCTTTTTCAAAATTCAAAATTTTGCATTTTTCGACAATCTTGGTAGGGTTCAATTTTGAGATTACAACTTTAATTTGGCCTATCTACAGATCGTAAAATCACTCAATTTTTTCAGATTAGCTCTAAAATCATCATACCTTTCATCCCTGCAAATTTCGAAAAAAGTTGCAAGGACCGTGTTGCACTCCGGGCGCCACGGTCCCGGGCATTTTTTCTGAAATTTCGGGAGACTGTTGTGATTGCATTTAACAGCTTAAATCTAGAAGATTGGCTGATTTTACTGAAAATTGCTACCTCTAAATTCAAAATCTTCTCTCTCTTTCTAGTGCATGAGTTTTACAACAATAAGCCCTACTTACACTATTCCCGTTAGACGAAGCCGTAGAATTAAGTCTTTCCAAGGTTTAACTACTGAGGAGATGGAACCTAATTTGAATAGCCTTTTTAACGAGGACATGGGTAATTCCTCTAATCCTCCTAATGATGAAGAAGCTCTCCATGAGGTTTCTGAAGAACAACTTTCGAAATTGGATAACCAATTTGACGATTTTCGACAATGGATGTCTCAAGAATACCTTGATAGTCAAGCTCTTCCTTTAATTGAGGGTCTAAAACGTATGCTTCAAAGTGATAAGAATGGAATTGATATTTTGCGTGGTATTTCACACATTGTGAATTCGAATGTGATGCCTATGAAGAGTTGTGCTGAAAATTTGGGTTATACACAACCTCCTACACAAGTCAATCATTCTATTCCTTTGACAACTCCTATTGCTAGTATACCTACCTTTACATCAAACATCATGGCTACTTCTATACAAGACATTTCTCCTATGATTACTAGTCATGGGGGCAACCCTTCTTCTTCAATTAACCCTCTTCCTTCATTCAATCCGATTTCTTCATTCGTCCCTTCAATGAGTGTTCCTATTACATCTCCACAAATGAACATGACGCAAGGGGGCAATTCATTTAATCATTCCATTCCTCCTTGTAGTGTTCCTCCTGTCCAATCATCTCCTATGACTAATTATCATAGAGTCCCACCACCTTACTCTCTACCTTCTTTCAATAACATAACACCTCCATCTCAATCTAACACATCCAATATGAACTCTTCGACCGAAGCGACCATTAACAATCTTGCACAAACTGTCTCTTCTTTACAGCAACAAATTGCCTCTATGAATCAATCTAAGTTTAGTGTGCCCACATTTGACGTTGCGAGCCCACTTTCTCTTGACATTGTTCGAGCTATCCCTCCTAAACATGTTGAAATCCCGCATTTGGAACTTTATAATGGTAAAGGAGATCCTCTAACACATGTTAAGACTTTTCAAACAATATGTACCGATTTTGCTTATGACCAAAGGTTGCTTGCAAAACTATTCACTAGAACATTAAGAGACAAAGCCCTACAATGGTATTGCTCGTTGCCTTCTTATTCTATTACTTCTTTCGAACAACTTGCAAATGCTTTCATTCAACAATTTCAAAACAATATAAGTCCTAAGGTTACTCTGATTGATTTAATGCATTGTAAACAAGGTGTTAAAGAAAAAGTGACTGATTTCATTGGTAGATATAAGCATTTGTATGCTCAAATTTCTTTTCCAGTGCCTGACAATGATATTCAAAGAATCTTTATTTCTAATTTACAAAAAGATATTCGAGACAAACTTCTGTTTTCTGAGTTTACTTCTTTCCAACAGTTGTGTGCAACTCTTCACAATTATCAACTGACTGTGAGTCAAATGGAACAATCACATCCTATGGCTCTGAGTGATAAGGGTGATAGCAGTCAACAACCATTTGGGAAGTTTAAACCGAACAAAGATTCCATCAAATTCAATGAAAACATCATCAACAACAATGTGAATGCAGCATCAGGTGTGCCTCCTATTTCTAAATTTTTCAAGAAAGAAAGAAAGTATACTCCTTTGAATGAATCATTGCATAGTATTATGAATAAGTTATTGGAACAAAATGTGCTTACTCTTCCTCCTATAAGACAAATTGATCCTGCAAAGATTACTTCACCTTATTTTGATAACAAAGCTTTTTGTCAATTTCATCGTCAGCCTGGGCATGATACTGAAAAATGTTTTTCTTTAAAGGGTAAAATTCAAGATTTGATTGATAATAATACTATTTCTGTTTCTGGAGTGAATGATAAAGGCAACACATCTGTAGCTCCTCCTAACCAAAATCTTCAGATTTTCACTGATCCATTGCCTTCTCATACCTCTAATGCAATTGAGGCTAATGATTCCTCTCTTTCATCTGATGGTCTTGTGTCTATGACTCCAAATGTGATTAACTTTGTAGAGCAGCAAGAAATCCCTAAAGAACCTTCCATCACATTTGATTCCAGTGAAAACATTAGGGCACCTGATGGTCCTTTATACATAGTTGCAAAAGTTAAGAATACACCTTGCCGTGGAGTGCTTATTGATCCTTCATGCATGGTTAATGTTATTACTGAAGAATTTCTTTTTACTTTGCAATTGAATCAAGTGATATATGACAAAACAGATGTGATTGTGAAATTATTTGATGCATTTTCTTCTCCTGCAATTGGTTCTATTACATTGCCTATTGAGGTCCATAACAAATCTCTTGATGTGAACTTTGCTATTATTCCATCTTCCGAACAATTTCGTGTGAAGCTTGGCTATCCTTGGCTATCTTCCATGAAAGCTATTGCTTCTCCTATTCATAAGTGTTTGAAATTTCCCCATAATGGTGAAGTTGTTACTGTCAATCATAGTCTCTTTAAACCAGCTGAAAGAACCTCTAGTGTTCCTATTGATTACTTTTGGCCTAAACAATTCCAACCTCTTCCTTCGCGAAGTGATCATCTTTTCAAATCTTATCAAAAGTGGAAAACAGATATGATCCTATCTCTAAGTGAACCTAGAGCACCTAAACTTGATATTCCTATCATTCTTGAGAAGGAAGTTCTTCCTTTGAAAGATAAAACTAATGTCTTTCCTCAAGAAGATTCTCAACCCATCCCTATGGATGTGACTATGTCTATACCTAATAAACTTCCTAAGAGTAGACCTATACCTCCTCGTCATGATGGACTTGGTCTTCTCCCTAAACCAAAAATTCCTCCTTTATACGGAGCAGTTCCTCCTCCTTCTTTTTATAGAGAGAAGAGACCTTCTTCTTCTCCTATTATCAAGCCTAAGAGACCACAACCTCAACTAAGGATGAGAACATTCCTCCTCCTCAGTCTTCTCCACTTCCTACTAAGACTAGACGAAATCGTTCTGCACGTGAACGCTGGCGAAAGCGTCGTCTTAGAGCTCAAACTTTACAATCTCCAAAAACACCTTCAACAAGCATTATTCCATTTTCTCCTCAGCCAGACATTGAGCCTAAATCTCCTAAACATAAGATGCATGATGGTCTTGATCCGGTGCGAGTTAAACATCCTATTTTTATAAATCTTGATGATGATATAGATGAAAATGTTATTCATAATGAAAATGTTACTCCTCTTGCTTCTGATAGTGAATATGAACTTGTTGATGTCGATAACCATTTATCTAATGAATTTTCTAAAGCACTTATCCTAGCTCCTAGACAAAAACAATGTGGCTCGGAACATGAACATAGCTCCATCTGCTGTGTTGGATGTTCCTCCTCTAGCGTGTTCCCTGCCTTCCCGAAACATTGATCAGCAAGATCGGGGGGTAGATGACATGCTAGACTAGTTACATTAGCATAGCAGATTCTCTCCTCCTCTCTCTTGTTACTTCTTCTATATGTTATTTTCATTCTTCTATTTGTTGTCCTTGGTGTTGTCTACTTGAGGACGATGCAAAGCATTGAGATCTCTCGATCTCTCTCATGTTGACTCAAAAGACACATGTGTTCCCTTCTTCTAGGTGACCTTCCTTGATTGGGGAATGAAGAACAATTATGCATACATACATATGATATATATACATGACTTATCATACAGCATACTGACCCCGAGAAAAGCGAAGTCACCTTGTGCTTTGTGTTTTGCATCTATTATCTTTGGGTTTATCTCACACTTGAGGGCTAAATCCTTGCGATAACGTGCTCCTTTCCTTTCTCATTTCTTATGTGTATCACTACGTTAAAACAATCACCCCCGGTGAGGCATGTGCGATCGCTTTAACGTAGGGGGGCATACATCCCGTTCATATCTTTTCAAGATACTTGAAAATTTCTTGGCAAATTTAGCCTTGCCTTGAAATTTTTTTGATATCTTTCTTGCATGACTCATAGTGAGGGAACCTTACTACTGACAGTCATGGTTCTCCCTCGTGATCTTCCCTTTTACTTTGTCAATCGAAGTCGTAAGATCCTTAGTCCACTGGGGGCTTGGTGTATCTTGCCTCCTTGACGTGGTGAAAGTCTTTCAATGTTGTTTCCTTGTACTTTACCGGAAGTATGAGGATACATACTCCCGCTAAAGTGGGGGCTAAATGTAGCGTCCTAAAATTGCGACACTTGCAATTTCGACTGCATTTTGGTCTTCACGATGGCGACGCAACATGCAACCTGAATGGAGACCCTGAAACTTGCTCACGACACTGAAAACTGCATTTTTCAAAGTACCCTGGCCTGAACCTCCTTGCACCCTGATGTCCCGGGAGGTGGGACCAGAGCGCCCAGCGCCCTGGTCCCTGGGTCCTATTTTGGGCCCGGTCTCCTTAGGGGTCTCGGGTCTTTTTTGTTTGCAAATTGGAAATTAACTTTCTTGGTCGGCCTAAGGTCGGGAAAATCAGTCTATCAACCCTAAATGACAAGTATATAAACTACATTTTTCTCTCTCATTTGGACATAACACATACATGATGAAAAAGGTGTGGAAACTATACTCAAGCATTCAAGCATTCAAGCATTCCTTCTAAGTCTCCATTCAAGGCTAAGTGTTGCATTCAAGACAAGGATTCAACCATTGAAGAGGAGATCATATACTACATGCTACAACATACAACATCTAAACCTTTGCACATAAGGATACAAACATCCTTAGAACAAGGTATTAGTACTTGTTTTACAGTCATTTACATTTACAGCTCTTGCTCATTTCTTGGTTAATTCCAAAACCGGGGTTTGACCTAAAGGCAAACCCCTAATCCCTAACCCCCCAATCGTCTTCGCTTTTCTGTGTGTAGGTTGCAGATACGCGGCTGAAATTGAAGATCTGGAATCCTTGTGCAGAGACGAACAGATCCCCCTTCGTTTCGCGGATTTTTCGGAGGACCGTGGCGCCGGGCGCCATCGTCTCGACAACTTTTGCTCAAATTTGCAGGACAACGCCGTATCGACATTTTACTGCTAATTCCAGGTCCGCAGCTTCATCCTATAACCCGAACTCAGTTTATAAGCGAATCTTTATGACTTTCTATGCGTTCCTAGCTTAATTTCCTTAACAACATTCTTTACAAAAGAGGGTAGCCTTGCTTTCCTAACCCTTGAAATTCATTTAGCATCCAATCTTACATTGTGTGGGATTGGATCTTATGAGTTTCAACCCCTCTTTTGAATGTAAAGTCTCTCCCCTAAGTGAAAAACCATCGAATCCTAGCGAACCTCCCTTCTCTCTCCTCGGAGTCGGAAGAGGGGAGAACAACTAGGGTTCGATCGCGATTTTTCCGCTTTACACTTTGCAATCCCCAAAAACACCTTCAACAAGCATTATTCCATTTTCTCCTCAGCCGACGATTGAGCCGAAATCTCCTAAACATAAGATGCATGATGGTCTTGATCCTGTGCGAGTTAAAGATCCTATTTTTATAAATCTTGATGATGATATAGATGAAAATGTTATTCATGATGCAAATGTTACTCCTGTTCATTTTGATAGTGAATATGAACATGTTGATGTTGATAATTATCTATCTAATGAATTTTCTAAAACACTTATCCTAGCTCCTAGACAAGAACAACGTGGCTTGGAACATGAACATAGCCCTTGTTTGGATCTTGTGATAGCTCCATCTGCTGTGTTGGATGTTCCTCCTCTAGCGTGTTCCCTGCCTTCCCGAAACATCGATCAGCAAGATCGGGGGGTAGATGACGTGCTAGACTAGTTTCATTCGCATAGCAGATTCTCTCCTCCTCTCTTTCGTTACTTCTTTTATGTGTTATTCTCATTCTTCTATTTGTTGTCCTTAGTGTTGTCTACTTGAGGATGATGCAAAGCATTGAGATCTCTCGATCTCTCTCATGTTGACTCAAAAGATACGTGTTCCCTTCTTCTAGGTGACCTTCCTTGATTGGGGAATGAAGAACAATTATGCATACATACATATGATATACATGAATTATCATACAGCATACTGACCCCGGGGAAAGCGAAGTCACCTCGTGCTTTGTGTTTTGTGTCTATTATCCTTGGGCTTATCTCACACTCGGGGGCTAAATCCTTGTGATAACGTGCTCCTTTCTCTTTTTCATTTTCTTATATGTATCACTACCTTAAAGCAATCACCCCCGGTGAGGCGTGTGCGATCGCTTTAACGTAGGGGGGCATACATCCCGTTCATATCTTTTCAAGATACTTGAAAATTTCTTGACAAATTTAGCTTTGCCTTGAAAATTTTTGATATCTTTCTTGCATGACTCATAGTGAGGGAACCTTACTACTGACAGTCATGGTTCTCCCTCGTGATCTTCCCTTTTACCTTGTCAATCGAAGTCGTAAGATCCTTAGTCCACTGGGGGCTTGGTGTATCTTGCCTCCTTGACGTGGTGAAAGTTTTTCAATGTTGTTTCCTTGTACTTTACCGGAAGTATGAGTGTACGCTTATACTCCCGCTAAAGTGGGGGCTAAATGTAGCGTCCTAAAATTGCGACACTTGCAATTTCAACCGCATTTGGGTCTTCACGATGGCGACGCAACACTAAACCTGAATGGAGACCCCGAAACTTGCTCATGACACCAAAAACTGCATTTTTCAAGCACCCTGGCCTGAACCTCCTTTGCACCCTGCTGTCTCGGGAGGTGGGACCAGAGCGCCCAGCGCCCTGGTCCCCCAGGACCATGGCACCCAGCGCCCTGGTCCCTGGCCCTATTTTGGGCCCGGTCTCCTATGGGACTTCGGGTCTTTTTGTTTGCAAATTGGAAATTATCTTTCCTGGTCGGCCTAAGGTCGGGAAAATCAGTCTTTTAACCCTAATTGGCAAGTATATAAACTACATTTTCCTCTCTCATTTGGATGGATGGAAAATAGATGGAAAAGGCGTGAAAACGATATTCAAACATTCAAGCATTCAAGCATTCCTTCAAGCAATTGATCATTCTAAGTCTCCATTCAAGGCTAAGTGTTGCATTCAAGACAAGGATTCAACCATTGAAGAGGAGATCACTTACAACACATTACATGCTACAACATACAACATACAACAAACAACAACATCTATACCTTCGCATATAAGGATACAAACATCCTTACAACAAGGTACTAGTACTTGTTTTACATTACATTTACAACATTTCTCATTTCTTGGTTAATTCCAAAACTGGGGTTTGACCTAAGGGCAAACCCCTAATCCCTAACCCCCCAATCATCTTCGCTTTTCTGTGTGTAGGTTGCAGGTACGCGGCTGAAATTGAAGATCTGGAATCCTTGTGCAGAGATGAACAGATCCCCCTTCGTTTCGCAGATTTTTCGGAGGACCGTGTGCACGCCGGGCGCCATCGTCCCGTCAACTTTTGCTCAAATTTGCAGGACAGCGCCGTCTCGACATTTTACTGCTAATTCCAGGTCCGCAGCTTCATCCTATATCCCTAACTCAGTTTATAAGTGAATCTTTCTCACTTTCTATGCATTCCTAGCTTAATCATTCTATCTACATTCTTTACAAAAGAGGGTAGCCTTGCTGTCTTAACTCTTGAAACTCATATAGAATCCAATCTTGCATTGCGTGGGATTGGATCTTGTGGGTTTCAACCCCTCTTTTGAATGTGAAGTCCCTCCTAAGTGAAAACCATCAACCCTAGTGACTCTCCCTTCTCCCTCCTCGGAGTTGGGGAGGGGAGAACGACTAGGGTTCGATTTTTCCGCTTTACACTTTGTATTTTTCCAACCGATCAAAGACGACTGAAAGTATGTCCAAATGTGTATTTCTGTCTATTGATTTGCCCAAGAGGTCATCGACATAATCTTCCATGGTTATGTGCATGAGATCATGAAAGATAGTAGTCATGGCTCTTTGATATGTAGCACCTGCATTTTTTAGCCCGAAGGGCATGACATTCCAGCAAAAAGTTCCCCAAGTACAAGTGAATGATGTTTTGTGTTGATCCTCGGGTGCGATTCTTATTTGATTATAACCAGAGAATCCGTCCATTAATGATAACATTTCATGACCTGTTGTGAGATCAACAATCAAGTCGATATTTGGTATTGAAAAATCATCCTTTGGACAAGCTTTGTTGATGTCTCTGAAATTTGTACATATTCTGATGCTGCGATTTGGTTTACTGACAGGTACTAAGTTAGAGATCCATTCAGGATAATCAATTGGGCGTATGAATCCGACATCCAATAATTTCTCAAGTTCTGCTTTGACTAGTAATGCCACTTGAGGATGCATTTTTCTTAATTTTTGTTTCACTGGCTGTGTCCCCGGTTTGACTGTCAAATGATGCATTACCAAATCCGGATCTAATCCAGGCATATCAGCATATGACCATGCAAAGTTGATTTGTCGATCTTTGAAGAAACTTATGAATTTTGACCTTTCTGACTCCGTCAACGATTGAGCCAGGAATATGTTGTGTGGAACCTCTTCTGTACCAATGTTTGTTTTAATAGTCTCCTCTACCAACATGGATGACTTTTCCTCATATGATGCTGGGAGAATGTCGAGCCTTCCATCTTCGGGTGCCTCGGAGAGGTTTTCACCCTCAGATACGTCCTTTCTTTTTACTTTTTTGGGGTCAAGCGCCACAATGTGGTTTTCGCCATAAGACCCTTGGTTTGTTCTTATTTTTACATTTTTGCGACTGGAAGGTTCGACACCCTTACCAAAATATGCCACGCTATTGAGTTCTATAGTGTATCCCGCTTTATGGTCCCTAGGGGGAAGATCATCTCGTATGCCCAGATAGTCAATAAAAGCTTCATCATTTTGGAATGTGTCAAACTGTGCAGGTCCTTCATGATCCCAGTCAATGAGTTGGTGGTGAACAAGGGGAAGGCCTTTAATGTCTTCAAAGTTAGCTGGGCTAAGAGTGAAGATGCAGTTATATTTGGGTATGTCAAGGTAATTATCGAGGTCATCGATGGCACTCTCCTCATCAGTCTCGATCATGAGTGAATCCAAATTATCATCACTAGTAGCGCATTCTGGGACAGGTGTTCTCATCCTACGTGATTTCAACCTAGAACCTTGAGACAAGGACTGTGTGGAATCCTCATGGGCTATTTCTTGACCAACTCTGAACTTGTTATAAAATTCCTCTTCTTCTATGGGTTCATCTGGTTCTCTGAATGTCTCGGTGAGCTCGTAGTCACTGGAGGACTTATCTGAAGCCCATTCCCATTCGTTGGAGTCTGTGGAATAGCAATCCTCTTGTTGAATTTTGGCAGCTTTGATTTGTAAGGCTTCTTCTGTCCTTTGAGTGTGGACCTTGGAAGTCAGGAAACCAAGTTTTTTTGAGTGTTCATTTTTGAATGTCAATTTAGGTTGTAAAGGTTCAATGATGCCTTCCTTTCGTAACCCAAGAGGGCTTTTTCCATCATACCCGAATTTTTGTAGAATTTTGAAGCCTCTGCCATATTTCTCACATGGTAGACTGATGTGATCTTGTGTGTCATCTTCAATGTCTTTGTAAAGCATTTTATATAGATCTTCCTCTTCCAGTTCGCCCCATCTTTGAAAGGTAGTAGGGTCCCATTTAAGTACCATGATGGATACTTGCTTGTTAGGATGTGGTCTTCCATATTCTTTTGGGGAACTCATGACTTGTCGTAAGTACATGGTCTAATTTAAAGTGTATTCCCCCATGCCCTTGTCTTGAAACTTGCCTTTAAGCTCACCTTGTTTTGATGTCGAAGGTTTTAATGACTTAGGATTAATGTATGCCGAAGAAGGAACAACTTCGTGATTACTAGGAATGATGGTCTCAGTTTTTGATCTCAGGTTATTGCAGTATATGAACGGATTAGGATTGCCGTTAACTGTTACCTCCACTCCATTGTGAGGAAACTTAATGCATTGGTGATATGTGGATGGGACTGCCCTCATTTCATGAATCCAAGGACGTCCTAGTAATATGTTATAAGTGAGATCTAGATCCAAGACTTGACAAACCACATCCTTTGTAACTGGCCCAACTTTGAGAGGCAAGGTGACTGTGCCCTTGGATGAACATTCTTCATCATCATATGCCTTGATGGTGATTTGATTTGTAGAATTCACAACCTTATCAGAATATCCCAATTGTTTAATTGTGCTCAATTTACAAATGTTTAGACCAGCTCCTCCATCTATCAGGACTCATTTTATTCGATGTTTGTGTATGAAGGCTTCAACATGTAGCGGTGCATTAGGTGGCTGACTTACAGAGGCGTCATCAGCTTCTGTGAATGTAAGTGAATGTGGAACAGAAAGGTATCCCACCATGGCTTGAAACTGGTCCACGTAGATTAGTAGGGACGAAAGTGTCTCTCAAAGTTTTGTCAAGAATGGCTTTATGTGCGGGGGATATGCGTAAGAGCTCAAGTATGGAGATGAGCGCGGGTGTCTTCCCTAACTGTTCTACAAGGTCATACTCAGGTTTGGTTGATGAGGAAGCGGTGTTCTTGGCTGGAGCACCTTGCAAAGTGAATTTACCTCAGCGGGTTGTGACATTACATTCAGAGGTAGGTTCGGAAGAAGATCCAACACCTTTTCGGACAATCCTGGGTCTCCGGGTAGAATTCTCAGACGTTTTGTCCTTGCTGATAATGGTAGAGACATAGCTGTCCATCGAGATGTGATTGATGGTTGAATCATAGTTATAAGATGCTCTGGTATAGTTGGTTTGGTCCTCTGTGGCTTTAGCTTTTCCCTTGTCATGTTTTGGGAATGATTCCTTAAACATCTCATGTTCTTGATTGGATGAGTGTCCCTCAATCTCAATGTCACCTCTATCAATGAGATCTTGTACAATGTTCTTCAATCGATGACAATTTCCTATCTTATGACCCTTTCTCTTATGAAATTCACAATACTCATCATCATTCCACCAATTTGGTTTAACCTTTGGTTCATATGGAGGAAAATCTGGAACTATGATTACCTTGTTTGCCACTAGCTTTTTGAAGACTGATTCAAGTGGTTCTCCCAATGGGGTGTACTTCCTTCGTGATCTAGAAGTTGTTTGAGTATTCACTTGATTGTTTGTAGAACTTGATCCTGAAAAAATGAATTTAGGTCGCACTGTGTTGGCATCGACAACACCATCATTGACTGTGTTCTTGTTTTTATTCCAAAATCTTGGCTTGTCTTTTCCTTTAAAGTCATCTTTGTTTTCCTTGAATATCTTAATGACTTCTTGTTCAATTAGGACCTTTTCTATCACTAATCCTTTTTCAATGACGTCCTTGAAGGTGGACAAACAAGCTTTCCTTAGATCATAGCCAATGTCTTTGTTAACATTTTGGGTGAACATCTCTACCATTTGTTTTTGTGGAATTTCACAAGAGCATCTGCTCGCTAGATTCCTCCATCTTTGTAAAAATGATGCAAAAGACTCTCCCTCTTTTTGCTTGGTGTTGCACAAAGTAGTGACTGATATGTCTGTCTCTATGTTGTAGGAGAAATGTTGAATAAATGCCTTTGCTAGATCACCCCATGACTTAATACCAGGTGGGAGTTGGGAGAACCATTCCATAGCTTGATCACCTAGGCTTTGTGGGAATAATCTCATCAAATATGTCTCTTCTGTTGCTACCTCAATGCAAGCTGTGAAAAACTGTCTTATGTGTGCCTTAAGATCCCCTTTTCCTCTATACTTATGAAATTTAGGCATCACAAAGTGTGTAGGAAAAGGAGGCATTGGAATTCTCTTGTCAAATGGATATGGACATATGTCTCTCATTGTGTATGTTGGCTTCAGTGTATTTATGTCCTCCATTTTCTTTTGTAAGTCCCTAATTTGTTGCTCCAAATTGTTCTTAGGTGGAGATCAACTTCTTGGACCATACCCCATGCTTGAGGCACCAATTGGAGGAGGAGCATGTTGCATATATGGATGATATTGATCATACACATGTTCATATGGAGGAGATCTATAATGATGCTGCATATATGGACCACTCGGTATAGATTCATGTTGAGGAATGCCATATCTATTTTGTCCATGTATACCATACTCTACAGGCATGTCATGTTCTAATGTGTTGCCCCCAAATTTGACACGGGGTTTCCTTGTGTCCAAATTTTGAGCATGCCTTTGAATATCCAATTGCTTTGGTGGTTGATCCTTAGCATTGGTATGTGATTGAGCATATCTTTCTGCATAAGACTTCCATAATGGTCTGCGAAGGTGAGTATCATATGCTTGACCATGTGTATGTGGGACCTCTGGTTTTTGAAACAAAGATCATGGTGATTCTGGTACCATATGTGGTCCTCTATTGCCTCCACTATTAGGCCTTCTTTGATCCATGTTAGAGTGAGTTTGTTGCAAAGGCCTATGTTCCATTATTTGAGACATATCAAAACCATGAGGTATCTTGGCTCCACTTTGTGCCATCATTTGTAAGAAGTATTGTCTATCCCTCCTCATTATTTCCTCAACCAATCGATTGAAATGGGGATTCATAATGGATTCTTCCACATCTGTTGAATGTACAGAAAAGTTGTCCATATTGTCATTATGTGTAGCATTGTTGTTTGTAGTGTCCATGTTCTCAACATTTGGAATGTTTCTATAAGCATCCATGTCAGGTAATGTAGTATGATCGGAATTGAAAAAGATATCATTATCATACTCATAAGAACTCATGTTTGTGGACTCTTGAGCCTCTTTAGTTTCTCTCCTAGATTTTCGAAGATGGGTTTCAACCATGAACTAGGTATTGGCCAAGATGTGTGAGACTAGATGAAAATGGAAAAAGTATGGAAGACCAAGAGTTGGATGGAATGTAAATGAATCTGAAGTGTACTTGCAATGTCCAAAGTGTAAGATCAAGTATGTATGTAGTAGAGTAGGTGTGACTTCCAAAGAGAGGATAGTTTCTCTTGATGAGGTAAGTTGACCTTGACTCTAAGTAAGACCAAATGAGACCCAAAGGTAAGAAACCTTGATGAGGGACCACTTAGCAAAGTGTTGTTGTATGTAGTGTGTTGACAAAGTATGTTGAGGACAAGCAAGTGACCTTTTGACTCAAATTTAGACAATTGTGAATGTAAAGTGAGATGTGAAGCAATGATGGACTTTATGAGACTCAAAGACAGGTTGAATGCTAAATGAAACCCTGAAGAAATGACCTAGGAAGCTCAAGAATTCCGAAACTGACTATGTTTGTTTGCTGGACTGTAACAATTTTTTCAATTCTGAACACAGACGCGCCTGTATACTTCACAGACGCAGTTTCCTGACACAGACGTGGCTCTGTTCAACACAGATGCGCTTCTGAGATTTTTTGTAGTGTAATGTTGATTCTGTGAACACAGACACGTTTCTGCCCTTCACAGACGCGGTTATACAACACAGACGCTATTATGTCAGACACAGACGCGTTTCTGCAAAATTTGTGCAATCTTTTCCAATCTGTGAAGTCATTTTGTTGTGACCAAATCTGACTGTTTGACTGTTTTTCGTGACAAGAGGACACAGTGTTATTGAAGACCTAATGTTTGCAAATGTCTAGACTCCAAAATGACTCCAATAAAAAGTGTTTTGTTTGATGTAAAAATGTTTTGCATACACTTGAAGACACAAAAGACACAACGTTTTGCTGTTTGGTCTTGAATGTTTTGAATGTTTAAAATAAGTCAAGCACAATTCTTATGGCTGGCCAAGACAATAGTTGTTGATCCCTCATGGGGTTTTACCCCCGAGGCTACGCTATTCAGAGCAGATACTTAGATGCTTGACCTCACTGGCTCCACGCTCGACACTCACTTCTCGGGTCAGCCAAGCATCAGTCCCCACGAAAACTCCCTGTGGTGAACTTTGTATCTCTACTAAGAACCGTATGTGTGTGGGCCACTACCAGAGGTCTGACCTCCTGCACCAACAACTAGAAGGATTTGGGTTTCTAAAACAAAAAGGTGCTAGTAAGGGCATCCGCTCATGTGGCCATACATGTGGCACTTTCAGCTCTGTAAATACAGAAGGCTCCTAGTCGGTAGGGGTTACGCCCTACAACTGATCAAATAAATTTGATCAAAAGGGTTTATGGGGAGACATAGTGTCGGTATGAACTAATCAGCACACGTTATTCATAGTTTTCACCATGAATACAGTTGTTTATAGTGGTTCGGAAGAGGTGGGTTTTCCTCGCTACCACTTGGGTCATTCTCTTCTCACTAGTAGTCCTAATGACCACACGAGAAGACAGACCCTCTAAAGATTAAACAAAAAGAACCTATTGCTCAAGACACAAAAGGCAATTATTCAATTTTCGTGCACCAATTGAAGTGTTTGCTAGTCTATGAAAACAAGACACACAATAAAAATCCAAAAACCCTTGCCAAGGATCTGCAACAAAGATTTATTAGTAGTTTGGATTGTTTCAAATAATCACCCCTTCCTGCAAGCACACAAGTTAGGTAAATTTTAAATCCAAAGGACTTTGTGAAAATAGGGGCCTTCAACCAAACGATTTTGCTTTCAAGACAAGCTGCACCAATTTTGTTAACTAGATCTAAAAATGTTAGATCCAAACAAACCAGATTTGAAACCCTAAATGCAAAATCCAAAATTGAATCAATAAACCCAAAATTTGAAACCGGTGAACACAGATGCGATTACCCTCGACACAGACACGACTTTGTGACACAGACGCAATTCTGTGAGACACAGACGTGACCTCTGGACACAGACGCGGCTAAAAACACCGTAGGCGCGACTTAATAACACAAACGCGATTCTCGAAACCTGCAAAATAAAATACTGCCAATAACACAGACGCGATTCCAGATGTCGCAGACGCGCTAGAAAATTAAAAACGCGATCCGAAAGTGCGTAGACGCGGGAATATCAAAATGTTGTCGAAAACGTCAGATCTGCAACTTCAAAACACAAGATCTGCAACAAAATTGTTAAATACAAAAGGGACAAGAGTCCCACCGGGCGTGCCAAAATGTATATGGTGAAAATGGATAACAATAATAACGATATTGAAAGGCTAAATGAATTCAACCACAAAACCCTAGCCTAACAACGACAAAGATCCACCATAACATATGAAGATGACCTAAGACAATGCAAATCAAATGAAATCACAAAGATTATACCATCACATATCCAATAGGGTTTGGATCTCCATTCTTCCTATCTCCATTGATCTTGCTTGATATATTTGCTCTCAGATTTTATGTGCACAAGAGCTCAACAAAGAACGAAATGTGGTTGCAAGTAGGATCGTAGTGTAGTCAAGTGCATAAAAGATGATTAGGGTTTGATAATGAAGGAGAAATCTCCTTATATAGAAGACACTATAAGAAATGGAGATAGGTGTAAAAGGAGGTCGGCTATGATTAGAGGGTAGGTAGAAGAAATAATAAAATAATAAGAGGGGTAGGTAGTGTATGAATTAAGAGATGAATGACATGTGTCATGGGTAGAAAAGGTTAATGAATTAATTAAATAAATAAAGATTTATTTAATTAATAGAAGAAATGGGATAATTAAATAAATAAGATATTTATTTAATTTAGAAAAAAGATAATTTAAATAAATAAATGTATTTATTTAAATGAAAAATAAGGCTAGAAGAGGATAAATGAATTAATTAAATAAATAAAGATTTATTTAATTAATAGAAGAATTAAGCTTAGATAATTATTTAATTAGACTGGACAATTTTGGGTGTCTACAAGGCCTATTTTGTCTTTACATATATTCAATATAGAGAATAAACATTACAAGTATCATGTAGGGGTTGTAAAAAATAACAGACTATACTATCAAAATGACCATATTATATGTCCAACTTCTGTACAGGACTTGACCAACTAATTGTCATCATGGCATATGTATGGGACTCAATATAGTATTGCAAAATACAGTGACTCTATATATGTATAATATACAATATAGCTTTCCTCTAGAGACAACATTCTATTACAACTAGAAAATGGCTCTCTCGCTCTCGCTCCCCAACAACTGTCCCGCCTCGTAGATTTTGAATGTGTCTGCCATTGATGGTGATGGAACCTTGGCTCCCTTGCTCTTTGGTTCCTCACACGCTGTTTCAGTCATCACCTCCCACATTTTTCCTGTTTCAAGTTTTCTGGGAGCGTTGCTCCTGCAATGTCTTTGCGACTAGTGTTCCCCCTGTGACAGGGTCTGCTCCTGTTGTGTTTTTCTTTAGTGATGCTGATTTCCCACCCCTTCCTCGTCATGTTGGGCCTACCAGTGCTTCCGTTGGTGACGCTTCCCACGCGGATCCTTCGTGCGATGCTCCTCAGGTGGACTGTGTTGGTCCTGGTGGGGACTTGCCCTCCATGGTGGGTATTGCTCCCTGCGGTGTGGAATGTTCGTGCCCACCCCCACTTGTGGGTTCCCTTTCGGGGGGAGTTGTTGGTGTTGATTCTCTAGCTTCTGGTGATGCATTTCAGTAGGCTGCTACTAATGTTGTTGGTGCTAATGTCCCCCCCAAACCTTCTTTTTCTAACAAGCATAGCTTTGCTGGTGTGGCCAAATCTGTTGCCCAACCCTCCAAGGAGGTTCATCCTCTTCCCTATGCCAAATCCTCTGCTGTGGTGGTTTGTGGATAGGATGTGGTAGATAGCATTGGGTTCTACCAACCCTGTGCTCTTGTGTGTAGATTCCATGGGCTGTGGCCTTCACTATCGGACCTCCATTGTTGGGTGAGTGTTGGAGGCCCTTGGTGGCTCACAATATTGAGCTTTTTCTTTGTGCTAAAGGCTTTTTCATTGCTTCCTTTACATCTTCGCTTGATCGGGATTTGGCTTTGGGAAAATTGTGGGCTCGGGGAGTGCACCCCCTCTTTGTTAAGCCTTAAACAACCTCTTTTAACCATCTCACTAAACCGCTTAATGTGCGTCAAGTTTGGGTTCGCCTCTCAAATCTCCCCCTTCATTTTTGGGAGAACTCTTGTTATGAGGCCATCGATAACTCTATTGGCTGATTGTGGAAGGTCGATGATGCTACGTCTTCAATGGACTACACCACCTTTGCCCGCATCCTTGTGGACATTGACATCTCCTCGCCTCTCTTGAGAGATGTGCTTCTTTTGGTGGGGTATAGGCCTTGGACACAACCATTGGATTTTGAGGGCCTTCCCTTTCATGACTGGAAATGCTTCTCTTCGGGTCATCTAGCTTCAGACTACTCTACTTCACGCCACAAAGGTGTTGCCACTTGGTGGAAGGATGCTACTGCTGATCACTTGACCATCCAAGCTGTTGATTCTGATTCAAATGGCTCCTCTCAAGAGGATGAGGTGCCTCTTGCTTTTGCTGATGCTGTTGTCGATTCCATGGTTTTGACCTCTCTGGTGGACTCATCCTCCACCCTTGTGGATTCAACTCTTGTCACTCCGACTATGCTGAATTGTTCTTCTCCTACTAATGTTGTTGTTTATGCTCCTGTTGTTGCTCCTATACAACAATCTGTCATGGTTCTGCAACAACACTTTGTTGCTGCTCTGCAACAACACTCTACTGTTGCTAGTATTTGTAACACTACGGGGTCCTCCCTGTTGGACCACTCTCTTGTTGGTCCCAATGATAGTATCACTTAGACCGTGGTTTGTTGCAGGCAGAAGGGGAAATCCTCTCCCCTCCCCCAAACCCCTCCTTATCTTCATTGAGTGGGTTTGGGTTGTTTCTCTTCCCGTGTTCTTTGTTTTAAGGGTCTATACCCTTGTTGTTGGTTGTTGTTTTTGTGTTTTTATAGTCTTTGACTATGTTAAGCGTCGACGCCCTAGTTAATGTTGCTTTTTAATAATAAAAAATTCTATTACAATTGTATTTCATTTACAAAACATCATTCTGGGGTTACTGCAAGCCAAGACTTATTGGTCCACTGAGGCTATCCAGCTTAGGGGATCTTCCATCCATATCACCGTTTTGTCATTTCCAATGGGAACTGCTCCATGGGTTGCCAGTTGAGCTAAGTAATCCCTTTCCATCTTCCTGCCCTCATTAATCTCATGCATGAAGGTTGCTAATGCATTAACGAAAAGGGTTCTTTCCATTTTGAACCTTCTCCAAGTGTACCCGTGGGAGATTTCTAAGGTGAATACTCTTGTATTCCCACTCTCCAAGAATCTCTCAAACTTTTTCTTTGCCAATCTCATTACAATAGTGACTTGCACACAAATATGGTAAACATTGAGCCTTTTTAAAGACTCAGTAAGCATCCTAGCTTTGCCCTGATACTTATCCTCATTTCTAATCTTCCATATATACCATAAAATTTCACAGGATAATATAAACAAAAATTGATTAGTCTTTTTTTAAGCCATGAACCAAACCTATGACAATGTCCATAATGTTAACAATATCACTAATAGTAATTCCAAATAGGAGCGAATTCTCCTTAGCAATGATGCATTCAAAAAATACATGGTTAGCAGTTTCTGCTACTTTGCAAGCACTACATATATCAACCTCACGTTGGTCATTCTTGAAGGGAAGTCTGCTTGAAATAAGTATCCATTTGAAGCACTTCTTTTGAGGAGCAATGTTACTACTCCAAAGTCTGGTAAATATATTTTGTCATTGTTTGTTAGAAAAATCAGTACACCACATAGCATTAATATGAGCAATGAGATCAGTATTACAACATAAATTATTATAAACTAGTTTTGCTTTGGTCCTCATAAGAGGAGTGCCATCTGTCCAGGTGCAAGAAAGAAACCTGTCATTATTATCCATACAAGGTTCAGGAAGTTGAAGTACATTACAAGCTTCTCTTAGCATAGAATAGGTCCTCCAGTTGGACACAAGAATCTGAAATTTCTAAGACAATTCAGCCCACAAGATAAGATGGTCATTAATGATAATATCTTTAAAGCAACATATACCTTTTAAGGCCTAGCTCTTAGCCGAGCAGCCTTGAATACGAGCAAGAGGTTTGCCTCCATAGAAAAGATTCCACTAGATAGACATTTCCCCACATTTAATGTCATTACTGTTGACCCTACAATTAGAGACCCATGACCTAACAAACTCCCAACCCTTCCATATTGCCTTAAACACATAAGAGCTTTTTATGGAGACAAGGAAGTTCCTAGCAACTAGGTCACTAAAGGGGAGAGAATTCTATGTTTTGGCTTGTTTAGGTACAACCATCTCTATGTTGTTCCTGATTAGAACATTCCAAGGTTCATCTCCTTCCAGCGAATGAAAAATCCATTTAGCAGCTTGAGCAATACCTTGAAGTTTGAGGTATTTCAACCTCAGAGCCCCCATCCATTTATCCAAACATCACCAACCCCATTTAACAGAGCGTTTCTTCTTATTTCCTCTTCCATCTGACCACAAGAAGTTTCTAATGCTTTTCTGGATTTCATTAACTTGGTAGTTGTTGAACATCCAAACACACACATAGTATAGGCTATATGATGAAAGAATTTTCTGGTAGACTTGAATTCTCCCAACGGGTGACAAATAATGCTTGTCCCATTTCCTTAATTTTGTCTCCAATTCGCCCTTAATCCAAAGCCACATCTACTTCAAACAAGGCCAGAAAGAGAAAGGGATGCCCAAATACCTAACTTGCTTAGATGGTCCCCTCCAATGGTATCCATACTTGCTCAGCTAGTTAGGGGGGTTGTCAAGCCAACCCAAGGATATAGATTTGGTTTGGGAAACTCTAGCTCCAAAGGCTTCACCAAAATTATTGAGCTTAGTCATCAGAGACTTCATATTCTCCTCCTGCAATTCAACAAACAAGGCAGTGCCATCGACAAACTGTATGTTTAATAGGTCAACCTTATTTGGTAGAGCAATTCCTCTAACTCTCGGTGACAGTGTAACATCTCTCATCAAGTAGGAAATTGCATCAGAAGCAATGACAAATAGGGCGGGTGCCAAAGGGCAACCTTGTCTTATTGATCTTTCCAGTTTAAATGTTTTAGGGAGAGACCCATTGATTTCCACGTGACTAGAAGCATCCCTAAGAAGGACTTGAACCAGTTGACATAATTATTTGTAGAAACAAAAGGCTTCTAACATCATCATAAGAAACCCCACTCCACATGGTCATAAGCCTTCTCAAAATCTAGGAGGAACATAGGCACGTTTTGGTTTGTAGTCTTCGCCTAACTCATAGCTTCCCAACTTGTAATAAGGTTCTCCAGTATTTATCTTCCCTTGATAAACCTAGTATGAGTAGAGCTTATAAAGCCAGGTAGAATATCCACGAGCCTGAGGGCCAAAATCTTGGCAAGATCTTGTATGAAACATTAAGGAGGGTAATGGGTCTCCAATTCTTAATTAATGATTTATCCCCATCTTTGGGGAGGAGTTTAATAGTCCCCTTGTCAAACAAAGAGAACCCAAATCAACTACTTCCTTATATATCAAAAGAAGATCATCACTAATGCAATCAATATGCCTTGTAGAATTCAATGGGCAGGCCATTTGGGCTAGGGGCCTTATCATTATTCAAAGAACAAATGGATTTTTTGATCTCCTCAATGGAAATGGATTCCTTGAGAGCTATAACATCCTCAGTAGAGATCAATTTCGGAATCAATCTCTTACATTGATCCCTAGCTATGATACAAGAAGGGTTATTTCCTGAGGTAAACATATTTTAATAATAGTGCAAAAACTTAGACTTAATCTCTTCATCATCCACAATATCTTTCCCATCAACCCAAATTTTGTCAATATTCTCTTTATACTCCTTTTGCTTTAGTATATTGAAAAATAACTTAGATCCTTTGCCCCCTTGTTGCAGCCAATTCATTCTAGCCTTGATTTTGCCTCCTTTAATCTTGTTTTATTGTATATTTCTCAGAAGATTTTTGGAGTATGACATAGACTTGGTGCACTTAAGATTTAATGTGTTATTTTGGGCCTAACCCTCCATTATTTGAAGGTCATCAATAAGATATTTCTCAATTTTCCTACTATCCTTGGTCTTCTTCTTTCCAATAGTTTTAAGTAAATATTTCCAGCTATTTACATTTTGGTTCCATCTTTTAATGTTGGAACTTGGGACATCGTTCCATCTATTAATTTTCCTTATCATATATACAATAGTGAGAACATCTTGGTCCTCCAAGAGTTTAGTGTTCAAAATGAATTTCTCATGCCTCACATTTTTACCAACAAACTTGTCCTTTAAATAGACATGGGAGACAATCAGGTGATAATTAGATAACATGCAAGGGAAAACTCTAACAGAGACACCTTTACTATCTTGCATAAAAGAAAAGGAATCCTTATTGGCATAAAATCTATCTAGCCTACAATAGATTCTTTTATGGCCTTGTTGGAAATTACACCAAGTAAACCATATCCCCTCATACTCCTTTTTTAGACCCTCCAATGTATCAAAGAGTCTCATCTTATTTTTCATCCTAAGCCAGTGTAGTTTCTCCCCTCCCTTCCAATCCATGTTGACACCCCCTAACTTTTCTTCAGGACATTCAATCATATTATAGTCACCTCTGAGAATCCAAGGAATATTTGGAAGTGAGCATAGCCATTGCCACATCCCTGTTCTTTCTTTGTAGTCATTGGATGCATAGATTGAGCATACCCCAATCTTTGTGTTACAAAAGTTGATAGTAGCCCAGATAACTCTATTATATGGCGAGGAGCCATAATTCAAGATCAAATCCTTCCATTTTCCATTAATATTTGACAGACATCTTTCCAAATGAATTTTAAGTTCATTTCTAGAGCAAATTTAATAGCTTTGACTTCTTGAAGCATTACTATGTCTACATGTCCATGCTGATTGAGAAACCTTCTCATCACATGTTTTTTGTCAGGGGATTCAAGCCCCCTAATGATCCATGAGATGCACTTCATCATCTTTTAACAAGTATAGTTTTAGGAGTTCTTGGCAGCCCTAAAGTTGTTGAAACACTTGGGCAATTCCATCTTAGAGTCAATCTTTTTGGGGAGGGGGGAGATTTTACCTTTAGAACCTTGAGGCCTCCCTCTCTTACGCCTAACTCGGATGAACTTGCCTTTACCAACAAGCACCAGCGTTGCAACATTGTTGAGATCATTATCCGCATGTTTATTATGCTCAAAATCTTGTTCCCCACTAGTGATTGAGTCGTTGGAATTCAACTTTGCCTCCATATCAAACCCAAAAAAGAGATCCTCAAGGGTATCCTTATAGTTTCTCATCTTAGTAGCATCATAAGGCACCATGATAAGGCTGAGAGCCTTGTCAAGGGTAGAGCCTTTAATTTAAGGGTCAACAATAATGATATCTCCTCGATGTCAGCATTTGGCGAGATAAATTAATCTTCTGAGGCATGTGTATGAAAGGGAGTTGGTTTTCTCATTTGTGGGAGGCGAAATTCAAGCGAAGGGATGATAAGCAAGTATAGGCAAAGATATACATCATCAAGCATTCAAGTCTTCTTCATTCATCCATCAGAGCCATATTACAACATTCATTTGCAAGTATGTGTGTGTTTTAGGGTTTTGTCATGTTACATGCCATTTCATGCAACACTTGTGATTACATTCAAGAAGCAAAGCAATCATCATCGACAAATTTCAGATCTACAAGTTATACATTTCCATTGTTTACATTCAAGCATTTGCAATTACTTTCTTTCAAGGTGTATTCCTCAACCGGGGTTTGACTGAGGCAAACCCCTATCCACAACCCCTTTTCCTCTCTTTTCTGTGTGTAGGTTGCAAATGTGCAACTGTAATTGCAGGTTTGGGTTTCATTTGCAGAGACGGAAGAACCCTTTTCATTTCGCAAATTTTGTGGAGGACCATGTACATTCCTGCCACGGTCCCGACGACTTTTCTCCAAATTTGTAGGGCAGATCTGTATCAGTCTAATTAGATTAGATCTGAAGTTACAACATGATCCCGAACCGATAGCTCCTCATTTCACTCATTTTCTCTCTCTTTTCCACATGGTCAACACGTCAACTTTCTCATTTACAAAAGAGGGTAAATCACACTTCAACCCTTGCAATCCACTTGGAATTCACATCATTGTTTCCATTGGATTTGGATCTAGTGGATTCAAGCCCCTCTTTTGGATGTAAAGTATCTCCAAGTGAAAATCATCCTAGTGGCTTCTTTTCTCTCTCCTAGGTGGGGAGTCACTAGGATCCAATTTTCCACTTTACATTTTGGTGAACCCGATGTCCTACATCTTAATTCTGATTTCTTATTTGTTAGATCTAAATAATTGCAATTTGAATTTCATATTTTCCTTTCCAAGTTTGATCTATTTGCAAATTTTAGAGGTTAATGGCATAAAAACCCTAATTTTTCATTTTGAGAAAATTAAGCTTGTGAAGTGTAAAATTTTAACTACTTGTTTCAGATCTGATTTCTATTTCAAAATTGCAATTCAAATCTATCTCTTTATTTTGAAAATTCAGTGGTTAAATAATAAAACCCTAATTTTTAAGATCTTTCTACTTTCGACCTTTGTCTGCAAATTTGACCAATCTAGACATCTCCAAATTAGTTGTTTTTTTGGATTCCGCAATAATATCATAATACCTATCATCTTTGAAAATTTTGAAAAAAGTTGGTCGGACCGTGTATACTTTCGCCATGGTCCTCGACTTTTTCCCCGAAATTTTAGGAGACGGAATTGACTATGTTTTTTTGCTTAAATCCAGAAAATTGGCATACTTTATCAATTTTAACACCCTCTAAGGTCGAACACAATTTTACATTCAAATTTTAAAATTCAAATTTTAAATTTGCAGTTCAAATTCCATTTTCCCTCCTTTATTAAATTTTCTATGCATGTATGGGGTGAACATTATTCTTGTTTGATAATCAATGAATATGGAGTTTTGATCTTATTTTGCTAATTAAATTTCGAGTTACATTAAAGATGTTCATGATATTCCCTTTCATGCATATGATGATAATTTAGTTCCCCCTTTCATTCATAGCTATGACTTACCCTCTCCCAACATTAATCTCATTAATGAGGGCACATTGGTGCAAAAAGGGAATATGGACACTTCTTTCAAAGATCTCCCTCCTAAAGATGAATCTTTGGAGAATTGTGTTCCTTCTTCTCCGAAAAAGCATCTCCTTCATAAGGATTATTTGGTGCAAGAGGATGATATTATGGCTACTTATCCTAGTGATACCATACCTTCTTTTCATGATCTTCCCTGTAAAGATGAAGCATTAATTACATATGATATTCCTTTTTCTAATGAGTGTCTTGAACATAAAGATACCTTAGAACAAGAGGATGATCATAATGCTCTCTCCCAAAAATCAAGAGTCTAACAAAAATCAAATCAATTCCATTCATGTTCCTAGGAAACCAAAAATTCTTCCTGATTATCATGTTGTGCCTTACACATATACTAATGAGGTAATTGATGAGAACATAAGTGAAGTATCATATGCTTTCTTAGTTCCTACAATCCTCTCTTCAATTCACTCAAATACACCATCTCCTATCAAAGAAGTTCTTAAAGAACTCTTACAGGATGATTGGGGTTCCTTAGATTTCACTCCTCCCTTTTCTAGAAACTCTAAGATGCTTGAATTTCATATTCCAAATTTTTCTCTTAACACAAATCTTGAAGTTGATTGGGCCTCTTTAAACTTCAATCCAATTCCCCCTAAGAGTGAACCTTCTTTTGAACATACACATGAATGCAATGGACGAATGCTTGAATGTGAGCGACAAAGTCAGAAGAAATCACACTTTCCTTTGTCCACATCTTCTTCTTCTTCTCCATTGTCTTGTAAATGCACACCTTCTCATTCTAATTTTGAATTACAACAAGAACATGTGTTGACCAATCTTCTAAATTCCAACTTAATATTTCCTCTTTGTCCTAAACGAAGAAGAAAACATAAACAACATTCTCAGATTTCTTCTTTTTGTAAATATCATCAAACCCATGGCCATTCTACTAATGAGTGTTAAGCTTTGAAAACACAAATACAACATTTCATTGTTTTAGGCATGTTAAAAATAACATCTAATAATGAATGGCATATTCATCGTGATCATTTAAAATAACATTCAAATTCCTATTATGGTTCTCCTTACTATGTGACATAGTTAGCCTACCTATATGGGGCTCCTTGTCATTTGTGGTGGTACAATTTCAGGTGCAATCATACTTAGTGAGCAACGTAATAGTCTATTTCTTTTTGCCTCTATGCTTGGGGGGCAAGAATATTCCTTTTTTTCTTTTTTTCTAAGGTTTCACTATTTTATTTATGGAGTACATTATTCATAAACTTGATGTCCTTTCTGGCATGGAGTACTCCTTCATGCGAGCGCATGTTTGTTCCGTGAGGGGGATATTCTCCTTGCTTGAAACGGTACATCTATTATGAATAATCCCTATTTAGAGAACCTTTGTGAACCTTCTTCTTCTTTCTCTCTCTTTGACAATTACCTCTTTTATTGCATTACTCATAAACTTGATGTCATTTCTAGCATGGAGTATTCGTTCATGCGAGCGCATGTCTGTTCCGTGAGTGGGATCTTCTCCTTGCTTGAAATGATGCATCTATTATAAATAATCTCTATTTGGAGAACTTTTGTGAACCTTCTGCTTCTTCTTTCTCTCTCTTTGAAAATTACCTCTTCTATTGTGTTATTCATAACTTGATGTCCTTTCTTGAATGGAGTTATCCTTCATGCGAGGGCATGTCTATTCCTTGGTTAGGATGTATTCCTTGCTTGAAACGGTATGTCTTTTATGAGTAACATCTCTCTAAAAGTTGTGTCATTCTTCTCATTGTCCTACACTTGAGGGGGAAATGATCTCTCTCCCTCTCTCTTTCTCTAAGGATCCACTTTTCCCTATTGTGTGGATGGTGTGAGTTTTATTAGTTGATGTCATTCCTTGTGTGAAATTGTTGGTTGTTTGCTCAAGGATTCTCTCTTATACAAGAGGTGTAAGTCCTTGATTACAACCTCTTTTCCACTTGGTAATGTACATCTATGATAAATTCATCCATCCCTCTTGGGGATAAACGTGAGTCATCCCTCATCAAGAATCCCTTTCACCTAGAAATAGGAGGAAGGATTGTATTCTTGTTCTCTTCTACACTTCGTTCTAGAAGATGTTATATTTGTCTAAGACAAGTCCTCTTGGGGGTAGATGTCTTTTGAACAAAGATCTCTTCTCCTTCAAGGATCACCTTTACACTTACAACAAGATATCTCTTTTCAACTATCTTATCCTTGCTTGAAGAGTATTCCCTCTCTTTCTGGGATTTATGACATTGTTGCATAACATATATCTTCTTTGTGATGAAGGTAGGTATCCTTGTTCTACTTTCCTTAAGATATCAACATTAGTCTATGTTGACATCTTAAGGGGGGGCACCCACATTGCTCCTTTGTACTATACTTCTCTCAAGCATTGTACATTGGGACATTCTTGGAACCAGAGGGTGGCCTCTTAGAGCAAGGTGTCATCACTTTTCTTGTACACGGGCATTCTTGGAACCAAAGGGCGGCCTCTTAGAGCAAGATGTCATCACTTTTTTTGTACAGTGGGACATTTTTGGAACTAGAGGGAAGCCTCTTAGATCAAGATGTCATCACTTTTCTCTTGTACAGTGGGTCATTCTCGGAACCAGAGCACAAACTCTTAGAGAGAGATGTCTTCACTTCTTTTCTTGTACAATGGGTCATTCTCGGAACCAGAGCACAGACTCTTAGAGCGAGATGATGCCACTTTTCTCTTATGTAGGGTGATTATTCTCGGAACCAAAGCACAGACTCTTAGAGCAAGATATAACGCCTTTCTTAACACTTGTACTATATATTCTATACATGTTGTAGTGTACTCGGGCATAGACTCCTATGAGGCGCTTCAAACCTCACTTGCACACACACGCGCTTGAAGTTGGGTGGAACTAACAGAGTTCCCACTCTCCTCCCTTACATGGATCACCCAGACAAGCTCTGGGGGCTAGATTTTCATGTCCTTCTCTCCATGGATCACCTAGTTTTAGGGGCCAGATGTCCATGGTTTCTCTCTTGTTTGCCTTTCTTCTCATGGATCACCAAAGTGTGTATTTGTGTCCTCTCTCTTCTTCCTCTCATGAACCCATAGTTTTGCTATTGATGGTTCATGGATGATGTTAACTTTGCTCTTTTATGTGATCGCTTGTGTTTATGTGATGGCATTAGTCTTTGTGTCCTGATTAGTTGTTGAGACATCTGAGTATCGAGGTCTCTTCGGCTAGTTGGTTTGTCATCTTGTGTCTTGTTTTTGTCATGTGTCTTTTGCACTTTGTTTTTGTTTTGTGCGTCTTGCTCTTTTTTGTTTTGTGTGCTCTTGCATATGTTTGAGTGAGGTAAGATCCTAAGATTGGGGGCTTGGTTCCTCAAGATTAGTGACATCTTATACTCCTTGTGATCTTGCTCTGCATCTCTCATCTTCATCTCTCTTTTCTTCTACTTTATCGATAGTAGTGGCGTAAGCCATACTCCTGCTAAAGTTGGGGCTAAATGTAGTGTCATAAAATTGCACCTCCTACAATTTTAATCACATTTGAGGTCCTCACCTTGGCGACAACATCCTCCTTCCTAGCCAAGACCTCTTTTTGCATTTTCACCCCTTGACCCCTTCCTGTTTGAGCCCTGAGATAGCCTCAGGACCCTATTTGGGCCCCAAGATAGGGCAGGACAGGGGGGTGGTGCCCCTGTCCCACCCTCTTAGGGTGGCCCCAAGATAGGTCCCCCTGACCCCATGTGCATTTCGGGATCCCAAATCTCCCCGATGTTGGCCTTTGGCGAGATGAATTAATCTTCTGAGGCATGTGTATAAAAGGGAGTTGGTTTTCTGTGGGAGGCAAAATTCAAGTGAAGGAATGATAAGCAAGCATAAAAGAAGATATACATCATCAAGCATTCAAGTCTTCTTCATTCATCCATTGGAGCCATATTACAACATTCATTTGTGTGTGTTAGGGTTTTGTCATGTTACATGCCATTTCATGCAACACTTGTGATTACATTCAAGAAGTAAAACAATCATCATCGACAAATTGTAGATCTACAAGGTATACATTTCCATTGTTTACATTCAAGCATTTGCAATTACTTTCTTTCAAGGTTGATTCCTCAACCGGGGTTTGATTGAGGAAAACCCCTATCCACAACCCCTTTTCCTTTTTTTTGTGTGTGTAGGTTGTAGGTGCGCAACTTTAATTGCAGGTTTGGGTTTACTTTGCAAAGACGGAAGAACCCTTTTCGTTTCGCGGATTTTGTGGAGGCCCATGTACATTCCTGCCACGGTCCCGACGACTTTTCTCCAAATTTGCAGGGCAAATCCATATCAGTCTAATTAGCTCAGATCCAAAGTTACAGTGCGATCTTGAACCCGTAGCTCCTCATTTCACTCATTTTATCTCTCTTTTCCACATAGTCAACAAGTCAACTTTCTGATTTACAAAAGAGGGTAAATCACACTTCAACCCTTGCAATCCACTTGGAATTCACATCCTTGTTTGCCTTGGATTTGGATCTAGCGGATTCAACCCCTCTTTTGAATGTAAAGTTCTTCCCAAGTGAAAATCATCCTAGTGGCTTCCTTTGTAATAGTTCTTTATCTCTGCTTGCAAATTTGGAGAATATGTTGCAAATGAATGCCTTAAGGTCTATTACAACTCGCCCTAAGTCTGTTGCAAGGGTTTGCCACAATCCACATCTATTCTCAATCAATTCACATCTCTTAATTTGTTATGCTAATTCACCTTAAGATTTGATGATTTTCCTTTGCTTCAATTTGTCTCTTATTCACTTTCTTAGGTCTGATTGAATTTTCACTCTTAATTGTCTTTATCTCTACTTGCAAATTTGGAGAATATGTTGCAAATGAATGCCTCAAGGTCTATTACAACTCGCCCTAAGTCTGTTGCAAGGGTTTGCCACAATCCACATCCATTCTCAATCAATTCACATCTCTTAATTTGTTATGCTAATTCACCTTAAGATTTGATGATTTGCCTTTGCTTCAATTTGTCTCTTATTCACTTTCTTAGGTCTGATTGAATTTTTGCTCTTAATTGTCTTTATCTCTGCTTGCGAATTTGGAGAATATGTTGCAAATGAATGCCTCAAGGTCTATTACAACTCGCCCTAAGTCTGTTGCAAGGGTTTTCCACAATCCGCATCTATTCTCAATCAATTCACATCTCTTAATTTGTTATGCTAATTCACATAGTTTGGCATCTGAGAGGTCTTTGTTCAAGAGAGGATATAATACTTAGTATTTTGTTTTGTGTTGCATGATGCCATAAAAACACATCAACATGTAGTTTGCACCTCCAACACAATCTCCAATCTTAATTCATTAACCAGCCTACAATAATCAAGATTTGATTGAGATGTGGGTGCAAGAGAGTAGTAAATATTTTTCCTTACTTTTGCCCCATGCATGAAATAATTGTGTGAGCTCTTTCATTCAATGAAGACCACCAACATTCTTTGGAATTCTCTTCTTGATTGATGCAAGATATGTGTCCATTATCATTAGACTAGTGTCCATTATCATTAGACTAGTGTCCATGAATCTATATGCTTGTTCCTAATGTTAAACTTTTAAAAAGTTTGATTTTTAGGTTATAAAATTTAAAAAAAACTTAATTTTGTGATATAGAGTTGGTCTTTGGCTAAAATAAATATTCTTGGTTATTTGATACAACTTTCAAAGGTGTCTATCACGTAGGTCTCTTTGAGCTCTATAATTTTAGAAAAAGGGCTTAATCAATCTCTTAGATCAAAAGTTATGGCATCTGAAAGTTGGGCACATAAGAAATTTGTAAGAGGGAGTTGCTCTTGTTAACTTACTTGATGCATGTTATCACACATCATATGTCATCTTTGGTTGGAAATAATGAAACGAAAATGGAATGCCCAATTTGGTGAGTGGATTATAACAATGTTATGATAGGGGGAAGGAATATGTTATTTTTAGCTTGTAGATCCATTTTGAGATTTGGGTGTTGGATTTTGAAGCTAAGGATTTGGTTGCCATTTTGGGTGGTTTTCACTCATGGCTTTTAAAATACCATTTGATGGTTTCATGTATTGTATGTCCTATATATTAGGCATTTGAGGTGGAGGTTGTGTAGAGTTTTTTAGATATTATTTACTTGTTAGAATTCCTCCAAATCTTGGTTTGGTAATAATTCTTGTCAAGGCTTGTTCTACAAGTGTATTGTAAGAATGTTGTTTATTGAATAATACATTGGGTTGCTTTGGAGTCTAGATTTTTTCTCTCAAAAGGGTTTTCCTCATGTGCACTTATGACATATATTGGTTATTTTATGTTTATATGTGTTTCTTCTTTATGTAATTGTTAAAAGATTGAAATTTGCACAACGGTCTCAAAATTTTAGTGTAGGAAGTGTTCCACATACCTTGCTTCCTTTCATTTTTGTTGAAGTAAAGATTGAGCTCCAATACCATGTTGAATGTTGCAATACAAGCACCTACAAGGTTAAATGAAAAACGAAAACACCTTCCACAAGAGAGAGCTGCACAAATGAATGCTATATTATTCAAAAGCAAAGAATATGTAATGAACTACAATTGTACAATGAGGTTCTTATAAAGAAAGCACAAAAATGCCCTAAGTTAGATTATTAAATGGGAAGCATGGAGAGCTAAATAAAGCTCAAATCTACCTAAACTAGATGCACAAAAACTAAACTAGAAACAAGCACTCCTAAGTGAACTTAAGAAAAAAACAATTTCTCCCACTTAAATGAAATTCTTTCTTTCATCCTCATTACAAGCGGCCAACCCATGATGTAGCTATTGGCACTTGTCATTGGAATGGCCATCTCTATTGCAATGTGAGTATTGAGTCTTAGCTCTAATTTTGTCTTTTAAGTTAGTAGGGAAAGTATCACTAATCTTGCTTCTCCTTTTCCTCACACCCTCATTTTTGGTAACACCATGCTATTGCTCATTACCATGCTTGTTTTTGTGGAAAGTGTCCCCACCTCCTCCTCCCCTTCCCCTTTTATATCTAGCTGAATGCAACACACATGAGCACATACCTTGTCTGCATAATGAGCGCTTATTTAATTGACAAAATAGTCCTCCAACATATTTCACGAGCACTTCCTTATGCACGACGTCTTTGCCCATTTAGATTAACCTCTTTTGAAAAATGTTCAAGTAGGCTTGCATGCAATTTCTTGGACTCAGTCTCAAGTGATAATATTGCATCATTTACTCTTCTGCATGGAATATGAGGTAAAATTATTTATGAAGCAACCTCTAAAGTCTTTCTAGTTTGCAAATGGTGTCATTTTATTGGTTTCCAATGAGTGTAACTCTCTTACCACATAGAGCATGTCTAGAAAGTTCTAATCTTGTAAAAGAAATTGTTTACATGGGAATAGTGGATGGAGTTTGAAGTATACCTCCATTATAGACATCTATTGGTCCAACTTTTTGGCACTAATTTCACCATCACATGGATGAATATTGATTTTGTACTTTAAAGAATCTTCCCTTAGAGTACTCGCCTCGTTTCATCTCTACTTTTTTGGCTCATCTTTCATGTTGTCTTTCAGGATCCCCATTTTGGAGATGACGATAATAATCATGCCTTTTGATTTGTCCAACTTCAAAAACTCAAGACTTGAGCAACATCTTCTAGTTGGGTGTGTGCACAAAGATGGTGGTCAGAAAAGTGGACACCACCCAAAAAAAAACATGAAAAAACAAGCAGAGTGTACGCGGTTCTAAAATTTGAAATCACCGCGTACGCGCTTAGGTCTATTGTTCTTGAGCCTAAAGAAAGATACCATGTATGCGTTGTCTTTAGGAAAGTGAGTGCGTACGCGTTGCTTTTAGGAAAGTGAGTGCGTACGCGCTCATAAGCCCTAAAAAACCACATACGCGGTATCTGTCAAAAAAATTTTAAAAAAAATGATTGGGTCTTATTTTCCTTGTGACCACGATGTTTTTTCCTCCTTTTTCTCCACGAAATTGCGAACAGGCTGCCACATTTCTCCACCAAACTTTACGGATCAAGATTATTTTTTTAAAATTTGTCTTTCTTTCTCGTTTATTCAATTTGTTTTACGTTTTGAATTTAATTTCATTTATTTTGATTAGGTTTTTTAATTTTTTGTTTCAAAAACCAGATTCTGATAATCCACAACAACAACAACAAAATGCACTTCTTGAAAACCTCGAACAAAACCCATAAGATACACCTTCCGTTCCTCCTTTTGAATGTACACCTGAAACACGAGCAATTGATTAATTAGTTAGGGCAAAACATGTCTAAAATAAATAGATTGATTAATAAACTGAAAACATTTGAGCTTGAGCATCATAAATCCCTCGCCATTATCCCAACAACATTAGCTAGTGGTGCCACAACCGTTTCCACACAAATTACAAAATGGGGAAACTTTAAAGATATGTGTCATCAATACTATCCTGGTGGGTTATCATACGAGAGAGTGAAAAACAAAAATATTAGTAAATAACAGATATGTGCCCTTTTTGTTGATCTTAAAACTGGTTAGTTGTTACCTCTTAATGCAAAGAGGTTTCCCATACATTGGTGTACCAATGTGCAGATGAAGAATCTTTTTTGGTAGAGGTGGTGGATGGTCTTTGATGATCCACCTTGTAATAATTATGAGGTGCCATTGTATTTTTTGATAAAAGTATATTGTGAGTTTTTCCTCAATGTGCGACCAAACTATTTTGACATGAGAGTTCCATGGTAGAGTTGGCGGCTCTACCCAAGATAGACTTGGAGCTCGTAGGCGAGTAGCCCCGGAGAGTCGTCGCCCCCTAGCACCCAAACCCAAGGTGCATCAGGTTGTCCCAGTAGAGCTACAAGAGTCGATGGAGCTACAGACTCTTCAAGCGGCCACAACATTGACTGGTGCCATCATCCAACATGGGACATGGTTAGCACACCCTCTTGTACTGGATGATGAGCCATTAGTTGCTCTAGGTGGCGACAAAGAGCCCATTCAGCATGTGTGTTAGTTGCTCTGGGATATGCTTAGGGATGGATGACGCGCCCGTTGTAGATGGATCCAGATCTCATTTGTGCATAATTTGTGGGAGTAGATGTCAGACCTGTACGACTGAGGATGTGGTGCTGATAGAGGAGTTGATGAACATGTTGTTTGGCCATCAACCGCAGACACAGGTGTGTTGATTTGAATTCATAGCATTTTATTTATCAGTCACTTTAAATTTGTAATTACATAAATGAATTTTTCATTTATACATCAATTTAAATTGATACAAATAATATGCATTTCAGGATGCAGTAGCGGTATCCCATACTTCTTTCGCAGTTACTACAATTGCAACTTCGATGCCTGAGGTATAAATTTTGTAACATGTTAAAATAGAATAGTACTCTTTGAATTCAAAAAAATTACAAGATATACTAACTATCTTTAATGTTTGCTCCAATTTTTGGTTTGTAGGTGTTGACAGGGGACCAAATGTCCCAGATTGATGACATCACGCTCTCAGCGAACGATTTTGGCCTTCAAGGCTATACAATATCATATTTTGTACACTCTTTTTTATGTATTGTTTTGATAGAATATGCAAGTCATTTCATTTTAGGTTTTTAAAATTATCTTTAATATATTATCTATACTAATATCTCATGTTAATTTTGTTTTTTTAGGGTACCCCCTCCACATCTAGGCCTCGTCCCAAGTAAAAGAATTCCTCGAAGATGCCAAAATGTGGGAAGAAGGTAATTGAACACATTTTTAGTTGTACAATTGTTTGAAAATATTGAAATTGTCTTAGTTGGGATTTATAGATTGATTAATTTTTTTTGTCTATTTTACATGTACATCGGTCATTGAGCTATGTGGATTTGTTGAATGCACCAGATTCGTTTGTGGATCAAGAGAGGGCAGAGGTATATATCTCTAATTTATTTTCTTGATTTCATGATTATATGCACGTGTACATGTGAACTTGTGATAAATTAGAATCTTATAATTTTTTCATACAGGAAATATCCATAGTTGCTTCATCAATGATGAACCCTCCTTTGTGCATTGGAGAAGCATCTTAGGATTTGGAACACTTTTGTTTGATATATTAAATTAATTGTTTTTAACCTACAATACTTATCATTATATTAATTGTATTTAATCTTTGATCATTTTTTGTATAGGTAATAGTGACAGTTTCTCCATCGATGGTGAGCCATCCTCAGTCCATTGGAGAAGCATCTTAGGCACCAGTACGTCATTGTTCTCTATATTATAGCTTTTAAGTGTTTTTTATGTATTTATGTTAGTACATTGTATTAATTGTACATCTAATCTACAATAGCCCCCTTCACAGTTTGGCCATAATGTGGATCCTTTTAAGTTTGTCTTCAAGAAAACTCCTAAGAGTGACAAGGAGAGGAGAGTGAAGACATTAGCTCTGAGATTAGCTAATGAAGTAATCTACATTTCAATTGCAAAAGAATTATAGTTAAAGGCATAGTTATGTTGTTAATTGTGAACTATTTTCTACAAAAGAATTCCAACTTGAATTGTGGTTTTGTAGCCATCTACAGAGCCGTGCACTGCATCAAAGAGGCTCGATTTTGATGATCCAACACAAGTTTAGGATCATATAGTTAGAATGACCAATAAATGTAGATATATTCTACATTTTTATTGTATATTGATTTGGACATGGCATATGCCACATTTTTGTAATACTTGTATTAATTTGGCAGACATGTCTTTTTTTGATATATATATAAATGTTGATATTCGATCCAATAAATGCGTATTGACTTCATTATTTTGTATTCGTTTTATTTGGTGGTTGCCCTTTTATAAAGTTAATTGATCATTAACAAAAATCTATGATATAAAACATTGCAATCGTGGAATATGATTTGATAAAATTTCTAAAATGTTGAATTAATCTTACAAAACTCCTTGTAATCAATTTATTAGTGTGTATTTGTTGTATTTGGTGGTTGCCCTTTTATAAATTTAAATGAATATTTGCCTATCTAATCAACAATATAAATATAAACAACAATATGTGTGGTGCGAGAGCACCCTCATGCTTGCAATGGTCAAATTTTGGTTCTCGTGTTTGGGGTTATTTAGATCAAAGATATAAAAATTGCTCAATTGTTGTCAAAGTTGTTCAATTGCATCAAAGTTGTCAAATTTGTCAAAGTTTGGCTTCATTTGGATAAAATATGTAAAAGTTGCTTAGTTGTTGTCAAAGTTGCTCAGTTGTTGTCAAAGTTGCTCAGTTGCAAGATAAGCTAGAATTGATTTGGTTTGTCATATGCACAAACCAACGTCACGAGCGCATCTAGGTGGGAAGGTTTACGCTAAGAATGCTCTTCTTATGCATCCCAAAGCGTCGAAACATCGAGAGTCATACCCTACTGATGCGATCTCTCAAGTGCCCTGAGTCCAAAACATTGCCAAATTTTGACGGACTGTTTATTCCAATCCATGACACATGATCAGTCTGTTTGAACCTATGGGGTCGCATGAAGCTCCTCTAGAATGACATATCTCATTTTTTGATGACTCAAAGCCATTTTCAATTGGTAACATTTTTTCACTTGCTGCAAAAATTGTCAATTGCATTCAATGCAAAGCTGCAAGATAGGCTAGAATTGATTCGGTTCGTCGTGTGTACAAACCGACGTCACAAGCGTGTTCGAGTGGGTAGGGCATGCTCTTCTCATGCATCCCAAAGAGTCGAAACGTCGAGAGTCATATCCTACCGACACGATCTCTTAAGTGCCCCGAGTCCAAAAAAATGTCAAACTTTGACATACTGTTTCTTCCAATCCAAGACACATATGATCAATCAGTTTGAACCTGTGGGTCGCATGATACTCCTCTATAAAGGCATATCTCGATTTTTGATGACTCGAAGCTGTATATGGGAAAAACGGGGCGATGAAACTTAAAATGTGAAAATTATATTCAAAGAGGCTTGTCCACACACCCACATGACTTCTTGGTGCAAGTTATGGAGTCATGAAGAATGACTCAACTTCCCATGGTAGGTTCCATGGTTCTCTATCTCACAAAGTCCCTCAAGCCAATGTTTTTGCTCTCAGATCACTGAGCAAAGTGACTTAAGGATGACTAATGCAAGAACGAGGGATGCTTTTGATTGATTTTAACATGAATGCATCCTATTTATGCATGATTCTACAAATGAGTTAAACTAGATTATAAGATGACAAGTTAGTATAAATACTATCCTAACATTATATACTAGTTAATGATTTAAGCTAATGATAAAAGAAATATTCTAAAATTCTATATTAGATTAATTCCTATTGCAAAGAGAGGCTAAATGTATTGATAAAATTGAGCATAAATGAGATACTAAAAGCTTGGATGATCTTTGAAATGGAGGAAGGAGAGCTCTATTTATAGTGAAAATAGGGCAATGGAGGGTCAAGATTGGAGGAGTTATTAAGGGTCAGGATTGAAAGTTATCAATCCATGTTTGCAATTTTCACCAATGAAATGGTGACAATTTTCAACATAAGACTGCTTGAAAGGAGAGGTAGGAAGCATTAAATGCTTGAGGGGACATGATGGTTACCCTAGGGGGTTGAGTTAGGGTTAGGTTAATGGATATTCCTTTTATACAAGGGATAAATGAATGTGCAAGGGTTAAATGACTACCTTAGTCAAATAAATAAATGATTTGAAGAGACCCATGAGTCAAAAGGATGGTTAAGTTAGAAGAAAGTCTCTAACCAAAGATAAAAGGTGAGTTAACCATAAATAGTTATGTAAGAGTCTTTAATGGTTTGGAAGACTTTAGAGGTTAACCATTTGAAGACATAAAACCTTTAATGGTTATTGAAGACTTTGGAGGTTTTTGAGAAGTGACTTCCTTTTATTTAGGAATGTGACAATGATTAGGATATGATTAGGCTAATTAGAAGGAGTTAGAAGAATATTGAAGGGATTTAGGCACGCAAGTGGATTTTGTAGGAGAATGCAAGTGGGAGGAATTTGGGATTTTCAATTAAAATAAAATCATTTATTTCAATTAAATGGTGTAATTTATATTTGGATAAATATTTAAATAAATATTAATTTATTTAAATGTGAATGTGAATTTTGGATTTAAATAAATCTTAATTTATTTACATGAGAAAAAAGTAGATAAAGCTGTAAATGCTTGAAGACTTTGAGGGAAACTATTAAAGACTTAAGAAGACTCTAGAAAGAAGCCATTAAATTTGAAGACTTTAAGTTTGAAGACTTTAAGGGAAACCATTAAAGGCTTAAGAAGACTCTAGAAGGAAGCCATTAAGTTTGAAGATTTTAAGGGAAACCATTAAAGGTTTCAAGTGGGTGAGGATAAATAGGAAAATAGTTGTGCAACTTGCATTTGTAGGAAAATACAAGTGGGTGGAGGACAAATGATTAATTAAAATAAATTGCTTTATTTCAATTTGGTTGCAAGTTGGAGATTTAAATAAATTAGATTTATTTAATTGGGGTAAACTATTTAATTAAATGTAAATTTAATTAAAAGTAGAGAGAAGGGGTTTAATTAAATAAAATGATTTATTCAATCAAATGATATAAATGGCTTAAGTGAATTTAAATAAATAAATTGAATAATTTATTTAATTAAATAGAAGAATGTGGTGATTTAATTAAATTAGATTTAACTAAAATAGAGGAATGAGAATAAAATGAACATTAAATGTTCATTTAGGAATATGGTCATTTTTATACGTCTACATTTTGCCCCTCTTTGAAGTGACTTGTGTGCACATGTTGATTCAAAGAAAATGATGTGTCGTCAAGATTTGGTTATGATCAGTGTGATGTCTTGTCGAGATGTTCATGTTGTGCCCCAGATTTTGATAAATGATGTTGATAATGCCCCCTCGGGAGATGAATCAAAATTTTGAAAATTTGATGTGTTATGATTGCATTGTCATTTTTTGTCTATGTTGAATGCGATAAGTTGATTCATCTCCCGATAATGAGTGTTTGATATGAGACCATGAGCAATTTACGTATTGGTCCATGCAACCCTAATTTTCATTTACCCCATAAAAGGGAAAAAGTGATTTATTTTGTCTCATTTGTGCTTTGCTGACTTTGGAGAAAGTGACATTTGGAGAAAAAGAAAAAATGTCAATTCCTTTTTCTTCTCATCGATTCGAGCGTGTTCGGAGGTATTAGAAGCCCGCCACATATGGACCACCGGTAAGTCATCATTTTTTACCCCTTTTCGATTTTTGTTTTGTCATTTTTAATCATGTTTTTGAATTTTTCCATGTGAATTTAACGGTTTAGGGCGTCTGGGTTAAACCGTAGTGCATACAATAGGTTGCGTAGAGCGTAGAGTTTAACGAAATAGGGTAGCGTCCAGGTAGATTAGGATAGCGCAGCGGTGAGTTAGGGTAGCACTTAGGGTTAGGTTAGTGCATCGGGACTACAGGGAAACGTATAGGAAGAAAAGGGTAGTGCTTAGGGTTAGGTTAGTGCATCAGGAATACGAGGAAGCATATAGGAAGAAAAGGGTAGCGCGTAGGTATACCCTAGCGCATAGGGTTAATGGTGTAGCGCAGGGCCACGATAAGATAACACATATGGGGTTGTAGCACTTAGGGTAGTTTTGGTGGCGCATAGATAGGATAGGGTAGCGCATGAGTGGAAAATGTTGGGTAAAGTGGTATTTTGGATGAAGAAAGAATAGGTAGGTTTTTGCCAGTTTTCTGGGGATAAGTGCGAAGTGGCAGTCTGTGTGTCTGTTGTTATTGTTTTGATAAGTTGTCCAATATGAGTTCCAATATAACTTGATTTGATTTGCAATGTTTCAAGTTGATTTTGATCTAATGGTGATTGGATATGATGTGAATTTTGATATGGATGTTTTGATATGAACTTGATTTGATATGCATTATTTCAAATTGATATATATGTGGAACTTGAGTTGTTTTACAAGTTGATAGGGTTGTGGAACTTGAGTTGTGTTACAAGTTGATGTGAATGTGGAACTTGAGTTGTTTTACAAGATGATATGAATGTGAAACTTGAGTTGTTGTACAAGTTGATATGATTGTGGAACTTGATTATATTTTCAATGTTTCAAGTTGATATGAATCTAATTTTGATATGAATTGAATTGATGAGGAAACGGATATTGGACTTGTTTTGTTTTTGACAGGAGCGACTTGGGGTTGTTCAGTCGCGAGAGCGATTTTCGAGACCGTGGTCGTGGATACCATGATTGACGTAGGCTGATAGGGATATCATTAAGAGGTGTGGCCTATCCTCTTTGTTAGAGATGCCCCGGTTTATCATTAACCGGGGTTGGTTGACAACATTGGCCAAGAGGTGGCATAGTGACATGAACACCTTTCATTTGGCTACTGGTGAGATCATAGTGACACCAGAGGATTGCTACCAGATTCTGTGGATTCTTGTGGTAGGAGCACTATTACCTTATGAGTAGACAGAGGAGGGCAGGACAAAGGCACTCCGCTGGATTCTACAGAATGATACGGTTTGTGGATATGAGATCCCTTGGCAGGAGTTCATAGATTTGGATTACGCTCCGCTTCCATCAGTACTGGCTGGATTCATAGGTGGTCTCTTATGTCCTGACCGTAGGTCGAAGGGACTGGCAGTAGGGTGGGGGTTGGTCCTGGAGGACATGATGACACAGGGTGGAGATGGTGGTGACAGATGGATTCTGGTGGAGAGAGAAGTGTGGCGAGTTGTGGTGGATAGAGGGATAGGAGGCTTGGCTATTAGAGCTAGGGGTGAGGAGAGGATAGGAGAGGTGATAGCAGCGGTGGGAGGGACTGATGAGTTTAGACGACCGACGTAGAGGAGGAGGTCAGATGTTTTACCCCCCCAGCATCGAGGACAGGTAGAGGGATAGGGGGTACCACTTCGCAGGTACCCCTCCAGATTCAGATTCTGACCCATCGGGAGGACACTTAGATTAGGTCCTTATAGTTATTAGTGCAGCAAATGCAGACACAGTTACTAGTGCATCAATGACAAATTACAAAACTAACCACTGAGTGAGATGCAGTTTTGGAGCGGTTGGGTCGATCTAAGGCTCGAGCGGAGGCTTTAGAGAGAGCAGCAATGGGTGGCTTGATGAAAGATACCTTGAGAGAGGTGGCTTTAAGAGATAAGGAGGCGGAGTACTACCAGAGGCATTATGAGGATGTGGTTCCCAAGGAGCGTCAAGTTCCGAGTTTCACAGCTTCGAGATCCAGTCGATCCAGGGAGACCGGGTCGAGAACAAAGAGTAGAGGTGTGACATGGCCTGTTCGTTAGGATCCACCTAGGGATCCTGGTGCTGGGACATCTGCTGCGAGACCATCACCCTTGGGAGATAGTCATACTTGAGAGACGTTGTCTCTATTGTATTTTGATTATTTTGTTGTATTTGGCACAGACATGACATATTTTGCACATTGATCATTTTTTAGAGATATATATGACACTATTTTCTTCGATCCTCATGTGATGTGTTATAGATGATGCTTTCTATATGATTTTCTTGCTCCTATGATGATGATGCAATGCTTAGATAGATGCATGTGATGAATATGATGTGATAATGTATGATGTATGAGATGTATCTTGTATAATATGATTTGATGTGAGATGTATCTTGAAAATGAGATGTATGATAATAATATGTTGTGAGATGTATCGTGAAAATGAGATGTATGATAATTATATGTTGTGAGATGTATCTTGAAGATGAGATGTATGATAATGATATGTTGTGCGCAACTAATTGTAAAATGATATGCAACTAATTTGAGCATCCTCATTTTGCATTTGTCATCCCTGTATAGTCACATGTTTTTGCCTTCTTTGTAGGTATCATCATTGAGCATTGATTTGTTTGGGATATGTTGAAAATTTATACAAGCATAATGGTATAATTGAACCATAATGACTTGAGAAAAATTTACAAGATTTTTGATTTTGCAAGATGGCATAAGCATCAAGGTATAATTGAACTAGGACGACCTGAGTGCAGATTGCGTATAATCAGACAAGATTAAACCATTTGTATGCACAAAGTGGATTCATGTCTTCAGTGATATGCTTTGAATTACGTCTTGAGACAAGTATCTGCATAGTACAAATGATCGCCTCATAGATAGAAAACTAAAAAGATATTGGAGGCTCCATGACTTTCTCTAGCTCGATGCATCGTTGAGAGAATGTAGAGGATCCAATAGTTCAAAAAGTTTTTAAGTGCAAAATAATCAAAACTTCATGTAGAATGCAAATATTTGATACCTTATAAAATCATCCATCATGAGTTGTGAATCTGTTAAGTGATCAATGTTTGGTTTTGTGACTATTGATTTGTTTGTTGGATATGATTTTCTGAGTTTACCGCAAGTTTTGATCAATGCTGCCCCTAGTTGAGTTGTCCTCTTAATGTGGATATGTACAGTGATTACCAAGCCATGGTGGGATACGATGAAAGGATATGTGGATAAACCAAGATAGTGACTACGCTAAGTATGTCCTGGATAATGTGATAAAAATGTCGGGCGATGGCCGATAGTGCTTGAATGGAGATATAATGGCTTGGTAGTAAATATAGATAGAGGAGTTGTCCGCTCGTAGTAGCGCATGTTGTCAGGTTTTCACCAGTTGCTTTTATTGTATCTTTTTATTTGTTTTTTCTTGATTTTTTGATATTTTTTAATTTTTCTGTGCATTAGATTGCTCAAGTGTAGCATTTCTTCAAATGGATGTTGTTAGTTGGTTCATCGAGCACATCTCCTTCTGAAGTTGTTAGCTGATAAGCACCTGATCCATAAGCTGATATGATTACATAGGGACCTAACCAGTTAGGTTCAAATTTCTCTTTCTTTTCCTGATCTTGCTGATTTCTAGGATTTTCCTTGAGTACTAGATCACCAATTTTAAAAATTCTAGGAATGACCTTGTGGTTGTAGCTTCTGCACATGCGTTGTTGATATGCTTTGAGGTGAGTGTAGGCATGTTGTCATTTTTCATCTAGAAGTTCAAGCTCTTGCAGTCGGTTGACTCGATACTCTTCATCTGGAATTAGGCCTTTCAAAGAGACTTTGAGAGATGGAATTTTGACCTCTAGGGGTAAAATTGCTTCAGATCCATACACCAATGAATATGGTGTAGCTCTCGTTGGTGTGCAGATGCTAGTTCTATATGCCCAAAGTGCTAGATTGAGTTGTACATGCCAATTTTTGCCTGCATCACTCATTGTTTTCTTTAGGATTTTCAATATTATTTTGTTGGATGCTTCTGCCTGACCATTCCCTTGTGGGTAGTAAGGTGTGGAAAAATGATGTTGGATTTTGAATTTTTCACATAGTTCTCGCACATCTTGGTTCTTGAAAGGTCGTCCATTATCTATGATAATGGAACTTGGAATGCCATATCTACAGATCAAATAATTAAGGATAAAAAAGGCAATTTGTGTCCCAGTTATTGTGGTGATGGGGACCGCTTCAATCCATTTGGTAAAATGTTCTGTTGCAGCTATAATGAACTTGTGTCTATTTGAAGATGAAGGATGAATTTTGCCGACTAAGTCCAGTCCCCACTGGCAAAAGGGTCAGGATGTTGTGAATAGTTTCAGTTCATGTGTTGGTGCATGTATAAGATTGCCATGGATTTGGCATTTAGGACACTTTTTTGCAAAATGATAAGAATCTTTTTCCATTGTTGGCCAGTAATATCCCATTCTTATATATTTTTTAGCAAGAGTAGGACCACTTGAATGTGTGCCACAGATACCTTTGTGAAGCTCTTGTAAAGCAGAATCGAATTCATTATGATCAAGGCAACGAAGAAGAGTACCATCTAGACCTCGAAGATACAAAGTATCGGCAGTGAGAGTATAACGGGCAGCTTGTCGGATAAAGTTGCGATTTTGGTTTCGAGATAGGTCAATGGGGAGGATATTGCTTTTTAGATAGTCATATATCGGTCTGTATAACAGAGAGTCAAAACTGGTCAAGGCATAAATAACATGGGATTCAAAATCGTCATAGGTTGGGGAGAACAGTTGCTCTACCAGAAACTCGTAACGACTCTGTTGCTCTAGAATTTGTAGCAGTGAAGCGATAGTAGCCATTGCATCGGCTGCTTTATTGTCCAACCTTGGTATTTTCTCGAAGGTGATATGTACAAAATATTGTTTGAAATCATCCAGCATTCTTTTGTAGGGTAGCAGCTTGTCGTCCTTCGTCTGATAGTCATTGTTGATCTGATTTATAACCAGTTGTGAATCTCTGTAAACTTTTAGTTCTGTGATTCTCCATTCTATTTCCATTTTGATGAATATGACTAGTGCCTCATATTCAACAACATTATTTGTGCATGGAAATATGAGCCTATATGATCTTGGTATGGTGTGCCTTTCAAGAGTGATGAATAGAATGCCAGCACTTGAGCCATGTTGAGTATAGGATCCATCAAATTATAGGGTCCATTGTTGTGTGGAAATAGTAAGAACATCCCTATCTGGAAATTTGATCTCCATTGATTGTTTTCCAGGAAGCGGTGCTTCAGCTAGTTGATCTACAATTTCCTGTCCCTTGATGGCTCATCGCTTTGTGTAGTGGATATCAAATTCACTGAGAATCATGACCCATTTAGCCAATCTTCCTGTAAGAGCTGCTTTGCTGAATAAATATTTGAGAGGATCAATTTTTTCTATGAGCTTGATTGTATGCGCTAGTAAGTAATGTCAGAACTTTTGAGAGGCAAATACCACTGTTAGACAAGCTTTCTCAATGAATGTATAGTTGAGTTCATATCCATTTAATCTCCTGTTGATGTAATATATAGCTCGTTCCTTGCCTTGTTGATCTTCTTGTGCTAATAATGCCCCCAGTGATATATCTATTGTTGAAATGTAGAGAATGAGTGGCTTCCCTGCTATCGATGGTACTAGAACTGGTGGGTTCATTAGGTATTGCTTGATTTGATAGAATGCATCTGCACATTTGGCTTCCCATCTGAATGGTACATTTTTGTGTAGCAGATGGTTGAATGGTAGACTTTTATCTACTAGTTGAGCAATGAATCGCCTGATTGATTGGAGCCGTCCTTGTAGAGATCTGAGTTGGCTGATATTCTTTGGTGGTGGCATATCCATTATGGCTTGTACCTTTGTTGTCTACTTCAATACCCTTAGCTGAAACTATGTAGCCTAGTAGCTTGCCTGATGTAACCCCGAAGACACACTTCTTAGGGTTGAGCCTGACTTGGAATTTTTCCAATCTATCAAATATTTTCTCTAGTATGTCCAGATGCTATGCCCGAGTAAATGATTTAGCCAGTAAATCATCTGCATAGTCTTCCATGAAGGTGTGCATCATATCATGAAAGATTGTTGTCATCGCTCGTTGATAAGTTGCCCCTGCATTCTTTAGGCTAAAAGACATGACATTCCAATAGTACGTTCCCCAAGGATGGGTAAACATTGTTCTATCTTGATCCTCTGGAGCTATCTTGATTTGATTATAGCCCAAAAAATTATCCATTAGTGATAGCATTGCATGGCCTGCTGTAAGGTCTACAATTATGTTTATACTGGGTAAAGGAAAATCATCCTTTGGACAGGCTTTGTTGACATCTCTAAAATTAGTGCATATTCTGATACTGCCATTTGGTTTGGAAACTGGTACAATGTTGGAAATTCATTCAGCATAGTCGATGGGTTGGATAAATTCGACCTCTAATAGTTTCTTCAGCTCAGCTTTGACCATGAGTGCTACATATGGATTCATCTTTCGCAATTTTTGCTTGACTGACTTAGCTCCTAGAGTAATAGACAAGTGATGCATGATTAGATATGGATCAATCTCAGGCATATCTGCATATGACCAAGCAAAATTGATTTGCTTTTCTTTGAAAATTTTGATAAACTCTAATCTTTCTTCCTTTGTCAAAGATTCTGCAAGGTGTATGTTTTTGGTTGCTTCTGTAGTACCAACGTTGATTGATTGAGTGGGCTCAATCAATATGGGTGATCGCTCCTAACAATGTTCAGGAAGAGTGTCAAGTCTCTCATATTTAGGTTCCTTAAAAAGGTTTTCACCCTCAGATGCATCCTTTATTTTTACTTTTTTGTGATCTATTGTTGCCATTGACTGGTTTTTAGCAGTAGATCCTTTACTTTGTTCACTTTTGCGACTGAGAGACTTGGCACTCCCCTTATTGTAGATGTCGTTACTTTGTTCATTGGTAGAGTTTGTTTTTGGGTTAACGGTACATAAGTAATGGATAATGGATTCATCGTTTGGGAAAATTGGTATGTCATGGTTTTCAGGTTCATCCAAGTCTATGAGGTCAAGAAAGACAAGTGGTAAGGAGTCATTAGGCGGATCAAGTTCAGCTGTTGTAAGTGTCAGGATGGAGGTATCATTGTGGTTGGCTAGGGTATTAAAGAAGTTAAGGATGTTGTCAAGGTCTTTGATGGTATCATCTTCCGTGTAAACTTGCTTGTAATGTTGTTGATCGCTTTCTATGGTGTCATAGATATTTTGTGAACCAAATTCATGTAGTCTATGTTCTATGCCGTGCTCTTCTTGAGAGATGGGTGTATGACTATCATTTTTAGCAATATCTTCAGTAATATTGGAACAGCTGCCCCATTCATATTCCTTTGAATCAGTCTCTGAGGTATTATCCCAAATTTTGGCAATGTTGTGGATTGGTATGTTGTAGGGTGAAAACAAGTCTTTGATGATTGATACAAGTCTGATAGTTTTCTCTGATTTTGTGTCAGATCTTGCTTCCACTCTTTACATTTGCTCATATACTATCTCTCCTCGGGGAGGAATGATGTTATCAGGAGGTGATTCTTCTTTGTTGGATACTGGTTCTTGAACATGATGTACTTCTGTAGATGATGCCTTCTTTTGAATGATGGGCTTCTCTTGATGTTGCTTTCGTTCTTGATATTCATGTTCTTTGCGTATTGTCTCTACTGACTCAAATAGTGCCTCCTGTCAAGAGTCCTCCTTGTATTTCTTCTTGGGTTTCCATTGAGGTTTTTGGTATTTGATTGGTGTCTTCCTTGGTGGTAGAAGGTGTTCATAGCCCAATCCTATTTTGTCATTACTGAATTGTGAAGGAGGATCTAAAGGTTTTGTGATGCCTTCCTGGCGTTTGCCGATAGGTCCTTTGCCATTGTATCCCATTTGTTGCATGATCAAGTAGCCTTTTCCATATAAGTGTGTTGTTATAGCTACTTCCATAGTAGTTGCTTTGTCATTGTCTTCCTCATCCTTGTATAGCCAACTAAGGATGTCTTTTTCTTCTGATTCATGTGCTAGAGTGCCTAGTTGGATAAATTTTCCATCAAACTTGATGATGGGCTATGTTGCTTGATGTGTTGATGTTGTAGGTAATCCATGAGATTTAGTTGATGCTGGTAAGTTGGCTAAACACAAAGGTTCCAAAGAGTATTCACCCATGCCTTTCTCTTTGATTTTTATTTTCTGCTTGAAATCCATAGATAGTGATTTAGACTTTTCTTGTTGAAGATCTGGTGCTGAGGAATTTTGTTTTTCTCTGTTATGTGGAACCAGGTTATCTTAGGCTTCCCCCATAGCATTACAATGTTGAAAAGGGTTATGATCTACTGATATAGAAATCTCCTGCCCATTGTAGGGGAATTTAACACATTGATGATAAGTGGAAGGTATTGCTTGCATTTCATGTATCCAAGGTCGATCCAATAAGATATTCTATGTGAGGTATATGTCTAAGACTTGGCACATAGTGTCCTTTTGTATTGGTCCTACTTGAATTGGAAACATTACTATTCCTTTGGATAATACTTCCTCATCATCATATGCTTTGATAGTGATCTTTTTGCATGGATCAATAGACTCCTCAGAGAAGCCTAATGCACGGATAAGTTTCAAGGTACAGATATTGAGTCCAGCTCCTCCATCTATTAATACTCATTTAACTCGGTGTTTATAGACCATGACTTCAATACGGAGTGGAATATTGTGTGGATGGCTTAATGAGATATTATCATGCTTTGAGAAGGTACGGTTATGAGGCCCTATCATGTGAGCCACCATGGCTTGGAATTTGTCAGCATCCAGATCTTGAGGTACATTTGTTTCCAATAATGCTTGCTCCAATATGTCCGTGTTTTGGCAAAAGTTTTAACAACTCCAGTATAGATATTTGAGCAGGATTTTTACGCAGTTGACTGACCAGATCATATTGAATTTTGGGTATGGTGTTTGTTGTTGACGTATGCCCCTTCAAGACATATTTTTGAGCTCTGGCTGTTACGTTAATGGATTCATGTTCACGCTTGTCTTTGATTGTGATGACGTTTACTTGATTGTCTTCAACTGATATATGATTGATGGTGTTATTGTATATGTGATTGATATGAGCTCCACGTGTATCGTTTGAGGTTGAAGCTTCATCCTTGTTGTAGTTTGGAAGAGGATTCTTAAAGGCTCCATGGTCATTGTTTGTCTTGAGACCATCGACTATTAAATCGCCTCTATCAATCATGTCTTGAACAATGTTTTTCAGTCTCGTGCAATCATTTGTTTGATGACCTTTGTTGCGATGAAAATCACAAAAGTGTGAGTCATTCCACCAAGGTGGTTTGATTTGTGGCTCAAAGTTGTTGATTGCTGGTAAGGAGATAATTTTGTTTGCCAGTTCTTTGAATGCTGACTCTAATGATTGCCCTAGTGGCGTGTAAATGCATTTTGGAAAGTTATTGTTGTTACCTCATGAATTTGTATTAGGTCATCGATTGGTGTTATTGCTTTGGGTATTATTGGTGTTGTTTGTGTTGAGTTGATCTTGATTGGTATTTGGTGCATAAGTGTTAGTGCCTTGGTTGGCACTTTTTGGATTCTTTGTAGCTTGAGGATTATCTGATAATGCTAGCACTAGTTGCTTGGATTTTGTATCATTTGATTTGTTTCCACCTTCATTTCTAGTGTTTTTGTTCCTAGTCCAAAACTTGGATTTGTCTAAGTTGTTGTTGTTTTGATTGTTGTAGTTTGATGAATTTGTTCCTTCTTTGAATAATTTCAATGTTCCTTTCTTGACACATGCCTCCTCTACTTAGATGCCATTTTCAATTAATTTGGCAAAAGATGGTATGCATTGTAGCTTGAGTATGTAACTCATCTCACTATTCAAGTTGTCGATGAAAATTTCCATTTTTTCTTTTTCGGGTACATTGCGAGGATATCTCAAAACCATATGTCGCCAATGTTGAAGGAATACCATGAATGTTTCATTGTTTTTATTCTTGGTGTTATAGACATCTAGCATAGTGATAGCATGTTGAATGTTGTAAGAATAAAGAGTTATGAATTTGTTGACTAATTCATCAAACGATCTGACAGGAGGTGTGATTTTGGATAAACATTCCATTGTTTGTCCTCCCAAGCTTCTTGGGAATAACCTCATCAAATAGGTGTCATCATGAGCAAATTCAAGACTCATGGTACAAAATTCCTGAACATGATCACGAGGATCACTTTTCCCATCATATTTGTCAAATTTGGGAATATTTGAGTTTGGGGGAAAAGGTACCATGTTTAACCGTCTATCAAAAAGATAAGGATAAATTTCATTTAAGGAATATTTTACTATTGATCCTTGTTGCATGTCTTGCATTTTTCTTTGCAGCATTTGCATTTTCTATGTAAGAGCAACCAAGGGTGCATTCATTTGCTAAGGGAAGAGTTCTTCTCTTCTATTGGTTCTAAATTGGTATGGCGTGTGTAGCGGTATGTTTTTCTCTGGGATGTTTTGCTCGGGTATATTTTTCTATGGTATATTTTGCTCGGGTATGTTTTTGATGAATACTAAGAGGGGGGGTGAATTAGTATACCAATAATTACTATACTTAAACACTTTAACAGTCTAGCAGTAAACCAGTAAAACAATTTCACAAATAATCCGATTAACATACATGCAAACCAAATAGAAAATAAGGCATTCACCCATAGAAGCACAATCACCATAACACAAGAGATTTTGACGTGGAAACCCAAATGGGAAAAACCACGGTGAGATGAAACTCACAAGTAACTATCTGCAGAATAGTAACCAGACCGGTTAAGGTCAGACCGGTTAAGGTCATACAATGTTCTTTACCAGAACAGATCCTATTAGGAATCTCAATCTTTGTTAGGAGATAAGTTTGATTAAAGACTACCTTGTGAGAGGATTTCAGATCCACAGATGTGGATCACCTTGTTAGAGGATTTACAAAGGCTTTTCTGGGCCTACCCGGTTAAGGGTTTCCGACTTGTCAAAGATGTGAGTAATCAACAAGTGAATGATCTAGCAAATGGCACACTCTGCTTGATTAGATCCATGGTAGCTCATTACTAATGCATTTCAACATTACTTTAGTCTTCAGTAAATCCACACTCTGTTATAGCACACAGACTTGATCTTCTCAGTTAAGATTGTACATACACGAACTTTGTCAACCACCAAAAAACTTAACAGCTACACACACTAAAAACCCTAGACATGATGTCCTTAAAAGGAATCTGATTTCATGTCAGTCCAATAGGATTACATTGCAATTTCCTAGGTTCATTGTATCTAGACACATTTCGTAACATGACACAAAATCACCGTCAAAGTGTTGGTGGATGGTAACTCATCATAGAGTTACCGGTTTATACAACTTTACCAGTTACCGGTTGGTAACTCAGAGTAATACCAATTCAATTATAAAACAGATTACCGATTGACAAAAATGAAGACTGGAAAAATGATAACTGCCACTTCTAGCTCCTTTGCTCCGCTCCGCTTGAGATCCTCAAACCACTTGAGCTCTTCATGTCGCTTGGGTCTTCATACCGCTTGAGATCGGTAAACACTTTCCGCATAACATCGATAGTCTAAAGACTACAACATAATACCGGTTTGGAACAAATACTGGTTGAGCATAATTCATACATTCAAAAAGTGATCTCATAGCAAGTGTGTGTCCATCAATGACAATCACAACAAAATCATAAAAAATGCCAACAGTTTTGCTCAGTGTAACCTGGATCTTCTTCTCTTTGTTGTTCTTGATAAGTGTAGAGGTTAGACCTCATTCTAAATGTGTTGGAATCAAAGTCTTTTGGAATCCTAACTCCTTTGCTCACGAGCATGAGTAGATATTTTTCTTTGTCAGCCTCTATGAGTCTTTCCATGAGTCTTTGGAATGAGGCACTTTCTTGGCATTCTTGAAGGAGTTCTTTAGTGATCTTCGTATCTTCTAGATTTGGGAAGTCGAAAGGATTTGATAACCTTCGCTCCATGTTGAACTCTGGCTCTATTTCCCTTTGTTTGTTTTGTTGAGAGCGAGTAACATCGGGCATCTAGTAGAATCTTTTTGTGATAAAAGGAACGAACTCTTCTTCGATGTTTTGTTCAGGAGTTAGTGATTCAAATCACGGTATATTGTAAGTGATGCACTCTTCAGGAAAGAAAGCCGGATTGATCTTTCCTCCTTGATTTAAGCGTTGACTGAATGTTGATTTTTGACATAATGCTCTACTCCTTAATGGTTCCCTGTCAAATTCATTGGTTTTGTTTTGAAGGTATAAGCGGATATGACGAAGGAATGTTCAATGAGATTTGAAGAGTGGGCGGTTGATGTATAAAAATTTATTCCATTTGGCAAATTTCAGAGAATTGGGTTGTTGTTTCCTCAACTTAGTGTTATGATAAATCCTCTTTCTTCTCAGAATATGAGGATTAGTCATGCACAAGTGATCAATGGTTTCCTTTGATTTGTTTTGGATTTAGTTATCTTGTTTGGAAATGCAAGTTTTACTTTATCAAATGAAGGTTTAGATGCCCCTTCATGACAAAGCGTGTCAAATGATGTGGAATAAGAGCTTTCCCGATATGGAAACTCGATTTGACAACTTGGAGTTTAAAACAAGTATGTTTTTGGATAGAAATCCCTTTTGATTGAAGGACCTGTTGATGCTTGTGATGAGGTTTCCTGATTTTGATAGGAGAAATGTGTTTTATCTTGCGACTAGTTTTCAAATTTTGACAACTTTGTTTTATGGAGAACTTGCTTTGAGAATAGGTTTTGATACTCTGTTTTGATTCTCTGTTTGATGAAGTTCAGGCTGAGGAAGGAAAACTCCCTAAATGGTTTTCAAATTTTTCAAAAATAGCCTCTATTTTGCCCCCTGTTTTATTAGTTTTTGCCACGCACTAGGATAGAAACCCAATGTGCTACAAAATTTCCTCAATGCGCTAGAGAAAAGATCCTATGCGCTACGATGCCCCCTATGACGTGCTAACTAGTTTTCTTTGATTTTGTTTTGGTCTAAAAGTTTATGTGCTAATATGGGCTGCTAATGCGCTAACTGTTGGTCTCTACGCGCTAATATTTGGTCTCCACATGCTAAACTGATGCTTCAATGCTCCAGACTGTTTGGAAAAGGCGCTACTTTAAACTGCTATTTTTGAATTTCTATGAAGCGCCAATGTTAAGACTTAATGCGTTAAGGTGAAGGTTGAATGCGCTAAAGGATGGTTTCCACGCGCTAAGAAGTTGCTCTTATGTGCTAAACTGCCCTGATAGTTTGACTTGGTTGTTTTTCTACAAATTTTGGAACGTTGTTTTTAGTTTTCAATGATGATGGATGATTTTTCGAAGTAACAACTGAAAGCATGACACAAAAAAAGCAACCATGCTTATTCTAAACAATAAGTGTATGTTCTGCGAGGATGTGTTCAAATCCCCAATGTTTTAACAGGTTTAGATACAATAACATACAATTTCAGTCAGACTCTTTATTCAAGGGTCATAAGTAATATCATAGCCCACTAGTCTCGATACTCCGTCAACTCAAACAACCATGTCACCCCCTAAGGGATGCCCATTTTTTTGCCTTTTGCCAAAAATTAACTCAAAGTGAATTGCTTCACAATTGAGTAGTTATTTTGGGAGATATATGGTGAGCGATCTTGGGGGCAGATTCTTCCCCACCCTTGCACTATGATATTACAAATGTCTAGATACTGACTCAGCTCAAAGTTTCTATGCTAAAGTTCATAATCAAGCTTCTTGTTTGGTCTTCAGTGATAAACTCCCTCGGGAGGCTTCCCAACCTTTAGAACAAAGGCTTTACATATCTCAAGGATACTGGGGGAAGACTAATCGCTAAGAAAAACCGTTGAAGGGACTTTCGTCAACCTCCACTTTTGATTATAGTGGGTTGGAACACTTGGCTTCAAAGTCATTCCCCACTTAGGTCATTCCCTTCACACCAGCCAAAGAATGTCTTTAAGAGTTTTTCAACCCCTCGAGAAGGCAAACTTGCTAAATAATTTAATGCAATAAACACTGAAAGCATAAGAGTAGTCTAGATTTTTGATCACCTAGTTAAGGGGAGAGCGTATTCTTTCCACTTTCGTAGCAAAGCAAACAAGTGTTCTTTTTAACTCTTCATTGCAATGATTTGTTAAAATCTATATGGAGATGTTACTCCACAAAAACATGGTGTTTATTTTATCTCTTGAAAGCAATGATTTTCTAATCTAGGAAAAGAACCTGGTCAACAAAGAAAAACTTCGATGTTTGGTCAACAAAAGAAATCGATTAAAAGGGGAAGATCTTCCCTTTTTAATTGTGAACAAAAATTTAAAGTGTGGTTATTTTTCCTTGCAAAAATTTAAAATTAATCCTTTTATGGTGAGGTTTTTTTTAAAGCTTTTTATTTGCAGAAATGGAAAGATTGCCTTGTTCTTTTTAGAGCCCAAAGTGAAAACTTTTCTCTTAGAAAAAACAACAAAGATTGTTTTTGTGGTTCTTTTTATAGCCCAAAATAAGGTGAGTTCAATTTTATCCAACAAGAATTAAAAACTCTAAATTTTAACTAACTTAAATAAGTTAGTAAAAATTTAAACTATTTGTAATTCTAAAAATAAAACTAAGCTCCACTTGCAAGAAATTGTCAAAATCCTGCAAAATACCAATCAAAACAGTTAGAAAAATATTGGATTTTGTGGACTTATACAAATCTAAATTTAAGCTTGGTTACAATTTGATTTTTATTTTCTGTCTGTGATGCGCTACAGAAAAGACTATACACACTACAAGATAACAGGGATGCACTATTAGACAGATCCGATGTGCTGAAATGTTTTCCAAATGCGTTGCTCTGTTATGTTCCCGTGCTGAGACCTACAGGAAAAATGTTAAAAAGGCTATGTGCTAAGTGATGGTCTGCACGTGCTAGGAAATGAATCCCACGTGCTAAACAGTGAACCGAATGCACTATAATGTAAACCAGATGCGCTAAGGGATGTTCCCTACGCGCTAATTCTTGTTTCCCATGTACCTACAAAAGTGGTTAGATTCAAAAACTGATTTGATTAATGGGGTATAGCCCCACGGTGGGCGCCAGAAACGTATACAGGAAAAGCGAGGCGATGAAACTTAAAATGTGAAAATTATATTCAAAGAGGCTTGTCCACACACCCACAGGACTTCTTGGTGCAAGTTATGGAGTCATGAAGAATGACTCAACTTCCTAAGGTAGGTTCCATGGTTCTCTATCTCACAAGGTCCCTCAAGCCAATGTCTTTGCTCTTAGATCACTGAGCAAAGTGACTTAGGGATGACTAATGCAAGAACGAGGGATGTTTTTCATTGATTTTAACATGAATGCATCCTATTTATGCATGATTCTACAAATGAGTTAAACTAGATTATAAGATGACAAGGTTAGTATAAATACTATCCTAACATGATATACTAGTCAATGATTTAAGCTAATGATAAAAGAAATATTCTAAAATGTTATATTAGATTAATTCCTATTGCAAAGAGAGGCTAAATGTATTGATAAAATTGAGCATAAATGATATACTAAAAGCTTGGATGATCTTTGAAATGGAGGAAGGAGAGCTCTATTTATAGTGAAAATAGGGCAATGGAGGGTCAAGATTGGAGGAGCTATCAAGGGTCAGGATTGAAAGTTATCAATCCATGTTTGCAATTTTCACCAATGAAATGGTGACAATTTTCAATATAAGGTTGCTTGAAAAGAGAGGTAGGAAGCATTAAATGCTTGAGGGAACATGATGGTTACCCTAGGGGGTTGAGTTAGGGTTAGGTTAATGGATATTCCTTTTATCCAAGGAATAAATGAATGTGCAAGGGTTAAATGGCTACCTTAGTCAAATAAATAAATGATTTGAAGAGACCCATGAGTAAAAAAAATGGTTAAGTTAGAAGAAAGTCTCTAACCAAAGGTAAAAGGTGAGTTAACCATAAATGGTTATGTAAGAGTCTTTAATGGTTTGGAAGACTTTAGAGGTTAACTATTTGAAGACATAAAGCCTTTAATGGTTATTGAAGACTTTGGAGGTTTTTGAGAAGTGACTTCCTTTTATTTAGGAATGTGACAATGATTAGGATAGGATTAGGCTAATTAGAAGGAGTTAGAAGAATATAGAAGGGATTTAGGCATGCAAGTAGATTTTGTAGGAGAATGCAAGTGGGAGGAATTTTGGTATTTTCAATTAAAATAAAATCATTTATTTCAATTAAATGGTGTAATTTGCATTTGGATAAATATTTAAATAAATATTAATTTATTTAAATGTGAATGTTAATTTTGGATTTAAATAAATCTTAATTTATTTACATGAGAAAATTGAAGATAAAGCTTTAAATGCTTGAAGACTTTGAGGGAAACCACTAAAGACTTAAGAAGACTCTAGAAAAAAGCCATTAAGTTTGAAGATTTTAAGAGAAACCATTAAAGGCTTAAGAAGACTCTAGAAGGAAGCCATTAAGTTTGAAGACTTTAAGGGAAACCATTAAAGGTTTCAAGTGGGTGAGGATAAATATGATTTTAAATAAATAATTTATTTATTTAAAATAGTTGTGCAACTTGCATTTGTAGGAAAATACAAGTGGGTGGAGGATAAAGGATTAATTAAAATAAATTGCTTTATTTCAATTTGGTTGCAAGTTGGAGATTTAAATAAATGAGATTTATTTAATTGGGGTAAACTATTTAATTAAATGTAAATTTAATTAAAAGTAGAGAGAGGGGTTTAATTAAATAAAATGATTTATTCAATCAAATGATATAAAGGGCTTAAGTGAATTTAAATAAATAAATTGAATAATTTATTTAATTAAATAGAAGAATGTGGTGATTTAATTAAATTAGATTTAACTAAAATAGAGGAATGCGAATAAAATGAACAATAAATATTCATTTAGGAATATGGTGATTTTTATACGTCTACAGAAGCCATTTTCAATTTGTAGCATTTTGTTGTCTGTTGCAAAAACCGCCAGTTGCATGCAATGCAAAGTTGCTAGATAGGCTAGAATTTGATTCGATTCATCCTGTACACAAACCGATGTCATGAGCGCATCTGTGTGGGTAGGTTTACGCTAGGCATGCTCCTCTCATGCATCCCAAAGCGTCGGAATGTCGAGAGTCATACCATACCAGTGTGATCTCTCAAGTGCCTTGAGTCCAAAAAATTGTCAAACTTGACGGACTATTTCTTCAAATCCAAGACACATATGATCGATCTGTTTGAACCTGTGGGGTCGCGTGGGGCTCCTTTACAATGGCCTATCTTGGTTTTTTATGACTTGGGGCCATTTTCAATTGGTAGCATTTTTTCGCCTGCTGCAAAAACTGTTAGTTGCATGCAATGCAAAGTTGCAAGATAGGCTAGAATTGATTTGGTTCATCCTGTGCACAAACTGACGTCACAAGCGCATCTGGGTGGGAAGGTTTATGCTAGGCATGCTCCTCTCATGCATCCCAAAGCACCAAAATGTCAAGAGTCATACCCTACCGGTGCGATGTACAAGTCGCTTGACAACTTTTTTGATAGTTTTTTTGACAATAATGACATTTTTTGCTCAAATTGTATCTAGACTCAATCTATGACTCATATGACCCGATAATGACTTAAATAATTATCCATGATTATACAAGAATCAAGAATTCTCATTATTGATCTTATCAATAATGGTCATGATTGACCTTATCACATCACATAAACTCAAAACATAGTCACAAAACATATACACAAAAAATAGTCACAAAACATTGTCACATATTATTCAAAATTTTGTCTCTAAATATTGTCAAATCAGCTCCTGGCTATTTGAATATACAAAAAAATGTCTTACAACAAATCATCGCATGGGCTTTTATACAAAATTTGACATTGCAATATGTGCGATTCAACTTATCGCCACTTTAATATACAAAATTTAGCATCTAAATATGTACAAATCAACTTATTGTCATTTAAATATACAAAACTATGCCCTTAAACATGTACAAATCAAATCATGGGCATTTATATATACAAAAAATGAATATAGAACAATTCGTCAATGATATATACAAAATTCTCAAAATCATTCTATTCTGAACCGTAGAATCAATCAAGTGAGCCTTCAGGATCGACTCTAACCTATTAGGTGTCAAGTATTGCCTTGTGGTCAGATTCACAAACTTTTCATAAAATCTTGTTATGAGGTCTACCACGAGACTTCATCAAATGAATATTTGTTGCAACAACAAGGTTAGAGAAATGAAGAATATGTTAGAGAAATGAAGAATTGGTAGCATTTTTTTGCCTGCTGCAAAAACCGTCAGTTGCATGCAATGCAAAGTTGTAGGACAGGCTGGAATTGATTCAGTTTGTTGTGTGCACAAACCAATATCATGAGCACATTCGGGTGGGCAATTTTATGCTAGGAATTCTCCTCTCATGCATCCCAAAGCATCGGAACGTCGAGAGTCATACCCTACTGGCGCGATCTCTCAAGTGCCCTGAGTCCAAAAAATTGTCAAACTTTGACAGACTGTTTCTTCCAATTCAGGACACATATGAACGATCCGTTTGAACCTGCGGGGTCGCGTGAGGCTCCTCTACAATGGCCTATCTCAATTTTTGATGACTCACAGCCATTTTCAATTGGTAGCATTTTTTTGCCTACTGCAAAAACTATCAGTTGCATGCAATGCAAAGTTGCAGGATAGGCTAGAATTGATTTGGTTTGTCATGTGCACAAACTGACATCACAAGCACATCCGAGTGGGCAGTTTTATGCTAGGTTTTCTCCTCTCATGCATCCCAAAGTGTCGTAACATCGAGTCATACCCTACCGGCGGGATCTCTCAAGTGCCCTGAGTCCAAAAAATTGTCAAACTTTGACAGACTGTTTCTTCCAATCCATGACACATATGATCAATCCATTTGAACCTATGGGGTCTTGTGAGGCTCCTCTACAATGTCCTATCTTGGTTTTTTATGACTTGAAGTCATGTTTAATTGGTAGAATTTTTTCGCCTGCTGCAAAAACCGTCAGTTGCATGCAATGCAAAGTTGCAAGATAGGATAGAATTGATTTGGTTCATCATGTGCACAAACCGACATCACAAGTATGTCTGAGTGGGAAGGTTTACACTAGGCGTGCTCCTCTTGTGCATCCCAAAGTACCGGAACGTCGAGAGTCATACCTTACCAGTGCGATGTACAAGTTGCTTGACAATTTTTTTGATAGTTTTTTTGACAATAATGACATTTTTTTCTCTAATTGTATCTAGACTCAATCTATGACCCCTATGACCCGATAATGACCCAAATAATTATCCATGATTATACAAGAATCAAGAATTCTCATGATCGACCTTATCACATCACATAAACTCAAAACATAGTCACAAAACATAGACACAAAAAATTGTCACATATTATTCAAAAATTTGCCTCTAAATATGGTCAAATCAACTCTTGGCTATTTGAATATACAAAAAAATGCTTTACAAATCATCTCATGGGCTTTTATACAAAATTTGGCATTACAATATGTGTGATTCAACTCATCGCCATTTTAATATACAAAATTTGATATCTACATATGTACAAATCATCTCATTGCCATTTAAATATACAAAATTATGCCCCTAAACATGTAAAAATCAGCTCATGGGTATTTATATATACAAAAAATGAATATAGAGCAATTCGTCGATGATATATATAAATTCTCAAAATCATTCTACTCTAAACAGTAGAATCAATCAAGTGAGCCTTCAGGATTGACTCTAACCTGTATTGTGTCAAGTATAGCCTCATGATCAGATTCACGAACTTTCTATAAAATCTTGTTATGAGGTCTACCATGATACTTTATCAAAAGAATATTTGTTGCAACAACAAGGTTAGAGAAATGAAGAATATGTGTGTGTGTTTAAAAGTCCTCGAACAACCAAACATCAGAATTCTTGATAGGATATCCCCTAAGCCATGTTCTTGTCACGACAACAGACCCTATTGGGTACTCAATACCCTCTTCATCAATGACTATGGTTGTCAATTTTCTTTTAGGCTTGACACAACGACACAAATAGTAATTTGTTCCTTCTTCATTGTTCTCTTCTGCAACAACTGCATACACATGAGCTGCATTTTATAAAGTGATAATTAATACAGAAAATAAAGTGTGGTGTACAACAAAATGAACCAAAAAGAATACTTGCAAAAAAATTAACTCAAAAAATCACTTGAATCTACTAGGTCGGATACATGGTTAAAATCTACTGATGTCTCCATCTGGCTCAATTGCAGTGCTTTGGGAATTTGATATGTATCAATGGGAACCAACAGTCTACAAGACAATTTGTCAACCCACTCTTGTGATTCACATTCTTCCCACAAACAATACATGCATGAAGAGAAAAAACATACTATCTGTCTTGTATAAATTAGTAGTGAACTTGCATTTGAACTCATAAATGAGTGCATGTCACTTGATCCTGCAACTATACAACAATCTAGATAGTTTTCAATGTTAGATTCAGTGATCAACCAAAAATATCTGCGAACCATTGATGTACCTGGGTTATTTGGACCCATTGTAGAGTTACACGATTGCACAATTGTTTCTACATCTATCAAATCAGCACCACCTTCGTACTTCAATTTTTCTCTAGCTAGGAATCTTTCTACACATGCTTATGCACCATCATGCTCTCCCTTACCATGTCCAGCCTCAGTGAAATTCTAAAAATCTTGTATACCGCTTGTCATATGCATCCTTGTCAACCAATAAAACATCCTTGCATTCTTGAATTGTGTGGTGCAATTATCTGACCATATTAAGTGTCAGTTGTATTGTATGTTTCTTTTCTTTAAGTTATCATAGAAAAATTTAAAGCATCCTTGTACAAATTTAGATGAATGAGTACAATCATCACTTATGTAGAAATGATACTCTCTTCCGACCTTTATATCCTCCTATGTACTATCATCTGCATGCATGAATGTTATGTGTACAAAAACAGAAACTTGTGTAGAATGATAATACATAGATTTCACTTCATTTTGAGGTTGTAGTGTATAATTTATAGAAAAATCAATAATAGAGACAATGGTGCCAAGAGGAAATGTGTCCTTACATAACTTGAATTTCTCATCTAACCATCAAGCTCTATGTGTATGCATTATGTACTCATAAATTAGTTTTTCTTGAAATATTTTCATAAATTCAGCTACACATATATCATTTTTCACTAGCTCACATCTCTTCAAATCTTTTCCATCTTTAACTCCATATGTGACTGTCTTGTATTTTCCAAAAGAAACTAGTTTTCTACCAATTTCGTGTGTGCTCTCCAAATGTACACATCTTGGTAAATGTTGCAAACCACCACATATAGCACAAGAACCTCCCAAACAAGACATCTTATAATAAATGCAACCATAATGTCTATTACATAGCACACTTGAAATAAATTCTCTTACCCACTTAGAAGGTGCTTGCATATTGCATTCCTGCAAAAAATTGTTAGTGTGCAAAGTAGAACAAATATGACAAAAAATATCATAGTGCATGGAAAATTCAATATGCATCCTACAACAACACGTGGTGTGTACATGATTAATCTTAATATAAAAAGGTTTTTCAAAAAATCTTTGATAAATTCTTATTTGAGGAAACTTTTCAAGGAATCTTTCATAAAATTTTGTTTGAGTCATATCCAAATAGTGTTTGGCATGTGGCTCATGATTTGTAGATTCAATTTGCCTTCTAACAATATCTCTTTGGTTGGGTGAAACTCTTGTGTTGTCATGCCAAAAAAATTTAATTAATGTTCTTAGTGCATCAACAACAACCTTGTCTTTGCGTGGTAGTCTACCCGAGAATGCCCAAAGAGAATTATTGTTAGGTTCCTCTATTTTTTCTCACCTTTGTAATGCTGTACTTAATGTTGTTCTACTAATGTTTAATGACTTACTTGTTTTGCTTATCAAATGATCTTTTTTTATTTTCTTGCTCATTATGGTTGATGTAATGACACGTCGAGTAGCATTAGAATCTTTAGTACATGAGTTTGAACCAATAGCTTGATATGCATCAAATAGATTTCTGACAATAGTTCTTTCGATGTTACTTTCAAATGATCTTAGGCCTAGAATTTTCATTGTCTCTCTAAAATTCAAATTTTTAATCATTTGAACAATTAATTGACATCTTGCGGTTTGATTTAAGTTTTTAAAATAGTTTTTCCATATTTTTTTAACTATTATCCTACAAGTTAGTTCAATCATTTTATCAGGCATTGGCTTCAATATATTCTCATCAATGTCAATTAGATACTTTGGTTTCCTATGAATGATTCTAGGAGGTGTTAACATCAGTGCATTATGTACATTTAATTCATCAAATAGAGCAAGTGTATGTTCATCATTTAATTGATTATTCAATGTGGTATCTTCTTCAATTGCATTAGGTTCATACAGTAAATCAAATGTCTCTTCTTCAATTGCATTAGGTGCATTATGTTCATTTAGTAAATCGAATTGAGATGTTGAGGATGACATACCTTCTTGTCCCATTGTTCTTATGTCGCGTAATTTCTTCATTCATTTCCTTTGTTTTTCCTTTTCAGCCTCTTGTTGTTCCATCATTCCTCACTTGCTCTTTCCCATGGTTGATATCGGTTGTCCTAAATAGACTCATATTACATATATATGTAAACAAAAGTTCATAAACAAACAAATAACCATAACTATGCATCTTATCATTATTTTTTTGAATCAAAACTATTAAACATTCATAATAATATTGACAAAACTAATAAGAACATCAATTCAATCATTTGAAATCACTTACTTCTATGTATAAAACAATGATAGAAGTGTAGACACAGTTGCAGTGGGGCCTTCAACAACCTCAAAAACTTTTTTTGAGGCCGTTGAGGCTCTTGGGCAAATAAAACTATGTCTAAGTACTGCGTACGCGGTATATTAATAACCACATACGCATTGTTACTCCCTAAAATGTTGGCAAGCCCAACAATATTTTTTTTCACCTTGTACATGCTCCTACGCCTTAAAAATGTTATGGCAAGGCAATGACCTAATAGGCTCAGTACCCTGTACACGCTATTTGTAGTAAAGAAAATGTGAAGGAAAAGGGAGAGAGGGATAGGGAGAGGAGAGAGGGAGTGGGAGAGAGAGAGAGAGAGGGAGAGAGGGGGAGGGAGAGGGGGAGAGAGGGAGAGAGAAAGAGTGGGGAGGGAGAGAAGAGAGAGAGGGATGGGGTATGGAGGAAGGGAGAAGGGGAGAGAGGGAGATAGGGGTGGAGAGAGAGAGATAGAGAAGGAGAGAGAGAGAGCGAGAGAGAGAGAGAGAGAGAGAGAGAGAGACCATGTACGTGTTTGAGAGGGGGAGAGATGGAGACAATACACATACATACACACATGTGTGTATACATATACTTATATATTATATATTATTATATACATATATATATTATATATATATTATATATTATATATTATATATTATATATTATATGTATATACACATATTATATATATAATATTATATTATATACACTCCCAAATTTTAAACAAAGTAGCGCGTACACGTTGTTTATGCCATAGGTACCCCGTACACGCTTTTGACTGTTTAGGCTTGGAAATAGGTCTGGATGAAAAAGCTACGAGTTGGAAGTTTGATTTCCCTCCATTTCCCTCCTTTTTGACATGTTTTATTTTATCAACTTGGTTTCTCAACTTTGTCATCATCAGGTTTACACTTTATCAAGTGGGTATTTCTAAAATTGCCACCATATTTTCACCCATCTTATGAGCTTTCTAATCATATAATTTAAAAAAAATTTGAACAAAAATAACATATTATTATTGAATTTGTTTTACCAGTGTCTCCATAGTTCTCACAGACATACATGTACCATTTTTTTAATAACTTTTGATCTACTTATCCAAATTTTAAAAACTTTATATATTATTGTAGTGCACTTGATTCTTTATAATTTAAAAAAAAAATTGTATTTTCGATTTTTTTATTGCAAGTTATGCTTCACACACGAACGGGTGCCTAATTTTTAGGATGTGCTTGATTGGAAATATATATACAAAAAAATACAAAAAAATACACAACTTCTAGTGCTCACTCGTAACTATCTTTCTGCCAAAGGATTTGTCAACATACTAAATCTAACTATGACTTTTTTTATGTGCACATCAGACACTATGTTATGTTTTTCAGAAAAAATTAGGGTCTATTTTTTGTGCATGAAGGAGTTGACCCCCTTAATTTTATCCAATTTTTTTTAAAAATAGTAGTTTGTAAACAAGATTCAGAGTACTACAATATTTGTTCTTTGATTATATTCATATCTTGAGTGGATGACTTTCAAATTTTGCCTCCAAGTTCATGTTCACCTGATTTCTGAAAAAAAGTGTCCACTTATACCCCCTTTTTTACCACCATCTTTGTGCACTTACCCAGTTTCCAAAACCTAGTTATTCTATCTTCACTTGCCATTGTCACTCTTCTCAACCACTTTGAATTTGGTTTAGATTCAAAAGATGGAAAATATATAACCTCCATATTCAAAATTTCCAATGCAAATCAGTGCTCTAATATCATTGGATCCATAAACCTCTAGGTTGATAACCATAGATTTGCATAACCAAAGGATTTTTGAGGTTAGCTTACTAAGCAATACTTTCAAAAACTTACCTTATTGAATTTAATTAACTTGTAGTGGTATTAGTTACACTTAATTAATGAAATAATGAAACAAATAGCAAGGCACACAATAAGCATATTACACATGACAAATCATTTGGAGAAAATCCAAATGGTTGAAAAACTCTGAAAGGCTATGCATTTTAGTATCCCTTTCACTATATCAATTCCAATGTATGAAGTTTGCCAAATCAATTGCCTTATTGAGACTTTGACCTATATTTACAATCATCTCTATTCTCAACTCAACTCTTGGCAATTTGAAAGACCCTAAACACTCTTCCTCTTTGCCTTAGGAATCTATGAAATGTATTTTTTAAACCAACTATGCATTTGACTTATCTTCTTTTATTTCCCTTAGTTTACCTTACCAAGGAAGATTGATGGTAATCTTAGGAACAACCCTGACCACCTCTTTCAATTGCCCTCTTTTGGAAGGATTGATGATTGCCTTGAAATGTAATGACCATCCAATTCCCATTTATCTTGTATGAGTAAATGAAGTGACGATAAATCATTTCATAATGGACTCATTAATGTGGATTCAATGGAGATTACCATGAAGAAGTTAAATCTCAATTGTTGCAACTTAGGGATAATATTTGCCATGCTAGACTTCCATATTTGGTGTCATTTAATGATAAAGGAGAGACACAACAAATCATCAAGCCTCTCATATATGAAAAATTGCCTTTGTTCTTTCTTTTGTATGTAATGAGCTTCTTGACACTACAACTCATTCATAATTATTCTATAGCCATGAAGATATGCATGGTTTAACTCCAAATGTACCATTTGAGAATTTCAAACCACCATCAAGTTGCCTAAAGCATTGATGCACAAATTTTCATTGTTCTTTTGTTACAACAATTGTAGCATTGCTAAAACCAAAATGGATCTTCCTTATTAATGTTTCTAGCAAAAGAACTCCTAATTAACCAGCACAAAATTAGAATTTCTCTCCTTATTGATCTCACACTATTTGGAAGTCATATGAACATTTGCAATATGCAACATAATACTCGCAACAACTCGTATGATACATGTAGCAACTAACTAGACTCTTCTAAAAACATGGTAACCACTTGAAGCATTTCTATAGGTGATCTACAACTTGCTACCAATTTCCTTGCAGGATTCTACAAAGGCACCTAATTGGGAAATAACCAAGATTCAAACTTCTAAAACAAGGTTTTGGATCAAGAAAGCCTTCGAAAAAATAAACAAACTACACACTTAGAATTTTGCCATCAATATATTGGATCACACTTTATGATTGATCATCAAGATAATGAGAAAAATGATAGTAGTATTGCAATTTCGTTGCATATAACATGACATGCAAGTTAAGAAATAAATTAGCACAAACATAGACATTAAAGAGATAATAAACCATTAAAATATTGTGAAAATAAATGAAGGAGAAAAAGAGGTACAATGGTGTATTTAGTACAATTAAGGTTGAGAATTTTCTGGTATCTAAGTGCTATAAAAAATATCTATTTGTTGTGGAGTGAAATATCTATTCATTATAGCCACTCCAAGATTAGTATGTTTTTTCCACCAAAATCAAATATAAGAAAGAAAGGGCTTGTGTAGTAAATTAAATATCTTGCATGTTGTGATTTATAAGGGTCCACAAACCAATTCACTCCATGAAACAAACTGAAACTTGTAGAAAACAATGTGTTTTGTACAATTACAAAACCACATAGATAGTGGAGTTGGAAATTGTGTTTTTCTCAGACTTGGTGTGGTGGTTACATGTGTCATGATGGGTTCATTAGTGGGAAGACAACTTTTCATTGATGTATGTTGTCATTTTGTGCATTTCATACAAGATACTAAGAGTGCAAGAGATGATTTTTCATGTTATGTATTGCTTGGAATTCTTTACGTGTAGAATTTAGCATTATCCAAATGATGCATAAGCCCCATTGGAGCAAGAGAATGTGAGGGAGAATTATAAATTTTAAATAGTTGGCTATATTGGTAAGATCTTTTGGTGCAAAGAGTAGTTGAGTGAGTCTTATAGAAGATTGTTGTTTGTGCTTTATTTTAGCTCTTTGTTATTACTTCTACCTAAGGAAGAGAGGACATTGAACATTTGTCACTTCTAATTAGTTTCTTTTACAATCTCATGATAGATCTCATCATAGTTCTTTAATTATTGTATTTTTATTTCATTTACTGGTAGTATTGTTTCATTATTAGGATCTTAAAATACTAAATTTTTATTTAAAATTTTGTTATTTTAAATTAAATTCATGTAGGATGGATTGTAAATCTTTAAATTTTATATATTCTAAATTTGAGTGCTTGTATGTCAAAATTTGATGTGTGTAATGTTGGTATTGGCTTTTAAGAATGCTGCAGAATCACATGGTTCATAGTTGTACTTTCAAAGATTTCATATTTGCTTGGCCTACGGGTGGCAAAAACTCGAAGTGGGGCAGCTTGTCGATCACAGGTCCATCAATAGTCGCATGGCAGATTTGGGAAGAATGAAACAAAAGAGTTTTTAGGGAGGAAGAATTGGAGGTTACAATACTCATCAATAGAATCCATGCGGAAATTGAAGAAAATGTAAATGCTAAGATATATGGATAGAACTACAGATTATACTCCAAGTGGGATATGGAAATGGAGCAGGTTTGGAATTTGAAACAGTCAAGTTACCATAGATTGAAGGACAAATCGAATGGAAGGAAGAACGTGAAATGGAATCCGCCGCCTCCTGGTTGGAAAAAGCTAAACTTTGATGGTGCTAGCCGTGGAAATCAGGGGTTGTCGGGTTTTGGGGTTGTGGTCAAAGCTGAGGAAGGTAGTTTCATAGGGGCTATATGTGGGCCTTCGGGAATTGTTTCCAACAATGTGGCGGAAATTATTGTGTTAAAGGAGGGGCTTAAATGGGTTATCGCTAACAAATAATCAAAAGTTGTTATCGAAGGGGACTCTCAAACTATAAATAATGGTGTTAACAAAAAAAGATTTACCAATTGGAGGCTTAACGCATGGATCCTGAGAATAGACCACCTTATTCAAAAGTTAGAAGACTATCAGGTAAAACACATATATCGTGAAGGAAATCGTACAGAGGACTTTCTTGCTAACCAGAGCATAATTGAATCTCATACTAAGGCCATATTGGTGGCAGATTCGGTGTACAAGGATTTGAGTTATTTTCTGGAAGTTGACAGAGATAAGATCCCAAGGATGGGGATCAGGTAATCCCAACCGCAGATAGGGACCATTGGGATAAGAGAAGTACTCTCTTATTAGCTTCGTTGTTTGAGGGTAGGGCAGGTGTATATACGGATTCAGTTTGAAGGATTTTTCTCTGGTTATCGGGATTCTGGTGGTTGCAGAGATGACGAAAGACTATAATGACACATTGAAACCCGATTTCAATTGAATCTAATGGACATGGTGGGTCTATATAATGCAAGGGGAGTCAATGTTTTTTTGCTCATTGTGGAGGAAGATGGTGCATCGGTTCGGGCTTAACTGTTTCTACAGAGAGGAGACACTGGAGGAATAGTGTGACCGATTGTTCGACATTGACACAGATGGTCTTGAAGCGATCTGCGGAATAGTGGAGGGTGCACTTAGTGAGGATAGGCACTGGTGCAATGGGAAAATCTATGAAATCATTCTGTGTCTACTTGTTGATGTATTACCATCCAAGGAGGCATGTATTGAAAAAATCGTTGGATTTGTCAGGGAGGTAGATGCAGATGTCATGGGAGGTGTGGTCATGGAGGTGGAAGAGGAATGGGCCAGCATTCTGGGTCCCTTTTTTAACACTGTAGTTTTTTGTCGGATGTTGAATGCTCGGATTCGGAGGATGAGGAACAGGTTGCAGTAGTGGCCCTCAAAGACAAGAAGGAGGAATTCATGAATAACACCTAGGAAGTGTTTCGAGTGGGTGTCAAGAATGATGACATGAACCCCTTCAGGCGGATGATGCGGTCAGAGGAGGGTTGGGTATTGGAGGGAAGTATTGATCGGGTGGTGATCATCAGGTCTTGGGTTGCTACCATCTTGAGGCTTTTATAGTTTGGCCTGCGCAGTGTCTTGTTGTAATAGTTTATGATTTAGCTTTTTTTGTATGTAGGGAGTTTTTCTGTTAGTAGGACTATGATTGTAATATCTTTTCATATATAATATAGGGAGCTATCCCCATTAAATATAACACTTGATATAAAATAAAAAATAAAAAATTGATGTGCGTAAATAAATCTAATAATTTTCTAAGGCCAAAACATAAGTTATGTATGTACTACATGTATAGATAGCTTACTATGAAAAATATTCAAATTTATGGATACATTATTGGTAAAGGTTGTTTGTATACATGTTTAGTGTCAAGTTTGATTATCTTTATTTGTAATCATAACTAACGATATTATTTTTTCTTTAGGGTATAAGGAGAGGAGGGGATTCCCTCAATTGTATAGTGGTAAGAGGTCAAGTGCAATGTGTAATTCATTATAAAAAAATATCTAAGAGGCTCGAAGCTCTAGAAACTATTTTAATTTATTTCATTAGAACATTTAGTTCAAACAAGGTTGTGAAAACACACTCTTGTATCTTAGTGTAAATTGGTTTTGAATGTTTTTTATTAAATAGCAGTGTTAACTAGGGCACCAACCCTTTGCATAGCCAGAGACTATCCAAAAAACAATTAACCACAACCAACAAAGATAATCCCCAAGTATCAAAAACAAGGGAGCAAGTCCTGAACAAACAATAACCCAGGCCCAACTCAAGGAGGGGAAGCACCCAAGCCTTGACAAGGAGGGGTTTTGGGGGGCGGGGAGGACTTCCCCTTCTACTTGTGACAAACAACCACCCAGGTGATACTGGCATTAGGATCATCACGAGAATGGTCAAATGATAAGGATTCATCACAAATATCATCAATAGTTCCAACAAAGTGTTGTTGCAGGACAATGACTGGCTGATGTAGAACAACATGGTGTTGAAGAGGGACAACAACAAGTTTCTATCAAGGAGCAATCAAAGGCGTAGATCTAGTAGGTGAATGGTGGAGCTACAGGTTACAAGTGATAGAAGTTGAATCCATAAGAGCAGGAGTAGCCATAACCGTGGAATCAACATTAGTATAAGCATTAGTAAGAGGCACCTCAACATCTTGAGAGGAGCCATCTGAATCAGAATCAACAACATGGATGGTCAAGTGATCAATAGTAGCATCCTTCCACCAGGTAGTAGCACCTTTGTGGCTTGAAATAGAGCAGTCTGAAGTAAGGTGACCCATAGAGAAGCATTTCCAATAGCGGAAGGGGAGGCCCTCAAAGTCCAGTGGTTGAGTCCAAGGTTGATCCCTGACCAGAAGAACCACATCTCTCGGAAGAGGTGAGGAGATGTCAATATCAACTAGGATGCAAGAAAAGGTAGTGTGGTCCATTGAAGACGTAGCATCGTCGACGTTTAAGAAACAACCAACAGAGTTACCAATAGCCTCATAACAAAAATGCTCCAAAAAATGAAGAGGGTGATTTGGAAGGCGAACCCAAACTGGATGCACATTAAGTGGTTCAGTGAGAGGGTTGAAAGAAGTTGTCCAAGGCTTAATAGAGAGGGAGTGCACTCCCCAAGCCCACAACTTTCCCAAGACCAAATCTCAATCAGTTGAAGATGTAAAAGAAGCAATAAAAAAACCTTTGGCACAAGGAAAAAGCTCAATGTTATGAGCCACCAAAGGCCTCCAAGAGTCACTCACCCAACAATGAAGGTCTGATAGAGAAGGCCAAAGCCCAGAGAATCTTCACACTAAAGCACAATGTTGGTAGAACCCAATGTTGTCCACCACATCCTATCCACAAACCACCACAGGGGCGGATTTGGTATAGGGAAGAGGATGAACCCCCTTGTAGGGTTGGGCATCATATCTAGAAACATGAACAAAGATATGCTTGCCAACAAAGGAAGGTTTGGGTGGGACCTTATCACCCACAACATCAGTAGTGGTTGGCATAGAATCATTACTAGCATCAGTTGGAGGAGAATCTAAGGTGGGGGGCACAAACCAACCACCTCACAGGCAGCCATGATATTCACCGCTGAGGGAAAATCCCCATGGGGAACAACATCAACACCCTCCACCTGGGGAGCAACACACTCAGACCAAGCAACAAAAAGGGGAGGGAAGGCAGTGATCGAGGGCGCAGAGGAGCCAAGAAGGGAGACCACTCCATGGTCCACGAGAGGACAAGCAAGAAGGTTTTGAATGTTTGTAGAAGTTATTTTAAAACTTATTATCTTGGAAATCATTTTTCAATTTAAGTATTAAAAAAACGGTGATCCTTGTTGGTTTTGATTTGCTCCCTTACACCATGACTTTGGTTCAAAGACCATTAAAAAAATGTTTATTGTATTAACTGTGTGTAGTCAAGGATCACAATATCATCGTACTTAAAATATATTTTTTATAATTTTTTTGTTATTTCAAAAGAAAATTAACATTGTCGATGGCATTTTGATTACATTCTTCAATGCTTGTTTGATTGTTAAACTTTAATATGGTTTGCACTAGTTTAAGAGATGTGTTTGTTTCCATTATTTTTTAATGTTTAAAGTAAAATTTTAAATAAAAATACTATTTTGCACATCATACATGTACAAACATACACAAGATGTGCTTGGGTGCTTAATGTGTCTACAACATATTTTGTGTATACATGTTAGATATTTATGTATATGGATCTAGATCTACATATATACAAACACAACTATTTGCATTTGCATGGAGAAATATTATTTGTTCATATTAACTAAAGAGTTGATACTAGTGAGTTGTTTTCAATATTATATACTTTTGAAAGACAAACTTGAAATGCATGCGTCTTTATTCTTTGAGTTATAATGATTAGTTGGTATGCTTGATGTTAACTTAGTATGTTTAAAAGCTCGCATGTTATTAGAAAGATTTGCAATATCATTTCTTAATTGAACTGTAAACATTCTCTACACAAATTTGGTTTGTACGCTACTCTTTTATATGAAATTTCATAAGATACTAAATAAGAAATTGACTATCAAATGATCTTAATTTCCTTGACTCCAATCTAGACATGACACAATGAATTTTCCTATTCAAATGTTTGTAATAAATAATCACAAGATAAACCAATTTTTTAAAACTTTGAAATTAAACTAGAGTGTATTTCAATTTAAACTTTCAAAAGAATTATCTATGCATACATTGAAAAAAAATTACTAAGTTCATCTCTTTGATTAAAACATATATGCAGATGAACTGGTCAAGTAATACAAATATATTTGCATGGTTTAACTCACATGAATAATAATTACAAGAAAGTAGTGGCTTATTAAATATTTGTTGTATCTAAACCTTTAAAGTGTCCAAGTGGTTGAGCTTAGTTGGTTAAAGCATTGAGTTCTCAATGTGGAGACCCAAGTTCAACTCCCATGAGGGACACCTTTGTGTAGAATTCTAAGTTGTGACTCTTGGTCTTCCATTGGTTGTTTAAAGTGGATTTCTAAGTTGTGACCCTTGGTCTTCTAATTTTTGTTTCTAGTTTGGTGCTTGAATGAGAAAAAAATGAACTTTGTGATTCTATGATACTTAATACAAAAAAAAAACCTTTAAAGTAACTTTAGAGTATAATTGTATTTTCTCTTCCATCTTTCTCAATTTGAAAGCAAGATTAACTTGTGGTTATGAAGTAAAGTGGTATATGCCACAGAAGTTATTCCTTTAGGATGAACAATATGTTGAATTAAATAATATGTGTAACACATTTATATTTAGATTCCACTAATAATTTGTGTTTGTTCAAAATAGATACTTGTTGATATTTGTAATGACTTGAATGCTCACTTCTCTATGTTTCTAAATGGAATCATCTCAATATAAAGATGATTAATTTGATTGGTATTACCTACATAAACTTCATATTTTACACTTTATTTTATAGTAATGACAATTTTACAATTTTGAATAAAAAATTGGCACTTTATTTTTGTCATAATGTCATGAGAATGATTTTATTGCTATAAACAAAAAATCATTAAAAATAAATATTTTAATAATATATGTTGATTGTAAACTTGAAGTCCGCTTCTATATATATTTAAAAAATATATCAATAATAATTTAAACCTCAATCCTTGAAAAAGAGTGTGAGAATTTTTTTAAAAAAATACAACAATTAACTATAGGGAGACATGCCTATGCTTTCCAGAGCCTCATGCTTAAATTTATGAAGGTCTCAATTTCAAACTTTGTGAAACATTCTTTTTAATAGACCCTTGCTTGAAAATCAACAAAGTGTCTTTTCTTTATTATATATTTGAAATATTATATATTAGCACTTTCAAACCTCCAATTTCTCTAATGCCTTCTTGGTGGTTGTGCCTATGTCTTCTCCTTGAACAACATGAATATGTGCAATTTATTTTAAAAAATAATTCTCTCTTTGTACTTAGTGCTTAGGGGCATTTTTTTAGGGCATGGAATTTTCAAGGATGCTTCAAACCCTTTATGATATGATCATAAGAGGAGGAACATTCACCAGAGTTTTCCTTACACGTTCTTTCAACCTTTTTGACAAGTACATTTTCCTCTGGACTTGAATGAATTAATTGAGACTAGATATCTCATTTTATGCTCTTCTTTTTGTTGGGTGTGGTGTTGGGGTGTGGGGTGCGGGAGTAATCTTTGTCATAGTTGATTAGTAGATTAGAATTATGGAAAACCTTAAGATCGTGTGATGAATTTTAATTATGTTTATTATATCAATTTTTTTAACATAGTAAAGAAATGCATGAAATAATATTCAAGTCACAAATACACATGATACAAAAGATTTATGTGGGAAACTCTTATGGGAAAAAATCCACCAATAAGAGGATGATAACATTTGTATTTGCATGAAATTGTATCCAATATAGTAAGTTTCTCTCATTTGGAACATGATGTGTACATAATTATACTGAGGGGAGAGGTGAATCAGTATAATACAATATTTTTACTTATTTAAAACTTAACAATCATGAATAACCAATAAAAACAAGTACACACATTCACACAAGAGAACACCAAATTTTCATGGAAACTCTTTTGGCAAAAAACCATGACAAATTGGTTGCTTGGATCTATTGTCCTAATCCAGTCTCAGAAAAATAATATAATGATCCTATAATATTTACAAGCACCAACTTGCTAGAGACACTGATTCTCAATTACAAATTCGCAAGCACCAATCTACCGGAAACACAAATCCCCACAACTGAACACCAACTCAATAAGAAACACCAATATCTTTGACACGAGACACCAACTTCTTTGGCACAAATTCACCTTCAAATGAATGACAAAAATCTCCTTGTATCTCCTCTCTAATTTTGGCTATCTGTTCTTTTATGCTTCACATTAGCGATGCCCTGATCCAATTTAATTCCACTTTGTAATGTACCTACATTGCTTTATGTTGCTATGGATTAGCATTTTTCTCACATAGACGATCACATTATTTCTTACCATCACACAATTTCTTGAACCAATGGACATTATATATCAGTCCATACATGTGAAATATCACACAAAGAAATCATCCTTAGAAGGATTAAATTCACCATTGTAGTGTTGAGTATATAGGCCATGAGATCACCTAAAAATTCCATCCAGAAAACCCTTGAGTCAACCAATGTGTTTGAATTACCAAACCCTATGAAACCATTACCACATTTGAATATTGAGTCTTGTTGAGCTTGATTTTTGCAAGCAAAATAAACGGTGATCAGAGCATTGGCTAGATTTTAATATATTGGATTGAGAGACACTACTTTTATATAAAACAATGGTCATCCAACTAATTTTCATATGTAAAATTTTAGGATTAGTATGTTACACATAAATTTGTTGAAAACAGATCAAACAAAAGTTTAATAAGATTATTTCAATAAGGTATGATAATTTTGGCAATCACATGTAGAGGACTATTTAGATTTGGTTATAAACTACAATTGAATTTTTGACATAAGGAAATCACTTTGTATTGGAAACTATAATTAGACAACTTAGGCTTTATTTATAAATAAAGTGGAGTTTGAGTTGTGTCGAATGATGAATCATTTGTAACAATTTGTAAAAGAGAAAATAACAAAAATTATTAAAGTGGACCATAATCATGTTTACTATATTTTTCTAAATTTTGAAAAAAGAATAAAAAATAGGAGTTAGATGAGTTAAAATAAACAAGCAAAAAGCAATACAAGAAAGTAGTTGGAATTAATACATGTTTGAAATATTAATGTAGGGCACAAGATCTGAAGCATGTCTCACATATTATAGCAATGTATAGAAAATAGCTTCAAACCACTAACTAGACTTTTAGCAACATAAAGACATGTTCAAGAGTTTCCTATAATTGGCATATATGTCATTCTTAAACACAATGTTTTATAATTGGTCAAATTAGATGTATCATAGATGTAGTACATATACACATGAATAAATATATCACTATGTATTATATGAGCTATTATTTCATTATTAGGATTGGGAATAAACCATCTTTTGTCAATACATCTAGATATTATGTATTAAAATTTAGAATATTAAAATTTAGAATATACATATGTACATACATAAACAAACATATAATTTTTATTTTTTTTATTGTAATAAGCAAATAAAAGTACAAATTTTAATAAACAAACATACAATTATTTGGAAAAAATAGAAAGAAATAAGAATGAATCTTGAAATATAATAAGATTTGAGATTTTTATAGGAGAAATCTTGACAAGAATCTATCATCATAGTAGGGGAAAATTAATTTTTAAAAGTATTTAATCAACATATTACAAGGTAGAAGCAATTTAAAAAGAAAAGTAAAGGTATGTAATAAACTTCCTAAACTAATCTATGACAAGCGGTATGCACAAAAAATGAACTAATCATACAATATAAAGAAAATAAACATGAAAATAATATTCTATAATATAATGATTTATGTGCGAAAAAACATTTTGGGAGGAAATCCTTATAATCAAAAGCAACTCAAATTTTTTAAATACATTTATAGAGTTGAAGCCTTTCCAAGAGTACCACCAACAAGAGATCTGGAGTAATTCTAGCAGCATAATAGGACCTACAAAACTCACTAAATAACTCATACGATACCAAATCCTCAATCACCAATGAATGGAAAATTTTGAAATCACAAACCATCATTCATACACTAAGACCATGGGTCAAAATAATGACCAATAATGGCACTATAATTGGCCCAAATTCTAACGCCAAAGTGTGTCATGTTCTCTATTTGAGACTTTCCTATTTTTAGTGACCAATGTCTTTTGAGAAGCTCATTGAAGAATTTTACTTGAAATCTCTAGGGATATAAATTAGACTTGAAGAAAAATGATGTTAAGTGACAAACCAAATTATGAGATACAACTATCTCTCCTTCACTTCAATACTCACAACACTGAAGAGGGCGATCCTACAAAATATAAATTATAGTGAAACAAGCTAAATCAATTTTTATTTGTCACCAATTCACTGTGTTGGCCATTATCATTATAAGGAAATCTTGGAAATTGTATTTAACATAGGGTGTTCATGAAGTATGAATAGATATATATTCAAGAGAAAAAATAACAATCATAATCCCTATACTCTTAACTTTATCTTGAATAAACAAACAAAATGATTTACTCATCAAATAGATTTATTATCAAAAAAATTGAAATATGTTAATAAAAATTTGTAGATTGATGTCAATCCTATTGCAACAATCATGAATAAGTATATGCATAGAATTCACCTAGACATATAATAAGTGTTATCTTTCAAGTCTTAAATTATTTATTTTCATTCTTCTATTGCCATTTCATTCATACTGAGTAATTCCTCTGAATGCATTAAATATATCATGCATTAGGTTAAAATAGTAAGAACATATTAAAAAATATAGACTAGTAAACATCAATAATAAACACAACAAATGTATGCTCAAAAATTACAAATTCTATGAAATAGATAATATAAAAAAATAGAGATAACTTAACACAAAATAACTCTATTAACCAATCAATTGAAGAATACATGTGTATCTCCTACATATTATTTGATTTTAAAAAAATTGACCCATTTAAATTTTCCTATAAAATTTTTATCTACCAAATGATAAGACACGTCTCATAAGAACAATTGACTCTTTATTATGAATGAGTGTGATAGCAGAAATTGTAGTGACTGTGATTGTTGACAATTAGATGAAAGAAGGAAATGAAAGATGAAAATAAAAAGAAGAATCCAACTGAACGGTAGGGGAGTGGGCCCCAGATCCACCTAAGGAGTCAAACCTTAGTGTGTTCTCTTTAAGCTCGACCCGTTGTGGTGACTACGTAGGAAGTGGAGCAGTGACTCAAGAGGAAAGGTGGTAGTTGTCGAGAGGTGAGGCTAAAAATTAAAAGTTGAGGTAGATGTGTGTGGAGTGGTCAAGAGTATAATAGGCCAAGTAAGTATTGATATTAGCCTAAAGAATAGAATATAGGGAATGAAAAAGATCTGTGTGATAGATCTTTTGGAGAAAACTCAAACCATGTGAGAGGGTAGAGAAATTTGTAGAGAGAGGCCAAAAGAAAGGCCATGTAATGTAAATGTGGTTTTGTAAGTTTGATGTGATCAAATTAGAGGTTGTTTTTGTTGAAATTACCATATTTGTGTGAAGAGTAGAGAGTCTCTACATCTTTGTTGTGTTTTTGAGTTTTGAGTTGTATACAAGGGAATTTTTCTTGTCTTGCATCAAAAAATCAAATGTTACAACTCATTAGTCATGGCTTCACATAGTGAACGACATCACATTTTGAGCAAGATGAGCATGTAAGTCCATATGGGAATGACTTGAACACATCGGTTAATTGCTTCATCACAACTAATATTGGAGACCACTTTTCTCTTCTCAAGCTCTCATATTATCTCAATACCTGACGTGGTATTTGTCATATAGCTATGAACATCTCGACAAGCCAAGGACATGGGACATCATCTCGCACCATTATGGTTCTCATTAGGTCCCTCTATTCTCCTTAATTTTGTTTGCACTAACTTAACACTTGGCACTCATTGCAAATGTGGTAGCAAGCTAAGTGGCTTTAACCTTGGTGGAAACTCCATGGTTAAGTGCGCTTGAGTTGGAGTAAGACTAGGATGGGTGACCTCCCAGGAAGGCCAAATGCTTCACATTTGCAAGCATCACCTATATGCAACGAGTGCTAAGTGTATAATTTATTATCATGAGAAATGGTTCTTGTGAACCACTAGCTATGAAATATGGGTCAATGACTTTGACTAAAAAACTACACTATTGAATCCTGATAGAAATAACATAACTTCAAATGATACCATATCACAACAACCATGACAATGTGTCAAGATTTGTCTTGTTTTGGTCTTGTGAAAATAATCATAAATGACCACTTGGATTGATGTGGCATACAACTAGACAACTATTGTGTTTGAGATCTTATGAGGCTTGAGCAAGAAAGGAATAACAAGAGCAAGAAATAAAATGAAAATCCAAGTTTATTGATTGAAGTAATGTTACCAAGAAAGTAGAGCAACTTGAGAGCAATCACCTAAACATGAAGAGAAGACATAAGAGATTTTGAAAGGAGAAAAGAAAAGAAAGACCCCTTATGTATTATGAATGAAGGTAAAGCCTAAAGAGAGAGTGAGTGTAAGAAAGAAGCTTATTGCAATAACATCTTATAAGAATGAGAGGAGAAGCATCTCTTAATTAGAGATGAGAAGAGGAGTTACTTTGTAACTCCCAACTCTATGAATGCCACTATTCACAATATGTGTGTGCAACGTGTCAACATCCTCTTAAGGAGGACAAAACTAATATTCCTTAATAAAGGAATTAAAAGAAATGAGTCATCCTCACATATGTGTGACATGACAAAAAAAACAAATAATATGTAGGGATTCCAAAGGAATCTCCTAACATAATACAAATAAATAATTAACCTTTACCATGTAAACATTAATATTCTAACAAAGCCTACATTGACAAATGGAGAGGTGGCACATTCGTGTGTCCTCGAGACACTAACAAGGTACAAAAATTAGGATTATGTGATAGCATGCAATCACAACCCTTGTCAACACTACACATCATCCTAGTTTGGAAGTGTGCTAGGTCAACACAGCTTGTGGAAGACCTATTGAGCGCACTAAAAATAAATTTGTGACACTTTTCACTTATTCGAATGACAGGTGGAAACCATACCATGTAAGCCAAGACTTAGGCACATATAAATAATTTAAGCAATTAAGACAGATGGTAATGTGGGGCTAGTAAGCACACAAACTTAAAGGATTCAAGTTATGACTCAAGCAACTGGATATGGTCTAGATCTAGTCAATTACAAATTAGAACAAAAGTAACCAAGTGCTTAGACAGACTAAAGTTTCTAAACTTAGGAAAAACTAATAAACCCTAATGAGCAAGCTTTGACCCTAAGGCAATCCAACTATGGTATTGAAGGCTACACCATAGATATCCACCATATAAAACACGCTTCTTGATGTCATTTCCAACAATCCACATCAACCCTTGACATCAATGACAATATTTTCAATTGATTGAGACAACATCATCCTTTGACATTGATGACAATAATGATAACATTTGCCACAATCGCTATTTTTTGTCATTGATGGAAACTTTTGAAAACAATAACTTAGTCTAAGGAAATATCTCCCTATGTGCAACTCTCTTAGACTGTATATTGATTGAATTTCTCTCCCCATTTAAGATATTTGTTCCCCTTTGACACCAATGACAAAAGGATAGCAGTGTGGTTTTCGCCATCAAAACTCTTATTTTCTTTTTTTGATTTTTGTGACTAATATACTTGCCATTTGTTGTTGTCATGTTCTCACTTTGTTCACTCGTGGAAGAGTCCATTTGTTCAACTGCATTAGTATAACAGGCTAATGTATAGTCATTGGCAAAGCTAGGTATATTCAAGGGTTAATCTTGGAGAGTGCAATCAATAAGCTCGGGATGTACCAAGGAAAAAGATTTAATAGGTTCAAGGGAATTCACGGTATTGTCATCACAACCTCAGACCGATAAGTTGAGTTCTAGGAGACTACCTTGTGTAAGTGTCTTGAGACCAGGAAGAGTTAGAACATGATTATTGAAGTTTACATTAGTATTTAGGGGACCTAACCCAACAGACCTACCACTAGCACCGTCTTCTACTTTGAATTGGACTACATATCATGGTTTGATAGTAGCAGGTTCAACAGACAGAGTTTCGACATTCATGACGAAGTAGTCATAGTTTGGTGTCGAATAGGTAATGTCATAAATAGATCTTATTTCAAAGTGATCAGAGTCAGAAAATGAAGCCTCTGCCTCTTCTTCAAGTGACTTATTGAAATCATGTATAGTATCAATATATACATCTTTGATGTTGCAAGTTCCTTTGTGATTTGGTTCAATGATCCCTTGTAGTTGGCATAGTTGACATATCCTTGATGACTCTGTTAGTCTTTGTCGCCTTTCCCATTCAGCTTCCTCTGGACTAATGACCGTCCCTGCTTCTGTAGCCTCCAATTCTTCATTTGTAGTCCCATACCTGATTTTATCTATCTCATTAGAGGGAGATATAGTAGGTGAAGAATTTTATGGTGATCTTCTTTCTTTCAGCTATTGTTCATAGTCTTCTTGTCTTTTGAGTATGATTTCCTCTATTTCCTTTTGCGGTTTCAAGCATATTATCTCTTGTGCTTCGTCTATAATATCACTAGGTTCATCAGGAGTTTTTTCAGTAGATGCATCTAAGAGAGGCTCTATACCCCATTCATACTCATTCGAGTCAGTTTCTGAATCCTCTACTTGCATTCTTCATGTATATGTGACCGGAATATTTAGTGGTGCAAACAATTATTTAATGTCTTCCATCTCTTCTCACTTATCTTCTAGGATCTCTACTCCTTGTAGTGTTATTATTGATACAATTGGAACTTGATTACAAGATGCTTCTTCTCTCTTGATTGCCAATTCTTCTTTCTCTTTTTCATACTCATCTCGAGTTTGTTGAGTGTTTACTTCCTGTGATTTTGAAGGCAGTATCTTTTTCTTCCACTTAGATTGATGATGAGAAGTATGTTTTTGATTTGATGACTCCCCTAGATGGTATCCAAGTCCAACTTTATCATTTGTAGACTTAGTTTGTAGCTTAATAGGTTCAACAATTCCTTCTAGACACTTGCCCAAAGGATCGGTACCTGAATATCCCATATGTTGAATCATCTTATAGCTTGGACCATATTGTTAAGGGGAAATCTCACAGTGTTGTACTTTTCTTCTTTAAAGATCCATTTGAGAATATCCTCCTCTTCTATTTCATTTGCAAGGGAAGTAGAGGACTATACAAAAATACCGCCATAAATGACATTTGGAGTTGAAGTTTGTGGCTTCATAGCCTCAGATGGTTTTCCAGATCGTCTTGGAGGTGGAGGAAGAGACATTAGTGAAATTACAGGTTTTATCTTGTATCCATCCATGCTAGTACCTGTGATTTTCAATTTCTTTTCTAAGTCTTTCATCAAAGTTTCTGAAGTTTCAACTGCAGAGGTTGCTCTGTTATGAGGAACAAAGGTATCAGTACGCTGCTTCAATGTATTACAGGTATAGCTTGTATCAGCAGGATTACTGACTTCAACTCCATTATAAGGAAATTTCAAGCACTGATGATATGTAGATGGTACTATTTTCATTTCGTGAATCCATTGCCTGCCCAGCAAGATGTTGTAGGAAAGAGGAAGGTCAAGCACCTAAAAAATAACATCTCTTTCTACAAGTCCTATCCTGATCGATAATTGCACCAAACCTTTAAAGGTTCTCTCTTCTTTATCATAAGCTTTGATTGTTATTTTCTTTGCTGGATGAATGACATTTTCAAAAAATCCCAACTATATCAATAAATTGGAAGTACAAATATTCAACCTCGTGCTTCCATCTATCAAAACATGTTTGATTCGGTGTTTATGGATCATAGCTTCAATGTGTAATGGTTGGTTATGTGGGTGATTCAGTGAATTGTCATCTTCTCCGGAGAAGATAAGATAATGAGGCGAAGTCAGGTGACCCACCATAGATTGTAACTAATCTACATCTAAATCTTTAGGGACATTAGTAGTGAGAAAAACTTTGTCCAGGATCTCTTTATGAGCAGAAGAAATCTTAAGCATTTAAAAAATGGAGATTTGAGCAGTAGTACGTTTCAATTGTTTGACAATGTTGTAACCAGGAGAGGATGATGAAGCCAACTGCTTATATTTAGCTGTGATCATATCTGGTTCTCTGTTTGAAGAAGTCGGTAGGTTTGATGTTGTTTGATCAGGATTTAAGGAACTAGCTCCTTTGAGAGTAACCTTCTTTTGAGCGCAGGTCACAACATTTGCAGTTTGTGTTTTATTTTGTTTATCTTTGACTATGATCATATTGCAATATTTAGAGTGGGAAGATTCAATCATGTTGATCACATTGTCATTGTTGGCATAGGTGTAATTGACTTTGGTGCCTCCTTTAGATTTAGAGGATTCTCCTTGCTCATAAGCAAGCAAAGGACCTTTAAAGGCTTTATGATCAGCATTAGTCGCATGACTTCCAACAATAATTTTGCCAACATCAATAAGGTCTTGTATCTTGTGTTTGAGTTTCATGCAGTTGTTTGTTGTATGACCCTTGTTTCAATGATATTCATAGTATTCATTTTTCCTCCACCATTTGGGTTTAATTTCTTGATCTTATGGTTTAGAGTTGTCAAGCAATGTGATCGGTTTGTTTTCCAATAGAGTCTTAAGAGCGGACTCATATGATTCTTCCAAAGGAGTGAAATCACGTTTAGGCTTTGAAAGCCAAGGCTTCTCTTTAAACCACTATTTTGATTTCTTAGGAGGGTCTTCTGCCGCAGTTTGAGCTACTTTGAGGGATTGTGTGCTGCTAGCCAGATTAAATATTATGGGTTTTGATTTTGGTTTAACCGTATCCACCACTCCATCATTAGCAACATTTATGTTGTTATCTTTGTCGTATTTTCAGTATTATTTTTTTCTTTGGAACTAGAGCCTTGTTGTGTTTCTTTATAAAGTGATATATCTCCTTTCTTTATAAGCACATCTTCCATTTTGAGGGCACTATCTACCATTTTGTTGAATGAAGGGTACACTTGCATTTGGATATTGTATTTCAATTCAGGGATCAAGTTATTGACAAAGATGTCCATATTCTCAAAATTTGGGATAGGTCGTGAAGATCTAGAGAACAACTTTATCCAACGTTGAAGGAAAGTGAGAAAAGGTTATCATGTTTGTTGTTTGGTATTGCAAATCTTGATCATGGTGACTGGATGATGAATGTTATAGGAGTATTGTTGGAGAAACAATTTGACTAATTCCTCAAAAGACTTAATTCCCATAGGTAGGCTTGAAAACCATTCCATAGCTTGTCCTCCTAGACTCCTCGGGAAAAGGCGCATGAGATACGTTTGTTCGTGCATGAACTCCATACATACAAAATTCTCTGACATGGGCTTGAGGATCTGTGTTACTATCATATTTTGTCAAACTTAGGAATTTCCACTCTTGAAGGAAATGGAGGCATGTAAAGGCTTTTGTCAAATGGGAACGGGCTTATCATGTCCAAAGAATATTGCTTGGATGATTTATCCTTGTTTTTCATTTCTTTGATTTCAGTCTGTAACGCTTGCAATTGTTTGTTTACCAATGCTAGTGGCGTCTCTTCCTCTTTAGTGATAAGAGTTTCAATATTATAATCAGTTAGAAGTTTAGCGCCTTGTTTAGCTAGCTCTACGAAATGCTCTTCTTTTTCTCTAGCCATGATGATTTTTATCATTTTTCTGAAATCTTTATCATTTTGACAACTATTTATAACAACTTTTGTAGGTTCGGAAGCTTTAGACTCGCTGGATGATAAATCACTCTCATTAGCATGGGTGTTGATATTGTCATGGGTATCGTGTTTAGCAACTTCTCTTTCTTGCCTTTATCTAGTCATGGTGGGAGATAAGGGTTGATAAAAAATTGGTGTACTTGGCGACGAAGGTTTGTTAGAGACAGGGTCTTCTACAAAGAATAAATTATTCTGTAATGAAAAAGGACGATCCTTTACCTTTGGTAGCTTTCTTATTAGAACTTCTGGTTTGCATAGGCATTTATGACTGATGTGACCGAGAGCTAGATGTGATGCAGAAGTCAAGATCGAATTGAAGCTAGTTGTTCGTTTGGCGTAGTAATTAAGGAAAGTGACTAAGATTCAATCTGGTTTCAGGAACAATCTATCCTGTATAAGATATGATCTAAGTAAATTAGTTTGATTTAAGAGAAGTGACTAAGACTCGGTCTGGTTTCAGGAATGATCTATCTTGTATAAGACGTGATCTAAGTAAATTAATTTTGATAAGTAGTTGATTGAACTAGCTGAAAGATGATCGACAAAATCATGCAACACAACAATAGAGGTACACTACCAAGATTGTTTATTGTAATGTTCCCCAATAATTTAATACATTCCTAGTCTAAGTGAGACTAGAATAATTAATTATTTTATATTAGAGTTATATCAACTAATATAAAATAATTAATAAATTATTAAATATTCATTTTAATTATTTTATATTAGTATTTTCACCAACTAATATAAATTAATTAATAGTTAATTAAAACTTTATAATAAATTTTCGGTGAAGAAGTTATCTTTTCAGTTCCTACTGGATTCATACCCGTATCTTGTTCTATTTGAAGGAGAATGGGAAAGGAGTCGAGCATGTCTTTGGAAATTTGAAAGTGAGTTATCTGTAATCTTCTTTTCGTTAACAGATACATTTAAATTGTATTCCTTTCGACAGTTCGAATGTCCTATTGGAATTATTTAGTTCGCATTGTTTGAATTGCAGAGACGTTGGAAAATATTCCAAACAGAGATAAACAAAGGACAATCCAAGTTGAATGATAAAATTGTTTGTTGGCACAACTGATTAATGTTCCACACGAAAATGAAAACCCACGCTGGAATGAATGAACAGAAGGAACTTTAGCAACGAAGTCACAACAACATCTGTTGAGGACCAAAAGCAAAATTAGCAATGGATCTGGCACGAAAAGTATAGAGCGGAGTTCATATCCATATATCGGTGGCGTCAATTTTATTCGAAATAGGAGCGGTAATATTGTTAGTTCACGAAAATACACCATAGAAGCATGTATGATTTCATTCAGCGGAAGTTCTGGAACATATCAAAATATTCTATTGCCCTCACAATATTACATTTCGTTTGAGACCGGATTGGCTTGTAACGTGAATTTGTTCACATGCTCCATCGTATGAAGGGTGAGATCAAACGGACAATTCAAGTTCTGTGCGATTACATTGCCACAGGAAACCGAACTCCATTGTGCTCAATCTCAGGTGCATATTTTATTGTTCCAAGTATTACATGACGTGTTTCCACAGGAATGTTACTGGGAATGTGAATTAACAGAAATAAAAAAATATTGTTGGTCCGCAACAAATAATATTACAACTATTCTGGTTTGCGGTGAACTGTTTTATGAATGAATCATGAAATTCTTTAGTTTAGAATACAACAATAATGTGTAATAATTCCATTCTGGAATGTACTAATGGAAGATTAAATTTTTCTATTGCCCATTCTGTAACTATGTTGGAATCATTTCATTTGAATCAGAGAAATATTGCAAGCAGTCAAATACATTTGTTTAGGATTTTTACATTTATGCTTAGAATTATGATGACTGGATATACACTCACTGTAGACTGACTAGGCAAGTATAACAATTCTGGAAAAGTGTGCAAACAGACAAGTTTCTGGACTGACAAAATCATAAATTCGTACGACAGAGTATTTAGACCCAAACAATAATTTAGCAGGTCCCAGATGACACAGGAATTTCTCGTACGCGTTGTTGCATATACTCGCACGACAGTTTGATGCTCTCCAGACGATAATCTGACGAGGTTTATGATTACTCATACGACAGTTTACCTAAGGCCATACGACAATTCTGAAGACCAGGACGACAATTCTAACAGGACCGAATGACAAACTGACAGGATGAATTCAGACTCATATGACAACAGGTCTATAACCAGACGATAAAAGAGAAGACTCGTACAAAAGTATATGTATAGACAGACGATAATTCAGTAGACTCGTACGATGGAGTACTGGACAGAGACTAGTTTTGACCACTAAGTTTTTTTACGTTGTTGATTGTTTTCTCCAGTTTTAGTATTCTAGATTCGGTTTCAAAGATGAAAACATAGTAAACAAGCAAGATGTATAATGACTTCAAGCACAACATGCTAACCCTACGGAAGTTGGTTTAGAGAAGAAAACCTTTGCTTGCAGACTCAGGTACACACCCAATAGCTAATCAGAATATGGTCGTTTAGTCTCACGCAATGGATTCTCAATGTTGTATTAGCGGACTCCAAATGATAATGGGGGCACGAAATGGAAAGTATCTTGGGAGAGTCACTATCTCTCTTGCACAAAGATTATCCCTCTTTTGGAGGTGAATCAAGTAGCCTTTATCTCATAGTTTTTAGTCAGGAATTCCATTCAAAATTACCCCTTGAAGTCACGCAAGCATGATTGAGGCCTATAGCCCGACAAGGTACCGAAACAAGTTGTAGTCACGTAAACGTGATTGAGACCGCGAGGCCCTACAAAATGTCCGATATTAGAGATCTCAAAGAGAAAAATCAAATAATCCCATCCTCTGAGACTTTAATCACCAGAGGCCTATTTATTATAGTGAGTTGGAATACTTAGGTCCAGCTGTACTCACTTAGGTCATTCTCACAGGGTGATTACTTTTTTCCACTATGATAGGCTCGTTAAAGGTACACAAATCTCAAACTTAGAAAAAGCTTCGAAGGTCTAGATTTTTTATTATCTGTGCAGACAAGAGCATACTCTCTTACCTCTTAGATTTTTCTTAAAACACAAAAGACAAATTTGTTCATTAACCAGATAGCAATTTAAGTGCCTAAAAAATGAATTTAAAGAATACACCAAGTACCATTAGTACCATAAAAATTCAATAAAAAAACCCTAAAATCGCAATCTGTTTTAATACCAAAAACCAAAAAATCGTACAATAATTCTCACCCAGCCGTGCGATAATTCACAATAAACCATACGAGACCTGTAGATTGTCCTTCGGACATCTATGAAAACTCATACGAGTTTTTGCAGTAATTGTACGGAAAAAACAAAAATAAATAAAAAATGCGCTGATCTGTAAGGCTGAAAGATGAAGTCTTCTACCCCACGGTGGGTGCCAAAAATGTGTGTGTGAAAAGTGGATAAAGTCTGCAAGTTGTAAGACACAAACACTTCAATAAATTATTGCATGCATGGTTAGACATATATAATCATGAATATAAAAACCATAACAAATCGACCTATTGCCTTCTAAAAGATGCGAGTATAGACTTGCTCTCAAATTTGTCTAAGCAATACCAGTGACTAGACTACACCAAGACGAAGGATTTAATCTATATGAGCACAAGATTAAGCTAAATGGATGCAATATTAAGCTAGATGGATGAAAAGTAAGCTAGATGGATGAATAGTAAGCTAGATGAATTCAAGCAATCATGATTAAACTAAATATGCAAAAAGCTAAACTAAGATGCAATAATCTCAAAGTGCAATATTTTCAATGACTCTAGAGCAAACACTGCATAATAACAATAAATCTCCAGGGTGTCTTAATGAGAGATGGAGGCTGAATTTATAGAGACTCAAAAGAGAGACCAATGGTCAAGATCGATTAACAATGAGCAGTTGAGATTCCTCAAGAAAAAGCATAATTCAAGATAATTGAAATAATTGAGAGATCATATTAAGTTAATCTTGAAATATATTCCAAGTATAGCTTGATTGATTGCATTCAGATTATAAGTCTGAGTTTGCATTGGAGATAAAATTAGTTGATTCCATGCACTTTGAGATAAAAATAGTCAATTCCATGCACATTTCTTTAATTCACTCACGATTTTTTATTTAGAAAAAGTCTTTTCAATGCAATTGAACTTCTTTCCTCAAGAAAAACTTTGAGTTTTAATTTTAGAGAAAATGATTAATTCAATTTAGTTGCTTTTCTGAAATTTCTCAAGTTATCTCAATTTTTAAAAAAATAAAAAAAATCTTAAGTTTGATTTCTTCTCTCAATTTAATTATTTTCTTTTGTTTTCAATTTAACTCTTTCTTTTGCAGATTAATTCTTTTTTTGTGATTAATCTCTTTTTGTAAATTAATTCCTCTTTTTGTTTAAATTAATTCATTTTTTTGTGATTTAAATAACAAATTTATTTATTAATTAAATATGCTAGGATATCTAACTAAATAAATATGATAATTGATTAAAATGATTTACTTGGAATGATTAATTAATTAAATACATATTTAATTAATATAGAGTGATTTATTTGCCATGTAACATTAATGATTGAAGAATTAATTAATTAGGTGCTCAAGTTTGATTTAATTGACTTTGGTTAGGACCTTGGTGATGTTGTCGAGATTAGGGACCCATGATTTATGTGACCATTTTTAGGGTATTAGAAGTTCCCTTTACTGTCTTAATTAAAATAGTTTACCATTTAATGGCCATTACAACTAACAAACACTCAAACATTTAGTGACTGGGTATGGTTTAATTAACATTCAGAAATTATCAATGGCTTAGTTTTCAGGGTACAACTATGTCATATTTCCTTGGGACCGAAGGTTTAAATTGTTATTTCATTATTCCATGAAGTGGTATATTGAAGGCAGTGAAGCTATTGTGCTTGGCTATCATTGTATTCTTTTTAAATAATATTGCTATATTTTCTTAATGAAACAACAAGAATGTAATTCATAGTATTTTGTTCCTTTAAAGATTTCCAAAATAATATTCCTTTTATCAGCTGAATAATGGAGAAATTAAATCATATTTCATGCTTTTCTAGATAACTTAACTTACTTTTTGAGAATCTCAATTTTTGAAGGTAAAACTATGTATTACATTCTTTTCATATTAGCTAAGCTTTTCTCTTTAATTTCCATGCTCCAGTTCAATATTGAGTGCATGACCTGGTCTTAGCAGCAAAAGATATGAGTTGAAGTGTCTCTCTTTGTAGAAAATTTTCAAACCTCAATGCCTTTACCAGTTTTCACAAGTGCTCTTTACAGTAGCGCTACTTTCCCAAGTGTTTGCAGCTCACGTTGCAACAACCGCCAACTATATGCAATGTATGCTTCGCAGTAAGAAAGTTCAAGCTTTTTTTCTTTTTTTCTCCAAAATGATACCATCCAAAAACATGTAAGTGGTAATCAAGCTCTGCCAAAAAAAAAGAACTCCCTATATTCTCTGCAAGGAAATGGTTATGCTCATTTCAAATTAATTTCGCTCATCTCGATTTCATGCCATAATTCACGCCCAGCCACTAGGGTGGTTCAAGTATTTAAACTTAGGAGCGAATATTACCAATGTTTATGTGGGTTTTAGTTTAAACCCTACTCATTGAATATGAATGTCATGCGGTGCTAATATAAGCCTTATTCTCATGTATTTAAACATAATAACCGCCAACAATGGATTTGTACAAGACCATATTGAATTAATAAAGTAAGATTTAAAATTAATCTTTACTTGTAAGAGTACTAATATACATACATACATACACACATACATTTGCGCACACACACATATATATATATATATATATATATATACACGCATGTATATGTATATATATATATATATATATATATATATATATATATATATATATATATATGCATATGTATATGTATTATACATATACACACATATATGTATATATATAAAACAACTTGACTAAACTCATGGTTAGGGTTATAGATGGCATGAGTTCTCTTTCATTATCTCCCGACTTGATGATACTTCCCCTCCCTTCTCGGAGGACGGCGATCTCATGCACACACTTGGCCAATTCAAGTAGTTAGATTTCTCTATCATCGCATTATTTAATAACAAAAGTAAAACATCTCATATTTCATCATGTTTAATATCAAATCATCAACATATAAGTTGTGTTTCATCATTCCATCATACTGAGCACAAATAACATTGCATAAAAATAACATAAAAACATCTAGGACACAAGTGGCATCACATTAAATCTCATAAAAACATATAGGGCACAAGTGGGATGTAACATATCCTTCCCCTTGTGAATCATCATCCTCATGATTTAAAGTATCATTTAAAACAAACATGAAATTTAACATTGTTCAATCAACAATTTAAGGAAAAAATTCAACTATTGAAAATGTTAAACAAATGAGGGAATCTTTGATGGATCTCATTAAAATCTTCCCAAGTGGCACTGTCCTCAGAGTACTCATCCTACTGGACCTTGCACTAAGTGACCTCTCTATTACGTAAGCGATGCTTACGTACCTCGAGCACCCTGACTGGCTCAATCATGACCACCCTTGGGTCTTGTACCTACAAGGAGTTCCAATTAATCATGTGTGCAAAATAAGATATATACTTTTTTAAATAAGAAACTTGAAATACATCATGCAACCAAGCGAGAGTTGGTGGTAGAGCAATTTTATAAGCGACTAGGTTGATGATCTCAAGAACTTCAAATGGTCCTACATATTGTGGTGCCAATTTGGAAGACATTCCAAATTTAATGGCACTCTTGTTAGGTTTAACCTATAGAAGCACTTTCTCTCCTACTTCAAATTACCTAAGAGTTCACTTTTCATCTGCATAGCTTTTATGTCGATCATTAGCTTCTACTAACCTTTTTCTGATTAGCTTCACTTGCTCTTTCATTTTAGAGTTGCATTTTTGGACTAAGGGTTATCCTATCTTCTAGCTTATCCTAGCTGATAGGAGTTCTACACCTTTCGTATATTGCTTCGAAGGGTGTCATCTTAATGGATGATTGGTAGGAATTATTGTAGGTAAACTCAACCAAAGGAAGGTAATCTTCCCACTTGTACTACTGATACATGCAGTATATTCTCAATAGATCCTCCAACACCTGATTGACCCTTTCTACAGATCATCTGTTTCTGGATGATATGCGGAGCTGATATTCAATTGAGTCCCTAAGGTTGCAAACAAAGTTTGCCAAAATCTAGATGTCATACTGGCATCCCTATCTGAAATAATTTTCTTCGGTATCTCGTGTAACCTAAATATCTCTTGAACAAACTTGTAGGCAATGGTAGGTGCCCCATCTGTTAGGTTTCCTAGTATAAAGTGAGCTACTTTGGTTAATCTATCAACCACTACCAGAATGGCATTATGCTTATTCCTGGACATAAGCAATCCTTGGACAAAGTCCATGCTGATTATTTGTCATTTCTAGTCATGAACTGCATTAGGCTATAATAACCATGTTGGGTGTTGATGTTTGGCTTTAACCCACTGGCATTCAAAACAACTGGCCACAAACCTTGTGGCATCTTTTTTCATCCCTTTCCAGAAATATGAGGCTTAAGTGTTAGCGAGGAAATTTGGTAACTCCCGGATGTTCGGAGTAGGGTGTTGAGTGCACTTCTTTCCACACTAAACTCCTTAATTCTGAAGACTCGGGTATATAAATCCTGCCTTGGTATCTCAATAATTTGTTCGTTTCAATCTGGAAACCCTCGTATCTTGGATCCTAAGGGTTAAGTCGTAGGACCTCTTTTACCTGTTGATAATATTTATCCCCTTTAACTGTTGAAGGACACGGTTTCTAAAATCGATATGCATTATAGTAATGGCACTAATGTGGCGCTGACAGCTCAAGGCGTCTACCACTTGGTTTTCTTTTCCTTTGGTGTAGTTAATCTCAAAATCATAATCAAAGATTAATTCTAACCACCATCTTTGTCGTGCATTGATATTGGGTTGAGTGAAGATATATTTCAATCCCTGGTGATTAGATCGAAGCTCAAACAGTTTGCCTAGCAAATAGTGACGCCACATTTGCAAGGCATGAACTATTGTCATGAGCTCTAGATCATGAGGTGCATAATTTTTCTTGTAGTTTTTAAGCTTCCAAGATTCATCTGATATAACCTATATATTTTGTCCCTTAATGCATTAGTTACTACCATAAAATGACCTTCGGGATCTGGCACCTTTAGGATTGGCGTCATGGTCAACTTCTCCTTAAGAAGCTCAAAGGTTTCCTGACACTTTTTGGACCACTCAAACCTATTTCCCTTCCTTTGCAGTGATGTGATGGGATAAGCTATACGTGAAAAGTTCATTATGAACTTCCTGTAATATCTTGCTACACCCATGAAACTCCTTACTGCATGTACGTTTCTTGGAGTTGGCCTCTTGGAGATTGCTTTAATCTTTGTTGGATCTACTGTTATTCCCTTAGTTAAAATTATGTGCCCAAGATATTGTACTTCTTTCTAAAAGAAAGTACATTTAGATAGTTTCCCATAAAACTTGTTTTCTCAAAAGCGCTATAGAACAATATGCAGGTGATGCCAGTGTTCTTCCTCATTCTTGGAATATATCAATATGTCATGGACAAGAATACCAAGACAAACTTGTTAAGGCAATCATGGAATACACTATTCATTAAATTCATCAAAGCAATCGGGGCATTGGTAAGCCCAAACGGTAAGACAATGAACTCGTAATGCCATAACGAGTTTTGAAGGTTGTTTTGTGGATATCCTCATCTTTCAATCTCAACTGATGGTATCTTGAGTGCAGGTCAATCTTAAAGAATACCATTGCTCCATGCATTTGATCGAATAAATCATCAATGCGAGGCAAAGGATATTTATTTTGGATGATCAACTTATTTAACATCCTATAGTCGATGTAAAGACGAAGAGTTTTGTCTTTTTCCTTAACGAAGACCACTGGCGCCCCCATGGTGACACACTAGGTCATATCAAACCTTTACTTAGTAGCCTCTAAAGGTGTTCTTTTAACTCCATCAACTCAATTGTTGTCATGCAATAAGGAGCCTTAGATATTAGAGCAACCCCTAGCACTAATTCGATAGAGAAATTGAATATCCTTTTAGGTGGTAAATCGGGCAGTTCTTCTGGAAACACGTCTTGGTAGTCTTGAAGATAAGGATACTTTTCTTTAAAAGACTCTTTTGGTTTCCCATTACCACTAGTTTCTCCTTCATGATGATAATTGTTCTCAAACATCATCAAGTCATCTTGATATCTAACATCTTTGGAGTTACTGATTTCCTTCATTTTTATTGCAAACACTTGGCAACCTTTCCTCTTTCTCCGTCTTAATTACATGGTAGAAAGTTGTCGCAACCTGGCTTCTCATTGGATTCCTCACAAGAATACTTTATTACCAAAGTCATCTATACATTCAACTGTCTTGTCAAAGCAGTTGACCCTAGCCTTATGTTAACCTAACCATTTCATACTTAGGATGACGTCATAGGTACCTAAAGGTGCTACAAATAGGTCAACTTCAATGGTGAAGTTAGGAAAATCAACTCTTGCCCCAAATAGGCACTGCTCTACTTGAGCTCTCAACTGATTTGCATATTCAACATACCAAGGGTTGGCCATAAAGCCAATTCTTTTTTGGAAATTTACTAAGCAAATTGGGTAAGATAAAAAATTTAGTGGCTCTTGTATCTATAAGCATTGTAATGGGAATACCATAAAGTGTACCTAGGTTTTCTACTCGAGTAAACTAGTACTTTGAACTTGTTGGTTATCTACTATCGTGTGAATCCTCTATTGGAAAGCTATTTGCTGAGGTTGCAGAGGGTTCCTCTGTTGTTGCCCTCGTTGTTGTTTCATTGGACATTGGTTGGTATAGTGCTAGCCGCCACAAGTATAACATCCCCTTGGCGATCCTTTCTTTTTTACCTTATTGCTAATTCCCTCAATGTATTTCCTGGGTTTATTGAATCCCTTTTGATCCCCTCGATTATCTTGTTGACCTCCTTTGTAACCTTTAATGTTTTTATTACTCGACCCATATTTGTCCCCTTTCCTCTTAAAGGTTTGAAAAGGTTGTGACCAGTTACCCTTCTTTTTATTCCTGTCCCTTATTGAGTCATCCTTACGAAACTTTTGTTCTTGTCGGACAGCCTTCTCGTAGGCTTCGTCCATGGTCGAAGGAGTTAAGACATCCATCGAACCCTCTATGCAATTATTCAAGCCCATGATAAATTTCCTGATTCTATATTTCTCGTCCACTTGAAACTGAGGTATGTACTTCAGTAAGCAGGTGAATTTCTCCAAATAGGTGAATTTTCTAATTCTATATTTTTCATCCACTTGAAATTGAGGTACGTACTTCAGTAAGCAAGTGAATTTCTTCAAATAGGTGTGTACAAAGATTTCCCTCTGTCTCAAATTCTGGAAATCCATCAGTTTTTGTTTGAAGAACAGTTGAGGCAACCACCTTTGCCTAAAAATTTCTGCAAACCTATCCCATGTTATGCTGGCTAATTTTAAACCAAGTTTAGCTTTTTTGTTTTCCCACCAACTGGCAACCTCTCCAGTCAGCTAGTAAGCCCCCCATACAACCTTCATGTTTTTTGTGCAATCTTGGATTTCAAAGTATTTATCCATACCAGTAAGCCATGCCTTTGTGGTGTCTCCTCCCTCTGATCTATCATATTGTGAAGGCTTTACCTTTTTCATATCATCAGATATGGCTCCCACTATTTGTTTATCTTTTCAGTTCTAGTTCTAGGATTGAGTTCCCCGAAACTCACTCTAATGAGTGTGTTCTTGTTCGGTATTCTTGTCTCTAGACTGAGACTCATATTCTTCATTGTGGGTTTCTGTGTGACCACCTCCCCTTTGCTCCAACACTCGGAGCCTATTATGTGTGTCTTCCACCATGTGGATAAGCCTATCTAACTTGGCGATTAGAGTCTCTAGGGCTCGGGATTCTCCTTCGCCCTCTTGGTTTTGAGTCATCCTAATGTTTCTTGATAAAACTGTTGTTTCTAGTAATACTTAATTTTTGTTTAGATATCTAAGTTCATCATTTAAAAGGATGAAATTGAAACATAAATTTTACACACATCCAAAATTGATATTTTATCAATACTGAGCTCATCAATTTATTTTTTAATATGTACAATGCAAAGCTTCATCTAAGAGCTACTATTAGAAGCATTCAAGGGCTCTTCTTGCCCTTCAAATTCAGAGAAAGGTACTAATTGGAAACCCGGAGTGAGTACCCGAGTTTCTTTTGAGTCTACGGGCTCAGGTTTGATTACAGTAGTGTTAGGTGTTTTGTTGTCAAGTTTGGGTGCCTTGTTTGCCGAGATTTTAGTTCTCACTACTACCCTCCTAGCAGCAATCTAGGGTTGTCTTTCTTTTTTTAATCTCTTTAGGGTGTCTGCTAGGGTTTCATCATCAGATGACATTGAGCAGCATGAATAATCATGCTTGAGATTAATTACTCTTCGTAGCTGAGAGTAGACTGGATCACAAGCTCGTTTTCGTTTCGTAGTACAAATCCACATCCTGGTACAATACCAAAATGTTTCTTTTCGGTTATCTACCCTAAATTGTAGTGGTGAGCCCTAGGTTCAGTGTCGAACCTGGTAGCTCTAGTACCATATGTAACATACACTATCTATGCAAATTAAAAATTACAACTTTGAAACAGAATAGGAAAAAGAAAACTTGCAAGTTTTTATTTATTTATTTACAACATTGAACTGATTCAAAAATTTGAAATGAAACAACTTGATCTATTCTACAAGATAAACTCTTACACAAATGAAAATTCTAACATTTCAATTAAAAAGAGTAGAGAGGTTCTGAGATTACATTTTTCCTAATGCACATTCTGGTCTTTTACATAACTTTACCAATGATTTGGAGGAGGGAAAGTATCATCGGGGCCCTTTTCCGCCCACCCATGGACTTAGTAGTCCCTCGTGCCATTTCCAATTGGAAATGCCCGACCCTTCACAAGGAGGTAACAAGAAGTTGAACTCATGCCATCTAAGACTGGTGTATAATCCTACACATTTCCCTAGTCGGTCATACACTATAGGCTACCCCTAACTAGTAGGACCTCTGACTGGGTTGTATAATTGGATTAATGAACTGGCTGACGCTCAAAGATAGAGGCATCACCTTGGCCAAGGTTTTTACAAAGTTGCAATCACACTAATGCATGAAGTCAAAGTTCATCACCCTTCTCAGCTTAACTAAACCCTTTAAGGATTCCAAGACATCAAGTCAGTCCTTATACTAACTGCACACTAACTCTAAAAGGCTCACTGTCTATCAATATATTTTTAACTTGAGAACCTCATGCTGGTCAACGAGGTTCTCGGGGTGACATTAACAATAGCAATGTAATTCTCTAATTAATGTTTTTTTTCGCTTAGAGAAACATAGAGGTCATTCTTGAACCCTTGAGTTGCAATTGCCCTCCCAAGAGAACAAGAACAAATTACAAGGAACGTGGAGACACATGAATGATATAGGAATGTAAAGTTATTGTCACCTAATTACAACTCCCTCAACTTATTTGGGTACTTATATTCTAGTTTCTTCCTAGGTCGCAATCATTGACAATGCCCTAGCCAAGCATGAGGATATGTACCACCTCCTTAAGGCCAATTTTATGTTGACATAAAATTATATGAAACCATAAGTGTATCAACATCAAACAAAGTGTACCCTTGCAATTGGTGATTGGGTATTTGTATATATATCCCTATAAACATATGTCATTGTAGGATAAATAAGGTCATTATTTGGGTCCAAAATTTTATCCAATACTTGATGTTGAGGTGACCATATAAAGTTGTCGGTCCTATCCTATTCTAAGATTCACCTAATTTTTCATGTGTCTTGCCTCAAGATAATGATCAGGACTATTGTTCAAATCCTAATGAAGCTACCAACATTAGATGAGGAGGTAACTATATTTTATAACCTAAGGTAATACTTGACAAACACACCAAGCACCTTTGCAACTCATTCTATTAATTTGTTTTTCAATCCAATAGAAACATTTAAACTTAAAGATGCCACATGTGAACCAGCGAAAATTTTCTCCAAGTTTCTTCATTTCAAACTTTTAAGGACAAATATTTTTGAAGGGGAAGGCCATATTATTAACCCCATTCTACTATGTTGCAACAAGTATTAGTTAGGTGCATGTGTTTTTTTGTCGTTGTAGGTAATATTAAATGAAATTGTGGATGCATATGCTTTGTAAGTCATCTCAGTCATTAGTTAGACTAAAGTAATTATGTGACATGGATGGGATGGTAATAGTAGTCTTTAACAAAACTCTATATATTGTAGTGACTTTCCAAGTGGAATGTAGATTTGATATTTGTGATTGGAGAGTAAGCTCTATTGGAAGGTTGCCCCCTTGAAATGATGCTTCAGAGATAAGAAAAGTATTTTGTTCGTCTATTTTATCAATTTCTATGAGTAGTGTCTTATTCTTCTTATAGATTCATAACATTTACATTCTACATAATTTGGTGTTTGCATATAATTCATATGCACTCTACTCAAACATCATTTGATTCAATGGTCCAATAGTCAATAACAATTTTATGATTCATCCACATTACAAAAAGTAAATATTTGTTCTATTTCATTGATCAAAATAGTTCTTTGATTGTTGAATTGAATGATATTTAAGAATGTCTACTTTTATAACTTGTCTTTGTTCATCTAAATCTAGGCTCGTGTTTGGATTCTCATTTAATCTTACAATTTATTCCAATTAAAATTAGTCTTTAAAACTTTGATCTAACATATAAATTTGTTTATTTTTTGGGTTATCTTAGAGGCGTCCCAATAATTAGACAATTCATAAATTATACATAAAATATAATGTTAATTTTTTTTAACGATAAATAATATTAAGATTTAAAAATAAATGATATCATTTACCAACTTTCATACAAAAAAAACTTCTTAAATATTGCATATTAATATATAAACAACTCCCAATTAAGCCAAAATACTACCTGTGTCATCGTGAATTAGCAACGTTAATCGCTCTTGGCATGTAAACAACGGAGCTAAATGGGTCTCAGATTTTTTTTTCTGATATTGACAATGAATTTGACAAAAATGAACTACATAGCCTCGTTGCATACTGTAGTCACACAAATTTGTCCAGCTTAATTAAATAAATATTCGCTATTTATTTGATTAAAAATCCACTAGCCATCAGTTAATTAAATAAATATTTAATTAATTCATCTCCAAACATTCTTCTATTAATTAAATAAATTATTCAATTTATTTTAATTAATTCATTAAATCAAATTCCAATCAATTAAATAAATAAAATCTATTTATTTAATTAAATCCCCTTTTCCTCTTTTAAATAAATTAAATAAAACATTTATTTAAATCATTATCCCCACCCCACTTGCATTTTCCTACAAATGCAACTTGCACACAATTATTGAAATAAATGAATTTTTATTTTAATAAAATCCTATTTTCCCTCCCCCACCAAATCCACTTGCAAAATCTAATCCCCTTCTAGATTCTTCTAAACCCTTCCTAATTAGCCTAATCCATCCCCTAATTATTGTCACATTCCTAAGCAAAATGGAGTCACTTCTCAAAGACTCCAAAGTCTTTGAAAAACATTTAATGCTTTGTGTGTTCAACAAATTAACCCCCAAAGTCTTCCAAGACTACTAATGGCTCTTACATGACCATTTATGGCTCTTACATAACCATTTATGGTTATTTCAAACTTGTCCCCCCAAACATTTATTGTTTTGACCATATTCATCCATTTCACATTTGCACAAGAGTTTATCCATTGGTTAAAAGCTTTATTCTTTGAATAAAGAGTTTATTCATTCAACCAACCTTGACTTTAACTCCCAAGGTCATATCAAGCATTTAATGCTTATTTCCTCTCCTCTCAACCTATCTCACATTGACACTTGTCATCCTGGGATTGGGTTGAAAGCCCTCACATGGATTTGAAATCATTCAATCCTGACCCTTGTTGAGATTGCTCAATCTCAACCATCCATTGCTCCTTTTTTCCTATAAATAGAGCCCATTTCTTCATAAACCAGATCTTGAAAACTTGTATGCATTTGAGCTATAGGCATTTTAAGAGAGCATTTTAGCATAATTAACTCATATATTGTCATTTTGGATAAAATCAATCATTTTAGTATCAATAGCTTAATATTTGCTTCTTTATTTACATTTAGAGCAACATTTCAATCTCAATCCTCCATAAGCATCCATAGTGCAAAAAGCTGCTGAGAGCTACACTATTTTGAAACTTGGAGAGGAGAGGAACAAGGGAGAAGGAGCTAAGAGCATGCTAAGAGGCATTTGGAGATGCCTCATTATCTTTGTTTCATTAGTTAGAGATATTAGCATGATTTTAGTGTCTCTCTTGATATGCCTGTTTAGATTAGTTTTTTATTGACTAACTCTAACAGTTTCTTGTCTTGTGTGTGGTTTATCTTAGACTAACCTTGTCCATTTAGCAGGGCATCACATACAATATTAAAGTTTTGCCTATAACTAACTTTTGCAGTTCAGTCTGTGCAGGTGATAGACACTGTGGAGAATGCTTGGAGATCGCAAACATAAAGGAGATTAAGAAGGTTTATTTACCGTTAAATCTGGTGAGGCTTTGGTTTTTACCCCATCCTAGTGCTCCTCAATAATCTCTGAAGAGTTATCAAGAAATTGAGGCCTCCCATAATAGAGGATGTTCAAATAGGAGCGCAACATAATTGTTCATGTCTTGTGAATAGATTCGAGGTGCTTTTCTATTACATGGCATATTTTGATCTGCTGGATGTTAACAAAAATGATGTGTTGTGCAGGGCTCAAACAAAAGGGCTTCAACTTTCAAGCTACGTATCTATCAAGATGAGGATGGAGCCCAATGGACATGCCATAATCGTGAGGTGGAAAGGAACATTATTATTTTCACTCTCGCCATCAAATGGTATCAAATAAATGTTCATGGCTGCTACTGAAACAAATCTATGCATATTTTTCCTATGGCTAAAGGTTTTTTTTTGTTAAATTTGAGGATGCTAATGAAAGAAGAAAAATCCATTTTTTTCAATGAGAAATATAATATGCTGCTATTGGCCACACCTTGGTACTCTGATTTTAACCCCCTTTCAGAGACATTCAACAAAATTCAGATCTGGGTTAGGCTTCCTTACCTTCCTCTATACTTGTGGTTTGATTCTCTATTTGAGGATATTGGTGATGCTATCAGGAGCTTCATTATGGTGGATAATGAATCCTATGGGCTTTATCATATTACGTTTGCCCGCATTCTGGTTGAGCTAGATGTTTCTAAGGGTCTGCGTGCAAAAATTGTTATTAACTCCTCTTTTGGCAATTGAGTCCAAACCTTGGATTATGAGGGTATTCCATTTCGGTGTTGTAGATGTTACAAAATTGGTCATGCGGCAGGGAATTGTGGGATTGAGAAGAAAAATTCTTTGGCTTCTTGGTGGTTGGGGGGCTCTCACTAGCATTATACGGTTAGGAAATCTCTTATTGATGTTGGGGCTTCTACTTTGGCTAGATCAGACTCTTTAGTGACTTTGAAAGATTCTTCAGTTGCCACTAATGTTGTTGTGATATCGAATGTTGTTGTCCCCTCTACTGAAAATGGGTTGTTGCTTCTTACCCCGCAGGTTTCTTCATGCGTTGATACAACTTTTGCCCCTCCTGTTAGTGGCGATCTTATGTCTGCGATGGTGGTACCTCTTACCTCGCTGACTACTTCAAAGGGTGTTGGCGCAAATTTTGTTGGTTGTGACTCTATGCCCACGACGGTTGCTACTCCCTCTTTTGGCACCCTTTTTTCCACTCCGGAAAGATCGGCACTAGACCCTTTAGATTGGTCTGTTGCGGCAACTAAAGTTGAAGATGGTTGGTTTATTGTTAAGGGAAAGCATTCAAAGATGTCCAAGCCCTCTTTTGATATGACTCTTCATTCCCACAAGGCCAAATGAGGGCCTTTGTAGTTCATTGATTTGGTTGGTTTTACTGGCCTTGTTGTCTTTTGGGGCAGTACCTGTCTTTGTTTTTGGTTGATCTATCTAGCCGAGCTTTCAAGCTTTATCTTTCTTTTAATTTGATGTAAAGGGTTTCGGGGCCCCTTCAAAACCTATTTTCATTTAATCAAAAATAAATCTGTGCATATTGCAAATATCTAATCGACTCAAGATATTAAAACCACTTTTGTATGATCTAAAGACAAAGTCGAAATCATTTATTTATTTACTAACTTGGTAATGAGAAATTTGCTTAATTAAAGATGCCCCTATAGGAGTAGGATGTTGAAGGTCATGAGTACTTTTATTTGGTATTAATATTACACATTGTGGCATGTAACTTATTTGGATTTTGGTTAGATTAGTAGATAACCATTTTAACCATTTGTACGAAGCAGAAGCAATCATACTATCATTTCAGTGATAATATTTAATATTTTGAGTTTGGATTGCAGGTTTTTTACTTTTAATAAAAAAAAAATTTTTTAGTGACTGCTCTTGTTACATTTTTCCATTTTTAAATTACGTGGAACACAAAATAATCAAATAATACTTACTGCATTTTTTTAATTATTTATTTAAAATAAGTGTTTTTGTTATTTAACATATATGTTTTGTTATTTTTCATTTATTTTTCTTATTATATATAAATTCTACAAATATCTAAAAGATTTTGTTATTTTTTTTTAATTTCATTTGAGTTTCATTTAATTGTATAAGATAATAAATGTCTTATGGTTATAAAAATTAAAAGTAACATGTTATTAACAATAATATTAAATATATTTATCTAGCTATTCATACAAACCAATTCATGTTAGTTCTTATTCTAATTGTGTTCTTCCAAATACATTTACCAATGTAAATATAATAAATTTATTGGTAAAAAGCATTGTCATGTAGTGAAATATTTTATTTCTATCTTGAGGTTTAATTAATTTCAAGACTCATCTATACATTTGATTGATGTATGGTTTTCAAAATGTCTTCCATCAATTGTTGGATCTTATGTCTATTTTAAATCAATCAATTTTTCTATTCTTATAGAAAAAACTCAACTACTTTATATGAAGGGGGACATTCTAAGAAAGTTGGCAATGATATCTAGATAATCAACTTGAAAATTATTTATTCATATCTAGGTACAATATTTGTAGAGTTTATCCCATATGAAAGAAAAATAAATGCAAAACTAAAACATGTCAATTTGTGCATTACTAGTAAAGATCATTTTTCATGGTTTTACTAAAAGAAATGTGTGGCTTAAATAATAATTAAAAAGTTAGGAAGATAGAAGGGTTTCTTTATATTCAAGTTGATATAGATATTCAACTCAATTTTATGACATAAATAGTATGTAATCAGATTTACATTATGATAAATCATAATGATATTCTATGATTTTATTTGATAACAAAAAATTAAAAGAAAATTTTAATTGTATCCCAACTATACATAGAGCTAATTGTAACACATTATAATGGAAACTTAGAATTGTTAGTATTGATATATGCAAGAAAATTTGTAGTATTATTTATATAACAATATTAATTGATCCATTGCCATAATCTACCAAACAACTACTATAGATTAAAACATGCAAAGAGAAATTGGTTTCAAGTTCATTTAAGAGATTTTATTCAAGTGTAGGCACTTATAATTTGTCTATCAATATTTTTTTAATGTTGAAAATTGATATTTCAAAAGTAGCAACATTAGTCTTACATGTGGAAGTAGTAATAGTAGGCATGTGTGGAAGGTTAATATTATTGTTAAATTTATTGCCATTTCTTTTGTTATTATTGTTAGGGTCTAGTAATGGAAGAAAATTGTAAATTATTTGATCTATAGCTATATAGCAATTATTTGTACAAATAATTTTCATTTTGAAAAATAGTAGATTTGGTAATTATAGGTCAAAAATCATTTGATTTGCCTAATATCACATGTGAGTCTTTGCAAATTAGATTTAGTATGGATTACCTCAAGGACAAGCAATATGTGTGGGAATGAATAAAATTGATGAGATGAACTAAATTCTACCAAAAATACACCTTTCAAAATAAGACCAAACTAGTCTTATAACACCTTATTACTCAAATATGACTTATAACTCCTAAACAAAAAAAAAACCTGTATACAAACTACCAAGAACAAGATGTTGTATAACTTAAAACCTTAAAACCCTTTTATACTAAACCCTTTTATCTTATATATTTTGCATTTAAATCACCATATTAAGCTCAATTTAAGTGGGTGTCACATACTAACTGCTAAGCATATGGAAACAATCAATCTTCCAAAAAAAAAACAAGTTGCTTGTTATTAGTTGGATCACAACAAACCATATAAAATATGAATATTAAATTGGTGTGATTAAAAAAGATCCATATGTACTCTCGATCAGATCTAATGATGTCACCCAAACCCTTCTCCAAACACTACTTCAAGTTATAAAAGGCAATTGACTTCCTTCTTCTCAAAAGGCATAATCTCTTTTCATTTTATAAATGGTAGATGTTTAATTCTAATGGAGGATTTATAATGAAGATGTATCAATATAATAGAATTAATTTTTTACTCTACCTTAGATTTAACACACTCATCTTTAGGTTGGGGGCCTAGTTTGACTGGTGAGAGCTTCATTTGGTAGGCATGAGGTCCAATTTACCCCTAGCCCATGTGGTATCAGAGAACATGTCATATACCAATGCTAGTGGTCACATTAAATTTTTTACCAAGCGCGCTGTAATTTATAGGGGGCTACTCAATTCCTATAGTCTAAAAAACACACATTGCCCATACTTTTACCACATACACATCCTTTCCAAACTTTATAGGTAAAATTTGTGTATAAACTGAAATAATTTACTTCATACATCACTAAAAACAAACTTTTTCATACAAATTCAAGCAAAGATAAATAAGATTGGGATTATGAACTCAATTCCTTGTTTCACTATAAAGTACATATTTTTAGGCATTGAATTACTTCACAAGTATTCACACAACATTTATTCTCTATCACCTTAGGAAAATTTCCTCTAATGATAACGATAACAACAACAATCGCAACACCTTCTAGTAATATTCACAACACCTCCATAAAAATACACAACATATACAACCAATATTAATGCCCCCTACAAAGTTCCATGCAATCTTTTTATAGGCACACATTTCCTCATCATTACTCAAGCATAAAGATATTAAAGTCCTCTAATACCACTTGAAAACTCGAAAATCAAATCACTATAACTTGCAAATGAATATAAAATAGTACATTAATTATAATTAAATTCATTGAGATTATACAACTTGATATTCCACATTGCATTGCAATGTCTTTTTAAAGCCTTAGTTTTCTGTGAACCAACCAATCTTTAAAAAAAGGAAAAAAATTCACTAATAAATAACCATTAACTAACATCTATATTAAACTATTTCATAATTTAATATTCTAACAAATGTAGTAAGATCTAATAAATTAGAACTATATTGCTGGTTTTGGTCATAGTAAAACTATTGAATGAAGGAAAACAACATGAAAATGAGCATTGACTAAGGAAATTTTCAACACTAGTATTCCTATAATAGATTATAAAATTAGAAAATTTAGGTGGAAATGATAAATATATATTAGGATCGATACTACAACTTGCTAAATTAAATATTTCTACAGGAATTTTAGTTGTAATGTTGATGTTAAGATCTATATGAACAAATAAAAGTAACTACAACTCAACAAAATAACCTCTAAGAAAGTAAACACTCCTTTGTGCTAAATCTACTAAAATTGTACATGTATAAATAGAAACTGCATCATTCATCATATTGGTGGGCTAAGCCAAATTCTAAGCTGGATCCAAAGTAGATAAGGGTAGAATAGGTTGCTTACAAATTTTGTATGAATTTGAATCGAAGTAGTCAAAATTTGTCATTGCACCAATGCTTATCATGGTTCATCAATCCTATGATAATTATAAGTGTCCAATTTTATTTTATCAAATGTTCCAAGACATTGATGTATCTAGGAATATTGTAATCCCTAATTTCTATTACATATTGACCCCATGAAAATCACATAAAATGTATATATCTCCTCATCTTTGTATAATTATTAAATTTATTAAGAATAATATCTACATATTGATTTCCTCATTCACTTTCACCTAAGTCTTAAGATTTTAGTTATTTAATAATTTTTTGTCCATTTACTTCCTATCATCTCTAGTCAAAGACCATAATTTGAGTAGGATATATTTTACCAAGATAATCTACAATAAGTAGTGAACTAAAATAAATTATATGTGGATTGCTATAGAACAAAGAGAATATTTTACGTTAGAGACATGGACATTTGAGTGGTAGCAACCCTACAAATAATCCTCATTTAAGACAAGTGGAAAGAAAAATCAAACATGATTTTGTAATGTGGAAAAATATTTCCTAGAGTTTCCGCCCAAGAAATGGAAGCCGCTAGATTTTTCACTTAGGGACATTACATTCAAAAGAGGATGAATAATTCACTAGATCTAGTCATGAATCAGATCAACACTAAATGCTAAGTGAATTTGGATTGAATGTGTGTTCCTCTTTTGTAAGTTGAAGTGCTAAAATTAGGTAAATGCTGAAAATGGAGGTAAAAAGCATGAAAACAGTGAGCTACGGATGTGGGATTTTCGCACGCTCCTGGATCTAAGTAATGTAAGTTGAATTAGCTCCTTGAAGTTTCCCAAAAAGTGCCAGGACCGTGGCGCATCACATCGGTCCTCTGAACTTTTTGCACACCAAAGGGGGATGATTTATCCCTGTGAATAAAGCTTAATCTGAAGAGTATAGCTCCATACTTGTTTCCTTCTCTCATAAAGAAGAGAAAAGGGGTTGGGAATAAGGGTTTGCCTAAGTCAAACCCCAATTTGGAATCAACCTTGAATGAAACATTGAAAATACTTGAAATAAATGATGGAAAGGTATACCTTAGATCTACAATGATTGATAATGATGCTTTGATTCTGTTGTATGAAATGGCATGAACATGACAAAACCCTAACACACACATGCTTGTAAATGAATGATGTAAATTTGTTCCACAATGGTTGAATTAAAATGGTTGATGCAGACATGATGAATGCTTGAGAAAAATTCTCATAATCTGCACTTTCACTTCACAAGAGGCTCCTTCAATTGCTTGTTGATGGAAGTTGGATTGTCGAATCGAATCCTTCAAATGAGGAAGGGAAAAGTTGTATGTATGAAACCCTAACATTGTTTTTGATCATAGGCCAACCTAGAAATGATATATTTTCACACCAAGTCAGGTTTGAACATTACAATATCGCCAAATCATGATCCCAAAATTTGGGGAGAAAAAGTAGGGACTAATGTGATTCACATCAGTCCGAACAACTTTTTTCCAAATTTTTAGGGATGCAAGGTATTGTGATTATAAGGTAATTAACATGTGGGTGTGATGATTAAAGATGTCTAGATATGCGAAATCGGGCCTTGAAGATCAAAATAGGACATAATCAGGGATTTTGATGAATTAATTAATTGAAGGAATAAAAAGGGGCACACTTATGGTAGGACCAATTTTATGATGTGTGGAATGATAAAATAAGACTTCAGATTTAATTAAATGCTTAAAAGGGTCCTAAAATAATGCTCCCAACTATCCACTTATGCCTCTTGTACCCAAATGAGAGAGGAAGGCCTCCTTATGCACTTGCCCGTCATCAATCATGTTAATTTTTTGACATAGGCCGACACGGGGATAGGTTTCTTGCCCAAAATTTGGATTGGGAAAAGGGTTCAAAATGGGCCCCAATTAGGAAGGACCATGGCGTGGGACCAAGGCGCCACACCCTAGTCCTACACCATAATTGGGCCAAGATTGAGGGGTCTAGCAAGATAAAATGATATAATATGGTCATTATTGCATGGTGGGGGCATACATAGGTTTTTTTCAAGTGTGGAGATGAAAGCACTAAGGTGAGAGCCCTAAACATGGTCCAAATTGTAAGGGGGTGCAATTTAGAATGCTACAGATTTATACAGATCTATATGAAAAATGTAGATTAATATAATGTGGTGTTTAGGGGTTGAGCATTAGTTCCTCATGCCAATAATTCTCTCAAGGTTGTTGCATGTCTTGTCTATATCCTTGCACGCCTCTCTAGTATAGTTATGTGCACATGTGAGAACAATGTATGTGATTGATATAAAGGAAAATGTTGCCTAATAGGTAGGAGCATCTTCTTAGGCATACATCTCTAGTATTCATGTTTTTAAATGTCATTTTTGACCTCCATGTGGATGGTGTTAAGATGTCTAATTTTTTTGGTAGATGAGTACTTCCAAGGGGACCAATTCCATATAATCAAAGTTTTAAACACCTAGAGGGCTAACATAATATTATATCCTACAAAAAAAGTGCATAAATCACTTAAAGGGTTACATTATAATTTAGATGTGATCCATGAATATCGATTTTGGAATGTGACTGCAAGATTATTTTGAGGCTCCCAATATCTTTTTCAAAATTTGGATGTTCTTTTTCTTTTGTACCACTTTTACCTACATAAGTTTAATGTAGATAGATCCATATTTTTATATTCACATCCCTTCCCAATAAGATGTTTGTCATTGTCTACTTAAGGAGGGGCATTTGATTATGGGCACAAGCCTTGAGTGATTCATAAATTTTCTTCATTTTCTAAATTTGATTTCTTGAATGGAGGTAGAGTCTCAATAGGAAGCTTGGTATTATTATTTTTAGTGCAATATATAGGTGAAGGAGATTGGGGCACCCCAAATAACCATCCATTATGTAATGTTGTGGGAGGGAATCTATCCACCTTGTTGCATAATCACAAGCTTTGAGCCTAGAGGCAAAATTTAAAAGCATGGATTGGGTCATATGACAAGAGGTCCTAAATCAAAAATAGGACATGATTTTCCCTCTGGAGTGCATAGGTTGAACTTGTTGTGAGTAGAACATCCCACACCCATTACATTATCTAAAGAAACATAAGTAATGAAGCTTTTAGGAGGGTTTCTTCAACAATGATATGGACAAAAGGATTTTCAAAGGCCTCGAGCATAAAAAGATTTAGTAACAAGGAAATTTTCTACATCACGGTGATTGAACACATGATACAAATTGATGTCTCAAAGATGAAAACTAGTACATATTTTAAAACCCTAACTAAAAAAATATTTTTAGAAATGTTCATATGCTTTATTTGAGGATAAAATCCTACAAATAAACTAATGATCAAAGGATGCAAATTGTTATAGATGATGTGTGGTAAAGGAAAAAACCACTTTGGTTAGAGGGCTATATCTATAGAGATTCTTTAAGAATATATTATAGTAACACCTATTAGGAGGATGAGCTTGATTAATATGTAAAGGGCCACAAATAGTAAATGGACCATAATCCATAAAAAGCCACTATAACAATGCTTATAATAGTTTCAATATTTATGTGAATGTAAGAAAGGTTGTGCATATACTTTGTGCTTACAACTTAATTCAAAATAGGCATTGATGAATGCAAATCAGTATTTATGATCTAGGTTGATAAGGTATTATCAATGTTTTGAAATGTGTAGTTTATTTACCTTGTTATCTTGAATTCTAGTTTTATGGTTTTGGATATCATGGGAATGAAATAGAAAATTTTGGGTTTATAAGGCTTATAATATATTGAGAACCCTAAATTATTTCTCCTAAATATTTTTTTTTAAAAAGATCCTTTAATTTATAGATGTTGTAAATTTAATGTGAGGTCATTACAAATATTTATTTATAGCTTGAAACATAAACCCAAGTTTAATTACTAGTAATTCTCATTTGGGATATTGCATGTTTAAAATCAATAAAATAATTGAATTAATAAGCTTATTGATAATAAAAATTGAATAACCAATGACATCTAATATAGAGTTTGGCTAAAATTTCTTAACAAAATCATGTTAAAGTCCAACATCACACAACTACATTATTTTGCTTCTCACTGTTAATGATCTAAATGATGAAAAATATTATAAAACATGAATCTTACATTTTCAAAAAGTGAAAGGCTAAAATTATTAATTGAGTTGAAAAATACTTTCAAACTAATTAAGTGTAATTTTTAGGCTCAATCAAACAAGTTTCTTTCATAAGATTGAATGTGTTTCAATGAGAAGTATATTAATATAGGTCAAGGAAAGAAATAGAAGAAATTACAAAAAAATCATAAAACAAAAAAAAAACAAGTCAATGATGATTTTATTATTAAGTTTTTATCTTATAAATTAAATTGAGATAAAAAAATTGTTTTTTGAAATTTTGAATGAGAGATATGAATTTGAAATATTAACATCTTGTACTACCTATTTATTAACATATTATAATAGACTCATAAATAATGATTTTCTTTCTATAAGAATTAGAAATTAGAAATTTATGATGTGATCAAATTTGTCAACAATTTGAAATAAAAATTGTTTACAAAAAGTTTGAAGTTAATTTATGTTAAATAATTAATTAAACAATATTAGTTACTTTTAAAAAATTAAGTTACCAAATATTTATATATAATATATTTTCCAATTTAATTCATCATAATTAAAAACTATGTTTATAATAATATATGTTTTTTATTTTATTCAATTATAAAAATTACATATAATTTAGAAAATATAATTGTTTACAACTCTAATTTCAATGAAATATTTTAATTATAAAAAACCAACATTCACCAGTTAATATCGATTAAGATTGTTATTGCTAACTTTATAATCAACTACAATTACATATTTATTCATTTTAATATAACGCATGATAGCAAAGTGTTAAAAAAGAATTATAACATATAAACGAAACATTAAACGTAGATTTGGAGATGCATTTTCAGCGATAATGGTACTACTCATTTTTTATCAAACATTTTATGGATTGAGGTGCATTTAAAGGGTTCCGTTTTGAAGTATGCAGAGATTTGTTTCAGTAGCAGCCATGAACATTTGTTTGATACCATTTGATGGCGAGAGTGAAAATAATAATGTTCCTTTCCACCTCACGATTATGGCATGTCCATTGGGCTCCATCCTCGTCTGGATAGATACGTAGCTTGAAAGCTGAAGCCCTTTTGTTTGAGCCCTGCACAACACATCATTTTTGGTAACATCCAGCAGATCAAAATATGCCATGTAATAGAAGACGGAACTGGAAACGGAAGGTTAACTGGACCCACACCAGCCACCTAAGCGGGTCAACGCTTAGAGTGTGCTGGTTAAGCCAGGCCCACACTGAAGCAAAAATGGATTTTTTTATACTCATGACATGTGGGAGTGTCTGAGACAAACATGGCCACTCCCACTGACTTCAGTTATATTAAAAATAGACAATCTTGCAGTATTTGAACGCATCCCATATTCGATCAATTACTTTTACTTTGCTTGGAAGGAGAGTTGCAGCAAGGTAATTTTCTCAACAAGCAGCTCTATTTTGTACTAATATCTAGTTGAACACGACTTTCTGCAGTCTGTCCACTATGGAATTGTCTGCTTGTGTTCTTACTCTTGAAATGAAAATCCATCATGATTTTCTTAAAACCCACAATATTATGTTTGATCAATTTGATTTGTAGGCATGCTATAATTGTAATACTATGTTTATACTGCATCGCGTCTAATTTGACAGAAATTGAGGGTTATAATTGGATTCCCTGTTGGGGTTTAGATTTTACTTTTCCTGTAATTACGCCTAAGGAATTACTAATTAAATCGGGAATCATATCGCTCAGTATCTATATATCAATAAATTGAAAGTTTTATTGGGCTCTTTTGTTCAGTGCCATGATGGAAAATTACTATGGCCTGGAGAAAAATATGTCAAGAAAATCAATGAAGGTTGTCAATAATTTAGTGATTTAAAATATCATTTATTCCAGTTATTTGTTGGTTTTGAGAACGGGGATCTAGTCTAGTGATAATTTGATTGTTTGAGCACAAGCGCTTCGTCTACTAATAATTTGATGGTTTCAGGCACGGGATTAAACTTTGGTGTAACGATCTGATTTTTAACTGGTGAGGCGCAGGGCTTAATTGGTGACCTACATATATTATGACTCCAGGTTCGAAGCTCAGCTGCAAGAAATTCTCTAGCATGGAAAATGTACCTGTCATGAATATTGGGGCATCTTGATAACCCAGGAATTAACCATGTTGCAGGGGGAATCATTTAAGCCCTGCAAAATGGTAAAATATCAATTGTCTCGCGTCAATATACCCGGAAAATTAGTTCTCCCGATCCAACTGCCCTTCACAATTGGCTGTGCCTCTAGTAACAGAAACCCATACATGCATCTGAAATGGTTGCTGATCATTTTCTTGCACATTGGTAGTTATATCTTAAATAGCGGGATGCATGTTTTGTTAAACCTGGTCCATTTGTTATCAACACCAGTAAAATTACTAACTTCCTCCCACCTTTGCTGTGCTTGGGAAAGAGTATCACCTACTTTAGTTTCACTGGACTATGTGCTATATCCTGAATTGGGTTTCTATGGGATTAAGAACAAAAGCTTGCTTCGGTAGTAACCGTGTCGATATATAAATATTTGGCTCTAAGTGAGCTAAGATGTTTCGAACCGAATCACACTTGATTTTTTCTCTCAGTTGATTTGAACAGCATATCATGGTCTTGTATGAATTGTGTATACATGTGGATGTGTTAGTGATTGCTAATGCTGTTTTGTTTGGCGCAAAGGACTAATGTGTGCAAGCAAATCTTATCTACTTTTGTTCTTTCCAAAATTGACCAAATGCGGAAGGGTTGATAGTGGTTGCAAAAGATTGGCTTTACAGGCGCGTTTTTGTACTTACAGAGTGAGTTTATACCTATAGGTTACACTGAGAATTAGTCCTGACAGCTATTTGGCTGGGTTTAGATTAATTAGACTTGGATTCTGCAATTCACTCCTTGTTTGGGAATGGCAAATGTTTATTAAAAACAATGCAAAATATTTCTGCGTGCCACTTCCTGGTAAGTATAAGAGGATATATCCGATTTACCCATTGCTTCAGAGTTCGTCAGGGAATTATATTAAATAAAAATTATATTTCATCATCAAAGCCTATAATGCATGATTCAAATCATTCTAATGAAATTAAAGACGATCTGATTATATATCTGCTCATTTTGGCTCATATTCCTGTACCCACATTTCGTAGTACAGAATTGTCGATTTGTATGCTCGTTGTTTGAGCCCTTGTGTGACAGTCCGCTATTCCATTTCAATATGTTTAGCATACTATTTCAGTCAGTATTCTGCTATATTTGTAATAAGCGATTTATATATTGTTTCATTTAGTTTTTCAGAAATAAGGTCTATGCTTGCATAAGCATGTGGGCCTTAGTTTGAACTTTCAGTTTTAACCATTATATTTAAAATGTTAAAAATTCACTTTGAGAAAACAAGCCATGGTTTTTCCTGAGAGATACAGACTAAATACAGAGAAAGAAAGAAATTAATTATATTAATGTCTGAATGACCAGAAAATAAATCAAAGGAATTGGAATGTACAGCTGGTACAATAGCAAAGGAGTAAGGGAAAGACGCCCTAAGTGAAGAAAAAATGAAAAAAACAGAAAATAAAATATAAACATAGGGATTCAACTGAAAAAAGTAACCTAGAAAAAAGTAGGAGAAGACCCTGCAAAACCATAGAAACAGAGAAGACCACCCAGGGGTGGAACCAAATCCTCAGGTGCAAGTGTTCAGGGACATGTTGTAGGAGCCAACAATATTATCATTGATCGCTGTAGGATTATCAATGTAGAGTCTGAGAATGCTTATCAGGAAAAGTTCAGGACTAAGGGGGTTGGGCTGGACAATCCTAGGAGGTAATTGTGCATATGATCACTTCTAACATTGAAAGCTCAAGAACTGTTGGTAGTAGGAAGAAATCTGGAAAAGTAGTGAGAGGGTCCTGGACGTAGAGATGAGATAGAGCCACAACCATTAGAGTGAGTGTTGGGGTGCTGAGGAGCCTTCCAAGTGGTTAATTGCAAAGATGAGCAATGCCTTACTAATCTATTCCCACCTGTACATGATACACAAATTGAGGTGATTGAAATCTTCAAGGCAAAATCTGCAATATAAAATCTGCAATATAACATCTCTATAAGTGCCCCATGAAAGACAAACTAGTTTTCATGAAGTGAAAGGTTGCAATTAGTATGTAATGGCATGTGCCACATAGCAAGCAGCCCACGGGCATCCCTAGCAGAGGTGGCAGATTTGGTGGTGCTGTGGGGGAACGTTTTCCCCAAGTCCCCAAGTCTTGGTGACGTGTCCATGTGGAATAGTGCATTTTCTTACCTCTAGCATATTTTTAGGGAAATGGCCAGCATGCCCTCAAACCCTGTTACTTGTTAAACTCTTTTGTCGAAGAATTCTGCTAAACGAATTATTGGAATTCATGCATATAATAATATTGCAATGATCTGAAATTTTTACCGTTCATTTCTTTCCAATATGCTCATGCGAAACAGTACATTCCTTGAATCAATATTTGTGCCAAGAAGACCAATGAGCTGTCAGTAATTTACTGATCTAGAGTAGCATTTATTTTAATAATTTGTTGGTTTGGGCATAGGAGTTATGTCTAGTTATAATTTGTACTTTGAGATACAGGGGCTTGAGTTTGATTGCTTTGTAACTTGCCGAAGGCAAATTGCTGCAGAAGGGGAATAAATAAAAAACATTACCTTGGATTGTCAGAGATTACTGTGCACAATATTCACGCTTGAACTCCTCTACAGGAATATCTTCTCCCTGACAAAGAGTTAAGCAGGGAAGGAAGTGGAATAGGGTTTTAGTAAAATAAGATCAACCTTCCATAAAATTGAATTTCGATGGAGTTTCTAATTCTAATTATGGTATTTTGCTGGCTTGTGGCATCCTTTGAAATGAAGGATGTTTCTCAGGCCTCTTTCTCTTCACATTCCTCTGGGCACCAAAAGCTTAGCTAAAGCTAGCGGCTTAGTCAAGGGCAAACTTAAAGACCCGGACTCGCAACCTGATTTTGGACTCGGACTCAGACTTGGCACCTAGACTTAGTAAAAACACGGCAAATTGAAAAACCCAAGAAATTCAGAGACTTCAATAAATAAACCTTAAATGCACAAGTCCGCTGAGACTCTGCTAGCCTTGGTCAAACTTGGCAAGTCAGAGTCTCAAGGCTTGTAGACTCTACAAGACTGCCTCGCCTCTGGAATCGGCAAGACTTGGCAATTCTGGCAGATTCTTGTAACACTGGTCAAGGGTCTTAGTACGGCCATTCATGATGGGTGAGATGCTTAATTATGGAAGCAGATCCGTTATTAATTATTAGAGGTATGCTTAAGTTATGTGCCCATGATTGGCATTTAAATAACATCATAACAAAGGTAAGGAATTTATCTTCAGCCTTTCAAAAGGGCCCCTTCAATCATTGTTTCAGAGATGCATAAGAGTAGGTGGATATACTGGCAAACTCAGGATACTTCAAAAGGAGTTAATAATTGAGAGAAAGATCCATTAATAAGAAGGTTTAGGTGATCAAAGACAGAGATCTCACCATTGATGTTGCAAAGGCTACTTTTATGCATTCTAACATAAGGACTAACATGATGTCAATCATTATCACAACTTTCTCATTGGTTACATCTCACATATGCTATTATCTTGGCTCGTTTATATTTCAGCATAGAATCTGTTCTTTTCGATGTGGAGTTTGGATTCTGGTTTTACATCTGTTAATCATGTTGAGTACAAGGATGTGGGTGTGAAAATTTGTGAGTCAAAGGGCATTGTTGCAGCAAACGAGCTTAAGGGAATTAGAGTACAGTTGTAGGGGCTTTTATTTATCAGACATTCATATACTGAAGTATGTCGCTAACATCCCAGATATGGCCATTCTTAAAATGGTGCTGGTGATTGTTGGACCTGAAAATATGGAGTATTGCCACAGAATCCAATCTCTCTAATGGCAATATTTAATGATAAAGTATTTTAACGAGTGATTTGGATACCAAGAGATATCTTGTGGATAATACTCTAAATTGCTAGAACTTAGATATGTTATATGTGAAAGCAAATGCAAAATAAGAATTTAAAAATAGAATATGATAAAAAACGAACACATTAAACATACAGGGCCATAATAGAAATTGTATTAATCCAGACACTTTGTACATGACATCCTAACGAAGAGATGAATTTGGCTGTCTATCTTCCTATTCGTTGTCTCTCTTTCTAACTATGTACAGTTAATCATCTATGACAGAAGGAAAAGAACTGTTATGAAGATTAAAAAATTGCTCTTCCATGAGTGACTCTTCAACTTCTATCAGTTAGTGTCTAAGACATGTCAAAATGCCCCAATAAGGGGCAGGATCCAAGGTACTGTTGGCACTTGGTAGCTCTGTTCATGGAGAGCTAATCTGTGCAGTTTGGACCGAAGGTGACTGGGACCAAGACGAGTCCAATGATGTGTATGATATGCACATGACATTTGATGCACTTTTGAGATGACACACTCTAATGAAGTTTTCCACTTCCTCTTGTGCCACTAGAAGTGTTGCTGTATCATGTTATGCCCCCTTTTGCACCTAGTCAGTTTTGCCTTCCATTAGCCTATTGCCGGGTTTACATAGGCTATTTGGAGTTGGTTAGGGAACTTAGTGTATTGTGGATAGCTCAGTTTTCAGTTTCAGTGGGTTTCGATAGCAGTGTTATTTTTAGTAAGTGCTATTTTGGACACTTGGCATCTACTTCAGTTCCTATTCCGCTTCAATGTGAAGTGTTCTCTTTATTGATGCCATGGCAAAATTCTCTAAGGTGATGGGATTTATATTTTTCAATGAAGTGTTTTAAAAGGAACTTTAATATTTGACTTATGTGAGTCTCCAAATGGGATGCCTGGGCCAAGGGAGACATAAGTTGTTTTTGAAAGGTTATATGGGGGCCTTTTTTCAAGGGAATATTATATTTGAATAATTTGAAATGCCCTAATTTTTCCGTCCAAGTTCTATATATTGGAGTTTTTACTCTCATTTTGGCATTCTGAGTTTGTACACATTGAGATGTTGTTGAATTGAACTTTGAAGTACTCCTTGGGATTGTTGAGGACAAAAACATTTTGTGATTTGTCTTGTTTCGGTGGTGAAAGACCCACCCTAGCTGGGTTATTATTTCTTTCAAATAATACACAGATTTGCCTGAAATTTTGGTGATATGGGTTTGCAAAAAATGAAGATTTATGGAGTCTTTTGAGTTGCCTATAGGGTTCACAATGTGATTAGTTGATTGTTGGAGTGCTGTTCGAATTTTGTGAGTTTTGGTCGAATACCAAAGTCTGGCCGTACACTTCTAACCAAAAGGTTTCTCACATTTTGGTTAGTACCTTCAAAAATATTGACTTAATGCTTCTGGGTATCAATTCTTTGCTCTTTCTATAACTGGGCGACGAAGATTGATAGGTCACTTGCATGGTTTTGAAAGTTTTTGAATTTTTTAAAGGGGGAATCGCCCATGCAGCAGGCCATACACTTCCTCTAGAGGCATATGAGGCTCATTGAGTCAATAAACTGCTTTTTGGAGGCTTCAAAAACATCTAACTAAGGCACCTAGAAGTCAAGAAGGGAGATAGGGTGTTGATTTGCAGTTTGGGAGGTAGAAAGGATTTTAAATAATTTATTTCCAAAATTGCCATTGAAGTTCCAGCACCCATTTTGGCAAGGCGGAAATTTCTGAGTGTTAATTCAGACCCTAGGGAGTTTGGGAAAATTCTTGCAACTCATACTTCAGTTTAGTGCTTTGAAGGGATGATTGGTTTGTGGAAAGGACATATTTGAACCAGCAGTTCTGAGTCATGTGTGATGCATAAAGGAGTGTTATTGCAGATTATTGTTGACTGAAATCTTCAATCGTTGGCATTGTTGATGTTTGTAGCTATGGTCAGATTCCTTCCATGGCTGACATAGCTAATATGATTGTCTAATTGGCCCATTGGCCTTAGACAATTATAGGTCCGATTTATATACTTTTATGTGAAGCATAATTAAAGATTTAACATATGCGATTAGCATCTTGCGATTACCATTTTGCATTAATTGTACTCAGTTTTATGAAAGGTTATATTGTTGAGGGCTGACCCTTTTTGAAAGGGTGCCACTATCACATATATATAAGGTGTGATCTCCTCCATTGATGATCCATTCAATCACCGAATAAGCAGAGAAAATCCATACTACAGCAGAGCGAATTTATCTTTCAGCATAGCGAATCCTTTCTACAGCAGATTGGATCATTGCATCAGCAGATTGCACAGTTTGGATACCCTAGAGCAGTTTGGACTTCATATACAGCCGTGTATGTTGAATTGATCTGTTCTTATAGCTTCAAGGAGTGAAGCAATACTGTAAAGTCATATCCAGATTTGATAAATATAATCAGAGATTTTTTGTTGCTGTGTTTTTCAGCTTCAAGTGGAAGGTTTTCCCAGGGTATCTTGGTGTGATTCTTTGTTCACTGTGTTAAATTGTCTAATAGCTATTAATCTGATCTAAAAACAACAGGCATTGCTTCAGGTCTGTCTTGTTTGAAATTCATTTAAATTTCAGTATTATATAATGTAAACATCAAAGAATTAATGATATCATGCTTCTTACTGCTTATGAGTTTATCCATTTCATATGCCTTGTTATTTGCAAGTGGTCATGAAAACAAATGAATGATATCTGAAACAAATTCAATTAGCAAAGCTTTCTCTTACTTCATTGCATGTTATAACACAAATTGCAAGCATCTTCAAAACACTTCAAAAAAATCAGGGGTATCCATTACATATCATCTGTTGAAGCACCGAGTAGGGACTGGCCAGGCAGAATATTGATGTTGGCAGCACCACAAACCTGAGAACTTGGTAAAGTGGTACGGCAGACCATAGAAGATAGTTGGGCATAACCCTAGAACATGAGATTCGAGTAATAGGTTTACAGCTTCAAGTTGGATCGATAGGGATGTTTTTTTAGGATTGGATTGTGGAAAAAACGTGCAGAGTAAAAGGAGGAGAAATCTTAGAAGAGGAGCTTGAGGAACATATGGTGTCAGTGGTCTTTCTTGGAGAAGATGACATTTCAATGCTAGCAACTCATGTTGTCACACTAGAGGAGTTTTTAATCCTAATAGCTGAATCTTCTGCTCCGAAATAACCCAATGGTGGTTTGGCCCTTCATGTGAGTGGTGGACAGCTAGTCCTAATCAGCACAAGACTGAAGCCACTTGTGGCATAGGTGCAAAGCAGCAGATGTGACTAGGTAGCAGTGGAGGATTCATGTGATTGATCGTTTTGGTGGGGACTGCCGTGGTTGCAAAGAACTCCAGCAAAGTGCCAGAGGAATGTGATATTAGGGGACCCTCAAGTGCTAAACCCATTGGTTAGATGTGCAATAGGCAAGGAAATGCTGGCATGCATTGAGGATGGGCCAATTCTGGTGCAACATCAGTGCAAGGCTGCAGCAGAAAAGGCCATCATTTCTGTAGGACTCCGATAAATAGTGTGCGCATGGTCAACATGACAAAATAATCACATTTTCTTCCCCTTTTCCAGTAAGGGATTTTTTGGTTTTAGTTCTCCCATGGGGTCCATTGGTATTGTTGAATAGGCAACTGATGAAAATATTTCACTTTAATATTATAATAAATGTGTGATTTCTCTAATTTCTTCAGGGGAAACACAACATCATGTCTCCAAATTTTGTATCTGTTTTCTCTATAGAGGGTATGGGACATGTCAACTGCCTTTTACCTAGCAGAAAAAGAGAAGTGGAAATTCCTCAAATGTTAGTGACTCTTTGAGTATGTGTGATCATTGACTGCAAATAAATTCGCTCCATCACAAGTTCACAAAAAATTTCCAGGTTTACACTGGGACATGTCTCTGGCCGTAAAACTGGCCGTCCCCATCCCCCTGTCATTTCAGGGACAGCAGGACGTCAGGGGACGTCCCTCTGCTGTCTCCCCTGTCTGGAAATCTGCCCCTCAGACCCATTAGAGTCTCCACTCCCAAACCCCTGTTATGGATCTCATGATTTATTTTATTGTTGTTTTATAGTTTATACTACTGTTATACTACTTTGTTGTAGTTTGTTCTGCTGTTTTAGTACTGCTATAATGATTTATTAATATTTTGATATTGCTGTTATCAGTTATTGACATATCTATCTATCTATCTACATACATACATACATACATACATACATATATATACACATATACATATACATATACATACACACATGTATATAGACTTCAGGACATTCTAGCTTGTCTCCTCTCTTAGAAAGACGAACTCCACAAAATGGCCCTCAAACTGCTGTCCCCGAAACACATCCCCTACTGTCCCCCTGTCCCCACCTCCAAAACACCATAGAACATAGAAAAAAGCCTATATTTTGCAGAAAGAAATTATGTGAACTGACATTGGTCCAACTGAAATTGTTAACTTTTGCCCTTGTTGGATTAACATATTCGGTATTTTAAATGTGTTCTTTTAACTGCTGTTACCTAGCAGAAAAAGAAGTGAAAGTTCTTCAAATGATAGTTACTCTCCTGAGTATGTGGTCATTTATTGCAAATCAGAGTGCTCCATGTCAAGTTCATTAAAAAATCTCTATATTATGCAAATTTTATGATGTGAACTGACATGCAATAGTTTACAAAACAGCCATGAATTGGATCAGTCAAATTAAAATTGTAAACTTTTCTCCTTGTTGGATTAATGTTTGTTTAATGAGTTATTTTAAATGCAAGCCTTCCTAAGGTTCTTGGATATACCTAAGAACTTAAGGTACAGTGCATCTAGATACCTTTAACACATTAGTTGTTGAGTAATTAATCTTTTTATTCAACTCTGAATTTGTTTCATAATCCTAGTTGATATTTGATTATTTATCTCTAGCCACCCTTATGATTGTTGAACAAGAAATATGTTTATCACTCAGTTTGATCCTAATTGAACTCACTGTAATTTATGTAGATGGTTGGGTCTTCTGCTAAATCTGCATTGGAGGAAATATCAAATAATGGGGAGTTTATACGCACTCCATCAACTTTTCGTAATTTCATTTCAAGGGATAAATCATCTGAATACTATGCAGAGTCTGGTAGATACCACCTCTACATATCATATGCATGTCCTTGGGCATCCAGATGTTATGCCATCTTGAAACTGAAGGGGCTGGATGATGCTATTAGTGTCTCGGTAATTCCTTGTTCTGATGACATTATGTGATGCTTTTCAATTAAACTATTACTTCTTTGATTGATTACTCGACGATTTTGTCAAATAGTCAGTAAAACCGAAATTTGAAAGGACAAAAGAGGGTGAGGATCACTTTGGCTGGACATTTCCAAATTCTGAAGATGAAGATCCTGGAGCAAAACCAGATATTTTGAATGGAGCCAAAACCATACGGGAATTATATGAACTTGCTAGCATCAATTACTCTGGAAAATATACTGTTCCGGTTTGAATCCTCAACATAGTTTTCTTCTTATCAAAATCCCTTATCTTTGGTGTGTGCTGGTATGTTGTTTTCTATTATCTTTGCACAGTTCTCTCACAAATTAGTTTCTCGTATGTGCAGGTTTTATGGGATAAAAAGCGTAAGACAATAGTCAACAATGAGAGCTCTGAAATCATCCGTATGCTGAACACTGAATTTAATGATATTGCAATATATCCAAATCTTGACCTATATCCACCTCATCTGCAAACCCAGATTGATGAAGTTAATAACTGGATATATAATCCAATAAATAATGGAGTTTACAGATGTGGATTTGCTACAAATCAAAAACCTTATGAGCAGGTTTAATCAAAATTCTCTTTTGAAATTTGTCTTGCGGGCATCCGCTGTTGTAAATTAGATTTAACTTTGTCTATATGGTATATACAGGCTTTTAATGAATTATTTGATGCTCTTGACAAATGTGAGGAGATCTTGAGCAATCAACGATACATCTGTGGTAATGTTTTCACAGAGGCTGATGTACGTTTGTTTGTAACACTTATTCGGTTTGATGAGGTATCTTTCTTGTTCCTTTCGAGTTTATAGACCATCTATTTCATAATTTTCATTCCATTGCTCTATAATGTACAATATTATTGAATAAGTTAGAAAATGGCAAATATTCTGCAACTTGGTGTTTCTCTGATTTGTGTCTTTAAGCTTCTGTTTAGTTGTATGAAAAATTGCCACGAATGCCACTTATATGTTTGTGTTGTTACAGGTGTATGTAGTTCATTTCAAATGCAATAAGAAAATGATACGTGAATATCCCAATCTTTTCAATTACACAAAAGATATCTACCAGATTCCAGGAATTTCAAGTACTGTCAATATGGATCACATCAAGCGTCACTACTATGGAAGCCACCCTTCTATTAATCCACATGGAGTTGTTCCTCTTGGATCTGGCATTGACTATTCTACTCCTCATGATCGTGCAAAGTTCACTGATTAAAATTCTATTTGTAATTTTATTCTGGAATTTCGGTTAACATTGCTAAACTACTATATACTATGGTGTGACTATTAAAGGTTAAATAATTAGTTTTGAATCACTATTGGTTTTTGTAGATATTTTTTCTGTGTAACCAAGCTTAACCTAAAACATGTATTTTTAATTTTGTTTGATATGTTGTGTAAAATTCCCAAATTTAAGCTTTAAGGTCGTGCTTACAGAACATCACGATAATTTACATCATGTCCTTTGTATTGTTAAATAGGTATTTAGAATTTTTCAACAGAAGGTTGGAGTATTTCTTCCAAATCCTCTTTAGGGCTATTTTTATACCTTCTCTGCTTTATGTGCATTGTAAACATGATATAAAAAGCGCAGGCTACCAAAATCATGTCTGATACCACTTTTTTGAGCCAAACAAAATTCTGAAAAATTTGAACTCGCTATTTTATAAATGAAAATATTCCAAAAACCTGAAACGTTATTGTTCAGAGTTCAAAACCTGTTATATACCTCACAGAATATCCAGATTTGTATGCACAGATTTATATATTCAACATAGAATTTTCAGATTTTATATGCACAGATCAGACAACAGGTAATAAACTGAACCGAGTAATGATTAGTCAATTCACACTTCAAGTATCAGTCTATTGCATTGAATAACATAAACCCACAACTATGGAAACAGCATAACAATTAGAATGCTGTTCAGATTTAATTACTGTCTGAGACAAAATTACAGATCCTCAATGAAACCATAACACACCAGGGACTCAGTTCTGACCCAGTGACCTGGTTTGACCAGCTGCTGTGCTATTCTGATGCCTTCCATTATCGATCCCAGCATCAACTGGTTTGCTGTAAGGAATGAACTCACTCAGATCGGTGGCTTACTGGAATTGATCCTACTGTGGTGCCTTCCTTTCTTTGTTGGTGTCTTTAAATACACAGCAAAGGAAGCACTTAGGAGTCCCACACCTAGAGGATGAAATTATTTTAGAATGTGAGTTGCTGTGAAATCTTCATATGATGTCGAGTTGAAACTTATTCATTGATAGCGATAGTCTACAGCTATCTTTAGTCCCCGCAGTTTAGAAAACATATCAGCATCTTCCTTAAGGAAAGAAACAGGAGTTCCTAGTGTTATGAAATAACAGGCTTTTATCTTCATTTCTCATATCTCCAGGACATTCTAGCTTGACTTCGCTCTTAGAAAGACCACCCTTGATTCCCCTCAATATAGACTTCAAGAACTCGACCTTCATCCTCTACTTGCATCATTCTTAGAATGCTGTTTGGAAGCTGAATAATGACAGAATTGCTATTTGTTAAGGGTCTTAGACTCTCAGACCAAATTCCTGAAGCAAGGTAGGGTTACCTCCTATGCAGATCTCTTTAATGAGATTATTTGCCTTTGTTTGCCACCCTGCCAATTTCTAACATATTGTTTCTTATATTCATAAATCAGGGGCATTTTTTATCCTGATTAAAAATATCATTATGATCAAGGAGCTTTGGTTAATCTCTATCTAACTATTCTCAATATTTATCTCTCTCATAATTTTGGTCTTCTAATTTTTGTTTCTAGTTTGGTGCTCAAATGAGAAAAAAATGAACTTTGTGATTCTATGATACTTAATACAAAAAAAAACCTTTAAAGTAACTTTAGAGTATAATTGTATTTTCTCTTCCATCTTTCTCAATTTGAAAGCAAGATTAACTTGTGGTTATGAAGTAAAGTGGTATATGCCGCAGAAGTTATTCCTTTAGGATTAACAATATGTTGAATTAAATAATATGTGTAACACATTTATATTTAGATTCCACTAATAATTTGTGTTTGTTCAAAATAGATACTTGTTGATATTTGTAATGACTTGAATGCTCACTTCTCTATGTTTCTAAATCGAATCATCTCAATATAAAGATGATTAATTTGATTGGTATTACCCACATAAACTTCATATTTTACACTTTATTTTATAGTAATGACAATTTTACAATTTCAAATAAAAAATCGGCACTTTATTTTTGTCATAATGTCATGAGAATGATTTTATTGCTATAAACAAAAAATCATTAAAAATAAATATTTTAATAATATATGTTAATTGTAAACTTGAAGTCCGCTTCTATATATATTTAAAAAATATATCAATAATAATTTGAACCTCAATCCTTGAAAAAGAGAGTGAGATTTTTTTTTAAAAAATACAACAATTAACTATGGGGAGACATGCCTATGCTTTACAGAGCCTCATGCTTAAATTTATGGTGGTCTCTATTTTAAACTTTGTGAAACATTCTTTTTAATAGACCCTTGCTTGAAAATCAACAAAGTGTCTTTTCTTTATTATATATTTGAAATATTATGTATTAGCACTTTCAAACCTCCAATTTCTCTAATGCCTTCTTGGTGGTTGTGCCTATGTCTTCTCCTTGAACAACATGAATATGTGCAATTTATTTTAAAAAATAATTCTCTCTTTGTACTTAGTGCTTAGGGGCATTTTTTTAGGGCATGGAATTTTCAAGGATGCTTCAAACCCTTTATGATATGATCATAAGAGGAGGAACATTCACCAGAGTTTTCCTTACACGTTCTTTCAACCTTTTTGACAAGTACATTTTCCTCTGGACTTAAATGAATTAATTGAGACTAGATATCTCATTTTATGCTCTTCTTTTTGTTGGGGTGTGCGGTGGGGTAGTAATCTTTGTCATAGTTGATTAGTAGATTAGAATTATGGAAAACCTTAAGATCGTGTGATGAATTTTAATTATGTTTATTATATCAATTTTTTTAACATAGTAAAGAAATGCATGAAATAATATTCAAGTCATAAATACACATGATACATAAGATTTATGTGGGAAATTCTTATGGGAAAAAAACCACCAATAAGAGGATGATAACATTTGTATTTGCATGAAATTGTATCCAATACAGTAAGTTTCTCTCATTTGGAACATGGTGTGTACATAATTATACTGAGGGGAGAGGTGAATCAATATACTACAATATTTTTACTTATTTAAAACTTAACAATCATGAATAACCAATAAAAACAAGTACACACATTCACACAAGAGAACACCAAATTTTCATGGAAACTCTTTTGGCAAAAAACCATGACAAATTGGTTGCTTGGATCTATTGTCCTAATCCAGTCTCAGAAAAATAATATAATGATCCTATAATATTTACAGGCACCAACTTGCTAGAGACACTGATTCTCAATTACAAATTCGCAAGCACCAATCTATCAGAAACATGATTATGGTCCACTTTAATAATTCACTATGTTGGTCCCTGTAAATCAACAAGCTAGTAGTTGGAATTAATAAAGTGGACACAAGATCCGAAGCAATACAAGAAAGTAGTTGGAATTAATACATGTTTGAAATATTAATGTAGGGCACAAGATCCGAAGCATGTCTCACATATTATAGCAATGTATAGAAAATAGCTTCAAACCACTAACTAGACTTTTAGCAACATAAAGACATGTTCAAGAGTTTCCTATAATTGGCATATATGTCATTCTTAAACACAATGTTTTATAATTGGTCAAATTAGATGTATCATAGATGTAGTACATATACACATGAATAAATATATCACTATGTATTATATGAGCTATTATTTCATTATTAGGATTGGGAATAAACCATCTTTTGTCAATACGTCTAGATATTATGTATTAAAATTTAGAATATACATATGCACATACATAAACAAACATATAATTTTTTGTTTTTTTTAATTGTAATAAGCAAATAAAAGTACAAATTTTAATAAACAAACATACAATTATTTGGAAAAATAGAAAGAAATAAGAATGAATCTTGAAATATAATAAGATTTGAGATTTTTATAGGAGAAATCTTGACAAGAATCTATCATCATAGTAGGGGAAAATTAATTTTTAAAAGTATTTAATCAACATATTACAAGGTAGAAGCAATTTAAAAAGAAAAGTAAAGGTATGTAATACACTTCCTACACTAATCTATGACAAGCGGTATGCACAAAAAATGAACTAATCATACAATATAAAGAAAATAAACATGAAAATAATATGCTATAATATAGTGATTTATGTGCGAAAAACCATTTTGGGAGGAAATCCTTATAATCAAAAGCAACTCAAATGTTTTAAATACATTTATAGAGTTGAAGCCTTTGCAAGAGTACCACCAACAAGAGATCTGGAGTAATTCTAGTAGCATAATAGGACCTACAAAACTCACTAAATAACTCATACGATACCAAATCCTCAATCACCAATGAATGGAAAATTTTGAAATCACAAACCATCATTCATACACTAAGACCATGGGTCAAAATAATGACCAATAATGGCACTATAATTGGTTCAAATTCTAACACCAAAGTGTGTCATGTTCTCTATTTGAGACTTTCCTATTTTTAGTGACCAATGTCTTTTGAGAAGCTCATTGAAGAATTTTACTTGAAATCTCTAGGGATATAAATTAGACCTGAAGAAAAATGATGTTAAGTGACAAACCAAATTATGAGATGCAACTATCTCTCCTTCACTTCAATACTCACAACACTGAAGAGGGCGATCCTACAAAATATAAATTAAAGTGAAACAAGCTAAATCAATTTTTATTTGTCACCAATTCACTATGTTGGCCATTATCATTATAAGGAAATCTTGGAAATTGTATTTAACATAGGGTGTTCATGAAGTATGAATAGATATATATTAAAGAGAAAAAATAACAATCATAATCCCTATACTCTAATGTTTATCTTGAATAAATAAACAAAATGATTTACTCATCAAATAGATTTATTATCAAAAAAAATTGAAATATGTTATTAAAAATTTGTAGATTGATGTCAATCCTATTGCAACAATCATGAATAAGTATATGCATAGAATTCACCTAGACATATAATAAGTGTTATCTTTCAAGTCTTAAATTATTTATTTTCATTCTTCTATTGCCATTTCATTCATACCGAGTAACTCCTTTGTATGCATTAAATATCTCATGCGTTAGGTTAAAATATTAAGAACATATTAAAAAATATAGACTAGTAAACATCAATAATAAGCACAACAAATGTATGCTCAAAAATTACAAATTCTATGAAATAGATAATATAAAAAAACAGAGATAACTTAACACAAAATAACTCTATTAACCAATCAATTGAAGAATACATGTGTATCTCCTACATATTATTTGATTTTAAAAAAATTGACCCATTTAAATTTTCCTATAAAATTTTATCTACCAAATGATAAGACACGTCTCATAAGAACAATTGACTCTTTATTATGAATGAGTGTGATAGCAGAAATTGCAGTGACTGTGATTGTTGACAATTAGATGAAAGTAGGAAATGAAAGATGAAAATAAAAAGAAGAATCCAACTGAACAGTAGAGGAGTGGGCCCCAGATCCACCTAAGGAGTCAAACCTTAGTGTGTTCTCTTTAAGCTCGACCCGTTGTGGTGACTATGTAGGAAGTGGAGCAGTGACTCAAGAGGAAAGGTGGTAGTTGTCGAGAGGTGAGGCTACAAATTAAAAGTTGATGTAGATGTGTGTGGAGTGGTCAAGAGTATAATAGGCCAAGTAAGTATTGATATTAGCCTAAAGAATAGAATATAGGGAATGAAAAAGATCTGTGCGATAGATCTTTTGGAGAAAACTCAAACCATGTGAGAGGGTAGAGAAATTTGTAGAGAGAGGCCAAAAGAAGGGCCATGTAATGTAAATGTGGTTTTGCAAGTTTGATGTGAATAAATTAGAGGTTGTTTTTGTTGAAATTACCATAATTGTGTGAAGAGTAGAGAGTCTCTACATCTTTGTTGTGTTTTTGAGTTTTGAGTTGTATATAAGAGAAGTTTTCTTGTCTTGCATCAAAAAATCAAATGTTACAACTCATTAGTCATGGCTCCATATAGTGAACGACATCCCATTTTGAGCAAGATGAGCATGTAAGTCCATATGGGAATGACTTGAACACATCGGTTAATTGCTTCATCACAACTAAGATTGGAGACCACTTTTCTCTTCTCAAGCTCTCATATTATCTCAATACTTGATGTGGTATTTTTCATATAGCTATGAACATCTCGACAAGCCAAGGACATGGGACATCATCTCGCACCATTATGGTTCTCATTAGGTCCCTCTATTCTCCTTACTTTTGTTTGCACTAACTTAACACTTGGCACTCATTGCAAATGTGGTAGCAAGCTAAGTGGCTTTAACCTTGGTGGAAACTCCATGGTTAAGTGCGCTTGAGTTGGAGTAAGACTAGGATGGGTGACCTCCCAGGAAGGCCAAATGCTTCACATTTGCAAGCATCACCTATATGCAATGAGTGCTAAGTGTATAATTTATTCTCATGAGAAATGGTTCTTGTGAACCACTAGCTATGAAATATGGGTCAATGACTTTGACTAAAAAACTACACTATTGAATCCTGATAGAAATAACATAACTTCAAATGATACCATATCACAACAACCACATTGACAATGTGTCAAGATTTGTATTGTTTTGGTCTTGTGAAAATAATCAGAAATGACCACTTGGATTGATGTGGCATACAACTAGAAAACTATTGTGTTTGAGCTCTTATGAGGCTTGGGCAAGAAAGGAATAACAAGAGAAAGAAATAAAATGAAAATCCAAGTTTATTGATTGAAGTAATGTTACCAAGAAAGTAGAGCAACTTGAGAGCAATCACCTAAACATGAAGAGGAAAAACAAGAGATTTTGAAAGGAGAAAAGAAAAGAAAGACCCCTTATGTATTATGAATGAAGGTTAAGCCTAAAGAGAGAGTGAGTGTAAGAAAGAAGCTTATTGCAATAACATCTTATAAGAATGAGAGGAGAAGCATCTCTTAATTAGAGATGAGAAGAGGAGTTACTTTGTAACTCCCAACTCTATGAATGCCACCATTCACAATGTGTGTGTGCAACGTGTCAACATCCTCTTAAGGAGGACAAAACTAATATTCCTTAATAAAGGAATTAAAAGAAATGAGTCATCCTCACATATGCGTGACATGGCACAAAAGACAAATAATATGTAGGGATTCCAAAGGAATCTCCTAACATAATACAAATAAATAATTAACCTTTACCATGTAAACATTAATATTCTAACAAAACCTACATTGACAAATGGAGAGGTGGCACATTTGTGTGTCCTCGAGACACTAACAAGGTACAAAAATTAGGATTATGTGATAGCATGCAATCACAACACTTGTCAACACTACACATCATCCTAGTTTGGAAGTGTGCTAGGTCAACATAGCTTGTGGAAGACCTATTGAGCGCACTAAAAATAAATTTTTGACACTTTTCACTTATTCGAATGACAGGTGGAAACCATACCATGTAAGCCAAGACTTAGGCACATAGAAATAATTTAAGCAATTAAGACAGATGGTAATGCTAGGAATGTGGGGCTAGTAAGCACACAAACTTAAAGGATTCAAGTTATGACTCAAGCAACTGGATATGGTCTAGATCCAGTCAATTACGAATTAGAACAAAAGTAACCAAGTGCATAGACAGACTAAAGTTTCTGGACTTGAGAAAAACTAATAAACCCTAACGAGCAAGCTTTGACCCTAAGGCAATCCAACTATGGTATTGTAGGCTACACCATAGATATCCACCATATAAAACACGCTTCTTGACATCATTTCCAACAATCTACATCAACCCTTGACATCAATGTCAACATTTTCAATTGATTGAGACAACATCATCCTTTGACATTGATGACAATAATGATAAAGTTTGCCACAGTCACTATTTTTTGTCATTGATGGAAACTTCTGAAAACAATAGTAGTCTAAGGAAATATCTCCCTATGTGCAACTCTCTTAGATTGTATATTGATTGAATTTCTCTCCCCATTTAGGATATTTGTTCCCCTTTGACACCAATGACAAAGGGATAGCAGTGTGGTTTTCGCCATCAGAACTCTTATTTTATTTTTTTAATTTTTGTGACTAATATACTTGACATCTGTTGTTGTCATGTTCTCACTTTATTCACTAGTGGAAGAGTCCATTTATTCAACTGCATTAAGATAAAAAGCTAATGTATAGTCATTGGCAAAGGTAGGTATATTCAAGGGTTAATCTTGGAGAGTGCAATCAATAAGCTCGAGATGTACCAAGGATAAAGATTTAATAGGTTCAAGGGAATTCACGGTATTGTCATCACAACCTCAGATCGATAAGTTGAGTTCTAGAAGACTACCTTGCGTAAGTGTCTCGAGACTGGGAAGAGTTAGAACACGATTATCGAAGTTTACATTAGTATTTAGGGGACCTAACCCAATAGACATACCACTAGCACCGTCTTCTACTTCAAACTGGACTACATATCCTGGTTTGACAGTAGCAGGTTCAACAGACAGAGTTTCGACATTCATGACAAAGTAGTCATAGTTTGGTGTCGAATAGGTAACGTCATAAATAGATCTTATTTCAAAGTGATCAGAGTCAGAAGATGAATCCTCTGCCTCTTCTTCAAGTGACTTAGTGAAATCATGTATAGTATCAATATCTACATCTTTGATGTTGCAAGTTCCTTTGTGATTTGGTTCAATGATCCCTTGTAGTTGGCATACCTGTTGACATATCTTGATGACTCTGTTAGTCTTTGTCACCTTTCCCATTAAGCTTCCTCTGGACTAATGATTGTCCCTACTTCTGTAGCCTCCAATTCTTCTTTTGTAGTCCCATACCTGATTTTCTCTATCTCATTAGAGGGAGATATAGTAGGTGAAGAATTTTATGGTGATCTTCCTTCTTTCATCTATTGTTCATAGTCTTCTTGTCTTTTGAGTTTGATTTCCTCTATTTCCTTTTGCAGTTTCAAGCGTATTTTCTCTTGTGCTTTGTCTATAATATCACTAGGTTCTTTAAGAGTTTCTTTAGTAGATGCATCTAAGAGAGGCTCTATACCCCATTCATACTCATTCGAGTCAGTTTCTAAATCCTCTACTTGCATTCTTCATGTATAGTGACCGGAATATTTAGTGGTGCAAACAATTATTTAATGTCTTCCATCTCTTCTCACATATCTTCTTCGATCTCTACTCCTTGAAGTGTTATTGTTGATACAGTTGGAACTTGATTACAAGATGCTTCTTCTCTCTTGATTGCCAATTCTTCTTTCTCTTTTTCATACTCGTCCTAAGTTTGTTGAGTGTTTACTTCCTGTGATTTTGAAGGTAGTATCTTTTTCCTCCACTTAGACTAATGATGAGAAGTATGTTTTTGATTTGATGACTCCCCTAGATGGTATCCAAGTCCAACTTTATCATTTGTAGACTTAGTTTGTAGCTAAATAGGTTCAACAATTCCTTTTGGATGCTTGCCCAGAGGACCGGTACCTGAATATCCCATACGTTGAATCATCTTATAGCTTGGACCATATTGTTAAGGGGAAATCTCATAGTGTTGTACTTCTTTGTTTTCACTTTCTTCTTAAAGAGCCATTTGAGAATAACCTCCTCTTCTATTTCATTTGCAAGGGAAGTAGATGACTGTACAAAAATACCATCATAAATGACATTTGGAGTTGAAGTTTGTGGCTTCATAGCCTCAGATGGTTTTCCAGACCGTCTTGGCAGTGGAGGAAGAGACATTAGTGAAATTACAAGTTCTATCTTGTATCCATCCATGCTAGTACCTGTGATTTTCAATTTATTTTCTAAGTCTTTCATCAAAGTTTCTAAAGTTTCAACTACAGAGGCTGCTCTATTATGAGGAACAAAGGTATCAGTATGTTGCTTCAATGTATTACAGGTATAGCTTGTATCAACATGATTACTGACTTCAACTCCATTATAAGGAAATTTCAAGCACTGATGATATGTAGATGGTACTGTTTTCATTTCGTGAATCCATGGCCTGCCCAGCAAGATGTTGTAGGAAAGAGGAAGGTCAAGCCCCTAAAAAATAACATCTCTTTCTACAAGTCCTACCCCGATCGGTAATTGCACCAAACCTTTAAAGGTTCTCTCTTCTTCATCATAAGCTTTGATTGTTATTTTCTTTGCTGGATCAATGTCATTTTCAAAAAATCCCAACTGTGTCAGTAAATTGGAAGTACAAATATTCAACCTCATGCTTCCATCTATCAAAACATGTTTGACTCGGTGTTTATGGATCATAGCTTCAATGTGTAATGGTTGGTTATGTGGGTGATTCAGTGAATTGCCATCTTCTTCGGAGAAGGTGAGGTAATGAGGCGAAGTCAAGTGACCCACCATAGATTGAAACCGATCTACATCTAAATCTTTAGGGACATTAGTAGTGAGCAAAACTTTGTCCAGGATCTCTTTATGAGCAGAAGAGATCTTAAGCAATTCAAAAATGGAGATTTGAGCAGTAGTACGTTTCAATTGTTCGACAATGTTGTAACCAGGAGAGGATGATGAAGCTAGTTGCTTATATTTAGCTGTGATCGTATCTAGTTGTCTATTTGAAGAAGTCAGTAGGTTTGATGTTGTTTGATCAGGAGTTAAGGAACTAGCTCCTTTGAGAGTAACCTTCTTTTGAGCGCGGGTCACAACATTTGCAGTTTGTGTTTTATTTTGTTTATCTTTGACTATGATCACGTTGCAATATTCAGAGTGGGAAGATTCAATCATGTTGATCACGTTGTCATTCTTGGCGTAGGTGTAATTGACTTTGGCGCCTCCTTTAGATTTGGAGGATTCTCCTTGCTCATATGCAGGCAAAGGACCTTTAAAGGCTTTATGATCAACATTAGTCGCATGACTTCTAACAATAATTTTGCCAGCATCAATAAGGTCTTGTATCTCGTGTTTGAGTTTCATGTAGTTATTTGTTGTATGACCCTTGTTTCGATGATATTCACAATATTCATTTTCCCTCCACCATTTGGGTTTAATTTCTGGATCATATGGTTTAGAGTTGTCAGGCAATGTGATCAGTTTGTTTTCCAATAGAGTCTTAAGAGCGGACTCATATGATTCTTCCAAAGGAGTGAAATCGCGTTTAGGCTTTGAAAGCCAAGGCTTCTCTTTAAACCACTATTTTGATTTCTTAGGAGGGTTTTCCGCTGCTTTGAGGGCTTGTGTGTCACTAGCCAGATTAAATATTGCGGGTTTTGATTTTGGTTTAACAGTATCCACCACTCCATCATTAACAACATATATGTTGTTATCTTTGTCGTATTTTCAGTATTATTTTTTTCTTTGGAACTAGAGCCTTGTTGTGTTTCTTTATAAAGTGATATATCTCCTTTCTTTATAAGCACATCCTCCATTCTGAGGGCACTATCTACCATTTTGTTGAATGAAGGGTACACTTGCATTTGGATATTGTATTTCAATTCAGGGATCAAGTTATTGACAAAGATGTCCATCTTCTCAAAATTTGGGATAGGCTGTGAATATCTAGAGAACAACTTTCTCCAACGTTGAAGGAAAGTGAGAAAAGATTATCATGTTTTCTGTTTGGTATTGCAAAGCTCAATCATGGTGACTGGATGATGAATGTTATAGGAGTATTGTTGGAGAAACAATTCAACTAATTCCTCAAAAGACTTAATTCCCATAGGTAGGCTTGAAAACCATTCCATAGCTTGTCCTCGTAGACTCCTCGGGAAAAGGCGCATGAGATACATCTGTTCGTGCATGAACTCCATACATAAAGCACAAAATTCTCTGACATGGGCTTGAGGATTTGTGTTACCATCATATTTTGGTCAAACTTAGGAATTTCCACTCTTGAAGGAAAAGGGGGCATGTAAAGGCTTTTGTCAAATGGGAACGAGCATATCATGTCCAAAGAATATTGCTTGGATGATTTATCCTTGTTTTTCATTTCTTTGATTTCAGTCTGTAACGCTTGCAATTGTTTGTTTACCAATGCTAGTGGTGTATATTCCTCTTTAGTGATAAGAGTTTCAATGTTATAATCAGTTAGAATTTTAGCGCCTTGTTTAGCTAGCTCTACGAAATGCTCTTCTTTTTCTCTAGCCATGATGATTTTTATCATTTTTCTGAAATCTTTATCATTTTGACAGCTATTTATAACAACTTTTGTAGGTTCGGAAGCTTCAGACTTGTTGGATGATAAATCACTCTCATTAGCATGGGTGTTGATATTGTCATGGGTATCGTGTTTAGCATCTTCTCTTTCTTGCCTTTCTCCAGACATGGTGGGAGATAAGGGTTGATCAAAAATTGGTATACTTGACGACGAAGATTTGTTAGAGACGGGGTCTTCTACAAAGAATAAATTATTTTGTAATGAAAAAGGACGATCCTTTACCTTTGGTAGCTTTCTTGTGAGAACTTCTGGTTTGCATAGGCATTTATGACTGATGTGATCGAGAGCTAGATGTGATGCAGAAGTCAAGATCAAATTGAAGCTAGTTGTTCGTTTGACGTAGTAATTGAGGAAAGTGACTAAGACTCGGTCTAGTTTCAGGAATGATCTATCTTGTATAAGACGTGATCTAAGTAAATTAATTTTGATAAGTAGTTGATTGAACTAGCTGAAAGATGATCGACAAAATCATGAAACACAACGACAGGGGTACACTACCAAGATTGTTTATTGTAATGTTCCCCAATAATTTAATACATTCCTAGTCTAAGTGAGACTAGAATAATTAATTATTTTATATTAGAGTTATATCAACTAATATAAAATAATTAATAAATTATTAAATATTCATTTTAATTATTTTATATTAGTATTTTCACCAACTAATATAAATTAATTAATAGTTAATTTAAACTTTATAATAAATTTTCGGTGAAGAAGTTATCTTTTCAGTTCCTACGAGATTCATACCCGTATCTTGTTCTATTTGAAGGAGAATGGGAAAGGAGTCAAGCATATCTTTGGAAATTTGAAAGTGATTAATCTATAATCTTCTTTTCGTTAAAAGATATATTTAAATTGTATTCCTTTTGACAGTTCGCACTGTCCTATTGGAATTATTTAGTTCGCATTGTTTGAATTGTAGAGACGTTGGAAAATATTCCAAACAGAGATAAACAAAGAACAATCCAAGTTGAATGATAAAATTGTTTGTTGGCAAAACTGATTAATGTTCCGCATGAAAATGAAAACCCACGCTGGAATGAATGAACGGAAGGAACTTTAGCAGCGAAGTCACAACAAAATCTTTTGAGGACCGAAAGCAAAATTAGCAATGGATCTGGCACGAAAAGTCTAGAGCGGAGTTCATATCCATATATCGGTGGCGTCAGTTTTATTCGCAACAGGAGCAGTAATATTGTTAGTTCAACGAAATACACCACATAAGCATGTATGATTTCATTCAGCGGAAGTTCTGGAACATATCAAAATATTCTATTGCCCTCACAATATTACATTTTGTTCGAGACCGGATTGGCTTGTAACGTGAATTTGTTCACATGCTCCATCGTATGAAGGGTGAGATCAAACGGACCATTCAAGTTCTGTGCGATTACATTGCCACAGGAAACCGAACTCCATTGTGCTCAATCTCAGGTGCATATTTTATTGTTCCAAGTATTACATGACGTGTGTCCACGGGAATGTTACTGGGAATGTGAATTAACAGAAATAAAAAAATATTGTTGTTCCGCAACAAATAATATTACAACTATTCCGATTTGCGGTGAACTGTTTTATGAATGAATCGTGAAATTCTTTAGTTTAGAATACAACAATAATGTGTAATAATTCCATTCTGGAATGTACTAATGGAAGAATAAATTTTTCTATTGCCCATTCTGTAATTACGTTGGAAGTCATTTCATTTGAATCAGAGAAATATTGTAAGCAGTCAAATATATTTGTTTAGGATTTTTACATTTATGCTCAAAATTATGATGACTAGATATACCCTCACCATAGACTGACTAGGCAAGTATAACAATTCTGGAAAAGTGTGCAAACAGACAAGTTTCTGGACTGACAAAATCATAAATTCATATAACAGAGTATTCAAACCCAGACAAGTTTTAGGCAGTTTATTGTACGAGTTGCTGCCTATACTCGCACGACAGTTTGATGCTCTCCAGACGACAATCTGATAAGGATTATGATTACTCATACGACAGTTTACCTAAGGCCAGACAACAATTTTGAAGATCAGGACGACAATTCTGACGGGACTGAACGACAAACTGACAGGATGAATTCAGACTCGTACGACAGCAGGTCTATAACCAGACGATAAAAGAGAAGACTCATATGAAAGTATATGTATAGATAGACGATAATTCAGTAGACTCGTATGATGGAGGACTGGACAGAGACTAGTTTTGACCACTAAGTTTTTTTTTACGTTGTTGATTGTTTTCTCCAGTTTCAGTATTCCAAATTCAGTTTCAAGGATAGTAAACACACAAGATGTATAATGACTTCAAGCACAACACGCTAACACTACGGAAGTTGGCTTAGAGAAGAAAACCTTTGCTTGCATACTCAGGTACACACCCAATAGTTAATCAAAATACGGTCGTTGAGTCTCACGCAATGGATTCTCAACGTCATATTAGCCGACTCCAAATGCTAATGGGGGCACGAAATGGAAAGTATCTTGGGAGAGTTACTATCTCTCTTGCACAAAGATTATCCCTCCTTTGAAGGTGAATCAGGTAGCCTTTATCTTATAGTTCTTAGTTAGGAATTCCATTCAAAATTACCCCTTGAAGTCACGCAAGCATGATTGAGGCTTATAGCCTGACAAGGTACCGAAACAAGTTGTAGTCACGTAAACGTGATTGAGACTGCGAGGCCCTACAAAATGCCCACTATGACAGGCCCACTAAAGGTACACAAATCTCAAACTTGGAAAAAGATTCGAGAGTCTAGATTTTTGATTGTTTGTGCAGACAAGAGCATACTCTCCTACCTCTTAGATTTTTCTTAAAACACAAAAGACAAATTTGTTCATTAACCAGATAGCAATTTAAGTGCCTAAAAAAAAAAAATTTAAAGAATACACGAAGTACCATTAGTACCATAAAAATTCAATTAAAAAAAACCCTAAAATCACAATCTGTTTTAATACCAAAAACCAAAAAATCGTACAATAATTCTCACCCAGTCGTACGATAATTCACGACAAGTCGTACAATACCTGTAGATTATCGTTCGGACCTCTATGAAAACTCATACGAGTTTTTGCAGTAACTATACAGAAAAAAATAAAAATAAAAAATGAGTTGATCTGTAAGGTCGAAAGATGAAGCCTTCTACCCCACGGTGGGTGCCAAAAATGTGTGTGTGAAAAGTGGATAAAGTCTGCAAGCTGTAAGACACAAACACTTCAATAAATTATTGCATGCATAGTTAGACAGATATAATCATGAATATAAAAACCATAATGAATCGACCTATTGCCTTCTAAAAGATGCGAGTATAGACTTGCTCTCAGATTTGTCTAAGCAATAACAGTGACTAGACTACACCAAGACGAAGGATTTAATCTATATGAGCACAAGATTAAGCAAATGGATGCAATATTAAGCTAGATGGATGAAAAGTAAGCTAGATGGATGAATAGTAAGCTAGATGAATTCGAGCAATCATGATTAAACTAAATATGCAAAAAGCTAAACTAAGATGCAATAATCTCAAAACGTAATATTTTCAATGACTCTAGAGTAAACACTGCATAATAACAATAAATCTTCAGGGTGTCTTGAATGAGAGATGGAAGCTGAATTTATAGAGACTCAAAAGAGAGACTAATGGTCAAGATCGATTAACAATGAGCGGTTGAGATTCCTCAAGAAAAAGCACAATTCAAGATAATTGAAATAATTGAGAGATCATATTAAGTTAATCTTGAGATATATTCCAACTATAGCTTGATTGATTGATTCAGATTGTAAGTCTGAGTTTGCATTGGAGATAAAATTAGTTGATTCCATGCACTTGAGATAAAAATAGTCAATTCCATGCACATTTCTTTAATTTGCTCAAGATTTTTTATTTAGAAAAAACCTTTTCAATGCAATTGAACCTCTTTCCTCAAGAAAAACTTTGAGTTTTAATTTTAGAGAAAATGATTAATTCAATTTAATTGTTTTTCTGAAATTTCTCAAGTTATCTTAATTTTAGAAAAAAATATATATATATCTTAAGTTTGATTTCTTCTCTCAATTTAATTATTTTCTTTTGTTTTCAATTTAACTCTTTCTTTTGCAGATTAATTCCTCTTTTTGTGTGATTAATCTCTTTTTGTAAATTAATTCCTCTTTTTGTTTAAATTAATTCCTTTTTTTTGTGATTTAAATGGCAAATTTATTTATTAATTAAATATGCTAAGATATCTAACTAAATAAATATGATAATTGATTAAAATGATTTATTTGGAATGATTAATTAAATAAATAAATATTTAATTAATATAGAGTGATTTATTTGCCATGTAACATTAATGATTGAAGAATTAATTAATTAGGTGCTCAAGTTTGATTTAATTGCATTTGGTTAGGACCTTGGTGATGTTGTCGAGATTAAGGACCCATGGTTTATGTGACCATTTTTAGTTTACCATTTAATGGTCATTACAACTATTTGCAGTTGAATTGTTACCAAAGACTACAAACCCTCAAACTCCCTTAAACTTTTACCTGAACTACTAGTTATGGTTTAATCAACATTCAGAAATTATCAATGGCTTAGTTTTCAGGGTTACAACTATGTCGTATTTCCTTGAGACCGAAGGTTTAAATTTTTATTTCATTATTCCATGAAGTGGTATATTGAAGGCAGTGAAGCTATTGTGTTTGGCTATCATTGTATTCTTTTTGGATAATATTGCTATATTTTCTTAATGAAACAACAAGAATGTAATTCATAAGATTTTGTTCCTTTAAAGATTTAGAACAATATTTCTTTTATCAGCTGAATAATGGAGAAATTAAATCATATTTCATGCTTTTCTAGATAACTTAACTTACTTTTTGAGAATCTCAATTTTTGAAGGTAAAACTATGTATTACATTCTTTTCATATTAGCTAAGCTTTTCTCTTTAATTTCCACGCTCCAGTTCAATATTGAGTGCATGACCTGGTCTTAGCAGCGTAAGATATGAGTTGAAGTGTCTCTCTTTGCAGAAAATTTAATGATACCATCCAAAAACACGTAAGTGGTAATGAAGCTCTTCCAAAAAAATAGAACTCCCTATATTCTTCGCAAGGAAATGGTTATGCTTATTTCAAATTAATTTCCTTCATTTCGATTTCATTCCAATTTGGAGTCATCTCATACGAATTCCAAACATGCCATAATTCATGCCCAGCCACTAGGGTGGTTCAAGTATTTAAACTTAGGAGCGAATATTACCAATGTTTATGTGGGTTTTAGTTTAAACCCTACTCGCTGAATATGAATACCATGTAGTGCTAATATAAGCCTTATTCTCATGTATTTAAACATAACAAACGCCAACATGGATTTGTACAAGACCATATTGAATTAATAAAGTAAGATTTTAAATTAATCTTTATTTGTAAGAGTACTAATAAACATACATACATACACATACACATACATATACATACATACACACACATATAGATACATACATACATACATGTACACACACAAATATATATATATATATATATATATATATATATATATATATATATATATATATATGCCTTGAATATGTACATATACGTACTTACATATAGGTGTATATATACATAGATATATAAATATACATGAGTGCAAGACGCATTTTAAAATAAAAATTCTATTAATAATAATAAATTAGCTTCTAGAAGTTCCACATTTATAGGAACTTGTAGAGAAAAGACAAGGGTCTCCAAAGGGCTTGGTCGCAAGAATAGAAAACCAACTCCAAGACTAGAACAGTTAAACCCTAATCCTCTATACTGGCCAAAATAGGATTACCTAGCACAACTGATTGATGGTAACAAGGTTAATGTGAAACAACTTGACTAAACTCATGGTTAGGGTTACAGATGGCATGAATTCTCTTTCATTATCTCTTGACCTGTTGATACTTCCCCTCCCTTCTCGGAGGACGGCGATCTCATGCACACACTTGGCCAATTCAAGTAGTTAGTCTGGCATCCTATCATTTCTCTGTCATCGCATTATTTAATAACAAAAGTAAAACATCTCATATTTCATCATGTTTAATATCAAATCATCAATATATAAGTTGTGTTTCATCATTCCATCATACTGAGCACAAATAACATTGCATAAAAATAACATAAAAACATCTAGGACACAAGTAGCATCGCATTAAATCTCATAAAAACATCTAGGGCACAAGTGGGATGTAACATATCCTTCCCCTTGTGAATCATCGTCCTCGATGATTTAAAGTATCATTTAAAACAAACATGAAATTTAACATTGTTCAATCAACAATTTAAGGAACAGATTCAACTATTGAAAATGTTAAACAAATGAGGGAATATTTGATGGATCTCATTTAAATTTTCCCAAGTGGCACTGTCCTCAAAGTATTGATCCTACTGGACCTTGCACTGAGCGACCTCTCTATTACGTAAGTGATGCTTACGTACCTCGAGCACCTTGACTGACTCAATCATGACCACTCTTGGGTCTTGTACCTACAAGGAGTTCCAATCAATCATGTGTGCAAAATAAGATATATACTTTTTCAAATAAGAAACTTGAAATACATCATGCAACCAAGCGAGAGTTGGTGGTAGAGCAATTTTATAAGCGACTAGGTTGATGATCTCAATAACTTCAAATGGTCCTACATATTGTGGTGCCAGTTTGGAAGACATTCCAAATTTAATGGCACTCTTGTTAGGTTTAACCTATAGAAGCACTTTCTCTCCTACTTCAAATTGCCTAGGAGTTCGCTTTTCATCTGCATAGCTTTTCTGTCGATCATTATCTTCTACTAACCTTTTTCTGATTAGCTTCACTTGCTCTTCCATTTCAGAGTTGCATTTATGGACTAAGGGTTATCCTATCTTCTAGCTTATCTCAACTGATAGGAGTTCTACACCTTTCGTATATAGCTTCAAAGGGTGTCATCTTAATGGATGATTGGTAGGAATTATTGTAGGTAAACTCAACCAAAGGAAGGTAATCTTCCCACTTGTACTACGGATACATGCAATACATTCTCAATAGATCCTCCAACACCTGATTGACCCTTTCTATCTGGCCATCTGTTTCTGGATGATATACGGAGCTGATATTCAATTGAGTCCCTAAGGCTACAAACAAAGTTTGCCAAAATCTAGATGTCATATTGGCATCCCTATCTGAAATAATTTTCTTCGGTATCCCGTGTAACCTAAATATCTCTTGAACAAACTTGTAGGCAATCGTAGGTGCCCCATCTGTCAGGTTTCCTGGTATAAAGTGAGCTACTTTGGTTAATCTATCAATCACTACCAGAATGACATTATGCTTGTTCCTGGACATAAGCAATCCTTGGACAAAGTCCATGCTGATTATTTGCCATTTCCAGCCAAGAACTGCATTAGGCTATAATAACCCTGTTGGGTGTTGATGTTCCGCTTTAACCCACTGACATTCAAAACAATTGGCCACAAACCTTGTGGCATCTTTTTTCATCCCTTTCCATAAATATGAGGATTAAGTGTTCGCGAGGAGTTTGGTAACTCCCGGATGTTCGGAGTAGGGCGCTGAGTGTACTTCTTTCCACACTAAACTCCTTAATCCTGAAGACTTGGGTATATACATCCTACCTTGGTATCTCAATAATCTGTTCGTTTCAATCTAGAAACCCTCGTATCTTGGATCCTAAGGGTTAAGTTATAGGGCCTCTTTTACCTGCTGATAATATTTATCCCCCTAACTATTGAAGGACACAATTTCTAAAATCGGTATGCATTATAGTAATGGCACTAATGTGGCTAGTGCAAGAGCACCTAGTTTTGCTTATACTCTCCATTTTTGGTATTTTTCATGCTTAAGTGTCTTGTTAGTTTTGAAATGTTGTCATATATTTTTTTGAGTCTTTTCATAGATTTGTGATCTCATTTTGTTCTTGAGAGATCAAGTTTTGTTTTCTTAAGGTTTGAGTTGTCAGTTTTGTGCTCCTAGGCCAAATAAGGCTAAAAAGTGGAAAATTGTCTTATAGGCTTAGCCATGCTTTGGAAAGCATTGAAACATGTTTAGAAAGTTTTTTAATCATTCCTAGGTGATTTTGGAAGGTTGGTTGAGTTAGGTTGCTCAAATTGCCACTTGGAGCAACAAAAGTTGTCATTCTTGCTTGTGAAAGTTGTCATTTTGGACACTTTTTGTAAAAAGATGACAAAAATGCCTTATGTCTGTATAGGACATGATAACCACCTCCAATGCTATATATATGCCTCCATCTTCTTGGTATAGGGTTAGCATTTGTCCTTCCTAACATAATCAATTGAAAGAGCAAGCTTTTTTCTGATTTTTCTCATGTTTTGCACTCTACTTGTATAGCAGTCTGTACTGGGGCTTCTCCTTTCCATACTGTACCTTTTGGAAAGTGTATTCATTTTATATTCAATTCTCTACATGTAATTAGTTTGTAGGTTGTGCATTTGGAAGTTGGTTCTATAAAATATTTTAATTTTCTGCTCCTTGATTGCCCTGTCAAGGGTTTTGGACTCTAAAATGCATCAACTTATCTAAATCCAAGTTTGGGCTCCCATGGATGGACTTAGACAAGTTTTATTGCACATGTATAGTGTAAATATTTCATATTTTGGCCAGGGTTGTGCAAAAGAAGTGCTTTTGAGTTCATGCTAGGCAAGTTGGAGATGGACTTGGCTAGTAAATTTGAACAAAGACTCAAACAAGTTTGTGCTCAAAGGCCATTTGAGTGAGAAAAATTAAGGCAGAGGTCTTCACTAGTCTCCTTGGAGTTTTAGATGTATTTGGAGCTCCAAACAGTGTGTATTTCACCTTGCAAAAGTGTTGAGTTGTGGCTGGCAGCAAGTACCTGTTGGTATTTTGGTATGGTTTTGTCATTGATGTCAACACCTACTAAACACTTATCAACTCTGACACTTTGGAGAATCAACAACATTCACCGGCAAGAAAATGACTTATGAACAGTCACTGGTATCTGGTACACCGAGAAGATATAATAATCACCGGCACTTGGAATGATATGGAAAACACTTGGTTACGTCTAAAACATCGTGTGGACACCTTATCTTGAGGTTTTGTTAATTGGCATATTTGTATTTACATATTTGTTGTTACTGGCAAATAGGTCCAAGTTACACTGGCAGGTTTATCTTTTCCAGATCAGCATGGCATGCTATGGAGATGACTTATTATTGTTGTAAGTGCATTGAGCCGACATGGTGAATCGGTTATTGCATCGGATATTAATTGATTTGTAAATTAATTTTATTGTATTATCCTTTAGAGCCGACCTACTAAAATTGGTCTTAGGGTATGGTATAAATGTAAGATCTTATTTGTAAGATCAAGTGTGGAATGCGAAAAAGGATTGTGTTAAGGTATATGCGAGAATAAGCAGAGCTATACACATAGACATCATTTGAAGTTGAAGGAGGGTTTTTTGAAGACAATCAGAACTACACCGGTATTGAATCCAGCATATGAAGATGCTATTTTGAGCAGTACGTTCTTATTGGATTTAACCATCCAATTGTAGTCAGTGTGACTCCCATTTTGTGTTTGAGCAGTGAGCTCTAGGCGCTTGGCCTTTATGCATGTCCAGAACCCATTAGTATACACTTACTATCTACAGTAGTATCATCTGATTGTGGGTAAGGTTTCCCACCATGGTTTTTCCCCTTACAGGGTTTCCACGTACAAATATTGGTGTTATGTGTTGTGGATGACTTTTTCTTTTTGTTTCATGCATTAATCTTTACCAGTATTGCAATTATCTGATAAAACTGTCCACCGGTATAACAGACTATTTCACCGATATTAAGCAGAAAGTTGATTAAGTTGTTTTTGGTTTAAATTCATTAGACAATTGATTCACCCCCCCTCTCAATTGTCTCCAGGACCTAACAATACCCAGTTTTGAGAATTTAATGTCTTTTGAATCCAAAAATTGCTTTATGGATGTGTTCATGCTTTGGAATCTTGTGAAAAGTGTTAACAATGTGTTTGGAGGTTTCTACATGCTTGGGTGAAGGTCTCTATGAAGTTCTAACCCTTCAAAGTGCAAGAAAAACAGTGAAATAGCAGTGACAGTGCTCATAACAGTCATTTTACTACCTTTTTTAGTTTGCATAGCAAGTGTTTGATGTAATGTCATGCAGGGAAGAGTTGGAGAATTGTTCAAAATGATGTGGCAGAGGTTCCATGATAATTTGGAAGCTTGACTTGAGGTTTAGGAGAGAATTCCTATGTCTCTTGTGATAAACCCTCTCAAAACCCTATTTCCTTGCCTAAAAATGTGGACAGTTACTATACTACCTTCAAAGGGGCTAAGACCATAAAAATCTTTGAGCTTGGACCTTTTAGACACCTTCCAAAGTAGGTTCCAAGGTTGTCTTGGTCATTGTTGCACTACACAAGCAAAAATCACTCCAATTAGGCCTCCACAAGCCAGTAGCCTTTTAGCCCTGCTTTAACTAAAAAGTGAACCCGATTGCCCCAAGGGAGTTAGAACCTTCCAAACTTGTGTAAAACAGTTGAAAAGACACTCAAGGAACCTAATTCAATCAAAATTAAACATTTAGATACCATTTTGAAATGTGGACCTATGGTGGAGGGTTTGAGTAACATTGAGGAAGCAAGCTAGAACAAGGGAGTATAACACATAATGGGGTGGTTGCTTGAGAAGAGGTGTGGATGTTGAAGTTTGTTATTGCAAACACTAATTGAACACAAAGAAAAGCATATCCTTTGGGTCTTTTTCATTGATTAACCCAATTTAGACTTATTGAGCAACTTCTCACTCAATCTCCCTATCATAGTGGTATCAGAGCCCAAGAAAGATTGAGGTGAAAAGAGAAAACAAATTGACTTAAGATCAATAGAATCCTTAAAAAAAAACATGGTGACTAACGTTGAGTTATCCAAGAAGGTCGAAGACCAAGAAGAAGAAAATAGAGCACTCAGGGAGAGGTTGGAGGAGCTAGCAATAAACTAGTTTAAGTAGAAGTTAAGACTGAAGAAGTCCATGATAAGGTAGGAGATAAGGACAAAATGGTGGAAATAGAAGATGAGGTTCCCATACCTGACCCTGTTCTTGAGCAAGAACCATTCTTGAAGGCTTTGAGAGCCATGAGTGATAAAACCTTAGAGGGAGTGACTCTTTTTAGTGGAAAGATGGAACCTGGTGCTCTTATAGAATGGATTGAAGGCCTGGAAAACCATTTTGAATGTGATGGAATAACCAAAGCACAACAGGTTAAAGTAGAAAAATCAAGGTTGAGAAGGGTAGCCTTAACTTGGTGTAAGTTCATCCAAGAGGAAAGGGTGAAAGAAGGTAAGAAACCAATAGCCACCTAGAAAGCAATGGTAACAAAAATTAGAGAAACCTATCTTCCTGAAGACTCTGAAATCCAACTACATAGGAAAAGACAAAACTTGAGACAAAAAGACTTAGATGTTAGTAACTACACTGAGGAGTTTCAAAAACTATGCATGAGATCCAAGGTAGTAGAGGATGAGAGTATAAGAGTAGCTAGGTATTTGAATGGATTAAGATGGAACATACAAGAAGAGATGAGTTTTTTATGTCCACAAACAGTTCACAAGTGTTATCAACTAGCACTTAAAGTGGAAGAGAAGAATAAGAAAAATCAAGAACAAAGCAACATAGGAAGAGGTAGGGGAAGAGATGGTAGAGGCCATAGAGGAAGTTTTGGTGGAAGAGGAAATCAAAGGTCCCAAGGAGAATCCAAACTTATTGAGCAAAGTGGGGATTCATATAGCAAGAGCAGCTATAGAGGAAGGGGATCTAGCAACCGAGGTAGAGGTAGATCTAGTGGACCAGAAAGAGGGTCCTACTTCTCCACCATGAAATGCTACAACTGTTAGAAGTTGGGGCACCCTGCCTACAAATATCCAGAGAAACCCACTTCATCACAAGGAGGTGAAAGAAAAGTGAATTATGTGTAAGAAATTGCAGCAAGTAGCAAAGCTCATGAAGTGAGCTTAACATCTGAAGATGGTGAGAGTTTGATGATGAGAAGAGTCTTGATAAAGGAGCCAATCAAGGAGGAATCTACTCAAAGAAGGTCATTGTTTAGAATCAAGTGCAAGATCATGGGAAAGGTATGCAAGGTGGTCATTGATTCAGGATCCACAGATAACATAGTTTCAGAAGAAGCAGTGAGGAAACTCAAGCTAGAAAGAATCCCTCACACACATCCCTATAGAGTCACATGGTTGAATAGGGAGCAACATGTTCTTGTCAATGAAAAAACATGGGTAGAATTCACTATAGGAGTGTATCAAGATAAGTTCTTATGTGATATTCTTCCAATGGATGCTTGCCATCTACTTCTTGGTAGACCTTGGAAATTTGATGGGAAAGCCATACACAATGGTGAAAAGAACTCCTACTCATTTCAAAAGGATGGTGTTACATACAAAATTTAGTCTATCAATGGAGAGAAAGAGGACAACAGGTCAAAGAATCAGAATGTTTTAATAGTGAATGAGAAAGAGTTTATTAACACACTTGAAGAGGGTAAAGGAGTGGGATTTGCACTCATAGTGACACCCAAGGAAGAAAAGAAGGAGAAGAAGGTTGAAATACCACAAGAAGTGCAACAAATACTTGATAACTTTAAAGAAATTATAAGGGATGAAACACCTACAACCTTGCCACCTCCTAGAGCCATTAGCCATCAGATAGACTTCATACCAAGAGCCTCTTTACCAAACAAAGAAGCCTATAAGATGACACCTGAGCAGAACAAAGAAGTGGCAAGACAAGTGCAAGAACTCCTAGATCAAAATCTGATAAGAAAAAGTATAAGTCCTTGTGCAATACTTGTCGTTTTAGCACCTAATAAAGGAGGTACGTGGAGATTATGCACAGATTCAAGAGCCATTAATAGAATCACTATCAGGTATAGATTTACTATTCCAAGGATTGAGGATTTGATGGATTGTTTGGGAGGTGCAAAGTATTTCACAAAAAATAACCTCAAGAGTGATTACCACCAGATCAGGATAAAAAAAGGTGATGAATGGAAAACAACTTTCAAAACAAATGAGGGTCTTTATGAGTGGCTAGTTATGCCATTTGGTCTTTCTAATGCCCCAAGTACATTCATGAGATTCATGAATAAAGTGTTGCATGATTTCATTGGTAAATGTGTAGTGGTGTACTTAGATGACATACTAATATTCAGTAAAACTAAAGAAGATCATTTGAAGCATCTTGGAATTATTTTGAACAAATTATATGATGAACAACTGACAATCAATTTGGAAAAGTGTGATTTTATGAGACAAGAATTGGTTTATCTTGGCTTTGTGATCTCAGGTGGAGATTTGAAAATGGATAAAACCAAGGTGGAAGCCATCACAAATTGGCCTACACCCAAATCAGCAAGTGATGTCCGAAGTTTTCATGGTTTAGCATAGTTCTACATGAAGTTCATCAGAGGGTTCAGTGAAATTTGTGCACCAATGCTTGATACTATAAAAGGTGGAGTTAAGGTAAAGTTTGAGTGGATAGATGCAGCAAATAAGGGGTTTGAACTTTTGAAAACCAAGGTTGCTTCTCAACCAGTGCTTATACTTCCTAGTTTTGACAAGTTATTTACTATTGAATGTGATGCTAGTAATATTGCAGTAGGTGCAATGTTGAGTCAGGATAATAGACCTATAGCTTTCTTTAGTGAAAAACTAAATGATGCTAAAAAGAAGTACCCTTCCTATCATTTGGAACTCTATGCTTTAGTTCAAGCACTTAGAAAGTGGAGACATTATTTGCTTCCAAAGGAGTTTGTTGTTTATACAGATAATCAAGCTTTGAGTTTCTTGAATTCACAAGATAAGTCAAATCATAGGCATGTTAAATGGGTTGAGTACTTACAATCATACACTTTTACTCTTAAGCACAAGAAAGGACAATGAAATAAAGTAGCAAATGCTTTGAGTAGAAGGCTTCTAATAGTGCAGGAAGTACAGGTTCAAAGTATTGGCATAGAGTGCTTCAAGGGAATGTATCATGATGATGAAGATTTTGCAGCCATCTATAAGGTTTGCCAAGCATTTGATAATTTTTTTCATAGTGAATATGTTGATTATACTTTGCAAAATGGTTTGTTGTTTAAAGGTGGGCAACTTTGTGTTCCTAAAAGCTCCATGAGGGAGAATCTGATTCAAGAAAAGCACAATGGGTGTTTGAGTGGACATTTTGGTCTCAACAAAACATTGAAGTTGGTGCAACGTTTTTATTATTGGCCCAAAATGCAGCGAGGTGTCAGAAGGTATGTGGAGCAATGCATGGTTTGTCAGAAGGCAAAAGGTACTACTTCTAATGATGGTCTTTATCAGCCTCTTCTAATTCCTACAAGGCCTTGGGAATGTGTTAGCATGGATTTTGTGGTAGGCTTACCTAAGATTAAAGCTCTTTTTGATAGCATTTTTGTGATTGTGGATAGATTTATTAAAATGGAACACTTTGTTCCTTGCAAAACTATACATGATGCTAGTCATATAGCCTATTTTTTTTTCAAGGAAGTGATTAGAATCCATGGTTTATCGTCTAGCATTGTTTATGATAGAGATGTTAAGTTTCTTGGCCATTTTTGCAATACATTGTGGAAAAGATTGGGTACTAATATTTCTTTTGGTTCAACTTATCACCCACAGACTGATGGCCAAACTAAGGTGGTCAATAGGACTCTTGGCAACCTCTTAAGGTGTTTGACAAAGGAATATGGCCAAAGTTGGGATCAGCTCATCCATCAGGCAGAATTTGCATACAATGATAGTGTTAACAGGTCAACTGGTAAAAGTCCCTTTGAGATTGTTTATGGTATGCACCCAAGGGGTGTCATGGAGTTAAGGGATCTTGGTAACTTGTAGCAAAAGAGTGGTACAATAGATGACATGGCTCAATCAATGAAGGAAGTTCATGAGCAAGTGAGAAAGACTCTGCAGGATACCTCACATAAAGTGAAAGCTAGAGTGGATGCATCAAAGAGGGATGTTCAATTTTCAGTTGGGGACTTTGTGATGGTGCATTTGAACAAGTCTAGATTGAAAAATGGAGTTCCCAGCAAGCTCCAAATGAGGCGGATAGGTCCTTGCAAGATATTGGCTAAGTATGGTTCTAATGCATATAAAATTGATTTGCCTACTGATCTTTCTTTGTCTCCTATTTTCAATGTTTCAGATTTGGTGGTATTCAAAGTTTAGCTTCCTAAGAAGGATGATAGATTTTTAGATGTTCACAAGTCACTTTCAGACCTGTCTTTGCCTCCTCCATCCATTCCTCAAGCTGAACAGGTGTTGGACTCAAGAGTTTACAAGAGGACTCGCCATCAAGTGTACATGGAGCATCCCATCAAGTGGAAAGATAAACCACTTTCAGAATCCACTTGGGTACATGAGTATGAGTTCTCTAAGTTTGGAATTCCTTCTTCTTTTCTACTTCACAGAGTCACATGACTTCTTTGTCTTTGGGGGAGTATGGTGCAAGAGCACCTAGTTTTGCTTATACTCTCCATTTTGGTATTTTTCATGCTTAAGTGTCTTGTTAGTTTTGAAATGTTGTCATAGGTTGTTTTGAGTCTTTTCATAGATGTGTGATCTCATTTTGTTCTTGAGAGATCAATTTTTGTTTTCTTAAGGTTTGAGTTGTCAGTTTTGTGCTCCTAGGCCAAATAAGGCTAAAAAGTGGAAAATTCCCTTATAGGATTAGCCATGATTTGGAAAGCATTGAAACATGTTTAGAAAGTGTTTTTAATCATTCCTAGGTTATTTTGGAAGGTTGGTTGAGTTAGGTTGCTCAAATTGTCACTTGGAGCAACAAAAGTTGTCATTCTTGCTTGTAAAAGTTGTCATTTTGGACACTTTTTGTAAAAAGAAGACAAAAATGTCTTATGTCCATACAGGACTTGATAACTACCTCAAATTTTATATATATATATGCCTCCCTCTTCTTGGTATAGGGTTGGCTTTTGTACTTCCTAACATAATCAATTGAAAGAGCAAGCTTTTTTTTATTTTTCTCATGTTTTGCACTCCATTTGTATAGCAGTCCGTACTGGGGATTCTCCTTTTCGTACTGTACCTTTTGAAAAGTGTATTTATTGTATATTCAATGGTCTACATGTGATTATTTTTTAGGTTGTGCATTTGGAAGTTGGTTCTATAAAATAGTTTCATTTTCTACTCCTTGACTGCCCTGTCAAGGGTTTTGGACTCCAAAATGCATCAACTTGTCTAAATCCAGGTTTGGGCTCCCATGGATGGACTTAGACAAGTTGTATTGCACATGTACAATGTAAATATTTCATATTTTGGCCAGGGTTGTGCAAAAGAAGTGCTTTTGAGTTCATGCTAGGCAAGTTGGAGATGGACTTGGCTAGTAAATTTGAACAAAGACTCAAACAAGTTTGTGCTCAAAGGCCATTTGAGTGAGAAAAATTAAGGTAGAGGTCTACACTAGTCTCCTTGGATTTTTAGATGTATTTGGAGCTCCAAACAGTGTGTATTTCACCATACAAAAGTGTTGAGTTGTGGCTGGCAACGAGTGCCCAGTTTTGGGAATTTAATATCTTTTGAATCCAAAAATTTATTTATGGATGTGTTCATGCTTTGGAATCTTCTAAAAAGTGTTAACGATGTGTTTGGAGGTTTCTACATTCTTGGGTGAAGGTCTCTATGAAGTTCTAACTCTTAAAAGTGCAGGAAAAACAGTGAATTAGCAGTGACAGTGCTCATAACAGTCATTTTACTACCTTTTTTAGTTTGCATAGCAAGTGTTTGATGTAATGTCATGCAGGGAAGAGTTGGAGAATTGTTAAAAATGATGTGGCAGAGGTTCCATGACTTTTTGGAAGCTTGACTTGAGGTTTAGGAGAGAATTCCTATGTTTCATGTGCTAAACCCTCTCAAAACCCTATTTCCTTGCCTAAAAATGTGGACAGTCACTATACTACCTTCAAAGGGGCTAAGACCATAAAAATATTTGAGCTTGGACCTTATAGACACCTTCCAAATCAAGTTCCAAGGTTTCCTTGTTCATCATTTCACTACACAAGCAAAAATCACTCCAATTAGGCCTCCACGGGCTAGTAGCCTTTTAGCCCTGCTTTAACTAAAAAGTGAACCTGATTGCCCCAAGGGAGTTAGAACCTTCCAAAATTGTGTAAAATAGTTGAAAGACACTCAAAGAGCCTAATTCAATCAAAATTAACCATTTAGATACCATTTTGAAATGTGGACCTATGGTGGAGGGTTTGAGTAACATTGAGGAAGCAAGCTAGAACAAGGGAGTATAACACATAATGGGGTGGTTGCTTGAGAAGAGGTGTGGATGTTGAAGTTTTTTATTGAAAATACCAATTGAACACAAAGAAAAGAATATCCTTTGGGTCTTTTTCATTGATTAACCCAATTTAGACTTATTGAGTAACTTCTCACTCAATCTCCCTATGAGTGGCGCTGACAACTCAAGGCATCTACCACTCGGTTTTCTTTACCCTTGGTGTAGTTAATCTCAAAATAATAATCGAAAATCAATTCTAATCACCATCTTTATCGTGCATTGATATTGGGTTGAGTGAAGATATATTTCAATCCCTGGTGATTAGATTGAAGCTCGAACAGTTTGCCTAGCAAATAGTGACGCCACATTTCATGAACTATTATCACAAGCTCTAGATCATGAGGTGCGTAATTTTTCTTGTAGTTTTTAAGCTTCCAAGATTCATCTACTATAACCTATATATTTTGCATGAGGACTCCGCCCAGTCCTTCCCTTAATGCATCAGTTACTACCATAAAATGACCTTCGGGATCTGGCACCTTTAGGATTGGCGTCGTGGTCAACTTCTCCTTAAGAAGCTCAAAAGTTGCTTGACACTTTTCAGACCACTCAAACCTCTTTCCCTTCCTTTGCAGTGATGTGATGGGATAATCTATACGTGAAAAGTTCATTATGAACTTCTTCTAATATCTTGCTAGATCCATGAAACTCCTTACTGCATGTACGCTTCTTGGAGTTGGCCTCTCGGAAATTGCTTTAATCTTTGTTGGATCTACTGGTATTCCCTTAGCTGAAATTATGTGCCCAAGGCATTTTACTTCTTTCTAAAAGAAAGTACATTTAGATAATTTCTCATACAACTTGTTTTCTCACAAGTGCTATAGAACAATATGCAGGTGATTCCAGTGTTCTTCCTCATTCTTGGAATATATCAATATGTCATGGACAAGAATACCAAGATGAACTTATTAAGGAAATCATGGAATACACTATTCATTAAATTCATCAAAGCAATTGGGGCATTGGTAAGCCCAAATGGTAAGACAATGAACTTGTAATGTGCATAATGAGTTTTGAAGGTTGTTTTGTGGATATCCTCATCTTTCAATCTCAATTGATGGTATCTTGAGTGCAAGTCAATCTTAAAGAATACCATTGCTCCATGCATTTGATCAAATAAATAATCGATACGGGGCAAAGGAATTTATTTTGGATGATCAGCTTATTTAACATCCTATAGTCGATGCAGAGACGAAGAGTTTCATCTTTTTTCTTAACGAAGACCACTGGCGCCCCCATGGTGACACACTAGGTCATATCAAACTTGTACTTAGTAGCTTTTGAAGTTGTTCTTTTAACTCCATCAACTCAATTGTTGTCATGCGATAAGGAGCCTTAGATAGTAGATCAGCCCCTAGCACTAATTCAATAGAGAAATCGAATATCCTTTTAGGTGGTAAACCGGGCAGTTCTTCTGGAAACACGTCTTGGTAGTCTTGAAGATAAGGATACTTTTCTTCAAAAGACTCTTTTGGTTTCCCATTACCACTAGTTTCTCCTTCATGATGATAGTGGTTCTCAAACATCATCAAGTCATCTTGATATCTAACATCTTTGGAATTACTGATTTCCTTCATTTTTATTGCAAACACTTGGCAGCCTTTCCTCTTTCTTCGTCTTAATTACATGGTAGAAAGTTGCCACAACCTGAATTCTCATTGGATTCCTCGCAATAATAATTTATTACCAAAGTCATCTATACATTCAGCTGTCTTGTCAAAGCGGTTGACCCTAGCCTTGTGTTAACCTAACCATTTCATACCTAGTATGACGTCATAGGTACCTAAAGGTGCTACAAATAGGTCATCTTCAATGGTGAAGTTAGGAAAATCAACTCTTGCTCCAAATAGGCACTGCTCTACTTGAGCTCTCGACTGATTTGCATATTCAACATACCAAGGGTTGGCCATAAAGCCAATTCTTTTTTGGAAATTTACTAAGAAAATTGGGTGAGATAAAAAAATTAGTGGCTCCTGTATCTATAAGTATTGTAATGGGAATACCATTAAGTGTACCTAGGGTTTCTACTAGGGTAAACTAGTACTTTGTTTGTTGGTTATCTACTACCGCATGAATCCTCTACTAGAAAGCTATCTGCTGAGGTTGCAGAGGGTTCCTCTGTTGTTGCCCTCATTGTTGTTTCATTGGACATTGGTTGGTATAGTGCTAGCCACAAGTATAACATCCCCTTGGGGATCCTTTCTTTTTTACCTTATTGCTGATTCCCTCAATGTCTTTCATGGGTTTATCGAATCCCTTTCGATCCCCTCGATTATCTTGTCGACCTCCTTTGTAACCTTTAATGTTTTTAGTACTTGACCCATATTTGTCCCCTTTCCTCTTAAAGGTTTGAAAAGGTTGTGACTAGTTACCCTTCTTTTTGTTCCTATCCCTTTTTGAGTCGTCCTTACGAAACTTTTGTTCCTGTCGGACAACCTTCTCATAGGCTTCGTCCATGGTTGAAGGAGCTAAGACATCCATCGAACCCCCTTTGCAATTATTCAAGCCCATGATAAATTTCCTGATTCTATATTTCTCATCCACTTGAAACTGAGGTATGTACTTCAGTAAGAAGGTGAATTTCTCCAAATAGGTGAATTTACTGATTCTATATTTTTCATCCACTTGAAATTGGGGCACATACTTTAGTAAGCAGGTGAATTTCTCCAAATAGGTGTGTACAGAGATTTCCCCCTGTCTCAAATCCTGGAAATCCATCAGCTTTTGTTTGAAGAACAATTGAGGCAACCACCTTTGCCTAAAAATTTCCGCAAACCTATCCCATGTTATGCTGGCTAATTTTAAACCAAGTTTAGCTTTTTTGTTTTACCACCAACCGGCAACCTCTCCAGTCAGGTGGTAAGCCCCCCATACAACCTTCATGTTTTTTGTGAAGTCTTGGATTTCAAAGTATTTATCCATACCAGTAAGCCATGCCTTTGTGGTGCCTCCTCCCTCTGATCTATCATATTGTGAAGGCTTTACCTTTTTCATATCATCAGATATGGCTCCCACTATTTGTTTATCTTTTCCGTTCTAGTTCTGGGATTGAGTTCCTCGAAACTCACTCTAATGAGTGTGTCGATATGCTTGTCTCTAGACTGAGACTCATATTCTTCATTGTGGGTTTCTGTGTGACCACCTCCCCTTTGATCCAACACTCGGAGCCTGTTCTGTGTGTCTTCCACCATGTGGATAAGCCTATCTAACTTGGCGTTTAGAGTCTCTGGGGCTCCAGATTCTCCTTTGCCCTCTTGGTTTTGAGTCATCCTAATGTTTCCTGATAAAACTATTGTTTCTAGTAATACTTAATTTTTGTTTATATATCTAAGTTCATCATTTAAAAGGACAAAATTGAAACATAAATTTTACGCACATCCAAAATTGATATTTTATCGATACTGAGCTCATCAATTTTTTTTTTAATATGTACAATGCAAAGCTTCATCTAAGAACTACTATTAGAAGCATTCATGGGCTCTTCTTGCCCTTCAAATTCAGAGAAAGGTACTAATTGGAAACCCGGAGTGAGTACCCGAGTTTCTTTTGAGTCTACGGGCTCAGGTTTGATTACAGTAGTGTTAGGTGTTTTGTTGTCAGGTTTGGGTGCCTTGTTTGCCGAGATTTTAGTTCTCAATACTACCCTCCTAGTAGCAATCCAAGGTTGTCTTTATTTTTTTAATCTCTTTAGGGTGTCTGCTAGGGTTTCATCATCAGATGGCATTGAGCAGCATGAATAATCATGCTTGAGATTCATTACTCTCCATAGCTGAGAGTAGACTGGATCACGAGCTTGTTTTTGTTTCGTAGTACAAATCCACATCCTAGTACAATACCAAAATGTTTCATTTCGGTTATCTACCCTAAATTGTAGGAGTCCTAGGTTCAGTGTCGAACCTAGTAGCTCTGGTACCATATGTAACATACACTATCTATGCAAATTAAAAATTACAACTTTGAAACAAAATAGGAAAAATAAAACTTGCAAGTTTTTATTTATTTATTTACAACATTGAACTGATTCAAAAATTTGAAATGAAACAGTGATCTACTCTACAAGATAAACTCTTGCACAAATGAAAATTCTAACATTTCAATTAAAAAGAGTAGAGAGGTTATGAGATTACATTTTTCCTGATGCACATTCTGGTCTTTTACATAACTTTACCAATGATTTGGAGGAGGGAAAGTATCATCAGGGCCCTTTTTCGCCCAACCATGGACTTAGTAGTCCCTTGTGCCATTTCCAATTGGAAAGGCTCGACCCTTCATAAGAAGGTAACAAGAAGTTGAACTCATGCCATCTAAGATTGGTGTATAATCCTACACAGTTACCTATTCGGTCATACACTATAGGCTACCCCTAACTAGTATGACCTCTGACTAGGTTGTATAATTGGATTAACGAACTGACTAATGCTCAAAGATAGAGGCATTACCTTGGCTAAGGTCTTTACAAAGTTGCAATCACACTAATGCATGAATTCAAAGTTCATCACCCTTCTCAGCTTAACTAAACCCTTCAAGGATTCCAAGACATCAAGTCAGTCCTTATACTAACTGCACACTAACTCTACAAGACTCACTGTCTATCAATATATTTTTAACTCGAGAACCTCATGCTGGTCAACGAGGTTCTCGAGGTGACATTAACAATAGCAGTGTAATTCTCTAATTAATATTTTTTTTGTCTTAGAGAAACATAGAGGTCATTCCTGAACCCTTGAGCTGCAATTGCCCTCCCAAGAGAACAAGAACAAATTCCAAGAAACGTGGAGACACATGAATGATATAGGAATGTAAAGTTAATGTCACCTAATTACAACTCCCTCAACTTATTTGGGTACTTATATTCTAGTTTCTTCCTAGGTCACAATCATTGACAATGCCCTAGCCAAGCATGAGGATATTTGCCACCTCCTTAAGGCCAATTTTATGTTGACATAAAATTATATGAAACCATAAGTGTATCAACATCAAACAAAGTGTACCCTTGCAATTGGTGATTGGGAATTTGTATATATATCCCTATAAACATATGTCATTGTAGGATAAATAAGGTCATTAGTTGGGTCCAAAATTTTATCCAATACAATGTTGAGGTGACCATATAAAGTTGTTGGTCCTATCCTGTTCTAAGATTCACCTAATTTTTCATTTGCCTTGCCTCAAGATAGTGATCATGACTATTGTTCAAATCCTAATGAAGCTACCAACATTAGATGAGGAGGGAACTATATTTTATAACCTAGGGTAATACTCGACAAACACACCAAGCACCTTTGCACTCATTCTATCAATTTGTTTTTCAATCCAATAGAAACATTTAAACTTAAAGATGCCACATGTGAACCAACGAAAATTTTCTCCAAGTTTCTTCATTTCAAAGTTTTAAGGACAAATATTTTTGAAGGGGAAGGCCATATTATTAACCCCATTCTACTATGTTTGAACAAGTATTAGTTAGGTGCATGTGATTTTTTGTCATTGTAGGTAATATTAAATGAATTTGTGGATGCATATGCTTTGTAAGTCATCTCACTCATTAGTTAGACTAAAGTAATTATGTCACATGGATGGGATGGTAATAGTAGTATTTAACAAAAATCTATATATTGTAGTGACTTTCCAAGTGGAATGTAGCTTTGATATTTGTGATTGGAGAGTAAGCTCTATTGGAAGGTTGCCCCCTTGAAATGATGCTCCAAAGATAAGAAAAGTATTTTGTTTGTCTATTTTATCAATTTATATGTGTCATGTCTTATTCTTCTTATAGGTTCATAACATTTACATTCTACATAATTTGGTATTTGCATATAATTCATATACACTCTACTCAAACATCATTTGATTCAATGGTCAAATAGTCAATAACAATTTTACAATTCATCCACATTACAAAAAGTAAATATTTGTTCTATTTCATTGATCAAAATAGTTCTTGGATTGTTGAATTGAATGATATTTAAGAATGTCTACTTTTATAACTTGTCTTTGTTCATCTAAATCTAGGCTCGTGTTTGGTATCTCATTTAATCTTACAATTTATTCCAATTAAAATTAGTCTTTAACACTTTGATCTAGCATATAAATTTTTTTATTTTTTTTTGGTTATCTTAGAGGCGTCTCAATAATTAGACAATTCATAAATTATACATAAAATATAATGTTAATTTTTTTAACAATAAGTAATATTAAGATTTAAAAATAGATGATATCATTTACCAACTTTTATACGAAATAAAACTTCTTAAATATTACATATTAATATATAAACAACTCCCAATTACTATAAACCAAAATATAAAACATAAAAAAACATAAATATGCAATTTTATAAATATATATTTATTCATTAAAAAATATTATAAATCACGGATAGAAACCATCAATTTATAAAATGAAAAAAAATGAATAAACCACTAGGGGAAAGGACCCATTAGTTGTGCACCCTAACTTCGCGCTTCTCAAAATCCTACGTGAAAATTTCAAATCACTACGATTTTTTTACAGCAGCTGATGTGGCATCACATGATTGGTTACTTTTCACAACAAATGGTATATTTCATACAACTATTGGTGCAATGTTATACGAAGGTTGGACATTAAATCAACAAGTATTGGGGTATTAAATCAACAACTTCTATCACAAGAATTGGAACGCACTCAACTACTAGGTCCTTTCCCCTATTCAACTCCCAAAAATTTGAAAAAAGAAAGATCGATCCAACATCACGTCCACCATCAAAGCGCAAGATGAGCATTGTCAACTTTTAAATTTTGTTAAAATAAACGACATTTCTGGTCACAAACTCAGGGCCTGGCTTAACCAACACACTCTAAGAGTTTACCCACTTAGGTGGCTAGTGTGGGTCCAGTTAACCTTCTGTTTCTAGTTCCGTCTTCTATTACATGGCATATTTTGATCTGCTGGATGTTAACAAAAATGATGTGTTATGCAAGGCTCAAACAAAAGGGCTTCAACTTTCAAGCTACATATCTGTCAAGATGAGGATGGAGCCCAATGGACATGCCATAATCGTGAGGTAGAAAGGAACATTATTATTTTCAGTCTCGCCATCAAATGGTATCAAACAAATGTTCATGGCTGCTACTGAAACAAATCTATGCATATTTTTCCTATGGCTAAAAGTTTATTTGTTGTTAAATTTGAGGATGCTAATGACAAAAGAAAAATCCTGTGTGAAATTTTTTTCTATGAGAAATATAATATGCTGCTATTGGCCAAGCATTGGTACTCTAATTTTTACTCCCTTTCAGAGACATTCAACAAAATTCAGATCGGGGTTAAGCGTCCTTACCTTCCTCTATACTTGTGGGTTGATTCTCTCTTTGAGGATATTGGTGATGCTATCGGGAGCTTCATTATGGTGGATAATGAATCCTATGGGCTTTATCATATTACATTTGCTCGCATTCTAGTTGAGCTAGATGTTTCTAAGGGTCTGCCAATAGAAATTGTTATTAACTCCTCTTTTGGCAACTGGGTCCAAACCTTGGATTATGAGGGTATTTCGTTCTGGTGTCGTAGATGTTTCAAAACTGGTCATGCGGCAGGGAATTGTGGGATTGAGAAGAAAAATTCTTCAGCTTCTTGGTGGTTGGGGGGCTCTCACCAGCATTATACGGTTAGGAAATCTCCTGTTGATGCTGGGGTTTCTACTTTGGCTGGATCAGACTCTTTAGTGACTTTGAAAGATTATTCAGTTGCCACTAATGTTGTTGTGATACCGAATGTTGTTGTCCCCTCTACTGAAAACGGGTTGATGCCTCTTACCCCTCAGGTTTCTTCGTGCGTTGATACAACTTTTGTCCCTCTTGTTAGTAGTGATCCTATGTCCACGATGGTGGTACCTCTTACCTCGCCAACTGCTTCAAAGGGTGCTGGCACAAATTCTGCTGGTTGTGACTCTATGCCTGCGATGGTTGCTGCTCCCTCTTCTAGTACCCTTTTTTCCACTCTAGAAAGATTGGCGCTAGACCCTTCAAATTGGTCTGTTGCGGCAACTAAAATTGAAGATGGTTGGATTATTGTTAAGGGAAAGCATTCAAAGACGTCCAAGCCCTCTTTTGATATGACTCTTCATTCCCACAAGGCCAAATGAAGGCCTTTGTAGTTGGTTGATTAGGTTGGTTTTACTGGCCTTGTTGTCTTTTGGGGCAGTCCTTGTCTTTGTTTTCTGTTGATCTATCTAGCCGAGCTTTCAAGCTTTATCTTTCTTTTAATTTGATGTAAAAGGTTTTGGGGCCCCTTCAAAACCTGTTTTCATTTAATCAAAAACAAATCTCTGCATATTGCAAATATCTAATCGACTGAAGATATTAAAACCACTTTTGTATGATCTAAAGACAAAGTCGACATCATTTATTTATTTACTAACTTGGTAATGAGAAATTTGCTCAATTAAAGATGCCCCTATAGGAGTAGGATGTTGAAGGTCATGAGTACTTTTATTTGGTATTAATATTACTCATTGTTATAGGAGTTGAGAAAATATAACACCACAGGAGCCCAAATAATCTCTGCAAGCTGAAAAACTTGTTACAAGGAGAAGCAATGAAGCAAATCACAGAAGGAAAGAATACACAGGAAAAATATGCTCCAAAAGATGAGAGCTCAATAATCTCCAAAACGTATTGTCAATAATAATCCTTCTTCATACAATGAAAATAAAGAACTCAACCTTTAATAGGTCAAGAAACCCTAAAAGGGAAAACCTAGGTTTGCACAAAATAATTAATTATATGCACCTAAAGTTAGCTTAAGTGTAAAAGAGATAAAGGGAACTTAAATAATTAAATAAATATTGTTTAATTAATCAAGTAAATACCCGAATACTCTAACACCCCCCCTTAAGCTAGACTTAGGGAGAAGCTAAAACCTAGAACAACTACTGAAAGCAATAAAGATGGGTCTTGGCAACAAGGCCCAATCAGGTACCCAAATACAATGAAATCTCTATGAACTGGAGAAATAGAGAAAACCACATGGGAACAAAACTCTACTCCAAAAAGAGATGGAAAAGAATATCATTGAAGCATGAAGAACCTACAAACTCTGTCGAAGAATAACTGCTGCTTTGAAGAACATCCACTAAACTAGAACATGACCAGGTAGAGAAGACTGTAATCTGCATGAGTGCCCTCAAATGACACTACTCGAATCAAGAGGCAAACAAGGCAAAAACAACTGAAATCGAAGATACAGATGGCATGAGAAACCAAAGCCTGAAGAGCTGATCAATCAAACCACGGAAGTAATAGAACCAACAGGATAAACCTCCCCATAATGCGGAAGTGGGAGAGGGACAGGAACACTGAAAAGGACAACCAAAAACAACTGCATGACGAAGAACCAAGAACATGAAAGGTGCTGAGACACATCATCATGAGGCGAATGTCGTGGAAGGAACACTCACTAGAAAAAAGAAGATGGCAAACAACAGGCAAACATCAACCCCCTCATGGCACTTGATCAATAGTGCATGTACAACAAGACACAAGATATGCAAGATTCCAATTAAACAATGCATGATGGCACTTTATCTCAGTGCGTTTGCATAAATACAAGCTACAATGATAAGAAGACTGGAAATAGAAACGTGAACCAAAATAGAGACATCCTACTCAGAGAAGAGATCCCAGGACCTGAAACAGCCACGATATCCACCAGAGTGCTAAAAAGAAAAAAACAGAATTAAATATGCATGGAGCAAAATCTGGAAATAAAACTTAGATGCTTTCTGAAAATATAATTTTTTTGAAAAACGGAGGTCAAATGCTCATTCTACGTCTCTTAGAGTGCAAAAACTAGACCTCACTTTGACTAGAAAAAAACATAGTCAAAAAAAAAATTGGAAAAAATTACCAACACCATGAGGTCCGGCTTGAAACCAGCTTTCTGATGCCTATTCGTTTTTGAAAAAATGACTCCATATGCCCAAGATAGAGCCAAAAAACCAAACCCCCCTGAAAAAGCCAAAAAAGGGAGTCTGGTGGCTTGTTTGGGCGGAGGTGGCCAAGGAGCGGTGCCCCGGTGGCGCTCTAGTGGCAGACGGGCGGAGTAGGGAGGCTGTGGGTGGAGCCACCAGCAAAGCGGCTGCTGGGTGGAGCTGAGCAGCATTGGCGGGGCGGCCGAAAAAAGTTGTCGGCGGGCCGGAGGGCTGGTGGCTGGCGCGAGTGGAAGCCAGTGCCGGAAGAACAGGTGCGGGCGCCGGGGAACATAGGGAGGCCGATGGGGGCCGAAAATCGGTACAGGGACTGGAGGGCTAGCGACCGGGGACCATGGAGCTATACGGGCCTACGTGAAGGCAGGGGGCCCCACGGTACCCTGCGTACCGTGGGATCCCCCGCAAAAATTTTGTAAAAAACAAATTGTTTTTAAAAAAAACCTTTCTTTTATAAAGAAATTTTTTTAAAAGAAAATTTTGGCCTGCATGTCGTAAAAAGGCAAAATATTTTTTTTTTGAAATTTTTTTCTCGATATGCGTGCCAGGGTCGTATGGCATGGATCTGAAGAAAAAAATGCTCCCAGAGGCCGAGGAACCAAAATAGGTCGAATTTTATATGACCATAGGGGTTTTCGGGCCTTCTGAGCACAATGGTGAGGTCCGTTTAGGCCCAAAGTGCTCTAAAAAAGGTTCAAACCCTAGGTACATAAAAAATTCCTGAAACCCCAAATCTGCTTCCAAAGCAAAAATTCTCAAAACAAGAATAGGCAGCTGCAGATCTAAAGCTTTGATACCATATAGGAGTTGAGAAAATACAACACCACAGGAGCCCAAATAATCTTTGCAAACTGAAAAACCTATTACAAGGAGAAGCAATGAAGCAAATCACAGAAGGAAAGAATACACAGGAAAAATATGCTCCAAAAGATGAGAGGTCAATAATCTCCAAAATGTATTGTCAATAATAATCCTTCTTCATACAATGAAAATAAAGAACTCAACCTTTAATAGGTCAAGAAACCCTAAAAGGGAAAACCTAGGTTTGCACATAATAATTAATTATATGCACCTAAAGTTAGCTTAAGTGTAAAAGAGATAAAGGGAACTTAAATAATTAAACAAATATTGTTTAATTAATCAAGTAAATACTCAAATACTCTAACAATTGTGGCATGTAACTTATTTGGATTTTGGTTAGATTAGTAGATAACCATTTTAATCATTTGTAGGAAGCATAAGCAATCATACTATCATTTCAGTGATAATATTTAATATTTTGAGTTTGGATTGCAGGTTTTTTACTTTTAATAAATTTATTTTTTCTTAGTGATTGCTCTTGTTACTTTTTTCCATTTTTAAATTACCTGAAACACAAAATAATCAAATAATACTTATTGCATTTTTTTAATTATTTATTTAAAATAAGTGTTTTTTTGTTATTTAACATATATGTTTTGTTATTTTTCATTTATTTTTCTTATTATATATAAATTCTACAAATATCTAAAAGATTTTGTTATTTTGTTTTAATTTCATTTGAGTTTCATTTAATTGTATAAGATAATAAATGTCTTATGGTTATAAAAATTAAAAGTAACATGTTATTAACAATAATCTTAAATATATTTATCTAGCTATTCATACAAACCAATTCATGTTAGTTCTTATTCTAATTGTGTTCTTCCAAATACATTTACCAATGTAAATATAATAAATTTATTGGTAGAAAGCATTGTCATGTAGTGAAATATTTTATTTCTGTCTTGAGGTTTAAAATTTTAATTTTAAGACTCATCTATACATTTGATTGATGTATGGTTTTCAAAATGTCTTCCATCAATTGTTGGAAAATGATCTTTACTAGTAATGCACAAATTTCTAGTAATGAAAAAGCCTATTTGTAGTGACATAAATAGTAATGTAATCAAATTTCTATTAGTAAAATGATCACACATTTCTTTTAGTAAAACCATGAAAAATGATCTTTACTAGTAATGCACAAATTGACATGTTTTAGTTTTGCATTTATTTTTCTTTAATTAAGAAATGTGTCGGAAAATGATCATTTGTATGAAAAAGTTTGTTTGTAGTGACATAAATAGTATGTAATCAAATTTGTGACATATAGATATTCAGCTCAATTTTATGACATAAATAGTATGTAATCAAAATTACATTATGATAAATCATGATGATATTCTATGATTTTATTTGATAATAAAAAATTAAAAGAAAAATTTAACTGTATCCAAACTATACATAGAGCTAATTGTAACACATTATAATGGAAACTTAGAATTGTTAGTGTTGATGTATGCAAGAAAATTTGTAGTATGACAATTATTTATATAACAATATTAATTGATCCATTGCCATAATCTACCAAACAACTACTATAGATTAAAACATGCATAGAGAAATTGGTTTCAAGTTCATTTAAGAGATTTTATTCAAGTGTAGGCACTTATAATTTGTCTATCAATATTTTTTTAATGTTGAAAATTGATATTTCAAAAGTAGCAACATTAGTCTTACATGTGGAAGTAGTAATAGTAGGCATGTGTGGAAGGTTAATATTATTGTTAAATTTATTGCCATTTCTTTTCTTATTATTGTTAGGGTCTAGTAATGGAAGAAAATTGTAAATTATTTGATCTATAGCTACATAGAAATTATTTGTAGAAACAATTTTCATTTTGAAAAATAGTAGATTTGGTAATTATAGGTCAAAAATCATTTGAATTGCCTAATATCACATGTGAGTCTTTGCAAATTAGATTTAGTATCAATTACCTCAAGGATACAAGCAATATGTGTGGGAATGAATAAAATTGATGAGATGAACTAATTTCTACCAAAAATGCACCTTTCAAAATAAGACCAAATTAGTCTTATAACACCTTCTTACTCAAATATGACTTATAACTCCTAAACAAAAAAAAACCTGTATACAAACTACCAAGAACAAGATGTTGTATAACTTAAAAACTTAAAACCCCTTTATACTAAACCCTTTTATCTTATATATTTTGCATTTAAATCACCATATTAAGCTCAATTTAAGTGGGTGCCACATACTAACTGCTAAGCATATGGAAACAATCAATCTTCCAAAAAAATAAACAAGTTGCTTGTTATTAGTTGGATCACAACAAACCATATAAAATATAAATATTAAATTTGTGTGATTAAAAAAGATCCATATGTACTCTCGATCAGATCTAATGATGTCACCCAAACCCTTCTCCAAACACTACTTCAAGTTATAAAAGGCAATCGACTTCCTTCTTCTCAAAAGGCATGATCTCTTTTCATTTTATTAATGGTAGATGTTTAATTCTAATGGAGGATTTATAATGAAGATGTATCAATATAATAGAATTATTTTTTTACTCTACCTTAGATTTAACACACTCATCTTTACGTTGGGAGCCTAGTTTGACTGGTGAGAGCTTCATTTGGTAGGCATGAGGTCCAATTTACCCCTAGCCCATCTGGTATTAGACGGCATGCCATATACCAGTGCTAGTGGTCACATTAAATTTTTTACCAAGCGCACTGTAATTTATAGGGGGCTACTCAATTCCTATAGTCTAAAAAACACACATTGCCCATAATTTTGTCACATACACATCCTTTCCAAACTTTATAGGTAAAATTTGTGTATAAACTAAAATAATTTACTTCATACATCACTACAAACAGACTTTTTCATAGAAATTCAAGCAAAGATAAATAAGATTGGGATTATGAACTCAATTCCTTGTTTCACTTTAAAGTACATATTTTTAGGCATTGAATTACTTCACAAGTATTCACACAACATTTATTCTCTGTCACCTTAGGAAAATTTCCTTTAATGATAATGATAACAACAACAATCGCAACACCTTCTAGTAATATTCACAACACCTCCATAAAAATACACAACATATACAACCAATATTAATGCCCCCTACAAAGTTCCATGCAATCATTTTATAGGCACACATTTCCTCATCATTACTCAAGCATAAAGATATTAAAGTCCTCTAATACCATGTGAAAACTCGAAAATCAAATTGCTATAACTTGCAAATGAATATAAAATAGTACATTAATTATAATTAAATTCATTGAGATTATACAACTTGATATTCCACATTGCAAGGCAATGTCTTTTTAAAGCCTTAGTTTTCTGTGAACCAACCAATCTTTAAAAAAGGAAAAAATTTCACTAATAAATAACCATTAACTAACATCTATATTAAACTATTTCATAATGTAATATTCTAACAAATGTAGTAAGATCTAATAAATTAGAACTATATTGCTGGTTTTGGTCATAGTAAAACTATAACTATTGAATGAAGGAAAACAACATGAAAATGAGCATTGACTAAGGAAATTTTCAACACTAGTATTCCTATAATAGATTAGACAATTAGAAAATTTAGGTGGAAATGATAAATATATATTAGGATCAATATTACAACTTGCTAAATTAAATATTTCTACAGGAATTTTAGTTGTAATGTTGATGTTAAGATCTATATAAACAAATAAAAGTAACTACAATTCAACACAATAACCTCTAAGAAAGTAAACACTCCTTTGTGCTAAATCCACTAAAATTGTACATGTATAAATAGAAACTGCATCATTCATCATATTGGTGGACTAAGCCAAGTTTTAAGCTAGATCCAAAGTAGATAAGGGTAGAATAGGTTGCTTACAAAATTTGTATGAATTTGAATTGAAGTAGTCAAAATTTGTCATTGCACCAATGTTTATCATGGTTCATCAATCCTATGATAATTATAAGTGTCCAATTTTATTTTATCAAATGTTCCAAGACATTGATGTATCTAGGAATATTGTAATCCCTAATTTCTATTACATATTGACCCCATGAAAATCACATAAAATGTATATATCTCCTCATCTTTGTATAATTATTAAATTTATTAAGAATAATATCTACATATTGATTTCCTCAATCACTTTCACCTAAGTCTTAAGATTTTAGTTATTTAATAATTTTTTGTCCATTTACTTCCTATCATCTCTAGTCAAAGACCATAATTTGAGTAGGATATATTTTACCAAGATAATCTACAATAAATAGTGAACTAAAATAAATTATATGTGGATTGCTATAGAACAAAGAGAATATTTCAGGTTAGAGACATAGTGTTTGAGTGGTAGCAACCCTACAAATAATCCTCATTTAAGACAAGTGGAAAGAAAAATCAAACATGATTTTGTAATGTGGAAAAATATTTCCTAGAGTTTCCACCCAAGAAATGGAAGTCATTAGATTTTTCACTTAGGGACATTACATTCAAAAAAGGATGAATAATTCACTAGATCTAGTCATGAATCAGATCAACACTAAATGCTAAGTGAATTTGGATTGAATGTGTGTTCCTCTTTTGTAAGTTGAAGTGCTAAAATTAGGTAAATGCTGAAAAATGGAGGTAAAAAGCATGAAAATAGTGAGCTATGGATGTGGGATTTTCGCACGCACCTGGATCTGAGTAATGTAAGTTGAATTAGCTCCCTGAAGTTTCCCAAAAAGTGCTAGGACCGTGGCGCATCACATTGGTCCTTTGAACTTTTCATACACCAAAGGGGGATGATTTGTCCCTGTGAATAAAGCTTAATCTGAAGAGTATAGCTCCATACTTGTTTCCTTCTCACATAAAGAAGAGAAAAGGGGTTGGGAATAGGGGTTTGCCTAAGTCAAACCCCAGTTTGGAATCAACCTTGAATGAAATATTAAAAATACTTGAAATAAATGACGGAAAGGTATACCTTAGATCTACAATGACTGATAATGATGCTTTGATTCTTGAATGTAATCACATATGTTGTATGAAATGGCATGAACATGACAAAACCCTAACACACACGCATGCTTGTAAATGAATGATTAAATTTGTTCCACAACGGTTGAATGAAAATGGTTGATGTAGACTTGATGAATGCTTGAGAAAACTTCACATAATCTGTGCTTTCACTTCACAAGAGGCTCCTTCAATTGCTTGTTGATGGAAGTTGGATTGTCAAATCCGATCCTTCAAATGAGGAAAGGAAAAGTTGTATGTATGAAACCCTAACATTGTTTTTGATCATAGGCCAACCTAGAAATGATATATTTTCACACCAAGTCGGGTTTGAACATTACAATATAGCCAAATCATGATCCCAAAATTTGGGGAGAAAAAGTAGGGACCGATGTGATTCACATCGTTCCGAACAACTTTTTTCCAAATTTTTAGGGATGCAAGGTATTATGATTTTAAGGTAATTAACATGTGGGTGTGATGATTAAAGATGTTTAGATATGCGAAATTGGGCCTTGAAGATCAAAATAGGACATAATTAGGGATTTTGATGAATTAATTAATTGAAGGAATAAAAAGGGGCACACTTATGGTAGGACCAATTTTATGATGTGTGGAATGATAAAAGAAGACTTTAGGTTTAATTAAATGCTTAAAGGGGTCCTAAAATAATGCTCCCAACTATCCACTTATGCCTGTTGTACCCAAATGAGAGAGGAAGGCCTCCTTATGCACTTGTCCGTCATCAATCATGTTAATTTTCCAACATAGGCCGACACGGGGAAAGGTTTCCTGCCCAAAATTTGGATAGGGAAAAGGGTTCAAAATGGGCCCCAATTAAGAAGGACCATGGCGTGGCGCCATGGTCTTGGTGAGGACCAAGGTGCCACACCCTAGTCCTACACCAGAATTGGGCCAAGATTAAGGGGTCTAGTAAGATAAAATGATATAATATGGCCATTATTGCATGGTGGGGGCATACATAGGTCTTTTTCATGTGTGGAGATGAAAGCACTAAGGTGAGAGCCCTAAACACGGTCCAAATTGTAAGGGGGTACAATTTAGAATGCTACAGATTTATACAGATCTATATGAAAAATGTAGATTAATATAATGTGGTGCTTAGGGGTTGAGCATTAGGTCCTCATGCCAATAATTCTCTCAAGGTTGTTGCATGTCTTGTCTATATCCTTGCACACCTCTCTAGTATAGTTATGTGCACATGTGAGAACAATGTATGTGATTGATCTAAAGGAAAATGGTGCCTAATAGGCAGGAGCATCTTCTTAGGCATACATCTCTAGTATTCATGTTTTTAAATGTCATTTTTGACCTCCATGTGGATGGTGTTAAGATGTCTAATTTTTTTGGTAGATGAGTACTTCCAAAGGGACAAATTCCATATAATCAAAGTTTTAAACACCTAGAGGGCTAACATAATATTATATCCTACAAAAAAAGTGCATAAATCACTTAAAGGGTTACATTATAATTTAGATGTGATCCATGAATATCGATTTTGGAATGTGACTGCAAGATTATTTTGAGGCTCCCAATATCTTTTTCAAAATTTGGATGTTCTTTTTCTTTTGTACCACTTTTACTTACATAAGTTTAATGTAGATAGATCCATATTTTTATATTCACATCCCTTCCCAATAAGATGTTTGTCATTGTCTACTTAAGGAGGGGCATTTGATTATGGGCACAAGCCTTGAGTGATTCATAAATTTTCTTCATTTTCTAAATTTGATTTATTCAATGGAGGTAGAGTCTCAATAGGAAGCTTGGTATTATTATTTTTAGTGCAATAAATAGGTGAAGGAGATTGGGGCACCCCAAATAACCATCCATTATGTAATGTTGTGGGAGGGAATCTGTCCACCTTGTTGCATAATCACAAGCTTTGAGCCTAGAGGCAAAATTTAAAAGCATGGATTGGGTCATATGACAGGAGGTCCTAAATAAAAAATAGGACATGATTTTCCCTCTGGAGTGCACAGGTTGAACTTGTAGAACATCCCACACCCATTACATTATCTAAAGAAACATAAGTAATGAAGCTTTTAGAAGGGTTTCTTCAACAATGATATGGACAAAAGGATTTTCAAAGGCCTCAAGCATAAAAACATTCAGTAACAAGGAAATTTTCTACATCAGAGTGATTGAACACATGATACAAATTGATGTCTCAAAGATGAAAACTAGTACATATTTTAAAACCCTAACTAAAAAAATATTTTTAGAAATGTTCATATGCTTTATTTGAGGATAAAATCCTACAAATAAACTAATGATTAAAGGATGCAAATTGTTCTAGATGATGTGTGGTAAAGGAAAAAACCACTTTGGTTAGAGGGCTATATCTATAGAGATTCTTTAAGAATATTTTATAGTAACACCTATTAGGAGGATGAGCTTGATTAATATGTAAAGGGTCACAAATAGTAAATGGACCATAATCCTTAAAAAGCCACTATAACAATGCTTATAATAGTTTCAATATTTACGTGCATGTGAGAAAGGTTGTGCATATACTTTGTGCTTACAACTTAATTCAAAATAGGCATTGATGAATGCAAATCAATATTTATGATCTAGGTTGATAAGGTATTATCAATGTTTTGAAATGTGTAGTTTATTTACCTTGTTATCTTGAATTCTAGTTTTATGGTTTTGGATAACATGGGAATGAAATAGAAAATTTTGGGTTTATAAGGCTTATAATATATCGAGAACCCTAAATTATTTCTCCTAAATATTTTTTTTTTTAAAGGTCCTTTAATTTATAGATGTTGTAAATTTAATGTGAGGTCATTACAAATATTTATTTATAGCTAGAAACATAAACCCAAGTTTAATTACTATTAATTCTCATTTGAGATATTGCATGTTTAAAATCAATAATATAATTGAATTAATAAGCTTATTGATAATACAAATTGAATGACCAATGACATCTAATATAGAGTTTGGCTAAAATTTCTTAACAAAATCATGTTAAGCCTAACATCACACAACTACATTATTTTGCTTCTCACCGTTAATGATCTAAAGGATGAAAAAAATTATAAAACATGAATCTTACATTTTAAAAAATGTAAAGGCTAAAATTATTAATTGAGTTGAAAAATACTTTCTTACTAATTAAGTGTAATTTTTAAGCTCAATCAAACAAGTTTCTTTCATAAGATTGAATGTGTTTCAATGAGAAGTATATTAATATAGGTCAAGGAAAGAAATAGTAGAAATTACAAAATATCATAAAACAAACAAAAAAAAAAAACAAGTCAATGATGATTTTATTATTAAATTTTTATCTTATAAATTAAATTGAGATTAAAAAAATTGTTTTTTGAAATTTTGAATCTTGTACTACCTATTTATTAACATATTATAATAGACTCATAAATAATGATTTTCTTTCTATAAGAATTAAAAATTAGAAATTTATGATGTGATCAAATTTGTCAACAATTTGAAATAAAAATTGTTTACAAAAACTTTGGAGTTAATTTATGTTAAATAATTAATTAAACAATATTAATTACTTTAAAAAAATTAAGTTACCAAATATTTATATATAATATATTTTCCAATTTAATTCATCATAATTTTTTTTTTCAATAAAAGTGGATCATTCCACTAAATTTAATTCATCATAATTAAAAACTATGTTTTTAATAATATATGTTTTTAATTTTATTCAATTATAAAAATTAGATATAATTTAGAAAATATAAATGTTTACAACTCTAATTTCAAATAAATATTTTAATTATAAAAAACTAACATTCACCAGTTAATATCGATTAAGATTGTTATTGCTAACTTTATAATCAACGACAATTACATATTTATTCATTTTAATATAACGCATTATCGCAAAGTGTTAAAAAAGAATTATAACATATAAACGAAACGTTAAACGTAGATTTGGAGATGCATTTTCAGCGATAATGGTTCTACTTATTTTTTATCAAACATTTTATGGATTGAGGTGCAGTTAAAGGGTTCCGTTTTGAAGTATGTAGAGATTTGTTTCAGTAGCAGCCATGAACATTTGTTTGATACCATTCGATGGCGAGAGTGAAAATAATAATGTTCCTTTCCACCTCACGATTATGGCATGTCCATTGGGCTCCATCCTCGTCTGGATAGATACGTAGCTTGAAAGCTGAAGCCCTTTTGTTTGAGCCCTGCACAACACATCATTTTTGGTAACATCCAGCAGATCAAAATATGCCATGTAATAGAAGACGGAACTGGAAACGGAAGGTTAACTGGACCCACACCAGCCACCTAAGCGGGTCAACGCTTAGAGTGTGCTGGTTAAGCCAGGCCCACACTGAAGCAAAAATGGATTTTTTTATACTCATGACATGTGGGAGTGTCTGAGACAAACATGGCCACTCCCACTGACTTCGGTTATATTAAAAATAGACAATCTTGCAGTATTTGAACGCATCCCATATTCGATCAATTACTTTTACTTTGCTTGGAAGGAGAGTTGCAGCAAGGTAATTTTCTCAACAAGCAGCTCTATATTGTACTAATATCTAGTTGAACATGACTTTCTGCAGTCTGTCTACTATGGAATTGTCTGCTTGTGTTCTTACTCTCGAAATGAAAATCCATCATGATTTTCTTAAAACCCACAATATTATGTTTGATCAATTTGATTTGTAGGCATGCTATAATTGTAATACTATGTTTATACTGCATCGCGTCTAATTTGACAGAAATTGAGTGTTATAATTGGATTCCCTGTTGGGGTTTAGATTTTACTTTTCCTGTAATTACGCCTAAGGAATTAGTAATTAAATCGGGAATCATATCGCTCAGTATCTATATATCAATAAATTGAAAGTTTTATTGGGCTCTTTTGTTCAGTGCTATGATGCAAAATTACTATGGCCTGGAGAAAAATATGTCAAGAAAATCAATGAAGGTTGTCAATAATTTACTGATTTAAAATATCATTTATTCCAGTTATTTGTTGGTTTTGAGAACGGGGATCTAGTCTAGTGATAATTTGATTGTTTGAGCACAAGCGCTTCGTCTACTAATAATTTGATGGTTTCAGGCACGGGATTAAACTTTGGTGTAACGATCTGATTTTTAACTGGTGAGGCGCAGGGCTTAATTGGTGACCTACATATATTATGACTCCAGGTTCGAAGCTCAGCTGCAAGAAATTCTCTAGCATGGAAAATGTACCTGTCATGAATATTGGGGCATCTTGATAACCCAGGAATTAACCCGGTTGGAGGGGGAATCATTTAAGCCCTGCAAAATGTTAAAATATCAATTGTCTCACGTCAATATACCCGGAAAATTAGTTCTCCCGATCCAACTGCCCTTCACAATTGGCTGTGCCTCTAGTAACAGAAACCCATACATGCATCTGAAATGGTTGCTGATCATTTTCTTGCACATTGGTAGTTATATCTTAAATAGCGGGATGCATGTTTTGTTAAACCTGGTCCATTTGTTATCAACACCAGTAAAATTACTAACTTCCTCCCACCTTTGCTGTGCTTGGGAAAGAGTATCACCTACTTTAGTTTCACTGGACTATGTGCTATATCCTGAACTGGGTTTCTTTGGGATTAAGAACAAGAGCTTGCTTCGGTGTCGATATACAAATATTTGGCTCTAAGTGAGCTAAGATGTTTCGAACTGAATCACACTTGATTTTTTTTCTCAGTTGATTTGAACAGCGTATCATGGTCTTGTATGAATTGCGTATACATGTGGATGTGTTAGTGATTGCTAATGCTGTTTTGTTTGGCGCACAGGACTAATGTGTGCAAGCAAATCTTATCTACTTTTGTTCTTTCCAAAATTGACCAAATGCGGAAGGGTTGATAGCGGTTGCAAAAGATTGGCTTTACAGGCGCGTTTTTGTACTTACAGAGTGAGTTTATACCTATAGGTTACACTGAGAATTAGTCCTGACAGCTATTTGGCTGGGTTTAGATTAATTAGACTTGGATTCTGCAATTCACTCCTTGTTTGGGAATGGCAAATGTTTATTAAAAACAATGCAAAATATTTCTGCGTGCCACTTCCTGGTAAGTATAAGAGGATATATCCGATTTACCCATTGCTTCAGAGTTGGTCAGGGAATTATAGTAAATAAAAATTATATTTCATCATCGAAGCCTATAATGCATGATTCAAATCATTCTAATGAAATTAAAGACGATTTGATTATATATCTGCTCATTTTGGCTCATATTCCTGCACCCACATTGCGTAGTACAGAATTGTCGATTTGTATGCTCGTTGTTTGAGCCTTTGTGTGACAGTCCGCTATTCCATTTCAATATGTTTAGCATACTATTTCAGTCAGTAGTCTGCTATATTTGTAATAGGCGATTTATATATTGTTTCATTTATTTTTTCAGAAATAAGGTCTATACTTGCATAAGCATGTGGAGGGTTTGAACTTTCAGTTTCAACCATTATATTTAAAATGTTAAAAATTCACATTGAGGAAACAAGCCATGTTTTTTCCTTAGACATACAGACTAAATACAGAGAAAGAAAGAAATTAATTATATTAATGTCTGAATGACCAGAAAATAAATCAAAGGAATTGGAATGTACAGCTGGTACAATAGCAAAGGAGTAAGGGAAAGACGCCCTAAGTGAAGAAAAAATGAAAAAAAACAGAAAATAAAATATAAACATAGGAATTCAACTGAAAAAAGTAACCTAGAAAAATGTAGGAGAAGACCCTGCAAAACCATAGAAACAGAGAAGACCACCCAGGGGTGGAACCAAATCCTCAGGTGCAAGTGTTCAGGGACATGTTGTAGGAGCCAACAATATTATCATTGATCGCTGCAGGATTATGAATGCAGAGTCTGAGAATGCTCATCAGGAAAAGTTCAGGACTAAGGGGGTTGGGCTGGACAATCCTAGGAGGTAATTGTGCATATGATCACTTCTAACATTGAAAGCTCAAGAGCTGTTGGTAGTAGGAAGAAATCTGGAAAAGTGGTTAGAGGGTCCTGGACGTAGAGAAGAGATGAGCCACAACCATTAGAGTGAGTGTTGGGGTGCTGAGGAGCCTTCCAAGTGGTTAATTGCAAAGATGAGCAATGCCTTACTAATCTATTCCCACCTGTACATGATACACAAATTGAGGTGATTGAAATCTTCAAGGCAAAATCTGCAATATAGCATCTCTATAAGTGCCCCATGAAAGACAAACTAGTTTTCATGAAGTGAAAGGTTGCAATTAGTATGTAATGGCATGTGCCACATAGCAAGCAGCCCACGGGCATCCCTAGCAGAGGTGGCAGATTTGGTGGTGCTGGGGGGGGACGTTTTCCCCAAGTCCCCAAGTCTTGGTGACGTCCCCCTACTGGGGATGTGGGGTTTTTTGGGGGGGTGACGTGTCCATGTGGAATAGTGCCTTTTTTTTACCTCTAGCATATTTTTAGGGAAGTGGCCAGCATGCCTCAAACCCTGTGACTTGTTAAACTCTTTTGTCGAAGAATTTTGCCAAACGAATTATTGGAATTCATGCATATAATAATATTGCATTGATCTGAAACAGTACATTCCTTGAATCGATATTTGTGCCAAGAAGACCATGAGCTATCAGTAATTTACTGATCTAGAATAGCATTTATTTTAATAATTTGTTGGTTTGGGCATAGGAGTTATGTCTAGTTATAATTTGTACTTTGAGATACAGGGGCTTGAATTTGATTGCTTTGTAACTTGCCGAAGGCAAATTGCTGCTGAACGGGAATAAATCAAAAACATTACCTTGGATTGTCAGAGATTACTGTGCACAATATTCACGCTTAAACTCCTCTACAGGAATATCTTCTCCCTGACAAAGAGTTAAGCAGGGAAGGAAGTGGAATAGGGTTTTAGTAAAATAAGATCAACCTTCCGTAAAATTGAATTTTGAAGGAGTTTCTAATTCTAATTATGGTATTTTGCTGGCTTGTGGCATCCTTTGAAATGAAGGATGTTTCTCAGGCCTCTTTCTCTTCACATTCCTCTGGGCACCAAAAGCCTAGCTAAAGCTAGCGGCTTAGTCAAGGGCAAACTTAAAGACCCGGACTCGCAACCTGATTTTGGACTCGGACTCAGACTTGGCACCTAGACTTAGTAAAAACTCGGCAAATTGAAAAACCCAAAAAATTCAGAGACTTCAATAAATAAACCTTAAATGCACAAGTCTGCTGAGACTCTGCTAGCCTTGGTCAAACTTGGCAAGTCCGAGTCTCAAGGCTTGTAGACTCTACAAGACTGCCTCGCCTCGGGAATCGGCAAGACTCGGCAATTATGGCAGATTCTTGTAACACTGGTCAAGGGTCTTAGTACGGCCATTCGTGATGAGTGAGATGCTTAATTATGGAGGCAGATCTGTTATTAATTATTAGAGGTATGCTTAAGTTATGTGCCCATGATTGGCATTTAAATAACACCATAACAAAGGTAAGGAATGTATCTTCAGCCTTTCAAAAGGGCCCCTTCAATCATTGCTTCAGAGATGCATAAGAATAGGTGGATATACTGGCAAACTCAGGATACTTCAAAAGGAGTTAATAATTGAGGGAAAGATCCATTAATAAGAAGGTTTAGGTGATCAAAGACAGAGAGATCTCACCATAGATGTTGTAAAGGCTACTTTTATGCATTCTAACATCAGGACTAACATGATGTCAATCATTATCACAACTTTCCCATTGTTTACATCTCGCATATGCTATTATCTTGGCTCGTTTATATTTCAGCATAGAATCTGTTCTTTTCGATATGGAGTTTGGATTCTGGTTTTGCATCTGTTAATCGTGTTGAGTACAAGGATGTGGGTGTGAAAATGTGCGAGTCAAAGGGCATTGTTGCAGCAAACGAGCTTAAGGGAATTAGAGTACAGTTGTAGAGGCTTTTATTTATCAGACATCTAAAATCATATACTGAAGTATGTCGCTAACATCCCAGATATGGCCATTCTTAAAATGGTGCTGGTGATTGTTGGACCTGAAAATATGGAGTATTGCCACAGAATCCAATCTCTCTAATGGCAATATTTAATGATAAAGTATTTTAACGAGTGATTTGGATACCAAGAGATATCTTGTGGATAATACTCTAAATTGCTAGAACTTAGATATGTTATATGTGAAAGCAAATGCAAAATAAGAATTTAAAAATAGAATATGATAAAAAATGAACACATTAACATACAGGACGATAATAGAAATTGTATTAATCCAGACACTTTGTACATGACATCCTAACAAAGAGATGAATTTGGCTGTCTATCTTCCTATTCGTTGTCTATCTCTTTCTAACTATCTACAGTTAATCATCTATGACAGAAGGAAAAGAACTGTTATGAAGATGAAAAAATTGCTCTTCCATGAGTGACTCTTCAACTTCTATCAGTTACTGTCTGAGCCATGTCAAAATACCCCAATAAGGGGCAGGAACCAAGGTACTGTTGGCACTTGGTAGTGCTGTTCATGGAGAGCTAATCTGTGCAGTTTGGACCGAAGGTGACTGGGACCAAGACAAATCCAATGATGTGTACAATATGCACATGACATTTGATGCACTTTTGAGATGACACACTCTAATGAAGTTTTCCACTTCCTCTTGTGCCACTAGAAGTGTTGGTGTATCATGTTATGCCCCCTTTTGCACCTAGTCAGTTTTGCCTTCCATTAGCCTATTGCCGGGTTTACATAGGCTATTTGGAGTTGGTTAGGGAACTTAGTGTATTGTGGATAGCTCAGTTTTCAGTTTCAGTGGGTTTCGATAGCAGTGTTATTTTTAGTAAGTGCTATTTTGGACACTTGGCATCTACTTCAGTTCCTATTCCACTTTAATGTGAAGTGTTCTCTTTATTGATACCATAGCAAAATTCTCTAAGGTGATGGGATTTATATTTTTCAATGAAGTGTTTTAAAAGGAACTTTAATATTTGACTTAAGTGAGTCTCCAAATGGGATGCCTAGGCCAAGGGAGACATAAGTTGTTTTTGAATGGTTATATGGGGGCCTTTTTTTAAGGGAATATTATATTTGAATATTTGAAATGCCCTAATTTTTCCGTCCAAGTTCTATATATTGGAGTTTTGACCCTCATTTTGGCATTCTGAGTTTGTACACATTGAGATGTTGTTGAATTGAACTTTGGAGTACTCCTTGGGATTGTTGAGGACAAAAAGCTTTTGCGATTTGTCTTGTTTCGGTGGTGAAAGACCTACCCTAGCTGGGTTATTGTTTCTTTCAAATAATACACAGATTTGCTTGAAATTTTGGTGATATGGGTTTGCAAAAAAATGAAGATTTATGGAGTCTTTTGAGTTGCCTATAGGGTTCACAGTGTGATTAGTTGACTGTTGGAGTGCTGTTCGAATTTTGTGAGTTTTGGTCAAATACCAAAGTCTGGCCTGTACACTTCTAGCCAAAAGGTTTCTCACATTTTGGTTAGTACCTTCAAAAATATTGACTTGTTGCTTCTGGGTATCAATTCTTTGCTCTTTCTATAGCTGGGCGACCAAGATTGATAGGTCACTTGAATGGTTTTGAAAGTTTTTGAATTTTCTAAAGGGGGAATCGCCCATGCAGCAGGCCATACACTTCCTCTAGAGGCACATGAGGCTCATGGAGTCAATAAACTGCTTTTTGGAGGCTTCAAAAACATCTAACTAAGACACCTAGAAGTCAAGAAGGGAGATAGGGTGTTGATTTGCAGTTTGGGAGGTAGAAAGGATTTTAAATAATTTATTTCCAAAATTGCCACTGGAGTTCCAGCACCCATTTTGGCAAGGCGGAAATTTCTGAGTGTTAATTCAGACCCTAGGGAGTTTGGGAAAATTCTTGCAACTCATACATCAGTTTAGTACTTTGAAGGGATGATTGGTTTGTGGAAAGGACATATTTGAACCAGCAGTTCTGAGTCATGTGTGATGCATAAAGGAGTGTTATTGCAGATTATTGTTGACTGAAATATTCAATCGTTGGCATTGCTTCAGGTCTGTCTTGTTTGAGATTCATTTAAATTTCAGTATTATATAATGTGAACATCAAAGAATTAATGATATCATGCTTCTTACTGCTTATGAGTTTATCCATTTCATATGCCTTGTTATTTGCAAGTGGTCATGAAAACAAATCAATGATATCTGAAACAAATTCAATTAGCAAAGCTTTATCTTACTTCATTGGATGTTATAACACAAATTGCAAGCATCTTCAAAACACGTAAAAAAATCAGGGTTATCTATTACATATCATCTGTTGAAGCACCGAGTAGGGACTGGCCAGGCAGAATATTGATGTTGGCAGCACCACAAACCTGAGAACTTGGTATAGTGGTACTGCAGACCATAGAAGATAGTTGGGCATAACCCCAGAACATGAGATTCGAATAATAGGTTTACAGCTTCAAGTTGGATCGATAGGGATGTTTTCTAGGATTGGATTGTGGAAAAAACATGCAGAGTAAAAGGAGGAGAAATCTTAGAAGAGGAGCTTGAGGAACATATGGTGTCAGTGGTCTTTCTTGGAGAAGATGACATTTCAATGCTAGCAACTCATGTTGTCACACTAGAGGAGTTTTTAATCCTAATAGTTGAATCTTCTGCTCCGAAATAACCCAATGGTGGTTTGGCCCTTCATGTGAGTGGTAGACAGCTAGTCCTAATCAGCACAAGACTGAAGCCACTTGTGGCATAGGTGCAAAGCAGCAGATGTGACTAGGTAGCAGTGGAGGATTCGTGTGATTGATCATTTTGGTGGGGACTGCCATGGTTGCAAAGAACTCCAACAAAGTGCCAGAGGAATGTGATATTAGGGGACCCTCAAGTGCTAAACCCATTGGTTAGATGTGCAATATGTAATGTCCCCATTTTTATGAGTATCAAACTCACAGTGAGATTAGCCTATTATCTTGACCCTCGTAGGCGAATAAGGTTGGATAGAGGGTCCTTTAAGGGATGCAGCTTCTTCAGTAGTCAGAGCTATGAGGATTGGTATCATCTCCAGTGTTCGGAGTGCTTCAGTTTGGTCTTCATTTGGCATCATTCGGACATCATTTGCTCTACTTACTATTTTTGGTAAGTTTTGGGATGTTAGAGATGGACCCCTGCTATTTTTAGTAAAGGGGGTATGATCATATGCAGGCTCCTCATGTTAGCTCCTAGTTCAGACGGCATTCGAAAATACAGAGTATTCATGGAGATATTAATGTTTAATTACTTCAATTAAACATTAATTATTTGGAGATTATATTATTAAGTTATAAAATGACTTTATATTATAAAGCACTTAAATGAGGGTCTATTTATCATGAGAAGGGGGCCAAGTTTATTAATAATTTATGAGCACATAACCCAAGGTTTAATTACATTATTGATGCCAATGAAATATTATAACATTTTAATGTTAATTAAGAGCTTTTTGAAGAAGTTCGAACTTCTTCAAGAAATATAAGTGTGCAAAAGGAACCGAACTTCATTATGTGATTGGAGATTTTGATTGAAGTTTCTCTGGAGCATTGAAGTGTAGAATACCAAGGGTTTCTGCAGGATTCAAGGCTTGTCGGCATTGGAGAGCATGGCTTCTTCATTGTAACAGCATATAGAGGGTGTGCAATATCATCTGATTATGCTTGTGAGAGTTGGCTTCATTCAAGAGTCAATATTGAGCTGATTGGAGGGTTTATTTCAAAGTTTGTTTGCAGATTGAAAGAGACTTCAGTGCGCTACAGTAGTTCGAATTCTATAGAAGGGGATTTAGAAAGGTGAACAGCTATATATATTTGACTAGGGCTTTGCATATGAGGAGAATCAAACCAATATATCAAGGCAGCCATTGAAATTCCAGGTTTTCTATCTATGGTCATTGTACTAGATAATCATTACTTCATTGCATCATTTGCTATTATGATTATATCATGAAATACTTGGAGGTTGCATATGTTTAATGGAGATATAAGTTGCATATTCCACATTCATAGTAACATTCAACATTGATCGGCCACTTAGCTTTCATGCCACCTGTAATTTCCCCATTTTTATGAGTATCGAACTCACAGTGAGTTTAGCCTATTATCTTGACCCTAATAGGCAAATAAGGTTGGATAGAGGGTCCTTTAAGGGATGCAGCTTCTTCAGTAGTCAGAGCTATGAGGATTGGTATCATCTCCAGTGTTTAGAGTGCTTCAGTTTGGTCTTCATTTGGCATCATTCGGACATCATTTGCTCTACTTACTATTTTTGGTAAGTTTTGGGATGTTAGAGATGGACCCCTGCTATTTTTAGTAAAGGGGGTATGATCATATGCAGTCTCCTCATGTTAGCTCCTAGTTCAGATGGCATTCGAAAATACAAAGTATTCATGGAGATATTAATGTTTAATTGGTTCAATTAAATATTAATTATTTGGAGATCATATTATTAAGTTATAAAATGACTTTATATTATAAAGCACTTAAATGAGGGTCTATTTATCATGAGAAGGGGGCCAAGTTTATTAATAATTTATGAGCACATAACCCAAGGTTTAATTACATTATTGATGCCAATGAAATATTATAACATTTTAATGTTAATTAAGAGTTTTTTGAAGAAGTTTGAACTTCTTGAGGAAATATAAGTGTGCAAAAGGAATCAAACTTCATTATGTGATTGAATAGCATTTTGACATTGTTTATTCCTTGGGATTTGCGATCTGCTACAAGGGTTTCTGCAACTTGAGGAACAAAAACTCTTCAAGGTGATCAGCATTTGAGGTGTTGAAATAAGCACTGAAATCTGCTAATTGGATGGCTTATGTCTGAGTCATCATTGGTGCATAATTGGTGAGAGCTTCATGAATTTGTGTGCCATTCAAGGGCAATTACAGTCATTTATTATCTGCAGACCTGGATGTGTGAATTTGCAGCTATTGACAACAGATTTCAAGTTTTCTAATCTACTGCTATAGTGCCCGCATCTACAGTGGCGTGAACAGTAAACGCTACAGTATATTGCATCTTAGTTGAGTCTACTCAAGGGTTTTAATTGCTCCTCATTTCCAGATTAGTTGCTGCTGTCATGACATTGAAATCTGGGCAGAATTTATGATTGTTGGAGGCTACATTTATTGCTGTTAGTACCACTCATTTACACGTGGGAATTACATGTATGTATGACAAGTGTTTGTGTTAATGACAATCTGCTGTAAGTGCATATTGGTCTCTTAGAATGCATGCCAAATGTTCGTAGAAATGTCTAACAGCTGTAGATGCATATTTCATATGATTTCAGTCACACATTGTCATTGAAAGGTTAGTGGTAGGTGTTACATTGCATTCTCATTTAGTTTCAGACTTTGATATATGTCCTTTTGAGTTCAATGAATGCATATTATCATCTCATAAATCAAAATATCAAAAAGAAACCACAATCAGCAAATACAGAAGTTTCATGACAAGTGTTTGACAATATTCCTTGAGCATTTAAATCAGAAATTTTCAATCAGATTTGGCAAGGGATACTACACAATAGGCAAGGAAATGCTGGCATTCATTGAGGATGAGCCAATTCTGGTGCAACATCAGTGCAAGGCTGCAGCAGCAAAGGCCATCATTTCCCTAGGACTCTGATAAATAGCGTGTGCATGGTCAACATGACAAAATAATCATGTTTTCTTCCCCTTTTCCAGGAAGGGATTTTTTGGTTTTAGTTCTCCCATGGGGTCCATTGGTATTGTTGAATAGGCAACTGATGAAAATATTTCACTTTGTAATTATAATAAATGTGTGATTTCTCTAATTTCTTCAGGGGAAACACAACATCATGTCTCCAAATTTTGTATCTGTTTTCTCTATAGAGGGTATGGGACATGTCAACTGCCATTTACCTAGCAGAAAAAGAGAAGTGGAAATTCCTCAAATGTTAGTGACTCTTTGAGTATGTGTGATCATTGACTGCAAATAAATTCGCTCCATCACAAGTTCATAAAAAATTTCCAGGTTTACACGGGGACATGTCTCCGGCCGTAAAACTGGGTGTCCCCATCCCCCTGTCATTTCAGGGACAGCAGGACATCAAGGGATGTCCCTCTGTTGTCTCCCCCGTCTAGAAATCTGCCCCTCAGACCCATTAGAGTCTCCACTCCCAAACCCCTGTTATGGATCTCATGATTTATTTTATTGTTGTTTTATAGTTTATACTACTGTTATACTACTTTGTTGTAGTTTATTATGCTGTTTTAGTACTGCTATAACGATTTATTAATATTTTGATATTGTTGTTATCAGTTATTGACATATCTATCTATCTATCTACATACATACATACATACAAACATACATAGATATATACATATATATACACATATACATACACATATAGATACACATATACATATACATACAAACATGTATATAGACTCAGGACATTCTAGCTTGTCTCCTCTCTTAGAAAGACCAACTCCGAAAAATGGCCCTCAAACTGCCGTCACCGAAACGCATCCCCTACTGTCCCCCTGTCCCCACCTCCGAAACACCATAGAGCATAGAAAAAAGTCTATATTTTGCAGAAAAAAATTATGTGAACTGACATGCAATGCTTTTTGAAACAGCCACAAATTGGATTGGTCCAACTGAAATTGTTAACTTTTGCCCTAGTTGGATTAATGTATTCGGTATTTTAAATGTGATCTTTTAACTGCTGTTACCTAGCAGAAAAAGAAGTGAAAATTCTTCAAATGATAGTTACTCTCCTGATTATGTGGTCATTTATTGCAAATCAGAGTGCTCCATGTCAAGTTCATTAAAAAATCTCTATATTATGCAAATTTTTTGATGTGAACTGACATGCAATGGTTTACAAAACAGCCATGAATTGGATCAGTCAAATTGAAATTGTAAACTTTTCTCCTTGTTGGATTAATGTTTGTTTAATGAGTTATTTTAAATGCAAGCCTTCCTAAGGTTCTTGGATATGCCTAAGAACTTAAAGTACAGTGCATCTAGATACCTTTAACACATTAGTTGTTGAGTAATTAATCTTTTTATTCAACTCTGAATTTGTTTCATAATCCTAGTTGATATTTGATTATTTATCTCTAGCCACCCTTATGATTGTTGAACAAGAAATATGTTTATCACTCAGTTTGATCCTAATTGAACTCACTGTAATTTATGTAGATGGTTGGGTCTTCTGCTAGATCTGCATTGGAGGAAATGTCAAATAATGGGGAGTTTATACGCACTCCATCAAGTTTTCGTAATTTCATTTCAAGGGATAAATCATCTGAATACTATGCAGAGTCTGGTAGATACCACCTCTACATATCATATGCATGTCCTTGGGCATCCAGATGTTATGCCATCTTGAAACTGAAGGGGCTGGACGATGCTATTAGTATCTCGGTAATTCCTTGTTCTGATGACATTATGTGATGCTTTTCAATAAAACTATTACTTCTTTGATTGATTACTCGACGATTTTGTCAAATAGTCAGTAAAACCGAAATGGGAAAGGACAAAAGAGGGTGAGGATCACTTTGGCTGGACATTTCCAAATTCTGAAGATGAAGATCCTGGAGCAATACCAGATATTTTGAATGGAGCCAAAACCATACGGGAATTATATGAACTTGCTAGCAGCAATTACTCTGGAAAATATACTGTTCCGGTTTGAATCCTCAACATAGTTTTCTTCTATCAAAATCCCTTATCTTTGGTGTGTGCTGGTATGTTGTTTTCTATTATCTTTGCACAGTTCTCTCACAAATTAGTTTCTCGTATGTGCAGGTGTTATGGGATAAAAAGCGTAAGACAATAGTCAACAATGAGAGCTCTGAAATCATCCGTATGCTGAACACTGAATTTAATGATATTGCAATATATCCAAATCTTGACCTATATCCACCTCATCTGCAAACCCAGATTGATGAAGTTAATAACTGGATATATAATCCAATAAATAATGGAGTTTACAGATGTGGATTTGCTACAAATCAAAGACCTTATGAGCAGGTTTAATCAAAATTCTCTTTTGAAATTTGTCTTGCAGGCATCCGCTGTTGTAAATTAGATTTAACTTTGTCCATATGGTATATACAGGCTTTTAATGAATTATTTGATGCTCTTGACAAATGTGAGGAGATCTTGAGCAATCAACGATACATCTGTGGAAATGTTTTCACAGAGGCTGATGTACGTTTGTTTGTAACACTTATTCGGTTTGATGAGGTATCTTTCTTGTTCCTTTTGAGTTTGTAGACCATCTATTTCATAATTTTCATTCCATTGCTCTATAATGTACAATATTATTAAATTAGTTAGAAAATGGCAAATATTCTGCAACTTGGTGTTTCTCTGATTTGTGTCTTTAAGCTTCTGTTTAGTTGTATGAAAAATTGCCACGAATGCCACTTATATGTTTGTGTTGTTACAGGTGTATGTAGTTCATTTCAAATGCAACAAGAAAATGATACGTGAATATCCCAATCTTTTCAATTACACAAAAGATATCTACCAGATTCCAGGAATTTCAAGTACTGTCAATATGGATCACATCAAGCGTCACTACTATGGAAGCCACCCTTCTATTAATCCACATGGAGTTGTTCCTCTTGGATCTGGCATTGACTATTCTACTCCTCATGATCGTGCAAAGTTCACTAATTAAAATTCTATTTGTAATTTTATTCTGGAATTTCGGTTAACATTGCTAAACCACTATATACTATGGTGTTACTATTAAAGGTAAAATAATTAGATTTGAATCACTATTGGTTTTTGTAGATATTTTTTCTGTGTAACCAAGTTTAACCTAAAACCTGTATTTTTAATTTTGTTTGATATGTTGTGTAAAATTCCCAAATTTAAGCTTTAAGGTCGTGCTTACAAAACATCATGATAATTCACATCATGTCCTTTGTATTGTTAAATAGGTATTTAGAATTTTTCAACAGAAGGTTGGAGTATTTCTTCCAAATCCTCTTTAGGGCTATTTTTATACCTTCTCTGCTTTATGCACATTGTAAACATGATGTAAAAAGCGCAGGCTACCAAAATCATATGTCTGATACCATTTTTTTGAGCCAAACAAAATTCTGAAAAATTTGAACTCGCTATTTTATAAATGAAAATATTCCAAAAACCTGAAACGTTATTGTTCAGAGTTCAAAACCTGTTATATACCTCCCAGAATATCCAGATTTGTATGCACAGATTTATATATTCAACATAGAATTTTCAGATTTTATATGCACAGATCGGACAACAGGTAATAAACTGAACCGAGTAATGATTAGTCAATTCACACTTCAAGTATCAGTCTATTGCGTTGAATAACATAAACCCACAACTATGGAAACAGTATAACAATTAGAATGCTGTTCAGATTTAATTATTGTCTGAGACAAAATTCCAGATCCTCAATGAAACCATAACACACCAGGGACTCAGTTCTGACCCAGTGACCTGGTTTGACCAGCTGCTGTGCTATTCTGATGCTTTCCAATATCAATCCCAGCGTCAACTGGTTCGCTGTGAGGAATGAACTCACTCAGATCGGTGGCTTACTGGAATTGATCCTACTGTGGTGCCTTCCTTTCTTTGTTGGTGTCTTTAAATACACAGCAAAGGAAGCACTTAGCAGTCCCACACCTAGAGGATGAAATTATTTTAGAATGTGAGTTGTAAAATTTTCATTTGATGTCTAGTTGAAACTTATTCATTGATAGCGATAGTCTACAGCTATCTTTAGTCCCCGCAGTTTAGAAAACATATCAGCATCTTCCTTAAGGAAAGAAGCAGGAGTTCCTAGTGTTATGAAATAACAGGCTTTTATCTTCATTTCTCATATCTCCAGGACATTCTAGCTTGTCTTCGCTCTTAGAAAGACCACCCTTGATTCCCCTCAATATAGACTTCAAGAACTCGACCTTCACCCTCTACTTGCATGATTCTTAGAATGCTGTTTGGAAGCTGAATAATGGCAGAATTGCTATTTGTTAAGGGACTTAGACTCTCGGACCAAATTCCTAAAGCATGGTAGGGTTACCTCCTATGCAGATCTCTTTAATGAGATTATTTGCCTTTGTTTGCCACCCTGCCAATTTCTAACATATTGTTTCTTATATTCATAAATCAGGGGCATTTTTTATCCTGACTAAAAATATCATTATGATCAAGGAGCTTTGGTTAAGCTCTATCTAAGTATTCTCAATATTTATCTATCTCATAATTTTGAAAGTAGTGGCTTTTGGCTTTAGAGCCAGAGACCCAGCATCCTTATTAGAGATTTGGATTACCAGACTCAATCACACTCCATCACGTTATGTAAAGTTGTCATCATATAATAAACTAAATGTGTGTCATACCTTAATTCATTATGTCGTTAATTAAGCGTTGGCCTAGGTAGTGTGAGTTATATAGTGGTTATAAACAGTTAGATCACTTAGACCAACAGCTGTGTTGTACCCAATTTCATTATGTTGTTGATTAAGTTGTGTTGCACCTGACTTCATTAGGTACTGTGATTTATATGGTGGTTATAAGCAGTTGGACCAGCATTTGTGTCTGATAATTGATTTCATTATGCTGTTGATTAAGTTGTCACTTGTGTAGTACCCAACTTCGTTTGGTAGTGTTTGTTATATGGTGGCTAGAAACAGTTACAATTGTCTTAACTGACAATCGTTGGCCCTTCGAAGAGCACATTGACTGTTGGGTTATGTTAAGTCCTCGTTCTGCTTACATTATATTGAACTTTACCTCTGAATAAAGCATCAATTTCATTGGTTTGTGCAATCATTCCATCATTTACTTGTACTACAACTTCTTGTGTGGTAGTGTAATTTCAGCCAGCAGTTAATCTGGTGCCGTTGCCTTTGTGAAGCTGGGCCAAGTTGAAGCTTTATGGTATTGAAAGTCTGTCAACAACTATCTCAATCTTCCTTTAATTTCCAGAGATGTTAACCTCTTTACATCTTGAACACTATACATTGACCAAAATCTGCAATCTTTACATTTATTTGCCTCTATCATCATGATGATAGATCACAGAGTGTTGATGTTGAAAAATGTAATGGTTAGTGAACTGTTTCTAAATAACTATTATTTACAACTAGATCACATTACTGTGCAAGATAACAATGCTGATCATGACTGCCAAGCAAAATAACTGCATTTTATATCAAAATGACTCTGGAAAATATTGTAAAAATCAAATAACATCTACATTTGTTCGGTATTAACAGAAAATGATAATAATATTATTGAGAGTTGATTCAAGAATAGGTTTACATTCCACAAGTCTCTTATTCCGTGAGTAGGGTCCATCTCCCACCCAACCTAATTATCTCCTCCCTTATAGCGAACTAATCTCCTATTTGCTCTCTTATCTGAGAAATAGATTCCTCTAAAATTGGCTATTGAGCTGCCCCCCGGCTATGCTTCTATTCCTCCCACCTCAAGTTAGAAGTTTTCTTTTTTTCCCTGAAAAAATAAGCCTTGAACCAAGTCTAACTCCATCAAATTACCTTGTAATCCTCGGAAAGGTGTAGCACCTAACTTGAATTTCCGAGTTTTTGAATTACCACTTCGTTGAAAACTTGAATCATTGATCCTACGAATTATTTTACAACAATCCATTGTTCCATCGAGTTGTCTCATGATCCTTAGAATCCTTAGAAGGGTATAATTTCTCAGATCCACAACTCTGGAACTATCTAGGGAACAATTCATATTGAGTTCACCAAATTCTTACCTATCCTCAAAAAGCAAACTTCACAATATATGCATTCTTCAATTCTGTCAACATAAAAAAGGAAAAAGAAAAACACTTTCTTCTCATACAAAGCACTATCTATAAACGAGAAGCTAACTCGAGATGATAAAAATCATCTAGCCTCTAATGTCACCAGTCTCCAATGTGACCCCTTTACACTTATCCTTATAATATCCTATTTTCTTTGTTACTCTAATTACAAAACTAAACTGTCTTCCTCTCTAACCACACAACACACTTCTTAGATGATAGACCAAAAAAAAATCTGAATGCATCTTTTAAATTTTAAATATTTTTCAAATATTTTGAATAGCCTTTCTCCTTGCAAATAATGTTATATGAACCAATTTTTTAATTTATTTTTACATCTTTTGGCCAAGAAAAGGACTAATCCAATTCCTACAGCTGACCAGCAAGAAAATTTCCACTATGGTTTGGCAGATTGCAGATTAAAAAAAAAATCACATTTTGCTCTCTTTAAAATATTTTCAAAAGAAATATTTATTTTAACTTGAAATTTAGATTTCAAAGCAACCGTCTGAAGGGAGAGTCGTACCTACGATCACAGCAACTGGTGTTTTGAAACTGTGCATTCTCAGAGGAGCCTTTCTCATTATTCTCTTGTCTTATTACTTGAAGACTCCATAGATTTTTATAGAAAACTCAAATATCCCAGGTTCACGCAGGCCAAATGGTCAGCCTTATCATTCACAAAATTTTTTTGCCTAAAGATCAACAAAGATTGCAAAGAATAAGATGCCATGATTTTAATGATATTCACAATTTAACAATTTAATGATATTCAGGCAAATCCACCGCAACCGCCTATGCAAAGGAGGCCGTAGCAAGTCAATCTTATGCCTGCCTTATTGAATGAAAAAATCAGGAGACCAGAACAAATATTAAATCACAAGTCCATAGCCAGACAACAACAATTTTTTATATGCAGTATGGAGTACCTATTTCTTCAAGAACGATGCCCTGTTTAGAAGATTTGACAAAGGATCTGGATACAGAGAGAATGTAGTAAAAATAAAAAATAAACAATTGTTTTTTTTAAATAACTATATAAATCTTAGGATTCCAATATTAAAAGAAGAAAGATATAACATAAATGAAGAAGTTGCAAGAGTCACACATCTTATACTTCTTATGATTGAACATTTGTTTATTCTCCTTTCAAGCTTGCAAAGGTTGTTTTGAATGTATTAGATGTTTGTCATAAATCTTTCTTTTTTGAGTATTGATGAAGATTTGAACTCAGTACTATCTAGGTGTCTACAACATAAATTTTGTCATTAAACAAGTGTCTACAACATTACCATAAATCTTACTAAAAAACCAATATAACAAAAAGAAAATAATACTAATATCAATTATATTCATCAACTTCCTAAATGTAAAATCATTGGGCAAACCTCAAGAAAGTACAAGTCAGACATAAAACTTTGCTAGTGGTCAATTTTATTTTCTACGGCATCCTCATTGATTCCTTAATTGACACCATCCAAATTTCAAGACTAACTTTGTAAAGCATTCAAAATGTTGAATTTGGTCTAATGAATCATCAATTTGTCTAAGAGGCTACATGTTCTTGATGGTTATCTTATTCGAGGTTTTATAATCAATATGTGTATTCCATGATCTAACTTTTGTATGCTCAAAAATAATATGAGAATTAGAAGATGAAGTGCTAAGATTGATCACACTTTGATTTTGAAAATATTGAATTTGATTAGTTAATTGATTTGTTTGTAATGATGATTTGTGTAAAAAAAAAAATTACTCAATTACTCTCATTGTTAAGAGTTCTTAAATTAGTACAACAATTATTCCATTTATCTTTTCCTTGTTCTTAAGAAAAGTTTTTAAATTGTATTCAACTACTTCTTTATTTTACTTGTTTCTTATAGAGAAGGAAAAAGTTTTTATAATTGGCATTTATTATTTTTTGGGTTTTAATTGGTACTCAACAAAGCTAGTTTTATTTGCATTTATATTCACCAATGATACAAAATTTCCCTTATGTACTATTAGCTCCAGTTTTAAACTCACCGAATTTTAAACTTTTGTATGAATTTTTTTTAATCGAGAACTTTACAGTCAAAAATATTCCCGATCGTCCACAAATGTTGAGACTCTGGTCATCTTAAAGTTGAACACCTCTGTTGTTTCAACAAGGAACCTCAAGATTAGTGATACAGCCTAGTAGAATCACAAAAATGATTAAATTTGAAAATCTATAAAAGGAGGTGCAAAATACTTTTTATGAGGATGTTTTTTATATTGTTTCAAGCAATATGGTCCATTTCCTGGCTAGTACACTTCCCTGTTTGCGGGATATTAAAGGTTCAACCTTTCATAGATCAAATTGTGAAAACAATTAAATTGGGAGTTTCTATTTAATTTATATGAAATTAGATTTATGAGTTTTGGTCATAAAAGTCTTATCAACAATTTGACAAAATTTCGTGAGAAAATATTGATATGATCATAAGTTATGTTAGTATTCTCTTTCATTGTGATCATAGGTCCGTTAACATTTTGCCTCAACCTCTAGAGATGAAAGAAGCATTTGTCTATACATCCAGTGTCAATGCAACGTGATATTCAACATCATGTTGAAAGTAATAAGTTTGACTAAACTAGCACTTGCATTGAATGAGGTGTAATGGTTACCCCGATAGTAAAATATACTTTAAATAATATATTGGAAAGTGCAAATCTTAAAAGAATTTTTTATGTATTGAATTATTTTAGAATTAACATCCTTAAGAAACGACTATGTTTATAAATAGAAGTGAATACCACATTTAATGCAATTTAATCATTTTATCCTTAAGATTCATATAGATGACTATGTTTATAAAGAAATGTGAATACCACATTTAATATTATTTAATCATTTCATTTATTTATCCAATAATCTAATTTTTATCTTGTATTATTTTTGTTATAAGAAACATATAATAATTCTGGCCAAACAAATTATGCCAGTTGATTATATTTCTAAAAGTTAAGTATCTTATTCCTAAAATAACATTTTAATTTATCAATTCACAATTTTTTAAAATTAACTATCTTAACCAATCTATTTTTTGTTATATAAATTTATTTATTTAACCCAAATTAATGTAAAAACATTTTAACAGAAAAAATTTAACAAATTGATTTTCAAATTTAACATTACAATAGAATATTTATAAACCAACAAGCGAAAACAAAAAGAACCAGAACCAGAACCAAAATGAGATTTAAAAAAAATAAAACTCACTTGTTGAGACATGGACCAGCTAGGACTCGAATCTAAGACCTTCCATACGCTGATGGAGTGCTCTACCACTGAGCTAATGGCCCTTCTTGGACCAGTACATTGTGGGTCCGGGTGTGGCTTATTTTCAACACCAACACCCCCCTTAAGCCACACCTCTCGTGTGCTTGGGGCTCCTAGCCTGGACCTGGCTCTGATACCATGTTGAGACATGGACCAGCCAGGACTCAAACCTAGGACCTTCCATACGTTGTTGGAGTGCTCTACCACTGAGCTACTGGCCCCTCTTGGACCAGTCCATCGTCAGTTCGGGTGTGGCTTATTTCCAACACCAACATCACTGAATCTTGAAACTAATCTTGGCTAAATGAATAGCTCTTCTATTCGTTTGATTAGCTACATAATGGGAAGTGACTTACCTCAAGATTCTACAAAAATTCTATCAATGATGTCAATGAAAAAAAAGGTTGAGTTTGTAAGAAAGATTTATGAAACCCCACTACAACATTTAAAAAAAAAATTAGACAAACCAAAATAAAGTGTTAAAAGTGAGGGAAACAAAAAGAATTAAAAAACAAAAAATAAAGATAGAGGAATCAATTTTTGCACCAACAAAGCTTACCCATTACGTAGATCAAATTCTATGCCAGGGTCAAACGAACCATTTGGAAGGGCTTGTTTCTCTTGTTTAAACCTGTGGATGTACCTTTCTCTTTTGTATATTCATGGAACAAGGCATGTGGAATGAATGAATGAATGAATTTTTTTAATCACGTCCACGAGGCCAAGCAACCTATGGGACCCACAGATAGCCAGCAAAGAAAAGCTTGTACACCCAAAATACAACACCTAAATTACCTTTTCCTTCTGCGTCTTGGATCTTCTACTGTGTATCTTGACCAAAAAATCTGCAACCGTTATTATCTTCTCTTCTTCAAACAAATTACCCAAGTTGTTCACTTTTAATGTCTCCATATAATTGATCCATATTTTCTTGTATGTTGAACATTCCATGATGTAATGCCATTTGTCTCTACCACTTCTTGAGTGCAATATCTACACCTTTTGTCTGCCACTCCTCTTTAGGTATCATCCATCTTCCGCTCTCACATCTAAGTTGGTGCGAACTAGTTCTTATCTAAGCAATTAACATTTTTTTATTTCCAAAATATTTCCATTCCTATGCAAGCCTTTTTCACTATGTAATGGTACATTATGCATGGATGATAAGATGTCCAAATTCATTGAGAAAAGAGAGAGATTGAGACAATGCATCAAGTTGGACATCTTTCTTACTGGCACAACATTCATTGTGTGCAAGTAACATCTTTTCATCTATGTTTACTCGAGCGGAATAGACACAGGTTTGGCAAGTACCATCATTATGGATTATGCTAGTGATAAAGGGAAGATGTGGCAGGTTGATTGACTTGGATAAAATCTCCACCAAGATATTCCAATAGCCCACTTCACTTTTTTCATTTTAGTTTGGTAGCAACTGCAATAAAATACAACTATCAAACTAGGGAAGTGTACCACAGTGGTTATAGCTAATTTCACGCCCACAAATTAGTACATTGTGTAGACACCTAAAATTAATTAAATTAATATCTAATTAATTTATCCTTTTCACATAATTAATTAAATTAATTGTGTTAGTCCTCTTCCTCTTAAAATTAATTAAATTATATTTTAATTAATTTTATCATCATAGTCCTTATAATTAATTTATCAAAATTAACTATTCCTTATTCTTCTAAGATCATTTCAACCTCTAATATCCTTTCAAAATCCTACCTAGTTAATTAAATCTAATTGACTAGCTAATCCCCTGATTCCTACAAATCACCCTTCTTAATCTTATCATCTAGCCTAATCATGCTTATCATTTCCTCCAATTTTGTATTCCTCCATTTATTCTATCTCCTCATCATCCTTCTAAGTTTCCCACTTGCACTCTAATCCCCCACTAAACCATCTAATTAGTCTTCCTAATCTTGCACATCCGTAATCACCTTGATTAGGAATGGGTTAACTCTTTGCCATAAATGGTTTTCCCATCCCATCCTCCAACCCTTAAATGCCACTAACTTTGGCTCTTCCAAGGAATGTCAAATCCTTGTATATCCCCATGCCCCCTCTTCCGAAGGATTTTTTAATTCCTCGTTCCTTTAGTTTTCCCACACATCCTCCTAAATCGGAATTTTTAGTTCCTCTTGTCCTCTCCTAAGGAATTTTATATCCCTTTTCTCTCTTCCTAGGGTATTTGGGGAACTCTTCCTCATGCACTCGAGAAGTGTGGAGACAAGAAATGCCCTTATGGCAAATCTCTTGGATATCTCACTTTGTCCTCTCAATCCTCTCCCACCTTCTTTCAATCCTAGCCCTTCATTCATCTTTAATCCCGACCATCCATTTTGGGCCCCTCCAATCTATAAATTGGAGTCTCCACTCCTCACAAATCATCCACCTTTTGAGTATTCATATGTTGTCCATTTGAGATTAAAAAAAAAACATCCATCATACTGTCATAATGCCCAAATCTCATCATATATAACCATCCAAATTCAAGTCCATTTGTTGTGTAGTGGAGAGCAATCCACAATCCATCATCATAGGAGCAAATCAAGTGGAGCATTGGGCATGTCTCCACTTCTAGCTCAATCAGAGGAAGAAGAGAAAGAAGGTATAAAAGGTTCTTTGTTTACTTTTGAATGTTTGTATTGCATTCCATGTTTAGTTTATGCAATTAACCTTCTAAGTGTTTTTCCCCTCTTCACATCTGAATTTGACAATTTTTTTGGTTGTTTCCATATGTGACTTAACTGCTTATAGCTATTGTTTTGGCCTCTAAGTAGTGATGAGGCACACAGTGGGATCAGTTATGCGCATAAGGGTCAAAAAGTACACATTTCAAAGTGTTGCACAACAGTTACTTAAATATGTCCCAATAATCATGCACTCAAATTGCTAGTGTTTGTGGACAAATGTCCTAGTAGAGGTACACAAATGTCGTAGTAGTGGTTGACCAATAGACCAATTATAGACCAAAAAAGCTAAAAAGTGATCGACTATTGATAGATGTGAAACTTATTAATGGACTTAGTTATCATTTTTTTGGCTCCTTTAAAATTAGTAATTGGGGCGTTGGGTGCACAAAGAGTGTACGATTATTGGAATGTTGTCCACTACAAGTACTCTTCCCTTAGCAATTGCACCATAGTGTGCAATGGGCATGCCAAAGTGGTATGGAAGTTCAACAAAAATTATGGTTTGTTTTTTACATACATTTTTGTAGTGCGTGAAGTCAATTAGTAGGCTATTTAGCAAATGATTTTGTTTGCACGAAATAAAGGTCTCGATGGAGAAGTGATTCCTTCAAATCAACTATGTATCCACTTACATAGATCGAAATATGACTAAAAAAACCTTTGAATAAGAAAGATATCAAAGCTTCATTACCAATTGGCTCATGTTATTTAAGTGATAGGTAGAGAGAGAGAAGGGGGGGACAAGGATAGGGATTAGAAAGGATAGAAAGACAAGGGTATAGAGATAGAGATAGAGAGGAAGATGGAGATGGAGATGGAGATAGAGATGTAGAAGGAGATGAGTATGGAGAGAAGAGGGATAGATAAAGAGAAAGAGGAGAAAGGGATAGATAGATATGGAAAAGATAAATATACAGGGAGGGGGAGATAGAAAGATAAATATAGGGATAGGGAGTGACATAGAGAGAGTGGTAGAGAGGGAAATATAGGGGTGGAGAGATATGGGGAGATAATGATATAGAAATAGAGGAAGAGATGGAAGAAGAAATATGGAGAGATAGAGATAGAGTGGCACTGGAATAAAGATATAAATTAGAAGTCTAGAAAGATGGAGAGAGAGGAAGATGGATGGATAAATAGTGATACAAGTCTAGAGATAGATGGTGAGATAAGAAGAGGGAGGCAAATTGATGTAGGAGCATCGAAGTAGTTCAAACCGGCACCTTGATTTGATCCCGGTGAAACACCATTCCCGATATTGACCCAGTATTGGTGTGCTCTTATTGGTTGGTTTTGGTTGTGAATGGAATCGGGTTGCGAGTGATTTTCGTGACTTGCAGATCAATGTTGCTTTGAGCCTTGTCTGATGTTCCCGGAAGGACCGCGTGATTGGAAATTGTTCTTGGTGACTTGGGCCGACGTGTTATTGTTTATACGTTTCATGATGAACTAGTTGGTCTTTGGCCGACTTGATCGAGTTGTTAATGCTTGTGGATGGTATAAAGGGAAAGTTTAGAGATTCATTTTAGGACGGAAGACATAGGACAAAGATCGAAGAAATGAGAGATCGTGTGAAGATGTAGTTTCTGGAGAGATTCTGGTCCGGGGGGACTGAAGTCCGGATCAATGCAGATTGTTACATGAGACCTATTTGTCGAGCGAAAGATTTGCAGATGTTAGATTTATATGTTGATGAAATATTTTGTAACCCTGGGCTGCAGTCCAACATGTGTAGCCGCTAAAAAATTATGTAATCCTTTCACTAATTGTAATGATAGATTTATTCGTTACCAGTTATATTATGTGTTGCTTCTACCGGTTAAGGTTGCTTACCGGTTAGACCTTGTGTTTTGTTACCGGTTACCGGTATCTTGCATTGTGTTTTGTGTTAAGCCGGTATCTTTCATGGAGTTTTGTGTTATGAGTTGCAAGGCGGGGATGTCCTTCATTGGATCTCCCTACCTTGACTGCACCAAGTGGTATCAGAGTTGGTTTGTGAACCTATTGATTTGATCCCGACGAGACATCATTCCTGGTATTGGCCCGATATTGGTGTGCTCTTACTCGTTGATTTTAGTTGTGAATGGAATCGAGTTGCAAGTGATTTCCGTGACTTGTGGATCAATGTTGCTTTGAGCCTTGTCCAATGTTCCCGGAAGGACCACATGATTGGAAGTTATTCTTGGTGACTTGGAACAACTTGTTATCGTTTATATGTTTCATCATGAACCGGTTGGTCTTTGGCCGACTTGATCGAGTTGTTAATGCTTGCAGATGGTATAAAGGGAAAGTTTAGAGATTCATTTCAGGACGGAAGACAGAGGACATAGATCGAAGAAAGGAGAGATCGTGCGAAGATGTAGTTTCCTGAGAGATTCTAGTCCAGGGGGACTAAAGTCTGGATCAGTACAAAACAATGCAGACTATCACCAAAGACCTATTTGTTGAGCGAAAGATCTGTGGATCTTAGATTTGTATGTTGATGGAATATTTTGTAACCTTGAGTTGCGGTCCAGCATGTGTAGCCGTTGAAGGCTTAAGTAATTCTTTCACTAATTATAATGATAGATTTATTCGTTACCTGTTATATTTGTCTATTGCTTCTACCGGTTAAGGTTGCTTATCTGTTAGACCTTGTGTTTCGTTACTGGTATCTTGCATTGTTCTTTATGTTAAGCTGGGATCTTTCATGGAGTTTTGTGTTATGAGCTGCAAGGCGGGGATGTCCTTCATTGGATCTCCCTACCTTGACTGCACCACAAATAGATAGAGAGGGAGGGAGACAAAGAGATGAAGATAAAGAGATAAGGAGAGAGACTGGGGGGGCTAGAGAGAGATATAAAGATAGAGAGATGGAGTATAAGGAGATATATAAAGGGGGAGGAAAAGATGAACACACAAGAGGGAGGTAGATAGATTGAGGAATGAATATATATATATATATATATATATATAAAGAGAGAGAGAGAGAGAGAGAGAGAGAGAGAGAGAGTTGGGGAGAGATACAAAGGGAGTGATAGAAAGGGAGAGAGGAAAATAGATAGGTAGAGGGATGGAGAGGGAATCATATCTCAATACATACATAAGGAGAGGGTGAAGAAGAGAGGAAGTGATGTAGATGGAGGGTAATATAAAGAGATAAAAAGGGATAGGAAAAGAGATGAGGAGATACATGGATAAGTGGAGAATATATGTATATAAAGAGATAGAGGGACGAGTGAAATGAAGATAGAGAGAGAGTAGGAGAAGGAGAGAGACTGGGGGGCCTAGAGAGAGATATAAATAGTGAGATATAAAGATAAAGAGATGGAGTATAAGGAGATATATAAAGGGGGAGGAAAAGATGAACACATAAGAGGGAGGTAGATAGATTGAGGAATGAATATATATAGATAGATAGATAGATAGATAGATAGAGAGAGAGAGAGAGAGAGAGAGAGGAAGGAAAATAGATAGGTAGAGAGATGGAGAGGGAATCATATCTCAATACATACATAAGGAGAGGGTGAGGGAGAGAGGAAGAGATGTAGATGGAGGGTAATATAAAGAGATAAAAAGGGATAGGAAAAGAGATGAGGAGATACATGGATAAGTGGAGAAATATATGTATATAAAGAGATAGAGGGACGAGTGAAATGAAGAGAGAGAGAGAGAGAGAGAGAGAGAGAGTGTTAAATTCTGTGAGAAGCAAGAATTGAGCCAGGATCTGATGTCGGTCATAGATCACATGCAACTCCAAGCAACGGATGATCGAAGATCAAAATAGCTAAATGAAGATAAATCTGATATGAGAGAAAAATAGAGATAAAGAAGAGAATTTAGAGAAGACTCTCACTGAGCTATCACTTTCCTTGTTAAGGTGAGAGTATATTGCTTATTATATAGAAAAATAATAGCATATACAACCAAGAGGTGCATTAACTCCCACCTCCATAAAAAGTGGGAGGTTTTACCTACTACCCCATAAAAGGTGGGAGGTTTTTACCTACTTGGTAAATGTCAAAATATGTGGCATAACCTCCTTACATGAAAACAAAAAAAGAGTTATAAGAGGTGGCACATAAGGCCAAAAGAGGGTGAGAAACACAACTACCCCATAACCCACTTAGGAAATGACAAAATAGTGGTTATGAGAGGTGGCAGAACAAGCCAAAAGAGGGTGTGTAACTCAACTACCCATGTGAGGTGGAGAGTTACACATGTAGCTAATGTATTCTGCCACGTGTCCTCATATTAACCACACCTAATAACCTAAGCAAGCTTAATAATATATGTGTAGGAAAAATAAATACCCCCTAACATAAGGAAAATAAAAAAACCTACACTAACACCCCCCCTTAAGCGTAGCTTAGGTGGGTGAAAAGATGGGTCCCGACAAATGAGGCCATGTTAGGTACCCATGTACATAAATATCCCCCCCAAAAAAAGAAGCACCCCATAAGAGGAATAGACCCCCCCTAAATAGAGAGAGAGAGAAAGAATGAAGGACTAAGAAGCCCCTCCTGAAGTAGACACCTTTTGCATCCCAAGCAAAGATCGCAAATGAAGGAACTTGCTTTCAGTGAAAGGTTTGGTGAAGATGTCCGCAGTTTGCTCCAATGTAGAACAATACTTAAGATCAATGATGCCTTCCTGAATGAGCTCCCGAATATAGTGCATATGTATCTCAATGTGTTTCGTCCTCTGATGATGAACTGGATTTCTTGAGATCTGTATAGCACTCTAATTATCACAAAAGATGATGGTAGGCTTTCTGACTGGAATACCAAACTCGGTAAGAATATTTTGAAGCCAAATAGCCTCAATGGTGGCATTGACTGCCCCTCGATACTCGGCCTCTGTCGATGAAAGAGCAATTGCAGACTGCTTCTTGCTCGACCAACAAACTAGACCAGAACCAAGTGAGAAGCAATACCCAAAAGTAGACTTGCGATCCTGACAATCACCTGCCCAATCTGAATCCGTATATCCTACCAAGTCAATATCCACACCTGCTACATACTGAATTCCATAATTGTGAGTACCCTGAATGTAGTGGAGGATTCGCTTAGCTGCTTTCCAATGCAACTCATGTGGCTCCTGCATGAATCTAGAGACCATGCCCACAGCATAAGAAATGTCGAGTCTCGTATGAGTCAAATAAATGAGGCTTCCAACAAGCTATCGATATAAAGTGCCATCAACCAAGGGTGAAGAGCACTTAGCCTCAAGTTTGACCCCTGACAAAAATGGAGTAGGTGCAGGCTTACAATCAGCCACGTGAAATCTGGAGAGCATATCAAGTGCATACTTGGGTTGTCCAAGGAAGATTCCTGAAGATGATTGAGTGATCTCAATTCCCAAGAAGTAATGCAGAAGACCCAAGTCTGACATCAAAAATCTATCATGTAGAGCAATTTTCACTGCTTTGATGGTGGATGAGTGACTCCCTGTGAGTAACAAGTCATCAACATAGAGAACTAGAAATGTGAGAGTTTCATCCTGTTGCAGAATGTATACGTTCGGATCAGAATGGCACCGAGTGAAACCAACTGTCAGAAAAAATGAGTCCATCTTGGCATACCAAGCTCGAGGAGCTTGTTTGAGGCCATAGAGAGACTTTCGAAGTCGACACACAAGTGAAGGATCCTAAACAAACCCCTGTGGTTGCTCCATGTAGATTTCCTCCTGAAGGTCACCATGAAGAAATGCACTCTTCACATCCATCTGATGAACTTCCCAACGATGGGCTGCAGCTATAGCAAGAACAAGTCGGATGGAATTCATCTTAGCAACTGGAGCAAAAGTCTCAGAGTAATCAACCCGTGGAACTTGGGAAAAACCTTTTGCTACCAAGCGAGCCTTATACTTATCAACCGACCCATCCGCTGCAAATTTTGTTCGATAGATCCACTTGCATCGAACAAGTTTCCTTCCCTTAGGAAGAGGAACTAAATCCCATGTGTGATTCATTTCCAAGGAATTGAACTCTTCTTGCATTGCAGCATCCCACTCAGGAACACCTGAAGCTTCTCGAAAGGACTGTGGATCAGAAGCTGAAGCAATGAAGAGATGTGGAGCTTGCTGAAATTGTGACCTTGTTCTTCTAGTATCTAATGGATCACCAAGCCAATCTCCTGCTGACTCAAATGTTTGTCGAGCCCAAAGAGGCACTGAGGCTGGAGAGTCTGGGGGAGAATCATCAACCTCTGAATGATGACTATGAGAGGAATGTGAATCCTCATCATCACTGTCACCATCTGAAGTAGAGGAAGAAGACTCCTCATCAAGATTAGGAGGATTAAGATCCTCTGAAGAACTGTCATCATAATGCAATTTCTCCAATGTGATAGTGGATGGAGAAGTGGTATGAGAAGAACTAGAAGAACTCTCCTCAAAACGAACACTCCTCTCAATGAACAACTCATGAGTAGTGGGATGGAGAAACCTATACCCTTTGACATCATCTAGATATCCAACAAATATGCAAGGCTTACTCTGCGGATCCATAGCCTTGCATTTTTCAACTGGAATGTGGGCCCATGCAAGAGAACCAAACACTCTAAAGTGTTTAACTGTGGGTTTTCGACCAGTCCAAGCTTGAAAGGGAGTTACCCCCTTCACAGCTTTATGAGGAACTCGATTCTGGATGTAACACGCACAGTTGATGGCCTCTGCCCAATACTGAGGTGCCAAAGACTTGGAGTGAATCATACAATTAGCCATCTCCTTCAAGGACCTATTTTTTCGTTCTGCTACACCATTTTGTTGAGGACTGTATGGAACTGTGTGCTGCATGTTGATACCTTCTGAAGCACAAAACTGTTCAAACTGATTATTAACATATTCACCCCCATTATCTGTACGCAGAATCTTGATGAACTTCCCAGATTGTTTCTCTGCAAAAGCTTTGAAATCTAGAAAATTTTCAAAGACTTCAGACTTTTGTTTGAGAAAGTAAACCCATGTATATCTGGAAAAGTCATCAATAAATGTCAAGACATATCTAGCCTGGCTGAAAGATGGTTGTGGAAATGGTCCTGCCAAGTCACTATGTACCAACTCCAATAGTTGTGTAGCTCTCCAAGCTTTACCTTTATCATACTTCTCCTTTGGATGCTTACCAAGAATGCACCCCTGGCAAACTCCATCAGAAAATCGAATAGAAGGCAACCCTGAAACCATTTCTTGTTGACTAAGTTGTTGCAAGTAACGGTAGTTCAAGTGGCCAAACCATTGATGCCACAAACAACTCACCTCATCTGCATGAGTGAGTAAAACTGTCGAAGGAGAGTCAAGAACAAAGTGAGAAAATTGATATAATCTAGAATGATGATCTGCTTTTCCCACAGCAACAGTAGACCCATTATGCATTTCACTGATTACCACTGCATCTGGTGTGAACTCAACTCGCTTGCCAGAACCAGTGTGAGTGATCTGATAAACAGATAGGAGATTAGTTGATAAAGATGGAACACAAAGGACATCTTGAAATGTTCCTTCACCCACATCAACAGACCCTCTCCCATGCACTTCAACAGGAGTGTCATCACCCATTAGGATGGAAGGCATAGAACATGGCTCTAAAGATGTGAAATCATCTTCTGAAGAAGCCATGTGGTGTGAAGCACCTGAGTCAATTATCCAAGAATTTGGTTGTGAAGCAATAGCAACTAGGGCCTTACCCTTTCCTTTCCCCTTACTCTTATCTATGTCCTTAGAAGATCCTTCCGATGAACTCTGTTTGACTGAATCAGGAACCTTGATATTATTCTTTTCAAGAAGATTTGAAAGGTGATCAATTTGTTTCCTTAAACACTTATGTTCATCATGACCAGGCCTCTTACAATAAGAACACTTGACCTTTTCCTTCTTAGGTTGTTCACCTTTTGATGAAGAGGTCTCATTGTCTGCTTTTGAAGTAGCAGATTTCTGATCTTTCTTTTTCTCTCCTTGGTTCTTTTGTTTCTTATCTTGCTTACGAGACCCTTTATATTCTTTTATGCCTTGATTTACAACTAAGGCATGTGACTTAGAGGGCTTTATTGTACCCATTTGAACCAATTTGTCCTGCTCCCTAGTGAGTTCTGCAGCAAAATCATCTAAAGAAGGCATTTTGAATGTGGTACCTAGGGCACATTTGGTAGCATAGAATGTAGAAACAAACACTGAATAGTTAGGACCAAGCTTAGAAAGAATACTCAAGATCAGTTGCTTATCATCTTTCTTAGTTCCACACTGTTCCAACTGCAATCTTATAGACTTAAGTTTAGTGAAGAAGTCTTGTATAGTATCAAAATTGGTTGGATTCAACCCTATGAGTTCATTCTCCAATTGATGACCTCTTAGTTCATCCTGCTTACCAAAGAGGTTTCCCAAAGTAGTCCATACTGCATTTGGTGTAGTAGCAGATTCAATGTGAAAAGGAAGGTCAGGAGAGACTGACATGCACAATGTACCAAAAGCTTCATCACATTTATTAAACCATTTAATCTTTTCTGCAACATCTTGAGGTTCAGTTTCAAGTCCCATAGTAACACGATGATATCCATGTCTTTTCAGATATATTATCATCTTAGATTTCCATTCAAAGTAATTATATGGTGTTAAAAGTGGAACTGTAGATGCATCCATGATAGCAGAAAAGAAGATTGCAAAGAGTCAAGAAGAGTGCAAGAAAGAAGACACAAGAGACACCCCCCCTTTTCACTAGTCTTTGAAATCACCCCCTCCCAAATATTACAAGGTTGGCACTTTATAATTAGTGCATTTACAAGGCTTTTATCAGATTACAATGCTTTCTAAGGCTTTAATGGCCAAAATAGAAAGTTTAAATACATATAAATTTAACACAAAATCTGAAAAAATTAGCCTTATAGCTGCTCAATGTATCTTAATACCTTTCCAACAACTATTCGTTTTTGTAAAATAGAGTTGTGAGAAGAAAGATACGATCTATAGAAGGGAAAAAAACATGCAGCTGATTCAACCTGCAATATCTAAAAAAAAAGGGTAGAATATTTCAATAAGACCTGCAATTATGAAGAGTGCTCATTTCCAGCTTTCCGTCAAGTACTCTGATTTTTTTTACTGTGTTCTCCAAACTCTGAATTTGGTGAAATAAAAGTCACTTATGATTTTCACAAGCCTTCTGGACACTCTGGAAATGCTAAAGAAGCCTCCAATATTACCAAAAATGCTGCAATCACCCAGATCTCAAAGAACACATATATAAAACCAGATTTAACTAGAAGCTTATTTTCCTTTAAACTGTTCTGATTCTCCAGATCACACGAAAATGCAGGAGAAGAGCATACTTGGTTTTTAAGAAAAATATTAGCTATCTAACAATCTCAAATCTCTCAAATAAATCAGAAAAGCAATGAGCTATACCAGACAACACGGCTCTGATACCATGTTAAATTCTGTGAGAAGCAAGAATTGAGCCAAGATCTGATGTCGGTCATAGATCACATGCAACTCCAAGCAACGGATGATCGAAGATCAAAATAGCTGAATGAATATAAATCTGATATGAGAGAAAAATAGAGATAAAGAAGAGAATTTAGAGAAGACTCTCACCGAGCTATCACTTTCCTTGTGAAGGTGAGAGTATATTGCTTATTATATAGAAAAATAATAGCATATACAACCAAGAGGTGCATTAACTCCCACCTCCTTAAAAAGTGGGAGGTTTTACCTACTACCCCATAAAAGGTGGGAGGTTTTTACCTACTTGGTAAATGTCAAAATATGTGGCATAACCTCCTTACATGAAAACAAAAAAAGAGTTATAAGAGGTGGCACATAAGGCCAAAAGAGGGTGAGAAACCCAACTACCCCATAACCCACTTAGGAAATGACAAAATAGTGGTTATGAGAGGTGGCAGAACAAGCCAAAAGAGGGTGTGTAACTCAACTACCCATGTGAGGTGGAGAGTTACACATGTAGCTAATGTATTCCGCCACGTGTCCTCATATTAACCACACCTAATAACCTAAGCAAGCTTAATAATATATGTGTAGGAAAAATAAATACCCCCTAACATAAGGAAAATAAAAAAACCTACACTAACAGAGAGAGAGAGAGTAAATAAGATATAGATATATATTAATAGATAGAGAGGGGAAGAGGGGTGATAAAGATAGAGGTACATATAAAGATATATAGAGGCTTATAAGGAGATAGGGAGATGGATAGAAAAAGATAGAGAGAGGAGAGAGAAATAAAGATATAGAGCAAGATAGATGGAGTGAATAAGAGACAGGTAGAGATATTGATACATAGATAGAGGGATATGCAGAGGGAGAGATATGGAGATAGAGATAAAGGAAGAAAGAATGAGAGAAAGAAGGTAAAAGGGATGAGTAATGGAGAGAGGGAGAAGGAGATCTGAAGAGGGGAAAATATAGATAGGGATGGGGATAAGGAGAGAGAAATAAGGAGTTGTATATAAGAGTGAAAGAGATATATGGAGAAAGATAAAGAGGGATATATATATATATATATATATATAGAGAGAGAGAGAGAGAGAGAGAGAGAGAGAGAGAGATATGCATACATATATACATAAATATACATATATGTGTATATATACATGTATATATACACATATGTGTGTGTGTGTATATATATATATATATATATATATATATATATATATATATATATACACATATGTGTATATATATCGAATCCCGATTGGAAGTTAAAGTCACCCGGGGGTGAACTCACAATATTGATTCCCACTTTTTGACCAACTTTGACACTTATATGGATATTTTGAAAAAAACTTCACTTTCCAACACCTATAACTTTTTAACCGTTAAGAATTTGAAGATGATATAAACTAATGATTTTTAACATCTTGTTTGTAGATTCTAAATATATTTTTTTCAAATTTGTTTGAATAAAATTTTATTGATTTTTCCATCTCCCTCAAAAAGTAGTTTTTTATAGCAAACAACATTTTTTAAGAGTGATGTGTATCCCGAAACGCATAATTTTTTTTCTATAAATGATAAAAACTTAATTCTTTTGAATTTTGGTTTGTAACATCAATACCCAGGGCATGCAGTAGGTTTGATAGTGATATGTTGAATATTTTTCATTTTATTAAGTTTTGAAGTTCGACTAATTATAATTTAAATATAGGTGTACGTTTGAACACATAACTTGTTCTATATATATCAAAATTCAATTTTCTTTTTTTTGTTAGAAAGAAAACATCAATACCTAGTGCATAGATATTTTTCAGAACTTTTTTGAATTAGTTTACTATTTTTCCCAATGCATTGAACAAAGAAGTTCATGTTCAGTGAAAAACCTACATTCATAAGAAATAAAATAAAAATATATTATTAAAATTAAATATATTAAAAGTTATACTATTTGGAAATCTTATAATAAGGACTAAATACTTTTTTTTTTAAACTTTTAAATGAATTAATTTGAGCCCCCAAAAGCTAATGTAAAATTGGTTTTTAATCGACATTTGATAGATGCAAAGGAGACTCCATTGCAAGTATGATTTAGAAGTAGAGAGGTTCTATCCAAGAAATTTTGATCTGAGAGCCTTTGATTTAACTCTCTTCAATTAATTGCTTAAAATGGGACCTATTAAAGTTTAAATCATTATATTTTTTTAAAAATGTATGATTTCAGCAAAAATCAGGATGTACCAAAAAGTGGGAACCAGCTTTATGAGTTCACCCCCAGTTTAAAGTTTATTAGTTCCGGAGGCCATGTGCCAATGCTAGGCCACGAAAGCAGTGGTTTGTTCCGACATATGTGTATATATACATATATATATATATATATATATATAGAGAGAGAGAGAGAGAGAGAGAATATAAAGATACAAGAAGTGACGTATAGAGAGAGGTAGAGAGGGATACATATACAAAGATGACCTAGGACAAATGAAAGGAATAAGAGAGACGTAGATATAATGAGATATGCATAGAGAGGTAGAGGGAGAGATTGTAAGATATAGAAAGAGGAGGAATGGTGAGAGATAAAGGAGGTGATAGAGACAAGTAATAGAGGGGGGGAGATAGAGACAAATAATAGAGGGGGGGAGATAGAGACAAGGAGGGAGAAACAATGAATGTGTGTGAGTAAATGAGAGAGAGACAGGGAGGGAAAAACATGGAGTGTGTGTGATAGTGATTAAAAGAGACATGGAAAGAGAAACATGGGATGTGTGTGAGAGAGACAAGGGAGGGAGAGCTTTCAAAACTATTTCACGTATCTTATTATTTATTAATCTTAATTTTTTTAACTATTTTTTTTTTTTTGGCAAGGTGGCAATGCCACTTGATATATTTTATTAATAATAAATAATTTTTACAATATTTTTAAAAACTGGTTCAAACTGAGCTCTCAGATAAAAGAACCAACAAGAAAAACTCTGGTCATTGCTCATCAACATGATTATAGAAGAGTAGTGAACAATCCTCTAGCCGGAGCTAGTTACAAAATAGAGATTAGCAAAAGAGCATGAAGGCTCATTTACACATAGGAGCATGCAAGCTCGTTTTATAGAATAGGAGCATGCAAGCTTATTTACAAAATAAGTTCCTGGGATATCTTGAAGGCCCTGCAACAAAGAACTCCTGCAATCAAAATTGACATGCCCCTGCACCAAAAAACAACTGCAACCAAAATATATATACTACAAAACACAGAGAATTTACAAGAAACGCAAGGTTCCAAAACATGACTGACACCAACGACATGAGATCCGCGGTCCACCATTATAGACAAATGCCAAAGGAGAAGAGGTGAATGCGGAAATGCTAGAGAGAAATGAAGCCCAATTTTTTATGTCGTAAATGAAAAGAAAGAGGAGATATATCATAAAAAAAATGACAAACCAAAAGAAGCAGCGTACAAAGATAATTTTTTTAACTATTTATTTTAACAAAATAAATAGATAAATATTGACATTGCTAAATTTAAAATATTGAATACAATAATAAATAATATTTTTTATATTATAATCAAACTAATGATTTTTAAAAGTAAATACAAAGTCAAATGGATCAAAATCCAAATATTAATTAAAAACATAATTAAAAATAATAATAATAAATAATTAAATAAAAAAATAAACTATTTTTTCATTTATTGAAATTAAAATTTAATAGAATATGTACATAAATAATATAATTAGTATGTTACAAACAATATTACCAATAATTGAAAGATACATTCAATAAAAAAATATTAAAAAAATAATTATTAAATTAATCATAAACCTATTAAATAAATTATTTATTTATTTCTTTTTAGTGTATTTCAAACTGTATATGAATAATAATTATTATTATCTTTATTATGTCAAAAAATAATTAAAAATTGATTATATGCAATAATATATATTATAAAGTGTAAAGTTCTGAAGCCAATAGCTAACAAGATGAGAGTGGGGGGGTGAATCATACAAACTTAATCTTCAATATTTCAACAGATTCAACCCGGTAACTTAAACTTCAACAATATAATCAAAAACTGCTAAACATGCTAACTCATAAACACATAATCATCATAACACCAGATTTAACGTGGAAACCCAAATAGGGAAAAACCACTATGAGATTTCAGACCCACTAAGAAATATACTCTTCAAGAGTATGCTCGGTTAAAAGCAAATCCTGTTAAAGATTACAAACACATTGCTAGATGTGACTTGGTTAAGGGATTTCCCTCAGATCTGTTAGAATCTCCACTTTGTTAGAAGTGACCTTGTTAAAGGATTTCAAACACTCAACTAGAATGTCACCTTGCTAGAGGATTTACAAATAACACTGTTAAGTCCACTCGGTTAAGAGATTTCTCTGTTATTCAAAATAAACAACAGTAGTAAATATATCTGCAACTTCACATCTGAAATGCTAAAGCGGATTCTTATTTGCTCAAAACAATCTAGTCATAAGACTTAACTAGTCTTCTGCTGGGCTTCACAATATATTCTTCAATCAGATCTTCAAGCTTCAGTGCTCGGTAATCACCTTTGTAGCATCACTATGCATACATTTGCCCACATCCATTGTTCATCAACATTTTCTTATTTATAAACAATTCTAACCGCTTAATCTCCTTGATCACATTTCCCATGATCAATCTTAGCCATCAGATCTTCAAACTTGACCAGGTTCAATGTATCCTTCGATCTGAAAACGTTTTTCCTTACCTAGGGACTTGCATTCCTTTCTTGGAACTTGCACAAGGTTATTGCGGTTCAATCTGAGCTGTAGATCTTCCTCCCGATCTTTCATTGTCATAGATCCTTAACAAACTTCATGCACGGCATACCAATCATTTAAACAACTCCAGCTCATCATTGTCCTCCATTAAATAATGCTTGTATTAATCCAATACGATCTGTCATAACTCGGTTGTAAGTCGGTAAATACTGAACTTCACTTGGTAGACATTTTGCCTTCATTAACCAATATCGATAACCTTAGGGTTTACTGACTAGGTTCTTTACTCGGTGACATAGTATAGTATTAACCTTATAATCAACAACATTTGTAGAATATAAAAACAATCTAAAGATCATGATCTCATCATTGTCTAACTCGGTAGTAGTTGCCCATTGAACAACTTATTTCTCCCCTTATTCATCACATTCTTTCTGTGTCACTTACCGACCACTTAATACTCATCAAAACATACTTCTTAAGATATGACAACATCATACTGAATCAGAAAATCAATTTCTTGACATCAATGACAAAATAATGTTATAAAGATAGTAATCATTTTTTTTTAGTTATATCGATAATCTTCAACAATCTTCTCAATATCCTTATTGAAATGCTAACAATCTTTCTTTCTATTGAGATGCCAACATAAAGATCATAATATATAATACTAAATATAGTTCACACATTAATTATTTTTAATAAGTAATATATTTAAAAAATATAATATATATTAACTATATTAAATTAGAATATTTTTAGACTTATAGGTCCTACTTTGGCTACTTGATATGATGTTATGGACTATAAAGCCAAGGGTCTAATTAGATTATGTTTTGTAGACTCTATTTTAATCAATTTCCATAAAAAGTCCTCCGTAAAGAAGTTGTAGAAGAAACTTGGTGAGATTTATCAAGTCAAATCTTTAGGGAATAAAATTTTCCTAAGGAAGAAATGTATTCCTTGAAATTGGAAGAGGGTGGACGAATTAAAGATCAAATGGAAGCATTCAATATGTTGGTGGCTCAATTGGCATATGTTGTTCTTTGCTGAATTCGTGGGATTCTCTTGTAATGGCTATTGGCAATACTTCTATTATTTTTCAAGACTAAAAATGTGGTGGGTTCTTCCCTTTCTGAATAGATTAGGAGGAAAGTATCCATTAGTGCCAAGGAAACCCTAAATGTTTATGGAAGACATAAGGAAAAATGAAACAAGAATGAGAAGTGTGATAAATCCAAGTCCAAGGGGAGATCCAAGTCTCTTTAAAAGTTCAAAATTATTGCCTGAAATTGTGGTAGGCTTGGACACTTTTGTAAGAAGTGCAAAGAAGAAAAGAAAAAGAAAAGAACAAATTTGATTTTAATTCGAAGTCTGAGAAGCAAGATGGTGATGCATTAATTACATCTTTGGCCACTCGTGCAAGTAAAGATGCATAGTTAATTGCTTCAGGTGCATGCTTTCACATGACCTTTAATAAAGATTGACTTTTTTAATATGAAAAAATTGATGGAGGTAAGGTGTACTTAGGTGATGATTCTCATTTAAATATCATTGGTTGTGGTAAAGTTAAAATCAAGTTTCTTGATGCTAGAATAAAAATGATTAATGGTGTGTTGCATATCCTTGGACTAGCTTGATTTTTTTTATCTATGAGAAAACTATTATATGCAAGTGTATAGATAGTATTTTCTAATGCAGGATGCAAAATGGTGAGAGGTGTCATATTTGGCACATTGTATAAGATAGATGCATGCACTGTTGAGTGTAATAATACTTTTGTGAAAAACAAATCTATGGACATTTTGTTGGAATGTGAGGATTTTACCTCCAATAAATGATCATGGCTTTTGGGTACCTAAGGGCACTCTTTCTTCTTAATCAAATTTAACTACAAAGAAGACTATATTACTAAACTATAAACATGGCCACATTGGAGAAAGGGTCTAAGGACATTGAAAAATAAAAACCTTATTGAAGGTTTGATTGATTGTAATCTTGATTTTGATTTTGCATTTATGGAAAACAAAACGACGCTCAATTTTACTGGAGTTCTCATAAATCTTATGGTGTCTTGGATTTTATTCATTTTGATGTGTTTGGTCTTATAGATGTTCCTTCTATTGGAAAATCCGCATATTTTGTTTCATTTATTGATGATTATAATAAAAGGCATGAGTATATTTTTCGAAGAGTAAATCTAAATTCTTCAACCATTTTAAAGAAATTAAAGCAATGGTTAAGTTGTAGGCTGGAAATAAAATAAAATGTTTGAGGATTGATAATGGTGGTGAATTTTGCTATGATGATTTTGATAGATTGGTAAAAGAACAAAATTGTGTCACGTTTCAGGTTAACTTATCAGCATAAGTGAATTTAAGTAATTCTAACTAAAAATTAATTTTAGTCAAACATATGGTCTATATAGATTCATTATAGCTAAGTTATATATAGACCACAACTTTTCCAATTGGAAGTGTCTACTAAATGTATATTTTATACCACTTTGGGTCTAAATGCCAAAATAAAAAAATTTAAAAAAAAACTTGATGTTTCAATAATTCCTACTCTTATAAATAATTATTTTTTTTAAATGTAAAAATACCCTTTTATAGATCTATAAGTGAATTTTCCAAAATATATATCTTTTAATATTTAATTTTTTTTTTATATATTTTATATTTTATTTTTATTGAAAGTATGTCATCAGCACTAAAATATAAGGTTGATTATCTTGTCAAAGAAAAATACTAAAATTTATTTAAAATTTTTGAAAAAAATATGATGCAGTAGAGAAAAGAATCTATGTCAATATGATATAATTCTTTTATAATTTTGATAAACAATTAAGAAAAAAGCCGGTGGGAATTGGAAAGAGATATATTTCAGCACATGCAACTTTTTAAATTTATAAAAAATAGTAAAAAAATATATCCATGCACTAAAGTTTCAAGTTATCAATATACACACAAAAATTAGATGAAAAAAAAGTAAAATTTACTAATTAAAGTGTTGTGGCTTGTGTAACTTCAATTTCAGCATTTTATCGGCAATTATATTATAGTGTTTACTTTATAAAAAACTACATTCAAATATTTTTTAAAAATTTTGTTAAAATTACAAACCTAAAATAGACAAAAGTATGAATTTAATTAATTTACATCATTTCAAAATTCAAAACATATATTTCAATTTTTATTGATTTACTTTAAAATTTTGAATCAACATTGACATTTCCTTTAGAAAAATGTGACACGGCTTTGTACTTTTACCCAGATTCTATAAATATCGTGGCATTCATAGATACAAGAGAACTCCATATAATTTTTCACAACAAAATGGAGTCGTAGAAAGAATGAACAAGGTATTGATAGAGAAGGCTAGGATTATGTTGATTAATGTTGGTTTAGTATAACAATTTTGGGTTAAAGTTGTTGCCACTACTTGCTACTTGATTAACAGGTTTCCTACATCAATGCTTGTTGATAAAAACCCCTATGGAGACATGTCGAGTCATTAGCCTTTATTAGGACATCTTAGAGTTTTTTGTTTTGACGCATATGCACATGTGTCAATGAGAAATAAACAAAGTTAAATAAAAGGGTTGTGAAGTGTATCTTCATCAAGTTCAATTATGGTGTAAAAGGATGCAAACTTTGGGATCTTGTTGCATAAAAATTAGTATATAGTTAAATTGCTATTTTTAGAGAAAACAAGTGTGAGATTTTGCCAAGATCAAGAGGCAATGGAAAGCACAAATAAGAGAGACAAAATAGATGATAGGAATAAATTGTATTCTATCAAGATGAAAATATTGATCAATTGGATCATTAATCGTTCAATAATTACTCGTTGTCCGTACAAACAAAGTAGATGAGCCTGCTTATATATGCAAGGCTTATGGATATGTGAGCACACATACATGACATGTGGCTTAATAAGAAACAAGGGTGGGTAGGAAATAGGTGTGGGTAGGTAGGAGAAACAATATAATAGTCCACATGAGGTGGATCACCCACTGAATGTGGAGTGTAACAACAAGATCAACACCATAAAAAGTGAAAATTCTCCTACACACACTATCCCAATGTGGCACAAACACTCAAGTGTCTCATACCCAAACTACTATGAAATACATGTACCTAAGTAAACTTAAGTAAAGTGTAATAATATCCATGATGAATAATTATTTACACCAACACCCCCCCTTAAGTGCAACTTAGGGGAATGCACTAAAGTCTACAATGCAACTAAGCAATGCAAGATGGATCCCAGCTACGAGGTCGTGTTAGGTGCCCATGTACAAATGCAAATGCAATCTCCCACAAAGCGAGGGAAGAGAGAAAACCCAATGGGAAAAAACCCTCCCCCAAAAGAGAGATGATGAAAGCACACAATGCTCTCAATGATGAATGAGAAGAACAAAACATGTCCCCCCCATAAGAGAGAAGAAGAGACCATGAAGCTCCCCCTCAATGTTGAATCTCATACAAATATGGTCCAATGATGATGACCAAAATACCTCCCCATAAGGAAGAAAGAGAGCCAATGATGCACCAATAATGTCAAAGTATGACAAAACCAAGTACCAAGTAGATGACGATGAATCACTCGCTGCACAAAATGAGGATCAGACATGGAGACAACCTGCTATGAGCATCATCTGGATACTTAGAAGTAGCGGAAATATTGGTACAATCCAAGTCTCACGGGAGCCATGCACAAATGTGTACAATCTAAGTCTCAACTGGAGCCATGCACCAAGTCTCACAAGATATTCCTAATCTATGTGTACAAGAGGATTACATCAAATATGTCAACAATGATAAGATACAAAGAAGTGTGGCACTTTATGATAGTGCAAGTACAACATTGCTCAAGCAAGAGCATACATCATGATAAAATATTCAAATGTGGAAACATGAAAATGATGCCACCAACAAAGAAGCCTTGTAGAATATTGCAGATGAAGATGCCTCCGAATAAAATTTCACCAAGAGATATAAATAAACAACAAACCCCCCATAAAAAGATCATGTTGGCACTGACAAATAATGGCAAAGTGGACTTCTAAGTTCAATTTACAACTTCTCAAAATGAGATAGAAGAGACTTCAACAAATACTGCTAGTGATCTAAATTGAGATCCAAACAAAATACAAGTACCAAATATGCCAAAAATGGCCAAATAATGAAAGTACAATTTTTACTTAAAATCAGTGCAAACAAATGGTAGATTATGAAAGTAGACGAAAAAATATGCACTTTCAAAAAAATGGCACTTGAAAAGGAGGTCGTATGACCCCAAACGAAGCCTTCAAAGTTCTCAAAATTGGAATTTCACGATTTCCGAAAAACCTATATCTGAAAATTAGAAAAATCATGCACCACTATATAGATCACGAAATTCTACCCCAAAACAAAAAAAAATTGCTCAAAAAAATAAGTCCAAATGAGTGAGATGTCGCTATTTGAAAATTGTTTGCAAAATTATAATTTATGGAAAATTTCCCCTGCGGCTTCAAACTTCAAATGCCTCTAGATTTGGCCTCCGAAGTCCAATTTGGATGAAACAAAAGGCAAAACTAACTTTTTTGGACCTCCTAGATCCAATGGTGACCTCAAATTTGACCCATCAAGCTCCAATAATAACCTGCAATAGAAAACTCCAAAATACACAACCCCAAATAGCATCAAATTTCTCTTAATTAGCAAACCAATGACACTCTAATGGCTCTGATACCAAGTGAGATTTTGTCAAGATCAAGAGGCAATAGAAAGCACAAATAAGAGAGACAAAATAGATGATAGAAATAAACTGTATTCTATCAAGATGAAAATACTGATCAACTGGATCATTAATCGTTCAATGATTGTTCGTTGTCCGTACAAACAATGTAGATGAGCCTGCTTATATAGGCAAGGCTTATGAATATGTGAGCACACAAACATGACATGTGGCTCAATAAGAAACAAGGGTAGGTAGGAAATAGGTGTGGGTAGGTAGGAGAAACAATATAATAGTCTACATGAGGTGGATCACCCACTGAATGTGGAGTGTAACAACAAGATCAACACCATAAAAGGTGGAAATTCTCCTACACACACTATCCCAATGTGGCACAAACACCCAAGTGTCTCATACCCAAACAACTATGAAGTGCATGTACCTAAGTAAACTTAAGTAAGGTGTAATAATATCCATGATGAATAATTATTTACACCAACAACAAGCCTCCTTCTGTTACATTTTAGCTAGAAACAAATTACATTGAAATTAGAATTTGAATCTTGCAAGTAAAAGTGTATTAATTCCTCTTATGTTTGCATGAGTTAAAAAAAACTATTAATTCCTGGAGGTCGGTGCACATTTTTTTCCCCCTCAAATTTCATTGCAATCAAATGAGATAGCATTGATGCTTAGAAGCGATCGTTTTGCAATGCAAAATGTGTTTCGATTGTTAAAACATGAAACGACATTAAGTCGTCACATTTTTGGTAATTAAGTTAAAAAGTTGAAAACAAATTCTCATATTTCTAGATTGACTTTTTTCTTAGAGTTTATATTATCTCACTTTTCAATATTTTGTAATATTATGTGGCTTAAAACAAATTCCATGTAAGATTGAAAAATCCTTATTTAGTTTTATTGGAAGCTCTATATCTAATATAGGGACTTATTAAAAGGTTTAGTGTGGGTTGTGCATTTTTGAATCTCGAAACTTTGATTTTATTGTCAAAATTGTGTCTTTATCTTTTGTTTATTGTTATACCTCATTAGGGTTGTGAGACGAGGATTGGTGTCCAATAGTTCAAGGAAAATTCAAAGATTTGAGAGTTCAACATCATACCTTTACAAGGGTGATGGGACACTTGATGTGCAAATGGTGTCTGATGATGTTGGTAACTTGGATGATAGTTGCATGACTATACCAACAAGTGAGAGCAACTTGGACAAGTCTTACTAATCTATGAACTATTTTTTTTTAAATGGCTTATATATAATGTATTATTTTGTTTTATGTAGCTAGTCAATTTAATTCTTAATTTGTACTATGCACATATGTTAGAAGTCCATCAAAATTCAATCTCATTAAGGGTGAGTGTTAGATTTTAATTTGTAACTAAATTATACTCAAACTATTTGTGTGTCATATGAGTTTGAGTATGAGTTGTAGACTTGTTCTAGTTTTTTGTCTATAGTCGAGTTAGTTGTCAAGAGTCTCTAGTTAGCTCTCAATCAATTGTAGTGAGTCGTCAAAGCGTTTAGCAAATTTCTAGAAAACTATTGAGTCATCTTGTAACTATAAATATGTAACTTTGTGAATAAAGCATGTGTAGCAAGAGTTCCACTTGTTCCATTTTTTTTTAATAATTTGAAGGTCAAACACTTGAGAATAAATGTAATAATAATTAAATATCAATCCTCATCAACTAACACAATTCCCTTCCAACGAAAAAAACCCATCTCTAATTCCAATATATAATAACAAATACTAATAATCAACAACACGAGATCATAAGAAATTTAGACCAATTCAATAAATTATTCTAGATTAAATTTAATAGTTTCGATAATTTAATAATCATTAAATATATCAAATTGATCTTTTTTATATTGTAATTAAAATATTTTTTTAATTTCTAATTTAGAATGTAATTTTTTATCTTCTTATTACAAGACTTTGTTCCTTCTTTTACTTCCTCCCCAATGCTCTTTTAAGACCATGTCTCCATCCTATTTCTTTACTTCCTCTTTCTCATAATGAAACACTCATTGTGATTTAAAATGTCAATATAAAAACATACACAAATCAAAAACAATTTTATATTAATAAAAAATTAATTTATAAATTTTTTGAACTGCTGGAAAAAATAATAATTATTAAACATTTAATTAACGAACTCTAATTGTAAAAATTCAATGAACTCTTTAATAAACCTGCTAATAAAAGCTAGTACTACTATAATTTCTTAATGGATCGTTAAGCTTTCTTATTTTCGGGCAAATGAAAAGCCCTAGAAGCAAATTTCTCATCCGCTTTTCTTAAATTTCAGTTCTCATGTCTCATTGAAACCCTAGCGCCTAGCAAAAAGATGTTACAGAGAAGATCATAATGAAACTTAAAGAAAGGTGTTGCAGAAAAGATCAGAGACCCGGTTTTAGTTTATAAATTGTCTCTTCATATTGACTCTGGAAACTGAAGCCCAGATCTTTAATCTTTTCGTTAGCATCTTTGGAGGAAAGAGGAAGAAGATGAGACCGTGCCTGTCAAATACAGAAGAGTGTAAAGATCTTCACATCGATAAGGGCGATCAAAAGCTTGGAAAGCTTTCGGCTGCACATGCCTAATTTGCAGGTAAATTCGTTGTTTCATGTGTTCAAGGGAGAGCTAAACAAGAGAGTTGTAAATGTTTTAGGTAACTCTCTTGTTGAATTGATTAAAGAGGCGTTCAAATAAAATATAGATATTATAAGAGTTCAGTGAGGATTTCATCAAATAGGACATGCATATCGCGAACAAGGACGAAAATGAGTCGCTTGCTTAATATGCTTAATGGGGCGAAAGAGAACGCTATGACGATTCAAGGAAATCAAAGCTTTTTCATAAATAGGATATACAGTAATTTTCAGTTTTCCATAAATGAGATGATACAGGAGTTTTCTTCTTCAACTTTAAGGGGAATTTCGGCATTGAGGAGCAGGAAGTTGTGGAGATGAAAGTTGTCCATCTCCAAAGCTATCCGTTTAACATTGATGATGATGTGATCCGTGAAAAATAAATTGAATGAATGATTCAATTATCGGATAATTACATTGAATGATATACATACGTATATATAGAGGTTACAAGACGATGTTCTATAATTAGAACATACTATTAAAGTAAAAGACTAAAGAGTTAAACGCTAAATTAAGTGTGGAAGCTAAATTAAGCTTAAAAGCTAATTACATAAAAAAAAAAATAACCATTAACCAAAGAACTAAAAATAGGTGACTAACATAGAATTAAATATTCTAATACCCTCCCTTAATGGTCATGCTATCTATCACACCAAGCTGCCCTCTAAATTTGAGAAACTTTATCAGGCTCAAGGACTTGATGAGGAATGTACTAGAGTATCACTGATCCATCTTCAACATGCTAGCGGATGAAATGACAATGAAGCTCCACATGCTTTGTCCGCTCATGGAAGACTGGATTTTTGGCTAATTTTAGAACCCCTTGATTATCACAAAACAAGGGAGTAGGTCCTGGTTGAGACATTTGCATGTCTGCAAGCATCCTACGTAGCCATATTGCCTCACATGTTGCCTTAACAATTCTCCAATACTCTGCTTCGGTCGAGGAAAGAGCTATTGCTTGTTGCTTCTTGTTGGTCCGTGTGACTGCACCTGTACCCAAGTTGAAAACATACCCAGAAGTTGATTTTTTATCATCAACACAACCTGTCCAATTTGAGTCTGTGAAAACAACTAGCCTAGGATCTTTGCTTCTGTTGTATAGAATGTCAAAATCATGAGTGCCCTTCACATATCTAAGCACATGCTTCGTTGCAACCCAATGTTCAACTTTTGGGGCTGACATAAAATGATAAATATAGCTCACAACATAATTGATGTCAGGTCTAGTGGCGGTGAGATAGATGAGGTTGGTCACTAGTTGCCTAAATGAAGACTCGTCCACTACAGGTGAATCTGGTTTGGCTGATAATTTGAGCCCTGTCTCCATAGGTGTAGATGCAAGTTTACAATCTTGCATTTGAAACTTATCCAATAGGCTCTTGGCATACTTGGACTGAGAAATGAATATGTGGCTATCAATCTGCCAAACCTCTACACCGAGACAATAATGGAGAAGTCCCAAATCTGTCATATCAAAATGCTGACACAAATTTTGTTTGACCTGCGTGATCAAATGTGTTGCATTGTCAATAATGATGAGATCATCAACATAGACTACTAGAAATAGAATATCATCACTAGTATATTTGACATACAAATTGGGATCTGAAGGACTCCTCTGAAAGCCTTGATCAATCAAGTACTTATCGATTTTGATGTACCACGCATGAGGAGCTTGTTTGAGGCCATAGAGTGCTTTGACTAGTCTACATACTTAATATTCCTTATCGACAACCTTGAAACCTAGAGGCTGCATCATGTAGACTTCTTCTTGCAAATCATCATTGAGAAATGCACTCTTGACGTCCATTTGATGGACTTTCCATCCAAATTGAGCTGAGAGAGCGAGGACAAGCCTAATGGTACTCATCTTATCTGTGGGAGCAAATGTCTCCTTATAGTCGATACCCTCCTTCTATGAAAACCCTTTTGCCACCAACCAAGCCTTGTACTTATCAAGGCTTCCATCAGCTTTATACTTGACTTTAAACACCCATTTGCAGCCAATGGGCTTCTTCTCTAGAGGAAGATCAGACAATACCCAAGTGTTGTTTTTCAAAAGACTATGTTGCTCAGCTGCCATAGCCTTTTCCCATTTAGGTACACCTTTAGCCTCTGTATATGTTTGAGGCTCATAAATACTATGAATGTTGGCCATAAGAGCAAAATTAACTGTGTGTTGCTTGCTATTACCTCTAACTGATCTACCCTCAATGAGCTCATCATCATGAAGATCACCAATGGTCTTGGCCCACCACTTAGGTCGGAGAGTAGAAGTACCAACCTCTGTTGTAGGATGAAGATTACCTGGAATATCTGGAGCAAGCTCCTCTGGATGTGGATCTAGAAGATCCTGAGGAAAGTCAGGGGGTGCAATGTCATGTCTGGGAGACCCCACAACTTTAGAGTCAATTGAATCCCTCCCATCAGGTGGAGCTAAGGGAAGACGAACACCCATACTTGTAGCCTTTGGAGGGTGATCCTCAGTGCTCAAATCAGGAGAGGAAGGTTGAAAAGGCCCTCTTTCTTCATCAAATACTACATCTCGACTGAATATGAGGCGATTAGTGTCTATATCAATCAGTTGATATGCCTTGTGGTTGTCACTGTAGTCGGTGAACATCAATTTTTGACTCTTTGGATCCAATTTGGTGCGCTTGGCATCTGGTATCCAAACATAAGTTGTAGAGCCAAAAACTTTCAAATGACTGATTTTGGGCTTCCTGGCAGACCAAGCTTCCTTTGGAGTCATCTTCTTAACTGCCTTTGTGGGAAACCAGTTCAGAAGGTAGACTGAGCCATCTCAGTGACTATGCGGTTCCTGCGCTCAACAACATCGTTCTGTTGTGGGGTGTAAGGTGTGGTAAACTGATGCTTAATGCCATGTGATGCACAAAAGTTGGTGAGCTCTGTAGAACAAAATTCCCCTCCATTGTCGGATCGAAGAGTGACTATCTGATAGCTAGACTCTTTTTCCACTAAGGCCTTAAACGTCTGAAACATGGCAAACACCTCTGATTTCTACTTAAGAAAATACACCCACATGCATCTGCTGAAATCATCAACAAATAATAGAAAATACTTGCATCCTGTGACTGATGGAGTGTTCATGGGACCACAAATGTTTGCATGAACGAGTTGCAAGACTTTAGATGCTCTCCAAGCGTCTCCATCTGAAAACGAAGTCCTATGTTGCTTTCTAGCTTGACACGCTTCGCAAACTCCATGATTTTGAGTTTGAATCTCAGGTAATCCTATGACCAGATCCTCTCGAACCAACTGAGAGAGATAGTGGACATTGAGATGCCCATATTGTAGATGCCAAAGAGTATTGATGGAAGTACTCCTAGCTACCATGGCGAGCTCTTGAGAACCAGTAGAATCAACAAGTTTATAAAGACCATGATCCTCAATACCAACTGCAACTGTAGTGCGAGTCGCCCTATCAACAATGATGCACTTGTGCAACCAGAAGACGACATCCAACTGTGGTGAATGCTGCATAATCTGACTGACTGACAGCAAATTGAGCTTCATACCAGGTACAAAGTATACATTGAGGAATATTAAATCCCTCCCACCAGATGAAATCTGAACGTTGCCCTTGCCGACAATAGTATACTCTGCGCCTCCACCAAAGATCATTGAATCAGTGAAAGGCATGTACTCTGTAAACCAATCCCGACGATGTGTGAAATGTCAAGAGGCTCCAAAGTCAATGTACCAGGCTGATGATTGAACATCATCAGAGGAGGTTTGGGCCATGAACGCATAGATGGCAGATTTCTTTTGATCAGGATGCGTGGCAGAATTGGCTTTCTGCTTGGACCCTCCCTGTTTGGATTGTTGGGATGCTATCAATTTCCGACAATCTTTCACCAAATGGCCATATATATGACAGTAGGAACACTGTACGCTCTTCTTTTTGGAAGACTGTTGAGGTTGACCTTGATGTTTCTATTGGAAAGACGAAGCTTTACCCTTGTACTTATGCAAAGCTGAGGCTGTGAAAGCCTGTTCAGTGGATGAACTAGCACTGCTTCCATCGATCCTACTGTAGGAGCTTGTTGCAGAGATCAGGAAACTTCAAATCAACACTAGTAGAAGAGATATTGAGCGTATCAATGAAATGCTCGTAGGATCTGGGAAGACTTTTCAGCGTGATCACTACCATATCCTCTTCCACCATGGTTCAGCCTATAGCATCCAACTGATCACGAATGTCCTTGATCTTTGTAATATGTGCTTGGATAGATGACTTCTCATCCATCATGATAGAAAACAACATATTCTTCAGAAAGAAAGCTCGACTCTTGTCAGACGTTTCATGAAGATCCTTCAAAAGATCCCAGATCTCTTTTGTTGTTTTACCTAAAGGCACTTGTGGGAGTTGATCATCTGTGACATAGAGTTTGATAAGCATGACAACCTCTCGATTCTTCACATCATGTTTGTCTTGATCATCACCTGCTTTTGTAGGATGAGATTCCTTGCCCATTACAAGTTGATCAAGGGAACGATACTCAAAGATGGTAAGCATACTCTGTTTCTAGGTGTTGTAGTTGCGGTCGTTGAACTTCTGACTGTGTTCCAACATGATGTTGGTTAATGATGCCATCACAGAAATCGAGGTTGATCGATGTCAACTGAGTGAAAGCAAGAGACAAAATAATTTGATTTTTTAAAAAAATCAGAATAGAAGCAGTTGTTGAAAAAAGTAAAACCCTATAAGAGAGGAGAATTTTGGCACGAATTCCAAGGCACGAATTTCGAGGTTTGGAAGAAACCCATAAATTAATTTTTTCTGCAAACTTAAAACAACATAAATGATGCCCAGAAGACAACAAAATTCTTGACGTCCACAGAATTAGCAGAAATTGCGAAATCTTTTTAAATTCCAAGGCAAATTCGCTAGCACAAAATTCAAGGCATGGAAAACGAGGCACCCAGAAAATCTAAGACCAACCCAAAAAAGCTTTTGAAAAACCCACCAAGAATCTGAAAAACGGAATGCAAATCCGATGGCTCAAAAATCAAGGCACAGAAAAGGATGCACCAAAAAATATGACGACGACCTAGTTGAGGTCTCGTAAAACCCACCAAGAATCTACAACTAGAATAAAATTTCAACTTGAGATGAAGGGTCAAAACCCTAATTGAAAATTGCATAAACCCTAGGAAAATTTTCAACCTGCAAAAAAAAAAATCCGCCCAGGAAGAGAAAAAGAACCTACTCTTTTTTTTTTTTTTGTAAAAAACAGTTTAAAAAAAAATCTCTTCAATAAAAACTTCGAAAAAATTTAATAATAAAAACTTTCGAATTTTTTAATTTCCATGCTCTGATACCATGAAAAATAAATTGAATGAATGATTCAATGATCGGATAATTACATTGAACGATATACACATGTATATATAGAGGTTACAAGACAATGTTCTATAATTAGAACATAACGTTAAAGTAAAAGACTAAAGAGCTAAATGCTAAATTAAGCGTGAAAGCTAGTTACATAAAAAAAGTAAATGACCATTAACCAAGAAACTAAAAATAGGTGACTAACATAGAATTAAATATTCTAATAATCCGATCCTCAATTGAGTCATTAAGGTTCTAGACTTACCCTTGATTTCAGCGTTTAAATAAGCATTTTTGTCATGTGTCCACATAGGATTAAATTCTTTAACGCAATGTCTTATTTTGGCCATTCTGCTTTGTCCACGTGGCAGTCCTAAATTTTTATAGCTCCTAATTTTTATCTCCTCGTTAGAATTTGTACAATCTTGTCAATGAATGTCCCATTTGTTCATCCATTTATCATTTTGCTTTCATGAGATCTTTTTGCGTTTTAACTCCAACATAGTAACCATTTTGGGCCATCAATGTTCATCCATATTTTCAACATTTTTTAAGTAACTTAACAAACGAATTATAGTTGAAGCCTTCATTAGGAACATACCAACCTCAACTAAAAGGATCTCATAGGGAACCATTGATTTGACTTTGAAGCTACTAGTGATTAAGTGCTTGTGATTTTTTTCTATTTGTCTCCACTTGTGGTTTGACATGCTACTCCCCCAAACCTCACAACCATAAAGGACAACTGGGACGACCAATAAATCAAAAAGTGTTTTCTTGGTCTTCCAATCCCATAGTTTTGCCTTGCTACACCTATACTGAAGAAGGTAAGAAGCTCTCCATCCCCTTTGGATCCTCTTTGTCCTGCAAGTCTCCCAACTAAGTCTGTTGTGAAAATCAATTCCTAGGTACTTGTACTCTTCAACTATCTCCAAGGAGTTTCCTTCAAATAGAAAGTTAAGTTGCTGCGTTTTCCGCTTCAACGAAAAGATCGTGGCTTTGGTTTTGCTAGTGTTTACTTGCATCCCAACCTCCTAGCAAAAGAGCTCTAAAGCCTTCAAGTGTTCCCTTAAACCATGAGCAGATTTAGCAATTAGTATAAGATCATCCACATACAAGAAAGCTTCACCACATATCTTGCTAATTGAATGCCCTCTCCCATGGTGTTGCTTAACGACTCTTCTAACTCATCAATATATAGGCCAAACAATGTGGGGGAAAGAGGACACCCTTGACCCCAATATCACTGCCAAAGGATTCAGAATATCCTTCCTTAATTCTGATTTTTTCTCTATGCTCGTTTGGAATCCCAAGCTCTTCCATTCTGTTCAAAGCTTGTCCCTAAGGACAATGTCAAAAGCCTTTTTGAAATCAATGAAGCAACAAAAAAACTCTCCACCTCGAGTGTCCCAAACCTTTTCGATGCAGTGTCTAAGAGTGATGCAAAGGTCAATGGTAGAGTTGCCTTGGTCTAAAACCAGCCTACCCTTTTGCACTTTTGCCTTCTTTTTCAGCACAACTACTAATTCTACATTCCACCAAGCTCCCAAATAGTTTTCCAAGAAGAGGATTGACCATGATAGTTCGGTAATTGGAAGGGTTAATAATGTCCTTACTTTTATAAAGAGGAATAACGACACTAGCTGTCCATTCCAACAGAAATTTGCTTTCAGTAATGTTGTTAATTTTTTTTTATGCATGGAGTCAAAGTCTCAACACCCCACTTTAAAAATTCTACGTGTAACCCATCAATGTCTTGAGCTTTACTGCTTGCTAAATTTTTTATACCGTGTTTGATATCCTTTACTGAAAATAACTCAATTGTAGAGTCAACTATGGGAGGTTGGCTTTTCTCTTGTGACCGCTCATAAAGACTCTTTGCATATTCTAACCAATGAGTATATGTGATGTTATTTTCTATTTGTTTTCTCTTTTGTTGCAGTTCTCGCCAAAAAGCTTTGGGGTTGTGCTTCCCCAAGGAAATGAATTCTTCCCTTCTTGTTGTCACATAACTTTCTTTTTTAGTTTTTATCAAATTTTTATACTTTTTTCTTATTTACGTGTTTGTCTCATTTTCTTTGCATGATCTTTTAGCGAGTTTGCACTCTTTGTCTTACTAGGGATTAGTTGGGGAAGTGTTTGAAACTCTCTTCATAGACCAAGATCTCTTGCACACTTTTAAAGCCTTGAGGATTAAGGGTATTAGCCCACTGCTGCAAATGTGGTCATTTTCTTCATTTTCTTCATTACACTCCTTGTTTTTTGTCAACTGAAACTGCTACTCAAGGGCAGCAACAACGAGCTCTTGATTTTTCTAGTTAATAAGAATTCTACCATTTTTTTGGACCTCCTTGTGCAATTGTTGTATTTGCTCTCCATGAAGGCCATTTGTATGAATGCCAAACTTAGAAAAGAGAGTCATATGGTTAGAATTCAATCCCAACGGACAAGCCTCAACATAAAATTCCAACAACGTGCTAAGAAAATCATATAGTCAACCACACTTTAACCATTATAGTTTTTACACTTGATGCCATCGGATCTTGGCCAAGTTTTCATGTCATTGCAAATAACCAAGCCATAAAGACTACATAGACCTAACAACTCAGCCCCAAAGTGCGATAATTCCTTTTCCACGGGTGATCATAAGTTTCATCTAATCAAAGAGGATCGTCGTCCACATCTTCATCATTGCCCAACTAGATAGACTGATTGTTTGTTGTTCTAGCATTAAAATCACAAAATAAGCATTATGTCTCCTAAAGAGCTGAAAGCATAAATGTCTTTTTTTAATGCAACATAAGGATCTTCTTTATCAAAATTTGCCTTCTTGTAGAACTTCAAGTTTTTTGGACCAAAGTAACAAGCATCCAGTTACTTCATTGTCAATTATTTTCAACCAAATAAATTGCTTATTGGGATCTTCTTTTTCCACTTTTACAATTCCACTCCAAATTTCTCTTCTTAGAACCATGATCCCCCCATGACCTTTACTAGTCTTAGTCCCTTCTTTCCCTAATAGACACTTTATTGTATCCTTCAAAGTCAAGAACTTTGCATCCATCATGCTCAAAATTATAATGTCTTTCCCTTCTGTTGTGGGCCTTAGTCCCTGTCCTCTCCTCCATGAGTAACCTCTACAATTCCAACTTACCATGTTTAGAAACTTTTGTGGGTCCCAAATCCCTATTTCTTGTGTGTTAAACGCTCGTTGACTTGAGCTTTCTCGTTTTTCAACCAATGCCCATTTTCCCTCATTTCTTGCAGACTTCACTTTCTCCATTTCTTCCTTCTTTCTTCTTGTTGGGTCAAGTCATCATCTAGGTAAATATTTGTGCCTTTAAGCAACCCCCTATTCTTTAATATGTTCATCTTGTCTTCCATGCTTCTTACCATAACTCTTACATGTCTATCTCTACCATTTGTTGTTGTCTTACCAATCCTCTTTGCAAGTAGAATACAACCTGACCATTTCAGTTTGTCCTTGAGAAAATCCCTTGCTAAAATATCAATTCTCTCATTCTCTCCAAAATCCTTCAAACCTTTGATGATGAAATTCGTAGCTTTACTTTGTCTATCTTTTTCTTCTCTTACTTGTCTCTTGACTTGTCTCTCTATGATTTCTTTTTGCTCAGCTAACGGTTCACTTGCTACTTGTGCCCAAGATTTAGCCTCTTCTATTTGCTCTCTTAGCTTGTTCTCTCTGATTTTCATGTTTGCAATTAATGATTGAAGTTCTTCCATTTGATTTGTGCTACTATTTTTTATTGTTTTTAAGTCCTTTCTTTTTATATTTTCACCTGTTCTAGTTCTTGTTTCATAGTGAGAAACTCTTGCTGCCCTCTTTCAATCCTGTTTTGTAAGTTTATCACCTGATCTTTAAGAGACTTGTTTTCTCTTTCAAGGTTCGTTTTTGTTGAGACATGGACCAGCTAGGACTCGAACCTAGGACCTTCCATACACTGCTGGAGTGCTCTACCACTGAGCTACTGGCCCCTCTTGGACCAGTCCATCATCGGTCTGGGTGTGTCTTATTTCCAACACCAACACCCCCCCTTAAGCCACACCTCTTGTGTGCTTGGGGCTCCTAGCCTAGACCTGACTCTGATACCATGTTGAGACATGGACCAGCTAGGACTTGAACCTAAGACCTTCCATACACTGCTGGAGTGCTCTACCACTGAGCTACTGGCCCCTCTTGGACCAGTCCATCGTCGGTCCAGATGTGGCTTATTTCCAACACCAACAGTTTTGACTTTTAAAATTCCTTTTAATTTAATATCTTCCTACAATCCCTTTGCTTCTATACATTCAATTCTTTCTTTCAAGCTCATGAGCTCATTTACGCATACCTAAGATGACCACGACATTGGGGTGGTCGTGGGGCTGTAAGTGTCTCCATATATATGAAACCTATCCTCCCTTTCCTCAATGTTTGCTAAAGCCTTGTTTTGAGGACAGTCCTTTGTTTCTATACATTCAATTCTTTCTTTCAAGCTCATGAGCTCATTTACGCATACCTAAGATGACCACAACATTGGGGTGGTCGTGGGGCTGTAAGTGTCTCCATATATATGAAACCTATCCTCCCTTTCCTCAATGTTTGCTAAAGCCTTGTTTTGGCCCACTGTCCTCATGAATCGAGAGATTCTCTTTTCCTTTACCTTTATCGGTGATTTGAGCTGGTTGGCTACCCCCTGGGTGCTGCACTTTCACATCCACAGTAACCTTGTTTCTGACTATTTTTGGCAGGATCAAAATGAATCTTTTTTTCTATAACTGTTTCACCTTTTGAGTAAGTCTGCATCTTAGAATTCCTCTATATTGTTTTGGATTCACAAAGACTAGCTTTTCGCTCAAATCAACTACCTGAGTTTGAAGGCACTTTGATAAAAAGGAATTCCAAGGTCTGATAGCATTCCCCCTTTGAATATTACTGTAAAAGTCTGCAAACCCCAGAGAAGCTTGGATATTGTTATTCCACAGGATACCTAAACCTTCTTGAAACTTCCTGTATAGGCAATCTAGAAAAAACCTTTGAGATTCACTAGCTACATCAAGGCTATTGGGAGTACATTTCTCAAACACTGAGATTTTAGAGTGTTCATTTGCAGGTGGAAGATTATTAACACCAGTGTAAAACCCTTGATTCACTGAGCATCGTTTGCCATGACTGTGTTCTGTTTATTCATGATACATTGATTGTATATGTGCTTAAAGTTTTGATCTTTTGTGGTTTTGAGGTTTTGATGCTTTGAAAACGAGGAAAAAAACTAGAAAAGCCAAAAGAGAATTTGGGGAAGAAGAAAAAGACATAGCACATGGGGCGTACCTTACCCAGAAGAACGCAACAAGGTCCACCTAGCGGAGAATTAAAAAAGACAGGACTGTCTCCTTCTTGTCTTGCAAATCAACCCCGATCTTGCCAAATGTAGAATCAATGAACCTCTGCTTCATTAACGATGAGCCTTCTCCCAGAACGACAAGCCTCCTCCCAGAATCCTCCCACCAGCCCAGAACACCTTTTATATCTACGTTTTATATCTTTCATTTATTGTGGGTAGATGGTGTGTCCTTGGGGGCATTTTGTAAAATATCATTATAAAATTAGGGATAATTTCTAGAGGGTTATATGTATATGAATTTGCAGTTTATGATGTTTCTTTCTTTTTCATGGTATGTCTTAGCATTTGAAGGATAATTTTGAATAAATATTGAAGAAATTCTTGTCACTCAAATCTTTTGATCATTAAATTTCATGACTAAATGACTATTTTTGTGTCTTTTTGTCATAAAATACAATAAAAAATAAAAAAATTTAAAAGAATTATATTTGTATATACATGTATAATTTATATTCTTACTTTAATCATGATATGTCTTAGTGTAACTTAAGATGGATAGCCAAAAGTATAGGGACCCTAACATTTAGCCCCTTTGCCCTATTAAACAAAAACAAAAAAAATAAAATAGAAAAATAGTCATTTCTTCCCACCAATAATTAGATTAAATCCTATGAGATTTCTAATTTTAATTGTTATTCTAATTTCAATTCTATTATCAGATTCTTCTAAACCAAATTTCTTGACATCGAGGGTTGATGATAGTTTGTCTTTAGGATTCGATTGATTTCGGAGAGGGTCATAGTAGTGCTAATGCACCTCAAATTATATCTCCATTTAATAATCAAGATACAAAATATTAGTTTAGTAGCAAATTGTTAATGTCTTTGTTAGCTTAACATGACTATCTAAATATGGAATGTTGTTTTTAACTCGTTTTACCCTATTACGTTTTTATGTGGGAATGTCTTATAGGAACTCATTTTTAAATTTATTTTTAATATTTGCCTCACATTTAGAATTAATTTGTTTTCATCCCTAAAACCTTGTTCTATGCATTAAAATGGATTGCTATTAAATTTTAATTTCCATTTGGTAATGCAACCTATATAGTGGCCACGAGGACACTTGGATGTAGGGGTTACATATATGGCAATTTATAGAAAAAAGTGTACCCTTACATTCACTATGGAAGAACTTTGATTAATGATTGAGTTTGACCATATTAAAGAAACAAGCACATGTCAATGATTGTTACAACACCTCAAAATTTACCCCCAATTTTTTAGATGAAATATTTTAAAATTGAATATTTTTTATTAAGCAAAAAGAGGTTTTTAAGGGACCCAAAACCCTATACAAAACAAGTTTTAAAAGGGGCTCCTACAACCCACCACATGAGATATTCAATCAAGTTTACAAAACAGAACATAACCAATACAAGACAGAACAAAACAAAGAAAGGGTAGAGACCCCGAAGAGAAAAGTTGCCTGAAAAGAAAAACCCAACGAGCAGCAGAGAGAATAAAGCAAAGACAGTTCTAGTTGCCCACAGGGGTAAAGACAACACCCCAAACTTAGGATTTCCTTATTTTAAAATTGAATGTTGCTCCCCCAAAATTGTAGATCTTTTAAAAACTTTCATCCACTTCTTATTAATCTCACATATGTTAGAAATTTGAAATAAACGAATAACTAAGATCTTTTTATAAGAGATAAGCTATAAAATTGTAAATCAAATAAAACAATTACAGAACCATGATATTCATAATATTCATATAGAAGGGGACTCACTTCTAATCATTAATGTTTGCAGGGAACGAAAGTGTCTCAATTGGCATATAAAATATATACTACAAAAAGTTTGGAACTTATTAGATAAATTTGAATCATTTCAACTATCTCATACTTATTGAGAGGGTAATTGGGTAGCGGATAAACTACCAAACTTGTGATGTCAAAAAGTGGAAATTGAAATATTAGAAGGCGATCCCTCCATAAACAGCTTCCCACATATTACCAGTTTAGTGATTTGTGAAAGCAAGTGTCTAAAAACCTCACCTAAGTTAAAAGTCGCTCGTTTTTTAATTATGTTGCCTTATGTTGTAGATCATTCAAAGTGATTGGTTTAAATAGGGGATATCGGCCATGTTGCTTAATAAAGTCGAATATGGCGTGCCTTTCTAATTAGTATTTGATCCTTCATGCTTTGTGTGGCCCACAATGTTGGCTCAGGAGGTGAATCCAACAAAATCCTTCATTTTAATAGATATTGTTGAGCCAAGGCCAGTTCATCCTCCCAGCAAGAGTCTGCACATGGCAATCTTCAAGAGCAGCAAGAAGAGAATGAAGTTCAAGAGGACGCCATGGAAGAATACTATGTTTGTAGGTAGAATTTGCCTCCATTTTGTATTTATGGGTTATATATCAACTATTTTATTATACTTGGTCTTATATAGACCAACTTAATTTCAAGGCATGCTATGCCTTCTATGTTGTGACAAATATGTCATCTGGGTATGAAGAGTCTTCTTTTGTATTTTGTATAATCCTTTTATATTAATATATATACCAAGCTTCTAGCCTTTCACCAAAAAAAAAATTACAGAAACATGATTCCAAGAGATAAGCAAATGTCAAGATGACAAAATTGAGGAGCTCTTTGCAAAGCTACAAAAGAATGATTGCATGCATCAATATACATGAATGCCAAAGTATGCTACATGAATTTATAATCCCAAATACAAGCTAGATGGTGAGTTTATATAGAACTAGGGGGATGATGGAGGTAGAAAATCCAACTAGTACAGTGTGACCATCAAGTAGTCTAAAAATAGTAAATGCTCCACACTTTTTTTATAATTTCTTCTACGTTCCACAACCTCCACTCTTGGAGAATTGGTTGCAAACTTATTTCTTTCCACTGGAATCTCCTTTCTCCTCCAATGCACAACAATCCCCCTCTTCTTTTCTACGCACTTCCAATTTCCCTTCTCTAACCTCATGTAGCCCTTCTTTTCATGCAGGCTATCTAGTTCTTTTCTTTCATATGGAGGAGGTATTCTCTTCTTCACATGCTTTGCTTCCTTTTATATTATTTGCAATTACAATCTCTCTGTCTCCTTTGTGTCTCTTCCTTCTCCACACCTGTCCCCTCTTTGTTTGCAACTTGAAAATGGGAATATTATGGCACATAGTTGTTCATCTTTAAATCAACCCTTTCAAATTCTTTTGCCTCCATACCTTTCTCTATTTGCCTTTTTTTTTTGTCTTCTTGTTGTCTTGGTGGATGCTCTTCATCAAACACACCCGATGAAAATTTAAGGGTGGGGTGGAATGGTTGAACCATTCTCTTTGATTGCCAACAATCTGTAGCGAACCCCTATCACTAAAACAATCATTGTGAATTGTTTTTCCTTTCTTCCAACACCTAACTGAAACAATGATCACTCTTCTCCAACAATTTTGCTCTACATTTTTTTCCTCCTTCCTCTCATGGATTCATATCCACCATGAACCATCCTCTTCAAAATGATTACTCCTCTCCTTTCATCCTTTGTGGGTTTTGACCCACCACAAAAATCGACCACCTCCAGCAAGTTTCACCTATAACATTCTCTAGTGCTTCAACATACAAACATGCAATATCTCCATACCAGTATGCAATTTCAAAATTATTTTGTTCCTTCTTTGTAATCATTTGTACTAATTCCTTCTTGTCCATCTCTTTTACATGCAAATCCATATCAATTTTCTCATCATAAAATTCAAAAAAATCAAAAGTTCCCTCGTCATTCTTCGCTACTCAAACATCTTTTTCTTTGTCATCCTTTGTCATCACGATCTTCATGTCCTCCAAAGGACTCATCACAGTTGCACCATGTGCCTCATTACCTTTTCCACTTATGTTGGTTGCCACCTCATGCTTATACCTCCATTTAATCCCTACCAATGGGTTGCAACACACCTTCTCTTGGTTTTTTTTTTTGTTGTCCTCTTTGAAGAAAACACTCTTCTTCTCAATTCTCTCTACCTCATGAGAGAGATTCACTTCCTCACTCTCATTCCGATCCTCAACTTTTTCCTCAAGATAGCACCCTATCCTCTTTGTGTGTCTTTCAACTTCACACTTATCATCACTTTTACTCTTTTGTTTTTGTTGGTTGAAAATTTTGTACACCTGGTAAGATGTGCAAAATTGTGATTACAACCATAGCGTTGTTCGCCCTCTCGGGTAAACGATTAAAGGCAAAACGTAAATGCACAGAACATAATGGAAATATATTAAATAACTAGCCTCTATATTAATTCCACAGTCCATGTACAATAAGTGCTTATAACATTACATCTGACCTGACTAACATGATCATACTTCGAAGAAAAGGTACACAATATATAATACCCGAAGGGGTGCGACACAACCGTCGTGACTCCAACTACCTACCTGTCGGCTAACTAACTGACTGTCGTAACTCATTATTACCGACGACAACATAAACATAATATAACAACATAACATAATGATTATTCCCGGCAACAAGCGTGTGAGTGTAAAACTCTCCTAATTTAAGGGAAGGCTCCCCCTTTTCTACTATTACTAACTAAACACTAATCTAATTTGGGTGGAACAACATCCTTTTATTTTTTTTTTCAAAATGATATTCTTTTCTCTTCCTAGAAAAGAAATAGTGGTTAAGAAAACAAATACAACAACATAAGGAACTTTAACAATTACAAGAATGTTTATACAAAAAGGAAGTGAAGTTTTTGTGAAAGCTCAAAGTCTTTCGTCACTTCCTAGGGATGAGAAAATAGAAATAAAGCTCAAAGTTTTTACTCTCTACTATCCTATCTACCTTTCCAAAATGATTAAAACTAGAACAATATACAACATAGAACAACACAAAGTCTATAAATATGATGCACCTTTGAACTACTTCTAAAGGGAACAACCACAAGCACAAAGTCTTGCAACTCTTCTAAGCTTTTAACACTTAACTACACTTATTTAGCCTTCACTTTTTGCAGCACAAAGTCTGCAAGAAATCAGGTTAAAGCTCCTTTCAACAATCTAGTTATCAAGCAAATGCAGAAAAACATACCATTATGACACAAGAACCCAATGGATATAAGGGTATGACTTCAACACAAAGTTTGAAATTCAAAGCCTTCTTAATATTATTTGAGAAAAAAACAATTTACAAGTATGAAGCACAAAGTCTTTATGACTGTAAATTTATGCAAAGTTTTCTTGCTTGCTAAAAAGATCCAAAATTACAATGAGCACCCTCTTGTATATATAGGAGAGGGGTTGAGAGCAAAATGTGGGAGAAGTCTAACAAACCGATACTTTTTTCATAACTAACTAACTAACTATGAATTATTCAAATTACAGTTCTATTGCTAACCAACTTATAATGTGTTTACATGCAATTACAAGTTACAAGATTACAAGTAATGAGTCTACTTGTAATTACAATTTTGACATTACATGTAATTTGTCAAAGAGAAATAAAAAATGCATAATTGAAACTAATCGAAGTGTCCATGACGAGACACTATTTAGATCATCCTCTGCCTAAGAGGTCTTCATGTTGCTGGCACTTGAAGTATTCAAGATCGGTGAAGCTATTTTTCCAACAACATCAACTTGCACCATTTGTCCATGGATGGTAATGACAATGACCTCATGAAGATCAACCATTGAACTTGAAGATAATTAACATTCTTTGTTGGTCACTTCAATAGTGAAATTCATTGTTTTTTACTACCTAACATTGCTACAATGCATTCCTCTACTGCATTACTCCTTCATTTGTCAAGTTCTCGCTTATCATGGCATTGACCTTCACATTTACAAAGGAAATAAAATATCCCTAATGGTGAGACTAGGATTGTCATCCTTTCTTTTAGGTAGGACTTGAATTAGCCACTATTCTTTGTTTCATGGTTCATGCTATTTTGACCCTCTTTGTGCATAGGACAACATACTTTTTTCAGTTTACATCATTATTGTCATCAACATATGACAACAATGAATTTTTCTCACTATCTTTACATGCATTTAAATCCCTTGCAATCGGGTCTTAGAAATCCGATTGCAAGTCATCAAAGTGTGTTTCTTTGTAGTCGGGTCTCAAATACCCAATTTTAGGCATTGATCTTGCAAAGGGAAAACGTGGGAATGAGAGTATGTGGAGACAAAAGACAAATTTCAGATCTTGGGAGGTAGAATGTAAGTGCAAGTGGATTGCAGAGAACTTGGAATGTGGAAATGGAAGAACACAAGTTGGGAAAAATGTTGAAACTTACACTTGCAATCGGGTCTTGGAAACCTGAATGTAAGTAAGCGAGCTTGCAAAATAGGCATGAGCTTGCAATCGATTGCAAATGAATGACAAAGATGAGATTGCAATAAGAAAATGGTGGGGCATAAAGGGAAAAACGCAATACTTACACTTGCAATCGAGTCTTGGAGACCTAAATGCAAGTAAGCATTCTTGCATGATTGGCATAAGCTTGCAATCGAGTCCTGGAGACCTGGTTGCAAGTGAGAATAGTGATTGCAAACATGTGGAAAGGATAAGCTTGCAATTGGGTCCTTAAGACCCTATTGGAAGTAAGCATACTTGCATGGATGGTGAGAGAAACAAACTTGCAATCAGGTCTCTAAGATTCGACTGCAAGTGGGAAGGTTTGCAAGGGTGGGACAAACTTGAAATTAGGGTTTTGAGACCCGATTGCAAGTGTGCAAATGATGAAATTCTCATGCAATGGTGACTTGCAATCGGGTCTTAGAACCTCGATTGCAAGTGCAATTGAACTATGAAGATAAGGTAATGAACTAGAAGAACATACTTGCAATTGGGCCTTAGAAACCCGATTGCAAGTAAAACAAGCTTTATAACAATGAGCTGACTTGAAATTGGATTTCTAGAACCTGATTGCAAGTAAAGTTCATTTACTTGCAATGACATCCAAAAGTTCCTACTTGTAGTGGCAGACTTGAAACCCGAAATTGCACAAAAAGCTAGGAAAATGAAAGCAAAAACCAACCAAAACTTGGATAACGATGACAAACACACCCACTGATGATTTGACAGTAACAAATACAAGTTTTAAACCTCGTAAAATGTGCCTTAGATAAGAAAACTACAAATTTTGAGTAAAAATTTGTAGGAGTTATCTATTTTTTAAAATTCAAAAATTGAGACAACAATTTTGCCCAAATTTTCTTCAATTTGTCACAAAACCTCTTTTATACTTCACGAAGCCTTCTATTTTTCACTTCTTCTCAATACTCTTCCCAAAATGGGATTATCACGAGTATCCTCATGACCCAACTCATCCTCTTCTCGGAAGACATCTTCTCACTTTTCAATCTACACTTATACTCACAAACTTATTAGAGCCAATACCCTTTGTAGTCATAGGTACACTTGCAACAAATTTATTTTGTTTATCCTCTACCGAACAAATTGGTTCCTGGAAGACACAACTCTCTCATGCACCTTCTATCTAGGCTCAACCTCTGTTGGAGGATAACAAACTCATACATACACTTTGCAACTTCTCCTTTCTTCCAAGCAATAGCTTCATCACTTCACTTGTCTTTTAACACTTAACAACTTGCAACCTCTTTTATTCTACAACCTTCTCTAATATTTATCATCTCGCTATTCTTTACCAGCTCTGATTTCAATTGAAGCAAGTCAATACTACTGAGTCTTATCAGACTAAGTAGAACTGCACTAAATTACACACTTCAAGCAAATCACTAAACAAAATTAAATTCACCAAATAAAAGATCTTTTAAATTTATTCAAAAGTGAGATTAATTATAACCTCAAAGCAATTATTTGCTCTCTAATATTTACCTTTTGAGATATGCAATAAATCTACTTTAATTTTACTCACATTCACCTATTCAATCAAACAAATATTTTCCTATCACATGGATCAGGTAACCATTTTATATTCATTTTCTCACATCTCCTTTGTTTGATGCTTTGTGCTAACTTCCAACTCCACCCACACCTGTTCAAAACTTCCCTAGCCATGCCTCTTACATTCTCCCTACATCCTTATTCTCTTCTTGAGAACTATGGAATTCTCTTCACAATTTGCAAGCGCTTCTAATTTAAAAAAAATCATTTCGTCTTCACTTAGGATGACCTCAACATAGGCCTTAGCACATCCTCTAGCACTCCACACACTTCCTCTAATTTCTTCTACGTTCCACAACCTTAACACTTGGAGAATAGGTTGCAAAGTTGTTTCTTTCCTCTGGAATCTCCTTTTCTCCTCTAATGCACATCAATCCTCCTCTTCTCTTCTATGCATTTCCAATTTCCCTTCTCTAACCTCATGCAACCCTTCTTTCTACACAAGCTATCCAATTCCTCCAATTCTTTTCTTTCGTATGCAAGAGGTATTCTCTTCTTCACATGCTCTACTTCCTTTTATCTTATTTGTAGTTACAATTTGTCTATCTTCTTGTGTCTCTTCATTCTCCACACATGTCCCCTCTTTGTTTGCAACTTGAAAATGGGAATATTATGGCGTATAGTTGTCCATTTTTAAATTATTCCTTTCAAATTCTTGACTCCTTACATTTCTTCATTTCTTCATTTTGGTTTTTTTGTATTGTTGTCTTGGTGGATGCTCCTGCATCATGCATGTATTCAATTTTCTACATCAACCTATTGCATTTAATAAGACTCAGTCAATGGAGTAGTAGGTAGTGGTACATAATTTTGGGATGATGTAAGCTCAATTTCACAACACAATTTGTCAATAGTCAATTTACAAATGATTCTTTCATTACTCTCTTCGAGAAAAAAAGTAATATCAATTATGCCTTGCAATGTTTGGACATTTTTGTAAGGAATCTAGGTCTAGAACTCAATGGCATGAACTCATTGTTATAAATAATTTATATTAAACAAGTCTAGTTGGCTAGACTCTTATGACTAGAATGCATTGATCATAGAGAAATTTTCATACTCCTTGACATTCCTTTGCCTTTCAATCCTCTCATACCTTGTGGCAAGTAGCTTTGCCGAAATCGAGAACTATAGTGGTATAGCTCTTAACATTTTGCAACTTTGTTTAGTCTTTTAGTGGTTTAGACTAGGCCCTATGTGAACTTTGGAGTTTGACTTTGTTTGCCCATCATTTTCTTTGGAATTGTCTAATATATTATCTATTTATACAAGTAATATAGAATAATTATTTATATTTATATGAATTAGTTGAGTATGGATTCACTATGGTTGATTACATGTTGGGTAAGCTCATTGTTTGTTAATGTTGTACAAGATACTGTCTAATGACAAGAGAACAAAAAGTTTTTAGTTTCAAGCTCTCTTTAAAAAGAAAGCATAATGATTTGGTTATATATTTAACTTCAACAAAAGACATATGACTATTTTCGAAGTACCTTTTGTTCTAGAGGATTAAGCTTTGAGTTGGGAAAATTGAGCAATATCCATGGCGATGAGTCTTAACCACTCTTGGTTATTGATAGCATTGTCATCACTCATTGACAATGTCATACAATGGCAAAAATAGTATTCACAGAACTAAAACTTGTATGTTTGAGTTCATATCATTAACATTGCCATTGTACGGATGATTTGTAGGAACTAATTTTAAGGACAAAGTGAAATATAAAATCATATAAGCTTAAATTTTCATTACAATTTGCTGATGAAATGTGCAATTAATTAAACTAAGTAGTGTGATTTATAGGTTATAATGAAATTTAAATAAGCATTTATGATTGACTTTAGATGTAACATAATTGCGACATTTGCACTTACTTATATATTTTTTAACGACGATTTCAAGATAAATTAAGGTTATTAGAGTTAGAACTGATTTGATCACACATTTATAATTGCATCACTTCTATACCATACACGTTTATTTTCCATTTTAAGTACAACCAAATTGAAGTCATATCAAGGTGGTTCTACTAGTTTTTCTTTTAAAACCATATTTTGAGAAAGAACACCATTCCACTATTAATCATCTTAGCTAAGTTTCGTGCTAGTTTTCTCACCTCAATAATCTTGCATATTGTCGTGTCTCCATCTTAACAACCGTCCATACAATAAGTATCTTGCATGATATTCATTGTATAGTTGTTCATGCTATAGCTACCTTCTTCAACTAGGACATCTCTAATGGTTGCAATTGTTATACTGTCATCTTTATTAATTAGGCTCGATATAGGGTAATGTTATTTGTAAAGTTCAATTTATGCTCTTATCCCGCCAATTCGAAAGTTAAGGAACCCTTAAATAAAATTTCGTATGAAATAACTGGGTACATTCACAACACATTTCTCCAGTCTGATCTACCAGAATGAGGAAACCAATAATAATAATATGTTTTTGTTCGTCTTCAACCTCATGTTTGACTTCAATAACTGCTAAATCTTAGCATTTATATGAGCTCATTATACATCCCCCTCTTCATGGCCATAAACAATGAGCATCTACACTCTCAAAGTAGCTTTTTAGCAACAATAACCAATACTCGCACAACATACACAAAAGATCCTATAATATCATAATACCTCTGCCCTTCTCCATAGAAAATGCTGGTACCAACTATATAACACCCAAGATTACTCACAATATATTATACAATGGATTTGGCAGCTTAAAAGTGTAATTACCAACAGCAGGCCCTCTAATGTCACTCCATTGATCCCCAATGACACCTTTGATGCGCAAGCCCATGCTCTCCAATTGTAATCTCTGTTTGGACTTGTAGGCTTGGACATTCATCTGCATCTCATCTTTAGTCCTGAAAGTGGAAAAGAAAAACCAATTAAAAGGTTTATTAGAGCTATCTATATATATAGCATTAAAGAAAATTACTTGTTCCCCTGTTTAATTTGATAGTCTCAACTTGCAATATTGTAAGAGTGTTCACATTTTGGCATAGTTGTAGATTCAAAGATATGCAATTTAAGTCTTCTCAAATCAAGCTTAAAATATATCTGCTAATTAGCATTTTCCCTTGGCTTTTGTTTTCTCTATAAAATGAAGCATTCAAACCATGGGCAAATAGCTATAAAATTTGCAACACTACTTAATTAGTATTATCACACCAACTCTTATAAAGGGAACATGACTAGCAAAAGATTTGTAACCAAGTTGTCATCACGGTAATTGTTCTGTCTTACCACATAACATGGCCTGCTAGACAGCATCTAGACAAGGTTGATTGATTGAAGATTGCTTTAAAATTCAATTGTGTGTTAGTTTTTGCATCAACATTTTGGATCATACTCTATGATTTTACTCTACTAGCACTACTTCATCCTGATGATGGATCATAAAGTATGATTTGAAACATTGATGCAAAAACTAACACAATCAAATCCAGAAGCAATTTTCAATTACTTCATGGATTGTGGGAAATTAATACATTTGAAGATTGGCCGAGTTCAAAAGGATTTGAATTTGAAAACTATTGTTACCTTTAGTCACTATGTTGAGGAAGATTGCCATAGATTGCATGCAGTATATCTTTGATGTCTACTTGGCCCACATTGTAAGTCAATATTGACCCTAATTTTCAAACAAATCTGCTTAAAATCCATCAAGTGGACCTTTTATGCAGGCATAAACTCCTTATGCGTAGCTAATTTTTGCACAAGAAATAGAGCCGACATTCAATTAAGTTGCCATGGCCTAAAGTTCTGTTTGATAGACAACATTGAGATTGAAAATCATTTCTTGTCCGTGGAAAATGAAGATTAGACAACCATCCAAACAAGAGACAATTACCAACTGCCCCAAAGAAAAGCTGATTGATATGAATTATCAAAACTGCAAACAGTCAAGACCGTAGCTAAGCAGGATGAATGTAGCCTTAAAAGGAAACAGATAGCTCCACAAAGAATCTTGTTCCATGCATGCTACAACAGATATTACTCCACAGTTGGGTTCAGGCTTTGTGGAAATTTGCAATTAGATCATGAGGTTCGATAAAATACTTCAATTTTGCTTTCTTTGGTGCTTTGTTGAAAGAAACCACTTAGAAATTACTTTCCTAAACATTCTTATGTTATACATTTATAATTTGTAGATTGGAAGTCAAGTCTGAATCTCATAAGAATAGGGACGCACTGAGAATATTGACTGTAAATTAATCAAATACAATAATTCAACCTATAAATGAATAATGGATTTTTATTTGACATGCCATTGAATTGCATCAGGATAATTAGAGTTTGCATGCACAGCTAGATTGATGGGATAACAAGGATTGCCAAATGATTTGAAAACTTACAGATGCTAGAGCATGTTGAGAGCAATTAATTATTTCACACCGACATATGTACATATGCATCGAATGAGTGGGGAAATAAATAATGATTATTCCCACTACCTCAAAATTAATGGGATAAGATATAAATCAGAGGTAGATGATGAATACTAAGTGCAAACTTACATTATTGGAAATGTTGGTGATGTTGGACTGATCCATGAAATATTAAGCATTGAAACAAAAGAGATGCTATGACCATTACACGATGCTGGAGCATAGTCATTAGCAAGGATTGAGAAAATTGTTCAGTTTGAAAAATTAAAAGCTTAGATAAAGATTTTCTGACTGAGAGAAACTACATTTGCATTGCATTAATGGTCGACCATGCAATAGCACTAGAAAGGATTTTCATAAAGCATCAAGTAGACTGGCAAGTATTGGTGAGACTATGAACCACACATTAGTAAGTGCAGAAATTGATAGGTTCATAAACCCCTCAGCTGAGATTTTTGGGAAGCTGGTCCAACAGTGAACCCTGTGAATTTATAAAACTTTTAGATTGAGAAGAATTCAACCTCAAATGATAAGCTGAGAAAAAGTAGAAAAGTTGTCAACATAGTCTGAGATATGAATTGGATATCAAAGAAGAAAATTGAAGAAAGATTGTAGACTGTCACTGACCGCATTACAACTTGAGCTGAGAAACGACATAGCGATAGATCTATTGCTGGGAAGTGCATAGGTTTGGTGCAACTTTAGTCCTCAAGTCATGTACATCTTCTAAGTTAATAGAAATGCTATATTATGCTGAGATAGATTATCTTCTACTTTATGACATTATGAATGGGATACCATATTAACCAGGAAACAGGTGCAAAGACAAGGACCCTGTTTCTATACTCATCATATCCAAATCTCCTGGGGCAGCTGTGTATAATCTTAATTTTACACCCTGGTACACTATTTGTAAATGGCCTCAACTTGCTGGTACCCCATGTTTGAGAGTCATCTTGGTGAAGGTGCTTTATTGTTAATAAGTGAATGCTTATTTCTGCCAAGATAATATTTAGCTAGTTTGGGGTTCAGAAAATATGCTGCATTCAACTCTCACGAGGGTAAAAATCAAGAATCTAGCAAGCCTCTAACATCTTCAATGTATCTTCTATGAATGAGCAAACCATTTATGTCAAGATAATCTTTTTGCTACTAGATTGTTGCACATACTATTTACCACTCAACAGTGCTTTCTAATATTTAAGTTTTGAAATGTAAACCTAAATTTTGAAATTACAGAACAAATTTTAGCCAGCCTGCACTGGATACATACTGAACACTGGGAATGTCGGAAGCATGTAGAGTGCCCATGGCCAATATACATCCAGATAAATACATTGTAAATGAAGAGTCCTCTTACCGCATTATCAACATTGTCCAACCAGAATAACCAGCATGAAGGAGGTTCTTCACAGTAGAGTTCCGTTGGTTCTCTTGTCTTCCAGAAAGGAAAATCAAAGCCAAACCATGGTTCTGAAGCTTATGATACAACTTCAAAGTAGGAATCAGTGGTGGAGATTTTGCTTCTTCAACCCAATGATTCCAAGCAGACACATTATGCATCATGGAACTGAAAATGAGTTCATTACAAGAGGTCAAAAGCTTAGCTAGCAGAAAGAATCTTAAAAAGTTGCTTCAAGAAAAAGCTTGAAATTTCTATACTGATGTTTCCTGAATGTTGTTAGAGATGCAAAAACAAAGAGCAGTAAAATTGATTTCGTGCAGGCAATGACTCTAGATGATGGGAGTATCAACTAAATATGCATTCAGGGCAAAACAATTAACTTAGACAATGCAACAGAAAATTAGACTAAGAAGTTTAGAACTACTATTGCATCTTGAGACTGTGCACAAATGAGTTCCAAGCTTTTGTGATTTCTGAAAAGAGGTATTTGACTGTAGTCCAAAATCATAAATCTCCTCTTCCCAGTAGGCACCCTTGATCAGAAAGGTAGATAACAGAAAGAGAAAATAGAATGACATGGAAACAACATCACCAATACTAAACGTACATAACAATAAACTGTCTGTCAAATTTACCTGGAGACACTAAAGAAACCTAACAAACTATAACGTATATTTTTCACTGACAATTTTAAGGATCTCTAAAATATATAATTTTCTAGCACATCTATATAACAAGAATCTTGTTCTAAACAGACAAGGCTACAAGCACACAGATGAGTCACTGAAATCTTACTCTCTTTATAGATATCTAGAGTGAAAAAAATTACCGACGCTGAAAAGTACTGAAGTATGGAAAGTTGGACAAAGCTGTTTCATCAACGTCCATTATTACTGTATCCAGTCCATCACCATTCACAACGGCAGAAATTAAACAGCTATCTGCTGCCTTGATTGCTCCATTTACATCATTCTCATATTGACCACTTGTCATGTATTGAAACACATATTCTTCACACATACTCGGGAAAACATTATTCCCTTGTATGTTGTTAAGCTCAAAGTTCAAAACAAAGCTCCTGCACACATCAACACCCATTTCTGGTCTCGTCCCTTGTTTGACCACAACATCAGGCTTACTTTGACAAGATGCCAGTAATATAGCTAGTGTAATTACAAGTGTGAATAACAGAATTCCAATTATGGCTATTGCCGAAATCAAGACAGTGACAGCCAGAGATGTTAAATAAACTCCAGAATCATCCATTTGAAGATAGCGGCTTGAGCTGTACATGCCTGAAAATCATCAGTTTCAAAATCAAATTAAACCTAAATTCTGTAGGAACTTCTTTTTCTGTCATAGAATAAAGTAAATGTTTATACTCACATCATCTGTGAAAACTGAAAAGATCAAAATAGACGGAAGGAGAAAATCAGAATAGAAAAGATAGTACCAATAGAAGAAGAATCAAAAGATTCAGTTCAGAGTAAAACATGAAGAGAAAAACTTATTAGTTGAAAGTTAAAAGAATCAGAAAAATATCTGAGCACAAAATTTGCAAAAATAAAGAAAAAACCACCTCCATAAAATATCGAAGAACAAACTGTAAAATATTGAAGAAAAAAAATACACAAGCACAGAAAATCTGTTCCTGATCAAAATGGAAATCAGGAGCACCACCACAAACAAAAAGAAAACAACATAAAACTCTGTTTCAGTGCAGCATTAAAACAAAATGCATCCAGCAAACAATGTTAAATAAATTCCTGAACCTGCAGATTTTTAATTGAGCCATACAGATTTAAAACTCATCTTTTCCAAATGAGAATTAAGCTTAAAAAATAAAATGTAGGAAAAAGATTTAATTTCAGGAGTAAATTATTAAGAAGTTGCCATGATATAACCAAAAAACCTATGTTACCCCGAGTTTCTGGGATGGGGATGGCCGGCGATGGTGGAATGAGTTTCCGAGATGGCAATTTTTTTTTTACCAATTTTGGGGACTGCGGGGGGATGGCAAAGGGCACGGCTATATAAAATATAGGGAAATTTGAAAATATATAGGAAAATTTTAAATGTTCATATGAAAAATAGATAAATATACATCATATTCATATGAAAACATGGATAAAGCAGGTATATGTACATTGTAGAACCTTAACATACCACATTTATGTTCAGAATTCATTGACAATACTCAATATGCATTCATAATTCAGAATTCATTGTCAATACTCAATATGCATTCATAATTGAAAATTCATTGTCAATATGCCAGCACTTGTTTGCATATAGTTCATTGTCTTCCATTACCATTATGACCTACAACTGCTTCTTTATGCACTAAAAAGTTTTGGGTGTTTGTGTAATTCATTACCAAGCTGTTAGTAGTATTTCTGAGTGCTTTTGGCTATGATTCAGATTTGTTTACCTTTCATATCAGTGAAAAGTCCAAGATTGCAGACATGCAACCACTTTTTTACGCGCTATCAAGTTCTAAGTATTTGTGATATTTATTACCAAGGTGCGTTCATTATTTCTAAGTGCTTTTGGAAGTGCTTCTGACATGTTTACCCGTCATATTAGTGAAAATCCAGTTTTATAGACCTATACTAAAAAAAAAAATGTTTTTTTTTGAGCACTTGAGTCTTTTTTATTTTTTTATATGTGCTGGGAAAAGGGGGACGGCTGGCCATCCCCGAGATGGTTATGGGATGTCACAAATGTCCCCAACCGTGTTGGGGACGAGGGGACGTTCCTTTTGAGAATCACTACCGTCCCCAAGTTTCCGGGGTGTTTCCCACATATTTTGTAATTTTGGGGACGGCGGGGGCATCCCCTGGCCGTACCCAAGTCCCCGAAACATCCTCGGTACGGGATAGGGGATTTTAGCCCGAGGACGCATCCTCAAGTAACGTAGCAAAAAACAAGCTTCATTCCATAACAAACAAAAACAAACTTAAAAGGAAGCCCAAACATTCTTGATAAGCAAAATGCCAAAAACCCAAAAACAAAATAAACATCTAGAGTCCAATTGCCTATGGATCTTATGAAAACCAAGCCCAAAACATAATTGATAACCATATATTTCCCATCCATAACTGATAAACCAAAATGTTTACTCCCGAATGGGATAGTTCCAGTTTAAACAGAGTAAACGAAATACATAAACATAGCAAAGATGATAGCAATCAATGTTCAACACAGCATATGGCAGAATGATATTCCTTTATTACCAAGTGTAAGTGTGTATACATTATTCATAGATTGTTTTCCGATACAATACGCCGACATATATAGTGTTTGGCGGTTGGTTAAGACTGCCAATCGTCAGCAACTAACACAACCTTTTGGGAAAAATTAATTACACTGCCAAGTACTAACAACAATATAACCAAAACATTATTTATTTACTAACGACAGATTTGCCGTTTATAGAGTCCTTGTACGCCAAGGAGTCCAAGTGTGAGTTTGGGATGATAGAGTTGCTCTACTCGAGGCATATTATTAGCTCAAAGGGTGTCAAGGTTGATCCAAATAAGATCTGGGCTATCATTGATTGGCCTCCACACAAGAATCTCACCAGCTTAGGGGATTCTTCGGTATTTGTGGGTTTTACAGATGCTTCGTCAACGGGGTTCTCACAACGGGCAACATCTCTCATAGACTTGACGAAGAAGGGAGCCTTCATTTGGATAGGGCAAGCACAACAATGTTTTGATTAGTTTAAGCAGTTGATGAGCTTGTGTCCAGTCCTTGCATTACCCAATTTCTCTAAACCATTCAAGCTACAATGCAATACCTCAGGAGAGGGAATTGGTGCAATGTTGATGTAGGACAAAGTGGGAAATGTTGATATAGCATTTGAGAGTCAAAAATTGAGGGGGCCGGATTGGAGTTGCAACATATATGACAAGGAGATGTTAGCCATTATGCATGCATTGGCTAAATTCAGGCAGTTTTTGGTAGGGCGTATATTTGTCGTTAAGACGAATCATAACAGCCTGAAACATTTCCTTAGTCAGCAGGACCTCAATGACTGTTAGCAGAAATGGGTGAGCAAGCTTTAGGCTTATGATTTTGACATAGCTTATATGAAGGGCAAGAAGAACATTGTTGTTGATGCCCTATCCAGGAGACCCCATTTGTGCTCTATAAAGGAGATGGCAAATGATTAGCGAGGGTTGATTTCTATGCTAAGGACACGTGGGCTGCCGGTATTATTGATGGGGCGGTACAAGATGATATATAATAGTTGTAAATGAGCTCATCATTTACAAAGGGAGGATCTTCTTAGTCCCAATATCAAAGATGAAGAGGCAGATATTGAGAGCTTTCCATAATGCACCCATGGTAGGACATCCTAGGCAGTTTTAGACATATCAACAAATACAAGAGAGGTTCACTTGTAAGCGGCTCAAGTCAAGAGGTCCTTAGATATGTGCGTGAGAGTCCTACCTGTCAACAGAATCAATAGGAGCACACTTTTTTGGCAAGGTTATTGCAGCCCCTACCGATTCCTAGTAAAAAGTAGGAATGTATCTAGATGGATTTTATCATGGGCTTGCCCAAAGCCCAAGGGGGAGATTGCATTTATGTTGTGGTGGATAGACTTACAAAGTTTGCACACTTTTTCCTGATCACCACTACATATACAGTGGTGCAAGTGGTCGATTTGTTCTTTAGGGAGGTATTCAGACTTCATGGGTTGTCGAGGAGCATCGTCAATGACAAGGATAGTAGGTTCATGAGTCACTTTTGGCAGGAGTTGTTTAGACTCAGCGGCACTGAGCTCACCTCGAGCACAGTTACCACCCCCATATTGACGGACAAACGGAAATTGTTAATAAATGGGTGGAGGGATACCTTCGGAATTTATATTGAGGCAGCAAAAAGGCATGGGTTAGGTGGCTCTATTTGTGCAAGTATTGCTATTAATACAACCTACCATATGTCCATCCAGCTGTCACCATTTATGGCACTATATGAGTATGACGTGCCCAACTTCCTAGATTTGTTATTTGGAGACAATCGAGTGCCTAGTGCCGAGGACCTATTGCAAGACAACCAAGATATCATGAGGTCCTTGAAGGAAAACATTGAGAAGGCACAAAATCAACAAAAATAGTATGTAGATTAGCGCAGGGTTGAGCGATCATTTGAGATTGGTGATATGGTATACCTTATGCTATACCCTTACCAACTATCCACTCTCAGAAAGAGTGGAGCAGATAAACTCAAGCCACGTTATTATGGACTGTTCATGATCATTAGCCGTGCTGGTGAGGTGGCTTACAAGTTAGCGTTACTTGCAAACAATAGGGTACATAATGTCTTTCATGTGTACCACCTCAAGAAGGCGATTGGGCATAATGTGATTCCTTCTATAGTGTTACCACCCCTTAATGAGGAGGGGAAATCGATTCTTGTCCTTGAGGCCATTACACCCGAGAGAGGAGATTGAGGAGGGGGGTTATCAGGGAGTATTTGATGAAGTGGAAGGATTTGCTAGAAGAGGATGTGACATGGATGAGTGAGCAAATCTTACAGCACTCGGAGTTGAGGTTGCTTGAGGACAAGCAATCTTGGGGAGGGCGGATTGTAATGTCCCCTTCCTAAGGTAGATGATTTCTAGCAAGGGTTAGTCTATTAATAGGGATTCCCATAGGCTAATATAGTGGACAAGGGACCCATTCAAGAGGTCAGGTGACTTTGGAGAGGCCTATGAGGCATTTTCGAAGCTCAGAGCTAGTTTCCTATTTTTTAGGAAGGGATTGATAGTTCCCCCGGAGACCACCCGAAGCTTGTGGAGCGTAGCAAACCTTATGAGCATTTTTAGTTGTTCAAGAACAGTTTCCTATTTTTTAGGATGAGACTAGCAGTTGGCTTGCCTCATTCAAATATCACCCTGGGATCGATTGCAGCGTAAGTTTCCAGTTGGAGAGATTGGGTGATGGTTTCAGAATAAACTTGGACTATTAAAGTAATAACTTTAATATTTCAATTAAAATAAAATAATGTGTTCTTTTAATAAAGTCACTTTAATATATTATAATAAAGTGTTCAAATAAAGGGGGCCACCTAGGGGGATGTGCAACCTAGTTGACATAAGGTTGTTTTAAAATGACAATAACTTAAAATTGGAAGCTCATAGGAGGGGTTCGATCCAATCTTGGAGGCATTATTTAAAATAACAAAAAGGAATATTATTGCCAATGGAAACCCTAAAAGGGGTTCGTCCAAGTTGATAAGAGAATAAAGTGACAATGGGAGGTTCTATTTTGGCATTCATTCGTTCAATTTTACAGAAGCAACTTGGATTTGGAGCTCTGGAGCAAGGGTTTCAGCAGTTGGATTGTGGAGACAGAAACCTTCACAATTTTGGAGGCCTACAGGAGTGCAATACCTCCCAAGGGTCTGCAATCAGCACTTTAATTTCAGTGGAATTTGCAGAGAAAACATTAATTTCAGGTTGTAACAGCTAGGAAGACAAAGAACCATTGAAATTTTCAGTCATAGAGCAGATCTGAGACATTATTCATACTATTCATCAGCACTTTGACAAGTTCCCAACCAGCCATACTTTCTAGTGGTAAAAGCAACAAAACCCTGGCTGGGACGTGAGGGTTTAGAGAACCCAAAAGCAGATCGAGCTTGTTATAAGTCTGATAATTACTGATCAGGCATAGAATGGAGCACCATTTTGGAGATCAATCTTAATCATGGCAAATAGGCCGTCTCAGACTGTAATCAGACCTGAATTTGATCATTTTGGTAGTATCAAAGAAATAAATTTCAGTTTCAGAAATCAGAATTCATAGTTAGAAGGGAGTTCATTTTGGTAATGACTAGATCTGAAAATTGCATCTAGTGTTTCAGTCCAAGCTTTCAAGAATTTTCTGCATTCATTGTTGCATTATTTCCAAAATTCAGAAAACCCAAAAAACAAAAAAACTCAGAAAAAACCAAACAACAATCAGAACTTGCAAAAACTCAGAAAAATCAGCAAATCAAAAAATTTGAGACAAAAAATCAGAATTTGGCATTTTAGATCCAGGGGTGGTTCATTGCAAAGGGTTAGGTGCCAACCTCTCCTAGCATTAGCGCCCACCTTTGAAAAGAATATAAATTAATTTAAATAAATATTTTGGCCGACCCCCTATAGATGAGCACCCATCGTGTGCAAGCAGATAAATTAAATAAAATAAAATTGTTGTTGTGTTGGGCCAACCTCCTTGAAGAGTCACCCCTCTTGGGTGAAAGGGTGTATTTGGCATGGTATATAAGAAGATAAATTTGAGATGAGGGTGGGGAAAAAAGTTATGGAAATATCATTCCTATTTAGAGCAGAAAAAGTAAAATTATATCTAATTCAGGAGAAATAGTTTGATCAGCATCAGCATTCAGAAAATCAGATAAATTCCTAATATTTACAAGCAATCAGACAGATAGAGATCTGATCAGAAATCCTTAATTGTTGCAGGCTGTAGCATTACTGTTAAATTGTAGGCAAAAACCAGGGCATTTTTGAAAGGGGACATTACAGCTTTTGCCCATTGGTGACTCTTACATGGTATCAAAGCTTCAGATTTGCAAACCCCTTTTCAAATTTGGGAGATAATCAGGTAGGATCTTTTGCTAGGTGCACTTTGGAGCAAAATAGACCTCACCATTGAGTCCAAAGGGCCTAAAAACCACTATTTTCATTAATGGCACTCTATATTTTGGAATCAAAAAGATTCAACCAAAAACTGTAAGAAATCTAGTCTATATAGTAGAATCCATACAGTATGGAGTTGTACCTGATTGTACTATCAATCAACTAAATAGACAAGTCATAGTTGGTAGATATTCCCTACAAATTCTCTATGTAATAGGGTACGTTGGTTAGCATCAAATTGCATAATCTAATAATTAAATCGGCACAAAACTTGAGCACCTAGTCACAAAGTTTGGTTCTCTCCAAAGGGGTAGGGCTTAGCGCCTAGGTGCAACATACAAGAGTCATTGCCTGAAGCAGCCCAGCACCAATAGGTCAACCCAATCCCACTGCCTCTTGAGAACTTCACCAACAAATGTAACTAGCCACCTCACATAGCATTGTTTGAGTGATTGAAACAATCCACCCAACACACCTCGAGCTTGTGAATAGAAAAAATAGGCTATGCCACCTAGATCCATCCCCTAGGCCAATGGCGCCACGCCACCTTTTTGCCACCAGTATGAAAGATGCCGAATGCTGATTGGATTAATTTGATATGTTTTTCTGAGTCTGATTTATTTGACCAGTGGTTGGAATTTTAGTTTTTAATGCAATTTGAGGTTTTGAGGATAACTTGCGTATTATTGACTTTTGGAATTTGATGATGCAAAATGAATAACAAATGCAATACATAAAATAATTGACTGAAAATGAATTTCAGACTTCTAATTTTATTGCAGCAGATTACAAAATTCAAGAAAATGATTATCTAAGACAACTAGAGCCAAATTTGGCCTACCAGGTGTCCAACGCCCTACCTGAATGAGGTGGTGCACAAAGCCATACATGAGCCTCCAGGTGCTGCAAGTTGCTCCAAGGTTTTTTATTCTCCTAGTAGATAATTACCAAAAACAATTTGGGAAGTTCTAAGCAGACCCGGATGGAATTCTTATTTCTTGCCTGGTAAAACCCTCCAAGAATATAGTATTTCCCTATATTATTGCATTTGCTGATCTCAATTGACCTTATTCCTCCAAAATGATCTCCAATATATTATTCCTTGATGCTAACAATGCAATTTGCTGACTCAAAACCCCTGCAATTTTTTTATTGAAAACCCCAGGCAAAATATGATGGTATGGCTAGCCCGAGAAAGGTACAATCTGCTGATTGGGGTTACAAACTTGCTGGATATTGCGACCTCTCTGCTCAGATCTGAAATTTGTACCCCTGTGAAACTGTAATCCTCTGATTTGCTCTAAAACTTGGCCCCAATGACCTGAAAAGAGCTTCCAATGAAGTCCAATATGCTGATATATGTGAGGGTTTTCGTCCTACACCTGAAATTTGGAGGTTTCTGTCCTCTCATTTGCTCCAAAACTCTGCCAAACTCATTGCAGACCTGTAAGACAATAATCTATCAAAAAATAAACTACATACCAAAATGATTGTCAAATTCACTTCTTATTTCAGCTCTAACCCTAATTTCGAATTGGGGTTTCAACTCCCCTTTTATTAATAAAATAACTTTATTTTATTTATGCCTCCTTATGAAAAACAAACCACAAGGCGCCTCCATCATTATTTTAATTTGGTCCCCTCATTATTATAATAATTTTTGCTAAAACGCCTAGGTAAGAGGGCCAATGAATTATTATAACTTATTTCCCCATAAAGTGATTATAATATCACTTTATTATTATCTTATTAAATCCAAACTTAGGAAATAAAATATTTTCTTATTTATTAATAAAATGAGATCTGGGGCTTAGATTGGAATTCTGTTTGAAGTGCTATGATCACTGCTAACGATTGAACCCCTGCAGGCTGATTGGTAGTTCCTCCTAAAAATAGGAACTCACCCTAAAAAATAGGAACCTCACTCAAAGTGCCAGAAACTATCGAGAGGCTCCTGCTCAACTTCGTGGTCTGCCGGGTGGTCAACTTGTTAACTGTCAGTTCTCCCTAAAAAATAGGAGACCTACCTAAAAAGTAGGAACTGTCGTCTAAAAGCTCAAAATGGCTCATAGAGCCTCTGCAAAGCTCTATGCTTCTTAGAATGAGTCCCCTACCCATCTAGTTGACCTACGGGAACTCGAGTGAAAGGTCAACCCTCTGCTCATGTCGTCGCCTAGAAAGGGAACATTACATAGTACCTATAGCCCCTTTATTGTCTTGCAAACTGTTTTTTTCCATGGGCCATATCTTTTCACCTGAAACTGATTTTCAAAAACAAAATATCGTCAAAAAGCTAGTTTCACGTACTTTCCAATGGTACATGTCTCATTGTCAAATTTTGTTGTTAGTGGATTTTATTGCTAGTTGAAGTCATCATCATTTTTGACTTTCGAGCTAATAAATTTTTGCCTAGATCTCTAATTTTTGCAATTCTTGTAGCACTAGAAAGGTATTAAAGAGCTCAATACAACCATTCATGCACTTTTTCCAAATTCAGCCCTAGCTATATTTTATTAAATTTGTCACATATATGCATTCTAGTGGATTACTTGGACATCTTGGCACTTTGAGATGTTTTACTTTGATAAAATGAATTCATTTCAACTACTATTGGAAATATGGGCAGAGACAAATAGAAGCTAAAAAATTAAAATACAAAATAATACGTGCTTCTACTCACTTTCTTTCGATGCACATTACACATATATAGGATTCCATATCATTTATAGTAGGAAATCTCCTATAGCAGCTCTCCTAAATACATGAGTTGATTTAACAACTCATTCCTAAAAACACTCGTTCAACAATAGTATATTTAACAAACAGACTATAATATTAAGTTGTCTCTCAACAACTTAATATTAACGTACATAATCTAGCAACCCTTATTATTTTATGCATCATTATTATATGCAACCTGTTTATGGTAAAAATGGAAACAACAATATTGAAAGACTAAATAGATTCAACCACAAAACCCTAGCCTAACAACAACAAAGATCCACCATAACATATGAAGATTACCTAAGACAATGTAAATCAACAAAATCACAAAGATTATACCATCACATGTCCAATAGGGTTTGGATCTCCATTCTTCCTATCTCCATTGATCTTGCTTGATATATTTGCTCTCAGATTTTATGTGTGCACAAGAGCTCAACAAAGAACGGAAATGTGGTTGCAAGTAGGCTTGATCGCATATGAAAGTTCGAATGCTAATCCAGGAGCTTAGAATGCGTAGTTGAGTTGGGTTGATAATGAAAGAAGTATCTCCTTATATAGAAGAAACTTTAGGAAATGGAGGGATAAGATTAAGAGGTGTAAAAGATAAATGGTCGGCTAGGATTAGAGGGTAAGTAAAGAAAATAAGAAAATAATGAGAGGGTAGGTAGTGTAGGATGGGTAGAAAAGGTTAATGAATTAATTAAATAAATAAAGATTTATTCAATTAATAGAAGAAGTGGGATCAATTAAATAAATAAAATATTTATTTAATTTAGGAAAAGGACAATTTAAATAAATAAATGTATTTATTTAAATGTGAAATAAGGCTAGAAAAGGATAAATGAATTAATTAAATAAATAAAGATTTATTTAATTAATAGAAGAATTAGGCTAAAATAATTAAATAAATAAAGATATTTATTTAATTAGACAAGACAATTTTAGGTGTCTGCACATCCTATGATGCACTATTCCTCACAGCTATGTGAACACTAATTCCCAACAACTACTTATTATGTATTGAAATTCCTACTCTCTAATTTTCTCTATATAATCGGGAGACACTTCTCCAACCCCTTGAAATGTGTCTCGGAGACAAAGACGCATCTCGGATTCTTTTCACGCACCTAGAGAATTTTGGACTAGAGGCCTCACTTTCACATCTCCTGCCAAGTTTTTGGTTGTCTCATGCACGTCTCCTCTAAGAAAATGCAAGTTAAATGGTTAAAAACAAAACAAAAACATTGTTTTCCATCATTTATCCATTGTTGGAAGAAGAGTGAAACGCTCCCAAAAGACTACAAAAGTTGCCCAATGCAGGGTTTGCAAATCATGGCAGTCATTTGTTTACATCTATTTTCAAAATTTTAAACCCTAAAGGATGGTATTCAATGAGACCAATTCACATGCATTGTGAATGCTGCCACATTTTGCATACAGGTCATGTCAAAGTTCTATGTCATGATACTTTTTGGAAATTATTAAATTATATTAAAAAAATTGGCATCTCTAAGTACCCTCGTCTCCTATTTTTTAAAATTAGTTGTACCGGTATCTATACTAGTCTCCATAGTCTCCAAGAACCCTAGTCTCCTAGTGACCTTGGATTTTATCATTTGCAAAGTTTATTGTTAAAATATCATGGGTTATGCAACACATCCTTCCATAATCACTCTAAGGATAATTATGAGTCTTGGCAAAACGACATCATGACACAATACAAGTGGTTCGAGCTTTTGCCTCATTTGTATGGACTCATCCCTGAGTTGGATAAACCTTGGAATAAATCAGTTTGGGATAATAAAAATGTTTATATCATAGGTTTGATTTATAACTAGTGGTGTTGACAGTTTTTGGGAGATCTCAAGGATTAAGTGCTCACGCACCTTTTGGATTAGAATTTAAGAAATCTTTGGAGACCCACATATCTCTCCACTTCCAAATAATTATACATCAAATTGACTCATTCCACTTGATGATGTGGACTACGTACCCTTTGATGATAATACATCAAAGGAGAATGAATGTCTTGATGATACAATGACCTCTCTTGTTCCTCCTCCTATTGATATTACAAATCCATCTTGTGTTGCTTCATCAAAGCTCAAGGTTGCTTCTTCGAGAGCTTCTAGTGATTCTTTGCTACAAGTACATCATAATCTTTCATATTCAGCTTTGTGAGATGATTTCTTGATAGGTATTTCTGACTTATTGATTTTCACATTTCAAATTTGGACACATTGAAAGGGTTATCTCTCCTCATTGATGACAGCCCCATCATAGTTGGTGTCCCATCATCTTTGTCTTTGAACCTTGTTTGTCATCAGATAACACTCGATCCTAGTTTGTCACTTTCTTTAGTGACTAGGCACGTACCTAACTTGATTGCAACATCATCTCATATGGGCATGGCAACACATGAACATATTTCAGATACACCATCATCATACATCTTGATCTTTCTTCCTACTAATTCCTATACAGAACGAGAAGCTTTCCTACATCTATACTTGGTTTTGTTTCTTCCCAAGGGGAGAAATGTTGTTTGTAGGCATTGGGTTGTCTTTTGTCTTCAAGCATTTACCATACTGCAAAAAATTGCACATTGTGGAATTGTTTCTTTTTTCCCTCTTATGGGGATATCATTGATTGTATATTGGTGACAAAAGTAGTCTTTGAAGGATCATATTCAGTCGTCTTTCTTCCTTTCACTTTCTTAATTTTCTCTCTTTTTAAGAGTAGTTCATTCCTACTGAATTCTCCTTTTCTCCATTTGTGAGAGATTGCATTTTATGGATACTTAACATGGCTTAGTAGCCAAGACTCATCATCCTTGAATCATCTATGCACATTTACATTCTTGCATTTGTTTACTTCTCCCTAAGTTGCACTTAAGGAGAAGTGTTGGTGTGAACAGAGATATTTCCTATCTTGTTTCCCATTTGTAGTGTTAATAAGACACATTGTCTAACTAGTAATTAGTTGGGTCCTATTCACACCTATTCATATGTTAAGTTTACTTATGGCTCTAGGGATCTTTCTAAAAATATCTAGTAGACATAATCTTATCCTCTAGTTGTCACATGTCATAGGATTAAGACACTTGTTTTCATCCTAGTTAGTCCTATCTCTCAACCTTGTCTATGTAAGCAAGACCTCATGTACATTTGTATATCATTGATACAATACATCATAATTCATTCTGCATCATAATCAAGCAATTATTTCTCTTACTGCTCTCTTGTGGAAGGTAATCTTTGGTTTTGAAGGAGATCCTTAGAGCTTAAGTCCATCGGTGACTCTTACAGTTTGAATCAGGTCCTTGAGATGTAAACACTAATTATTTGTTTACTTGACTTCTTAAACTTACCTAGTGAGGTTGTTATGTGTAAATCCATTCTATATTAAAGGGATGGAAGTCTTTGGCACGAACTATGGAGTCTTCGATTCCCTGAAAGAGATATGTATGCAGGGTCATTTCAAATGAACGCCCGAGAAATGAGTCTTGGACTAGGGATATGTCATTTTATAGGGAGCTTGTCCTACATACTACACAATTGCATGCAGTGGCAGAGAGTTGCTTTCATTGCTAGGCTTGGTAAGGTTCAAGGCTAGCAATTATAAATTGAAACAAAAATTATAAATATACAAATCATTGGTGTCACAATTTAAAGTGGACCAATGTCAATGGAAAGCTCAAGAACTAGAACATATTAACTGGTTGGTCATTTTATTGTGTTCCACGAAGAAGACAAGAGTACTAAGATATGTGATGTGCTATACTTTGGTAATGAAACCATAAACAGTATGATTTAAAAAAAACAATAGTAGTACTAGTAACCAAGGGTAGTTAATAGAAAAACAATAAAAACAACACCGAACATACCTGATAAAAATGAACCTGAACAATATTTCAGTTCCAGAACAAAAGTAAGAGAAATTTGAGGTTCATCTGGCATATAAAGCTTAAGGAAAAATTCTCAAACAAAACTGGTAAGCATTAACTCACAAACAAGATTTTCAGTTCCAGAACAAGACTGACAAAAAATTAAGGTCCATCTGTACATAAAGCTATAGGAGAAAAAACTAGACAGGCCTGACAAGCAAGAAACCAGAAACAAGATTTCAGTTCCGGAGTGAAACTAAAACAAATTTGAAGTCTACATGCACATAAAAGCTTAAAAGAGTGGGGACACATACCTGAGCCTCTTCCACTGAGAAGGCTTTGGGTGGACTCCTGGGGCTCGTAATGGTTGCTGAGAGTTGACGTGGATGGAACCAAATCGGAAGACATTGTAGATGCCTCTACTTGAATTTTTTAGAGAGACAGCAACTATAAAGATAAGGCGTGTGCTTTCTCCTGACATAACTGAAATTCCCCAGCCCCAAATCCTCCTCCAAGCTCATTCCGAAATTACTTTCAAGCTAAACCCATTAAAGAATTTTGATCCTCTGATCTCCTGCTTCTTAGCTTTCAATCTTTGCTTGAATGAAGGGATATAGCTGTTCATAAAGAAAATCTTTAGGCATTTGATATAAGGTCTATTTACAGTAATTACATACCCTGAATTTCTTTATTTCTACAACTAGAGCAATTGTTCTAAAATGTGATTCACATTAGAAAACAACTAACCTGTCTAGTAGTAAATATATATTTTTAGTAAATTATCACTGAAAATTGTGAAACACCATGCAGATTCCAAGTGCTGACATAAGCAATCAAAAACCTTAATAGTCTGTTGAACATTGAACTTCCAAGTGCATCTTATCTACTCTTTAAAACGGAATTTCACCCTCTAAGATAGGGCCACTTAGCACAGGTTATTCAAAGTAAGATGCAGTAGAAACTATTACAATTTTTTAAGATGTTCCTTGTCTTATAGAAAAATAGGACTTTAATAAAAAAATTTAAAGTTTTGCAATAAATTGAGAATTCACCATATATGAGATGGAATGAATATGGATCAATTTACATGTGAGTTACACCATAACACCAAACTGGGGATCTTTAGTGATACACTTATAATTTTTTGATTATTTGTAGCCTCTCTTAAGGTGAGATTTTAAGTTTGTTCGGCACATCATATGTAGATGACCACTTAAGGTTTTAAGGTTTTAAGTGTTAATGTGAGTTTTTTGTGTGCTACTGTTCTCTGGTTTGGTGTTTCTGCTGTATGTCTTCCAATCCTTCATGTTCATCCTTGAATTTTTGTAACAGTTGCAATAGAGTGCCTTTGTTAATCACTATCTTACATATAATGTTTACAACAAACCAACAGCCATTTGGATCATTATGTAAAAGAAGCTAATAGTGAAGCTCTAGTGAAATTGGGTTGAGGAATATAAGATTTTGCCAATGTGAGAAGTTGAACATTTCAATGATCACCTATGCAAAGTAATACCACTTCTAAGGGACCTATTAAAAAAATAACACCTCTAAGAGAAAATCTCAATGCATAAAAAGCATTCAATACATCAGCTTATCTTATGTTCTCATCATCTTAAAGTTGACCCAGACAGATGGAAAATAATAAATAAAGAAGAGGACTTCTGATTGCCATGTAAGCAAGGAGAAGTTTAGGATGAGACACGTTGCATTCTCTAGTGCATGAGAAAGCCAAACCGCAAGCAATAAAGCAAGAAGATATGAATTGTTCACATAATCTGATGCTTCTGGCTACATATACTTCATATGTTTCAGAGCATCATGTCATATAGAGATAGATTTTGTGTAAATGGCAGCTGTGCTGTTCACAGCAATCATGTAAAAAGCATATAAGTTGCAGAACATCGTGTCTAAAGTCTATTCTCTTTGCCATAATTCCAACAAGATCTCTAGACGATATAAATAAAAAATTATATTCTAAGTAATTTTATTGTTAGCATGCTTTCTGGGTTCTCCACTACATTTAAGTAACTACCTTAAGCTTACATTTTATGTTCCTCTTATAAAATTTAGGTGTGATCGATAGTCATTCATCCTTGGAGCTTATGTGACCCATTGCCTGTCTTGATGATGCTGGTGCTAGTCATTTACAGGACTTTGATGTTTTCTACATGGTAAGTTTGTTTCATTCAGGTCATTTAAAAACTCATCACTATCAGGTTTCGATATGCTCTGGTTTGGATGAACTGGTCTACTCCTGTGTTGACTGCAAACAGATAGCTAATAAGGACTTAAGAACATGGTCATATCATCCTGCCAATAAAGGGGGAATCTTGAAAATTCTCATTCCTTGACCATAACAATTTTTCAGAGTTTAGCATGCAACCTGGTACCAAGACATTCTTATGAGGGTATACTACTTACAACCTGCAGGGAAGTGTAACACCGAGCTACAAGCTAGGAAATGATCATTTATTGTATGCTAACAAGTAGTTAATTTCAATATTAATCCAAAGCAGTAGTTGGAGTTCACAGCTCTTTTGCCATCGGTTGCTCAAAACAATTGTGCAAGTTCTATCCACTTCAGAAAAGAATCCAATTCTTCTAGAGAAGCTAAAATGTGAACCTGATCGAAATACCTGCTCCATGTATTTAGAGTTGCAGCATCTCTAAGTGGCTAGTAGCTTACAAGTTGTATTGATAATTTAATTATTAATTCCCATATCTGACCAGATATTCTTCATTGTAGTGGTAAAATAAAATCTTATGCTACTCATTGTGTCATCTACCATTTAAAAATGGAAATCTTTTCAAAATTTTGCATACATCTGATTTGTTTTTTCCATTTGCCAAGAATTACTCTGAAATTGAAAAACTTCCAGATTAGGTAAGTTAAAGATACATCAAGAATTCAAACGGAGATCAAAAACCACTTGCAGGTTAGTGGATTTGGAGGTTATCCATCTTATTTATGATGGAAGCTCCACATTTTTTAAACTCGCAATAATTTTTAGTCACATAATTTGTTTTTGGTCAGATATGTTCAATTCAAATTAACTTAGCTTTGTATGGTTGAAAGTTGGTCCACTCTACTTAAAATCTATAATTTGTGGAATATATTGGTTTCATTCTACAATCTATTAATTATTAAATAATTGGGTGAAGGTGAACGGACTAGCTTTTTCTAAAATATGGTAGCATAACAGTGAACAGTGTTTAGATGGCATTGTTTTCTCCAACCAGCTAAGAAAAAGCATTAATACCTAAACTAGGACCAGTGCTGTTATGGAATTTGTTTTCCTTCTTCTAGAAGATCAGTATTAACAAAAATACCTCCTCTTCAAAATAGCACAAATACAACCCTTGAAATTAAAGGGCAACAATCCAAATTGCAAGACTTTTTGCAATTAAAATTGTTTTAGATGAAATAAGCCTTCTGCACAATTTGAGATATGAAGAAAATTAAAATGTCTTTAAAGTCTTATATCACAGAGATTCAGTGGTACCTTCAGTAAAAAGAGTCTCTTTTTCTTGGAAATAGATCAAAGATCAGCAAATTATAAATGGCCCGCTAAAGCATCAAGAAAGATAAAGACACACAGCTTTCAACCTTTCCCCATTTACTAACATTACTTATGTATTCCCCTTGAATTTAACAGAGGTTTCTAGAAAATGGTTTAGAATTAGAACCTCTTTGTTGAAAAAGCTCTCATCTACCAATCCAGAATGCCACACCAGGCATCCAATAAAAAGTCTCAGTAAAGGTAATGTGTCAGTCTAAATATATTCAACGACAGAAGCACATAGGTGATTGTAAAAAAATAAGAACCGTAGGCCACCATGCCATCATTGAGAAGGAGATATTTAACATCAGAACTTTGATTTGTTAAGGTTTGTGTCTATTGTCTAATGTTGCAGTGGAGATGGGTAACGTATATTTTCCGTGAACTAGGAGGAAGGATAAGTTCACCTCATCTGTAATATTGCAGAAAGACTGATAATATTTCTTTTCTATTCAAAGATTACTCAGTGACTTTAAAATTACTTTACTGATTTAAGTAAAATAATCATCCAATCTAAACGATTTGGTTTAGCACTCACTTAGAACAGTTAACAGGAATGAAATGAATGTCATCCATGCACAGGTAATGTAGAACGTACCTTTGAATGATTACTTCCCCAAAAGCAACCTTTTTCATAAATATTCTGCCTACATAGAGTCATTTGCTCTAGATTCCCAGCCAAGAAATTCCAGGGCTTTGACAATTATCCCTGGAAAGACAAATTAATTCTATACATTCAATTCGGATACTCGGCACCTAAAAATTAATCCTAGAGCTTTAATAAAGAACCTGAAACCGAAAATATAACAATTTAAATATCAGATTCCCAAAAAAATGGCTCCTTTGTCATTTTCAGTACATTTCTTTAGCTAGTTTTAAACAAAAAAATCAGAAAATTCTTCACAGGACTTGAAAATCACCATATTCCTAAAATCAACTTCTAATGTAACACATCAAACGCTCAAGTCTATTTCTTGTACAGAATCTCAAAGAGAATTTCTTCATCAACCCTAGAATTAAGATTTTATACTTCAAGGAGTCCAAATCAACTCAGAATGGAACACTATCAGCTATATTTTGCAATTGAATCCTAAAATCCAATATCTATACACAAACTCCACATAAATGATTTTAATCTTAAAAACCAGATTAACTACAGGATTTCCAGACATTATATTATCGAATGAAAAATCAAGATTTCATGGAGAAATACAAATATTTCACCATCAGATCCGATTATCCACTTATGATATAGCATTATTATCTATATTCGTTATTCAATACGGTAAAGGAAACTTTTGAAACCTGATAACCGATATTTAATACGAGATCTCAACACGTATTTCACTGTTTATTCGGAAAATCAAGCTTTAAGAAACATACCACTTACATATTTCATCATTTAGTAAGAAAATAGATCTTTTAAACAGAATTTTCACACACATATTATTCACCAAATCTGAAAAGCCAAGTTTTATACAAACATAATAAATCCCACTACAAATTTCCACAAATAGTTCTTCACAAAATCTGATAAACAACAACTTTATCCAACAAACTTTACAAATTCAACGCATACAACACGCATACCTCTTCTTCTAAAAATACAAAAATTAAAAATATCAACTTCAGTACCCTCGTCTCCTCCAAATTTAAATCCGAGCCAATAAATAAATCTATGTTTATGATTGCCTATGCATCTCAACGGGATAAATTTAAAGATAAAAATGTTCTAAAGATATCCCACAAATAATAGCTGTACAATTTAATTATTCGATGGAAATGATGAAGAATCTTACTGTCTATGATTGCTTGCTGGAATTTTTTTATTTTTTTTAAAGAATAAAAAAACATCACACCTTTGCAGGGCACCGCCTCATATTTATTTTTTATTTACGTTTATCTAATGAAAGTGACTGTCATACATGTCCCCTAAATCACAGGTTTGTATAAAGTGTCATTTCATGTAAATTTAAAACTATACATTCCGTAGTATGGGCCGCAGTTTATACGCTCACAGAAAACTTTCAGCAGTACAATCTTATATTTTAAGCATACGATATAAATAAAGTCGAGAATTCGGAATGAGACGTTTGTAGTCATGAAGTCGATAAATCCGATTGAATCTGGATTAGGATAATGGCTTTTCAACCTGTAACCGCATCTCATACTGCTTAATCTCCTTCCCCTCATTCAGTACTGAAACTTCAGCTCCCTCGTCTCTCTGTATATCTAACGGAAGAAATTGCCTTAAATAGATACCCTAACATTTTTTTTGTTTGCTGTCTTTTTAGAGGAAAATTCAATTTACTAAGAGATATTTTTAAGTACAGGGTTACATGGGAAGGAATCCAAGAGGGGAGTGACTGATTTTTTATTTTTAATAAAAAAACAAAAATTATCTAACATTAAGATTGACCAAATTCAAATTAATTTTTTTTTTTAATGAAATAGTATTTGATATAAAGTGGAGAAATGTTTATTATGATCAAATTTAAAGTTATTAAAAGAAAATTAATTAAATACTATTTGATATTACATTTTTTTTTGTTTGCTGTCTTTTTAGAGGAAAAATCAATTTACTAAGTGTATGCGGGAAAAGCGGGTCGATAGAACTCAATATGTGAAAATATGTTCCAAAATACCTGTCCACACACACACAGGACTTCTTAGTGCAAGCTATGGAATAATGAAGTATTACTCAGCTTCCCAAGGTTGGTCCCATGGTTCTCTATCTTACAATGTCCCTCAAACCAATGTTTTTGCTCTCAGATCACTGAGCAAAATGGTTTAGGGATGGCAAATGCAAGAACGAGGGATGCTTTGATAGATTTTAGTATGAGATGCATCCTAAGCTATGCATGATTCTAGAAATGCAATAAACTAGATTATAAGATGACAAGGTTAGTATAAATACTATCCTAACATAATATATTAGTTTATGATTGAGCTAAAATGATAAAGAAATTATTCTAAACATGCATATTTAGACTAATTCCTGATTTAAAAGAGGCTAAAATGATGAGCATAAAATGAGATATGAAAGCTTGAATGTATTTGAGCATAAGTATGATACTACAAATTTGGAGGATGATTCAAAATGGAGGAATGAGAGCTCTATTTATAGCAAAAACAGGGCAATAGATGGTCAGGATTGAAAGAGTTGATCAAGGGTTGAGTTTGAAAGTTGGGGATCCATGTTTGTAATTGGCACCAATGAAATGGTGACAAATGTCAACATAGGGTTAGGTTGAGAGAAGGGGTTGGAGGCATTAAATGTCTGAGAAGACCTTAGGGTTATCTAGAAGGTAAAGGTCAAGTCTAAATTAAGATTACCCATTGGATTAAGAGTTAATCCAAGGATAAACCCTTGTGCAAATGATTAAGAGATAATCATGGTCAAAGCATTAAATGCTTGATGAGACCCTTGGGTTGGATGAAGGTTAAGTGAGGCAAAAAATCTCTAACCATGTAAGAGGGTTGAATTAACCATTAATGGTTTGGGAGACTTTGGAAAATTAAGTGGTTGAAGACTTGAAGCCTTTAATGGTTATCAAAGACTTTAAGGGTTTGAGAAGTGACTTCCCCTTGTTTAGGGATGTGACAAAGTTTAGAAGATGGGTTAGGCTAATTAGAAGCGATTAAAAGAGTCTAGAAGGGATTAGATAGGGGTTTAGGAAGGCAAGTGGGAGATGTAGAATTTTGCAAGTGGATGGAGGGATAATAGGATTTAATTGAAATAAAGTTAATTTAATTCAATTTGGTTGCAATTAAATAAATTAGATTTATTTAATTTAGGATAACTATTTAATTAAATTTGACTTTAATCAAAGTGGATAGAGGGGATTTAATTGAATAAAATGATTTATTCATTAAATGGTACAGTGAATTTAATTTAAATAAATTGAGTAATTTACTTAATTAAATAGAGGAATGCGAGTAATTTAATTAAATTGGATTTAATTAAATAGAGAAATGAACATAAAATATTCATTTAAGAATGAAGTCATTTTTATACGTCTACATTTTGCCCCTCTTTGAAGTGACGTGTGTGCACATGTTATTTCAAAGAAAATGATGCGTTATCATGATTTATGATCAAATGCAATTTTTGTGTCGCTCTTTTGATTTGCAAGTCATGCCCCAGATTTGATTTGATGTCTGATGCCCCAGATTCGATATTTTGATGGTGATGCCCCCTCGGGAGATGAATCAATTTTTTAAAATTTTTTGATTTGATTTGATGAGTTGCGTGTGATGTGTAGGATTTCGTCTATGTGAAAGGTGGGTAAATTGATTCATCTCCCGATAAGTTACAAGTTTTAGGGTATAAGGGAGACCGCGACCATATTACAGGTCCGTTTGGCTAACCCTAATTTCAGTTTCCTCCTATAAAAGGGGAAAATAGCTTTGATTTGATTCATTTGTGCCTTGTTGACTTTGGAGAAAGAGAATTTGGTCTGAAGAGAAAATGTCTATTTCGTATTCCAGACACCATTTCGAGCGCGTTCGGAGGTACCGGAGACCTGCAGCGTATGGACCACCAGTAAGTCAACATTTTTTACCCTATTTTGATTTTTGATTTGGTCATTTTTAGTCATTTTTTTATTTTTAAAACTCGGTTTTAGCGTTTTAGCGCGTCAAAGTCGTAGATTGGCGCATACGAACTTTTAAGTAGCGCATCAAGTCTATTTTAGGGGTGCGTCCAAAATAAAATAGGGTAGCGCATAGGAAATATAGGTTAGCGCATAGACGCAGAATAGCGCATGGCAATAGTCGGGTAGCGCGTTAGGTCAGCAAATTAGCGCGTAGGGTAGACCTAGTGCATAGGGATCACAGGGGTTCGCATGGGTAAGGGAGTTTAGCGCGTAGGACTAACCTAGCGCATAGGGTCAAACAGGTAGCGCCCGGGAGGTATAGATTAGCGCATGGGTAGGGTTTAGCGCATAGGGTAGATTAGGTGGCGCATGGGGGGAAAGATTTAGCGCATAGAGGCAGTCTAGCGCATAAGGTAAATAGATTAGCGCGTAGGAAAGACAGCCTAACGCGTGGGTAAAGTTTAGTGCAGCGGGAGTCTGTTTTAGCGCATCTGGAAAAAATTTTGCAAGATGAGGTGTTTGGTAAATTTGTTGTGTCTACTGTTATGATTTTATGGATTTGTCCAATATGAGTGCCGATAGAACTTGTTTTGATTTGCGATTTTTCAAGTTATGTATAGATATCAATGTGGTGTTTTGATCAAAATATGATTTATTTGCATACCCTGTTTCAAGTTCAATGTGTGAAGCCTGATTTGTGTTACAAGCTGGTATGGGTTGGAAACTTGAGTTGTGTTACAAGCTGATATGAGTGGGAAACTTGAGTTGTTTTACAAGTTTATGTGATTGTGGAGACTTGAGTTGTGTTACAAGTTTTGATATGGTTTTTGATAACTTGAGTTGTTTTACAAGTTGATATGAAATGATAGGATTTTGAACTTGATGTAGATGAGTAAATTGTTTCATGTTGTTGATGTGAGTTTGATTTTGATATCTTTGTTTTGATGTGGAAACTGATATTGGATTTGTTTTGCTTGTTGACATGAGCGATTGGATGTGGTGCAGTCGTGAGAGAGATTTCTGAGACCGTGGACATTGATACCGTGGTTGACCCAGGCTGACCTGGACATCATTGAGAGATGCGGTTTGAAATCCCTTTTGGATATGCCTCAGTTCATTGTGAACTGGGGGCTACTGACAACACTTGCAGAGAGGTGGCACAATGACATGAACACCTTTCATTTTGCTACTGGAGAGATGACAGTCACACCAGAGGACTGTTACAGGATCTTGCGCATACCAGTAGTAGGTTATCATCATTCATTTAACTGTTACACCAGAGGACTGTTACAGGATCTTGCACAATGACATGAACACCTTTCATTTTGCTGCATGGATGGTGGCTAGGATATCTGATCCCGAGGAGATGCGGCCAGCTTTTGATGATGATGATGAGGATGGAGAGGGAGATGATGATGATGATGGAGATGATGGAGGAGGAGGAGGAGGGAGAGGAGTCAGAGGGAGGAGAGGAGATAGAGGTGTGGAGAGAGCAGTGAGACAGGGGGCGATAGACAGGGGGAGAGGTGGGGTAGCTATTGGAGCAGGTGGAGAGGGGAGAGTGGGGGAGGTGCTAGCTACAGTGGAGGGTGTTGATGAGGCGAGGTGACCAGCACAGAGGAGGAGGAGGGATGTGCTCCCACCTCCAACACCGAGGACAGGCAAGGTTGGAGGGGTTTCCCCTGCACAGGTACCACTACGGGTTTGGGTCCCTACACATGTTGAGGATGCACAGATCCGAACCCTACAGGTGACTATATAGCAGCTGCAGGCATAGATTTTGACATATCAGCGACAGATTTCACAGTTGACCACTGAGCGAGATACGAAGATAGAGCGGAGGGGGCGAGCAGAGGAGCTGGTATCCAGTATGTAGAGAGCAGCAGCGAGTGGTCCGCTAAGAGACACCCTGAGAGAGCTCAGGAGGCGGAGTACTATCGGTGGCACTATGAGGCTGCGGTACTCAGGGACCGGCGAATACAGAGCTTTGCACAGTTGAGATCTAGTCGATCTTGAGATACTGGGTTGCAGTCTGAGAGTCGAGGTGTCACAGGGCCACCGAGATAGGACCCTCCTGGAGATCCAGGGGCGGGTACATTTGGAGCCAGACCATCTCCATCAGGGGATAGTCATACTTGAGAGACGGGGTCTCTGTTGTATTTTAGATCATTTGTTATTCTTTGTACTGGACACAGTGTTGATACATTTTGTACATTTTGATCATTTTGAGATATATATATACGACACCATTGTCTTTGATCATGTGGTGTGTTTATATGGATGCATGTTATGCGGGTTATTTCTTCATGATGATGCAATGCTTAAATATATGATATAATGTATGATGCAGGATGTATGTTTTTATATGCTATGAGATGTATCTTGAAAATGAGATGTATGATTTGATATGCTGTGTGATGTATCTTGAAAATGAGATGTATGATTTGATATGCAACTATGTTAACATGATATGCAATTAATTGGAAAATGATGTGCAACTAATTGTAAGATGATATGTAACTATGTTTTTGGTAGCATCCTCATTCTGTATTTGCCATCCGATATAGCCATTTGTTTGCTTTCTGTGTAGATATCATCATTGAGCATTGATTTGTTTAAGGAAATGTTGAAAATTTATACAAGCATAATGGTATAATTGAACCATAATGACCTAAGAAAAATTTACATGATGTTTGATTTTGCAAGATAGCACAAGCGTCAAGGTATAATTGAACCAGAACGACCTGAGTGCGTATTGCGTAAACAGACAAGATTAAATCATTTGTATGGATGAAGTGGAATCAAGCCTTTAGTGATATTCGATGTATCACGTCTCGAGGCAAGTATTCACACAATACAAGTGATCGCCTCCTAGACAGAAGACTAAGAAAATATTGGAAGTTCCTCATGATCTCTAGTTTTGAAGCATTTAGTGAGAAAAGGAAGAAAATCCAATAATTTAAAAAGTTCAAAATGCAAAACTAGTTAAGATTTTTATGCGATAATGCAACATTTAGTACTTCAGAAAATCATCCATCCTTGGTATTTCTTGTGAATTGTTTTGTTTTGTTTTGCGATGAAGTGTAGTTTTGGTTGTTGGATGTCATGTTTTTTGAGTTTTGCAAATAGCTTTGATGTCTTGAATGTTTGCAATATTTAGACGATTTGAATGCCCCTAGCTGAGTGTGCCTCTTGATGTGAATATGTACAGTGATTTCCAAGCCATGGTGGATTTGTGGTAAGAGGATATATATGGATAAACCAGGATAGTGACTATGCTAAGTATGTCCTGAATGGATATTTGCTAAGTGTCGGGCGATGGCCGATAGTGTTTGTACGAATAAAATGGTATGGAGATAGATAGAGGAGCCATTCTTTCACAAGAGCACCTGTTTACCAGCTTTTCACCATTTGTTTTTATTGTACTTTGTTTTTGCTTTTTTTCTGGATTTTTTGATTTTTTTGCTTGTTTTGGCTTTTCTGTGCACTAGACTACTTAAGTGTAGTATTTCTTCAAATGGATGTTGTTAGTTGGTTCGTCGAGCACATCTCCTTCTGAATTTGTTAGCTGATAGGCACCTGATCCATAGACTGATATGATAACATAGGGACCTAACCAGTTAGGTTCAAATTTCCCTTTCTTTTCTCGATCTTGCTGATTTCTTGGATTTTCTTTGAGAGCTAGGTCTCCAACTTTGAAGTTGCGGGGAATGACTTGTGATTGTAGCTCCTGCACATGCGTTGCTGATATGCTTTGAAATGAGTATAAGCATGTTGACGTCTTTCATCTAATAGTTCAAGTTCTTGCAGTCGGTTAACTCGATACTCTTTATCGGGGATTAAACCTTTCAAAGAGACTCTGAGAGATGGGATTTCTACCTCCAGGGGTAAAATGGCTTATGATCCATATACCAAGGAGTATGGTGTTGCTCCTGTAGGTGTGCGGATGCTGGTTCTGTATGCCCAAAGTGCTGGATTGAGTTGTACGTGTCAATCTTTGCCTACATCATTCACTGTTTTCTTGAGGATTTTCAGTATTGTCTTGTTAGACGCTTCCGCTTGACCATTTCCCTGTGGGTAGTATGGTGTAGAGAACCTATGTTGGATTTTGAATTTTTCACATAGTTCTTGGACATCTTGATTTTTGAAATGCTATCCATTATCTGTGATGATTGAACTTGGAATACCATATCTGCAGATCAGATAATTGAGGATAAAAGAGGCAATTTGTTTCCCAGTCACTGTGGTCATGGGAACTGCTTCTATCCATTTGGTAAAGTATTCTGTTGCTGTTATAATAAACTTGTTTCCATTTGAAGATGAAGGATGAATTTTGCCAACTAAGTCTAGTCCCCACTGACAAAAGGGCCAGGATGTTGTAAATGGCTGCAGTTCCTGTGCTGGTGCATGTATCAGATTACCATGGATCTAGCATTTAGGACATTTCTTAGCGAAGTGATATGAGTCTTTCTCCATTGTAGGCCAGTAGTATCCCATCCTTAGAAGCTTTTTAGCAAGAGTAGTGCCACTTGAATGTGTGCCACAAATACCTTCGTGAAGCTCGTGTAAAGAAGAATCAGAATCATTACGATCAAGGCAACGAAGAAGAGTACCATCTAGACCTCGATGATACAAAGTATCAGCGGTAAGGGTGTAACGGGCAGGTTGTCAGATAAAGTTACGTTTTTTGTTACGGGATTGGTCAATTGGTAAGATATTGTGCTTGAGGTAGTCGTACATCGGTACATATAACGGAGAATCTGAACCAGTCAAGGCATAGATAACTTGGGATTCAGAGTGGTCATAGGCGGGGGAGAACAGTTGCTCTACCAGGAACTCGTAACAACTCTGTTGCTCTGGAATTTGTAGTAATGAAGCGATAGTAGCCATTGCATCGGCTGCTTTGTTGTTCAATCTCGGTATTTGCTCGAAGGTGATGTGCACAAAATATTGTTTGAAGTCATCCACCATTCGCTTGTAGGGTAGTAGCTTGTCATCCTTTGTCTAATAGTTGTTGTTAATTTGATGGATGACCAGTTGTGAGTCCCCATAGACTTTTAACTCTGTGATTTTCCATTCTACGACCATTTTGATACCTATAACCAATGCCTCATATTCAGCCACATTATTTGTGCAGGGAAACATAAGCCTATATGATCTTGGTATAGTGTGTCCTTCAGGAGTGATGAACAAAATGACAACACCTGAACCATGTTGTGTATAGGATCCGTCAAAGTATAGGGTCCATTGTTTGGTAGAAAGAGCAAGAACGTCTCTGTCTAGAAATTCAATCTCCATGGTGTGTTTGCCCGATAGCAGTGCTTCAGCCAACTAATCTGCAATTGCTTGTCCTTTGATTGCTCGTCTTTCTGTGTATTGGATGTCAAATTCACTGAGAATCATGACCCATTTAGCCAATCGGCCTGTAAGAGCTGCCTTGCTGAGTAGATATTTGAGAGGATCAATTTTCGCGACTAGCTTAATGGTGTGTGCTAGCATATAATGTCAGAACTTTTGAGATGCGAAGACCACTGTTAGACAAGTTTTTTCAATGAATGTATAGTTGAGTTCATAGCCATTCAATGTCCTACTGATATAATATATGGCGTGTTCCTTCCCTTGTTGATCTTCTTATGCCAATAGTGCCCCCAATGATATATCTGTTGTTGAGATGTATAGGATAAGTGGCTTTCCTACGACTGGTGGTACTAGAATTGGTGGATTCATCAGGTACTGTTTGATTTGGTAAAAAGATTCTGCACATTTGGTCTCCCATTTGAATGGTACATTTTTGTGTAGTAAATGGTTAAATGGTAGACTTTTATCTGCTAGCTGAGCGATGAATCGACTGATTGATTAAAGTCATCCTTGTAGAGATCTGAGTTGATTGATATTCTTTGGTGGTGGCATGTCCATAATGGCTTGTACCTTTGCTGGATCTACTTCAATACCTTTAGCTGAGACAATGTAGCCTAGTAACTTGCCTGATGTAACCCCGAAGACACACTTCTTAGGGTTGAGCCTGACTTGGAATTTCTCCAATCAATCAAAGATCTTTGTTAGGATGCTGAGATGTTCTGCTCTGGTGAAGGATTTAGCGAGTAAATCATCCACATAGTCTTCCATAAATGTATGCATCATGTCATGGAATATTATTGTCATTACTCTTTGATAGGTGGCCCTTGCATTCTTTAAGCCAAAAGGCATAACATTCCAATAGTACGTTCGCCAAGGACAGGTGAACATGGTTTTATCTTGATCTTTTGGGGCTATTTTGATTTGATTATAGCCTGAGAAACCGTCCATTAGTGAGAGCATTGTATGGCCTGCTGTGAGATCTACAATTATGTCGATACTGGGCAGAGGAAAGTCGTCCTCTAGACAAGCTTTGTTGACGTCTCTGAAGTCAGTGCATATTCTGATACTACCATCTGGTTTTGATACTGGAACGATGTTGGAAATCCATTCTGCATAGTCAATGGGTCGGATGAATCCGACGTCTAATAATTTCTTTAGTTCAGTTTTGACCATGAGTGCCACCCGTGGATTCATTTTTCGTAGCTTTTGCTTGACTGGTTTAACTCCTGAAGAGATGGACAAGTGATGCATGATTAAGTGTGGATCCACTCCAGGCATATCAGCATATGACCAAGCAAAGTTAATTTGTTGTTCTTTAAAGAAAATGATGAATGCTGATCTTTCTTCCTCTGTCAGAGATTCTGCAAGGTGTAGGTTTCTGACTGCTTTCGTGGTACCAATGTTGATTGATTGAGTGGGCTCAATCAATATGGGTGATCGCTCATGAAAGTGCTCAGGAAGATTGTCAAGTCTCCCATCGTTAGGTGCCTTAAAAAGGTTTTCACCCTCAGATGCATCCTTTATTTTTACTTTTTTATGATCTAGAGCTGCCATTGACTGGTTTTCAACATCAGATCCTTTATTTGGTTCATTTTTGCAACTGAGAGACTTGACACTCCCTGTTTTGCAAACATCGTTACTTTGTTCACTGGTAGAGCCTGTTTCCGGATTTACGGTACATAGGTAATGGATAATAGACTCATCATCTGGGAAAATTGGTATATCATGGATTTCAGGTTTATCCCAGTCGATGAGGTCAGGAAAGACAAGCGGTAAGGAATCATTAGGTGGATCAAGTTCGGCTACTGTGAGTGTTAGGACAGAGTTTTCATCGTGATTGTTCTTGGTTTTAAAGAAGTCCAAGATTTCATCGAGGTCTTCGATGGTATTATCTTCTACATAGACTTATTCATAATGTTTCTGTTCGCTTTCCTTGGCGTCATAGATATTCTGCTGTCCAATTTCAAGAGGTCTATCTCTTGTGTTATGTTCTTCTTGAGAAAGAGATATAGAATCAGTATCATTAGGGATATCTGTAGTAGCATTGGAGCAGGTACCCCATTCATATTCATTGGAATCAGTCTCCGAGGCATCATCCCAGATTCTATCAGTGCTGTAAACTGGTATGTTGTATGGTGAAAACAATTTTTTGATGATAGATACCATTTTGATAGTTTTTTGTTGATTCTGTGTCAGATCCGTCTTCTATTTTCTATATTTGTTCATAGACTGTGCTTCTTCAGGGAGAAACAAAGGTATCTGGAGATTATTTTATTGTTTCTTGAGATATTGGTGTTTGAATATGAGCTACTGCTGCAGATATGACCCTTTTGTGTTTTAGAAACTTTTCCTGATGTAACTTCTGATCCTGACATTCTTGTGCCTTGCGGATTGTTTCTGCTGATTCAAAAAGTGCTTCCTGCCAGAATTCTTCTTTGTACTTTGTTTTTACTTTCCATTAAGGTTTTGTAGTTAGGTGGGGTGGCCTTTTTAATAGGAAGGTGAGCTCACAACCCAAGCCTGCTTTGTTTCTATTGGGTTGTGAAGGAAGATTTATAGGTTCAATGACTCCTTCCTTGCGTTTCCCAATAGGTCCTTTACTGTCATATCCCATTTGCTGCATGATTAAGTATCCTTTTCCATATAGGTGTGTAGGTAGAACAATATCCAGAGCAGCTGCTCTATTATCTTCTTTCTCATCTTTGTATAACCAGCTAAGAAGATCCTTGTCTTCTGATTCATGTGCCAGAGTGCCCAATTGGATGAAGGTACCATCAAATTTGGTGATGGGCTGAGTGACCAGATGTGTTGATGTAATAGGCAATCCATGAGATCTAGGTGATGTTGGCAATTTGGTCAAACATAAAGGCTCCAAAGAGTATTCTCCTATACCTTGGTCTTTGATTTGCATTTTCTATTTGAAGTCTCCCCATAAGGAGTTGGATTTTGATGTTTGTTGATCTGATGTTGAAGATCGTTTCTTTTCTCTATTATGAGGAACCAAACTATCTTGGGCTGCCCCCATTGCGTTGCAATGTTGAAATGGATTGTGATCAGCAGATATGGAGACCTCTTGTCCGTCATAAGGAAATTTGACACACTGGTGATATGTGGAAGGTACTGCTTGCATTTCATGTATCTAGGGTCGCCCTAATAAAATATTGTAAGGTCTATGTCCAAGACCTGACATATAGTATCCTTTTGTATTGGTCCCACTTGAATAGGTAATATCACAGTTCCTTTAGAGGATCTTTCCTCATCATCATATGCCTTTGTGGTAATCTTTTTACAGGGATCAATAGATTCTTCTGAGAAGCCTAATGCACGGATAAGTTTTAAAGTACATATATTAAGTCCGGCTCCTCCATCTATTAAGACTCTTTTTACTCGGTGTTTGCAAACAATGACTTCGATATGGAGAGGAGTATTATGTGGATGGCTTAAGGAAGCATTGTCATATTCTAAGAAGGTGAGGTTATGAGGTCCAGTCATATGGGCGACCATGGCTTGAAATTTGTCTGTATCCAAATTTTGAGGTACATTGGTTTCCAATAGCACTTGTTCTAATATGTCTTTGTGCTTTGGTGATAGTTTCAACAATTCTAGTATAAATATTTGTGCTGGAGTTTTACGGAGTTGGCTAACCAAGTCATATTGGATTTTTGGTGTGGTAGTCGTAGGTGCAGTATGTCCTTTCAAGACATATTTATGAGTTCGAGTTGTTACATTGACAAATTCATGATCACGCTTATCTCGGATGGTCATGACATTTACTTGATGATCTTCAGATGATATGTGATTTATGGTGTTGTTGTAGATATGGTTGACACGAGCTCCGCGTGTATTATTCGAGGTTGAAGCTCCATCTTTGTAATTTGGAAGAGGATTTTTAAACGCTCCATGATCACCATTTGTTTTGAGACCATCTATTGTTAAGTCACCTCGATCAATCATATCTTGCACCACGTGTTTTAACCTCATGCAATCGTTCGTTTGATGACCCTTGTTACGATGGTAATCACAATAGTGTGAATCATTCCACCAAGGTGGTTTGATTTGAGGTTCATAGTTGCTGATTGGAGGCAAAGAAATAATCTTGTGTGCCAAAAGTTCTCTGAATGTTGATTCTAGTGATTGCCCCAGTGGTGTGAAGATACGTTTTTGGAAATTGTTCGTGTTGTTGCGTGAATTGTTGCTAGGTCCTGGATTCATGTTTTTGCTTTGAGTATCATTGGTGTTGTTTGTGTTGATTTGTCCTTGATCGGTGTTTGGTGCATATGTGTGAGCATTTGGATTAACAATTTTAGGATTTTTCGTGTTTTGAGGATTTTCGGATAATGCGAGCAGTGGTTGCTTCAATTTGGGATCATATGATTCATTGTTGCCTTCGTTTTTGTTTCAAGTCCAAAATCGAGATTTGTCAAGGTTGGTATTGTTCTGGTTATTGTAGTTTGATGAGTTTGTTCCTTCCTTGTAGAATTTGAGTGTTCCCTTTTTGACACATGCTTCCTCTACTTGAATGCCATTCTCAATTAATTTAGCGAAAGATGGTATGCATTGAAGTTTTAGTCTATAACTCATTTCACTATTCAAGTTATCGATGAAGATTTCCATTTTCTCCTTCTCAGGAATATCTCGAGGATATCTGGATACCATACGTCGCCAGCGTTGAAGGAATATCATGAATGTTTTATTGTTCTTTTCTTTGGTGTTGCAAACATCTAGCATGGTTATGGCATGTTGGATGCTATAGGAATATCGGGTTATGAATTTGTTAACCAATTCATCAAATGATCTGACAGGTGGTGTAATTTTGGATAATCATTCCATGGTTTGTCCTCCCAAGCTTCTGGGGAATAACCTCATCAAATAGGTGTCATCATGAGCAAATTCAAGGCTCATTGTGCAAAATTCTTGAACATGATCTCGGGGATCACTTTTCCCATCATATTTATCAAATTTGGGAACGTCTGAGTTTGGAGGAAAAGACACCATGTTCAATCTTCTGTCAAATGGATAAGGACAGATTTTGTTTAAAGAGTATCGCACTGTTGTCCCTTGTTGCATATCCTGTATTTGCCTTTACAACATTTGCATTTGTTGAGTAAGGGCAGCCAAAGGCATATTGTCTTGTCGAGGGAAAAGTTCTTCCCTTGTATTTGTTCTCAGCTGAAAAGGTGTGGTAAATGGTATATTTTGCTCTGGTGTTTCTAGTTCGGGTATACGCATTTCTGGTATGCGTTGTTCTGGAATGTGTTGCTCAGGTATGTGTTGTTCAAAGTTACGAGTTTCTTCTTCTCTTTGTTGTTCTTGATATGCATATTGTCGAGATCCAGTTTTAAAGATGTTTGAGTCTAAATCTTCAGGAAGTTTAACGCCTTTATTTGTAAGCATGAGCAAATATTTTTCTTTGTCATTTTCCATGAGCTTTCTACAAGCTTTTGGAATGAGGGGTTTTCCTGACATTCTTGAAGAAGTGCTTCAGAAATTTTAGGTTCTTCTAAGGGTGGAACTTCAAAAGGATTTGACAATCTTCGATTCATACTAGACTCGACGTGTGTCTCGCTTTGTTGGTTTCTTTGAGAGCGAGTAACAGGCATTTTAGTAGAAACTTTAAGTGATGAAAGGGACAAAAGCCTCGTTGATATGTTGCTCGGGGGTGGTTGGTTCTGGTCGAGATATGTTATAAGTGATACACTCGTCGGGCAAGAATGCTGGATTGATTTTTCTGCCGCAGTTTATGGTTTGATTAAAAGCAGACTTTTGACAGTAGGCTCTTGTCTTCAAGGGTTCTTTGTCAAATTCGTTGGATTTGTTTTGGATATAACATTTGACGTGATGAAGGAATACCCGATGAGATTTGAATAGTTGACGATTGATGTATAAGAACTTGTTTCTCTTGATGAATTTGGAAAAACTAGGTTGTTGTTTCTTCAACGTGATGTTACGATAAAGGTTCTTTCTTCTCAGAATATGAAGATTAGTCATGCATGAGTGATCAATGGTTTCCTTTGATTGGTTTGGATTTAGTTGATCTTGTTTGAAAGATTTCAAATCTTACTTTATCAAAGTGAAGGTTTAGATGCCCCTTCACGACAAAGTGTGTCAAATGATATGAATAAAAGCTTCCCGATATGGAAACTTGATTTGACAACTTGAAAATTTTAAACAAGTGTTTTTGTGAGATAAAATTTGTAAGATGGTAAAGGATTCTGTTGATACTAATGATGAGGTTTCCAGATTATGATAAGATAGACATGTTTTATCGTGCGATTCGTTTAGGATTTTACAACGTTTGTTTTGACACAAATTTAGCTTAAGAAATAGTCTTAATGGTTTGTTTTTGCTATTTTCGTTTGATGAAAAATGATGTTTGATGAAGAAGGCTTCGGAAAATATTTTCGAAAATTTTTAAATTCCTCACTGTCTTGCCCTCTGTTTTTGTGTTTTGGATCACACACTAAAACAGAGACTATATGTGCTACAAAATTTACCCCACGCGCTAAAACAATGACCACACACACTAGGCTGCCCTCAAACATGCACTAAAGTTTTGAATGTTCAAAAATGTTTTCTATTTGTTTTGAAAAATCTATGCGCTACCCTGGGCCTGCAACGCGCTAACCTGTGAACCTGATGCGCTAATGTTTAGCCTCCACGCGCTAGACTGTTTCATTGATGCGTTAAATGGTTTCACACTTTTTTGCCTTGAGATGAAACGCTACTGTTTGGAACCGACGCGCTAATTTGATGTTTTGATGCGCTAACAAAAAGTCTGCACGCGCTAAGAAGTTGCTCTTATGTGCTAAACTGCCATGATTTTTCTTTTGGTTGATTTTTTTCAAATTTTGAACTTTTGTTGTGAAATTTTCAAGTTTGATGGATGATTTTCTGAAGTAGTAAATGCAAGCACGGCACAAAAAGTACAACCATTTTGCCTAATCTAACAAAAAGTGTATGTTCTGCGAGGATGTGTTGAAATCCCCAATGTTTTAACAGGTTTTGATACGAATAATACACTTCAGAAAGACTCTTTAGTCAAGGATCATAAATAACATCATAGCCCACTAGTCTTGATACTCCGTCAGTTCAAACAGTCGTGTCACCCCCTAGAGGGCGCCCATTTTTTTGCCTTTTGCCAGAAATTAACCCAAAGTGAATTGCTTCACAGTTGAGTAGTTATCTTGGGAGATATATGGTGAGTAATCTTGGGGGCGGATTCTTCCCCACCCTTGCACTATGATGTTATAAATGTCTGGTTACTGACTCGGTTCAAAGCTTCTATTTCTATGGTTTGTAATCAGGCTTCCCGTTCGGCCGTCAGTGATAAACTCCCTCAAGAGGCTTCCCAACCTTTAGAACAAAGGCTTTACGTATCTCAAGGATACTGGGGGAAGGTTAATCGCTGCACACAACTGTTGAAAAGGACTTTTGTCACTTTCCACGTTTGATTATAGTGGGTTGGAATTCTTGGCGTCAAAGTCGTTCCCCACTTAGGTCGTTCCCTTCACACCGGCCATAAACGGCTTTAAGAGTTGATTTCAACTCCTCGAGAAGGCAGACCCGTTAAAGGATTTAAATGCAGTATGACTGAAAGCGTAAGAGTAGGCTGGCTTTTTGATCACCCAGTTAAGGGGAGAGCATATACCTTCTATTTTCGAGACAAGGCAAACAAGGTTCTTTTTATCTTTTAAGTCAATGATTTTCTAAGATATATATGGAGATTGTTGCTCCATGAAAACATGGTGTTCTTTTTATTTCCTTCAAAGCGATGATTTTCTAATCTAGGAAAATAATTTGGTCAACAAAGCAAAATTTTGATCTTGGTGGTCAACAAAAGAAATCGATAAAAGGGGAAGGACTTCCCTCCTTGATTTTAAACAAAAAAAAATTAAAGTGAGGTTCCTTTTTCTTGCAAAATGTAAAATTGATCCTTTTAAGCACCAAAGGATGGTGATATTTTTTTTACCCCTTTCTTGCAAAAATAAAGATTGTTTTGTTCCTTTTAGAACCCAAATTGAGAAAGTTTTTCCTAGAAAAAGTAAGAAAAGATTATTGTTGTGGTTCGTTTTACGACCCAAAGTAAGGTGAGTTCAATTTTATCCAACAAGAATTAAAATGACTCTAAATTTTAACTAACTTAACTAAGTTAGCAAAAATCTAAAACTATTTATAATTCTACAAATAAAATCCAGCTCTACTTGCAAGAAATTGTCAGAGTCTTGCAAAAATTCCAATCAAACAGTTTGAAAAATCTGGATTTTGGTGGACTTCTACAAGTCTAAATTTAAATTCGGTTACAATTTTAATTTTTGCTTTCTGTCTGTGATGCGCTACAGAAAGGACTGTACACGCTACAATATAACCTAGATGCGCTAAAATAATGTCCCAATGCGCTACACTGTTTACTGGATATGCTACTTTGTGCGTCGAAAGCGTTGCTCTATTTTTCTCCTGCGCTGAGACCTACAGGAAAATTAGTGATTTGATGCGCTAAAAGATGGACTTCACATGCTGGATGATGGACTCCACGCACTAAACAGTGAACTGGATGCGCTAGGCTGTTAACCGGATATGCTAAATAGTGATATTAACGCGCTAATTCATTTTTCCCGCGTGCCTGCAAAAGTGGTTAAATTCAAAAACTGATTTGATATATGGGGTTGAGCCCCACGGTGGGTGCTAGAAATGTATGCGGGAAAAGCGGGTCGATAGAACTCAATATGTGAAAATATGTTCCAAAATACCTGTTCACACACACACACAAAGGACTTCTTGGTGCAAGCTATGGAGTAATGAAGTATTACTCAGCTTCCCAAGGTTGGTCCCATGGTTCTCTATCTTACAATGTCCCTCAAACCAATGTTTTTGCTCTCAGATCACTGAGCAAAATGGTTTAGGGATGGCAAATGCAAGAACGAGGGATGCTTTGATAGATTTTAGTATGAGATGCATCCTAAGCTATGCATGATTCTAGAAATGCAATAAACTAGATTATAAGATGACAAGGTTAGTATAAATACTATCCTAACATAATATATTAGTCTATGATTGAGCTAAAATGATAAAGAAATTATTCTAAACATGCATATTTAGACTAATTCCTGATTTAAAAGAGGCTAAAATGATGAGCATAAAATGAGATATGAAAGCTTGAATGTATTTGAGCATAAGTATGATACTACAAATTTGGAGGATGATTCAAAATGGAGGAATGAGAGCTCTATTTATAGCAAAAACAGGTTAATGGATGGTCAGGATTGAAAGAGTTGATCAAGGGTTGAGTTTGAAAGTTGGGGATCCATGTTTGTAATTGGCACCAATAAAATGGTGACAAGTGTCAACATAGGGTTGGGTTGAGAGAAGGGGTTGGAGGCATTAAATGCTTGAGAAGACCTTAGGGTTATCTAGAAGGTAAGGGTCAAGTCTAAATTAAGATTACCCATTGGATTAAGAGTTAATCCAAGGATAAACCCTTGTGCAAATGATTAAGAGATAATCATGGTCAAAGCATTAAATGTTTGATGAGACCCTTGGGTTGGATGAAGGTTAAGTTAGGCAAAAAGTCTCTAACCATGTAAGAGGGTTGAATTAACCATTAATGGTTTGGGAGACTTTGGAAAATTAAGTGGTTGAAGACTTGAAGCCTTTAATGGTTATCAAAGACTTTAAGGGTTTGAGAAGTGACTTCCCCTTGTTTAGGGATGTGACAAAGTTTAGAAGATGGGTTAGGCTAATTAGAAGCGATTAGAAGAGTCTAGAAGGGATTAGATAGGGGTTTAGGAAGGCAAGTGGGAGATGTAGGATTTTGCAAGTGGATGGAGGGATAATAGGATTTAATTGAAATAAAGTTAATTTAATTCAATTTGGTTGCAATTAAATAAATTAGATTTATTTAATTTAGGATAACTATTTAATTAAATTTAAATTTAATTAAAGTGGATAGGGGGGATTTAATTGAATAAAATGATTTATTCATTAAATGGTACAGTGAATTTAATTTAAATAAATTGAGTAATTTACTTAATTAAATAGAGGAATGTGGGTAATTTAATTAAATTGGATTTAATTAAATAGAGAAATGAACATAAAATATTCATTTAAGAATGAAGTCATTTTTATACGTCTACACTAAGAGATATTTTTAAGTACAAGGTTACATGGGAATTTTTTTTAATAAAAAACAAAACAATCTAGACCAAAATCAAATTAAATATAGTTTTTTTTTTATGAAATACTATTTGAGACAAAGAGGAGAAATGTTTACCATGATCAAATTTAAAGTTATTAAAAAATAAAAATAAAAATCATGAAATATTATTTGATATTAAGATGAGAAAGGTGTGGTCATTTTTTCACTTTCTTATTTTACATTATTTTGTGTGGATGTCTTATATACATGATTCTAAGACATGATAATAAATTTAAGGAAATCTTTTTTAAAATTAGTTATCTTAAGTGCCCTTGATCTTAAAAGGTTTTAAAATTGATTAATGGTATCTCATATTCATAGGTTTGATCACACACATCTTGATCTCAACACCACTCTCAGTTACATTAAATGGAATTATATCAAGACATTAGCATCCAAAATTTATAATTTTTCATTTTAATCTTGTTGAATCAATCCTAGCCATATCTCCTCCACAATTCCATGTTTCTATGTACATAGCAGTATCGTAAAAATGCTTCAAAGGACCAACCTATTCTTTAGATATAGATATAAATCCAAGCAAAAAAAAATTATAGATGTTGAAGGGTAAACTTACTATTGGACCACTTAGACCATATTGCAAACTCAATCATGTCTTAGACCCAAAGATTTCGAGGTTACAATCATCTTAGAGATTTGATTCTAGATGTAATTCTAGATTTTGATTAATCAAATTTTGACACATCAAGACAATCAAAATTAACATTGTACCAATTTCTAAGTAAAACCTATATTCTCACACATATCTATCATTTCTAATTATATGTCTCGATGTCTCAATTAAGACTACATCGATTTAAGGTCAAATTATAATAATTGATTTACCATCCCCATTGAGACCTCTACATTAATGTAGGATGTGTTTTATTAGTACTTGTCGTTAGGCAATACTTTTGTAATGAATTTTTTTTTTGTTATGCTTAAATAGTTATTAAAAAAAATTATTTTGACCAATCATAAACAAATATTTTTCTTTCTTTTAAATTTTTTAATTTATTTTAAAGTATGCATGCATATTTGTTAACTTTATAATTAAAAAATATATTTCTCTTGTAAATGATTGGCTAATACTTTTTTCCTTGTTATACACGGGTTTCTCGGATGCAGCATAATATTTGTTAACTTTATAGAACTTGAGTTCATCCAACACTATTTTATTCGCTTTGAGTAATTATTTTTTAGAATTCACAATTTTTTTCATGCTGCAAACTCACAATTAAATATGTTCGAAAATATAATAAATAAAAGTTTTTTTTAGAAGGGGTCAAATATTTGTTCATGGAAAGAACCCCTTCAAATTTGACATGCTTGAACTCTTAAACATTTATATCATATATGATTTAATTAAATTTTGTTAACCGTTTTAAATTTACAGAATTAAGTTTTTCTATGAATGATGTGCTTGAAAAAAATCTACATTTTCTTTTTGTTTTTTAAATTTGCATGAAATATATTTTAAACCAACATTATAAAACATTATAAATCATATTTTATGTGCATAAAGAACTTTTTTTATGCCTACATGAATAGATCTATAATCAAATCAAATAATAAAAGTATAAAATTGTATAAAATTTTAAGGGATATATATTTATAATAATAATTACATAAGTAAAAAAACTATTATGTTATAGCAAAATAAATTACTATTTTTATTTAATTAATTTGACTTAATAAAATTATTATCTGTCAAGATTATTGTTATTTATTATTAATTTTAATTTTTCTTAATATTTAATTTTTTATATGGTTTTGTTTACACATTTTTGTTTATTATATTTTAGTTTTTAAAGTAGATTTAAATCTAAAACTATTTCAATTATTTAACTTTATTTTGTGAAAATCAAAATTTATTAAGATTTCTTTAATTTATATTATTTTTTATAGTAAAATTTTAATTATTATGAACTAATTATGTTTAATTTTTTTAACTTAATTATTATAATTTTTAAAATATAATCATTATTCAAATTAAATCATAATTATTATTAAAGCTATGCTAAAAACAAGGCAAGTACTAGCCACTATGTGGCACTTGTTTTATTTCTATAGACTTTTTAGGTGTTGCAAGAGAAATGATTTAATAATTTAACTTTAGTTATCTTAAAAGTAACTTATGCTATAATCGCAAAAGAAAACTTATGAATTGTTATTAAAAAGTTAAAAAGTGTCGTTATGACTTTGATCCAAAAGTAATGTTTAATTGAGAGGACTTTCTACACATTTTTAAAATAAAAAGTTTGAGAGAAAAGAAAAAATAATATTATAATTCCCTCAAGCGTCTATTTAAGGAGGATTTGAGCATTGAAGAAGCTTACCAAATTATGGAATCAAACTCTATGTGTGTTCATCTTTTTGCCTACTGACATAAAGCCTTTTGATAAATGGGTTCAAATATGAAAAACCCTCTTATTCATGTGAATAATTATATCAAGCGATTATCAAAGAATTATAAAGGTTGGATTTGGAGATGAAAACTTGTATTTTCATTAGAGTGATTCTATTAAGGGGTCATTGTTGTGCTAGAAATTTGAATTTTATTCTAGCTTTAAGTTATCTTTTGAATATATTGAAGAATATCTAGTTTATAGTTTCTAGTTTGATATTGTTGGTATAATTATTTAATCTTATAGGATATAATTACACTTTACTTAAGTTAACTTAGAATAATGCATCTCATCGTAGTTTGGATATGAGACACTTAGGAAAGTGTGCACATAGGGATGATGCTTGTAGGAGAAATTCCACCTTTTGTGGTCTTATCTTCTTGTTACATTCCACATTCAGTGGGTGATCCATCTCTTGTGAAATATTATATTATTTCTCGTACCTACCCCTACTTTTTCTTACCTACCCTTGCTTCTCATTGAGCCACATGTCATGATTGTGTGCTCATATATCCATTTGGCCTTGCCTATATATGCAGGCCTATATTCATTATATTGGTTAATCCAATTGATCATTTGTATATTGATGAGAATACAGTTTGTTCTTACCATTCTATTGTCTCTATTTTGTGCTTTTCATTGTGCCCTTGATCTTGGCAAAATCTCACATGGTATCAGAGCCATTGGGGCTTCATTGATTGGTTTTGGGAGACATCTTGGAAGACTTTTAATTTCAAATATGAGGTACTGCGCGTTTTGGAGGCATCCTAGAGTGTTTTCGACCCCACCATTGCGTCTGGGAGACCGTTTCCATAAAAATAAAGTATAAACTCGACCTATTTTGGCGAAAGTCAAATTTTGGGTGTTGGAGGAATGTTTTACCCAATTCGGGTAGTCGATACGGATTTTCGGAAAAAAATAAATTTATTCTTTGAATTTTTTTATTTATTTGAAAAAAAAAAAGAAAAGTAGTTTTTTTGCAGGGGTCGTACCCTGTGCAACACGCAGGGTCGTACCACCTGCAAGAACCTCTACCCACCGAACATCGTACACCATCTGTTGCAGCTCCTCGATAGCCCTGCTGCCGACTTGCCTCTCCAACTCCGCAGACTACTACCACATACCCCATTGTGCTCCTCCACATACCGTTGACCTGTCCACTCATCGCCGACCCACACACTCGCCGACCCTCGCTCACTGTCAACCCAGCCGCAACACCCTCCTGTCAGCCACCAACTCCGACTAGTCACCAGCAGTCGTCGACAACCTCTCATTGAGCTGTCACACCTCCCTCCGGCGAACCCACGTCCGCCACGTGGTAGGAGGCCATTGGCCCATGGGACAAACATTCTGACACGTCATCTACCCAGTTGGTTGCTACGTCAGCATATTCATACAGCCAAGGAGAAGGGTGCGACGATAATTTTGATGGTCATACGACCATCAAATTTAACATAGTAAATTGCTAACAACGGCCTACTTCGACATCTTTTTGAGACTTGTAGATCCCTCTCCATTGAGTAGTTTGGTTTTTTGGGTCAACTTTGGAGGCTCATAACTTGCTCAATTTTGCTCCTTTTTGGGTGCAATTTTTTTTTATTTGGGTTAATTTTTCATGCTCTCCGTAGTGGTGTGGTTATTTTCTGATTTTGGTTGCACAAGCTTTTCATAATTTTCAAATTCTCTCAGTAGTACCTGTCCAATCCTCAATTTTGCAACTTCAAAGGCTTCGTTTGGGCTCATACGACCTCCTTTTCATGTGCCGTTTTTTTTTAAAGTGCATATTTTTTTGTCTACTTTCATAATCTGTCATCATTTTGTAGTAATTTTGAGTGGATATTTTACTTTCAGATATTGGTCATTTTTGGCCTACTTGGTACTTGTAACTTGCTTAGATCTTAGTTTAGATCTCTTGCATTTTCAGTTTGAGTCTCCTTTGGACTCTTTGAGGCAGTTGTAAAGTTGAAATTAGAAGTCCACTTTGCCATTTTTTTGTAAGTGGCCCATTGTACACGCACTAAGTATAAAGTGTCAAATCATCATTTTTATTATTATTATTATTATTTTTTTGGGGGGGGGTTCTTTGATTGAGTGAATTTGGGGGGGTGTCTTGTGTGATTGTGCCTCTCTTTCCTTGTGCTCTTTCATTTTTGTTGCTATGAGTCCTCGTAAATTTCCACCTTTAACTCCTCATAACTATGCATCTTAGAAAATTAAAGCATGGAGCAAACTAATGGAAAAAGGGCTCACACATTACATAGATGGAACAATAGCAACACCACCAAATCTTAAGGGTGATCCTAATGCTCAGTTAGAATGGCTCACTAAGAATTGCATGGCTCTTGGAACTTTGTGTAAGTATGTATCAGATGACCTCATTTTTCACATTAAGAAGTGTTCTACAATTAAAGAGGCTTGGGATATATTTTAGAAATTGCATGGTCAAGTTGATGAAATCAGAGGTTACAAGATTGAAAATGAGCTCGCCAACTTGGATCCCAAGAGTTTTGATACAATCCAAGATTATGTCACCAAAGCAAATGAGCCAAGAGCAAAGCTTAAGGATTGTGGAATTAACAAAAAAGATGCTCAGTTGATATTCAACTTGTTGGACAAGCTTTCACCTGAATATGCAGCATTTGTTTCTAGTTTCCAAACTCATTGATTGATAGTGGGGAGTTCCTACACCATGCCTTCATTTGATGCTTTCACATAAATGTTGATGTTAGAACAATCTAAGTTGTTGAACATGAGGATTATCAAGTCTTCAAAGTCCAAGGGTTTGGTGGCTAATCAAGGGAGTCAAGGCAAAGATTCCAACAAGAAGAAGAAGCAATTTAATTCAAAGCCACACTAGGAAAAAGGACAATCATCCTCTCCATCACAAGGCAATTTTTCATCCTCTTCCAAAAAGGGGACTCCACCTAAGAAGGATAAACCAACTTGTGCTTATTGCAAGAAGTATGGTCATGATGAGCATCGATGCCACACCAAGCAAGTTGATGAGTTGACACATCTTCTTAAGAAGGATAACATCAATTTGCCATCTGCCTACAACAAGAAGGATTCATCTCCTTCCTCTTCCTCATAGTCCAAGGGAAAAGGGCAAGCATTTGTGGCTAAAACAAGTTCTTCACAATAGTGGATACTTGACTCAGGTGCCTCTTATCGCATGGGTTCTACAAAGGAGCATTTTTCTTCATTGGAGCCATCAAAGGTACCTCACATTTACATAGGTGATGATACAGAAGTTGAGGTTGAAGGGAAAGGTTTGTTTGACATGGATGATGGAGCATTTGAGAATGTTCTTTGTGTTCCTAACTTGTCTATCAATCTTCTCTCTATCTACCAAATCACTCACTATGGGAATGGGAAAAAGGTTGAGTTTACACCTGATTCAATTGTGGTAAAGGAACTTGATAATGATGCCTTGGTAGCAGTGGGACAAGTCAAGACTTTATTCATTCTCCCACTTTGTGCCAAGTTCTCCTTCTAGGGCCTTGCTTACTCATTCAAATTTAGAAAGTAAGCTATGGCGTGAGCAGTTTGGTCACCTCAACTATCGCTATCTTCAGCAGCTTAACACTAAAGACATGGTCATAGGTCTACCTCGAATTAGTTTTTTAGAGGGTGTATGTTCAAGATGTTCCATGGGAAAGCATCCCAAGGAGAAGTTTGATAAGGGGAAAGCTTGGAGAGTTATGGAAGTTCTTCAACTTGTTCACAACGATGTAGTAGGTCCATTTCCATCACCTTCATTTAGTAGGGCCCACTATGTCCTCACCTTCATTGATGACTACTCCCGCTTCACTTGGGTCTATTTTCTTGTTCATAAGAGTGAAGTGTTTGACAAATTTCTAGACTTCAAGGCTCATGTGGAGAAGCAATCAGGGAAAGTGGTCAAGATTCTTCGCACAAATAATGGAAGGGAATATGTGAACAAAAGACTTGAGGATTTTTGTACATTTGAGGGGATTGATCTTCAGCATTTCATTCCTTACACTCCACAACATAATGGAGTTGCAGAATGCAAGAATAGAACTCTCAAAGAAATGGCTAGCAGTATGATACATGTATGTTCTCTTGATCCCGCCTTTTGGGCAAAGGCTATTAGTGGTGCCACACACATCCAAAATTGGGTTCCTCACAAATCTTTGATAGGTCTTACTCCTTTTGAGGCTTGGGTTGGTAGGAAACCAATTCTGAGACATTTCAAAGTCTTTGGGTGTCCATCATGGGCTCGTATTCCTCCACAGAAATGCAAGGCATTGGAACTCAGAGTAGGCCTTGTATTTTTGTTGGATATCCCGAGGGTGTTAAGGCATATCGATTGATGGATCCTGAGACACATGAGATATTTATTGAGGGGAGTGTTCATTTCGAGGAAAGCTCTTCTAGCTTAGCCTCCCTTCCTCCTCTCCCCTCCTCCATTGTGGATAGTGATGAAAGTGATTCAGATGACAAGACTCTTTCAACTCTGACTCGCAGGGTTACACCTCCGTAGGGTCCACTTGCAGTTGAGGAGCCTCATTCTCCACCTCCACCTAGACCTCGTTGGGCTCAACAGACACTTGAGTCTGTGGGTTCTCTTGTTGGGGATCCTGCAGATACACAGAGAACTTGATCACAACATCAGGACCTTCCACATGCATACATTGCTACCGCTTCCGATCCATAGACATTTAAGGAAGCATCAGGGGTTCCCAAGTGGGACCAAGCTATGGAGGAAGAGTATACTTCCTTGATGAGGAAAAACACATGGGAGTTATTCCCTCTCCCTAAGGAGAGAAAGATGGTTCGATGTAAGTGGATCTATCAGATCAAGTTTGCAACGGATGGTAGTGTGGATAAGTATAAGGCTCAACTTGTTGCGAAAGGTTTCTCTCAAGTTCCAGGTGTTGACTATACTGAGACCTTTGCGTCCATCGCCAAGATGAACTCCATTCGCTTGACACTTGCTATTGCTGCAGCTCATGGTTGGGTTGTACATCAAATGGATGTGAAGAGTGATTTTCTTCATGGGGATCTTGATGAGGAGATATATATGGAGCAGCCACAGGGTTTCATCCAGGATTCTTCCTTGGTTTGAAGACTAAGGAAATCTCTCTATGGCCTTAAGCAGGCCCCCAAGGCTTGGTATGCCAAGATGGATTCCTTTCTTCTCTCAGTAGGGTTCAACAGGTGTCATTCTAATCCGATGTCTACATTCTGTGATAGGATGAGTCACACTTGATACTTGTGCTCTATTTTGATGATTTGTTCATTACAGGGAGCACCCCATTCATCATTAGCAGTGTCAAATCCGCTTTGCATGATAGATTTGCTATGACTGACTTGGGTCTTTTGTACTAATTTCTTGGGATAGAGATTTCATAGTCATCTTCCGGGATTACTCTTTCGCAGCCCAAGTATGCTCTTGATCTACTTGGACGCTTTCACATGGCTGATTGTAAGCTTGCATCGACTCCCTTTCTTTCAGGAGTCAAGCTTGAGGCTAGGTGCTCTTCTCCACCAATTGATGCCACATTATATCATTAGCTTGTGGGTAGTCTCATCTACTTGACTCACACAAGCCTTGACATTTCATTTGCAGTTGGCATGGTTTCCCGCTTCACGCAGGAACCACATGAGATTCATTGGAAAGCTGCCAAAGGCATCCTACACTACATCCAGGGTACACATCATTATGGGATTCATTATGCAGCAGGCATAGGACTTCGCTTGGTTGGATGCATAGACTTTGATTGGGTTGGCAATCTTGATGATCGTAAGTCTACTTCTAGCTACAACGTTCACCCTGGTTCGGGCCCTATTTGTTGGCAGAGAAAGAAGCAACATAGTATTTCTCTCGCTTCGACTGAGGCTGAGTATCGAGGGGTTGTTAACGCAACGACTGAGACTATTTGGCTTCAACATATTCTCATAGAGTTTGGGTTCTCCACTTTACAATCGATAGTTCTACATTGTGACAATCAGAGTGTTATTGCAATCTCGAAGAACCTAGTTCAACATCAACGGACCAAACACATCGAGATTCATATGCACCGCATTCAAGAGCTGATTCAAGAGAAGGTCATTTATTTGCAGTATTGTCCTACAACAGAGCAGGTTGCAGACATATTCACCAAACCCTTCACTGAGAGTAAGTTCTAGCAGTTGTGAGCTCTCTTGGGGGTGCAGGATGTTTCATTAGGAGGGGTCAGCTGACTTTTCCTTCCTCTCTTATGGGGAGAGGACTTTTTCCTATTTGAGGTTTTGTCCTTCTTCTTTGAGAGCCTCTTTTGTACATTTATCTCTCTTTTGTGGGGGAGTTTTTTCCCATTGGGTTTTCTCTCTTTCTTTGTTTGTGAGAGATTGCATTACATAGGTTTGTTTGTATTTTCATATTGTACATGGGTACCTATCATGGCCTCGTAGTCGGGACCCATCTTGCATCATTGACTTGAGTCTTCATTCCCCTAAGTTGCACTTAAGGGGGGGTGTTGGTGTAATTATTTATTCTTATAGGATATAATTACACTTTACTTAAGTTAACTTAGGATAATGCATCTCATCGTAGTTTCAATATGAAACACTTAGGGAAGTGTGCACATGGGGATGATGCTTGCAGGAGAAATTCCACCTTTTGTAGTCTTATCTTGCTGTTACATTCCACATTCGGTGGGTGATCCACCTCTTGTGGAATATTATATTATTTCTCCTACCTACCCCTACTTTTTCTTACCTACCCTTGTTTCTCATTGAGCCACATATCATGATTGTGTGCTCACATATCCATTTGGCCTTGCCTATATATGCAGGCCTATATTCATTGTATTATTTAATTCAATTGATCATTTGTATATTGATGAGAATATAGTTTGTTCTTGTCATACTATTGTCTCTCTTTTGTGCTTTTTATTGTGCCCTTGATCTTGGCAAGATCTCACAGATATAGATATCAATTTCTATTTGTTAAGGGTTTCTTTGTTACTTCAAAATATTATATATTTTTATTTGAAGCTAAATATTATAATATTGACTTGTACAACTTTATTTTATTTTATTTATATTGGTCATATTAGTACTAGATGAACATATTGATTGAAGTGTGAGTCATACCATATCTAGCCTAGTCATAGCTTATTATATTATAGCTACTATATAATCTATTTCTAGTGTTATAAATTGTCACGGGGCCAATTTGCACCTCATGTTTGTGCCCTTACTTTAGCCTGTATCCCTCTCATCTCCTATTCAGGTTCGTTCAGTGCCTTAACTCCAATTTTGATTCCATATACAACTACCAAATGACTCTTTGGAGGGATGTCCTCCTATTTGGGCCTAAATTTTGGTCCCTAGTTGAGGAGGATTAGAGCCCTCAGTGCCCTTGTCCCCCTCAATGGGGCCCATTTTTTAAGTGGAGGATGAGACCTGTCTCCGACGAGAAATGAAATTGGCGGCTCTATATGACCATTGGAGGTCGACCTAATTGGTAAATTGACCTAGGATCTCATATATAAAGACATTTGATTAACCTAATTTTATCCTAGCAATTTCATCCAAGAAATCAAGCATTGAAGCATTCATCATCAAGTATTTTTAGAGGTCTTCAAGGTTGCATATTGTTCATTCAACCATTGTGGAGCAAATTACATCATGCATATGCAAGCATGTGTGTGTGATTAGGGTTTTATCATGTTTGTGTTATTTCATACAACATATGTGATTACATTCAAGATGATGGTATGATAAAAGAATAAGTATCTGGTCAACTACTGAGAGGGGGGGGGGGTGAATCAGTAGAAAGAAAAATTGAAATTAAACTTCTCCAATCAATCTCTCAAAGTAAACTTAGAATAATAACTCTGTCAAGATAAAACCTCATAAGATAAACCAATTGTCTGTTACAACAAATTAATAGTAAACAACTTCTTCATATCTCAATGCTTCTGGTTATCATGACTTATCCAAAAAATAGTTAAGTAGTTAAGTAAATCAACCATGAAAACATAACTACAAAAACATTCACCACTTGAAACAAATATTTTTGACAATGAAACCCAAATAGGTAAAAATCATAGTGAGATGAGATTCACAAGATAATATCTGAACTCTTCTGAAGTTCGCCCTGTTAGGAGCCTAGCTTGTTAAACCTTTACAAAAAGTCATGTTAAGAACTGATCCTGTTAGGAATCACCCGGTTAAGGGATTGACTCCAAATGTCTTGTTAGAAGCAATACCCTATAAGGAGTAATCTCGATAGAGGATTTGAAAATCCAATCTAATTGATCACCTTGTTAGAGGATTTAAATAACACCAAGCTTGTTAGAGCTTATGTGGTTAGGGGATTTCAATTCTGCTGTAATTGTTAGAAAATGACAAGAGTTTGCTGATCTATCTGAATAGCACTACACTTGCTTGATCAGATCCATTTCATGCTCCTATATGCCTTTACTCAAATTGCAGATACATCATCAGGTTCGGCAACCACACACTCAATTGAACCATGTCTATCTCTTTGCCAACTCTCTTAAAACTAAACAACTTTGTTGACCTTAAATACAAATCAGTCAGGTCGATAAAACAACAAAATTCTAACTCTCATCGAGATTACAAACAAATTCGGTTCAAGTATGACCATTGGATTACATAGCAATCTATGCACATCAATCAAGAAAACCTTGATCGCTCCTTGATCACTGCTTCATTGAACTTAGTAACTCATCACACACTTTGCATTAGATGCAATACATTTGCTCATTCCCTAGACAAAAACCGTTAAAACAACTTGCCAAAATACCTTGGAATTGTCTTCATATGATAATTATGTGTGTCATCATCATTACCACTCATCATCAGATCATAAACCAATATAACCAATTCACCAAACTTAATCGATTAAGGTTTATCAAAAACAACAGGTAGGGTTTACCGGTTACATCAATAGATAAGGTTTACACCATTACCGGTTCTCCTCACAAATTATTCCTACTGGTTACAGTAACAATATTACAATAATATCAACAATATCATTACCGATTTAATTGACATCAATGACAACATAACATATCATTAATGTAATCTTCATGCAAATGCCAACACAAGAAACAAAACATCATCAGTAGTCATTGCATATTTGAGGTAAACCTTTTCATTGTTTATTTCAATATTTGCAATATTTCATTCAAGGTTAATTCCTAAACCAAGGTTTGACTTAGGAAAATCCCTATTCCCATCTTATTTCCCTTCTATAATTTGCACAAGAATAGGTACATAACTATGATCTTCAGAATCAACTTTATTTACAGTAACGAACGATCCCCCTTTGTAGTGCAAAAAGTGTGGAGGACCAGAGTGACCACCATCTCGATCTCGAGAAATTAAGAGATCATTATGGAAACAAGTCCAAATACTCTTATATTCTTCATATCTAGGTTTGTGGCTCGGTTCGACAACTTTAGCTCACTGTTTGCACATAATTACTTCAATTCCAACCCATTTGCCCTAATTTCAACATCTTCAACAATTCAATTCAACACAAGGGAAAGAAGAGGAACACTTAAAACCCCCCTTGGAATTAGATCATAATCTAGATCTATTTAATGCCTATCTTTACCTAATGTAATGGTCCTTAAGCAAAATTAGTGGTTTTACTACATTCAATGGTGGAAACCCTAATTTTCACCCATTACACTTTTGAGAGTCAAACATGCATATTTCAAGGATATATTCTTATCACTTAAGGTTTTTTCACTTTATTAATGTTAAACAAGTTGTCATGATAATTAAAGTTGATGTAGTTTATAAGACAAAAAGGCTTTGAATACATTATGGCCAAGGTTGGTCAAGTATTTCGTAAAGCAGTAATTATATACTATGGATGCTCATCTTTAAGAAAATTGTAGCTTTTAATGCTACTAATTTACTATTAATTTTTTATATTCTTTGTTGTGCAATAGACATTCTAGAAATTTCATGATAGATATTATCATCTGATTATTGTATATTTCTAATCCTATTTGATGCAATTATTTACGAACCATTATATGTAGGTTATTTGGTGATTTACAGTAGTAATAAATTTTTTAAAAAGTATAATTTATCACTAATGGATTATTATTTTATTATGTGATTTACCACTAAAAAATAATATTAGAAGTGTATGATTTTAGTATTGTAAGCTCAAAAGGTGTCGGCATTAAGTTGTCATCGATGTCAACTGGTATTGCAGGCTACAGGTAGGGTATGTCAATATGACAAAATCGGTATGAAGAAGATTGAACTGGCAGAAGGAAGATTAACATGAAGGCTTGTCAACCGGTATGGTGGAAGACAAAACTGGTATGAAGGCGTGGAAGACAAGCAGGTATTGAGAATGTCAGTGACATCACCGGTAAGAGGTGATATGAAGTTGTGTGTTGACATGGCAAGTTGTAACCGGTTTGTAGGCTGGTTGTTTGTTTGTGTTAATGTCAATGATGAAGAGCGACAAAGTGATCACAAACCACCAGAGGTGAAGTTGAGCTACTGGTGTAGTGTATGCTGCCGATAGCAGCAGAAGAAGGTTTTACCAGTAAGGGTTTGTGTCGGTATGAGGATTTATTTAATGTTCAAGTTTAAACCGACCTTGTGTCGGTGAGCTGAGTGTATGCCAATGTTATGCCACATGGAGCTAAGGTGGAGCATGCAAAGGTTGGTGAAGTTTCCATTGACATGTTTGTTGGAGTAGTTAGTCATTAAATGAAACAACCACAAATCACGGGTCGATAATAGTTTGATGCGGCTCAAGGAAGAATGAATGACAAAGAATGATCAGGGAGTTGTTGGCACCTGGATTGAAGAAAGGAAATCATATTACAAGAGGATCTTGAGAAGGAAACAACTGGGTCATAAATGAGTTGACAAATTTCAAGGCCGAAAATCATGGTCAAGTTTGCTATTTTTGGCAAATATACTTTGGATAGATAAAAAATGTGTGATGGCTTATTCCTCCAATGTAAGTGTGTGATCCAAGGTGGATCGGATCAGATTGGATGCAAATTTGGTCGGGAGAAGGAAACCGTAGCCACCCTCTGTTTGAATTGGTTTCTAGCGGGAAAGCTTCAGTTTAAATATGGTGACCTAAGACAGATAGTGTTGCTGTTGAAGGGTGAAGAAAAGAGTAAAATTGCTATCTGAAAGCCGAAGTGAAAAACACTTGAAGTGTTTGTGAGTGAAGATTGTACCGATAAGGAGAAGAAGGGTAAATTGGTGTAAGGAACAAACCATTAGAGTGAGCATAGAATGCAGAGGTGACAAACTGAAAGAAGTAGTACCTGATAGAGAGTGACCAAGTGTGATTTGAATTCAACAGAATAGAGGGAGAGAAGATTAAGCAGAGTTAGAACTAGCAGAAAGGCTAAGTTGCAGTGTGTGTTGAGATGATTCAAACCGGTAAGATAGAAACTGATAGTGCAGAGCTTTGAAGGGTTGCAAAACTTCATTTGTAGCAAGGATCTCATTCCTATATCTGACTTTTCATATTACTTTCACTGAGTAAGTGCTTAGTGCAGGGGTTGTGGCTCCTTTAGGTTGTAGCCTATAAATTGTGTAGGGGTTGGTGCTCATAAATCAAGGGTTGGTGCCCTAAAATTTGTAATTAGATCTTTTCATTGTGAGGCTGGATTGGAGCAGAATAGCTCCAACATCTATTCTCACCAAGGTTTTTCCCTCATTGGGTTTTCCTCGTACATCTGGTGTTATGTGTTGCATCTTCATGTGTGTGAAGTATCAATCCTTTAGTTATTTCTCCTACATACATTGTTTGCATTGCTTTGGTAACCAGTCTATATCTTGTGTATTTCATATTGAACCTGTATAGCTTTGATTAGGTGAAAATTGTTTAAATCACTGATTCACCCTCGTCTCAGTGATCCATTGTGTCCAACAAAAGGCTATGCCACCATGCCATCAATGAATCAAATTTTATTTTCAACATAATTAATTTTGATGTTAATCGATATGGTTCTCCACCAAATTTAGAATTTATAATTATTCTAGAAGGATTGCCACCGAAATAAGCATACTTTACTTCTAGATTTTGTAATAGTTTACAAAATTGAGATTGTATTGTATTGCCAACAAACATATCATTTTAATCCTTTTGTTGTATGCTCTCACCTTTCCCACATTGGAATCTTGGTGATAAATAGATGCTAAGGTTTCTTGCATATTCATTATTAGATTTGTCCAAAAATTAGCTCAAAACATTATAATGGTAGCAAAACAGTGATCTTACTAGCCCACAAGAAAGCTAACATTTTTATGTAAAATAGTTCACTTGCACAATAGTAACAAAATAAATAAACATTAAAAACAAAGAGAAAAATAAATCATAGGAGAAAAAAAATAGTCTCTTTATTTGAATCAGTTAGACAAATTCAAATTGAACTGGCAAGGACTATGAAAGATTCCATGAAATATTTAAATAAGAACAAGAGTCCTCTAGATTGGTCCTACCTCCTACCTCCCAATATTTGTTTTATTATGACAAGAGGTCACACATCCATGAATCTTACATTACCTTCAATGAATTCTTAGAGATATTAGGAAAAAAAAAACATAAACAAAGGAAACATGAGGAAGTTGGAGAAAAAATCATAACCAAAGCCTTGGAAAGTCAACAAGAGGATTACATCTCTAGACTATTTATCATTTCATTCTAAGACTCCTCCCCTTAGCTAATAGTAGCATTTAAATATTATCTTTCATGTAAATAAATTGGGGGGACAAACCACAAATGCTAGAGAAAAGGACAAGTTCACTAAGTGGAGTTGATATTAGATGAAGAGTCAAAGAAGTTGAATAAAGAACCAAAATGAAAGATGGTTGAACCCAAAATTTTCATGGATAGTTAGAATTACAATAGAAGCTTAAGTAGGAAATTTTGACAAGGAAGCATGAAAAAGGAGAAAAATTAAAGCTACAATAAATTGAGAAGAAAAAAAACTTGGAAGAATCCACTATATAGGTGGAAGGTATATAATTTATGACCAAAAAAAGTATTCCTATTAACCTCCAACATTGTAGGTCAACAAAAGATTTATCTTAAAGATGTTAAGGAGAGGAGAATATCACTTATTGAATGCAAATGAAAAAGTGTACTCTTGTTCAAAAATCGCCTATCAATATTTTAATGATTTAGTTGTCCATAAAAGTGATTTTTAGGATTAATGTGAAAATGAATATCAATAGGATATTTTGCTAAAATCCAAATTCTCGGGTTTTCTAAATGATCAAGACGATGTAATTTTTTTAAAGGTATCAATAAAATAAGATAAGAACTTAAACCATTCCTTTGATATTAGTTTATGATATGAAAGAAATATTATGATCCAAGAAACACATTAGATTTACTTTTAGAAAGAATCTATAGATATGCAAGCACTTAAAAATGATGGTGTTGAGTCAGCAAAATTAGCATCTGGTGGCAAATAGTTCGACTACCTCTATGGGTATATCTTATGGCATGAAGGTATTGATTCTAGCACAAATTTTATATCTTACCAAGATTATGATCATTAGATGTATGGAGAGAAGGTAAAAGACACAACTCATAGCAATAGGTACATAGATCCTTTCACTCAAGGTTGTTTGTACACATATGAACATGGGATCCAATGATATTTTGAGACACTTGATATTGAAGTTTGAAGTATAATAGGCAATGGATCTCACCTAATATCTCATCTTGTTGGTTCTCTCCTTTCTTACGAGTCCATCTTTCCAATTGCTTGGGAGGTTTGTATGGTGAATCTCAAGATTGTGAAGGAGGTTGTTGATGGTTGAACAAATGATATTGTAGTAGTAAAATTACAATTAGTGCTATATCTCATGGTAGAGAGTCAAATTATTACAATTCAAAATCTTCTTTGGATAAAAAATGTAATAGAGCATATGAGAATGCAACTAATTTTAACTAAGAAGAAATAATTTATGATAAATATACAACATCAAAATTTCATCTATTGAGATATTTGGATCACTATCATAGAGAATAATATCTTAGATCAAGAAGATTATATTGCACAGTTGGATAGTAAAATAGGTTCATTAAGGAGCTATATCTTAGTTTGAAGAGAGCTTAAATTAAGAAGAAAAAGAAGAAAGACATAACTAATAAAGTACTTGTTCTACATATATCCACTATTGTAGATTGTAAAGCAACAAAGAAGGCATTAGAAATGATAAATTTATAATATTTACATCTGACAAGAGACAAATATTGTTAGGATTCAGAAGGATAAATAATATTAGCTATCATGCAGAATAAAATGCAAAAATAAAAAATTCTCAACAACACACAGATTAAACACGGTTGACCCAATATGGGCTATATCCACAGAGAAATAGTCATTCACTCTCCTTTTATCATACGACAAAAATGAGTTACAATTTTTCACAACATAAACCATCGTTGTGCAGTATATCAAAGCATTCATGTTGTCTTGAATCTCATGTGATTTCACATTCCACAATCACTTATTTATCAAGACCTTTTTGGTAGTTTACAAAGGTAGGTTCACATACCAAAGAAACAATTGACTCATTTATTAAATAATAAGAAAAACAAACCAAAATTTAAGCTCAACAAAATGATTAGTAGCCACATACCAACAAATATATCACCATTAGATATATAGAAGAATTATTTATGCATCTAAGGAAATCAATAAAAAAGGTTGATGATCTCATCTTAAAGATTAATTCAACCAAAGAATATTTAGAAATGGTCCACAATGCACTTTAAGAGGCTAAAGAACAACCAATTTGTGCAACAATTTTTGGGGAGCAAGAGGATGAGGCGAGGTCTAAGGAAATAAATTATGCAACTAAAGAACTTGACAAGCTTAAAAGGGACCTTGAAATAGTTAAAACAAGAGAACGATGAGCCAAGTAAACTATATTAGAACTTACTAAGGGTTTAAACTAAGCTATTAATGCTTATTTGGAGATTTTAGTTCATAGTTATAACAAATTAGTACAGTGAAAGCTAAATAGTGAGCTTATTCTTCACAAAGGACAACCCCTAGGAAAGTTAAAAATTACAAAAATAATTTGATTAACAGGATTGCCATGACTAATAAATATTTTCAAGGGATTATGGATTGACAAGCAAAGCAAGAAAGGAAAAGTTATTCTAGAATCAAATTAATAAATCTCAATGATACTTATGCAACCATTGAACACAATGCTTCACATAGAGGATTGAGGACCAAGAATTATAAATTCTCAAGAATGATTTGTAATCTTAGTATTTGCAAAAAAAATCAGCTAGGATGAGTTAAAGAGTCTAATCAAAATTGCTCGAGGACAACCAAAATCAAGAAGGGTGGACTATCGTGTCCTCTTAAATAAAAGTTGATCAAGATCGCCTTAGCCTATTATTTTATTTCTCATACATCATTAGGGAATTGCAAGGGAAATAGTTTAACAATTTATTTTATTTTAAAAGTAACTTATCTTATAATTGTAAAAGATCATTTATATTTTATTATTAAAAAGTTATAAAGTATCTCTAGGATTGGGGTCCAAAACATATGTTTAATTAAAAGGAGTTTTTAGACACGTTTAAAATAAAAATTTGAGGGAAAAGGAAGAAAATAAATTAAAGAGAGTTGAGCATTAAAGAGATATACCAAATTATTGAGACTGAATGCATGTTCATATTTTTGTTTAAGGACAAAAACCCTTTTGATAGATGTATTTGAGCATGAAAACTATCCTATTCATGCGAGTAATCTCATTCATGGATTACCAATAAAATGTAAATATTAGACTTAGGGATGAAAACTCTCATCTCCATTAGAGTGATTCTATTTATGGGTCAACAATATGCTAAAAGATTAAAATGGTATTCCAGCTTTAGGTTATTATTTGAAGATGTTGAAGAATTTATAGTTTATATTTAGTTATATAGGCTCATTTTTATTTGTTGTGTGAATGAGGTATATTATCTAACCAATATACCTTATAACTCCTAATCACATTCATTTACTTAAGCTTCCTTGCATAATTATCACTTTATGTCTCAAGTCACAAGATTAAGACACATGCCATAATATTATGTTGTCCTATGTCTCACCTTGACATATATAATTTGCTGAGAATGGGTGTCTCAAACTTACTGGTTGAATCCTCGGTCAGATGGCATTTGGTTTCCGCAGTGAGCAGTTTGGTATGGAAAACGTTCGTGTTATTGACCGGCTCCAAAGGCGGCTGAATAACTTTTTGTGTTATGCGTCAACCAAAGTTATGGTAGCGCGGGATATCGGTAAAGAAAGGAAATTACCTTTCTTTATACCATGCGCAAGCAAAAGACTAAGGTGACTAAGGTCGCGGGATAACGGGAGGAAAGAAGACTTGGTCTTCACCACCAACCCGCGAGGCACTAAGGACTGCAAAGGAAAGTGTCACGGGATAGAAAGGGATAGGAGAATTTGTCTTCCTAACCACCCCACAACTTTGAGAAGGTCATGGGAAGAGTGTCATGGGCTAGCAGGGTATTGGACTTCTTCACCACCTCGCGTGGTAAATAGTGGCCTGACAATGGTGTTGTTGGATAACGAGACAAAGAATGAAGCAAGGAGGTTTTCTCTCCCCGCCACCCCGCAAGGTATCTGAGGGTTCCCAAGAAATCCTATGAGCTAATGAGGAGGCAAGAAGACTTGCTCTCCCTGTCACCCTGCAACTTAAACAAGAGCATATAGGAAGTCCTGCGGATGCCTTCATTGTTGCCTTGACAATGTAGACAATTGATAATGTCTGGTTGATCGATTTGGATGCATCTTTCCACATGATATCTCATAGAGAATGGTTCTCGAAGTATGAGGAATATGATGGTGGAAATGTGTATCTAGCTAGTGATTTGTCTCTTGAAATTGTTGGTCGAGGAAGAGTTAAAGTTAAATTTATTGATGGAAGAATTAAGGGAATTGATGGCGTAATGCACATACCTGGTCTGGCTTGTAATTTTCTTTCTGTTAGTAAGTTGAATAATGTTGGTGTACAAGTTTTGTTCTTGAGTGGTGGTTGTAAAATGACTAGAGGCTCAATAGTGTTGGCTAAGGGTGCAAGAGTTGGTACTCTGTTTAAGCTAGATGCATAGTTTGTTCAATGCAACAGTGCCTCTGGAAAGTCAGAGAAGGATAATTGGAAGGAGAATGTTGCAAGCTCTATGGAGGTAAAACTTCCTGTAGAGAAAATGATGTTATGGCATCATAGACTCGGTCACATAGGAGAGAATGGCTTAAAATCTCTAAAAAACAAAAACCTCGTTGAGGGGCTTGATGATTATAACTTTGAGTTTGAATTTTGTGAAGATTGTGTAGACACCTAAAATTGTCCAGTCTAATTAAATAAATATCTGTATTTATTTAATTATCTAAGATTAATTCTTCTATTAATTAAATAAATCTTTATTTATTTAATTAATTCATTTATCCTCTTCTAGCCTTATTTCTCATTTAAATAAATACATTTATTTATTTAAATTATCCTTTTCCTAAATTAAATAAATATCTTGTTTATTTAATTGATCTCACTCCTTCTATTAATTAAATAAATCTTTATTTATTTAATTAATTCATTAACCTTTTCTACCCATGACACATGTCATTCATCTCTTAATTCATACACTACCTACCCCTTTCATTATTTTATTATTTCTTTTCCCTACCCTCTAATCATAGCCGACCTCCTTTTACACCTCTCAATCTTATCCCTCCATTTCATATAGTGTCTTCTATATAAGGAGATGCTTCCTTCATTATCAAAACCCTAACTACTGGATCAATTGACTACTTGGCACAGGCAATCCTACTTGCAACCACATTTCATTCTTTGTTGAGCTCATGTGCACATAAAATCTGAGAGCAAATACATCAAACAAGATCAATGGAGATAGGAAGAATGGAGATCCAAACCCTATTGGACATGTGATGGTAGAAGGATTTAGTAAAAATTTCAGATTTTTTGGATCACTTGTTCAATTTATATGAATTTTTTATGATTTTTCATAAAAAATTAATTTTGAGAGCAAATTAGCGAATTTTTAAAAAAAATTTACATTTTTAGAAATCTCTTAGAATTATACATGGGATCTATTCTTTGTGATTTTAAATTTGATGCAAAATCATTCCTCAAAAATCAAATCTTTGAAAATTATGATTTTGCATTATTTTACTCATATCTCACAAACTGCTTGGATTTGTTGCAGAATTTTTTTTATGCAGGTTTTGGAAGACCATCAAGACTCTCCAGTAAAAATTTCAGATTTTTTAAATCTATTTTGCATTTTATATGAATTTTTTATGATTTTTCATAAAAAATTAATTTTTGGAGCAAATTAGCAAATTTTTTGGATTTTCTTACATTTCTGGAAATCTCTTGAAATTTTACAGGTGTTCTTTTTTTTAATGATAAATCAAATCTTTGAATTGGTCAACAAAATGTATTGTTGAAGGCCCCTATTTCACAAAGTCTTTTGGATCTAAAATTTACCTAACTTGTGTGCTTGCAGGAAGGGGTGATCATTTGAAACAATCCAAACTACTCATAATCTTTGTTGTAGGTCCTTGGCAAGGGTTTTTCGATTTTTATTGTGTGCCTTGTTTTCATGGACTAGTAAACACTTCAATTGGTGCACTAAAATTGAATCATTGTCTTTTGTGTCTTGAGCAATAGGCTCTTTTTGTTTAATCTTTAGAGGGCCTATCTTCCCGTGTGGTCATTAGGACTACTAGTGAGAAGAGAATGACCCAAGTGGTAGCAAAAGAAAAACCATCTTCTTCCAAACCACTATAAATAACTGTATTCATGGTGAAAACTATGAATAACGTGTGCTAATTAGTTCATACCGACACTATGTCTCCCCATAAACCCGTTTGAGCAAATTTATTTGATCAATTTTAGGGCGTAACCCTTACCGGCTAGGAGCCTTCTGTATTTACAGAGCTGAAATTGCCGCATGTATGGCCACATGAGCGGATGCCCTTACTAGCACCTTTTTGTTTTAGAAGCCCAAATCCTTCTAGTTGTTGGGGCAGGAGGTCGGACCTCTGGTAGCGGCCCACACACATATGGTTGAGATACAAAGTTCGCCACAGGGAGTTTTCGTGGGGACTGATGCTTGGCTGACCCGAGAAGTGAGTGTCGAGGGTGGAGCCAGTGAGGTCAAGCATCTAAGTATCCGCTCTGAATAGCGTAGCCTCGGGGGTAAAACCCCATGTGGGATCAACAACTATTGTCTTGGCCAGCCATAAGAATTGTGCTTGACTTATTTTAAACATTCAAACATTCAAGACCAAACAACAAAACATTGTGTCTTTTGTGTCTTCAAGTGTATGCAAAACATTTTTACATCAAACAACACACTTTTCTTGGAGTCATTTTGAGTCTAAACACTTGCAAACATTTTGCAAACATTGAGTCCTCATCAACATTGTGTCCTTTTGTCACGAAAAACAGTCAAACATTCAGATTTGGTCACAACCAACAACTTCACAAATTGGAAAAATTTAATAGTCCAGCAAACAAGAGCAATCAGTTTCGGAATTCTTGAGCTTCCTATGTTGTTTCTCTAGGTTTTCATCTAGCATTCAACTTGTCTTTGGGTCTCACAAAGTCCATCATTACTTTACATTTTGCATTACATTCACATTTGTCTAAACTTGAGTCAAAAGGTCACTTGCTTGTCCTCACTATACTTTGTCAACACACTACATACAACAACATTTTGCTAAGTGGTCCCTCATCAAGGTCTATCACCTTTGGGTCTCATTTGGTCTTACTTAGAGTCAAGGTCAACTTACCTCATCAAGAGAAACTGTCCTCTCTTTGGAAGTCACACCTACTCCACTACATACATACTTGGTCTTACACTTTGGACATTGCAAGTACACCTCAGATTCATTTACATTCCATCCAACTCTTGGTCTTCCATACTTTTTCCATTTTCCATCTAGTCTCAGACATCTCGGTCAATACCTAGTTCATGGTTGAAACACGTCTTCAAAAATCTAGGAGAGAAACTAAAGAGGCTCAAGAGTCTGCAAACATGAGTTCTTATGAGTATGACAATGATATCTTTTTCAATTCTGATCATACTACATTACCTGACATGGATGCCTATAGAAACATTCCAAATGTTGAGAACATGGACACTACAAACAACAATGATACACACAATGATGATATGGACAACTTTTCAGTACATTCAGCAGATGTGGAAGAATCCATTATGGATCCCCATTTCAATCGATTGGTTGAGGAAATAATGAGGATGGATAGACAATACTTCTTACAAATGATGGCACAAAGTGGAGCCAAGATACCTCATGATTTTGACATGTCTCAAATAATGGAAAATCGACCTTTGCAACAACCTCACTCCAACATGGATCAAAGGAGACCTAATAGTGGAGGCAATAGAGAACCACATCTTGTGCCGAAATCACCATCATCTTTGTTTCAAAAACCAGAGGTCCCATACACACATGGTCAAGTATATGATACTCACCTTCGTAGACCATTATGGAAGTCTTATGCAGAAAGATATGCTCAATCACATACCAATGCTAAGGATCAACCACCAAAGCAATTGGATATTCAAAGGCATGCTCAAAATTTGGACACAAGGAAACCTCGTGTCAAATTTGGGGGCAACACATTAGAACATGACATGCCTGTAGAGTATGGTATACATGGACAAAATAGATATTTCATTCCTCAACATGAATCTATACCAAGTGGTCCATATACGCAACATCACTATAGACCTCCTCCATATGAACATGTGTATGATCAATATCATCCATATATGCAACATGATCCTCCTCCAATTGGTGCCTCAAGCATGGGGTATGGTCCAAGAAGTCGATCTCCACCTAAGAGCAATTTGGAGAAACAAATCAGGGACTTACAAAAGAAAATGCAGGACATAAATACACCAAAGCCAACATACACAATGAGAGACATATGTCCCTGTCCATTTGACAAAAGCATTCCAATGCCTCCATTTCCTACACACTTTGTGATGCCTAAGTTTGATAAGTATAGAGGAAAAGGGGATCCCAAGGCACACATAAGATAGTTTTTCACAACTTGCATTGAGGTAGTAGCAGAAGAGACATTTGATGAGATTATTCTCACAAAGCCTAGGTGATCAAGCTATGCAATGGTTCTCCCAACTCCCACCTGGTATTAAGTCATGGGGTGACTTAGCAGAGGCATTTATCCAACATTTCTCCTACAACATAGAGACAGACATATCAGTCACTACTTTGTGCAACACCAAGCAAAAAGATGGAGTCTTTTTCATCATTTTTACAAAGATGGAGGAATCTAGCTAGTAGATGCTCTTGTGAAATTCCACAAAAACAAATGGTAGAAATGTTCACCCAGAATGTTAACAAAGACATTGGCTATGATCTAAGGAAAGTTTGTTTGTCCACCTTCAAGGACTTCATTGAAAAAGGCTTAGCAACAGAGAAGGTCCTAATTGAACAAGGAGTTATTAAGATATTCAAGGAAAACAAAGATGACTTTAAAGGAAAAGACAAGCCAAGATTTTGGAATAAAAACAAGAACACAGTCAATGATGGTGTTGTTGATGCCAACACAGTGCGACCCAAATTCATCTTTTCGAGATCAAGTTCTACAAACAATCAAGTGAATACTCAAACAACTTCCAGATCACGAAGGAAGTACATCCCATTGGGAGAACCACTTGAGTCAGTTTTCAAAAAGCTAGTGGCAAACAAGGTAATCACTATTCCAGATTTTCCTCCATATGAACCAAAGGTTAAACCAAATTGGTGGAGTGATGATGAATATTGTGAATTTCATAAGAGCAAGGGTCATAAGACAGGAAATTGCCATCGATTGAAGAACATCATACAAGATCTCATTGATAGGGGTGACATTGAGATTGAAGGGCACTCATCTAATCAAGAACATGAGATGTTTAAGGAACCATTCCCAAAACATGAGAAAGGAAAAGCTAAAGTCACAGATGATCAAACCAACTATACCAAAGCATCCTACAACTATGATTCAACTATCAATCACATCTCGATGGACAATTACGTCTCTACCATTATCATCAAGGACAAAACCCCTAAGAATTCTACCCAGAGACCCAAGATCATTCTGAAAGGTGTTGGATCTTCTTCCGAACCTACCTTTGAATGTCATGTTACAACTCATCGAGGTAAATTCACCTTGCAAGGTGCTCCAGCTAAAAACACCGCTTCCTCATCAACCAAACCTGAGTATGACCTTGTAGAACAATTAGGGAAGACACCCACGCTCATCTCCATTCTTGAGCTCCTATGCATATCCCCCGCACATAAATCCATTCTTGACAAAATCTTGAGAGAAACTGTCATTCCTACTGATCTGAACGTGGACCAGTTTCAAGCCATGGTGGGATACCTTTCCATTCCACACTCCCTTACATTCACAGAAGCCAATGACGCCTCTGTAAGTCAGCCACATAATGCACCATTACACATTGAAGCCTTCATACACAAACATAGAATCAAACGAGTCCTGATAGATGGAGGAGCAGGTCTAAACATTTGCAAATTGAGCACTATTAAATAATTGGGATATTCTAATAAAGCTGTGAATTCTACAAACAAAATTACCATCAAGGCATATGATGATGAAGAGCGTTCATCCAAAGGCACAGTCACATTACCTCTCAGAGTAGGGCCAGTTACGAAGGATGTGGTTTGTCAAGTCCTTGATCTAGATCTCACATACAACATACTCTTGGGACGTCCTTGGATTCATGAAATGAGCACAGTACCATCTACATATCATCAATGTATCAAGTTTCCACACAATGGAGTTGAAGTGACCGTCAAAGCTGACCCAAATCCATTCATATATTGCAACAATCTGCGACCTAGATCAAAAATAACAATTCCAGCTAATCGAGAAGCTGTTCCATCTTTAGCATATGTGGATCCAGAATCATTGAAAGCTTCTACATCAAAACAAATAGAGCTCAAAGAAAAAATCAAGGTTAAAGACCTAGGATGTGGTGAGTATATCTTTCATGTTGAGCAACTCCCACTATCTCCTAAGGTATTAAGTCGACAGGAACAATCTATAAACAATTTGCAAGGAATTGGGTGTGAACCACCTAGTGTTGTGGCTACTAAGTCTGAATGCAAATCTCCTCTAGTGGTGCAAGAAACTCTTGATATCAATAGTCCTAAGAGTGGTTCCAACAAAGAATCTATTGAGCATATCGCCAGCCCTCTTGAGAGCTCACATAGCCTTACCATATCATCCGCTCATTCCATTTCCCCTCCACTTCCAGACTTGGATCAACAAGAATTACAAAAGCCCTCACTTATTGGGGATCAAAAATCAAGCTTTGAAAAGAAAAATCTAAAAGTCAAAACTAAAGAAAAGTCCTTCAGTCCAAATCAAAATCAAAAGCTATTGGACTCTGTGAAAATCAAAGTCAAGGATAAAAATCCTATGAAGCAAAATGAGCAAGAGATGATCTCCCCTAATATTAAAATAACTGGGGGCAAAAATTCAAAATTTTCTACAATTGCAAGTCAAAAAGCATACTTGTTGATCCTAAGTCTCCATCATGCCATCCTACTTTCACTTCTTTTCACAATCATAAGCCTTCATCACTCATCCACTTGTTCCGCACATCCTTTCCCTTATGGCGATACATCATGGACCTTTAATGGATCTTCCTCGCAGGACTTTGTTATCAAGGATGCCCAAACTTCTTTAGGTGACACACATATGGGCCTACGTAGTCCACACATTAGTAATTCCATCTCAGTTCCCTTATCAAGGAAGATAGTCACTCGAGTTACATATCATTCAGTCAAGGAATGTCACAATTACAATCACAAGGTAAAGCCTCGTACATTTGAGGTAGGTGATTTGGTTCTCAGAGAAAATCCTAAAAACCAGCAAGACAGAGAGAAGAAGGGCAAGTTCGAATCAAACTGGCTTGGTCCTTACATCATTACAGCAGCATATGGATCTGGGGCATATTAACTCTCAACTACAGAAGGTGAACCTTTGGAGGATCCTATCAACAGCATGCACTTTCGTAAGTTCTACACATAGCTCTTTGGAATATCCTAATTCAAAAATACAAAAATTTCAAAAAATTCAAAAATACAAAAAAATCAAAATTTTCAAAAATTTCAAAAATACAAAAAAAATTATAAAACAAAAAAATCGTTACTTGGTGAAAACCTGGCAAACAGGCGCCTTGTGACACACACAAAAAAAAAAACATTGAAAAATAAAAAAAAGTAAAGAGAAATAATTTCGTCCAACGATGAAAACCACTTCGGTGGCGCCCTGGGCAAGTACCATGGTGAAAACTGGGTCACCAGCGCCATGCGTAGAGACATTGCTCCTCCCTCCTTCAGGATTCACTTTCATCCTTTCACTTTGCACACACTCACAACCTATTCATTCATAATAAACTTACCCATTCCCATCATGGCTTGTTATTGATCTACCCAAGATTGGTTAACCATTCATAATAAACCTCCCTTTTCACCTCCCTTTCCATCCATAATAAATCAGATCCTATCTGTGGCTAAGGAAAATCCTACATCTAGTGATGGGTGTGGAACTGAGAACATCACATGTTTCGAGGAGTACAGTCTCTTCCAGCTTCCTTCAGTCTATCCGTGCACAATCCGCAATAAAGCAACTTTTGCATCACAGATCCGCAATAAAGTTTCATCTTCTCTGCAATAAAGTATCAGTTTCATGGATTCAGTCAGTTTCAGATGAGACAGCAACAACAATGGGCTTCAACAAATCAAATCTTTCAACAGAGTCAAACAACATATGGTTCAGTGCTATCTATCCTTTTTGTGAAAGTAAACATTGTGACCACAATCAAATAAGACTTATACAAGTGACAAGAGACACTAAACTTGAGGACTATAGTGGATGTTGGTGTCGAGTCTTGGTTTTCTTTTGATTTTATCTTTTGGTGACATGTCTTTTAGCTTTTTCAGGATGTCTCTGACTAGAGATTCTATCTCCAGAATGTCTTTGACTAGAAAGGCGAGGATGGGGTATCGTCACCTATTTGTATTTGTTGTCTGTAGATTGTCTTTTAGTAATGTTATGACTTCTCTAAGGATATGAGGACACTGTGAGTCTAGTATGAACTGGGGCATTTTTTGTTTGTGATTGTCTTATCTCCATGCAAATGGGTACAATGACTTTCTGGGTTGAACATATGCCTCAATTGTCATAACCTACTTGCCATAATAAAGCTCAATGATGATAATGCACAAGAAGCTCTTTCACTTTCATATCTTCTGTCTTTCATCCCCCTTTCTTGATTGACTTCCATCGTCCTTCTCAAGTCCGCGTAGCTTGCTATCACATGACTGAGTATAATAACACACCAAAAACATTTGCATTTCATGTAGTTGCACCTGCATTACCACATATAAGCATTTCATACATACATATAGATATCACAACTGCATCACATCTTGCACACAACACCTGTTAGCACAATTTACATCTGCATTATCATATTCATTTGCATTACATACATTCACATTTGCATTAGCATAACATATAAAAACATAAAAGAAAAAAATATTGTATTTCATCATATACATATTTGCATCCATATCATAAGCATCACATAAGAACATCTCATCACATAGGTACACATGCATATAGCTGCTGCAAAAATGAATCATCTCATATATATATATATATAAAGTGTCATGATACAATGATGTCAAAATCATATGGCTACAATCACCCACAGGTGTCTACATCATCATACAAAATGGTACAAAATTGATACATAGGGAGCCCTCTACGGCTACGATGAACTCCCTCCCTCGGAGCCAGCTGGCCTCGATGGAGTCTGAGCCTTGGAAGGACCCGCCCCAAGATCATCTCTCCTGGCCCCTGTGTCCTCTGCAGCCACCCCTCGTGTCGCCCTATCCGGACAAAGGAACCCACTGATAACTCCTGCCAACACTATTGGTAGTGCTAATCCTGTCCATGTCATGGTATCCCATGCCACATTTCCCACCCTCATCTCCAGTCTCGGATCCTAGAACACTCATCTAAGGGCATCCTTGTCTCCATCTCGATCGTATGGAATCAGCTCCCCATCGATCGATATCCGCAGAATCCTATATACATCCTCCAGGGTGACTGTCATCTCCCCCATCGGCAAATGAAAAGTGCAAGTCTCAGAGTGCCACCTCTCTGTCAGTGCAGTCAACAATCTCATGTTCGCCCGAAACTCAGGCACATTTAGAATATGTCTCAATCCCATAGCCTCAATCGCAGCTCGGTCCTCTGCTGTCAACTCAGGTCACAACCTCTGAGTCGATGGGAATCTCTCCCGTGACTCCAGCATAGGCAAATACTCCTGTAGTCACACAGATCAATCATGTCAGTCATAGTGGCATTCACTGTTCATCACAAAATGCTATTTTTTATCTAAGTGCATATGGTATTCTATCCTAGTGACACTCACTGTTCATCACAAAGTGTTGCTTCTATCCTAGTGGTACTCCCTGTTCATCACAAAGTACTACGTGTTTGGCACTCCCTGTTCATCACAAAGTGCTGCTCACATTTGCACTCACTGTTCATCACAAAGTGCTGCTCATATTTTAGTACTCCCTATTCATCACAAAGTACTATATCTTGGTACTCACTGTTCATCACAAAGTGCCTTGATTTATCCTATCCTAGGGCCTCTGCTTGAGTATATCCTCTTGAGAAGTTTCCTGATTGGCAACGTATGTTCTATCACATAATTGTCAATCCTAGCCCTATTTGTTATCCTAGTCTTCCCTAGAGGACCTGCTTGAGTGTATCCTCTTAGCAGCTTATCCAATCGACAGCGTATGTTCATCACAAAACTGTCGATTTGACCTAGAAGACACAAATTCACATTTTTGGACACAAACGCGTTTTCCTGACATAAACATGCATTTATTACATTACCTAGCATGCATTAATGACAACAATAAATGCATCAAAGTACAAGGAGGTTTTGTGGTACTTATTGGCTCTCCTGCCTCTGCTGGCCTCTGGAATCGACGAACGCGATCGAATCTATGAGCCATTGCCATCGCTGCTAACTGCTGCCGCTCTTTTCTCTCTCTGCACTCTAATCTCTTGGAGGTGTAGATGACAATGAGGATGTATTTCCCTCGTGGTCTATCTTATAGACTGCCCTAGCCCTTGTTTCCCGAGTCAGTCTTCATTATCCCATGACTCTGTCACTTTATCTGGTCAGTCCATTCTATCCCGTCTTTCTTATCGAGAGATTGTCTGCGATCTTTTTAGACATTTTTTCATCCAATCTTTCGAGGGGGCATATCATTCCCATCTTGGGGCAACTTTGTATCAGTTCATCTTATCTTCTTTGAAACAACGCGACAAGCCGCATTGTCTCAAAGAGGGGCAAAATGTAGACACCTAAAATTGTCCAGTCTAATTAAATAAATATCTGTATTTATTTAATTATCTAAGTTTAATTCTTCTATTAATTAAATAAATCTTTATTTATTTAATTAATTCATTTAGCCTCTTCTAGCCTTATTTCTCATTTAAATAAATACATTTATTTATTTAAATTATCCTTTTCCTAAATTAAATAAATATCTTATTTATTTAATTGATCTCACTCCTATTAATTAAATAAATCTTTATTTATTTAATTAATTCATTAACCTTTTCTACCCATGACACATGTCATTCATCTCTTAATTCATACACTACCTACCCCTTTCATTATTTTATTATTTCTTTTGCCTACCCTCTAATCATAGCCAACCTCCTTTTACACCTCTCAATCTTATCCCTCCATTTCATATAGTGTCTTCTATATAAAGAGATGCTTCCTTCATTATCAAAACCTTAACTACTGGATCAATTGACTACTTGGCATAGGCGATCCTACTTGCAACCACATTTCATTCTTTGTTGAGCTCTTGTGCACATAAAATCTGAGAGAAAATACATCAAACAAGATCAATGGAGATAGGAAGAATGGAGATCCAAACCCTATTGGACATATGATGGTATAATCTTTGTGATTTCATTTGATTTGCATTGTCTTAGGTAATCTTCATATTTTATGGTGGATCTTTGTTGTTGTTAGGCTAGGGTTTTGTGGTTGAATTCATTTAGCCTTTCAATATCATTATTATTGTTATCCATTTTCACCATAAATAGATTGCATATATGGAAAGCAACATCGTGTTTCTTTTTATTCTAGTCCTCATAGATATTCTGGTTTGCTGGATTATGATCATTCTGATGTTTTTGGTCCAATTAATGTTCCTTTGTTATTGAAATCTAGATACTATGTTTCCTTTATAGATGTTTATTTGAGAAGGGCATTTTTATACTTTTTGAAAAGTAAATCAGAATTGTTCAGTTGTTTTAAGGAATTAAAAATTTTGGTTAAAAATCAGACTAGTAGGAAAATTAAGTGTTTAACGACTGATAATGGCGGTGAATTCTTTCAGCAAAATTTGATCAATTTTGCAAAGACCATGGAATAAAAAGGCATAATACCACTCCTTACACTCGACAGAAAAATGGAGTTGCTAAAAGGCACGGGGGCTTCACTTAGTGAACCTGGGTTATAGCACGTGTGTTCATGGCATACTAAAGAATCCCCCTATTTTCAAAAAATATTTCCTGTTAGCCTCCCCTGCAACTTTCCATTTTTGAATATTCATACTTGCGGGTTACCTTATTGTGCCTTTATTTCTGTCAGGTCCTTTGTTCTCCTTTGTACTTGAACCCTTGAACTCTTTCTAAAAAATTCAATAGGTTCAAGGTTGAAAGCGCGTTTTTGAAAAAGAAAGAAAAAAAGAAGAAGTCATTAGTGGTCTTTGTCTTCACGAAAGAAAGCGCATTATTGTTATATGTTTTGAACTTTGAACCCGTGAACCAAATTGGTTCAAGGTTCAAAATGTCTTTTGTAAGTCACGACAATGTATTGTTGTATAATGAGCGGATGTCTATATGTTTTAAGTTAGTTTCCGAACTTGAACTTTGAACCAATTTTCAAGCGGTTCAAAGGGTTCAAGCAGTTCAAATGGTTCAAGGATTTTGCTTAATAATCTTTGTTGTTGCTCGTTCCCAGTATTGTTGTGTGTCGCTTGTTCATTGTTGTACTTCCTAAATGAATTTGAACCGTTGAACTCTTTGTGAAATGGTTTAAGGTTCATAAGTTCACTTCAAAACTAATTCTAAGGCTCTTGATGATAATGAAAGTGGCGCAGCAAGAAGGAATATTCTTAGCATTCAGCAGTTCAAAATTCTAAATATGGAAAGTAATCATGAGTGCATGAACTACTTTTGCGGAAGTGATGGATAATTAAGGTGTTAGATTTTAGTCATTTCATAGTTACTTCGCATGCTTGAGTGAATTATTATGAAGCGTGTGTGGCTTTATAGATATTTTCTCGTCTATTCAAAAGGAATGTATGAATTTATTTCGATAGTTTGTAAGGGTTGCAGCTGCTATACTTGAGCAAATTGGAGGCGCCAAAGGTAAAACCAACTCTGATTTCCTAAGAAAGTTTCCAGTTTTCATGGTGGTAATGGGTAAGTTCAAACGACTCCTCCTAAGCTGTGTTTCTTTTAGTTTTGAAGATTTATCAGTATGGGAAGAAAATCTCTAAATTGTTGGAGTAAAATTCTGCCTTGTTTTAAGAATTTCTTGGTTAGAAGTATAGATAGGCAAGTATGAGACCGATATTACCGAAGCTTTGTCGGACCTCATGTCTAGTGAGCATATTACCGGAGCTAGAAGATACTTCCTTGGTTCATGTTGATTTAGGAGATTTCTTAGAGAGAGCCAAAAACCCTCAAACTAGTTCAATGATGGAGAAAATAGTGAAAAGCGGTCTTGTTGAAGCTCTTGCGTTCCCGCTTGTCGCACCATGTTCGGATTTGGTGATTGCTTGCATGAATAGGTATGATACAGAGAACATATGCATCAGAACTAGTAATGGTGAGCTGCTAGTCAGTACCAATAGAGAAATAGTAATGGTGACAATAGGAATTCCACACAAAGACGAATATGAGGATTGGACCATTGGGAACTCGTATGCCTATTTCTTGGAAAAGAAAGGTAAGTACAGGAGTGTGATTGCTAGGAATTGGCTCTTGAAAGTTCAGAAAGGAGGGTTACGACTGCCAAAGCCCTTGACTAGAGAGAATTTCATCACAGAAGTGCATGATATTGTGATATTACTTCTGAACAGGGTGAAGGGAAACTCACATTCTTTCTACTGGGAAGATCGGATGTACTTTTTCATCTAGATGTTGTTATCTAGTGACAGGTATCTTGATTGGTCTCAGGTAATTGCAAAAAGACTTCATGAAGGGTTGAGTAATTTTGTGGGAATGTTAGGTTTTTATATGTCTTCTTATCTTTTCTACATACTAGGTTGTACAAGGGATTGGCCTAGTTTGCTTAATGAACCTTGGGTAGATGGGATGAGGGTGTATAATTATTATCCCTTGTTACAAGAGCAAAGACATGTTGAGCAAATTGATAGATGGAATGGTGTCTTCACGGGAAAACTTGCTTTTGAGCTCCAGGGGGATGTGAACAGGAGAATATCTGTTGAAGCAAAGGAGTTCATAAGCATATATGGTAGCTTCTTTATTCAATTTCCCAGGTTCACTTACCTACAGGTAGGTGGTTTTGAGGGTCAACCATTCAAGATGCCTAGGTATGCCTTCAACAACTATGTACTTATAGAGGTGAGTAGGCAACTACCTTACGTTGATAAGAGATTGGGAACAAAGGGCGAGTCTGGAGTTGTATTCCTTGTTGAACTTGGATACTATAGCTACAAATATGTATCTGATGCTCTGAACTTGGAATTGGAATTAAAAAGGTTGAACCTGCAGCCATATGTGGGAAGATGTAAGTTTGATAGTAGAGGTTATGCCATTGAAAATCTAAATGTGGACAACCATTTTTGTCATGAACCGCAGCTGGAGGATTACTGGGAGAATTGCAGTGACGAATTTGAGGTAAGGAAAAGACTGTGGTCAAGGTTCACTTTGCAACAAATAATTACCATGAAGCTTCCAATCAATATATCTGGAGTACAAGAAGATATAGGGGAAGATATCTTAGACCCCGAGTTTGACACAGAGGTTCAAGGAAAGCCAATTCCAGATATTGATTGGGATAGAAAGGAGGATGATAGTGTTCAAGCCAAAACTTTTAATGTTATAAGATGAACAGAGAAAGGGCTGAGAAATCAAAAGTTTAAGGAGGGATCTCACATGTCCTCACATGAACTAAGAGTTGATTCACACATTGTGACTCAATCTCCCATTTCTTCCACTAATGAAATTGTTAATGTTGTAGGTGTTTCAAGGCCCATTGTTGAGAAAATCCAACCTAGGAGATCAAAGAGGTCACCATCAGGTTCCACAGCCGCTCGAGTAACTCGATCAAGAAGTAAGAAGAAGAGTAGGGAGCCCATTTTAAAATAGGTTGTTGTAGACCTAGACCCTAGTGAAGAGTTAGAAGTAACAATGGATCAACAGTATTTGGATGAACATGTGATGCAGGAAATGGACATGGGTAAAGAAGTGGAAAGTAAACAAGACCCCATGAACACCCTGGTCATTGTCACTTCACCCGATATACAGACAACTCCTCCACCCAAAGAGCTTGCAAACACACCATGATGGTTGGAAGCTTGTTGGACAGAAACAAAGTGTAGTGCCGATTACAATCCCTATGGAAGACATGGTCAACAAATGTTTGGGAAAGGCATCAAAGCCGAAAAAACTCAAGACGCAGGCAATGCTTGAAGTGGATGAAGAAATAGGTCACTGGACAACTGAGATAGCCAAACCAATTCCAGGGAGAGATGCAGACAAAGCTACTGAGGATGATTTTACAGTTGAAAAGATAGACTTGGGAGTTGCTTCGTGTGTCGTAGATGTTAAGCATTTGGAGTCATCCACAAAAAGGATAATTTCAAGAACATGGAAGGATGAAAAAGATAAAAGGGAATTGAAGCAAGTCGTTACTCAGATGGTTGAGTATATCAATGCCATCCATAATCCAATCCCCCAACCTTTATCATAGATACCAGTATCATTTGATCCCAAATCTCCAGCCAATCAGAAGATGTTGGACCAAGTTCAAAGGAACAAAATAGTTACAAAGATGTTCAATAAATGGTTGGATCTTATAATGCAATAGGGATCAGACTACATCGTCAATCTGGTGAAGCCTTATAAAGATGTCGAGACTATGAGTAAGGAATTAGAGCTGGAAATGGTGGCTTGGGAGAAAGAAAGGATCAAATGGGTGGTGGTCCTTGCACAAATGAATGATATACAGAAATATGGAGTGATGAAGTTCTTGGCCAAATAACAAGTAGAAAATCTGGCTGATAATGTATAGTATGTATCAAAGAAGAATGTGGAGTGGCGTAACTCGATCATTAAGAAAGGTCACGAAGAGTCCACCAAATTGCTCAAAGGATTGACAGACTTAATTGATACAATGCAGAAGGATCTCAAGTGCATTGACATCCAGCTCATGAAAGACGATGCTAAGACAATTGAGGTGGTCGTAGATATGACCAAGATCTTTCAGGAAAGAATATGATTCATTCAGATGATGAAATATTTGACCACAAACGACTTCTCAAAGGTGGCTAGGATCGAATCAATGCTCACAGTCTGTTCTGGTCATTTGGAGGTACACAAGGCAAGAGTGGCACAAGTGAACATGGATAAGGAGGTGTGGAAGCAAAGGATTCAACATATTAATCTTCCTTATTTTCAAGTCATCTTGAGATTCTCGGTGGCAAACCTGGAATGACGTGGTTCTGTGGCAAAGCAGGATAGATCGGTAACTTCCTTTGCCACAATGGAAGCATAGTTAATCCAAAAATGAGCTGTCAACCTCGCAGTGGCTAATATTTTAGTTTTTCTTTCTTGTTTTAGCAAACTGCTTTTTTAACCTTTGGTTAAAGTAAAGTTTAAATTTGTCATGTAAAAACTACAAGCCTGGAGGCTTCTTAAGCTGAAAAGCTTGTTTTTGTTAAGGCCCAAAAAACTATGATTTTTTGAGCAACAGATAATATTCATTTTGGTTTTTCTATGAATTGCTTTAAACTGGAATGGTTTATTATCAATAAAGTGTTATGATGTGCAGTCTTTGAATCTGTGTGTTTGAAGATTAGTAATATTTCTTGAGAAATTTTCTATGGACATGATATCATTTTATGATCAATTATTTCTATGTTTTTTTTTTTCTGAATTCATGGTTACCATTACTTGTTAGCAGATTCATTGTGGATTGAGTTGTGCTAATCCCCCTTGTCCTGTGAGGCATGAGAGAGAATCGATTAGACATCAATATTGTTGTGCATTTGCTATGCTCTGAATTTATTAGGTGAACATGTGTGTGAATCAGATTCTCTGAGCTCAATTGAATCTTTAGAATATTTTCTTTGTTTCAGTTTGAAAGCATTCTTTTGTGTTGATGGATGAATGCTAAAGCCTTTCTACACTTTCTAGTAAAAAGTGTCAACATTTCATTTGTGTATTAAATTCATTGTGAATCATACGAGGAGCTACCCTCTAATGCAGAGGTTGAATTTTAATTAATTCATCCAACTGTTGGTAATTTGTTTACTTTCATAATGGGGCTTACAAGAGTTACATTTTTGTACAGAGAGAATAAATAAATTTATTGAAAGGGACAAATCTGTTTACCAACATTTCGCTAAACTCCTTTTTTGTCACCCCCTCCCAATACACGGGCTGAATTAAAAACGCCCCTATTTTAACCAAATATTGCTTTTTTTCATAGCCCAAATTAAAAACTCCCCTATTTTCAGTAATAGACAATATATTGTACCCTCATTTTTGGGATATTAAACCCCCCAAAATGAATGCACGTGATATAATATTGCCTAACCAGTGAAGTCCCCATGCTGACAGGTTGAATCAAATTTAATGGAAAAGGAGAGAAGCATGTTGAGTGGTGTCAGCCTAGAGTATAAGTTTTGGGCTAAGGCTATGTCCACAATATGTTATCTACAAAATAGATCTCCCACTTCAATGTTGGTAGACAAGACACCTATGGAAGCATGTTCTAGTAAGAATCCCTCTCTAAGACATATTTGTGTCTTTGGCTGTGAGGCATATGCTTATGTGCATGGTGTTAATAGATCCAAGTTGGAAAAAAAAGCTATCAAGTGTATCTTCATTAGCTATGGCTTCGGTATGAAAGGATACATGCTTTAGAATCATGTGATTAAGAAGGTGTTGTACAATAGAAGTGTAATATTTCATGAGCTGAAGCCTACCTTAGTTGATCTATAGTCTGGAAAGACAAAGAAAGAGGAAGTTGAATTTGAAATTCCTTGAACTCTAAAAAAGGAGGAACTGCAAACTTCATGTGTACCTAAAAGAGAGAAGAGCTCAAGCAGCTCCAAAAGTTCTAATCAAGAGGAAGAGAAAGAACCTCAACCTCAGCTATTGAGGAGGTCTATATGGGAGAGGAGACAACTTGATAGGTAGGGTTATTTGTTGTTGGATTCTAATTGTGCCTATGTTTTGATTACTAACATTGATGAGCCTAGGACTATGAGGGAGGTTGTTCAAATGTCTTATTCCGATTCCTGGTTTGAGGCTATGAATGAGGAAATGGCTTCACTAAAGAAGAATGAAACTTGGGATCTAGTGCCCTTGCCTAAAGGTCAAAAACTGGTTGGCTGCAAATGGATATTTAAAAAGAAAATTGGTTTGGATGACAATGTAGAAAAGTATAAAGCTACGTTGGTTGCAAAGGGTTATTCCCAAGTTGATGGAATTGATTATGGAGAAATGTTTTCTCCTATAGCAAAGTTGACATCTATCAGATTTCTTTTGTGACTTGCAGCAACATGTGACTTTGAGGTTGAATAGATGGTTGTGAAGACAACATTTCTTCGTGGAGACTTGGAGGAAGAAATCAATATGTCCTAGCCTAAGCATTTTGTGGTAAAAGGTAAACAATACTTGGTTTGCAAGTTGAAAAAGTCTCTTTATGGTTTAAAACAATCACTTAGAATGTGATACCAGAAGTTGGATACCTTTGTGTTGTCCTTGGGATTTGTACGATCAAAATCTGATCATTGTGTGTATTACAAGACTGAGAATGGTCATTTGCTTATTAATGCTATGCATGTGGATGACATGTTGTTCATTGGGAATGATAAGGGTATGATTTTTAATTTAAAATATCAATTATCAACACATTTTGAAATGAAAGACTTAGGTGTAGCTAGGTATATTATGGGAATGGAAATCAGTAGGGATAGGGAAAATAGAAATCTTTGGCTCAGTCAGAGAAAGTACATTAGTACTATCCTGGAGAGATTTAACATGTCAGATTGCAAGCAGTTAGTAGTTCGAGTGTTGTAGGGAATGAAGCTTTCTGTTGAAGATTGTCCAAAATCTCCTTCTAAGATGGAGGCCATGGCCAAGGTGCCCTATGCAAGTGCAATTGGTAGTTTGATTTATGCAATGGTATGTACTAGGCTAGATATTGCTCAAGCAGTGAGAGTACTAAGCCGATTTATGGAAAATATAGGAAGAATGCATTGGGATGTTGTGAAATGAGTGTTTAGATACTTGAGAGGAACTTCTCAATATGCTATGTGTTACCATGGAAATAAGGCTGGATGAGAGAGGACTATCAACATTCAAGGATATGTGCATTCTGATTGGGCAGGGGACATTGATAGCAGAAGGCCCACCAATGGATATGTATTCACATTGAATGGTGGTACAATTAGTTGGACAAGAAAGCAACAGGTAGTACTCACTTTGTCCACTACAGAGGTAGAGTACATGATAGCAACTCGTGCCTATCAAGAGGTTGTTTGGCTTAAGTGATCGTGTTCTTATGTTGTGTTTAATGCAGGGCAAATTTCTATCCATTGTGACAACAAGAGTGTCATTTTTTCGGCAAAAAATCCCACTTTCCATGCTAGGATGAAACATGTTGATGTGCAGTATCATTTTGTTCATGACATGGTGGAAGATGGAAAATTTAATATGGAAAAGGTGGATACTCTGAAGAATGTTGCAGATGTGTTGACCAAGCCTATGAGCATGGCTAAGTTCAAACAACGTGTTAACTCTATGAGCCTTGGAGCCCATGTTTCTCTTTAGTCTCGAATGTTTTGGAGATACTAGTAAGCTATTCATCAAGTGGGAAAATATTGAGAATGGGTGTCTCAAACTTACTGGTTGAAATATCGGTTAGATGGCATTTGGTTTCTGCAGTGAGTAATTTGGTATGTAAAACATTTATGTTATTGACCAGCTCCAAAGGCATCTAAATAAATTTTCGTGTTAGACGTTAGTCAAAGTTATGGTCATACGGGATGGCATGAAAAAAGTAAATTGCCTTTCTGTGTACCTCGCACAAGTAGAAGACTAAGGTAACTTAGGTCGTGGGCTAACAGGAGGAAAGAATACTTGGTCTTCCCCGCCAAGCCACAAGGCACTAAGGACCGCAAACGAAAGTGTCGCGGGATAGGAGACTTTGTCTTCCTCACCACCATGTGGCTTTGAGAAGTGCATGGGAAGAGTGTTGCGGGCTAGTGGGGTATTGGACTTCCTCGCCACATCACTTGGTAAACAACGCCCTGAAGATGGTGTTGTGAGATAATAGGAGAGAGAGCGAAGCAAGGAGTCTCTCTCTCCCGACCACCCCACAAGGTATCTAAAGTTTCCCAAGAAGTCTTATGAGCTAATGAGGAGGCAAGAAGACTTTCTCTCCTCGTCAGCCAGCAGCTTAAAGAAGAGCATGCAAGAAGTCCTACGAGGTAATAGGGAAGCAAGGAGACTCACTCTCCCCACCATCCTGCGAGGTATCAAAGTGTCTACTACCAATAAGTTAGGACTGATAGAGGTGAGGAACATGACCATGATTGATGATTGGTCCAAGCTGAAATTACTTAGACAATGCGATGTAAAAAACACAACATGTTACTGACAGTCTGAGGAAGTTTGACAATTGGAGTTGTGGAAACTAAAATGAATTATTTTTTTAGCAGAGATATAAAACATTTGAAGAAATGGTTGCATAAGGTTTTTTTAAGGAGATCAATTAGTTGGTTGAAGAAGATCGATTGGAGATTTAGTCGAATACTAAGTTGCAGAACTGTTGTGATTGTGAGCTTGTAGATTGGATTCAATCTGATGATTGTAATGTTGCCTAAACAAAGACTAAAACACAACAATTAAGTTTGTATCTTGTATGTATTTTTTTTTACTGTAATACAAGAAGACATTGTTTGGTGTGTGGTTTACTCATAAGGGTTTTCCCACGTGAAAAATTTGGTGTTCTCTGTGATTATGTATCTTTGTAGTTTACTTTGTTAATTCTTTGTTGTGAATCTTATTGACTGTAATTTGGATTAAAAGTTATCCTTGCTTCTCTCCTCTAATAAATTGACATTCCAGAAGGCGTTTTTTCACTTTGCTTTCCTTACATAATCAAGCAATTCTCATTATAATTTTAATTTTTTATTTATAATTGTATTCATGTACACATATTATCCTTTTGCATCCTTTAATAAAATATAATTATCTTATCATTTTAGGTCTATCTTGTGCTTTTGTTCAAGCTCCTATATCTTGGGTGGCTACCTTCATAGCCAAATATTTTACAATATAAAGCATTCAATATTAACTCTTAAATGGTATTGGAGCTTGTGGGATTGCTTTGTTGAACACAAGATGCCATTGAGAGGGGGGCTGAATCAGTGGTTTCCAAACTTTTACTTTTTCTATCCTATGTGTGTATACCGGTTAACAAATCTAACATAAAGAAGACATACCAGTTAGATGGGAGGATAACACAAATGTAGCCACACATAAAAGAGACATCACATAACACCAGATGTATGAGGAAAACCCAAGATGGGAAAAACCTCGATGAGAAATGTTGTTGGAGACTACTGCTCCAATCCAGCCTCACAATGAAACACTCTCTTACAACATTTAGGGCACCAACCCAAGGAGCACCAACCCTTGCACCGACCTCTAACTCAATGATTACAAAATCATATATCAAATACAAAATTAATATCCTTGTTACAAAAGAACTTTGTAACTCTCACATGTCTCTCCACCGATTCACCTCTATCCAATTCTCTGTCGGTTCTCTTCTATCACACTACTGCTAGCCACCACCAGTCTTCTTTACTCTGCCAATCCTTTGCTATTTATTCACTGTTGCTTCTTAGCTTACTGGTTATTCACAAATTCTTACCCTACTTTTCTCTTCTCTGCAATCTTCTATGTCAATTCAATCACTACTGGTGCACTTCATTGTCTGACTGAATGATAGTTTACCTGTTACCTCACCCTCACCAGTTGAGATATTCTAACCGGTTCTCTCTCACACATATAGTCTCTTCTGTGATTGTTGTTGAGAACTTGACTGGTCAACTCTCTGGCTTTTACTCCCTTCAATGGATTAACTCACTCATTCAACAACAACAGATCTGGTCTTTGATCCACATATTTATACTATGCCTTCCCACCAAAATGACATTCAAACTTCTGGCGCGCTAGGGTTTCTTCATCGACCCCGAGGCAAAACCAAATCTAATCAAATCTCCTTCCAGAGATCGACCACTTGCAATGAATAAATCAAACTCTGCTAATCCTGCTGTAGTACCCCTCCTCAATCAACCTCTTTTTGTATATTTTGATTTACTTCAGTGACTGTTCAGTGGAACATTATTGTATATTGATTAAAATTATATGCGATGTTATTTCATGCTTTATCTGGATGTATGGTGTATTCTTTTATGCAGTATCTTAGTACTTATGTTTAATATTATTTTATGGATCATTATCATGGACTGACACTTTTACCTTATATTGCGATGCGTTATTTATATGTTGCGTGTTTGCAAGTGTATTGGGATGCGAGGGGATGATTTTCCTTCACTCACTCCGGTGAGACAGGGAACGTCACGATTCTCTTTCATCGATGTGTATGTCGTGTCTGTATATATAAATTTTTGTCTGTATGCATGTATGGGTTCTTTTGGTGCAGGACATTGCAGGTACTAGTACCGGGTAGGTACGGGGTATCGACTCCACCCGGTTTCACAGGTCTGAGCATGCTTTATATGTCTGATGGGAGTGGAGGAGATAGTTGTTATACCCTAACTTGACCCACAATTACACTCGTGTGAGTGTTGTCAGTCGGTTGTCTTTCCCGTCTGGTTGGTATGCAAGTCATAGTGCTTTGGTTTGGTCATTTGTGAGTCGTCATTTGATCATCCTTTGTTTTGCATGCTTCCGTTTATTTAAATGATTATTTAATTGAATGGATGATGCTATCTTAAGTTGGCATAATTAGTTAAATATTATGCTCTGTGATTATTGATTTAATTAATTAATGAGTTGCTAGATTAAATGGTTAAATGGCTTACTTCATTCTGTAAAGTGCATTAATATATTTTGTGGAAGGAAATAAATAATTGCCTAGCCATTTAAATGATATATGCTTATGTTGAAAGAAAGTATTTTGGAAAAATAGAAAATAAAATAAAAAGCTTTTCTTTTTGCCTTTCCATTTTAACTTTTTCATTTTAATTGTTGGAAAAGAATTGTTTTTGGAAAAAGAGAAAATCTTATTGTTTTTTTTTACTTTTTAAATATTCATTTGTTTGGTTGGGAAACTTTTAACCTAGAAAGTTTAGGTTAAAAAAATTATTTTCCATATATGCCTAGAAATTCACGGGAAGAGAAGGCAAAATTTTGGAGAGAAAATTGGTAAATCATTCTGGAAGGAGGAGCTGGAATTCGAATTGGTTTGCAGTGATTGGCATTCTTCCTTCATTTTGGTTGCTAGTTTGCTCAAGGTTGGATAATCTCTTCTTGTTTTCAACTTACTTTGGAATTTTCAGTTTGCTTCTTGTGTGTTGAAATTATGCAAATCTTCCTATAGATTCTCGTGGAATGATTGGAATGGAAGAAAGAGTGTCTATTATTGTTAGTTTTGTGAAATTTATATCTTATGATTGCATTTAAGAAAGAAATGGTTCATTTATCTATTTAGTGTATGTTGTGTTCTTGAAAATCAATTTCTTGTTATACCTCTTCTATTTGGAAAGAATGAACTAGATTTAGCCTGATGTGTGCTTTCTAGTATCTTGTTGCCCAAGATTTGGGGTTCTTGTGGGGTTTTATTTCACCATTTGATAAATATTCATTTGAACTTTGGATTTAGCACTGTGCATGTGTGTGCTCGTGAAATGAAATGAAGATGAATCGTGTTCATGTTAAAACAGTTTTTAAATGCTTTGGAAGCATGTTTTTATTTGTTCCGTAGACCTTACCTTACCCCCTGGTGGGCTAGTCCCACCACGCGGGTCGGTAGTGTCTGCTGCCCATAGGTAGCAATGCTACCGATCGATAGTACTGCTATGCGATAGCAGTACTACCGGTCGGTAGGACTGTTACCATTCGGTAGTAACAGTACTACTGGTTGGTAGAACTGCTATCGGTCGGTAGCGGCTGCTATTGGCAGTAGCAACACTATTGATCGGTAGCACTGCTACTGAACAGTAGCGCTTGCTACCAGTTGGCAGCAGTGCTACCGGTCGGTAGGCCCGTTACCAGCGGTAGCGTTACTACTGGTAGGTAGTTTTTGTTGCCTCGGTAGTAGCACTACTGTAGGTTGGCCTTGGCCACCGCTTGATCCTTGTGCCCTTACCGATACAAATCGGTTTACGCTATGAAGTTACATTTTATTAAATGAAATAGGTTGAAGTGGTTTTTATGTTATGTATAAGGATTTTCATGTCATTTTTATTATGTGGATAATAAAGTTATCGATGGGAATCAAGGCAAAATTTAGTGATACAAATTGGTTAATTTGGATATATTCTAGAAATGAATTAAAACGCTTGTTAAGGATTCATGTTGAATTATTTAATGAGAATTTTATCCTTGATGGACTATTGATTTGGAAATTGAATGCGATGTGAACGTCATGAAAGATTGTTTGTTTAATTTTCAATCAATGAATTTGCAAGTGCTTATGATGTTGATTTTCTCAAAGATTGTCTGAGTGTGGACTTAGTGAAATTAGCTTTCCTTTGCAAAGAGTTGTATTGTGTTATTTCTGGTATGTGGTTCAGTCATCCTGTGGTGGCATATTTGGTACCTTGACCAAAGTGATATATGTTGGCTTCGTTGTCGTAACCATGTAGTGTCTTTGCCTTATGGTTAGCCAAGAGTTAGTATGTCCTTGTTTGACCACTTGTTTCTGAAAGTGGTGTAATGGATGTCTTCTTCACCATAGGGTCCTCAGGGAGTGACCTTGTCTGTTTAGTGTCCTTTGAGAGAGTGACTTTCAAGCAAGTTACCCCTACGAAAGTCAGATAATAAGTGATAATCTAATTAATTGATTAGGTGGGTAGTTCATAACATTAATAAGATAAGTGTACCTCGTGCATGGGTGAGTGCTTGTACCAAGGCTCATCATGTAGTGAGAAAGCCTAGAATGGTATACTGACCACCTTGTCTTCACGAAAGGCTGGAAGGGTCTGCATGAGACTTAGTTGGAGATGGAGGTTTGGGAGAGGTTACCAGTACTGAGAGCTAGGATTTATGAGAGCCTACTAAGGTAACCATCAAGATATGTGATGACACTCTCTCTTTAGGTACACTTGTGTTTTCTAATGGCAGTTCACTTATGTATTGTGATGCCAAGTCACCTAGATTATTGTGGAATCTCTTGTGCTGACATGGAGTCATGTTGTTTTGTTGACCATGTCTTGCTTTTGTTTTCTTGAGGGTCCTTAGCTATCTCCTAGCATGGTGGGGTGATTCCATTTTGGGAATTACATGGTCGGGTGGTAGTGCCACTTCCCATCGGATGTTCTTGTTTGTACCTTTATGCAAGGATTGGCTTCGCAGGTGTTTTCTGTGGATCATGGCTCATTTTGCATCTCATGTTGAAGATTATTGGTATTTGGAGACCCTTGTGGTCATTGTATCATGATATTTTGTAACCTTGTAATTGGTTAAGTTGTAACTTTATATGTATATTGAGAAGCGATGTATTGGAAGAGCAATGTAATCCTATGTTTGGGATGTTTTTATCATTTCCTTTATGATATGTTTAAATGCTTAATGAAGTGGAATTATATTGTATCCTTTCAATCTTTCAATGGTGTATCTATTATTGCTTATGGCTTCTTGTGATCATGGAGTAAATGTGGGATTATTGGATTAATGGTAATTGTGGAATTTATCTTTTGGTTAATTCTTCATTGGTAACCCTTAAGGAATTCTGGTGTAAGTCTTCTGCTTGTGTTTTCGTGCTTGTTGTGTAATTGCACTTATGATGTTTATACTTTAAAAAAAAAATTGTTTCTCCCTTGTTGTGGGTTTTTCCTTTAGGGTTCCCGACGGGGCATTACACCTGCTGCATTCAGAACATGTTTTCTCTATTTGGAAAACACGACACCTCCTTCAGTCTGAACTTGTCAAACACCTATGAAGTGATCATGCAAATAGCTTCACCTACCCTGATCAACACCTAGACACTCGACCTCAATCATGAAGTCATCAAATTAGATCATTGCCCTCTTATCAGTCTCAAGCTGCACCCTTTTGCACATGACCGGTGAAACACGCTACCGAAGTTAATGTCAACTAGTCATCACCTACTTCACCAATAATACACGGTCCATTGGTTTGACACTTGGCCTCCATATGGCATCTCTGTCGTCATCCACCTCTGCCAAGTCTTTTGAGTCAATTCAGACAAGATCATCGACCAACCACACAACCAGGTTCATCTACCAGTTCACAAACCCTGTCGGTTATACCCTAACTGGTTTGCCTTCAACCTTTCACTTTGTTCCTCTTCTGGTAGAAAACTTTAACCAGACATTTCACATGCTCATCTTCATCAAACAAAAGCCTTCACTTCTTCTCTTTTTCTCGCTTACCGGTGGACATCTATACCGGTGAAATCCTCTGCATGTATACATGTAACATACCATGCATACCAATGGCACCAAACTCCATCTGCATTCCTACAACATTCTTTATCTACAGTTGTTCACCATTCCTTTTTCCTTGATCAGCTCAAACATTATCTCAACCGATTTGTCAACATGACAAACCCATCACTCCTTTACTCTTCCTTCTTTGTCCCAGTAGCTGAGCATGCCTACCTAGCTGATCTAGTGTGAGTCTTCAATCATCTACCTTCTACTCTTTTGCCTTATCTCAGAGGACTATGATGCATTCCATGCATAATAGGAGATAAGCTCTAGTGAGGGTGGATCCTTGTCATCTACATCCGACATTGCACCAATATGGCTTCCCTGTTTGAGCAGGTATATCTTCAAACATGGACATATGATCCAGTTGGTCACACTATCTGTGAGCTTTCTCATCATTTGGTGACTGCACCTTTATCCAGTGGGATTCGTGTTGCTTCACATCTAATCATCCAACATCCAACAACATATCAGTTGGCACTTCTGCACAAGCTCACCCTGCTTGCTCACTTGCTAGCTGGCAACAATGCATTGCCAACATACCACTTACTGGATGTTATACCATACCGATCTCCTATCCATGTCTTCAACACAAGTCAACACTAACTTGTGTACCAGTGACTCCAATGGCCATTATGTTGGATGACACTCTCTTTCTTACTGGTGACATGTCATTCTAGTTGACATCAATGACAACACTACTCATCAATCTCCCATACCGGTTTCCATCCTATACTAGTTGACATGAATGACAACACAATGCCAACATGCTTTTTGTTTATCTTTTGAGAAATATAGGTTGCATATCTTGTGTCTTTTTTAAACTTTGAATATGCTATTCTCTTGCATTGTATGATGACCTGGACAACTAGAAAATCTTGATAGAAAAATTAAATTTTGGGGTTAATTTTTATGGCTTTGTATTGAAAGTGTTGGAATCAATGAACACTGAGAGGGGGGGGGGGGAGTTAATCCGTGTTCTGCAATTTACAAGCTTATTAAACTGATTCTTAAACCACCAGATGTAAAAGATAGAAAGTATAATGCATAAACTCAAACCAAATAACCACACAACCATAACACTAATATTTTTACGTGGATACCCGAAAAGGGAAAAACCACAGTGGGATTTGAACCCACAATATTATTATACTATGACCAGTAGTAGAACAATATTACAAAAGGGGAATGCACTTGCATTCAGGCACACTGCCTAGAGCTCACTACTCAAATACAAAACAGGGTTGCGACCCCGAAGGACCCAATGTCCTACAAATGAGATATAAAAGCAAATACACTGTCTGAACTGCAATAGAACATCTACAACTACCAGCAATCAGTTCCGGTTAAGCTCAAAATGATCCGCTACCACTGCTTTGAGAAATTGCTCTGTTTTTCTCTCCTGCCAAATACCAGATCATGAAAACTCAAGACGCACACGTGAACCTATGCTCAATCGCTCCTAAAACAAATCACACACATATTCACACCAAAATGATCACCCAAGTCTATCTTATATATAAGCACCGCCAAAATAGATCTCCAACAATTCAGCTTCACAAAATTACAAAATATGAAACGTGTAGTTTCATGTCGGCTTAATCCACCACAAATCCATATTCTAGACCTAAAAAATATGATCATAAGCTTCACACGCAACGGCAAAAACTCCTCGAACACAACACCAATCATCAAAACCATCCCTTCAATTCTGCAACACACGTTACCCAACTTGTCCACACAATAGCTCTACTCTTCTAGAATCACCGGATACCAAACCAAGAGCCATGCACTGGAATCAACACCTGAGGTTGGAATTGCAAAGTGATATGCGTTAAACAACTAATCGACTATCCAAATCACTGCAACCAAAACTGCATCACCAAAAATGAGTTGAGCTCACTGAATCTGTACACTGTGTTCACACTCTTCCAGACTTACGCCTAAAGTCAATATGACTTCCAGCAGATCAAATATACAGGTACCAGATAGAATTACTAGAATGAGTTGTCATCAATGACAACCCCTAAGTAATCTCCATGCACCTAACATCACCAGAACAATGTCTCTTGCCAACATAATGTTCACTTTGGAGCATGTTGGTGGAAATTTGAGCATACCATTAAGAAAGGGTGTCCAAGTAAGTTATTTTATCCTTTTGATTTATCCAAATTAGATATTGGATACCAAATCTACAAGGGTTTGAAGTTGGTAGGTGGTAGGTGGTTGTTAGATATCGAAGATGGCAACATTTTTTTGAGAATTTTGGGTCAAGTCACCCTCCCATCACATCTAGAAGGCCTAAGAACTCAACAATTGGTTGTTGATTAATTAAATTTGAACACTTTTTCCATAGGCCTTAAAAAATTATCTATACTAAGCCATAAGAATCATATTATCTTTAACATTACTATGTAAACTTACAACAAATTCCCTACATCATTCTTATGAAAACACAAATGTTGTCATATGGAGATGTATTAAAAATTCTTTTTCTAAACAATAAAGAAAAAAAGACATTTTTTTGTAAAGGGCGACAATCCATAAATTGTACATCTATCCCCCATGGTACCATTGACTACAAGGGGTAGCTCAATAAGAATGGGGCCCCTCATACCTAGCTAGAGAAGTTGCTGCCTTGTTGACACTCCAAATAATACCACCCACAAAATGCCAACTATCTTTCAAAATGGTCGTAATTGGGAAACACATCAATTCCTCACCAAATAAATTAAAAATATAAACAATGGTTTTAATTTCTAAATGATGGTCTATGCATATAAATTATGGTTTGGAAAATCAAATGTAGTTTTAACATCCTCCTAGAATATTCTACTAGTAAGAGGAATAGTTTCTTAATTTACCTAATGGTTTTTTTAATTTGGAGAAAAAAATAATGGACCTTATAGCATTGTAGATGGTTATTTATTTTGGTATCTAAAATTTCTAGAAATTTTAGATTCTCACATGTGTTGTTGAGTAGTTCTCATTTGAGGAACTTTTGGGACTCCATTTATGATCATACAATAACATTTTTTGGGTGAAATTATTTTAAAGTGAAATTTTTTTCATTTACATTATAGTGGTATAATTAGATTGATTGAATAATATTGCGAAATTATATTGAGATTTTTAAACTTATTGTGTTTCCAAATTCTCATTTTTAAGCTTGTGTTTTCAAACTCTCATTTTTAAAGCCTAAAAATGAGAGTTTTGAAACACAACAAGGTTAAAAATGAGAGTTTGGAAAGACAAGCTTAAAAATGAGATTTTTATTTAAGCTTATTGTGTTTCCAAAATCTCATTTCTCGGCTTGTGTTTCCAAACTCTAATTTTTAAAGCTTAAAAATGAGAGTTTGGAAACACAACAAGGTTACAAATTAGAGTTTGGAAACACAAGATTTTTAAGCTTATTGTGTTTCTAAGCTTGTGTTTCGAAACTCTCATTTTTAATGCTTAAAAATGAGGTTTTAGAAACACACCAAGCTTATAATCATTGTTTGAAATACAAGCTTAAAAATGAGAGTTTGGAAACATGACAAGCTTAAAAATGAGATTTTAGAAACACAAGCTTAAAAATGAGATTTTTAAGCTTATTGTGTTTCCAAAATCTCATTTTTGAGCTTGTGTTTCCAAACTCTCATTTTTAAAGCTTAAAAATGATAGTTTGGAAACACAAGCTTGAAATGTTTTTTTAAACTTATTCTATTTACAAAATCTCATGTTTAAGATTGTGTTTCCAAATTCTCATTTTTAAAGCTTAAAAATAAGAGTTTAGAAACACAACAAGCTTAAACACAAAAAATCTCATTTTTAAGCTTGTGTTTCTAAAGTCTCATTTTTAAAGCATCAAAATGAGTGTTTGGAAACACAACAAACTTAAAAACGAGAGTTTGGAAACACAAGCTTAGAAATGAATTTTCAAGCTTATTGTGTTTCCAAAATCTTATTTTTAAGCTTGTGTTTCCAAACTCTAATTTTTAAAGCTTAAAAATTAGAATTTGGAAACACAAGCTTAAAAATGAGATTTTTAAGCTTATTGTGTTTCCAAAATCTCATTTTTAAGCTTGTGTTTCCTGATGAAGGAGACTCCCCTTATAAATCCAAGCACACAACAACAATAGAGAAATAACCAGAAAATACAAGAAAGAAACGCATGCCTTCTATTATCTCACTCAAATGAAATTACAACATTCAAAAAATAACATGCTACAACCACATGGGAATTCTCATTACAATAATCTGCAAGCCAGACCCACAATCTACACTATTGAAACTGTCCTCTGTAACCCTCGTTCACCCTATTATATAGCACTTCTAACCAATTTAGTGTTGCAATTATGAGTCTTTGTTGTCATTGATGTCAAACCCATTGTTGGTCTAATTGACTTATTAGTGGTTTGGCTATTGGTTTAGTTGTTGGCACTACTAGTTCAAAAGTGATGAGATGCAAAAGCATATGGTCTAACAATATTTTGGCTGAGTCTTTTGGTTAGGATTAGATGTTGGTTTGAATGTTTACCTATAAGTAATATAATGCAGATTTACATATAGATTATGTATAGTATGATGAGTTGCTTTCAAAAATATATGGATATGATGTTGAAATTAACTATAAGTGTTTAGAATGGCTAATGTTGATGATATGTTGTGTTTTTAGAGAATCAATGTTTTTGCTTGGTTTGGAAATTGTATTACTATCTCTAGTGACTATTAGGGTGAGCAATATCTTTGTTTGAAAGTATATAGATGTATCGGATATGTATCATATGGCTATGTGGATTGGAGTAGAATGGTTATGGTAGATCAATTTTTTTATATTTTAGTTTCTCAATTGGATAAAATTTTCTCTATGAGCGTTATCTACGTTTGTGAATCAGTGTTGGTGTATTTTTAGGACTTTGAGGAAGAACACACTACATTCCTCATCTTGCTAATTCTGTAAGGTTGTTGGAGATTATTGGATCTTGTTCCTAGCAAGTCATGCTTCTTTTTTGGTGTATTGCATATCTCATTTTGGGGACCACATTAACTGTTTGGGTAAAACAGATTGCTATGAACCAGATACATGTTTTCATATGTTTGATTGTGTGTAGAACCTTTATGAGGATAATTGGAAGGTGTGCCAACTTAGTCTGAATCTTCACATGTCTTCTTTGCCTTCTGCACGCAATGTTTTTGGTTGACAGTGCATATACACGCTACATCTTTTGAGTCAACCTAATAGAGATTAATGATGATCCAGTGGCTATATAAAGATAGATCAATTGAGCTATTAAGTCGTAGAATGAAGTATGTGAAGGTGAGAGTATGCGATGAAGTGTATGTGTAAAAAATAATATGAAGTAGGATGTGAATGTGATGCGAGTTTGATGTAATACAAAGGTCTAGATGTGTTAGAGAGTAGAGATGAAAATTGAATTAGATGAGTATTAAGTTGTGAATTGTTATTTGAATGTTGGTAGATGTTATTCCCTTTTGTAATTCAATCTCTTATTCTTATTGTATCAAGATACATGTTTTGTAGTTTGCCTTGAAGAAGTGATCTTTAGGTGTGCAAGTCTCTCTTTTGTATCTTGACTAAGGTCATGTGCCTTAGCTTGTAAGTTCAGAGCAGTGAGCTCCTTAGCCTATGACCTAAATCAAAGTAAACATTTATTACATATATTGTGAGTTTGATTCTCGCCATGGTTTTTCCTAGTCTGGGTTTTCCACGTCAAAATCTTGGTGTTCTTAAATGTGGATGGATTTGTTTCAATTATTTAGTTTCACACACATGTGATGAATGGTTGATATGGTTTAATTGTTTTAATATAATCAATTTTAGCATATGTTGCTTCACCTTCCCCTCAAAGTTTCTGATAGTGTTCAACAATTGGTATCAGAGCTTTGGTTCCTGAAGTGATAGTTTAACCACTAAGGTAGATCCACGATTTGAACACTATGTATGGAGAAGAATTTAATGACATGGATGCTATGGGTCAAAGTGATTAGGATTATGTTGATGATTTTGTTGACATTGAAGGAGAACTAAGATTCTCTTTGTGATGCAATACAAAAACCCTTTCTTTAGACTTACAACATTCAAAATAGAGAATACCCTACAGGGACTCTTTGCTACAATTTCAACAGTCAGATTACAACAAAAAAAACTTATATACTCAAATTAGCAACCATAATTGTAACTATAGCTATCCTCTAGCCCGCTTGGGTCCTCACACCAAGTTTCAGGGTGTTTTGACAATTGAATCAAGGAGAAACTGTTAGATTTATGTTAGAACCCTAGTTAACCTAACTAGCCATGCAACCTCATGAAAAATCTGCGCAGTCTTTACAATTTAGAATTTCAACCATAGACAAATGGAAGATAATACAACTCTATACCCACATGTGCTCACATAAATAGTTTGAAACCATACAAATACAAGAAACATAACAAATTTCAAAGACAGAACGAAATGACAAAAAATAGACTTCCATTTTGGTGCCAATGATTTCAAATTTGAAAAATAGTTACATAATTTACATTGCAGAATCCTCCCTATTCTCCCCCCTCTCTCTCTACCCATTACTCATACAATTTATACCAAATTTGAACTTTCCCGTCGTGACCGTTGGAATGCATGACTGTTCAAATTCCACATTTGATAAATCGTTGTTGAACACAGGTGTCAAAATAGCAATGTTGATCTGCTAAATCAATGTTGGGTACCAGTGTCGGAATAGCAACTCCGATCATGACTTTTTGATCGCTCATCAGAATAACTCTTCAAGGTGGATTAACAATTTCATGTAATTCTGACATAATAACCTACCCCGATATCGCTCATTTTGGTACAACTTATGCCGAACAAGAAATTTGAAGTTCTATTGCTATAACCCATTGAAGTTGATTGATCAATATTTTGTAATCCTAATAGTGTAAATTATCTTGATGACAACCTTATCAGATTGACCATTCCGATGATAATTTTCACCACAATGATGCTTTATCCGATTAACTATCCCGATGCCAATATTGATACCTTATCGGAATAACTATTCAAAGTCGGTCGAATAGAATTTTGCAAATCTGATAGTGTAACCTATCCCGATAACCACAATGATACTATTGGTTTAACCTATCTCGATAACAGTAATGACAAATTTTTACCCAAATGACATCTTATCGATATAACTTATCCCGATGACATAAATGACAACTTTTTGAGAAACTTTACAAATTTGAAATTCACGACTCCAATTTTGACAAACAGACCCAAAAAAATGAAATAACATTACAAATGCTCTCAACAGACCTTATTGAATCAAAATAGAGTTAACCCTAACTCCTAAGACTCAAAACAACAAATTGATAAATTTACTAGACCTTAAGTCCTCCTGCACCAAACACCCGGGCTTGAATATTTTCCAAGTCCCCTGGAAATTGGATTGTCCTTGTCCATCTCTGACCCTCCGAGGTGTCATCCCTTCTTGAGTACCTTGAACTGGTTTCTTCATCGCAACTGTTTCATGCTTGCCATATTTTTCCTTTGACGCTTGCCAAACACTCTCAGCGCCTTGTCCAATCACTTGTCTGTTATGCCTCAAGTTATTTGTCACTGGAACCCCTGATCCACCATGTTTATCAAACCCAAAATGATTTGTTATTGCAAAACATGACTTCTTATCAGCTTCTTTTTCCACTATAGGACAAAGTAGAGTCTTAACTAGGATTTCATTATCCTCCTTCAACCCACCTTGTGGCTGCACATAGACTTGATCCTTGGCCTTTGTTTGGGCTATTTTAGATATAAACACCTTACCTCTATCATCCCTGACTAAAATAGTCTGCAAACCTTCTAATTTGGCATCTCCAAACATAGGATTAACTACAACTTTTCTTGACTCTTCTTGACTTACTTTCACCAACTCCTTGCCAACCAAGATGATTTTTGTTGCCTTGCCTCTTGCTTCTTCAGTCTCCTGCAATGGGGTCAATACAAAAGTTTTCCCATCCTTCTCAATGGTGTAGGTATTCCTTCTACCATCATAAAGTGTTTTCCTATCAAATTGTCATGGCCTTTCAATAAGTATATGGCAACAATCCATGGGTAGAATGTCACAAAGTACCCTACCTTTGTATTCTCCAATTTGAAACTCAACATAGGCTTGTTCATTTACCAAAAGTGACTAATTATCATTTACCCAAGATGCTTTGTATGGTGCTTCATGAGGAATTATTTCTAGTTTCAGTTTGTCTACCATCTCTCTAGACACCATATTGTCAGTGGAACCTGAATCTATTACTACCTTGTACACTTTACCTCTACATTTTCATGTGGTCCTGAACAAGCTCCTTCTTTGAGTCATCTCCTTCTCCTTAGATTCCTTCAAAAGTGTTCTTCTCAGCATCAATGCTTCACCTACTTCTAGAGCAGCAACATAATTTGGAGAACTGACACTTTCACCTTCATCTTCCTGCACAATTTGGACTCTCTTTTCACCCCTTCTTTCACCACTTGATGTAGACCCTTGTCTCTCAGGACACTTGAATGTTGGGTGTCCAAACTCTTGAAAATTATAGCACCTACCTGAAAATGTATTGGAATTCCTACCTCCACCAAATCTACCTCTTGTGCCTTTACCTCTAAAATCTGCACCTTTCTCTTGACTCTTGTTTGCATCTTCTTGGCTTTCATTTGATTGTCTTGAAGTAAAAAATGTTCCTCTACCCCTACTTGACTTATCTTGTCTTGTCTTCAAATTTTCTTCCACTGTAATTGCCAGTTGAAAAGAATCCTCTACCGTCCTTGGATTTGCCACAACTAGTTCATCTTGAATGTTAAGCCTAAGTCCACCAAGGTATCTAGCAACCTTTTCAACCTCATCTTCCATCCTACCTGATCTTATGCTCAATTTATAAAATTTATCAGTATAAGTTTTGACATCTAACTCTTTTTGTTTCAAACCTTGGATTTTCTTATATAATTGAACTTCATAGTCTTTAGCAATAAACTTACCTTTAAGTTTAGCAACCATTCTGTCCCAAGAAACTATTTTTGCCTTACCTCTCTTTCTCCTCTCAGCTTGTTCATAGTCCCACCATAATAATGCATCTCATTTCAGCTTTGTCTTTGCTATCTTCACCTACTGCTCATCAAGAATATCTTCACATTCAAAGCGATTGTCCATAGTTGCAATCCAATCTAGAAGCTCTTCATCCAAATTACCTCCATACATAGGCAATTTAACTTTCACCTTATGTTTATCACCTTGAACTGCTTTTAGAAGTCTAACTGCCATCTATTTCTCAGGGTCCATTTGCTCTTCTCCTTATGCTTCCTGGAACTCTTCTTCTTCCTCTTCACTCACATCTCCCAAATCAACATTCCTTCTCTGATTAGACTCTAAGGCTTCAAGCCTTGCCAACACAACATTGTAGGACTCCTGTAGCCTTGTATTCTTCTATCTCAACCCCTATAACTCTCCAGTAGTACCGATGTTCTTAGGAGGCATCTTGTCTGATATCACTTACTCACTCTTCTCTCAAACTTCTAGTATCTCCTTTTAAGGAATCTACTCCCTTGCTCTGATACCACTTGATTCAATACAAAAACCCTTTCTTCAAACTTACAACATTTAAAACACAAAATACCCCTACAGGGACTCTCTGCTATAATTTCAACAGTCAGATTACAACAAAACAAACTTATATACTCAAATTAGCAACCATAATTGTAACTCTAGATATCATCTATCCCTCTTGAGTCCTCACACCAAGTTTCAGTGTGTTCTGACAATCGAATCAGGGAGAAACTGTCAGATTTCTATTAGAACCCTAGTTAACCTAACTAGCCAGGCAACTTCATAAAAAATTTGCACAGTCTTTACGGTTCATAATTTCAACCATCGGCAAATGGAAGATAACACACAACTCTATACACACATATGCTCACATAGATAGTTTGAAACCATACACATACAAGAAACATAACAAATTTCAGAGACAATGTGAAATGACAGAAAATAGACTTCCAATTTGGTGCCAATGATTTGAAATTTGAAAAACAGTTACATATTTTACATTGCAGAATCCTCCCTATTCTCCCCCTCTCTCTCTACCTATTTCTCATACAATTTATACCAAATTTGAACTTTCCCATCATGATCGTTGGAATGCATGACTGTTCAAATTCCACATTTGATAAATTGTTGTCGAACACAGGTGTTGGAATAGCTATGTCGATCTGCTAAATCAATGTTGGGTATCGATGCCGGAATATAAACTCTGATCATGAATTTTTGATCACTAATTAGAATAACTCTTTAAGGCGGAGTAATAATTTTATGTAATTCCGACAAAACAACCTACCCCTATATCGCTCATTTCGATATAGCTTATGCTGAACAAGACATTTGAAGGTCTATCAGTATAACCCATCAAAGTTGGCTGACCAATATTTTGTAATCCCGATAGTGTAAGTTATCTTGATGACAACCTTATCCGATTAAATATTCTGATGATAACTTTCCACCACAACGATTCTTTATCGGGTTAACTATCCCGATGCCAATAATGATACCTTATCGGAATAACTATTCAAAGTCGATTGAATAGAATTTTGCAAATCTGATAGTGTAACCTATCCCGATAACCACAATGATACTATCACTTTAACCTATTTCGATAACAATAATGACAAATTTTTACCCCAATGAAATCTTATCGGTATAACTTATCTCGATGACAGAAATAACAACGTTTTGAGAAACTTTACAAATTTGAAATTCATGACTCCAATTTTGACAAACATACCCAAAAACATGAAATAACATTACAAATGGTCTCAACGGACCTTATTGAATCAAAATAGAGCTCCTAACTCCTAAGATGCAAAACACCAAATTGACAAATTGACTAGACATTAGGTGCTCCTGCACCACTTTGGTAGGCCTAGATGAAAGTGTGGGCAGGAATTTTTACAAAAATAAAAAGATTGGCAAACCTAAAAACTACACAATTATCAAGTCTACGCTCATGATTAGGGCGGTAAAAAGGAAATTAAGAAAAAGAAAATGATAAAACAATAGAACACAAACCTAATTTATTTGATTTGGTTGTCCTTCAGTTTGTTGTGTGCTCAATCCATGCTCCCAAGGGTGCTCCAAGATGCTCCATAATGATGATTTACGTAATAAACTAAGCTAAAAATGGATGCAATATGGATGGATGTGAGTATCTAAACTGACATTATGATGATATGAGAGTGCAAAAGTCGATGATTTGTGAAGGAAAATGAGGGGGTTAACTAAGATTTGATGGGATGAGGGAGATGTTTGAGGATATGCCACTTGTCCCAGTTGAGAACAAGTGGCAATGGGAGGATTGACAAGTGTCCTTGAAAAGGGCAAGTGCCACGACAAGGGATGAAAAGTGTAAACAAGTACACATGTCAATTTTGGGAAGTAGCCACCCAAAATTAGTCTTTTCCTAATACTTAAGAAATTAGGAATGTGTACACATGCAACAAGGGAGGTTGGAAGTATAAGGTTGGTTAGGAAACCCGAGTTAGTGGGATTGGATAGAGGATGGTTTAGATGGGGTTAAGGTTAGGAGACATGTGACTAAATTATATTATTTGAATTATTTAATTCAAATAAAAGGAGGAAAAAAATTACATAAACTAAATAGAATAATTAAATTATTTTGTTTAGTAGAAGGAAGGCAAGGGGCATTAACTAATTAAAACATTAATCAATTAATTAGACATGGCCTTATTAATTAAATTAATTTAGCCATAAGAGATGCTATATTTAATTAAATAATATTGATTATTTAATTAATACAAGAGGCTAAGGGAAATAAATTTGATTAAATTAATTAACCAAATTTAAGTGTACATTTTGCCCCTCTTTGCGGTGGCATTAGAACAACATCAATGCAAAGAAAATTATGAGACACTAATGACTGGAAGATGATAGGGGTGAAAAGATGCCCTAGATAGAAAATGATGACATGATAGGGGTGACGACAAGCAGAGGAAGATTTAGTGATACCCCTTCGAGAGGGTGCATGAGAAACGAAGGATCGGGCGACATCTCTAAAGAAACAACGCCCCAACAGACATGAAGAAATGCGACAGAAAACACAATTGATAGGTCAACATGACACTTCAAAAAAGAATTCAAAGGAAGAAATGGCAAGGGAAATGGTCTTGAATGGATGAGGATGGTGAAAACTAGGGCTTTAGGAGGCCCTATGTTAGCAAATTTGAAAATTTACTATTCACTTTGACTGGGAACGAGAGAGAAATAGGAGAGACATATTGAGCCCTTTGATTCATATAGAGAATTCTAGAGCTTTGAGACTAGTGGACGATATGGCGACGAGATAGGCTTTCGAGGCACCATGTTGATGTCGTGGCAAGAATTAGGCAACATAGACGATTGCATCCCTAGCTTTGCCTTTAATTTTATGCATTTATGAGCCTTAGAAGTAGGAAAAGCAACATTTTCGTGGGTTCATATCTCATGGGAATGTGTGTCGAAGCAACGAGAATGTGTTCTTATTGTTCATGCAAGGGAGTGTTGAATATGGGTAGGATAGGCTAGAAAAGGTTCGGGTTTGGGAACACATTCCCACAACAACAGGGGTGTGTAGGGTAGCAATGGGATCGCAATACCATAGTCAAAAGACTAGCGAGATCGTAATCATGTGGATAGGAAGGGGACCAAAAAGGCTAAGGGACTCTGATCTCATTCTTGCATCAACATGAATATAGGGATGGATGGAAGGAGTGCATTCCCACAGGTTCAAGACTCACGTGATCTCATTCTCGTGCTCATGGGATGAGGGAAATGGCGATAACACTATTAAAGAGGGAAAAGGGGCCAAGAAGGAAAAGAAAAGGTAAGCTAGAAAGGCTAACATGTTGATTTTCTTAGATGCAGTGGGGCCTAGACATCTTGGTGAGCCAGGAGAGGAAATCAACGGTGCTATGATTTGTTGATCAGTTCAGGGCCATGGAGTAGGCGAGGATTGATGCTATTGGCCTTGGACACCTAGCACAAATGCCTAACATCAAATCCCACATAGCGATGCTGATGATGTTGGCAGAGAGGTGCAGGAGTGTAATTGCCATATTCCACCTGCCTACAGGGGAGATTACCTTGATTAGCAAGGATGTGTATCAGATCCTTAGGTTGTCAATTAGGGAAGTGCGAGTCATCAATGAGAGGGCACTTCTAGATGATGTCATTCTAAGGTTGGTGGGAGCTAGCATAGAATTGCACCATGAATAGTTATCATTGGAGCAAGCATTAAGGCAAGCACCTCTGGATAGACAAATTTACTTCTTTGTATACGCACTAGTCAATGGCTTCACTTTGCCTAAAAAAGTTGAAAAATTGATGGTTTTGGGGATGATACAATTTGTGATTGATGTCGTCAACGCAGTCCAACCCATGGCCTATGGGACCCTAGTTTTGATAGATTTGTACAGGGAGTTACACAATATATGCTATGATCGTGATTGTAGGTTTGGGTACATGACATTGCTACAAGTTTGGGCATGGGAGCATGTAGTAGTTACGCAACCAACAAGGAGGTTAGATAGGCTAATAGATTTGCGCTTGTATATAGCTACTATGACAAGCTCCACTATGAGGAGACAAAGGAATTAGACCACTGGAGGCTCACTTTTGGTAGGTTAGATGCTGGCCAGATCACATTGGGCATGGCTGGTTAGCTCGAGGATCATCGACACATACCATATGTTATTACTCCCATGTATATTATCAGCAAATGGGAGTATATAGTAGAGAGATAGAGACCTGATAGGGTTCGATGATAGTTTAATTTTGTATGAGATGTACTTAAGGCAAAGAATCGATTTAGATGGGTCACCAGCGAGAGGGTTCCAAGGTTCAGACCCTCACTAGACATGACAAGCCTCACTAATGAGTGGACCCGACTAATGCCTACTACATGGGATCCATAGGTAGGAGTGGCAAATCTAATTGTCATAGATGCTTATACAACATGGTGGGCATAAATGAGACCCACATTAGCTGGCAAGGAAAGATTGACGCCATTAGGCATGCAGAGGAGGGAAGAATGAGCTAGGGAGACTAGATTAGATACATATTAGCCAGCCCGGGGAAGCATAGTAGTTACAGTAGCTATGGTGGTGAGGAGGGTGAGGGGGATCCCAGTGGCACCATCAATGCCCATCAAGAGAGAACATCGAAGGATAGGGCCTAAGAGAGCAAAGGGGAGAAGGGGCAAAGATGGAGCATATGCACCACCACAGGCCACAAGCGCACATGGACATGGGATAGGGAAATCCCACAAGGAGAGCAGGATAGAGAGAGGAGAGGGATTTGAAGCATCGACAGATCCTGCAGGCCGGATATAGTTACTTCAGGACACGTTGGCCAAGGTGAAGCAGTGGATAGAGGATCTCATTTCAAAGAGAGATTAGCTACAATAGGACAGGGATCAACTAGATCAGAGGAGGGCATAGCTGCAGATTGAGATGGATGGGATCCAACGGGAGAGGGATGCGAGCATCGTAGTGAAGGACACAGTGGAGCTTGCATGATATCAGACAAAGGAAGGGCCTCTCGATATCAACAAGAGAGGGGTGAGGCATGACAGACATCTAGAGGAGGAGGAAAAGGAGCCCTAGTTGCCATCATAGAGAGACAACTCGAGGATATTGGAGAGCTATCACACCATGAAGTGTGGTACAAAGCAAGTTATGAGGTCGTTTTCCCTCCTTCATAAAGAGAGATATATATATAGTTCCCCCCAGAGTTAGAGGAGCCAACTCTTCCCATATTGGGGGTTTCAGTAGGGACATAGGGAGAGTATTGGGAGATCTAACAAGAGGAATCAATTGCATCAAAGTGAACACTCTATAGGGTCAATCTCGGGGTTCACATAGCGATCATAGGGATAGGATCCTGCAGGACAGGGGATAAGACATGGGACAAACTAGGTCCCAGTTTAGCCTCACTAAGAATTATGTGGAGATGATGATTTATTTTTGATGTACCATACACAAGACATGATTCTTTGATGATATTGATTCTTTGCACACCACGCATTTTTTGAGTAAGAGTGATGCACTCCATTCATTTATTCCTTATGAGTCATCGATGTACCTTATTTTTTTATATCAAATGTACCATATGATTTTTACTATAGACATACTTGTACATATATTTTGATAGACATTTGATGACATGATACATATATGATGGAGATTGGTTCAACTCATTATGTGCATGGCAGTTTTTTATGGTTTTGTGATGCATGTATGGATGGATATGATATGATGTACTAATATGTGTGTGATGTAGGATGTTATGTATATGCATGATGAGTGTTGTATTTTATGATGCATTTATGATTACACCTATATGACATGCATTGACTAGTGTGTGATGGAAGATGTGATGTGTTGATGCATTGATTAATGTGGTTTATGATTATATGTATGATATGGATGCATAATGATCCTAGGAGGATGCACATGGACTAGTGATTAGATGGATGTATATGCATGATATTGATGATGCATTTATGTAGATGTGATTATGCAAGATGATATATATATATATATATATATATATATATATATATATATATATATATATACATATATGACCATGGCAGGGATGCAGATGGATCATGTACTAATCTATCTTATGATGCAGGATGAGATGCTGTGCATGATTAATGATGTATGAGGCATGGATTGCTAACCCATTTGTGATGTAGGATGTTGTGCATGTGATAGCTATGGGAATGAAAATGTAATGAATGTGGGACTATCATGACGATGAATGCAGAATACTCTAGGGATTACTAGGCAAAGGCACCATTATAGATAGAAGAAATAGATACATGTGCACATTCTCAATCATAATCGATAATAGAAAAGAAACAAGTGAATGAAATGGAATGAAAAATATAAATGAATAAATCATGGAGTGTGAGCACCCTTAAATGGGTTGCCAATGTAGCGAGCCCTTATTTTGATATAGAATTGTATTTGATGCACTAGGGTGCAAGGAACCAAGTTGATTTCATAACCAATGCATGGAATAACTCAACAAATAGACACAAAAGGTTACTCTAGCACCACACAAAGTTGCAGAGGACCTTGAGGGAAACAATGCTAAAAGAACCACAAGTAGAAGATGTTCCCCAATGTAACATGAGATAGTTGAGACCTCATGAGGGAACAATAAGGGACTAGTCAAGAAAAGACACACAAGCAAAACCAAAAAGAAAAACAAGACCATGCCCCTAGTTTCATCACTCATAGCATACCATGATATGAAGGATCATGGTGACAATGAGGAAATAAAACAACAAATATCTAAAAAGATAAACAAAGATCACAAAGAAATCAAATCCAACGTGAGTGCCTCAAATATATTTTGCCAAAGGATAAATGATAGACTAGACTCGATGATTTCTGATTGAGGAAGGAGACATCCTACACAGACTGATGATTGGACAAAGGTTCAATGATACTAGATGACAAAAGGTATATGATACAATCACAATAACAAAGATACTCTATGATGATTGATGAAGAACCAACAAAGGGGACATGATCTTGACAACACGACTGATGCCTATATACAACTCACAACTATGTATAACCGACTCAACAAACATGACACATACCAAATAATGCACAGGACTAGACCAAATTATGTACAAGAATACCAACACCTAAATGTGCTATATACAAGTGGCAACTGGACATAGATATCATCAATAAAAGATCAAGGTATGATAAGTGTAAGGTGGGAAAAAAATGAAAGCGAGTAGCGAAAGATACAGTGCGAAGGAGAGAAACATAAAGACCTGAGAGATAATGGAACCACTCTTTACATATGGCACCTATTTCCAGGTTTTCATTACACATACTTTCCCACAACGCCACATGAAGAGGTTTTCTTTAGAGGACAAAATTGTTTCTCTTTATAGGTTTTGGAATTTTTTAATTTTTAAATATTTTTGTATTTTTTTCTTTTGAAAAGTGGGACATCTCACCACAGACTATTCATATAAAAAATTTGGGTGCATTATATTAAGGGGATCATGGAGAGGTTCCCCTTCTAGAGTGGATAATTGGTAGGCCCTCAAACCATACTTAGTAGTAAATACATAAGGAACAATCCAGTTTGGCTCAAACTTTCCTTTTGTTTCTTTGTCTTGTTGATGAAGGAACACAAATGGACCACTAAGAGGGGGGGTGAATCAATGTTAATTAAAATATTACTTTTTAATCAATCAAACATAACTAATTGAAATGTAGAGAGATTAAAAGACACACACAAAGAAATAATACACATATAACACCAGGTATACAAGGAAAACCTAGGGCAGGGATAAACCTCAATGAGGAATGCTACTAGAGCTTACTGATCTAATCCATCCACACAATATAAACACTTCAGTTACAAATTTTATGGGCACCAACCCAAAGGAGCATCAAACCCTGATCTGAGAACCCACACAAATGATTTACAATGGATTTCAATTATAATGGCATACCTTGTTACAAATAATGTTTTGTAACTCTAATATGTATTTTCCACCTATGTCTCTGCTGCTCTCTCTGTTTGCAACTCTTTCCTCTTTTTCTCTGCTCTCTTATTCACTCTCTTCTCCTTGCTACTTCACTCTGTGTGCTCTCCTCTTTTGTTATGCACACACACTTATTGTTCTGCACCTCTTAGATATGTGTCCAAACCTTTGTACAAACTCTTCTTTTTCTCTCTATTCTTCTCTCTACATCACACACATTAAAAATGGATTGCCAAATCATCTTTTGATAGTCTCTTACTTTGGCACCAACAACTTCCCATCATGCATCAATTAATTTCACTTCTCGAGATACACAAGGATTTGATCTTCTACACTATCCTTATGATGGGGTCATTTTAATCCTCATAATTTAATTTATCAATCTAGCGCAGTGTTCATGGCTATATGCAATAGAGAATTGAGAAAACTTATTTGACAGTCTATTCTAAATTGTAGGAATGGAAAGTTAATCTAAGGCACACTTGCAGGAATTGAAAAGACTAAACTTGCATGGAAGTAAATAGCTAATCTATCTCACATGTTTTGGAAAGGAAAGAGGTTAATATAATTCACACTTGCTGGAAATGAAATGCTTGCTTGAATTCGAATTTAATCTAGAAATCTGAAAATACATTGCTATAAATGAAACTACAAACTATCATATTTCCTCAGGCTAAAACAAGCCTTTCTAATCCCCCCCTTTGCTTCATTGATTACAATATATTTATAGAATTCTCATTCCATATCTACCCAACCAATCTACTAAGAATGTATATCGAAGATCCGCTTTTGAAGGAGGCATTTACAAAACATTGACAAAATTGAACTTGTTGTCCTCCATCCCGCTATCTTTGTCTTAGTCATCTTCAGTAAATTACTGCTCTTGCCCTGTTATGAATCGTGAAAAATTATTAAAAAGGTTTTTATCCCTTCAAGTCTAGTTTTCATATCATTTTGAATTTTTGAATTTAGTTGAGAAATGAGGGAGATATGGCCATTTTACTGAGATTGCATTTTTCATAATGTTTGGGCGCCTAATTTTTAGGAAGTCTCAAGTTCTCAATGTGAATGAAGGAATTATTCTTCAGTATAGCTGACTGAATCATTGTTAATCATCATGAAGAATATTTTACAATAATTCAATTACATTGGAGTTCTTTGGTAACTTAAGTTATCTTTTTTGGAGAAAGATGACGCGATGTAGTGTGGAACTGCAACTTGTATGAAACATATACTTTGCCCATTGATTTAGGAATGGCGGGTGCTCCATGATTTTGCATGATTGTTGGAGTGTGTTGGTAATCTTCAAGAATCTTCTCTATCTTCTCTTAATATCTTCAAAGCCTTGTCAGGAGTTGTTTGGAGTTAATGTCTGGAGCTCTTTGCTGCAAGTGTTTTTGAAGCATCATCTTGTCATGAGTTATTTAATAACTCATTCAACTACATTGTAACATCTTGCACACTCATAGAGACATATTAGAAACATTTTGGATCATATTTATTTAACTAAAATAAACCAAATATCTACTTTATATTCTACCTTAATCAAGCTAAAGAACTTTCAATCATTACTCAAATCCACTTTTACAACAATTCACTAAGAAGAAATAGTTGATTTTAATAGGTTAAATATGAGAGAAGTTATGGTCTCATCACCTTGCAAACTGTTGGTCTTCTCCTTTATCTCAAAAAATCTCTTTCCATCTATCTGAACTAACTCTACTCAAGTTGAAAAATGATTTTATCTTCCATCTACCTTGCAGACTATTTGCCACCAACATTAAATCACCCTTTCTATCCTCAGATTCAAATCTCTGCATTCAGATTACTATCTTTAGTAACTTCACCTACACACTTTCTTTGATAACCTACCAATTGAAGACTTTAAATCTCCTCAAGCCTTTAACCTGTCTGATCTTCCACTTGTTCTACCATTTAGAAACTATCAACATTAATTTCATTCTTTTCTTCTTCGGATGTTATTCTCTGCTTTTAGATTACTATCTATAGTAGTTTCGCATGTACATTATCTTTGATTACCCACTGATTGAAGATATCAAATCTTATTAAGCTACATGATTGATTGTCTGCCCTGTAGTTTTCCATATTAAATGCATCATTTTTCCTTCTTCATATTTACATCTTTAGTGGCCATATTTGATCTAGTTCCCAACTTCCAATTTTATATTCACCTGCAACATCTCTCTATTGGAATTAATTCACTTTTCATTAGTTGGTCAAGCAAGCAAAAAGAATTCTCATTGATAAATTACATTAGCATCATACTAGCCGTGTTTGCAAGTCAACTTGGTCAACCGTCCAACCAGTTCATCGTGAGCACTCTGACACTCCTCCTTGGACACGTGGCATCTGGTCGCAACATCGTGACCTGAAAATTGCTTATGTCACCAAACCCTGCGAGGTTGCCCTTTTCTTCATTCCTTGGACACGTGGTAGCTTGTCGCTTCATTGCAAGCTAACATTTGCCTACATCATCAAACCTTGCAAAACTGAGATTACCTTCATTCCTTTTGGCTGCTCGGGTCCAACATGACACGTGGCAGTTGGTCAAAACATCATGACCTTCGCAGGTCACATTGGCGATTAACTCTAACTGCTACGATCATGCACTTGAGATCTTCTATGACTATTTATGATTTGATTGCATCATCGTGGTCATTCCTGGCAGTCTATCTTGACTATTGTCATCTTGCGCCTAATGATCCATGTCAACACTTTACCAACACTGGGTCATCCACGTCATTGGACAGATCACCTTGTCTACTCATTCACCTCGATGCATGCTCCAGATTAGGTAGCATAAGCATGTGAGTTATTGCTCACTTAACCTATATTTGTCGATCAATATAAAGAATTGATACTACCACCATATAGCCAATGTGGGATAAAAGGTTAAAGCCAATTTGTTTTGTTGAGTATCTTCCTCCAAATCAACAATACATATTACCTCATGATTGAGTAGTCAGCTAGAGTTTCTCACTCATCCTAACTTTGCACCATTGCTTACACACATGCCACATGGACCTATCAACCCTTTTGCCTTTTTGTTTTGAGCATATTCGTCCATATCAACAGTCCAGATTACCGCGTAATTGCGCAGTTAACAAGAGTTGCTCACTCATCCTAACTCTGCAACCTCGTTCACACACATGGCACATGGACCCTATTGGAATCTGAATCCACTTGCATGGACCAATGAAATCCTTGCACATTTGAAGCTCCGTGACAAGTCAAATATGTGGGCTCGGATCATCTACCTCGTAAGTTGTTTTATTGAGTGGTTTTATCTTTTCAAATCAATGACACAAGTCACCACACAATTGCATGATTAGTCAAAGTTTCTCATTGAGCTTAATTTTGCAGCTCTACCTTAAAAAAATTTGCGTGGGCCCTACCAAGAATGATGGGGCACACTTGGACCCTTTGAATATTCTGTAACACTTCAATGTTCAAACCTAGTTGTTTGGACTTGTCTTCAACATGACCACCATCTATGTTCTACCAACTTGATTGCCTTCATCCTCTTTTCTGTGATTCTTCTCTATTTGATTGTAAACTCCAAGCAATATCTACCACCAATCTGGTAAATGTCTTCTATTCTTAATACAACCTGCAATCTTTGTCCAATCTGCTCACACCCTTCTCTTATATCAATGCCTTTTCTTCTCTATGACAGTCAGATATGCACCAAGTTGACATCAATGACAATCCAATGCCGACAATTGATGTCTAGGATTCTCCCGTAGGATAAAATCACCCACCTCAAACTTGCAATGGCGAACTTTCTTCTGATACTGCTTCTTGAGTCAGGTCTGATAAACATAAAGTTGATCATAAGCTCGTTGACACTTTTCATCACGGAGATCCAATTGAGAGCGCCTTGCCACTCAATAGACATCATGAGAAACAAAATATTTTAGTGATATGTGTAGGGATGGCAATTTGACCTTGATTGGTAAGACAACTTCTACACCATAGACAAGGGAATATGGGGTGGCTCCTATTGGGGTTCTAATGCTAGTGCAATAGGCCCAAAGGGTGAGGTTGAGGTGGAGATGCCAGTCACAACCATTTTCATTGACATTTTTTTTTAGGATACATAATAAGGCCTTATTGGTGTTGGATATGGAAAGTAGAACAAAGATCATGTGTGTATTGGATTTTAAGAAGGGTTCCATTGTGAGTGATAATAGTAGAGGGAACATAGTAGCGACAGCTAATGTGATAAATGATAAACTTTGAAATCTATACCCCAGTGGTGAAAGTGAGAGGGATAACTTCAACCCACTTGGTGAAGTATTCAGTAGCTGCAATGATAAACTTATGGTCATTGAATGAAGGGGGATTAATCTTACCAACGAGGTTGAGACCCCACGCAAAAAAGGGCCATGGCACTGCAATAGGCTGAAAATCCTTTGTTGGGGTGTGAATCAAATCTCCATGTCATTGACAGGGCACACACTTTTTGACGAATTTACAACAATCATGTTCCATAGTGGGCCAATAGTACCCCACTCAACAATTATTTGGCCAAGACATATCCACTCATATGATCACCACAAGATCTGGCATGCCCTTCCTTTATCACAAGATTAGCTTCATTGGCATCTAAACATATAGTGAGTATGTCATGATAGCCTCGACGATATAGATTTTCCTATAATTATGAAATGGGAGGGGCGTATAAGGTTTTGGCATTCATGTCGAGCTAGATTTGGGTAGAGGGTACCACCATAAGGTATGCATAGATGTCTTGGTACCAAGGTAATTGGGGAGCCTTGATATTACACACCATATCCAAGTGAGATGTCTCGAATGCAGGCTGAAGAATTTCATCGACTAAGAACTCATAGTTGGAGGTGTTGGACTCCATATCAAGAAGTGATGCTATAGTGTGTTGGCATTATAACAGACAATAAGAGATTGTTGGCATTTCAATAAGGATATTAAGAAGGTTGTTGATGACTATGGAGACAACTGATTAAGGATGTTTACTATCTTAATATTATTATTTTGTCATTGATGTCAAGAAATTGATTTTCTAATTCAGTATGATGTTGCCATATCTTAAGAAGTATGATTTGATGAGTATAAAGATGTCAGTAAAAGACACAGAAAGAATGTGATGAGTAAGGGGAGAAATAAGTTATTCAATGGGCAACTATTACCAAGTTAGACAATGATGAGATCATGATGTTTAGATTGTTTTGATATCCACATATGTTGTTGATTGTAAGGTTAATACTATACTATGTTACCAAGCAAAGAACCTAGTCGGTAAACCCTAAGGAACCTAGTCGGTAAACCCTAAGGTTATCGCTATTGGTTAATGAAGGCGGAATGTCTACCGAGTGAAGTTTAGTATTTATCGAGTTGTAACCAAGCTATAACAGAATGCATTAAATGATTAAAAGTGTTATTTAATGAAGGAAGCTGATGAGCTGGAATTGATTAAATGATTGGTATACCATGCATGAAGTTTGTTAAGGATCTATGGCAATGGAAGATCGGCTGAAAGATCTACAGCTCATATTGAACTATAATACCTTAGCACAAGTTCCAAGAAATGTATGCAAGTTCCAAGATGAAGTAAAACATTTTCAAATCGAAGGATACATTGAACCTGGTCAAGTTTGAAGATCTGATGGCTATGATTGATCATGGGATATGTGATCAAGGAGATACAACGGTTAGCAAATTGTTTATAAATAAGGAACTGTTGATAAACAATACATGTAGGCAAGTGTAGGCACAGGGATGCTACACAGTGATTACCGAGCACAAAAGCTTGAAGACCTGTTTGATTAACAGAGTATAGAGCCCAACAGAGGGACAAGATAAGTCCCATGACTAGATTGTATTGAGCAAATAAGAATCTGCTTTAGCATTTTTGATGTGAAGTTGCAGATATATTTTATTACTGTTATTTTGTAAAGTGACAAAAAATCTCTTAACCGAGTGGACTTAACAATCTTATTTGTAAAACCCTCTAGTAAGGTGACATTCTAAATGAGTGTTTGAAATCCTTTGACAAGGTCACTTCTAACAAAGTGAAGATCCTAACAAATCTGAGGGAAATCCCTTAACCGGGTCACATCTAGCAATGTGTTTGTAATCTTTAATAGGATTTTCTTTTAACCGAGCATACTCTAGAAGAGTATATTTCTTAGTGGGTCCGAAATCCGACAGTGGTTTTTTCCTATTTGGGTTTCCACATTAAATCTAGTGTTATGAGTGTTATGATGTTTATATGCTTATGAGTTTGCATGTTTAGCACTTTTGGTTATATTGCTGAAGTTTATGTTACCAAAGTTGAATCTGTTGATTTTATGGAAGATTAAGTTTATATGATTCACCCCCCCTCTCATCTTGTTAGCTTGGCATCTGTACTTAACAATTAGTATCAAAACTATCAATTGGTATCAGAGCCTTGGACTCCAGAAGAAAAAGTTTAACGGTACTTGAGGAAAATATCCAAAGATGTATAAGAGGGATGCACCGAAGCTGAACAAGTCAAGCTTCTCTACATGGCAGAAAAGGATGAAGCTGCACCTATCAGGAGTTGGAGAATATGTTGTATATTATCTAGAGAATGATTTCATTACACCTAGCACCTATCCATTGACAATGGAAAAGATAGAGGCAAAGCAAGAACATATTCAAGCAATGATTGAAATAACATCTGCATTGACTGACTTAGAGTTTAATGATCTAGAAGGCTGCAATGATGCCAAGGCAATGTGGGACAAGATCATATCTGTGTATAGCGGTGATGAACATGTTCAAATAGAAAAAGGGGATAGTCTAAGAGGACAACTTGAATCTATGAGAATGAATGAAGGTGAGAACATAAACCAATATAGTATAAGGTTAAAGGAGATTGTCAATCAAATCAAAGAAGCAGGAGGAACCATTGAAGAAAAGGATGTCACAAGTAAGTTATTGAGAACCCGTCTACCTGCTTATGCAATCCGAGTCTCTGCAATCAATGAATTGAGGTCTGTACCCAATATGCCAGTTTCTTTGGATGATACAATTGGTAAGCTACATGCATTTGAATTAAGTAATTTTGATAACAGTGGGTCTTCGATAAATAAAGTTGAATCTGCATTCAGTTCTTTTCATATTAGTGAATCTAATGATTACAATGATAGAATGAGTAAGTGTTCTGAAGGGAATCACAGTGGTGCAAGTGAAAGATTTCATAAGAACATGGAAGAAGTACACAAACTGTATGAGGAAATCATAAAGCAAGAAGAGTTTGAAGCACTATTAGCCAGAAGGTTATTGAGAGGCAAAGGTAAGTATAAAGGCAAACTACCTTTAAAATGTTTCAATTGTGATAAAATAGGACATATGGCTTCTAACTGTCCTGACAAAGACTCTACTGAAAACAGAGATTACCGAGATGACAGACAGAAAAATAATCATTACAGAGGATACCAAGACTTCAGAAGAAGAGATAGAAAGTCATGCCTAATAGCCGATGAGGAATCAAATGATGATAAATCAGATGAAACTGATACAGAGGAAGTAGTTTATATGGCTATCAAAGATGGATCAGATGAAGAAAGGTATGAAGAAAAAGCCCTAATATCTCACCTAAATACTAATGATTCTTGGATCATAGATAGTGGATGCTCACATCACATGACAGGTGATAAACTCAAGTTTGCTAAATTAGAAGATTATGATGGAGGTTATGTAAGATTTGGTAATGATGCACCATGTCCGGTAAAAGGTAAAGGATCCATAACACTTCTTGACAATGCTAAATGTAATGATGTTTATTGGGTTGAAGGTTTGAAATATAATTTGTTGAGTGTAGCACAACTAAACAACACAGGTTACCAAACAGAATTTCAGAAAGGAATTGTCAAAGTTCATGACAAGCATGGAAAGTTGGCTGCTACTGGGACTCAAACAAAAGGTAACACATTTCACGTTGACTCAACTCAGAATAATTGTCTTTATGCAAAGATAGATGATATCTGGTTATGGCATAAAAGGTTTTGTCATATAAATTTTGATAATCTGATCAAAATAAGTAAGAAGCACCGAGTAAGAGGTCTACCGAGTTTGGAAAAACCTGAGAATGCTATGTGCCGAGGATGTCAGATGGGTAAGATGACAAGATCAAGCTTTACAAGTAAGTCCTACACTTCTAAGGGAATTTTAGATCTTGTGCACACTGATCTTTGTGGTCCTATGAAAGTTCAGAGTTATTATGGTGATAAATATTTCATATTATTTGTGGATGATTATTCAAGGATGATGTCAGTTACGTTTTTAAAAGAAATATCAGAAGCTTTTCAAATGTTTAAATGGTACAAGGCAAGAGTTGAAAATGAAACAGGAAGACAACTGAAATGTCTTAGATCACATAGAAGAGGAGAGTTTACCTTTGATGAGTTCAACTTATTCTGCAATGATCATGGTATAAAAAGACAAGTCTCTGCACCGAGAACTCCACAGCAAAATGGGATAGCTGAGAGAAGAAACAGATCTATTGTGGATTGTGCCAGAACCCTGATGATTGAAAAGAAAATGCCACAAATATTTTGGAGAGAAGCAATAAGCACAGCAGTTTACACCCTGAATCGAGTACAACTGAAGAAAGGAACTTTGAAGACACCATATGAAACCTGGTATGACAAGAAACCTAATGTAAGTTACTTCAAAATCTTTGGAAGTAGATGCTATGTACACAAAGGTGATAGAAATGGAAAGTTTGATCAGAAAAGTGAAGAAGGAACATTTCTTGGTTTTTCTTCTAGAAGTAAAGCATTTAAATGTCTGATCAAATCATCTAACAAAATAGTAGAAAGTGCAAATGTGAAAATTGATGAATTTGCGGAAAGAAATGATGAAGGAAATTCTAAGGAACCAGAAGATTATGAAGAATTTATCTATGTTCAACTGACAAGTCCTACCAAGAGAGTTACTGAAGAAAATAAAGCTATTCAGTTACCGAGTGATGAAGAAGATCATACAGAGCCTACCAAGCCTGTATTAGCCAAGTATGTCAAAAGGAATCATGCATCAAGTCAAATTATAGGAGATAAAGATGATCTAGTGATGACAAGGAACAAATTGAGACAAAACACATGTCTGATATCTGAATTTGAACCGAAAATAGTGAAAGAGGCATTTAACAGTGAAGATTGGATAAATGCTATGACAGAAGAGATTGATCAAATCAAGAAGAATGACACATGGACACTAGTCCCAAGACCGAAGGACAAAAATGTAATTGGTACAAAGTGGATTTTCAGAAACAAGCTAAATGAAAAAGGTGAGGTCATTCGAAATAAAGCAAGACTAGTTTGCAAAGGTTATGCTCAAGAAAAGGGAATTGATTATGGTGAGACTTTTGCACCTGTGGCAAGACTTGAAGGAGTAAGAACATTGTTGGCATATGCTACTTACAAAAATTTCAAGGTATCTCAAATGGATGTCAAATCTGCATTTCTGAATGGTATATTAGAAGAAGAAGTTTTTATTGAACAACCTGAAGGATTTGTTGAAGGAGAGAATAAAGATCAGGTATGTAAATTGAACAAAGCTTTATATGGTCTGAAACAAGCACCTAGAGCATGGTATGAAATATTGCACTCTTATTTAATCAAGATTGGTTTTATAAGGACAAGTGAAAACAACAATATGTACATGAAGAATGATGAAAATGGAATACTGATCTCAGCCATATTTGTTGATGACATTATATTTTGTGGGAATGATTCTCTATGCAAAAACTTTGGAAATGAAATGAGCAAAGAATTTGAGATGTCATTAAACAGTGAGATGAAGGTTTACAAATACTACAAATGAAAGATGAGATTTTCATTACTCAATCCAAGTACATAAAGGAAATCTTGAAGAAATTTGAAATGGAGGACTCAAAACCAGTAAGTACTCCTATGACTACCAATTGTAAATTATCAAATAATGATGAATCTGCATCTATTGATGAGACACTTTACCGATCCATGATTGGAAAGCTACAATATGTTGTTCACAACAAGCCAGATATAGCACATGCAATAGCTATAGTTGCAAGATTTTCTACAGATCCCAAGGAAACACACATGATAGCCATCAAGAGAATTTTCAGATACTTGAAAGGTACTGAGGATTATGGCTTAGTATATCAAAAAGGAAATGAATTTGATTTAAAAGTTTATATTGATGTTGATTGGGTAGGCAACATTGATGACAGAAAAAAGCACAAGTGGAGGAGCTTTCTTTTTAGGAGAAAGACTAGTGAGTTGGTTTAGCAAGAAACAAGGATGTGTTTCACAATCAACAACAAAAGCTGAATATGTTGCTGCAGCATTGAATTGTACCAATATAGCATGGATCAAACAACTGTTGGAAGGTATAAATGAGAAAGTTACTGAGCTAGTAACTATATTCTGTCACAAGACTAGTTCCATTAACATTTCAAAGAATCTTGTTATGCACTCTAAGACAAAGCACATTTCTATCAAATATTATTATCTTAGAGAAGAAGCTCAAGAGAAGAAAGTGGTGTCAGAGTATGTTAGCACAAAGGAACAAATAGCAGATATCTTCACAAAGCCATTGCCAAGGAACACTTTTGAGTATCTCAGAAGCAAGTTCAGGGTCCTACCCCTATCTTCTACTCATTGATCGAGTTTGGTGAAAGCATCAATTCGATGAATCTACAGAATATTATGTGTGGATTGATGCTTATTTACACACTTTAGGAGATTCTCTAAAGGTGTGCAGAAAACAAATACAGGGAACAGGAATTGAAGACATAGTGCTCTGACCGAGACTGAGTTGACACATAACAGCAAGGAATTCACTTCTTAGTGGAAGAAATCATGTTTTAGCTCTTTTACTTTTTGGCATTGTTGTCAAAGGGGGAGAAGACTAATGTATGGGGGAGAAGTCTGATGACAAAGGGAGAGCATTTCAGAATCTCACAACAATCTGAATCAATTAGGTCAAATCAATTGGTTTTGCCATCAATGCCAAAGGGGGAGATTGTTGGCATTATAACAGACAATAAGAGATTGTCGGCATTTCAATAAGGATATTAAGAAGGTTGTTGATGACTATGGATACAACTGATTAAGGATGTTTACTATCTTAATATTATTATTTTGTCATTGATGTCAAGAAATTGATTTTCTAATTCAGTATGATGTTGCCATATCTTAAGAAGTATGATATGATGAGTATAAAGATGTCAATAAAAGACACAGAAAGAATGTGATGAATAAGGGGAGAAATAAGTTATTCAATGGGCAACTATTACTGAGTTAGACAATGATGAGATCATGATGTTTAGATTGTTTTGATATCCTACATATGGTGTTGATTGTAAGGTTAATACTATACTATGTTACCAAGCAAAGAACCTACTCGGTAAACCCTAAGGAACCTAGTCGGTAAACCCTAAGGTTATCGCTGTCGGTTAATGAAGGCAAAATGTCTACCAAGTGAAGTTGAGTATTTATCGAGTTGCAACTGAGCTGTAACAGAATGCATTAAATGATTAAAAGTGTTATTTAATGAAGGAAGCTGATGAGCTAGAATTGATTAAATGATTGGTATGTTGTGCATGAAGTTTGTTAAGGATCTATGGCAATGCAAGATCGGCAGAAAGATCTACAACTCAGATTGAATCGCAATACCTTAGCACAAGTTCCAAGAAATGTATGCAAGTTCCAAGACGAAGCAAAACATTTTTAGATTGAAGGATACATTGAACCTGGTCAAGTTTGAAGATCTGATGGTTATGATTGATCATGGGATATGTGATCAAGGAGATTCAACGATTAGCAAATTGTTTATAAATAAGGAACTGTTGATAAACAATGCATGCGAGCAAGTGTAAGCATAGGGATGCTACACAATGATTACCAAGCATAGAAGCTTGAAGACCTGTTTGATTAACAGAATATAGAGCCCAACAGAAGGACAAGATAAGTCCCATGACTAGATTGTATTGAGCAAATAAAAATCTGCTTTAGCATTTTTGATGTGAAGTTGCAGATATATTTTATTACTATTATTTTGTAAAGTGACAGAAAATCTCTTAACCGAGTGGACTTAACAGTCTTATTTGTAAAACCCTCTAGCAATGTGACATTCTAAATGAGTGTTTGAAATCCTTTGACAAGGTCACTTCTAACAAAGTGAAGATCCTAAAAGATCTGAGGGAAATCCCTTAATCGGGTCACATCTAGCAATGTGTTTGTAATCTTTAACAGGATTTGCTTTTAACCTAGCATACTCTAGAAGAGTATATTTCTTAGTGGGTCCGAAATCCCAGAGTGGTTTTTCCCTTTTTGGGTTTCCATGTTAAATCTGGTGTTATGAGTTTTATGATGTTTATATGCTTATGAGTTTGCATGTTTAGCAGTTTTGGTTATATTGTTGAAGTTTATGTTACCGAGGTTGAATCTGTTGATTTTATGGAAGATTAAGTTTATATGATTCACCCCCCCCCTCCCTCTCATCTTGTTAGCTTGGCATCTATACTTAACAATTAGTATCAGAACTACCATAGTGGCCATAGTATCCATAGCTTTATTTTGTACCCTTGGAATCTGGTCAAACACAATAGATTGGAAATTCATCTTGAGATCATCGGCCATCCATTTATAAGGCAACAATTTATCATCTTTGGTTTGATAGTCGTCATTGACCTACCTGATAACTAGTGGAGAATCCCCATAAACTTGCAAATCCTTGATCTTCCACTAAATAGTTGTTTTGAGACCTGTTAGCAAACCTTCATACTAAATGATATTATTTGTGCACAGAAAGGTTAACTTGGAAGACTTTGGAATGAGGTCTCCTGGTGTAACAAAAATAAAGCCTACCCCCATGTTAGCAAGAGACATTGCATGGGTAGTCAAATGTTGTCATTGATGGTTGTTAGAATTCATGACTGTTGAATTCCCACAAGCCCAGATAATTATCTACAAGAATACTTTTTACATACAAAGGATAAATTGCACAACAAACGAGAATATTGAAGACAGTAACAAGAACTGAATGCTTAATTGAATATTGCTTGTATTGCTTATTGCTTGATTTACAATGAAGGATATGTCATCCTTATAAAGAAATCTAATTCTAAAGATAGAAACACTAAAAAAAATTTAATTAATAATGCTTTAATTATTAATATACCTAAGGGATGCATGCATATTAAATGATTTTAAATGCCTAAAAAATCTTTCCAAATTTAGCTTAAGTGAAAAAAGAAAAGGTGACAATTAATTAATCAATATGATTAAATTAATTAAGTAAATAAAACATTTTTCTCTAACACGCCCCTTAAGATGAATTTACGGAGTAGCCAAAAAGCTAAGTGCATGAAAGTAGCTACATGCAAAAATGCAAATTTGGGTCTCAGCAACAAGACCTAATGAGGTACCCAATCACAACATGCAAATCTCTGTAAAGTGGAGAAAAGGAGAAAACCCAATGAGAACAAAACTCCTCTAAAAAAAGAGATGAAAGAAGACTATGAAGCCCTCCAAAAATGTAGAATCTCCTGTAAATGTTCCTCCATAGGAAGAATAAGAACTAATGCTACACCAAAAACATCAAAGTGTGACAAAACCAAGTACCAATGTCGATGACGATGAATCACTCACTGCAGATGATAAAAGATGAGGCACGTAGACCAAGTATGAGAATCATCGGTTACACAAACATACTGCCATGCTCAATAGAGGAGACAGGTCAAAGGTCTGATATCGAATTCCTAATCTACAATACAAAAGGATTGCATCACATGTGTCATCAAAAAGACAAAGGACAAAAAGGTGTGGCACTTTATGATAGTGCGTGTACAACATAGCTCAAAGAAGAAGATCCAACATGAAATGCAAGTGTGCAAAACTGCAAAACATGTAGATGAGGCTGCCACCAAATGATACCATGCTAGAATTCATGAAATGTGAATCCCACAAGCCCAATTATCTTCTGCAAAAATACATGTCACACAATAAGAGAAAATTGAACACCAAAGATGATATGCCCTTTGGTTGGAATGTAGCCAAGGGTGAAATTAAGGAAGCCAAAACTTACCCCCCCCTCCCCCCCCCAAGGTTGTCGGTTGGAGAACACTGCATACAGGTTAGGTGAAAATAAAACATATTCCCAATTTTCCTTATTAGGGCAAAATTAGTTTTTTATTAAAAAAAAACATAAAAAAAATGCACCCCAAAAAAACTTTTTGAAAAAAAAGAAAAATACAATTTGTTTTTTATTTTAAAAATGCATGCAAAAAAATTTGATTAAAAAAAACCCAAAGCACATGCCAAAAAAACTTTTTGAAATTTTTTTTTTAAAATTGTTTTTATTTAAAAGTGCATGCAAAAAAAAATTGATTAAAAAAACCAAAAATCACATGCAAAAAAACTTTTTGAAAAAAGAAAAAAACAAGTTTTTTTTTTTTTAATTTAAAAAAGCATGCAAAAAAAATTGATAAAAAAACCAAAAAATCACATGAAAACATTTTATTTTAAAAAAAGGCATGAAAAGTTTTTATAAAAAAATTAATAAAAAAGAAAAGATTTTAAAAAAAAAAAATTTTAATTAAAAAAATGCAAACATTTTATTTAAAAAAATAAAAGGCATGAAATTTTTTTATTAAAAATCTAATTAAAAAGAAAGCATTTAAAAAAAAAAAAACTAGGGGGAAAGACCCTTTGGTGAAATGGTGGGTAGTGCCTACAACCTAGGTTCAAACCCCATGGATTAGTCTCTACCGTGTTAACAATGGAGCATGCTTTACCTTGGGGAGAACCTTGGAGAAATAGTGGGGCTTCTAGCACTTGGTTCAAACCACAAAGTTTTTTATTCATGAAATGGGATGAGATTTTAGTTTCGAAGTTGAAAGAGATGGCGTTGTACGTGTGGGGGCTCATGGGCTGCCGAGTTAGAGTTTTGATGCCTATCTCGTGGGCGGAAGTGTTGCAGGTGCGTCGGGGGAGTGAAGTGGAAGACGGTGCAGTGCAAGGAACGACTAAGGGTGTGGAGGGTGGAGTGGTGGTCAATGGGTGGGGTTTTGGCTGCACGTGGTTGGGGTTCTAGTTTGCAGCACGGCGAGGGTTTCCAATGGGGCAGGGGAATTCAGAAGGCTCCTCCTCTCGGTGGTGCTTGGGAGGGGTGGGGTCTTGGGTGTCGTGCCTTCTCGGGTGGCCCTTTGGGGTGTGGGTCCCTTATATTCTACTATAATTTTTTGAGCTCCGGTGTTGAGTAATGGTGGTGAGGCCTCGAAGGTACCTCTCGCCATGGATTTTCATGCTGCGGTGGGCTCAAAACCCACAATCCAGAGTATGAAGACTTTTAACAATAACTTTTTCTCCTCAGAATCGGGGTGTGGGAGTGTTGGTAGCTCTCATATTATGAAGATTAATGGTTGCCTGGAGAGATGCAGTGAGAGGCCGAAGCTGGTTATTCCTCCTAAGATGATAGCTGAAGATGTTGAATACTTTTCAAAACACTCACTATATTGCAAGTTTTTGGGAATGAGGGTTTCTTTGTAGTTTTTAGAAAACTGGGCGCAGAGGACTTAGGCACCTGAAGGGGAAATAGAGATTATGTTGTTGGCAAACAACTACTTCATGGTTACTTTCAACTGCATGGAGGATCGCAATAGGGTCTTTGAAGGAGGCCCGTATTTTTACAACCAGGTGGGGTTGTTCATCAAACCTTGGCATGCGGGGTTTAACCCTTTGGAGGAGCTCCCAAATAGGGTTCCAGTGTGGGTTCGTTTACCACGTTTTCCAGTGGAATGCTGTCAGGAGGATGTGCTATGGATGCTTGCCGCACTACTTGGGAAGCCAATGGGATTTTCAACGCAAACCCTAGGGAGAAAGGTAATGACCTTTGTGCGTATCTGTGTTGAAATTGATCTTAGTAAACCTTTGCCAGATGTTATAGATATGTGTGCGGGCTCTTATTCTTGGGTTCAACAGTTAGATTATGAGACTTTACCATTTTGCTTTCGTCTGTGTCATGAGTATGGTCATTTACAACGTAAGTGCCCTAGATATAAATCGGTGGTGTGCCAACCTCAGCAGTTGCCCCAGAGCCAAGGTAGGGTTGATAAAGGAAAAGCTGCTATGTTGGTCGAGGTAGTAGGTGCTGATGGTTTTGTCTCAGTTAAGACAAAGAACAAGAATCAAGAACAAAAGAGGTCCTTATAGGAGAGATAGGAGGAGGATGCCTTTAACATATTTGAGGCCTTGGATGACCTTAACCAACAGGAAGAGAATATGGGGTTAACCCCTTTGGATAAAGGTTCTTTGGGGGGGGGGGGGGGGGGGCGGGGGGGTCCGGAAAGAGTTATTGAGGACTTTACCCAGGTCCTGCAAGTGGTTGGAAGCCAACAAATGGAGATGGATAAGATAGTAGGGGTCTAGTTGGGACTCACTCCTTGTTCGAAGGCGAATTTGGTTAGGGGGGAGGGTTCTCCAATAGCTTTGAAATTGGAATCGGTTGGGGTTAAAAGTAATAAGTCCTCCGTTCACCTAGGTCTACATCAGAAAGATATTAAGAAAATTGTTTCGGAGAAGAACTCAAAGGTTGGCAGAAAGAAGGATTTGGATAAAATCAAATTGATAAGGGAGAATTTGGTTGAGTCAGGGTCAGTAAAGACTCTGGATTCTCACTTTTCCAATCCTCCAAAATGATTGTACTTTCATGGAATGTGAGGGGCTTGAATAATAGCCCTAGACAAAAAGTTGTTTCGGAATTGATTAGGAATCATTCACCTGATGTCCTATTCTTGCAAGAAACTAAACTTTCAGTGGAGAGTATGATGGGTCTGGTGCCAAAGCTCTAGGGCCGAGGCGAGCATCAGTGTATTGGGGCAACTGGTTCCTCTGGAGGGGTGGCTTGTCTTTGGAACCCTTTAAGGATTCATCTTGTCTGGTGGGTGGCTTCCAGATCCTCGTTATACGGGGTTGTCTCTAGTCTTGAGACTGAGGATTTTATCTTGTTAACTAATATCTATGCCCCCACCAATCTCCAGGGTAAGCAGAACTTATGGTCTCATATTTCTTGTCTGTGAAGGTTGGTCCCTTTTCATCCTTGGATTATGGTGGGAGATTTCAATGCCATCCTTGAGTTGAGTGAAAAGAAGGGGGGTATCATGCGTTCGGAACCTTCTTCTTACCTTTTTTGGGATAGTATATCATTGTTTTATCTTGTTGACATTAAGCTTGGTAATGGTTTGTTCACTTGGAACAATAGGAAAGTGGGGGAGTAGTGGATTGCAAAGAGGCTGGATCGTTTTCTGGTTTCTAGTTTTTGGGTTGGTGGGGGGTGGTCCACAAGCTCTGAGATTATTGATTGGAGAGGGTCAGACCACTGGCCTATCAAGTTGGTTTCTTCTTCTACCCAGGTTGCTCACTCTCCTTCCTTCAAATTCCAACTTATGTGGCTTCAGGATTCTGCTTTGCAGGCTCTTGTTACGGAGTGGTGGAGGAAGGGGAGGCCGGCCTTTGACACTACTATGTACACTTTTGCCAAGCAACTGCAATTTGTTAAGTTTCAGCTTAAACAATGGAACCGACAGGGTTTCAGGAACATTTTTCACGCAAAGAAAGTTGCCCAAATAGTGTTGAATGGCATCACCAATGAAATCAGAGAGCATGGTTTGTCTGAAGCCTTTCTTAGGGAGGAGGACAGGGCTATCAAGGCTTTAGAGAAATGGGAGCTAAGGGAAGAAATTTACTGAAAATAGAAAGCCCATATTGATTGGCTTCAAGCGAGCGATAAGAACACTACTTTCTTCTTCAACTCTGTGAAATCAAGAAGACATGGAAATTCCATTTCTGCTCTGGTCAATGATAGAGGTGAGTTGTTATTATCCTTGTAGTAGATCTCTAGGGAGTCATTACAGTATTTATGATCCCTCTTCAGTGAGGATTCTCAGGGGGAATCAGTGGAGGAGAACCAGGTTCTCATTTGCATTCATTCTCTTGTTACTAGGGAGATGAATAAGTAGCTTATGGGTCCTATTTTGCTGGAAGAACTCGAGAGGATTGTTTTTCACATGAGGAAAGGAAAATCTCCTGGACCAGATGGTTTCCCGGTTGAATTCTTTCAAGAGTTCTGGGATATCATCAAACTAGACTTACTGGAAGTAGTCCAGGAGTCTCAGAGGAATAAACAGATGCTTCAGGCTTTGAATGCGACTTTCACTGCGCTAATCCCCAAGTGTGATGGGGTCAACCGGTTAGGCCAGTTCCACCCTATCTCTCTCTACGATGTGATTTATAAGATCATCTCTAAGCTGATAGCAGATAGGTTAAAGAAGTGTCTGGGGGATGTTATCTCGGAGGAGTAGAGCAGGTTTGTGGAAGGGCACCAAATTTTGGATGGTGTGGTCATTTCTATGGAGACTGATGCTCTGCAAAATGGACAAGGTTAGCAAATGACCAACAACACAAGAAACCAAAAAATCGTTAGTGTTAGTCAATCAAAAACTAATCTAAATAGGCATATCAAAAGAGACACTAAAATCATGCTAATATAGCTAACAAACGAAACAAAGATAATGAGGCATCTCCAAATGCCTCTTAGCATGCTCTTAGCTCCTTCTCCCTTGTTCCTCTCCTCTCCAAGTTCCAAAATAGTGTAGCTCTCAGCAGCTTTTTGCACTATAGATGCTTATGGAGGATTGAGATTGAAATATTACTCTAAATGTAAATAAAGAAGCTAATATTAAGCTATTGATACTAAAATGATTTATTTTAACCAAAATGACAATATAGGAGTTTGCTATGCTTAATGCTCTCTAAAATGCCTATAGGTTAAATGCATACAAGTTTTCAGGATCTGGATTATGAAGAAATGGGCTCTATTTATAAGGAAAATAGAGCAATGTATGGTTGAGATTGAGCAATTTCAACAAGGGTCAGGATTGAATGATTTCCAATCCATGTGAGAGCTTTCAACCCAATCCCAAGATGACAAGTGTCAATGTGAGATAGGTTGAGAGGACAGGGAATAAGCATTAAATGTTTGACATGACTTTGGGAGTTAAAGTCAAGGTTAATTGAATGAATAAACTCTTTATTCAAATAATAAAGCTTTTATCTAGTGGACAAATTATTGTGCAAAGGCAAGAAGGATAAATATGGTCAAAGCAATAAATGTTTGGGGAGACAAGTTTGAAATAACCATAAATGGTTATGTAAGAGCCATAAATGGTCTTGGAAGACTTTGGGGGTTAATTTGTTGAACACACAAAGCATTAAATGTTTTTCAAAGACTTTTGAAGTCTTTGAGAAGTGACTCCATTTTGCTTAGGAATGTGACAATAATTAGGGGATGGATTAGGCTAATTAGGAAGGGGTTAGAAGAATCTAAAAGGGGATTAGATTTTGCAAGTGGATTTAGTGGGTGAGGGAAAAAATGATTTTTTTAAAAATAAAAATTCATTTATTTCAATAAATGTGTGCAAGTTGCATTTGTAGGAAAATGCAAGTGGGGGGGATAATGATTTAAATAAATGTTTTATTTAATTTATTTAAAAGAGGAATAGGGGGTTTTTATTAAATAAATAGATTTTATTTATTTAATTGGTTGTGAATTTGATTTAATGAATTAATTAAAATAAATTGAATAATTTATTTAATTAATAGAAGAATGTTTGAGAATAAATTAATTAAATATTAATTTAATTAACTGATAGCTTAGTGGATTTTTAATCAAATAAATAGCGAATATTTATTTAATTAAGCTGAACAGATTTGTGTGACTACATTTGCCCCTCTTTGAGACGGTGCGGTTTATCGCGTCGTTTCAAAGAAAGAAAAACTGGTGTGAAGAAATGCCCCATAAAATGTAAATTTAATGGGTGGTATGCCCCCTCGAGAGATGGGCCAAATTTTTTTGAAAAATCGGGCGATCTCTCGAAAAGAATGAAAATTGGCAGGGTGGTAGAAGAGGAGTTAGCCATACGGGTGAAAAATAGAAGAAAACGGGAGAAAAATGGAGAAATGGGGGGCTCGGGAAGTTCACGGGGACCACGGCGGTGAGCGGGGGGGAAGTTACGGTGACGGCGAAGGGTATAAATGGGGTGAAAGGGGTGAAAACAGGATCATTTGTGACCGCAATCAGTGTAAAACCAGAGCTCTGATAGTGACATTTGGAGGAGCAAGCAACAGTTAGGATGTCGATACCGATTATCGAGCACAAATTTGAGCGAGTCCGACGCTTCCAGCAGCCAGACGACTACATACCAGCGGTACGCAAATTTGAAATTTTAATTTTTATGCATTTTTGATATGTTTTTAGCTGAGTCTAAGTCGAGTTGGAGCAAGAGTGCTGGAACTATGGTTTTGGCGCTTTTGCTCCATGAACTAGCTCTACTGTACCGCAATGGCGCTATTGCCCCTTTGTTTGAGTGCTTTTGTTTTGTTTTAGCGCTATTGTGTGCAAGTTTAGGTGCTATTGATAAAGAAGCTCTATTGAGGGCTTGATTGAGCGCTTTTGGACTTAATTAGCGCTACTGTGTAGTTATTTTAGCGCATTTGTAGTTTGAACGCTGTTGGATAGCTGATTGAGAATTGTTGTTAGGGTTGTAGCGCTATTGTTGAGAAACTAGCGCTTTTGTTGGTATAATAACGCTTTTGTTTTAGGATAAAAAGATGCCCCAGTTTGGATGAAGAAAATCTCTCGATGCCAATGATGGATGGAGGGCGATGTGAAGTGGGAGTTGTTTTGAACCATAGCAGCCTGATGAGACTTAAGTCATTTGTTAGGATAAATGCATGTTGAAGTCTAGGTGGCCATGATTGCTTACCTATTGAGACCCAAAGATACTTGATCAAAGTATCTATTGATAGTCTAGGTTTAAACTTAAGAAAGTTTGAAAACAAAACAACTGATGATGATTGATGATTGGCCACGTGCAGGAGGAGTTGGGCGTGTTGCAATTACGTGAGCGACATTCTGCGACACAGGGGTTGCGGGATCGATTAACACAGGTGGAGATAGACTGTATTGCGGCGACGGGACTATATGAGGTGATGCATATGTTCGTGATTCGAATGAATCACAGTTTGATCACAGTGTTAGCCGAGCGGTGGCACAACGAGACGTGCACCTTCCATTTGGCACAGGGGGAGATGACAGTGACCCTAGAGGATGTGTGGCGCATCCTACGGATTCCGTTTCGGGGGGAGCTAGTCACATATGATAGATCTTGGGGGACCCTTGCAGTTCAGAGGATTTTTTATGAGGACGTGTTTATTGATGATGGCTCGATTGCCTGGGAGGAGATTGCTACATTATACAAGCCTTTACCAGCAGTTTTGTCCAGCATTGTGGGAGGATTACTGTGTCCTGATAGGCGCTCGCATGGTCTAGCCGTCGGATGGGGACAGGTGATAGAGATGATGATGATGACCGAGGGGACCCGATTTGCGTGGGGGTCGTGCATGCTGGCGCACTTGTACCAGGAGCTCCATGAGGTGGTTTACCAAGAGAGGGGTTCTTTAGCAGTGGGTGTGACGCTGCTGCACATTTGGGCCTGGGAGCATCTACTAGTGACTCAACCAGTGAGTCTGAGGTTCTGTGCAGTAGACCAGCCGTATATGTTCAGGTATAGCGACATGGTGAGTCAGCCCCACCTAGGGAAGTTAGAGTGGTGGCGGCGGGCACTGGACGATCTGGATGCAGTGATACGGCGACCATACTTGGAGTGTGAGCCATGGGATGACGATGCAGAGGCACTGTCGTATGTGTTTATGACCCGATTCCTCATTGGGAGGACCTAGTACCATGTGGAGAGACAGGTGCCCGGGAGAGTGCTGAGACAGTTTGGACGGCAGCAGGGACTGCCCAGTAGATCAGGAGAGTATGCTCGGGTTATTCGAGAGAGGTATGCATGGGGACCAGGGCTACTGTATGATCAGGCACTGGCAGAGTTCCGTACACTATAGGCGAGACCATGGGACATACGACCGAGGGTCGTGGATGCAGGGGTTTCAGATGAGTACACGTAGTACCGGGCAGCGCACCCGATCTTACGGATATCTGATCCAGCAAAGCTGAACCCGGATTTTGAGGATGAGAGGGGACGGAGGCGGAGGAGGGCAGGAGGTCGAGGACCAAGGGCAGGGGGAGGAGGAGAGGGAGGAGGAGGTGGAGGAGGTAGTGGGTTGGGGATGCGGAGTCAGCGGAGAGGGAGAGGTGGACTGCCTCTACAGATATCACAGGGACAATTGATACAGGGAGGAGTTCAGCTGAGTGGGAGGGGGATGGAGAGGGAGATCTTGATGGACAGAGGGGAGGGGGCTACTGGAGAGGGTGGTGCAGGTGAGGTAGTTATGGATACCAGGGAGGGAGCCACTGGAGATCTGCGAGATCATATGATAGTACATTTACAGACCCGAATAGAGGATTTGGAGGTGGTGGTGGTTGCTAGGGATGTGCAGCTATTTGCACGGGAGTCAGAGTTGGCGGTGGTGCTGCGGGAGAGGGATAGTGCAGTGGAGAGATTGGTAGAGCTACAGGAGAGAGTCCGGGTTGGAGTAGGAGCACAGGGGCCTACAGGGGAGGTGATGAGGGAGATGTGGCGAGCACAGACAGAGATAGACTACTGGCGGGGTTTATATGAGCAGGTGGTGCCAGTTAGTCAGCGAGCTCTTAGCTATTCTCAGATGCGGCATGCTAGATCATAGTGATCGTAGAGGGTGCAGAGCAGTGGGGGTGTGATGGGTCCTCTGTGGAGGGAGAGATCAGGGGATGCAGGAGTGAGTGGTGTTTCGATGAGGCCTCCATGAAGAGATGGATCAGGTGGTGCAGGCACCAGTGGGGGAGCAAGTGGTGGGCCAACATCTGGCCAGAGTGGCATTTGAGAGAGCATTTTTGCATATATGTATTGTATCATTGTTTATTTTTTGGACTGTATCTTGGATGGCTCTTGGTAGCCGATTTTGTAGACTTCATTGTACTCTGATATATGAGATGATATATATGAGGAGATCCCATATTTTGATGATATGGAGTTGATATGTATGGATGTTTATGTAGGATGATGAGTTATTACTTAGATGGAGATGTGTACATGTATGCATTTGATGAAATGTTTCTTGTATGCATGTGTTTTTATGATGATGTATGATGCTGGATACTGACATATGAATGCAGGTTTATCTATGTATGATTTGTTTGATTTTTGATGTAATGCTTTATGTATGTAATGCCATGATGATGATGTATGCTTATGATGATTTATGAACAGGATTTTGGTGTTTCCTATGCAATGATAATTTATGCAATGATGTTAATGTAATGGTTGAATGAATGATTTTATGTATGGATATGCATCTAGATGTTTTTAGATGAATGTAATATGGATAAACAAAATGTAAAGTACAAATGTTTATATGATAATGTTTAAATGAATGCATATGTATAATGGATATAAAATGGTATGAACCAATGTTTGGAAACAAATGGATTTATGATTCTAAATGCTTAAATATGATTTAAGTAAAAATGATAATGTGATGATACTATAACTTATGGTTTTTTAATAACTGCACCTTAATGCAATTAAAAAAGAGGATAATGAAATGCAATGTGAATGAATCCTAAAATGAGCATAATAAGATACTTTTAATAAATGGATGAATGCACCTTTTAACTATAAATGAATGTATGCAATAATAAATGATAAAGGATGATGAAATGATGATGGATAATTGACACTAAATGAATGCCTAGTAAATGATTTAAAACAATCAAAAGACAATTTGATCCCTTGAATGAATCTAAATATTTATGATTGATGCAATGATGCAAATGATTAATGAAAACTAATGTCAAAAATGAACTATATGCAATGTTAAGTTAAAAATGACATGAATGTTTCTTAATGCAAGATGCAACTAAATGCGATGATGATATGACCATGAGGAATGCAAGGTTTTTGAGACTTTGCATGATGCATTGATGATATATCAGAGTACTCGGTCGTGATTGTATTCAAGACCAGCTTTAATGGTCACTTTTTGCATATAAAGCCTACATATGAATAAATGAATGGATGGGTGATATGCAACGGAATGCAAGATATAAAAAGATGAGATGAAATGACGATCCATAGTGCTCTATTTTCATCATTGAGCTTTAAAATGTTGGAAGAAAATACAAGCATCTTGACATAATGATTCAAGATGACCTGAGTATTCCTTACATGGATATTATATAGCAAGTTAATACAAACAACTTGATATAAGGGTCAAGTCGACCAAAGTATTGCTTGCGAAACAGACAAGGATTATCTCCGTTCATGCATGACTTGGATCGTCCTCCTTGATCTTAGGCTGATCATATCCTGAGACAAGTGCATACCGTACTAAGAGATAAAACCTTTATCCAATTTGGATGAGGAGGAACCAAAGAATGAGCATTGTACCTGCAAACAAACAGTATATACATAAAGAATAAAGAATAGGGCTCCTTGGTAATGGTTCATGCTCATATGGTCGAGGTATACGCTGTAGTCAGCAAGCCGTAATGATCTATGACTGCATTTGGCATAAGATCACATAGCTTGGTGAACTCCCCATGTAGACACCATTAGTACATGCCCCAAAACTTCATCGGAAATAATGCGTTGAAGATACACAAACAATGCTGAACGATCTCGATACAGATAAACGAATGATGGTACTCACAAATCAACCAAGTATTTGATAGCTTAACATAATTTTCTTTGTCAAAGAAAACGTCACTTTTGTCTTTGTTTTGGTAAGGAAGGATGCATCCTTGTTTGAAAGACAATTTCTGATTTTGTTGATGTGGATTGTGTGGTTTGATTGGTAAATAGTCATTGTGTGAGTATTATGTCAATGTTTGTTTTTGTATCTGCGCGGATGAGTATGTACAATGTGTTGCCATGTTTTTGTGTGATTTTCGATGTTTGCTGATGTTTTTGGATTTTGTTGATTTGATTTCCAATGTTTTTGATATTTTGGTGAGTGTTTTGAATTTTTTTTGGATTTTGTGTTATTTTGAATGTTTTTGGATTTTGGGAAACAGTTTTGAATGTTTTTGGATTTTGTGAAACAGTTTTGAATGTTTTACCCAATGAATCACCAGTAATGTAGAATCCACTTCGACCAACTAGATTGAGAGGTATTGCCCCCAGTTTTTAGACATGACTATAAAAAAGCGGGATGCAAGACCCATGAAGTACTATCTGTTTATTGCAGATCAAATAACAAGCCATGGTTTGGATGGATGGATGTGTGGATACATGAATGTGATCGCAATGAGCCTGAAAGATACTGAAGCCATTGCCTTTATGAGTGGCGCCTGTTTGCCAGGTTTTCACCATCGCACTTACCCAAGGTGCCACCAAAGTGGTTGCTCACCGTTTGGATACATGATTTTTCTTTACTTTTTTTTTAATGTTTTTGTATTTCTTTAGGACATTTTTCTGAATGTTTTTGGTATTTTATGGTATGCAGGGGAGCCTGATGCTCTGTACAGCTTAGGTATAAAACCGTTTGAGGTGCATGCTGTTGATTGGATCTGCGAGTGGTTCTCCTTCTAATGTAGCCCACTGATATGCCCCAGACCCGAAGACAGCAGTGACAACATATGGGCCCAGCCAGTTTGATTCAAACTTGCCCTGATGTTCTTTGTTTGGTTGGTTGCGAGGATTCTCTTGTAAAACAAGATCACCTACCTCAAACGTACAAGATCTAACTTAGTGATTGTACCTTCTGCTCATGCGCTGCTGATAGGCTTTGAGATGGTTGTATGCAGCTTGTCACTTCTCATCAAGTAACTCTAAGTCTTGAAGACAGGATACTCTGTATGCTTCATCATCTATTAGATTATGCAAGGAAACCCGTAGTGATGGTATCTCAACTTCAATAGGTAACATAGCTTCTGCACCATAGACCAATGAGTAGGGTGTTACGCCTCTAGGGGTTCGAATGCTAGTTCGATATGCCCATAGTGCTGGATTCAATTGAACATGCCAATCACGACCGGCCTCATTGACTATCTTCTTTAGGATCCTTAATATGTTTTTGTTAGATGCTTCGGCCTAACCATTGCCTTGTGGGTAATAGGGAGTGGAAAAGCGGTGTTGGATATGAAATTTCTCACAAAGCTCACGAACATCTTGATTTTTGAAAGGAAGACCCTTATCTATGATGATGGACATGGGGACACCATACCGGCAGATGATGTAGTTGAGGATGAATGAGGCGATCTGCTTGCCAGTGACTTGGGTAAGTGGAATAGCTTCAATCCACTTTGTGAAATATTCGGTGGCGGTAATAATGAATTTATGGCCGTTAGATGAAGATGGGTGAATCTTACCTACAAGGTCAAGGCCCCATTGACAAAAAGGCCATGGTGTTGTGATTGGTTGCAGTTCTTGGGCTGGTGCATGTATTAGGTCACCATGAACTTGACATTTCTTGCATTTTCTAACAAAGTAGTAGGAATCTTTTTCCATAGATGGCCAATAGTATCCATTGCGCAGGAGTTTCTTGGCTAGTGACGGACCACTTGAGTGAGTCCCACATATTCCTTCATGTATCTCTTCCAAGGCCTTTGTTATCTCATCTTGTTCTAGACATCGAAGAAGAGTACCATCAAGACTGCGACGGTATAGGGTTTCAAAAATAATGGTATATCGAGCAGTTTGGTGAATGAAGGTTTTACGTTGGTTATTCGATTGGTTGGGAGGAAGGGTGTGATCGTGGAGATAGGTGTAGAATTCACCGTACCATGGGGATTCAGAACCAACAAGGTGACATGTCATTTCGGATTCAGGGACATCATAAGCGGGGATCCAAAGTTGTTCTACCAAGAACTCGTAGCGTGTTGAATTATGTGGAAGATCTAGTAGAGATGCGATGGTAGCCATAGCGTTAGCAACTCGATTCTAATCTCTTGGTATCTACTCAAAAGTGATAGTAGTAAATGAGGTCTTTAGATTGTCCACCATTTGCTTATATGGCATGAGTTAATCATCCTTGGTCTGATATTCATCTGTTGCTTGTCGAATGACCAGTTGGGAGTCGCCATATACTTGCAGTTCTTGTAATTTCCATTGTACGGCTAGCCTGAGTCCTGTGATCAAGGCCTCATACTCTGCGATGTTGTTGGTGCATGGAAATGTGAGCCTGTAAGACTTTGGGATGATGTCACCTTGAGGTGTGATAAACAGAATGCCTGCCCTCAAGCCATGCCTAGTGTACGAACCATCAAAGTATAGTTTCCATGGTTGTGTTGTTGTAATCATGAATATCTCTTCATCTGGAAAATTGGAAATGAGAGGGTGATCACCTATGAGAGGTGTGTCGGCCAACTGATCTATAATAACCTGCCCTTTGATAGCTTTATGGTCTACATACTCGATGTCAAATTCACTTAGAATCATCACCCATTTGGCCAAGCAGCCTGTCAATGCTGCTTTGCTGAGTAAATACTTGAGTGGATCAATCTTTGCAATGAGTTGTACTTTGTGTGTTAACAGATAGTGCCTTAGTTTAGTGGCTGCTAAGATTAGTGCTAGGCAAGCTCGCTCAATAGGCGTGTAATTAAGTTCATAGTCCACCAATGTGCGAGAGATGTAGTAAACAACACACTCTTTTCCTTCTGCATTATGTTGTGCCAGTAGTACACCCTATGCTATACTTGTTGCTGAGATATAGAGTAACAACAGTCTACTTGGATCTAGTGGCATCAGCAATGGTGGAATCATGAGATAGTCTTTAAGCGTCTGAAATGCTTGCTGGCATCGGGCATCCCACTGAAAGTGGATGTTCTTGTGTAGCAGGTGTGTAAATGGGTGACACTTATCAGCCAGTTGTGCAATGAATCTTTAGATGGATTGAAGTCGTCCTTGTAATGTCCTTAGCTGACTGATATTCTTTGGTGGTGGCATGTCCATGATTGCTTTTACCTTTGCTGGGTCGACCTCAATACCTTTGCTTGAGACAATGTATCCTAGAAGCTTCCCGAAGGTCACTCCAAAGACACATTTCTTTGGGTTGAGTCAAACATGGTATTGTTCTAGTCTATCAAAGATTTTATCTAAGATGTGGAGATACCCTTCTTTGGTGAGTGATTTTGCTAGTAAGTCATCCACATAATCTTCCATCATAGTATGCATCATGTCATGGAAGATGGTGGTCATTGCTCTTTAATAGGTTGCTCTTGCATTCTTGAGACCGAAAGGCATTACATTCCAGCAATATGTGCCCCATGGATAGGTGAAGGTTGTCTTATGTTGATCTTCTGGTGCGATCTTTATCTGATTGTATCCTGAAAAGCCATCCATGAGTGAAAGCATGGCATGTCCTGCTATTAGATCCACTATGATGTCGATATTTGGTAAGGGGAAGTCATCTTTAGGACAGGCCTTAGTCAGATCTCTGAAGTCAGTACAAATGCGGATGCCCCCTTTTGGTTTGCCGACAGGCACAATATTGGAGATCCATTCTGCATAATCAATTGGTCTAATGAAACCAACATCTAGGAGTTTCTTGAGTTCTGTTTTGACTAGTATTGCAATTTGAGGATGCATCTTACGAAGCTTCTGCTTGACAGGTTTGGCTCCTTCTACGACAGTGAGGTGATGCATGACTAAATCAGAATCAAGCCTAGGCATGTCTGCATATGACCATGCGAAGTTGATTTGACGCTTCTGGAAGAACTCTATAAATTTAGGATGTTCCTCTAGAGTGAGAAGAGATGCCAGATGTATGAGATGAGGATTTTCAGGAGTACCCACATTGTATTCTTTGGTTTCCTCAATGAGAATCGTTGATCGTTCCTGTTGTGCATTAGCAGGGAGGATGTCAAACCCTTCATCCTTAGGTGCCTCAGAGAGGTTTTCACCATTGGATACGCTCTTTCTTTTTACTTTTGTTGGATCAAACAGTGCCACGGTGTGGTTTTCACTGGAAGATCCATGTTTTATTGTTATATTTTTGCAACTGAAAGGTTTGGCATCCGCCCCGAAGTATGTTGCACTATTAAGTTCAATGGCGAATCTAGCTTTGTGATCCCCGCTTGGTAGGTTATCCCTTAATTCCAAAATGTCAATGATGGCCTCATCGTTTTGGAAGAAGTCAAGGCATGGGGAATTTGGTTGATTCCATTCGATGAGTTCAAGGTGGATAATGGGCATTACTTCATCGATTAGGTTAAGTGCATTAGATGTATCAGTGAGGGTTAAGACGTTATGGTGAAGGTTGTTAATGGTACTCTCCATGTCAGAATCAGGCGTAGGATGAGACATAGGGTCTGTGGAAGATGTTTCCAGTTCAGGAACCCAAGTGGTCTTTATCTGTGCTTCTCCGTAAATAGGGATGTCTTTGCGTGGTGAAGGTGGTGATGTGTCTTCCTCATCTGAAGTGTTAAGCTGTACATAATCAAATTACCACTCATGTGAGTCGGTCTCTAAGTCACTTTCCAGCATCTGATTACTATACCATACTAGATTGTCTTTTGAGTTAAATACTGCAGGTGTGATTGGTTGATGTACCTTTGTAGTGATTGGTGCTACAAGAAGGTTGATGGGGATCAAGGAATCTGGTACAGGGAGTATCGGTAATATTGACTTAGTGGCTTCTGCTGGTGCCATGGATGCTACTGCAGGTTCTGATATAGTTGTGGCTGCTAATGGTGTTGCTGATGGGATTACTGGTTTGATTGGTGGGATGATTGGCATTGGTGATAGTTGTGTTGGGATTATGAGTATCGGTGGGGCAGTTTTGATGGTGTTTGATGCTGCTTTGATAATGAAAGGTGTCCTTTTGGCAGTAGGCTGATATAATGGTTTGTTGGGTTTTCCTTTGAATTTGAGTTTAGAAAAGATCTCTTTTTCAAAGCCTAGGCCTGTATTACTTTTGGGCTTCAATTCTGGCAGTAGAGGTTCATGTCATCCTTGTTTGCAATATCCTAAAGCACTCTGACCATCATACCCCATTCTTTGCATAATGAGGAGACCTTTGCCATACTAATCTGTAGGAAGTTTAACTTGCGGTATATCAGTGGTGATGGGATCTTTATAGATCCATTTCGCTAAGTCCTCATCTTGGGTTTCTTCTTCTTGACTCTTTCCAAGGATGAAAGACGTCAAAGCACATGCTAGTGTGATTAATGGTTGCTGGAGTACCTATTGTGGTTTACCATGTGTTCTAGGAGAAGTGGGCATTTGTCCTACACAAAAGAGTTGACTCAAGTTGTATTCCCCAGGACCTTCCTCTGCTATTTTCATTTTAAGCTTTTCTTGCTTGGGTATAGTGGTGTTTGAACTGGTAAAAGAGGTGGGACTTATATATGATGTGGAAGAAATGGCTTCTCTATTATTAGGAATGGTAATCTCTGGTTGATGGCTGATATTATGGCAATATGCAAAGGGATTTGCATTGCCCAGGATTGTGATCTCTACACCGTTATGTGGGAACTTGATACATTGATGGTAGGTAGATGGAATGGCTTGCATGGCATGTATCCAAGGTCTTCCTAACAATATATTATATGGCAGAGGAAGGTCTCGAACCTGACAGATGATGTGCTTTATCACAGGGCCCACTCAGATTGGTAGTACCACAGCTCCTTTGGAGGAATGCTCAGCATTGTCATAGGCTTTAATTGTGATCTTCTTACAGGGATCCACTAATTCTATTGCATATCTCAATGCTATGACCAATTGTAGTGTACAAATATTCAGGCCTGCTCCATTATCGATCAAGACTCGCTTGATCCTATGTTGGTTGATAAAGCCTTCAATGTGTAGCAAAGCATTGTGAGGTTGTTGGAAGGAAGAGTTGTCACTTTCGGAAAAAGTGAGACAAGGTGATGACTTTAGACTTCCAACAATGGCTTGAAATTGGTCGGTATTCAAGTTTGCAGGGACTAACGCCTCTTGGAGTGCTTGATCCAAGATAGTTTTATGAGATGGCGATAGGCGCAATAGTTCTAAAATGGATATAAGCGCAAGCATTTTGTCTAATTGTTCCACAAGATTGTACTGCTTTGGAATGGAGGTGGTGCCTTGTGGAGCTACTTTTATGGTAACCTTGCCACGACGTGTAACAACATTGCAATTTGAGTTGGGATTTTTGAAGGTTATAGTTGCAACTTGTTTATTGGCATCATACAGGTGATTGACAGTATAATTATATGCAGCCTGTGTATAATCTATGGTATCAGTGCCTCGCCTGGAAGTGGAAGGACCCCTTTGATCTTGTGATGGAAGTGGATTTTTGAACATCAGATGATCATTATTTGTTGTTTTTGGGTCATGTCCTTCAATTTCAATTTCTCCTCAGTCAATAAGATCCTGAATAAGATCTTTTAATCAGTGACAATTACTTGTCTTGTATCCTCTTCCTTGGTGGAAATCACAGTGTTCAGTATCTCTCCACCATGCAGGTTTGACCCGAGGTTCATAGTTTGATGTTTTAGGGAGAGTGACCAAATTTTGAGAAATGAGTTGTCATAATACTGTTTCAATGGGTTCCCCTAAGGGAGTGTATGTGCGTTTTTGTTTTTGCTGACGAGGTCTTGGTTCATCGTGAGATGTGATGCGACCTTGATTCGAAGGAACATTTGTCTTGTTCTGAGGTGGAGGATTTTGTCCTGCAAACCGAACCACAGGTTGTGCATTTTGTATAGTCCTAGCATCCACAACCCCATTGTTGATGATATTCTTGTTTTTGTTCCAGAAGCTTGGTTTATCACTATTGAAGCGTGGGCGAGGACCATCCTTTGGTTCATTATAGATTTTGATGAGTCCTTTTTTGATAAGTGCCCTTTCACATTTCAAACCCTTGGTGATCATATCATTAAAAGAGTTTGTGTCTTTGACATCCAGGTGAAATTCCATTTCTTCGTTTAAGTTGGAAATGAATATTTCCACTAGTTCTTGTTCAGATAACTAAAGAGAACGTCTGCTAGACATTTGGTGCCATCATTGCGGGAATACTGAGAATAGTTCACCTGGTTTTTGTTTGGTGTTGCACAAATCAACCATGGTGATGTCGCGTTCAATGTTATGAGAGTAATGAGCTAGGAACTTCTAGATGAGTTCCTCAAATGTTCTAATGCCACCTGATAGTCAGGAAAACCATGATGTGGTTGTTCCTCCCAAGCTTTGGGGAAAAAGGCGCATTAGGTAGGTGTCTTCATATGCCACTTCAAGACAAGCGGAATGAAATTCTCTGACATGATCGCGGGGATCTCCCTTTCCTCTATATTTTTTGAATTTGGGTGTTTCGAATCCTCGTGGAAAGGGTGGCATATAAAGATTCCTATCAAAAGGATAAGGACATATGTCATTGAGTGAGAATTGGTTGGTCTTGACACCACTCTGAAGTTGTTGGGCGAGATTCTCGACTTGTTGCCGCAACATCTCCATTTCAGTTTGAGGAGGAGGTGGTGGGTTACCTCGAGGAATGTTATATCTGATGGGATCTCTACCTCTTTCCTCTTCATGGCGACTTTGTCTTTCTGATGCTTGTCTTAATTGGGAAAGATCAAAGTCAGAGAGGAGTTTTGCTCCTTCTTGAGCGAGCTTTAAAAAGTGAGCATCCGCATTGCTCCTGAGTATTTCGTCAAACAGCCTGTTAAAGAGAGGGTTATACTGAGCCCTTTCTATTGTTGCAGGAGTAGGAGTACTTGGGTTCGTCATTCACATTTCCTCCAAGGGCTTCTTGAAATTCATTGAGATTTTCCTCTTCTTCTTCTTCCATTTCTATTTCTCGTTGCCTTGACTGTGATCGGGTTTGAGCCATTTTGTTTACAAGCTTTTGTTGAAGTTGTGTGAAAATGATGATGAGTTGTTTGATGAAATGAAAGATTGATGGTTGGTGAATTGTGTTGCACGTGGATCTCTAGCACTTTTAAGGTAGATGTAACTGAAATTCCTTTTTTGAATTGCTTGTTTGTTTGATAAGTTTTGGTGTGATAAGGTGTAGAAAAATCTAAGATGTGTTACAGATTGAACTACCTAGTAATGAGAGGATTCACTCATGAACTAGTTTTAACCTGCGTAGATGTGTCTCTTAGGATGAGCTTATCCTAGATGTAAAAACAATCTAAAAAGTGATGTGATGTTTTTGATTCAAGCAATATCTAAAAAGAGAACTTGAGACAAGAACCTCTTAATGTTTTGAGAGTTGGAACGGATTGATGATGAAGTGATGATGTATGAGTGAGATAATGGATGAAATGTTTTAACTTCAATAAAAGCTTTGTGTTACAAATGGGACAAACTCTACCTCTTCCCTTTCAGGTGTTGGTGGTATTTCTCGAGCTGTGTTGTATGTGATACAAATGTTTGGGAAAAAGTTGGGATTAATCTTACCCCCTTGGTTTTTGCGATTACTCAGAGCTCTATATTGCATAAAAGCTCTGTGGTTCAATGATTTTGAATCAAATTCGTTTGTTTTGCCTTGAAGGTAGAGGCGCATGTGACGCAGAAAAACTCTATGGGAGACAAAGATTTGTCTATTTATATAGAAGAATTTTCTCCTTTTGATCAAAGCCTTTGAGCTTAATGGTTTTCTTTTCAAGTTGATATTCTGATGACGCTTCTTTCGCAAGATGTGAAGAATGGTCATAAAGTTTTGATACTTTTGTTGTTTGCACTTTGTTTTTGATGTGTTTGGTTGGATGAATACTTTGTTTTTGGAAGTGATTTTCTGATTGATGTTTCTTTGACAAGAAAACAAAGCAAGCACACAAACACAAGAATGTTGCCTATAAGGCATAAACGAGTATGGGTCTAGATCAACCCAATCCTTGGACTTTTATATGACCCTTCCTTTAGATGTATTTTTAAGGTGTATTTCCAAAGCCTGAAGTTGGCTCAATTTGTACTTGGTCTTTAAAACGAACACACTTCAAACACTTTTTATCCCTAAGGTCAAATGGCCAGTTGTGATAAATTTAGCCCACATCTTGATATTTCTTCGACTTTGGTACTACATACCTTATGAATCCCGTCGTGGCAGGTAAGGATGTGATATGCTATGTCTTGCACGAGCATAACAAATAGATGATCCCTATGATGGGGGAGTCACCATTTTTATCAAGCCACAAGTGACTTTTCAAAAAGCTATGTTTCTACTCAAGGAAATATGTATGGTGAGTATCTTGGGAGCAAAACCATCTATGCTCTTGCACTAAATTATATCGCAAATATCCTCAACCAATAGAACGGGTGGGCTACTACTTAAAGGTGTTTAGTCATGTTCGATGTTTTTGGACATAAGTTCATTCTGCAGTGACTCACTTAAGAGCCTTGTAACTGGTGGTGGGGCCCATTTGTCCTTTCAGCCAGTTACACTGTAGGAACAACTATACCCAAGGCTACAGCTTTCACTCTCACCTGATTTCTATAGTGGCTCGAAGGATTTACCGCGCAAGGTCGTTCCCAAGAGTGATGTGTCTCTTGGAAGGCCTCTCTTAAAAAGATAAAATTTTGAGTGTTACTAACACTTTTCCCTTGCACCTAGGACCACGAAAGCCAAGGGAGAGGATAGTGTGTGTTAGAGGTAGGACCACTCGACTGACTTTTTGCACAAGTGTGCCAAGCACAAAAAAACACTTGATCTTTTTAACCCATCATCGCAATGTGATCTAACTATTTGGAGATGTTGCTCCAACAATCATGATGTTCTTTTTAACTTCAAAGGCAAAATATTTTGTAAACTAGGAAAATGAAATCCTGGTCAACTTAATAAAAAGCACGTCTTGCTTGAAGTAAAATTGTTTTTGAGTTTTGAAGGAAAAATGGCTTGTTCTTTTTAGATTTGCCCAAAACAAAGTGTTGATTGTAAATTTCTTTAAGTTGATGCAAGAAAATAAATTTTGTTTTGTTGATTTTAAGCACCAAAATGAAGTTTGTTTCCTAACTTGCAAGAAATAAAGTTGTTTTTTATAAGTTTGTGGTTCTTTTTACCTTGGACCAATGAAATTCTTTTTAAGAGCCCAAACAAATGTGTGATTCTTTTTTTTTTTTCTTTTTTTTTTTAAGCCCAAATTTGAAATGTGAAGTTAATTTTAAACCAAAATTAAAAGTGAATTCATTTTTAAAACCAACTTTGAAAACAAGTTAGTAAAAAAATAAATCTACCTTTTAATCTAATTTAAATCTACACAAAAGAGAAAAATAGTTAGTAAAATCCACCTATTTGGTGGGCTTCTACAAGCCTAATTTTTTTTGGTTTTTTGGTTACAAGGTGATTTGTACAACGTTCTGTTACAATAGCGCTAGTCTGCGTTTGAACAGAGGCGCTATTTAACACAAAAGCGCTAAAAGAAAGGGAAAGACAGAGAGGCAAAAGTGTTGAAACAGGGTTAATAGCGCCAAAACAATGTCAAAAGCGCCAAAACAGTTTCAAAAGCATTGAACTTCATACAATAGCGCTATTGTAATAACAATAGCGCTAGAACAACAAGTATCGATTGCGCTAGAACGAGTTCAATAGCGCTAAAGCGCGACCTGTGTGACATTTTCAACATTCAAACATGTTATTGGTTAAAAAAAAAATTGATCTTTTTGGTGTTTGGATTCACGTCGAGTTCACCAAATGATGCTCTGCTCAATGGACAAGGTTAGCAAATGACCAACAACACAAGAAACCAAAAAATCGTTAGTGTTAGTCAATCAAAAACTAATTTAAACAGGCATGTCAAAAGAGACACTAAAATCATGCTAATATATCTAACAAACGAAACAAAGATAATGAGGCATCTCCAAATGCCTCTTAGCATGCTCTTAGCTCCTTCTCTCTTGTTCCTCTCCTCTCCAACTTCCAAAATAGTGTAGCTCTCAGCAGCTTTTTGCACTATGGATGCTTATGGAGGATTGAGATTGAAATATTGCTCTAAATGTAAATAAAGAAGCTAATATTAAGCTATTGATACTAAAATGATTTATTTTAACCAAAATGACAATATAGGAGTTTGCTATGCTAAATGCTCTCTAAAATGCCTATAGGTTAAATGCATACAAGTTTTCAGGATCTGGATTATGAAGAAATGGGCTCTATTTATAGGGAAAAAAGAGAAATGTATGGTTGAGATTGAGCAATCTCAACAAGGGTCAGGATTGAATGATTTCCAATCCATGTGAGGGCTTTCAACCCAATCCCAAGATGACAAGTGTCAATGTGAGATAGGTTGAGAGGAGAGGGTATAAGCATTAAATGCTTGACATGACTTTGGGAGTTAAAGTCAAGGTTAATTGAATGAATAAACTCTTTATTCAAATAATAAAGCTTTTATCTAGTGGACAAATTCTTGTGCAAAGACAAGAAGGATAAATATGGTCAAAGCAATAAATGTTTGGGGAGACAAGTTTGAAATAACCATAAATGGTTATGTAAGAGCCATTAATGGTCTTGGAAGACTTTGGGGGTTAATTTGTTGAACACACAAAGCATTAAATATTTTTCAAAGACTTTTGAAGTCTTTGAGAAGTGACTCCATTTTGCTTAGGAATGTGACAATAATTAGGGGATGGATTAGGCTAATTAAGAAGGGGTTAGAAGAATCTAGAAGGGGATTAGATTTTGCAAGTGGATTTGGTGGGTGAGGGAAAATATGATTTTTTTAAAAATAAAAATTCATTTATTTCAATAAATGTGTGCAAGTTGCATTTGTAGGAAAATGCAAGTGGGGGGGGGATAATGATTTAAATAAATGTTTTGTTTAATTTATTTAAAAGAGGAATAGGGGGTTTTAATTAAATAAATAGATTTTATTTATTTAATTGGTTGTGAATTTGATTTAATGAATTAATTAAAATAAATTGAATAATTTATTTAATTAATAGAAGAATGTTTGGGAATAAATTAATTAAATATTAATTTAATTAACTGATGGCTTAGTGGATTTTTAATCAAATAAATAGCGAATATTTATTTAATTAAGATGGACAGATTTGTGTGACTACAGAGACCATTCATTCTATGGAAACCTCCAAGGAAAAAACTATGTTTATCAAGCTAGACATGGCTGAGGCTTACGATAGAGTTCGTTGGTCCTTCCTCCAGAAGATCCTTAGGGCTTTTGGCTTTGCTGGGGAATGGATCCAATGGGTTATGAGTTGTGTTACGTCCACCTCTTTCTCAGTGTTAATCAATGGTGATCATACTGAGTTGTTTGGTGCTTCTAGGGGTCTTCACCAGGGGGACCCCCTTTCCCCTTACTTATTCATTCTTCTCGCTGAGGGCCTAGGGAGGCTAATTAAGCATTATGTGGGTCTGGGTAGTATTTAGGGTTGGAGTTGGGGTAATGACTTGCAGCTGTAGTCTCATTTGCAATTTGTTGATGACACAACCCTGATGGGACTTGCTCGGATCAGAGAAGCTACTAATCTGCATAAAGTTTTGGATGTTTATCTAGCGGCCTTGGGCTAGTTGATCAATGAGGATAAATCTTCTATCATTTTCTTCAACACTCTTGGAACTATTCAAAGGAGGATTGCTCTTATCTTGAGATTCCAAATTGGCTCTCTGCCCTTGACTTATTTGGGTATTCCTATTTCTCCCGGTAACCCTCCTCGGGAGTCATGGCAAGGTATCTTGGATAAATTTCGCTCGAAGGTTGAACACTGGACTCACAGATGGTTATCATTTGCTGGGAGGGTTCAACTGATTCAATCAGTGGTTCACGCTCTTTCGATTTATCAATGTATGCTTCAAGTGGTTCTTGAAGGGTTTGGACTCTCTGGCAAGGCAATTCTTATGGGCAGGCAATCTATCCTCATCCAAATGGAGTCTTGTCAATTGGGACTTGGTGTGTAGCCCGAAGTAGTTGGGAGGGCTTGGTTTAAGGCAGGCTATTTTATTTAGGGAGGCTCTGGAGGCTAAATTGTACTAGAGGTGGTGTGTCGAGCAGGATCGAGGCTGGGCTAAGATTTTGGCCTACAAATATATGCAGAGGATCCCTTTGGAGGAGGTTCCAAGATATCCGCTTGAGGGAAAAGGCTCAACAATTTGGTATACTCTCAAGAAGGGGGCTTCTCTCACTAATACATTTGGACTAGATTTCCAACTGAGGTTTCCGACGGAGAAGGTATATTGTGGCCAAATTTGATTTTTTTTTTTAAAAACACTCGAATTCGTCATAATTCTGATAGCAATTTGCCATTTGGTTTCGACGAAGAAGGCATTAGCAATGAAAATTTTCTTTTTTTCAAAAAAGTGCTCGAGTTCATCGTAATTCCAATGACAACGACCATTACTTTAAAAAACGAAGAGGGCAATTCATTTGTGCATTGCAATCCCGCGTAGGCGTCCATGGCAACTTCAACCCCCAACAACATCAAACCCATGTCAAAGGCATTTGTGCATTGCTTGCAATCCCGCGTAGGAGGTAGATTCTTCACCTTAATTTCATGTTGCAAAAAATATACCATTCAAGAGATTCTACAACTTTTGCTTGCTTTTATACATGCTAGCTATGCCTGCATTCTTGTGGGATATTGACCGATTGTGGAAGAAACTCTTGGAGTATGAGAGATTCCTTTTTTATGCAAAAGATGTTAGGAAATGAGACATGTGGTGGTTAATTGCCTTAGTTTTTAATGCAAATTGGTCAATCTCGTATTCATATTGATTATCCAATCTCAGGTCGGATGGCTTCTAGTCAAAGGTGTGGTTCCCTGAATGTGTAATACCCTGTAGCAATCCACTCCTCGTAAAACCATAGAACTGTGATTGAGGAGTGAGCATTCAATTTTGTTGCAGCAATCCCTTCCTCCCGTATACGCGCGTGTTAATTGTTCACTATTGTACGAGCTAATATATAGGGTGGTGTTTACCTCTGGCTGCTGAATCGATGGAGATCAAACCAACGCACAATAAAATAATGGGAATGAATATTATTCAATTGATTTGCAACCTTCATTCAATGTTGTTCGGGCAAGCCTTTCTTTCTCTTGCCAACCAGCCTAACACACCCGACCCGAAAGCCCTAAGGAGATACAATTGTGTTCGGTTCAGCACAATCCTAACATAGAAGGGGTGGACTGAAAATCTCCAACCACACAACTTATCACTTTTTAATTAACATATAGTATAAAGCTAGTCTATATGACCCCCAAACCATTTTCTTACTGTCTCGAGTTACCCTAGTTTATGGTATTGGCAGTTTTTACTAAATCTTCTCTATTTTAGGGTATTGGTAGCTATCTCTCCTTTTGCATAGTTTTAGGTGGCATACAGAGTCATTGCCTTCTTTGGCTTCCTTGTGGCATACTTAGGAACATCTAGATTCTCATCACTTTGGATGGACGGGTTCATGGTAGTTACAACCTACCTTGGCCTTTGTTCTTCATCTTGTTGCTTGTGCACCTAAGTTTAATTTTTTTGGAGGAGTCATCTTGGGGGTGGGGGCCTAGATAGATCCTCTTTTTCTTGTTCTCCATGCTTCTTTGACTCCATATTCTAAGTTCCTTCTGACTTATATTTCATTTTCATGAGTCAACTTATAGTTCTTAATTCAGTTATAGCCTAGTATCTTGTGTGTCGATTGTACCTCTTAGTTTGATAATGTTTTAGGTGGAATTTAATCTCTAATTTTGAGGAAAAAGTTTCCCTATAAATGTAATTTCAAAATTCATTTTGAGGGTCTAATAATTGATTATTTAATGTCCAAGTTTAGTAACACTCATTAGTGTGTTTTCTTTCAAAAGACATTTAGCAATAGGCTGTAGATTTAATACTTGTGCTTTGTTAGTATATTTTGAAGAATTAATAGAAATGAAGTTCATAGTTTGCAACGGTATTCGTAGTCTTTTTTGATTGCTTGGTATTCTTTTATTTCTTTCATTTTCCTTAGTCCTGAATTAATATTTACATTTATGAAACATCTTCTTTGTTATAATCAATTTGTGCATCTTTTGTGGTGATTGAGGTTAATAAGGAACATGTGAATGAATAGTAGTAGTTGTTCTAGAGCTTTCCTTGGTCTCATTTTCATGTTAGAATTGGCAATTTTGGCATGATAAATTATTTACATACAAGGTTATTTCTGATTTTGTTGATAATATGGATTTAGGTAATATTGATGATTCCTTTTCTCGTAGCCTTGTTCTATCTTTTGCAATTTATTTTAACCTTTTACCTTAGGTAGATTGAGAAATTGACATTTCAACTTGATTAGTGACATTTTCCCCTTGAACAACTTGATTAGGAAATGATAAATTCTAAAGGTAAGCTAACTTAACTCAAGGGATTGAGATGGTATCCTACCATGAAAGATGATAGTTCTAAGAAAAAGACTACCTACTGATATGAAAGTTGATGCAAGATAGTAAGGACAACAAGGAAATTTATTTTGAACTTTGATAAGATTGAATCTATGGGTGGAAATTTGAATGGATTGATAGCGAAAAGGCATGCTGATGTAGAGAATCCAATAAACTCAACCAACAAGGGAGATATTTCTCCCAACTCACCTATTCAATTAGGTATCAACCCTTCACTTACTCACAAGACCCCTCACAAGGCCACGAGTTACTCAAAAGGATTCAATACCCCAAAACACACCCATACTCACCAACCCTCACCCAACCATTGAATCACACTCAAATAGGACAAATAAACATGTCTAAGTCACAATCCAACTCTCCAACATTCAATCACCACCAACACCCTCAACCCTTATTCACACAAATCCCCCTTCAACTGGGTCTTCTAACCCCCCTTGGTACTCAACTCACAAAATGTACTAGATATCCAAAAACCCAGAATGGGCATCCATGGATGAAATCCCAAAGTAAATTGAGTCACCTCTCTCTTTTCTTTTTAGTTTGGGTGGCAAGACACCTTCAATCTCTGTGTGTTATGGGACTCTTTAAGGATGTTTATGTTTGAAGACCCTAGTTTTTTAATTAGGATTGTTTCAAAGGAATGTTTAAAAAATATTTTTTTATCCTCTACAAATGAGATTGCTTTGTCCTAAAGTTTGACATATTTTTTTCTTGATAAGTACAAAAATTAGATAAACTATTTATAACATATGAGATTTAGAGCACAAAATCAGGGTGAAAGCTTCTGTAAGAGGACTTGTAGTTTAAATAATTTCACAACTCAAAATGGGTCCATATCGAGGATTCTCTTAGGCTAATATTTGCCAAAAAACTATTATTAGCATATTTTAGAAAACTAGTTGGCTACCATGTATATAGTGTAAGATTGTGTTAGCTATACAGATTTGTTTATCAAAAAAATATCATTTATGTTAAAGAATTTGGCAGCATAAAGTCCATCTGTTGCGGAATCTGGTATAGCTATTGTGTGATTTTACTACACCATCTTCATGGTAATGTTTGGATGGAATGCACTTACTATCTAAGCTCTTCGAATGTCTCAGTCATTTATTTGTGTTTGGATTGCTGCTACACAACTTGATGTTCAGTTATATTTATTTCCTATATGTTGTGGGTGCACTTTGTGGCAAACCAACATGTTAGTAACTCTGTAATGAACTTATGAGGCCCTCCTTGAAAGTTAGCCATACCTGGGAAATACAGTCCTGGTCCTTGTTTGGGGCAGATGATGTTATTTCCCTTTTTCCAAAATGAATCAAGGGAAACCCGATAGTGCATTCCTTTATTTCCTATGGGCTAATGGGAACAAAATTAGGGAAATAACATTGTAATAATGTTTTAAGTTTGTCCAATTGAAATTTTGTAAAAAAAGGACAGCTTATGGATTAAAATAAGGTGTAATATTTAATTGGGCCAAATAAGGCCTTTTGTAACCCCCAAGATCTAGTTTTGGATTTTCAAGAGTTGGGCACCCATGTGAGAAGGGAAACATATAAAAGCAATTGCAAAAAGCAAATGATCATCCGATTTGTCATGTTATCAAACCTTGTTTCTAGAGCAATTCAGTGTGATTCAATCGAAGAACGAAAACCCTTGAGGTTGAAAGGGATCCAAGGTGGAATACCTAAGTTGTGGGACAGGGATTGGTAAGGGTTCAAGGTTCTGGTAGTTTGGTACATCCTTGGGTATGGTATAGCTGACAACTCCTAGTCAAATGGGAGTGGAGACCTATGTGGCATTCCATTTCCTATTTCCTCTCCACCTTCCCTACATTGTAGAGATTGGTTTCTCCACATCATCCTAGTCAAAATAGACTCATAAGACACTTGTCTCATGAATCCTATATTCCCTCCAACCTCCCTACAACTTAGATTCCTTCTTCCATCTTTCTCACATGGTCTTTGTGAGCATCTTCCCATGTGGCTCTTTATCCCACATATCCTTCCATCTTGTCAATGTAGTAGGAACATCCTCTATCTATCTCTCCCCTCACTCAACCAATTTGATCTTGACCTTCCATTTCATAAGACCGATTCCCAATCATTGATTTCTGCCACCTTGGATCTAAGCAATGAATTGCCTATAAAGAGAAAGCCTCTCATCTCCATTTAGAGTCTAGAGTGTCTATTACACTTTCACGATGTTTTGAAGAACTTAGGAGATCATAGCAATTTTTCCTTCCATGTCTTTTGACCATTCATTAACTTAATTAAATTTTAATTATATTATTTTATATTTTATTTTTATTCTTTTTAATTTAATATTATTATTATTATTTATTATTAAATTCTATTCCAAAGTGGGGACATTGTAGTCTGCCCTGTTCAAGACTGCTTGTCCTCAAGCAATGATCATGGAATGTTCAAAATGATTCCCAATATGAAATAGCTTTCGAAACACTCATAGAATAAACATGTTGCTACTTTTTTTTGTAAAAACCCTATTTCTTGCCCTAAATCACCATTTTATGTAAAAATACAAATGGAATAAGATGCGTACATGATTGAGGTCCTGCAATAGGTTAGAAATCCATCAAAACTAATAATATAAATTTCTAAAGAAAGATAATTAAGCATAAATTAACTTAACCAGTCTCTGGTCCAACTCCCTATAGGAGCTCAATCATAAGAAAGTGGGAGTAAGAGGAATGATGAGGTGTCCAAGAGACCCTCTACCCTAGGCCCAAGAGCGGAGTGAAAGTCAGAGCCCTCTTGGCCTCATGCGACCATTGGAAAAACTACCATGAGGTGGGCTACCTAGTGAGGTATCCTATCATTGTTCCCCTTCATCACTTCCATCCTTATCCCCTTGTCAATAATCAATAATGATATAGTTTGGAAAGATACAATAGGGTGTCTGGAATGTCCTTCCCTTCTAGGTCCAAGAGCGGTGGACTTCATCTTACACCCCCTTGGCCTCATGGGACCATCAGTCAACTACCATGAGGTGGGCTACCTAGAGGAGGACCTCATCACCGTTCTCCCTCCTTGTACTTCCTTATATTACTATCATGGCAGTCCACTCAATATATGCATCATAGGGTATGATAATACAAGTTACATATACATTTCATAATTATTTAATTTTAAGACAATTTTTCTTTCATCCTTGTTTCACATCACTTCTTAAATGGTTTGCACAATATCATAGATATGTTGAAATAGTAGATAGCTCAGATACCTATCTATTGTATTTTAATGTTGTCAATGAAAAATTAAAATACACGTGTATTATCTATTATGTAAATCAAACTTAGTGCTGAGCCCAAATACATGTAACTTGTAATTATGTCTTGCTTGGGCAAGACCACCCAAAGGTCAAAGGAAGATTCACTGCTGCAACACTCAGTTTTTGTGACAGTATCAAGCACTTAGGATAGTAACTCCTTTTATGAAACTATCAAGATCAGATCGATACTGGACTGGGTAATAATTGAACCGCCAACAATGTATTTCTCATCTCAAATAATAAATAGAATATAGGGTTGCATCTATGAAGAAAAAAAATGTTGCAAAAGACTATTTCCACCTACTTGGCTGTCAGAGTGGTTTTTGAGGTGTATTTAAAGCTTTTACTCCTTTTGTTGTATTTTCACTTGAAATATGGTTGAATTGGCTTTGTAAGCTCCTAGATACTTGGTACATGTTCTAATCGAGTTAAAAGAGTCTCAAGACTACCCTATACTCATTCTCTACCTTATCCAGCTACTCAATTAGCTTCCCAAACTTATAGGACATATGGTTTTATTCCTTACTTTGAGTTGAAATTGTCTTGGGTTAGATATAACTAAAATAAGCCATTCCTTCAACTACTTCAAAAATCATCAAAAAGACTTCATACTACTATCTACATGTGTTTCTATCCTTAAGAAGTCTAATTTATGCAAGTGAAAAAACACCTAAGAGGTCATAGCTACTCCTTTTGACTTGGTAACCTTCATGGTTTTTCTTTGTCTATTTAACTTCATTCCTTGCATCTTACCCACTATCTTGTAGCATACTTTGTTTTCTTTTTGAGTTAATTGCATTTAGTGGATTGTTGTGCATCTTTAAAATCATTTGACAACTTCAGAAATTGGTTTTCCTTCTTTATTACTTGACTATATCATTTAATATGCATGGATGGTATTATCATTTAATTTTCAAGATGGACCTTATATGGATGGTCCTTGCACCTTTTCAAATTGAAATTTAAGTCCAAATTTGGAGAGGAAATTCCTACTATTTACAAATCCACCATTCATCTTTCAAATTTTAGGTCCAATTTCCATGAATAAGGGTTCCCAACACCCTAGTCCTATAAAAATGAGCCATGAGGAACATCATGAATAAGGGAATGAACCAAATTTATGGAAACTTTGTCAAACCTAAGTACAATTAGGCATAAATAAGGCACAACCACTTAAATTGAGTCCAAACTTAGTGTATAATTTTAAAGAGATACAACTTATGATGCAATATTTAGCCCCCTCTTAGCAAGAGTATGAAATTATGCTCATTTACTCTTTGGAAAATATGGAGAAACCAAATATTCTTTCACCAAGATATTGAAGAGTCAAGATGTCTACAAGTTTGGAAAGGTGGTAGCTCCCAAGACTTATGATATTGTCAATCTACAATATTGAGATAAAAGGGAAGTAGAAAGTGAGTAATATGAGTAACATTGGTGACACACATGGAGCATCCAAAACACAAAGTTATGACATTTAGAACTAGTAAGATTCATATATTCTCACTAGGAACCATATCAAAAATACAAGGCATAGATCTAGGACTAGTAAGATCCTTATATAGTTACTAGGAGTCATGTCAGCGACACATAAAAGTATGATACCCAAGTTAGTAAAATCCTCTAATACTTAGTCATAGATTACATTCTAACAACAAATAGAGACCTAATTGTGAAAGTTTGAGGTCCATTAAGAAAAAAGTTGTCATATTGCCATGACAAATTTTGCATTTCTTGTAGAAAGTTTCAAACTAGTTTTGGCTTTCTGTTCAATACCCAAATGCCCAAACCCCAATTTCCTCCTACTAGCTCTAGAGCCCCTATTAGCCCTATGGCGAGAAAAATTTAATGATAACTCTAAAAACTTCCAAGACACAAGACAAATAAAATAGATTTTTGGATACCCTTTTGGATTTTCTATAACATAATCAGAGAATTTAGTAAGTTGTTTTGGAAAGTTTGTTGTTTTTAGACTGTCCTTTGTTTTCAAGCAACTAGAACGATGGATTAACAAAGCAACTACAAGAAATATTACTTCTGGGATACTTCTAGCCTTAAAACAATCTTTCTAAATATCAAATGATGAAGGAATCCACAATCAATTTCAATTTGTGAGGCCTCTAACCCCAAAAGCCCCAAATTTTCATCAAAAAGCCCTAAAATCTAGGGTTTCTCCAATCTCCCATGTCCACTCACTCCTGGATCAAATTGGTTGTTGATTCACCTTTAGATAGGTGTTTTACCAATTTCCAAATCATAAAAACTACCGCTCATGTAGGTAGATCTCTCCAACCTTCACCCTACTGAGCCTCTTCACTAGGCTTCTCACTCCTTCAAATGGTGATCACCTGCACTAAACCCCTCAATTGCACATTTTAGTTGTTATAATGTATTATAAATGTTATAAAATAGTCATCCCATGAGAAACAGGGTTCAACATTCATGGAATGACCCCATGATTGAATTTTGTCAAAGCTACCAAAGGAAAATACTCAAAAAGTTATGACAGTCAGCCCTATAACAGAATTTCAGAATGAATAATGAACTCAAATCATCCAAAGAGGTGTGGAATGTTGATAAAAGTTCTTTAAAATGTTATGGCGTGAAAAAATTTAAAGTAAACCATCACAAAGAATAGAAAATATGAGAAATTACTCGAAAATTCTGAATTTTCATTGAGTTTCTACAGCAGTTCGTACTCCTTGGCTTTCAATTTGCCTTACAAAGCATGTCTATGGCTTTAAATAGCCTCTCCAAGTTTTTTCAACCACCATATGGTTGGTTACAAAGTTTATTTAACACTAGAACAATAAAAACTTGCTTTTCCCTCCTAATTCTTCCTAACCCTTGGAACTTGAAAATTTGAATTTTACATTTTTTGCAAATGCTTGACAACTTTTTGAATAAAACCTACAATTATTGGATTTTCATCCTTATTGGCATATTTGATGAATTGAAACCCTCCTAAATCCATTTTTGGGTGTTTTGACCCAATATCCAACATTTGACAACATTTTACAACTTTCAGGACAATTTGACAACTTTTGCATTTTTTTAGTTTCGAAAGTCATTATTGGCTTTAGGATCTCATGATTGATTTTATTGAATTTGTTTGATGTTGGACACTCCTCCTTGGTCTCAAAGGTCTTAAAATTTGAATTTGTTTGCCTTGGTGCACCTGCACCACAAATACCTTGTTGTAGTTTCAAAGGGTGGAAAAAGAATAAGCATTTTATTTACCGTCCTAATAGACCATCCATCATAACAATTATTACCATTATTGATGTGTGTGTTGTAAACAAAGTTCTAGAGGAAGGATATTTCTATTGTAATACCAAGTGAGTGTTCATAGACCTTCTGTAGGGTCCTCCTATCCTGGAGTTAGGAGTTCTAAGCCTACATACATTGATTTGGCCTTGTGGCCATCAATGACTGCACACCCAATAGGACAAGTCTTGAGACTGACAATTTTGGAAGTGTGGCATTGTTGAGAGCCAACACTTATGTGTGAACCCCGTCTTCATGTATTATGATTAGTTGCCATATTGATACTTGACCCTATCCTCATGGTGTTGGCTCAATTCATATTACTGTGTTTTGTTGAAGAAACATGATGTGAGAAGTTTGATGCAAAGGCAAGGGTAGAACTCGGTATTTCATATTAGGACAACAACCACATTGATTAGGCAAGTCGGATAAGGTCTCTCCAATGTTTAGGATACTGAATTCACATTACACACTCATGGATTACCCCAATTAGACATCATTCAACTTAATATCTTATACAAGGATTGCATACCACAAAGCCAATAGATATGTTTTGAGATGAAAAAGAAGAGTTAGATGGTTTTGGTTCAATGATGATAATTTCTATTTTCAAGTAATTTGATTCAGTATATTATACTGAAACGTTATTTCATAACTAACATTTCAACTTCTATATAACTAGTTCTATAGCCCGATTTTCTTGCCTGTGAAGAAAGACCATGTCAGACAATATCAACGAACAACAAAATAAGGAGACAATTGCTAGATTGTGGTCTAACTTGAAAAGAAAAGGTGATGGAAAATGTTATTGTCTGTGCAAAATTTGTAAGGGGTTAAAGACTAGAAGACTTCTAATCAAAAGAGCAAAGAAACATTGTAGGCTGCATGGTCACATTGAAGGTGGACATGATTATCATCAATTGGTAAGTTTTTCATTATATCGTTTTAACAATTTATATACATAATAAATCACATGATGGTGAGATCATGATCAGAGTTTATTTATGTTTATCAATTTTATATAGGTCAAGCACCCCAGAGCACATGGTATGGATCAACACAACCTTGAGAATATGGTTTTCGAAGTGGACGAACATGGAGGTGTGAATATCGAGCTGAAGATAATGATCCCATGGAAGATGACGATCATGAGCCAGAAAACACAATTGAAGATGATGGTACAAATACATTGATCCATGACTCATTTAGTACTTGCGCAGCTAATCATGATGATGAAGATGACCTTGATGTTGTTCATGATGTCCCTCTACTTGAGAAGGCATCTGAGGCCCTTTACAAAGGCTCATAGGCAACTCTTCTCTCCAATGTATTGTTGTTGGTGAACTTGAAGGTTATGAATGGTTTATCCAACATAACAATGTCACGTAAGGTATGCCATATATGTCATATTAAACTTTGAATCATGTTGTACCATTAATATTCTTTATATTAACGAATTATATTTTTTGTTGTAGATTGATAGGTGAGTTTTTGTTACCACCATCAAATATTCTACCTCGCTCATACTGAGAATTATCTGCCATTATGAAAGATATTGGAATGGAGTATCAAGCAATAGATGCTTGTCCCAATGATCATATTATATATCACAAACAACATGAATTTTGAATTGAATGCCTTGAATGTCATATCAATAGATATCGAACAGATCAAATAACAAAAAGGGTTTATCGCAAGGTTCTTCGCTATATTCCCATTATTCCACGTATGCAACGATTATTCAAGTGCACTAGCTTGGCATAATTTATGGATTACCATGCACACAAGAAGTTGAGATGACATTATTGAATGCTTGTGGATGGTTCAACATTTATGGACATAGAGGAAAAGTGGCCACACTTTAAAGAAGAACCTCGTAATCTCAGGTTTTCATTGGCAACGGACAGTGTCAATCCATTTGGAGAGATGAGATCTATTTACTCAGTGTGGCCTATTTTTGTTATCAACAATAACATTCCTCCATGGATGTCAATAAAGAGGGAGCACATAATGTTGGCAATGATTGTTCCAGGTATTTTATCATTTAAATATAGTCGTCTAAATTTAATTACAAGTATTGCAGTAAAATGGTCATAATAATTATGTAATGTTTTTGTTCATTCGATTAGGTAAGTACCAAGTTAAAGATATGAATGTGTATATCGAGTCTCTTATCGACAAGTTGCTGGAGTTATGGAATGGTGTCACTATGTATGATGTCTCTAGACGAATAGGACAAAGACAATTTCAATTCCATGCGATGCTTCTATGGACAATACACGATGCCCCGGGACTAACACATTTTTGTGGTATGTTATAGTGTTTAAGTTGTGCATGAACATTATAATTCAAAAAATTATCATATTTAATCCAATTATACATTATCTTGTGGGTCTTCAAACAAAGGGAAAATTTGCATGTCCTGTTTGTGGTCCAAAGATGAAATCTTGTCATTCAAAAAGTTTAGGAAAGCAGGTGTTTGATGAGTATAGGCACTTTCTCCACAAAAATCATAAGTATCGAAATACTGAAAAACATCTTTTCAATGGGAAAGAAGAGAATATATCAAAGCCACGAAGAATGACACCTCACCTGCGGAAGTTGGAATATAATAGAATTAATCGTCAAGGTAATGCCATTCCATCTATTGGTTTGTCAAAAAACATCTTTTCTATTTTGTTTTGTTTACTGATGATGTGATTAGTGATCATGAAGGTCGTGAAGGCATAAATGACCACCTTCCCAAGGGACTAAAAAGTTATCCCCGATAATTTAGTAGGTTGCCCTACTACGAGCAGTTACAAATTGTTCATTTATTTGATAGTATGCATATTGGAAAGAATATAACAGAGACAGTATGGAAAATATTGGATGGAAGGCGTGACAAAGAAAAAATTGTCAAAATATGTAGTGACATTCAGGATTCCAATCATGCAATGATAAATGCCATTCAATCAAATAGCCATGAAGTCCAGATTAATATAAGTGAGCTTCCTTGGTTATTAAAGGACCAGCAAAGCAATGCTGAAAAAGAAGTCATACGAAAAATTCGATTTCCCACAGGATTTGCTGCGAACATAAACAATCTCATATCAAAGAAAAGTGAATTTGGGCCAGGGATGAAAACGCATGATTGGCATACCTTCATTAAGGTAATTCATGTTCTTGTGTTTTTAGTATGTATTTAAGTACTGCGCGTACGTGTACTTTTCATTGTATTATGTTACAAAAAAATGAAAAGATAATTTTATAATTGTTGCAGTACCTTCTACCTCTATCTCTCCCAGACGAATTCGATAATAATGTCAAGCAAGTCATATATGATCTTGGAAAATACATGAGGTGAGTAGTGATATTTGTTCAGTTTGTTGTATAGATATTATATATTCTATTTGTTTTACTTGTTATGTAATATATTTTTTTGCATCTTGAATACCTTGTAGGTGGTTGTCATGTAAAGAAATCCATAAAGACGATATAAAATATTGGAAGAGAAAAATTCCTCATTTAATGTGTGAAATGCAAAAGTATCTATCTCCAGCTTTTTTCAATGCACGAGAACACTACCTCATACACCAAGTTGAGGAGATTGAATTGTGTGGACCTGTACACACTACGTCAATGTGGATGGTTGAGAGGCACTTGAAATTTTTGAAGGCTTTGGTTCGACAAAGAGCACATCCTGAGGGTTCTATGGTGGAGGGATATATGATATACTAGACTATGGTGTACATTTATGAATATCTTCCTAAGTTAATTAATTCTTAATCTTTAAAATAAATTGATTGTAAGAAGTCCTTTTTTTTTTTGTACAGTTGGTCGAGAGTGGGATGCACTACATTTGTATATTGCAAACAATCTTGATTGGATGATGGTGTGGATTGAACATTTTCAACATTTTGAACGCACGTTAACATGGGAAGGTGTGGCTTCATTGGTTAAAGAAGCTCATCGTAATGGAGATTCCAATGTTACGCAAAGGAAAATTGATTTAGCATATGGTTTAAGAGATAAATAGGTACGTATAAATTTATTAATCACCCATATGTTTATCAACTCACAATGGAATAAATTTTACATGTTTGACATATCGCAGGTCAAACACCACAACGCTATGTGCTGCAATGGTCATAAATTTTGCATAAAAGTTGGATGACACGAAGAAAACTTGTGATTCTGGCATCACTGCAGTCTTTGAGGTGACAAATATTTCATCGAGAAATGACATACATCCTCAACAGTCTCAAAATCGATACTATGGCATTTTGGATGATATACTTGAGTGTGACTTTAATTCCTTCAAATTAGTTTTGTTCGTCGTCAAATGGTACAGGCTACGATTGAATAAAAATGATCCTGATAGAACTGTTATTGAACATTATAATGGTTTTATAATGCTAAATACAAGGCCATTTGAACCAGTTGGGGATGAGCCCTATGTTCTTCCAAGCCAATGTGAGCAAGTATTTTACTCAGAGGTTCCACATAAACCGAGTTGGTCATTTGTTGTTAGACATGATCCAAGAGGAAGGCAGATAAAGTATAATGTGATGGAAGAAGAAGATACTGAAGAAGTAGAAGATGAAGTGGATGATGATCACGATCGACAGTTTCTCAATGATGATGATGAAGAACAAGAAGAAGAAAAAGATGATGATGATGATGATGATGATGATGATGATGATATGATGATATGATGATGATGATGATGATGATGACCTTGATGTTCATGATGATGAAGAATGAAATGTATGAGGTATGCGATTAGTATATTATCTATTTAATATTGACTTCTTGATAGAATTTTTTTTACATAATTAATTCACTACATTTTGAATTCTAATGCCATTACATAATTAATTCATGATGCACCTTTTTAAATGGAGATGGAGATAGGGAGAGTGACTATTTATGTGACATTTTTTAAACTGTGTTTATTTATGGAAATTGGATTGTTTATTATCTATGTGATGGATGTTAATTTAAAATACATATGTGATGGATCACATGTTTATGATGATGCATGTGACATTTTTTGAACTTTGTGTTTATTTATAGAACATGGATTGTTTATTACCTATGTGATGGATAGTGATTTATGATACATATGTGATGGATTACATGTTTATGATGACACATATGTGATGCTAATTGTGATGCTCAATTACATATATGATGACACATCATGTGATGCTTTTGATGCTTATGATACGTATGTATTTATTGTTTATCAACTTACAAATGTAGTAATGCTTATGATGCTCAATTGATGGTGTTGATTTCAGGTATAGTCCCTATGTGATGTTGTCACCCTTGGTGGGAACTGGTCTTTGACTACAGACATCGTCAACCATTTAGTTGAGGATCCTACATAGTCTACATAAAGTAAAGGTAAGGAATTAAAAAATTTACAATGATTTTAATGACAACATCTTTTTATTATTTAATACTCTTTTTGTCTACAAAGTTCATGTTGTTCATGTTGTATACTATGTAATTTTTAGCTAACATAAGATAATTGAATTACATTGTACAAGACCCTGAACCCCTTTGACGAGGATCCTGCACAGTCTCATGGATGGATAGGTATAACCAGTCAATACACCCTATAGAAACAATTTATTTTTTAAAAATTACTTGGAAAACAAATTTCCTCAGTTTTTCAAACCTCGACATTAGCAGCAAATCTAATACAGTTATCAACACTTGAGGCCCCGGTTGGACATTCTAATTTTAAGCCCAAAATCAACTTTAGGGTTGACTTCTTCATCAACATTACCCTCATTTGCAAAATTTCTCTCTCATTACCAATTAACTCTCTCATTTCATGGAGTGCAGGTACCCCCAAATAGGTATTTGTCAGATCTGTCTTCATCGAGTGAGGAAAATACAGAAATAGAAAATGAAAGTGACACATGTAGTAGGTCTACAATAGGGAGATCAAAAAGACGTCAAAAGATTAGAAGAAAATTCAATAAACGCATGAAATTTTTCCTTGCTCAAGGGGGGTCATGTTCTTATGATGCTGAGACCAAAGGTGACATTGAGGTGCCACTGAGGTACAAACATCTACAGAAACAATGGGTGCCCAAGGAACTTCCTCCAATAAACACCGATTTTTGTGTTAATGATAGGATATATCGCATAGCACCTTTGTCGTTACGTGGTTTAGGCTTATTTTCCATGGACGACATAAAGGTTTGATACAATAGAGTTGTTGAATTCATGGAGTTTGTTGGACCTTGTTACAATTACAATAATTGGATGCAGATTGTTAAATATAAAAAAAGTATGCGTAGGTATGCACTGTCAGCAAATTATATACAATAGAAAGATAATGATCAAAGTAAACGAGTGGTTGTATACATTAATGGTCAGACAAAAGCAACAGGGAATATTATAGGTCCACTAATAAACAACCCAATTGCATATTTGAGGCGCGCGAGGGAAATCGTGTATTTGTATTTGCGATAAAATCAATAAGTGCGGGTGAACAACTTCTAATCGATTACAGTTTGAATCGTATAGATACAAACAAAGTTAATATCATGGGGGTGGTACGTACTATATACCATTTAAATTAACCAACCTCCAATTAATGAATCCAATATACCATTTTATTATGAAGTGTTTTTGCTAAGTCTATTGGTTTAATTTCGCTAACGTTTTTTATATTTTTTATTTGTCACAGGACGACATGGATCCATAACATATCGCAAATAGGGATGTAGCTTGCGACACTTCTACCGAGCAGGTAAACCTCATTGTAATTGTACAAATTAGATAGAAGCAAACTATTACATTATTATGTTCTTTTTTTTAGTGATTTATACTAATTTTCTAATTGTTAATGATATTCTTGACACAGACGGATGTTCGGGGAAAGGGAAAGGGAGTTGCAGTACCTGAGCACCTTTCTATGGATGAGGAATCATTAGAGTTAAGCGATGATGACCCTAAAGATTCCACACACCTTATGAAATTCTTTAAAATGCCTCTTAGAAAAATTAGAAAAGAGATTCTTTCTTTGGCAACCGTGCATCCTATTACTGATGAGATACGAGAGAGGGTGGAATTATTGCTTCGGACAGTAGAAAACTTGCAAGTAAGCAGTAATGAAAGCTTTAATTATAACAAAAGTTCAATAACGGTTTATATTTTATTCTCTTTTATGTAATTAACTAAAATATGTATGTATTGTTTTTACCGCAATTTATCTGCCCTCGTGAAAGTCGTTCCCACGATCAAGGTGTTGCGGGATCTTTAGGTGATGACGATTTTCTTGTATTATCGCTTGCTTGGCTTATCACTCTGAGTACCCAAAATACATCATACTTGATACTATCAATTTTCAAAATAAAGGTTCATCCTTGTTTACAATTCTTGCACTTTTCATATATTTAATGTTTGATATATTTAATGTATTATTCTTTAGGTGTTGTCAATGTTACTGTGCAAATGTCGTTGCCACCTCATCAGAGGTTACCCTCGCTTGTATTGCCGACTCCAATGTCGGCAACACGTAGCATGCAGACATCCTCTACTGCACGTCATATTGGCTCGCCCACTGTTGGTAGATCCCTCTTTTGCTCTATCTTCTGTCATGTGTTTATTTCCCTTTAAGCGTTCTTTCTTGAATTCTAATGCCATTTCATAGTGGATCCATTTTTTGCAAGAGGAGATGCAAATGAGGATGTGCCAGAGGCGACTACTGCTGATAGCATACCATCATTTCCTAGATCCTCTCGTATTGCTAGTACAGGAATGTTGCAGGCCACATTGGTGGTGAGCGACGAAGAAATGATTCCCTTAAAGATACAAAAGGTTCCAAGTACTTAAAAATTATTATTATATATACTCTAATTGTAATTTACTTTATGATCACTCGTTTTGGACTAATGATCCCATGAATTTTTTGCAGGCAATGATATTTTCTATAAACATCTTAGTGACATTGCATTGCAGATATTTGGGCCCACCATACGTAAAAGGTGGTACATCATATGTGAACTAAAAAGGTGGTACATCATATGTGAACTAACCCTAATCCACTATTTTGATTTCATATCATTGCTAGAATAGTTTTCCTTTGATCCATTTCTTGAAGTGTAATAAATGTAGCTTCACTTCATTTCTGAATCTAACGGGTTTTTTTTTGGTTTAAAAGGTGGAATGACCAAGAAAAAATGTTAAAAGATGAATTGACAAACCAAATGGTTGAGTGGTTTGGAAATGACACCTTTGACAAAACCAAGCTCCTTGAAAAAGTTGGCACATATCTAAAGTATGTGAAGGACCAATACAGGGCCCATTTAGAGAGGAACTTAAAGTACGAGCGTCCCCCCATGATTCCAGAGAGGGAGTGGAAGGACCTGATTTTGGATGCCAAGGAGAGAATTGAAAGGAAAAAAGGAAATACACCACTAGACTTCAGAAGAAGGTACGGGATATTATTAAGAATGTAATTATGTACTAATTAATTACTCTTTATATTTATATAATCTAACATATTTCAAACTTTTTATAGACTGAGTGACATGTCAAAGGAAACCAAGGCAAGGCAAGAAAAGCACAGGCAACACAAACTCGGATCTGGTGGTTACATGAAACTTGTTGCACGAATTGTAAGTATCTCATGTAAACGAAATATTGCATCAAAATATTAATAAATTGCAAACATTTTTTTTATCAAACAATGAAAGCAAAATTCATGGTACCAAACAAAAATGCAGGGCTCTGAATTTAATAGAGTGCCCACAGAAGATGATAAGAGAATTGCCTACCAACAAGGCTATTCAGTCGTGGCTGATCGGCTACGAGAATTGAGTGGGCATACACAACATTCGAGTGCATCCGTCACACAGGTAAATATGCTAAATGGAAATTGTTTCAAATTGAATACTTTACCAATAATCTAATTGATGTTGAGTTCCAACATAGAGTGACTATATTTGTTTTAAATAAGCAAGCAATGATAACAATATGCATGTCATTGGAATCCAGCCTGCTAATCGTGAAACACCACCTGCACATGAAGGTTCGGATGTGCATCCCAGTAGTGGAGGTATTCATTTGCTATTCAAATTTATTTATTTAGCTATTAATACAATTAAACATCTTAATTTGTAATTAGAGTAGTAATTAATGTAACCTTTTTTGTTAATATTTTAGAGCATGTAGTCGGTGGTGAGCAAGTGGAGCATGATCTAGGTACACAACATCAAGAACGTGATGTTCCCCACTCAGGTAAACAAGACCACTATTATTGCTTTAAACAAATATAATTGCAATTGGTGTTCAACATTAATGTAACCTTTAGTATTTCAACTCCAGATGATCTAGAGGGTGTTCAACATGTTGAGGTTGAGGCTACACAAAATGATGTGGCCCCATCAGGTAAAGAGCGCAACAATTATGTTCTCTAAATTAATGAAATACTTGTAACAATTATAATTTTTTTTTTGAATTTAACCCATTTCTTTGTTATTGCAGAGGACCCCCCTTCGCTTCAATGTCCTCGTCCTCAGTATAGGACTAGGCATACTTCAAGATCACGAGCAGTTGGCGGTACATCTGTAGAGGGGGGGAATGATGAAGAAATCGATGTTCCACTTAGTCTTTTCATAGCTTCAAAGAAAAAACAAAAAAAGAAATGATTGTAATCTAACTTATTTGACAATGACTGATTTTTATGTGTTAGTGAATGTAATTATGTGCTAATTAATGGTTATGGATGATATGTGTTAATTAATATTGATGAATGTTGCGTGTTAATTAATGTTAATCAATGCTGTGTTAATGAACGTTATGTGATATTAATGAACGAATGCTATATTTTATTAATGGTAGAAAGAATGAATCAATGAATGTTATAAGATGTTAACGGGGAATTTAGAGTGATGTTAGGGGGGGAGGGGCCAAATGAGCTTCCACCTTCATGTGGTTGGCCCTGTTAAGTAGAGAATATTAAACTATTCTCGAAACCAAGCGAAGCTCAACAAGATAAAACACTTTTCAATATTTCATTATGTTGCACAGTTAATCTTATTGAATAATGCATATTGAATCTTAATTGCAGGGTCATACAGAACCAACACGAACAACAACACCACAAGTTGCTGGGTATAATGAACTCTTATATTGTCTTGTCTGTACACAAACAATATGAGTTGCTTCTAGTGTTGATATCCAAGGCGGGACTGCAAAAGTTATGAATATGCCTCATCCTTGTAAGTAATGAATATGTCTCATCCTTGTAAGTTTTTTTATTACTTGTAAGTCATGAATATTGTTCTTTAGTTGATTAAAATAATTTCAGTGAATGCAAATCTTGATTATTATAAAGTGATATCTGCACTATCAATTCCAAATTGAAACCCTTTCAGTGCATGCATGTTGTTTGCCAAAATGCCATCTCGAAAGTATCAGCAAACAAACATTGACATTCACAAAATCAAGAAAGACAAACTGAAAAATTAGCAGTAGAGCATTCAAGTAAACTGTTTGTCAAGAAGCATAGTTGAAAAGGTGCAAAAAAAATTGGTTTCAAAACAGGGGTAGACCATTACAAATTGGCAACTTGGCATCACTTCTCTTCTTACTTCTCCTCAACCCTCTTTCTCTGCACTCTCACTTTTTCACCTTGCACTTGCAACTCTCACTCTCACATTCACAGTTGTCAGCTTCTTGCTCTTTGTTTTTGTGAGTTGAAACAAAACTAGGAGGCCGTTTTATAAAGTTGGTGGGGTTTGGGTGGGGCCCATAGGTATGATGGTTTGACCTTGGGCATGGAGTTTGAAAAAAAGTTATGATTTTTTTAAATCACTTATGGGTTGTTGGGATGGTCAAGAGGCTCTTGGGAGTCCCTCAAACGTCTCAAGGATGTCCTAGAGATGTCTCAAAGATTATGGCATTGGATTGCACTGGGGCGGCATGGGGACGTCCCACCCAAGTCCATGTATTTTGAAGGTGTCCCCATTTCAAAAACAAACAGTTTTGGGGGAGGAAATGTCCTTGTGGAAACAGGAACCCAGTGAAGACATTAAGAGGGTATGAAGGCACAACCAAGGGCCATTGAGTAGAAGGCAAAGGAAAAATCTTGGAAACAAGAGGAGGAGCACTTGGAGAAGAAGGTAGGGAAAATAGCAGTTCGACCAATAGAGAAGCTGAACTCTGAGGGAAAACTACCAGAGATAGCAAGAAACTCTCCAACCAAAGCAGGAGAGACAAAACTGCTTAGGGATGAGCTCTAGACCCCAAATCTAAAGAAAGAAATGGAGCTAAGGTAAGTGAATTAGATAACAACAATAATGTAAAGTGCACCCCTAATTTGCTAACCATAATCCTCAAAATTAAATAAAAATCTTTAATGAATACACAAAACTATATACATATGCAGGTGCACCATGGTTGAGATGGTCAAACTCCCTAGTCTCACTCTACGACTAAGCTCATGCCATATCTAAATCAAAGACATCTCAAATACATCGTCGGTGGAAAGTTGCAAAATGCCATTTTCATACATAAGCAAGACATACACAATTGCACACAATCACCAAGAGAACGGTAAAAAGTGTGTTTGAGATTATTGTCCTAATTGTGGTGTGGTCACAAAGAGATCACTGTAAATTTGTCAACCTTTCCTTCATTTAAAACCGTAAATTTGTCAACCTTTCCTTCATTTTTTAAATGAAGGAAAGGTTGACAAATTTGCGGTGATCTCTTCGTGACCACACCACTGTTAGCGGCATTATTGTACACAAACATAAGACTAGTTAATTATGTGTAATTGTTTTGGTTAGTTGGCAACCGAGGGGTGGTTGTTGTGGTGCGACAATTGGCACTCGCACCCCCTCGGTATCTTTATATACTTTGGAATGTAACTTGTAACACACAATTATGAATGGAATAACATCTCTTATACTTGTTTGATATCTATGGCGTTATTATTCTGCATTACATGCTTTATGTTTAAAGTTATTCACCCGAGACGGCAAACATTTGGCACCGTTGCCTAGACATACTCTGGAATGGAAGACGCGGATGGTGCACAGACACAATGGGCCTACCCATTGGTGAGATAAACCCAGAGGCCGACGACGCACGAATAGAACTTTACATAGGAGATGACACCGCAACGAGAGAATTTTCAATTCTGCTCCAAGTAGCCATCCAGACCTATGTCCGATGAGAGGCGACTGAGGCAGAAATCCCACCAAGTGTCGTGTGGACAATGTTGGAGGTTAGCCCGGCAGTAAATCAATTGATGAACCACCTCCCCCAGTTTCTTGCACACGCATCGCTGGCACAACAAGCTCGCCTGGAAAAGATTGCCCAAGAAGAGCGACGCCAATAGATCCTTCAGCAGTACGAAGATAGCAGCCGACGGGAAGCAGAACGGGATGGCACCAGACCAGGAAGGAATTGAACCTTGAATCTTCTTTATTCAAATAAAATTGTCATTGACACGAGTTGTATCTAAGGAAATGAATTAATAAAGACGTGTTTTGGTTTATGTATTGCCAATTATGGAAATGTACAGCACTTAATGCCCAATATATTAAATAAAGATAGAAATAAAAAAGTAGAAACAGATGAGTGGGAGGCCGCACAGAGGGCCTTGATTCTAGAGCAGCAAGTAGAACGTAGACGGAGGCTGAGGCAACTTGCCGACGGATGACCTACCGAAGGGTGGCCTGAGGGGAACCAAGGAGGTGTCACGAAGGGTGCAGAAGCCGATGGAAATTTCTATGCATCGCCAGAACACCGGAGGATGCAGAGCCACGAAGAGTATCTAGAAGAAAAAAGGTTACGGTAGAATCTAGAAGAGGAGACTCGAGATCAGTTTAGAAACTTATCCCTTACACCACAGAGTGAGGATCACCAAAGGGAGCCAATAGTGGGCGCGGATGAGAACAAAGGGGAAGACAACTGTACGGCTATAGGTGCTACACGGTAGGCAAAACACCGTACCCCTAGTCACCCACGCAAGACACACCACCGACGCCGGAGGGAGTGGGGCAGGGGCTCAGACATAGCCACAGCCACCTCAGGGGAGACGACCCCATCAATGGCGAGTAAATAGAAACTATTGAAGTTCAATGATGACGGGAAGGAAGATCCCGTCCGCCATTATCGAACGTGCGAAACCATATGGTCAGCAAATGGTGTTACCGATCAAGACGAATGGGTAACACAATTCCTAGCAACCTTGAGGGGAGCGGCCATAGATTGGTACTCAGATATGGATAAGGCCAAAGTCGGCACAATAGAGCGATGGATCTCGAGAGCGAGACCAAGACATCGAAGAAAAAGAAGAAGGATAGCTTGTCCGAGGAGGATGACTCGTCATAGGAAAGCAGCAGCGATAGCGAGGCTGGCAAACGAGTGCAAGCGCTCTAGAAAGACATAAGGCGAATGAGGAGGGAATTCAAAACAATGAGAAGCACTGGTCAAACCGAAGGGGACATATGGTGCACTGACTGCAAAGAAGAGGCGCACACAAAGGGTACTTGCCCGAAGAAGGCATTCTGCGAGATTTGCCAAGTGATGGGACACTCCACCAAGGAGTGCCCATACAACATGAAAACACAGAATATGCAAACGAACCAGGTGTTGTTCACGGAACAGGCCACAACGTCTGCACCAGTGGGTACGGGCCAACAAATGAACACAACGGCATCATTTGGAGGATACCGGGATAACAGACGCAGCGGCAGAAGAAATAATAACAATAACAGAAACCAGATCCAGTATGACGCCAAGGGTCGGCCAATGATCCAGTGTAGGGCCTGCAATCAGTGGGGACACTTCGCCCGTGATTGCACAAAGGAAGCCAACCCTCAGCAACTCTGTCGATGGTGCGGGCGAGGCAACCATGAGGATGCAAATTGCCCAAAACCTGGTGTAAACCTCCTAAACATAGAACCCACGAAAGAAGAAGTGTTGCCAATCACAAGGGCGCGGGCCAAACAGGGTATATACCCAAATCCCCACACAGAGACAGCGAGAGTGTGGGAAGCAAGAGACGAGATCACAAAGGAAATGGCCGCACAAGGACAAAACAGCAACTAGACCTCAAATTTGCCACAAACGAGGGGAGAAGAGGAAATCTTATGGCAAATATTGCAGATGGAGGTACCCGTGAGAATACAAGACCTCCTGGAGACCATGTCGCAGTTAAAAACAACTATCTTAAACTTTGTACCCTCACAGGTGAAAATGAGGGAGGTCATGAGCCCCACAACTGACCCTGCGTTGAGAGAGGTCCTAAGCCCCATGGTCGACCCCATGTCGTTGGTAGTCAACAGCGGACGCCAACCGGCGGTGGTAGAAATGGGCATACTGGGGACTACCTTGATAGACACTATTATGGACAGAGGGTCAGGAGTAAATGTGCTCCTAGAAGCCACATGGAAAAAACTGGGAAAGCCTACGTTGTGGCCCCCCACATTCAACCTATTAGGGGTAGATCAACATGGGATTAAACCCCTTGGTACCCTCATGGGCCAGCAAGTGATGATTGGCACACAGCCATTCATGTTGGATTTTGTAGTAATTCCCCTGAAGCAGAAAGGGTATGACGCCATCCTCGGGCGTGGGTGGCTCATTGCAGCAAAAGCAAACCATAACTGGAAGCGAAATACTCTTTCCTTGCAAACGATGCGGAGGAAGTATGTGATCGATCTTCATAGGCAAATGGTGAGTGAGGAGTTAGCATCCTCCTCCAACTTGGAATCTGAGGGAGACTAGTTGGGAGAGGGTGGAGATGGACGTCGCATGGAGCCTAGTGACGAAGGGGTGTTAGAACTGGAGGCATGCTCAGGGGACGACGGGGACTCCTTGAATGGCCTCTTCCATTGGCAAATGGGAGATTATGAACTATTTACACCCTCGTGCAACGTATTGAGCATCGAAGAAGAACCAGATATATTTCCCCCAGAATATGGCGAGTACAAGGAAGGGGAGGCCTCAGTAAATGACATGCTGGCACACGAATTCCCGAAGGGGGAGCCCATTAAATATCAGGAAGCCAATTTAAAGGAGACAAATCTCAGGGGGACAAGTGACCCCAAGATCATCCTTGTCGGAGATGACTGGAATCCAACGCTGAAGGCCACAGCCTTCAAAATTTTCCTTGAATACAAGGATGTCTTTGCATGGACATACAAGGACTTGAAGGGCATGCCCCCAGAGTTCTGTGTACACCGAATGACATTAGTACCGAGAGCCCAACCGGTAAGGAAGCGGCCTTACCATATGAACAAAAATTATGCTGCACGGGTGAATGACAAAATTGAGTAGATGTTGGAAGCGGGCATAATCTTCAAAGTGCAGACAAGCCAATGGGTGTCTCCCATTGTGATTTCCCTCAAGAAAGAGGCCAATCAGATCCGGATCTGTGTAGACTTCCGGTGCCTGAACGCTGTCATTATTAAAGACCCGTTTCCCATACCCTTCACCGACAGCATCTTGGAGGAAGTAGTTGGACATGAAATATATTCCTTCATGGATGGGTTCTCTGGGTACAACCAGATATCCATCACGAAGGAAGATAAGTTGAAAACAACCTTTGTGGTGGAGGACAGTGTGTATGCATACAACCGAATGCCCTTCGGTCTATGCAATACACCTCCCACCTTTCTGTGCATCATCTTGCACATCTTCAACAAGATGTTAGTGGGGAACTTCAAAGCCTTCTTGGATGATTGGTCTATTTACAGCAGACAGGACACCCACCTAAAAACCCTCGGAGAGTGCCTAGAGAGATGTCAGAGGGAACGGTTGGCCCTCAATCCAAAGAAATGTAGATTCATGGTACCACAGGGAAGATTGCTTGGACACATTGTGTGTAAAGAAGGATTGAAAACGGACCCAAACAAGATTCAGGTAATAATAGAAATGGAACCTCTTACGGACATCACTGGGATAAAATCCTTCCTTGGTCATGTGGGGTACTACAGAAGGTTCGTCAAGAACTTCGCTGCGGTGTCCCACCCGTTGGATAGGTTGACACAGAAAGGGGAACCATACATCTGGACAGAGCAAAAAAGCAAGGCCTTTGAAGAGCTGAAGACAAGGTTGATGGGAGGACCCATACTGGCATACCCAAATTGGGATAAGGAATTCCACGTTCATGTGGATGCTTAAAACTACGCTATCGGGGTTACATTAGCCCAGGTAGGAGGACACGGGTTGGACCACCCCATTTATTTTGCCAGTAGGTTTCTCTCGAAGGTGGAAAAGAACTACAGTACCACAAAACGTGAAGCCCTCGGTATGGTCTATGTAGTATAGAAATTTCGTCATTACCTCCTGGCTACACCATTCACATTTTACATAGACCACCAGGCACTCATGTACTTGGTAAACAAACCTATTATCCAAGGGAGGATAAGCCGTTGGCTATTGCTACTATAGGAGTTCACATTTTTAATTGTGGTAAGACTGGGCTGAAGCCATGTCATAGCTGACCAGCTGTCCCGGATTAAGTCGAGGGAACCTCCAGAGAAAGTAAATGATGATTTTTCGGATGCGAACTTGTTCCAAATAACCGTACTTCCTTTGTGGTACAAGAAGATTGGAGAGTACCTGTCGACGTCCTGATTTCTAGAGGGTATGCCTCCAGGGGAACGAAGAAAGCTCGTATTAAGGAGCAGGACTTTTTCGCTCATCAACGGGTTACTCTACAAAATGGGGCCTGACCAGGTATTAAGGCATTGTGTCATGGAGGAAGAAGTCTCGAGCGTATTAAGGGAGGCACACAAAGGACCCGCGGATGGACATATGGGCCCAGACACTACAGCCCATAAGGTGCCTCTGGCAGGACTGTGGTGGCCAACCGTACATCACAACGCCAGGGAGTGGGTTGTGGGGTGCGACACTTGCCAACAGGCGGGCAAACCTCTAAAGCAGGACTTCATGCCCCTCAACCCGTCGCATGCACAGGAACTCTACAAACAATGGGGACTTGACTTTGTAGGGCCTCTCAAGGCTAGCCGTACACAATGATGCCGATACATTGTGGTTGCGATAGAATAATTGACTAAGTGGGTGGAGGCAAGGGCTCTCCCAGATAACTCTATAGTAAGCATGACAAAATTTATCTATGAACAAATCATTACGCAATATGGCATACCTATCCAATTGACCAGTGACCAGGGGGGCCACTTCATGAACCATGTCATACAGTTGTTGACCTCAGAGTTCAAGATTTTTCACTCATTATCGAGCCCGTACTACCCACATGTCAACGGCCAAGCCGAGACCACAAACAAAATATTGGTATTGGTAATTTACAAGTCATGTGGAGTAGAAAAGGAAGATTGGGAGGAGAGGTTACCCTCTATACTATGGGCCTACAGAACGACTTACAAAGTGACCACAGGTCAAACTTCATTCCAACTCATGTACGGGCAGGAAGCGGTGGTGCCAGCGGAATTCATGGTGCCAAGCCTTTGCAATGCAGTAGAGAAAAGACTCAGGGATATGGAGAGCCTGAGGGAGAGACTGTATGCCTTAAGTAGGTTGGACGAAAAAAAAATGTTGGCACAATGGGCCATAGAGGTAGCCCAGCAGAGACGGAAGGTCTGGCACGACAAGCATCTTCGACGAATGAAGTTTACTCCTAGGCAGCTAGTGTTGAAATTCAATGGGAGGAACGAAATCAAACCAGGAAAATTTAAAGTGCGATGGCTGGGGCCCTTCAAGGTACGCGACGTCAATGCCAGCGGGGTGATCAAGTTGTGGACATTCGACGGGAAGGAGATACCAGACGTTGTCAATGGGTTAAAATTAAAGGTTTATCACGAAAGGAGGGAACCTGGACCCTCCAGTCTGGATGTTTGTCAGTCTATTAAAAGATTAACCAAGAAAAAAAAAAAAAGACATGGGGCCACCGTACGGTGACTACACTGGCAGTGGTACCACCAACGATGGTAACACCGACGATGGAACCACCATGCAATGGACCACCGGCGGTGGAACCACCAAAGATGGAACCACCGACTGTGGGACCACCGAAGGTGGAACCAACATGCGTTGGTTACACCGATGGTGGGCCCACCAGTGGTGGATCTATCGTGCGGTGGTTGCCATCGGCAGTGAATGCCACCGTGCGGTGGACACCTGCACACATAAACCCCCGCACAAACAAAGTGCAAAACACAAAAACGCACGCAAAGGAAAAATACACAGCCCACACACGTGTGGAAAAAAAAAAAAAGGACGTAGCCCACGTCAGAAGTAAACCACGCAGCTGCCACGCACGAAGAGAGACACACAGCCCACACAGCAATGTAGCCATACACAACAGCCATACACAATAGAAGAAGGTCGTTACAAAGGTGTCCAATGACCATACAATTTTTAACCAGATATCAGTTATACTAGAGATTAATGGATTCGGCGGGGAAATGAAGTTGGAAAAAATAGCTGCAGGCTTCCTCCAGTAGCAGCCAGAGGGATAGCAATACCAAAGTCTTATCGTTAGGCGTACGTGTTGCAGGCAGCACCATGGATGCCAGTGCCCGATAGAAGTAAAAGCAAAAAGCACCACAGGCTGCCATAAGTGTGAAAAATGCATTAACACCCCAAAATATCACCTTTGAAGGCCTGAATGGGTCGGAATGCCAGAAATGGTGGTAGGACACTCCCGACAATGATCTGGTGAAGCAAAACCTCTGTAAGGCAGAAGTGGAGTGGTCTATTCGGATGCCTATGTTTCCTATCCGCGAGTATGAGGGTGCCCTACGGTTCATGGTGGACACCTTCAACAGACACACATGCACTAGCACTTTTGAATACCTTGGGAGGGATGTTACCATATCCTTCAAAGCGGGGGACTTCATGAGGGTATTTGACATTCTAGGCAGACAGGGCAAGAAAATAGAATTGAAGGATAAAAAGATGAAGCGGGAGGAGGAGGAGCGGTGGATTAAATTAATCTCCAAGAACTTGACGATAGCAGAGTTGGACAGCGTGGCCAATGCCATGAAGGGTCAAGGAATCTGTAAGACCTTTGTTGCAGAGGGCCACTGGTGGTGCATTATGGATGTCATCAAGAGCAGATTGACAGGGTTGGGTAGGGCGTCGAACATCGCCCTCCCTCAGTTTATGCTTATGAATGAGTTGATGAATGGTATTGTGTATGATTGGGCCGCGTTACTCGCAGAACGCATGTATGAGTTTTTGATGATGCAGCATCGCACATTCTATATGCCCCACTATGATATAGGGTTGTTCCTAGAGGCCATGCGGGAAGCAATGTCGAAGGCAGAGTTGGAGGTACGACCACAAGGACCGTTGGCAGCAGGTGAGCCTCCAATAATTTATTGGAGACACTTGGACATTGGGCACTCTTCCACGAAGCGGAAATGGGTAGTAGATACGACCTCGGCCTCAAGGGAGCCTGACAGCGGGAGGGATTCAAGTAGTATAAAGGATTCAGAAGCAGACGAGGAGGATGATAGCAGGAGGGCGACAGAGGAGCGAGTCTTGTTTGCCCCACCCCTGCTATCGATGGGCACGGTGATGCCATCATCTGGAGTGGGCGGCACCTCTATTTCGGCCTTTGGGAAGAGCCACGCGCCCGTTACACTTGGCCCCATCCAGCAACAGGTAGCATCACCGGGATCGGGCCCAACCACAATGGCACTTACCGAGGACATGGTAGAGTCAGAGACTGAGGAGTCACCACATTGGGTAGTGGTCGCTGAGGAGCAGGGGCTGAGGGAGGTGGTGGATATGGAGCCTTAGGTGTGGTTAGACGTTGTGGGGACTGAGGCAGTGGTGACTGTTTATGCGTCTTTGTTGGAGGAGCCGATGACAGCGACCCATCCCCGGGTCGTAGAGATGTGTGCCAACTCATCGGTCGTGGCTATAGAGAGCTGGCTCACACAGTGATTTCAGATGACATTGGCACAACCAGAGGGAGCTATTGTATTCTCACCATGTCCGGAGACTAGAGTAGAGGTAGTCGACTTGGACGATTCCTCTCACGAGACACATGTGCCAACAGTTGGGCACGCGGCAGGAGAGGTCATCTCTGCCATTCAGGTGCCAAGGGATGGTGCACCTTTGGTGGTGGAGGAGGTGCTTTCATAGCAGGATGCGGTTGTGTCAGTTCTGCCAGAGACTTCACAACCTTCGGAGCAGGAGGAAGAGGACATTTAGCTGACATGGTGACGAGGGGTACGCAGGTGGTGGCCACTGCCCAGACACGAGCGTTGCAGCAGGTTGTCATGGAGTTGGAGAGGGCACTAGGGTTTGTGCAGGTGGGCTACTCTACAGCCTTTACTACATGCTTTGACTCTCAGGGATGGCCGACTACTAAGACGGAGGAGATTCTCCAGGCTTGAATGGTACATCAACCCATTGTGGAGAGTCGGGTGACAAAAGTTGTCCGAGAGATTGAGCAGGTCTATCGGGACGCCTACTATGCACTAGGAGGTACACAGCATGAGTTTGCGGTCCGCGAGGCTACTAGAGTCACGTTGGAGAGGGATGTGGCCACTCAGCAGGCCTCCTGGGCAGCAGAGAGGGCCCAGTTGTTAGCTCAGCTAGTGATGAACCGTGTAGAGAAGGCAGCGGTAGAGACTCGCCTATCAGCAGAGCACAGTGCGAGGAGCCTCATGTAGCAGGAGTTAGAGGCAGTCACTACCGACAGGAGCCTATTGCAGACTTGGTTGGTTGGTATGACAGTGACAGCGGATACCAAAGAGAAGGAGCTACTAGAAGTCGCACATATGGTGAAGACGGCTTTGGAGAAAGTATTGGTGGCGGAGCGAGATGTGACTGCACATACTCAGCAGGTTTATGATCTCCACGCCTGCTTGGCGACCCAGACACCGGCATCTCAGCCTTCTACTTCAGGGACGCTTCCCTAGCCCCCTCCTTAGTTTTTTTTTATGTATATATTGTATAGGTTGCATTGTCTTCGTTTTTGTTGTTACTCGCCTGGAGACGACTTTTCTTTTTGGGGGGGGATGATGTTAGCGGCATTATTCTACACAAACATAAGACTAGTTAATTATGTGTAATTGTTTTGGTTACTTGGCAACCAAGGGGTGGTCGTTGCGGTGCGACGGTTGGCGCTCGCACCCCCTCAGTATCTTTATATACTTCGGAATGTAACTTGTAACACATAATTATGAATGGAATAACAACTCTTATACTTGTCTGATATCTATGGCGTTATTATTTTGCATTACGTGCTTTATGTTTTAAGTTATTCACCCAAGAGGGCAAACAACCACAATTAGGACAACGATCTCAAACACACTTTTTACCATTCTCTTGGTGATTGTGCCCAATTGAGTATGTCTTGCTTATGTATGAAAATGGCATTTTGCAGCTTTCCACCGACGATGTATTTGAGATGTCTTTGATTTAGATATGGCATGAGCTTAGTCATAGAGTGAGACTAGGGAGTTGGACCATCTCAACCATTGTGCGCCTGATCATATTAGCTTGAAACCATGCGCCTCATATTAGCCTCAAACCTATGCCCCTACTAGTAGGTGGTGGGGATAGAATATCATTCGCTGTACATATCAATGACTAGATAATAATATTTTTTTTTTTATAAAAATTATCATCATCGGAATTACGACGAATACCAAGCTTTTGACCGACGATGTAATTGGCGGACATATAGCGTTCTCGTCGGTGAAATGTTCTGGAGTCGTCGCACTTCCGACTCAAACCACACAAACATCCGATGAAGATGCTATACGTGCAACGACACTTCGTAGTCAGATGATCGTCGATGTCTCCGAATGGACCGACGACACAAGCGTTGGATAAACAACATCACCGTCGGTGCGAAGTTCCAAATCATCGTCGGCTTTGCGATGAAATCTACTGATTCTGACAACTTTTTTGACCGGAAGAGCGTTCATGCGCACCGTCGGCAAAGTCCATGGGATTGTCATATTTCTGATGGGTAGGGCATCGTCGACCAATCCAACGATGAGTTTTCGACGGCTACTTTTGTCGGTGCTCCGAAGAAAATTAGTCGCAAATCCGACAATCGGCCATCGGAAATCAGCTTCGAATGTACTAGTGTCTCATTAAGGAAGGACACTTTTGGATCTGCAGGAGGGGGGAAGAGGTCCTTTTCTGGAACGACTCTTAGGATGGTTACCCCCCCATCCTTCATCAGTTTCCTAACCTTGGGAACCTTAGCCAGAGGTTTTTGGAGGAAGGGTGGTCAAGGGTGAGTGACTTCAAGGCTGTTTATAGGTGTGGGTGGTTGGAGTTGGAGCGATGGAAGGCTCCTAATGAGTGGTCAATTGTTGGGATGGAGGAAGAGTGTGTTGATTTGCATGGCATTCTGGCGAGTAGACACTGTAGTGCCCTCAAGGGTAGGGATGGACTTTCCTGGTCTCCAAATCCTAGGGGCATCTTTACTGTGGCTAGTGGATACCGGGAACTATTGAACCGAAGATTGGAGGGAAGAGAGATGCACTGGTGGAAACAAGTGTGGAATATTTTTTCTTGACCGAAGTGCAACTGCTTCGCTTGAAATTTGGCTTTGAATAGATGCCTAACTTGGGACAATATTCGCAAGCGGGGATTCTTAGGGCCTTCTATTTGTGCTTTGTGTGGTAATGGGGAGGAAGATTCCTCACATCTGTTCTTCAGATGTCCCTTCTCTATTCTTATTTGGCATTACTGGTGGGGGGTGTGGAAGCACCCTTGTGTTCACGCAGATTCTCCGGTGGAGTTTTGGAGTAGTTTGGGCAGACCTCCTATCTTGTCCTCCTTTCTCCAGACTATCTGGTATATTGGGCCCATTTTCATACTCTGGCAGATCTGGCTCGAGAGAAACAGGAGGATCTTTTGTGAGGTCAAACTGCTAGTTCAGCAAGTGTGGAATAGAATCATGGTTATGATTCGGGAGACGGTGGAAGCTAAATGTGAGGTGAATTTCCCTTTGGATAGAGATGAGGATATTGTGACTAGGTTTGGCTGGCAGGAGTTGTCTCCCACCTCTACTTGTGTCAGGAGAGGTAGATAATGCTATGAAGAAGGTCCAAAGGGTGGGAAAGTGGAGACCCCCTTAGGATGAGTTTATCAAGATTAACACTGATGGCTCCTCCAGGGGTAACCCAGGCCCTGTTGGGGTTGGTGGGGTTGGTAGGAATTGTATGGGGGAGGTGGTTTTCTTCTTTTCGGTGCATAAAGGGAGGCAATATAATAATTTTATGGAGGGAATTACTATTCTCTATGCCCTGGAGCGTGCTTGGGAGTTGGGTCGAAGGAAGGTTATCTGCAAATCAAATTCACAAATTATTGTTAACTTGTTGACAAAGCAAAAGGTAAGTGGGATTCATTGGCAGTTGGCAGGGATTGTTCATTAGATTCTTCAAATTAGTTCTTTAATGGAGCAGGTGTCTTTCATCCACATTCCTCGTGAATGGAATAGAGTAGCTAATTGTTTGGCTAAGTGGGCCTCAGAACATGACAGTGATTGGAAAGTTGAAGGTTGGGAGCATCTGTCCTCAGATTATTGTCAGGTCTTGCAGAAGATTTTTGCTAAGGACATGGATAGTTATTATGTTGGCCGATCTTGGGTTGGGTCTGTGGTTCTTTTTCGGGGCCTTGGGGCTCTGGTTCTCCTTGTAATTTTTGTGTTTGATTTTCAATAAAGTTTTTACCCCTTTTTTCAAAAAAAAAAAAACCTAATAAAAAAATAAAAGTTTTTTAATAAAAAAAACATGCAAACATTTTATTTAGAAAATAAAAGGCATGAAAAGTTTTTATAAAAAAACTAATAAAAAAGAAAATATTTAAAAAAAAAAAATCTAATAAAAAAATTTTAAAAAAATTGTTGTAGATGACTCTATTGCCTGGATAAGGCACTGGTTTACCTATTGGTTGTTGGTGCATTTTATGGTCCTATTCAAAAATCAAATCAACTTTCCATTTTATGTTTAGTTGTACCAGTCCTTAAGGAAAGTTTACAAGAATTTACACTGGTTTTATGTACATGCAAAAAAAAGTTTTTTGAAAAAAGAAAAAAAAAAAACAATCTAAAAAATAAAAAAATATATGCAATCAAAGAAGGATTTTTTAGTTAAAAAAATAATAAAAAACATGCAAACATTTTATTTAAAAAAATAGAAGGCATGAAAAGTTTTTATAAAAAACTAATAAAAATGAAAGTTTTTTTTTTTTAAATCTAATAAAAAAATTTAAAAAAACTCACACCACTCAATATTTTTTTATTTTTTTTTCAAATAAAAAAAATTATTTTGATTTTTGAAAAAACCAAAAAAATAAAAAAAATACCTGTACTGTACCTACGTCTGTACGACTAGCCAATGAGGGGAAATTTTATCTCCGAAGCAAACGGTGTCCGATCTAAGCGAATGAACAAGTGATCTTGGGTTTTTTGGACGCTGTGAGTCCAATGGCGATGTCGGTTTGAGTCCAAGGTGCTCTAATTGCTGGAAATCACGAATATCTCCAAAAAAAAGGCAAACAGGGTCTTCAGATCTGAGCTCTGATGCCATGTTAGAATTCATGATTGTTGAATTCCCACAAGCCCAGATAATCATCTGCAAGAATACATGCTGCATACAAAGGAGAAATTGCACAAAAAATGAGAATATTGAAGACAATAACAAGAATTGAATGCTTGATTGAATATTGCTTGTATTGCTTATTACTTGATTTACAATGAAGGATATGTCATCCTTATAAAAAAATCTAATTCTAAAGATAGAAAACCTAAAAAGAAATTAATAATTAATAATAAATTAATTATTAATATACCTAAGGGATGCATGCATTTTAAATGATTATTCATTGCCTAAAAAGCTTCCTAAATTTAGCTTAAGTGAAAAAAGCAAATGTGACTTAATTAATTAATCAATATGATTAAATTAATTAAGTAAATAAAACCTTTTACTCTAACAATAGCAACTAATGCTAATGCACCCATCCGCAGTTCATCATTCGTTCATACTGGAAGAGTGATTGAGTTTTTGTTAGGTTCGGTGAGATAATACAGGACATCCGACATTATGCAGTAATTTGGTTGATGTTTCATTTCTATTGAATATCTTGTGTTGTGGATCTCAAGGAAGCATTATGGATATGTTATCTACCTTATTCCATGTATGTGGCCTTCAATATTGGTTCCGGAAGTGATTTAAAAGATCCAATATACAAGTTTTGGGTAGACTAGTGCTCATCAGCAATCTCGTGTGGATAATCTTTGTGCCAATTATGTGGATCGATTTTGGTGGTTGTTTCTGTGTTCGAGGATGGTCAGACAATATATAGGAAGTGTATGGACAATTCTTTTTGGTCTGCATATGTATTTGAATTCGGATTGAGCCGACTTGGAGAACATTATTCATTTGTGTGTTATGTGTTTTTGGGTTGACATGTAGAAGACCTAATCTCATGTTGCAGATATATAAGAGCGATTGATATTGTCATTTTTGGTATCGGTGGTTGTGTGTAAAGTATTTGTGAGCGATTGTGTGTAGTTTCACATGCGCAAGTATAAGATTTCTGCTCTGGAATATAGCAGAACAACAGAACATAATAGTATGGCAAAATGGTGTAAGATTATATACTTTGTGCTTAACCGAAACTGTATTTTGGCATGTGCAGATGCTATTTATCAATTCAGGCATTCCAATTATCTTTTGTAATCATTTTTTTTAAGGCAGTGGGCCTTCCTGGGTTGTAGCACTTATTGTAATTTGAGCAATGAGCTCTAGGCAGTGTGCTAGAATGCATGTGCATTCCCCTTATGTAATATTTCTATACTTCTACAGAGTATATTTATATTGTGGGTCTCATTCCCACCATGGTTTTTCTCTTAACCAGGTTTTCCACGTATAAAATCTGGTGTTATGGTGTTGTTGTTGATTTCTTTGTGTTTATGCATCTTTCTTTCATTCATTTGCATTAAGTGGTTAAAAGAACAAGTTAATAAGATTAAAATTGCAGAACATTGATTCACCCCCCCCCCCATCCCCCCCTCTCAGTTTTCTTGATTCCAACACCCCAATCATTTATGAATGTGTGATCCATCAAAAAAGAGCTTCCATGGGGGTTGAACTAAGACAGTGCAAACATATTCATCAAGGAATTCAGTGACCAATGGGTAAGCATCTACCAATGGTGCTTCAACCAGTTGATTAGCTATAACCTATCCCTTAATGGCCTTTCGATCCACATACTGGATATCAAATTAACTTAGAAGTATTACCCATTTTTCCATGCAACCTATAAGATATGTCTTTGTCAATAGGTACTTTAAAAGGTCAATTTTTCAAATGAGGTGAATAGTGTGGCTCAACATGTAATGTCGAAACTTTTGAGTGCAAATTACAACCGCCAAGCATGCTTTCTCCATAGGTGTGTAATTGAGTTCATTGCCAATTAAAGTATGACTAATATAATAGATGGCATTTTCCTTTCCTTGATCATCATGTTGGGTGAGTAATTCCCCTAATGCAACTGATGTGATTGAAATATACAATAACAAGGGCCTGTTTGGGATGGGAGGCATTAATATTGGAGGATTAGCTAGGCACTCATTTATCTTATCAAATGCCTGTTAGCAAGGGATATCCCATTTGAACAATGTGCCCTTCTTCATGAGATGTGAAAAGGGTTGACACTTGTCTATGAGCTAAGTGACAAATCATTTGATGGACTATAATTTTCCTTGCAAGCTTCTCAGATCTTTCAATGTTTTAGGCGGAGGCATTTCTAAAATTGCTCTGACTTTCTTGGGATCACCTTCAGTTCTACATTGGAACATAATAAAACCAAGGAGCTTGCTTGATGTGATACCAAAAACACACTTCTTAGGGTTCAAATGCAACTGATACTTGGCAAGAGGCTCAAATATGAATTCCAATATGGCTGGATGTTTGGCCTTGGTCTTAGATTTACCCAAGATGTCATCTACATAGTCCTCCAATATCTTATGCATAATATCATGAAAAATCATTGTCATGGTGCATTGGTAGGTGGCACCTGCATTCTTCAAGCCAAATGGCATGACCTTGTTGGTTGAAAATTTTGTAAACTAGGGAAGTCACAAAATTATGGTTTCAATCACAATATGCGAGATTAAATTTATCCTAATTATAGGGAAGGCTCCCACTTTTTCTTACTACTCTCCTCTATTTAGAATAAAACACTAGATATGAATCCTAAGCTAAACTTGGGTGGCACATCATCTTGTTCTCTCTTTTAGAACAGATGTTATTCTTTTCTCTTTTTTTTTCAGAAAAGAAGTTACAATTTGGAGCAGTAATGATTAATACAACTTTGAAACTCTATAGAATAACTCAAAATATGCTAATGAACAATACAAAGAACGAGAAGAAAATTTTCCACGAAAGCACAAAGTCTTTTGTTACTTCCCCAAGATGAGAAGATAATACTTAAGTACAAAGTCTTACAACTACTATAATCCTATCAAACTTTGACAAATATCTTATGTAATCCAACGTATTTTTTCAAGATAAGTACAAGACAGAGAAAAGTCTTCAGATTGATATATAATTACAATTTTAACAATCTTTACTTGAAATAACAAAATGAAGCTCAAAGTCTTCAAATAGTTATCTCTTGTACTAATTCTATTTCACAAACACTAAAATGTAACACAAAGTTTACAAGACAAAATTTGTTCTACTATTTAATAATATTTCTCCAGAATGATTTTACTTGATCAAAACAAGATTTTATCACAAGAATGACGTGATAACACTTTCACCACAAACCACGATGTATTCAACACATAGTCTGAATGTCAAAGGTGTCTTCTTTGATCAAATTTGTAAAATAACAATATGAACTCAAAGTTTCACTTTGCTCTTCACTTCAACAAAGTTTCATTGCATAAGATTAAAGATGATAATTATTGTATACGATGGAAATGGAATGATTAAAACTATTTCAAAACCATAAAAGATCCAACCACATAAACCCTAGTTCTACAATCAAGAATCCACCATACACCAATGAACAACCTAAAACATGCAAATCACAACAAAATATAAAGATTATACCATTCACATGTTCAGTAGGGTTTGGTGTCCACTGTTTCCCATCTCCATTGATCGTGTTTGATATATTTGTTCTCATATTTTATATTGTGCGCACAAGAGCTCAACAAAGAACAAATTGTGGTTATGAAGTCGCTTGATCACTTGAAAGCTAGATTGCATAAAGTGTTTGATTGTTGGATTAGGGTTGATAAGGATGAAAGAATCCTCTTATATAGAGAACACCTTAGAAAATGAAGGTATAGGATTAAGAGGTAAAAGGATAAATGGTTGGCTAGGATTAAAGGCTAGGTGGAGAAAATAATAAAATAATGAAGAGGGTAGTTAGAGGAAAATTAAGAGAGAAATGACAAGTGTCATTGAGGGAAAAAGATAATGAATTATTTAAATAAATAAATATCTATTTAATCAATACATTAAGTGGGACAATTAACTAAATAATATATTTATTTAATATATGAAAAAGATAATATAATAAATAGAAATATTTATTTAACTAAGGAAAGGCTAGAAAAGGATAAGTGAATTAATTAAATAAATAAATAAATTTATTTAATTAGACTAGGACAATTTTAGGTGTCTACAATTATAATGAGCAACCTCATATATATAGGGGAGGTGCAATGAGCTAATCTAAGAAAGATACAACAAAATATGACAAAGTAAAAAATGAGTCCTTCTTGACTTAGCACTTGTCCATATTCTAGATGCAATTTAACATGAATACAAAATGACACTTGAAGTGTCGAATTCTAACTAAAAAATGCACCTACAACTTGAGAAAAATTAAAACTACTAAGTTTCACTAGACACTCCATTATGATCTTGCTTCATGAATTCCTCGAATTTTTGAAGAGAAATCTTCATCTATTCTTCATCATGTCCTTGGGTATGACTTGTGACAACCTTAACCTGAGTGATAGAATCTCCAAGGCCAATATAACATCTTTTTTGTTTCTTTAAAAGAGAAGCCAAGTTATCTAGATTAACTTGAATATCTATTATCTTATCAATGGAATATATTGAGAAAACTTTTTTGTCAACCTCCTCTCCAATCAGCAAGTTGAACTCTTTGACGATAACATCTTCATGATGAGGCTTTTTATTTTCATCAAGGACCGTTCAAGAAAGTGTCGATTCTTTTTTATTAATTTCCTTCTCTTTGTCATTACACTCCTTTAGGGCCTTTCTCATATCCTTGATAATCATTTAGAGGGTGTTCATTTGATGTTCTAATGCTTCTCTTTGTTCAATGTACACATCCCTTGAAGGAAGCACTCCATTATCAACCAAAACATCTAATTTAAAATCTTCTAACTTCAACTATGAGTTGAATTTCTTCTCTTGCGCTTCTAATTCCTGTGAGAAAAGATCCAATGCTTTATCTATCTTAGACTTGACACTCTCTAGATTGTTGACTAAAGAAACTTCAAAACATAGGAGATGTGTTCCTTGGCTCAGTATCCTATCCATCCATTCACCAACTAATCTTCCTTGTGAACTAACTTACTCAGCCTACTTGATGACTTGTTCAGGAACTGATGAAGTGACTGACTCAATTATCTCTAAAGACTTTGTTATCTTGATTAACACATTGGTAAGTTATTCCACCTGTTTCTTCAGTTTGTCTTTCTTGATCTTTTCCTCATTATATCTTGCCATAAGATTATTAAAAGATGATCGAGCATCTTCTATAGTTCCTTCATGAGTTTTCTTTCCTAATTCAATCTTGTTGATAACATAATCTGTAGGATGAATCTTGTCTATATATGTATCCGGAGGAGACACTGCCAGTTCTGAATACTTGTTCTTTGACTTATCCATCTTTACTCTAGATAAGGTCTTAGCCTTCTTTGTAATTGTGGGTTTGATAGGAACTAATCAACTAAAGTTGAAGTCATCTGGGGTGATGGCATGTTTATTTCTCATGGGAGAATTGGAGACTAGACAAGGTGGTAAAGGTGTATCATCTTCTACTCATGTGGCCAATACTTGAGATGAAAATTCTTGATTTTGTATATTCATGCTCTTAATAAAAGGAGTGAAAGTTACAATTGCATGTGGGTTCTCAACAACTGAAACTTTGGGAAGAAGTTCAATTTCTGACATGAGTTTATCAAAATCTTCTAACATACAAGAGGGCACTTCAAACAAATTTGGAAGGAATGCATTCTCAATGTTGTCTTGTGGGGTATCTAAAGTTGACTCACTAGTTGTCAAGGAAGGAATAGTATGAATCACTACACCTAGAGCATCAGATGCATAGGAAATGGTAGAACCAAAAGGAATAGGATTAGAAACTCAAAATAGAGGAGTTGTACCTTGACTATCATGAGATATAGGAGGGATATTTTCTTGTGTCTTTTTCAGATTGGGAAGCACTAGGAATTTTCAGTAACCCCTCCTCGTCATACTCCTATTCTAGTTCTTTTTCTAATTATTCCTCATCTTCTTGTTCCATCTCTTCCTCAGGCAATTCTTCTTAAGCTCCATCTTGTGTTTGAATATCTTGAGCCAAGGATTCCCCTTGACTCTTATCCTTACCCTTTCCAATTGTTATTTTGAACTTAGGAGCCTTTGGAGTTGTTGGATCTTGCTTGTTCTTAGTTTTCAACTCAGAAGTTTTTCCAGCTAAACCTGTAGTATCATCCTCTGATCCAGTTTGGAAAGGTTTTAACTGAATCCCTTTCTACGTGAACTAGACATTGGTATTGGCAAGAATATTTTTGAATCTAGCCCTTATTGAACTGTTTTCCTTCTAAGGCCATACATCAAAAAACCATGGTGCATAGAACTAAAATATGTAAGACTTGTAATCTGATGCAGCCATAATCAGTAAAACCCTCAAAGAGAGTCAACCAACTTATGCAGCAAGAGAAACACAACAAAAGCAGCAAGAAAACATAACAAGATTGCATAAACAGATCATATTATTGCTTTAGAAATTTTGGCATTCATACAGCTATCATCATATAATCATCAAAGAACATTTGACAATTAACCAATTACATGCAGGCTATCAACCAGGTACAATCCAATTCAGGACTCTAAGAATCAACTAGATCACAAAATGCAAATCTCAATCCTTATTCTCAATTCTACTTCCTCTGCCCCCTACAAATTATTACATATTATCATATTTATACCCACCGAAACATATCCAGATCGGCCTCATAAGATTACATTTACCAATGTAGGAAAATGAAACGTGTAATTAGGTCGGCCCTAAGAATTAAATAAATCTTTAATGAAAATAATAACCACTAAGTGCGGTTCCACACGAAGGTCGACCACATCCCAAAGAACATCAAAAAATACCCGAAATAGATCCACACGCCAAGAATCATGTCAGTAATGAAGGAAAACCAACCAGTAAGCACAAAAATTGTCTCGAAACCCAGAAACAATCAACCAAAAGTGATAATTGATAAAAAAAGAACCCAAATGACCTGAAAATCTTGAATTAAGCACACAAACCAGCCTGGAAACTGAAAATAAGATCTGCCACGAAAAGAAAGCAACTACCAGGGCTAGCAAGTAAAAACACAGAAAACTGCATAAAGAACAAAACTGAAAGGAAATATTTTTGGTTGATGCAAGACTGCTCATCGACCGAGGATGCTCCTGCATTAGACAACCCATGTATAAAAGATGTTCCATGAGAGGCAACTCATGAACATCTAAAAGGATTTAGAATAAAGACCCCATGCTCATTTCTGATCCAAACATCTTTATTATTTGCCAACCTCTACTTTAGCTCCTCCAATGTCTCAACTAGCTTCTCTAGACTCTGACTCTCTTTCTTTCTCTTCCTTTTCTTCGGATCTGCACATTGTCTCTGTTTACTGCCTTCTTTCTTCTACAACTCTGATTTGTTTCTACCACAAGACTTCATCCAGTTTGTCACCATAAGCTCTTTGTCATCTGGTTCCATCTGTCCATCAGCTTTATCTGCCAGGTCCTTCTACAAACTCATGTCACCCTCCGGTATAACCTCTGCAACTGGTTTTATCAGATCTTTCTTCAAACCTTCCAATATAACCTCTACCACCGGCTTCTCAGTACTACAACTTTTCTCAGGACTTAGATTATTCACCTCCTTCTCTTTCTCCTTCAAAGAAATTAATGTGAAATTTTGTCCATCCTTCTCAATAGTAACTAGGTTTCTTCTACAGTCATAAATAGATCCCCTATCAAACTACCAAGGTTTTTCCAACAAGACACGACAAGCACTCATAGATAGAACATCACATAAAACCTCATCTCTAAAAGGCCCAATATTGAAATTCACCAAACATTGTTCCTTTATCTCTATCTTTTGATCATCTTGCAACCAACTTACCTCATAAGGACAAGGATGCTCAAACCTCTTCAATCCAAGATTCACAACCATCTCCTCAGATACCAAATTGTCAGTACTTCCACTATCTACAATAACCTTCCAACACTTACCACCTGATTTACACATTGTCTGGAAAAGACTCTTCCTCTGACTAGATCTGGTATCCTTTCTCTTTAACATAAGGGATTCTCCTTATTCCAGTGCACAGTCAAATCTGGTACCTTCACCTTCTGTTTCCTCAATTGCCACACAAATTCTTGTCATTCCTTGTTTACATTCATAGAATCTATGTCTAGTTTCTCCAAACTTGAAACATTTGCTAGGAAACTCTCTACTGATACTGCTACTACCTTTCCTCTGAGATTTTTGCCTCGGTTCTTTACTCCACTTAGGTTTTGATTCATCTTCCTCAGTAGGTTTCTTAATACTGTCACTCATTTGACCTTTGAATTTCTCTTTCCCTTTATTCGGTTGTCTTCTTCCCATCTTCTCCTCAGCCTTCAAAGCATACTAGTAAGCTTCTTCAACTGTGGAAACCCTCAACATACTCATCTCATCCCAAATGTTAAAAGCATGTCCATTTACATACCTCACCAACTTTTCTCTATCCATCTCTCTATGTCCAGATCTAATCACCACCTTGTAGGATTCCTCAATTTATTCCTTCACAGTCATGTTTCTCTGTTTCAAGTTCTGCAACTTCTTGAACAACTCCAATTCAGAGATTCCCGATATGAACTTGGCCTTCAATCTTGCAACCATCTATCTCCACCGAGTAATCTTCAATTCACCATTCTCCACTCTTTGTTTCTGCAATTCTTTCCACCATCAGGCAACATGCACTTTCAACTTAATTTGTGCCAACCAAACCCTCTGTTGGTTCTTGACATCCTCATACTCGAAGTAATCCTCCAGGTTTATGATCCAATCGATCAGATCCTCTAGGTTCAGCATTTCAGAATAGTTGGAAACTTCAACTTTATGAACTTTACTCGTTTGTGCCACTGCTCACAGGAATCTTTCCTCTCTTTCATCTTTTGGTCCTTCATCTTCCTCAAGCTCTTCATCGACTTCCTCATATTCATCCTCAGAATTAGGGTTTCTCCGCAAACCATCCAAAGCATTTCGGATTTCGTTCCTCGCTTCATTCTTGAATTCTTCCATCATCTTCTCTACCCTTTGGGGGTTTTTCCTTCTAGGCGACATCTCCTCTTCCACTCTGGTGAACTGCCTCAACTTGGCAATCTGACTGTCGGTTTCAATTGCCTCCCCTTGGAGATCTATCGAACACACACGCAGCCTGCCTCCAATCGACGATCTGTCCACCCAAAGGAATGCCTCAATGTTCGCAAACAATCTTCCACTAGCCAGTCCATAACCAACTCTGATTCCACTCGATGCAGCCATAATCGGTAAAACCCTTAAAGAGAGTCAAACGGCTTATGCAGCAAGAACAACACAATGAAAGCAGCAAGAAAACATAATAAGATTGCATAAACAGATCATATTATTGCTTTAGAACTTTCGGCAATCATTCGGTTATTATCATATAATCATCAAAGAACGTCTGACAATTAATCGGTTACATGCAGGCTATCAACCAGATACAATCCAATCCGAGACTCTAAGAATCAACCAGATCACAAAATGTGAATCTCAATTCTTATTCTCAATTCTACTTCCTCTGCCCCTACAAATGATTACATAACATCATATTTATACCCACCGGAATATATCCAGGTTGGCCTCATAAGATTACATTTACGAATGCTAGAAAATGAAATGTGTAATTAGGTTGACCATAAGAATTAAATAAATCTTTCCAAAAAATAACAACCACGAAGTGCGGTTCAGCAGGAAGGTCAGCCACACGCCAAAGAACATTGGACAACACCCGAAATAGATCCATACCCTAAGAATCACTTTGGTAATGAAGGAAAACTGACTGGTAAGCACAAGAACTATCCCAAAACCCAGAAGCAGTCAACCGGAAGTGATAACTGACCCAAAAAGAACCCAAATGAACTAAAAAATCTTGAATTAAGCACACAAACTAGCTTGGTAACCGAAAAGAAGACTCGCCATGAAAAGAAAGCAACTACTGGTGCCAACCGGTAAGAATATAGAAAACTGCATAAAGAACTAAACAAGAACAAAACTGAAAGGAAATATTTTTGGTTGATGCAACATTGCTCATCAACCAGGGATGCTCCTACATCAAACAACCCAGGTAGAAAAGATGTTCCATGAGAAGCAACTCATGAACATCTAAAAGGATTCAGAATAAAGACCCCATTGCTCATTTCTGATCCAAACATCTTCTTTATCTTCCAACCTCTGCTTTAGCTCCTTTGGTGCCTCAACCGACTTCTCTAGCCTCTGACTCTCTTCGTTTCTCTTCCTTTGCTTCAGATCTACACATTGTCTATGTTTACTCCCTTCTTTCTTCTGCAATTCTAATTTGTTTCTGCCACAAGACTTCATCCGGTTTGTCACCATAATCTCTCTGCAATCCAGTTCCATCTGTCCATCAAGTTTATCTGTCAAGTCCTTCTGCAAACTCATGTCACCCTCTGGTATAACCTCTACAACTGGTTCTATCAGATATTTCTTCAAACCTTCTGGTATAACCTCTGCCACTAGTTTCTCAGTACTGCAACTTTTCATAGCACTCATATTCTTTACCTCCTTCTCTTTCTCCTTTAAAGAAATCAATGTGAACTTCTGCCCATCCTTCTCAATAGTAACTAGGTTTCTTCTACATTCATAAATAAATCCCCTATCAAATTGCCAAGGTTTTCTCAACAAGACATGACAAGCACTCATAGATACAACATCTCACAAAACCTCATCTCTAAAAGGCCTAATGTTGAGATTCACCAAACATTGTTCCTTTATCTCTATCTTTTGATCATCTTGCAACCAACTTACCTCATAAGGACAAGGATGCTCAATCCAAGCTTCACAGCCATCTCCTCAGATACCAAATTGTCAGTACTTCCACTATCTACAATAACCTTGCAACACTGAGCACCCGATTTACACACTGTCCAAAAAAGACTCTTCCTCTAAGTAGATCTGGTATCCTTTCTCCTGAACATAAGAGATTCTCCTTGGTTTGGTGCACAGTCAAATCCGGTACCTTCACCTTTCGGTTCCTCAATTGCCACACAACTTATTTCTATTCCATGTTTACATTCATAGAATCTATGTCTGATTTCTCCACACTTGAAACATTTGCCAGGAAACTCTCTACCGGTACTGCTACTACCTTTCCTCTGAGATTTTTTCTCTGGTTCTTTACTTCACTTAGGTTTTGATTCATCTTCCTCAACAGGTTTCTTCATACTGTCACTCATTTGACATTTCAATTTCTCCTTCCCTTTATTCGATTGTCTTCTTCTCATCTTCTCCTCATCCTTCAAAGCATACTGGTAAGCTTCTTCAACTGTGGAAACCCTCAACATAATCATCTCATCCTGAATGTTAAAAGCATGTCCATTTACATACCTCGCCACCTTTTCTCTGTCCATCTCTCTATGTCCAGATCTAATCACCACCTTGTAGGATTCCTCAATATATTCCCTCACAGTCATGTTTCTCTATTTCAGGTTCTACAACTTTTTGAACAACTCCAATTAATAGTCTCCCGGTATGAACTTGGCCTTCAATCTTGCAACCATTTGTCTCCATCGGGTGATCTTCAATTCACCATTTTCCACTCTGTCTTTCTGCAATTCTTTCCACCATAAGACAGCATTCCCTTTCAACTTAGTTTGTGCCAACCGAACTCTCTGTTGGTTCTTGACATCCTCATACTCGAAGTAATCCTCCAACTTTATGATCCAATCGATTAGATCCTCTGGGTTCAGCATTCCGGTATAGTTGGAAACTTCAACTTTATGAACTTTACTGGCTTGCACCACTGCTCAAAGGAATCTTTCCTCTCTTTCATCTTTCAGTCCTTCGGCTTCCTCAAGCTCTTCACCGACTTCCTCATATTCATCCTTAGAATTAGGATTTCTCCACAAACCAGCCAAAGCATTTTGGATTTCGTTCCTCACTTCATTCTTGAAGTCTTCCATCATCTTCTCTACCCTCTGGGGGTTTGTCCTTCTAGGCGACATCTCCTCTTCCATTTTGGTGAACTACCTCAACTCGACGATCTGACTGTCGGTTTCAATTGCCTCCCCTTGGCGATCTATTGAACACATGCTTAGCCTGCCTCCAATCGGTGATCTGTCCACCCAAAGGAATGCCTCAATGTTCACAAACAATTCTTCCACCAGCCAGTCCATAACCAGCTCTGATTCCACTCGATGCAGCTATAACTGGTAAAACCCTGAAAGAGATCCAAATGGCTTATGCAACAAGAGAAAAACAACAAAAGCAACAAGAAAACATAATAAGATTACATAAACAGATCATATTATTGCTTTAGAACTTTCGGTAATCATTCGGCTATCATCATATAATCATCAAAGAATGTCCGACAATTAACCGGTTACATGCAGGCTATCAACCACATACAATCCAATCCAAGACTCTAAGAATCAACCAGATCACAAAATGTGAATCTCAATTCTTATTCGCAATTCTACTTCCTCTACCCCTACAAATGATTATATAACATCATATTTATACCCACCAGAACATATCCAAGTCGACCTTATAAGATTACATTTACTAATGCTAGAAAATGAAACGTGTAATTAGGTCAGCCCTAAGAATTAAATAAATCTTTTCAAAAAATAACAACCATGAAGTGTGGTTCAGCAAGAAGGTCAGCCACACGCCAAAGAACATCGAACAAGACCTAAAATAGATCCACACGCTAAGAATCATGCTAGTTATGAAGGAAAACCAACTGGTAAGCACAAGAACTGTCCCGAAACCCAGAAGCAGTCAACCGGAAGCGATAATTGACCCAAAAAGAACCCAAACGGACTGAAAAATCTTGAATTAAGCACACAAACTAGCCTGGAAACCAAAAATAAGACGTGTCATGAAAAGAAAGTAGCTATTGGTGCCAACCGGTAAGAATATAGAAAACTGCATTAAAAACTAAACAAGAACAAAACTAAAAGGAAATATTTTTGGTTGATGCAAGATTGCTCATCGACCGGGGATGCTCCTGCATCAAACAACCTAGGTAGAAAAGATGTTCCATGAGAGGCAACTCATGAACATATAAAAGGATTCAGAATAAAGACCCCATTGCTCATTTCTAATTCAAACATCTTCTTTATCTGCCAACCTCTTCTTTAGCTCCTTTGGTGCCTCAATCGGCTTCTCTAACCTCTGACTCTCTTTGTTTCTCTTCCTTTGCTTCAAATCTACACATTGCCTCTGTTTACTCCCTTCTTTCTTCTGCAACTCTGATTTGTTTCTGCCACAAGACTTCATCTAGTTTGTCACCATAATCTCTCTACAATTCGGTTCCATCTGTCCATCACGTTTATCTGTCAAGTCCTTATGCAAGCTCATGTCACCCTTCGGTATAACCTTTCCAATTGGTTCTATCAAATATTCCTTTAAACCTTCTGGTATAACCTTTGCCACTGGTTTCTTAGTACTACAACTTTTCTCAACACTTAGATTCTTCACCTTCTCAATAGTAACTAGGTTTCTTCTACAGTCATAAATAGATCCCCTATCAAACTACCAAGGTTTTTCCAACAAGACATGACAAGCACTCATAGATACAACATCACACAAAACCTCATCTCTAAAAGGCCCAATGTTGAAATTCACCAAACATTGTTCCTTTATCTCTATCTTTTGATCATCTTGCAACCAACTTACCTCATAAGGACAAGGATGTTCAAGCCTCTTCAATCCAAGCTTCACAACCATCTCCTCAGATACCAAATTGTCAGTACTTTCACTATCTATAATAACCTTGCAACATTTACCACCTGAGTTACACATTGTCCAGAAAAGATTGTTCCTCTAAGTTGATCTGGTATCCTTTCTCCTAAACATAAGGGATTCTCCTTGCTTTGGTGCATAGTCAAATCTGGTACCTTCACCTTTTGGTTCCTCAGTTGCCACACAACTTATTTCCATTCCCTTTTTATATTCATAGAATCTATGTCTGATTTCTCCACACTTGAATCATTTGCCAGGAAACTCTATACCGATACTGCTACTACCTTTCCTCTGGGATTTCTGGTCTAGTTCTTTACTCCACTTAGGTTTTGATTCATCTTCCTCAATAGGTTTCTTAATACTATCACTCATCTAAACTTTGAATTTCTCCTTCCCTTTATTTGGTTGTCTTCTTCTCATCTTTTCCTCAGCCTTCAAAGCATACTAGTAAGCTTCTTCAACTGTGGAAACCCTCAACATACTCATCTCATCCTGAATGTTAAAAGAATGTACATTTACATACCTCGCCACCTTTTCTCTGTCCATCTCTCTATGTCCAAATCTAATCACCACATTGTAGGATTCCTCAATATATTCCTTCACAGTCATGTTTCTTTGTTTCAGGTTCTGTAATTTCTTGAACAACTCCAATTCATAGTCTCTCGGTATGAACTTGGCCTTCAATCTTGCAATCATCTGTCTCCACCGGGTGATCTTCAATTCACCATTCTCCACTTTGTCTTTCTGCAATTCTTTCCACCATAAGGAAGCATTCCCTTTCAACTTAGTTTGTGCCAACTAGACTCTTTGTGGGTTCTTGACATCCTCATACTCGAAGTAATCCTCCAAATTTTTGATCCAATCGATTAGATCCTCTGGGTTCAACATTCCAGAATAGTTGGAAACTTCAAATTCATGAACTTTACTGGCTTGTGCCACTGCTCGCAGGAATCTTTCCTCTCTTTCATCTTTCAGTCCTTCAGCTTCCTCAAGCTCTTCACTGAGTTCCTCATATTCATCCTTAGAATTAGGGTTTCTTCACAAACCATCCAAAGCATTTCGGATTTCATTCCTCACTTCATTCTTCAAGTCTTCCATCATCTGCTCTACCCTCCGAGGGTTTGTCCTTCTAGGCGACATCTCCTCTTCCACTCCGATGAACTACCTCAACTCGGCAATCTGACTGTCAATTTCAATTGCCTCCCCTTGGTGATCTATTGAACACACGCACAACCTGCCTCCAATCGGTGATATGTCCACCCAAAGGAATGTCTCAATGTTTGCAAACAATTCTTCCACCAACCAGTTCATAACCAGCTCTGATTCCACTTGAATGCAGCCATAACCGGTAAAACCCTCAAAGAGAGTCAAACGACTTATGTAGCAAGAACAACACAATGAAAGCAGCAAGAAAACATAATAAGATTGCATAAACAGATCATATTATTGCTTTAGAACTTTCAGCAATCATCTGACTATCATCATATAATCATCAAAGAACGTCTGACAATTAACCGGTTACATGCAGGCTATCAACCAGATACAATCAATCCAATCTGGGACTCTAATAATCAACCAGATCACAAAATGTGAATCTCAACTCTTATTCTCAATTCTACTTCCTCTGCCCCTACAAATGATTACATAACATCATATTTATACTCACCGAAACATATCCAGGTCGGCCACTCCGGTGAACTGCCTCAACTCGGCGATCTGACTGTTGGTTTCAATTGCCTCCCCTTGGCGATCTATTGAACACACGCACAACCAGCCTCCAATCAATGATCTGTCCACCCAAAGGAATGCCTCAATGTTCACAAACAATTCTTCCACTAGTCAGTCCATTACTAGCTTTGATTCAATGCAGCCATAACCAGTAAAACCCTCAAAGAGAGTCAAACGGCTTATGCAGCAAGAGCAACACAATGAAAGCAACAAGGAAACATAATAAGATTGCATAAATAGATCATATTATTGCTTTAGAACTTTCAGCAATCATCTGGCTATCATCATATAATCATCAAAGAATGTCCGACAATTAACCGGTTACATGCAGGCTATCAACCAGATACAATCCAATCTGAGACTCTAAGAATCAACCAGATCACAAAATGTGAATCTCAATTCTACTTCCTCTACCCCTACAAATGATTATACAACATCATATTTATACCCACCAGAACATATCCAGGTCGGCCTCATAAGATTACATTTACCAATGCTAGAAAATGAAACGTGTAATTATGTCGGCCCTAAGAATTAAATAAATCTTTTCAAAAAATAACAACCACGAAGTGTGGTTCAGCAGGAAGGTCGGCCTCATGCCAAAGAACATCGGACAAGACCCGAAATAGATCTAGATGCTAAGAATCATGTTGGTAATGAAGGAAAACTAACTAGTAAGCACAAGAACTGTCCTGAAACCCAGAAGCAGTGAACTGGAAGCGATAACTAACTCAAAAAGAACCCGAATGGACTGAAAAATATTGAATTAAGAACACAAACTATCCTGGAAACTAAAAATAAGATCTACCACGAAAAAAAAGCAACTACTGGTGCCAACCGGTAAGTATATAGGAAACTGCATAAAGAACTAAACAAGAACAAAACTGAAAGCAAATATTTTTGGTTGGTGCAAGATTTCTCATCGACCGAGGATGCTCGTGCATCATAATCAAAGCATACACCATGTGAAACATGGTGTATTGTCGAGGTTAGAGGCTTGCAATCAACTGTGTTTCACAAACCTAACTCGATAAATGGTATTCCAAAAATGGAGTATGACAAGATTAAGGTCTTCCATACACCATCATGATTTGAAATATGATGTATGTCAACTCGTAATCTTCAACATACACCAAAAACTAGAGGTAGAATAATAATGTAAGTCTTAAGAAAAAAGGATAAAGAGAGTTACTCAAAAGGGAAAAATAGCTTCGACCTTGAGCAGTCACTCCCAAAATCCATCAAAAATCCTCGAGCATAAACAAACTAAAGAGGGTGAAAAAAAAACTGTAAAAGATATAAAAAGAAGAAGAAATCAAAATGATTTTGAAAACTTAAAACAATTAATGAGTCTAAATCATGTGAATTAAATATGCAATTCAGACTTATAAACCTGATATGCACATTGGTGCACAAGAAAACAAAAAAAGGGTGTAATTTGAACCTATAAGTTTGATGTGCACTAAAAATGACCAAAATGGTGTAATTTGGGCTCATAGGTCTGAATTAAACCTAGAAAGACAAGAAGGTGAAATGTTGGAGTTAAACATCCACTTCGCACTTAAAGACTAAAAGTGGTGCAATATCAAACTTAAAATCTAACTTTGCACCAAAAGACAGAAACAAAAAACTCTTTGAGAAGACAAATTTGAGTAAATTTTTTGAATTAACCACCAAGACTAGGATTGAGAAACGACTACAAAGATTCTAAAAGACTAACGAGGCAAACAAATGCCTTGAAAAATGGGCTAAGAGAGTTGAATTACAAATTTGAACAAAAATTTGTAGGGGTTATCCAAATTCTTTTTCATGATAAAAAACTGGGATAACAAACCTGATAGCAAAAGGTCCCCCACAGAGTTGTAAATGTTGTTTTATGTTGATCTTCCTCTGCAATTTTGATCTTATTATAGCCTGACAAGTCATCCATGAGGGAAAGCATTTCGTGTCTTGATGTTAAGTCAACAAGAATCTCAATGTTCAGGAGAAGGAAATCATCATCTGGGCAAGCTTTATTGAGGTCTCGAAAGTCTATACAGATTCTAATGGCTCCATCAAGTTTGGAGATAGGTACCATGTTGGGAATCCATTTTAAATAATCAATAGGTTGCATGAATTTTGCCTCTGATAATTTTTCTATATTTTCTTTAACTAGTAATGCTATTTGGGGATGCATCTTTCTCAATTTCTATTTAACTGAATTTGCATCAGGCTCGATGATGAGATGGTGTACAACAAGATCTGGGTCCAAGCTGGGCATATCAACATAAGACCAAGCAAAAATAATAGGTCATCATTGAAGAATTTGCGTAAATACTTGAAGCTCTTTTATAGACATTGAGGCATAACATGTGTAATGAGTAGATTTTCTATGGTGCCCAGGTTGATAGGCCGAGTCTCATCAATAAGGATTGGAGATCTATTAGGCCATTGTATATCCATGAGAGGAAGGGGGAAACCTCATCTTCTAGCACCTCAAAGAGGTTTTCACTAGAAGATACACCCTTTCTTTTTACTATTTTGTGTTCAAGAGGTGCCTTAGAGAGGTTTTCACTAGAAGACTACTTTTTTATTTCTTTTTCACTATTGCAGTTAAGGATCCCCTCTTCCCCAAAATAATCTTGAGGATATAACATGTACACTGTGTTTGGAGTTGGATCCTGATAGGATGCGGAATCAATTGCACCCAGTAATTCTAGGAGTGCAACATCATTTTGGAAAGTATTGAGGTGTGCAATAGTTTGAGCCCAATCGATAAGTTCAAGATGGAGAAGGGGAAGGTCAATCAAAAGGATGCATGTGTGGAAGAGGTTGGAAGTTTCAAAGGTTGAGGAGTTTTCTATATTGTCATGTGCGTGTTTGACAATGTCCTCAGGTATGTCTTATATGTCAATGAAGCTACTCTTATCATTTTGAGTAGTACTAGCCAAAGTTGAGGCTTCATTAGAGGGACACCCAAAACCAAGCCCTTGATAGTGAAAATTATGAGTCGGATCCACAAGTCTTCTGATCCCTTGTTCTTCATGTCTTCATCGTCCAACTTGATAATCCCATATCTTGGTGGCTAACTTATGGGAAGCTAGATATTTGTCTTTGAAGTAATCAAGGCATGCATCATTATCTTTGGGAGAGTCTTTATAAAGCCATTGATTGATATCTCCCTCTATCTTACCCAATTTAGTTCTCCATGGGATTGAAATGTGGTGTGCCCAAATGTTAAAACTATAGGTTCTTTCTTTTTATGCTCTTTGGTGGGTTTTCGATCAGTGGAGATCTAATGGGAGGGCCTCGACTATAAAGGTTCCTTGTAAAGCATATTCTCCACGACCAACGTCATTGATCTTGAGTTGGAAAAAGAAATTTGAGATGGATGTCTTTTCTTTAGCAGTAGTGAGTATTGTGTTAGGATTAACATATGAAGAGGATGAAGCAATGTGGGAAGTGTCAATGTTGACCCCAAGGAAATGGTATGCCTAAGGCGATGAGGCTTCGAGGGCATGACAATACTCAAATGGTTGGAAGTCTCCACGGATGCTAATTTGTAGCCTTGATATGGAAATTTCAAGCATTGATGGAAGATGGATGGGATAGCTCACATGGCATGAATCCAAGGACAACCAAGAAGGATATTGAATCGAAGATCAAGATCAAGGATGTGGCACAATTTGTCCTACATCATTGGGCCCACCTAGGAGATTGATCATACCCATTGAACTTCTTTCAGCATTATCATAATCCTTTATAGTGATACATTGATTGTGCATGGTAGCGACAGTATACCCCACTTGAGTAATGAACTTAAATGTACATAGATTTAGGGTCGAAACCATTATCAATCAAGACCCATTTCACTTTGAATTTATTTATAATATTTTCAATAGTAAGTGGTCGAATGTGATTAGGATCAAGAACCATAGCATCGGATTGGGTAAAACTTAGGTGATATGTGGAAGACAAATGTGCTACATTGCTTGGAATTGGGTAGGATCAATATTTCTTGGAACACGAGTTTCTTACAAAGTGCGCATGAGGATCTCTTGATGAGAAGGTGACAACTTGAGAAAATCTAAGATGGAAATCTATGTTGGAGTCTTTCCTAAATGCTCTAGGATATTATACTGCATGATACCAAAGCTTGAGGCAAGGTAGGGGGTGCAAGACCAAGAGAAATCATGTGAGCCTTTCTAGTGGTGACAGTGCATTGATTATTTTCCCCTTTGACATGAATCATATTGACATGACCTTTAGAATAGCTAATACAGCCAATGGTGTTACTCTAGTTAAATGGGACTTCATTGTAGTTGATGTTATTGGTTGCATTAGATTGACTAGAACCAGACTTGCTAGCTTCACCTTAATGCTAAGGAGAAGTATTCTTATACATACCAAGGTGGGCATTTGGAGACTTTTATGTAATAGGATCAATGACAATTTTTTCCATCATTAATAAAATATTCAACCAAATGCTTAAGCTTCATACACTTATTTGTAGAATGATCCTTGATGCGATGATAGGCGAAATGATCGTTTTCTTTGTACCAATTGAACTTAGGCTTAGATTCATCAAATGGTTGCATTTGTGAGTATACAACCAAGTTGTGTTGCTCCATTATTTTAAAGATAGCCTCAAGAGGTTCCTCCCATGGGGTGAAGTGATGCTTCAAGTTGTTATGAGGCATTGGTTTTTGTGGAGCTTGAGGAATGGTAACAGCATTGGTTCAATTGGTTTGAGGATGTTGCGTTGGCGATTGAGGATAGATTAGGACTGATGGGGAGGGATTAACATACAATTGTTGTGATAGAGTGACATAAGCTGGTTGTGGTGGTGACTTGGCGGCCACGATCATTTGAATAGTTTTAGAATCTATCAATCCATCTCCGACCACATTCTTGTTCTTATTGCAATACTTTGATTTATCATTGGTTGTCTTATCTGAATGATCCTTATAAAGTTTGATGACCCCCTCATCAATTAAGGCCTTTTCAACTATCGGTCCCTTTGACATGATATCGTTGAATGTGCTTGCACAATTTAATTGAATGTGATAAGAAAGATTGGGTCAATGTTACTAATGAACACTAGTACCAATTGAGAATTAGGGAAATTGCATGAAAGGCGACTGACGAGAGCCCTCCAACATTGAATGTAATCCAAGAGACTCTCTCCTCCCTTTTGTTTAGCTTGATAGAGGTGAAGCATATAAATATAGTTTTTCATATATAGTGGTGTAACGTCCTAAAATTGCGACACTTGCAATTTTGACTACATTTGGGTCTTCACGATGGTAGCGCAACGTTGAACCTGAATGGAGACCCTGAAACTTGCTTGTGACATCAAAAACTGCATATTTCTACACCTTGGCCTAATCCTTCCTTGCACCCTGCTATCCCGGGAGGTGGGACCATGGCGCCCAGCGCCCTGGTCCCTGGCCCTATTTTGGGCCCGGTCTCTTGTTGGGCATCGGGTCTTTAAGTTTGCAATTCGGAAAATGATGCTTCTAGGTCGGCCTAAGGTCGGAAAAATCAGTCTCTCAACCCTAATTGACAAGTATATAAACTACTTTTCCTCTCCTAGAAAGGGAGGAAGAAAATAAGCAAGAGCAAGACGCGGAAGCGATATTCAAACATTCAAACATTCAAGCATTCAAGTATTCCTTCAAGCAATTGAGCATTCTAAGTCTCCATTCAAGGCTAGGTGTTGCATTCAAGACAAGGATTCAACCATTGAAGAGGAGATCACCTACAACATACAACATACAACATTATTACACCTTCGCATGTAAGAATACAAACATTCTTACAACAAGGTATCAGTACTTGTTTACATTACAAACATTTACATTTACAGCATCCTCATTTCTTGGTTAATTCCAAAACCGGGGTTTGACCTCAAGGCAAACCCCTAATCCCTAACCCCCCAATCATCCTCTCTTTTTTGTGTGTAGGTTGCAGGTACGTGGCTGTAATTGAAGATCTGGAATCCTTGTGCAGAGACGAACAGATCCCCCTTCGTTTCGCGGATTTTTCGGAGGACCGTGTGCACTCCGAGCGCCATCGTCCCATCAACTTTCGCTCAAATTTGCAGAACAGCATTGTCTCGACATTTTACTGCTAATTCCAGGTCCGCAGCTTCATCCCGTATCCCTATCTCTGTCTATAAGCGAATCTTTCCTACTTTACATGCATTCCTAGTTCAATCATTCTATCTACATTCTTTACAAAAGAGGGTATCCTTGATGTCACAACCCTTGAAACTCATCTAGAATTCAATCTTGCATTGTGTGGGATTGGATCTTGTGAGTTTCAACCCCTCTTTTGAATGTAAAGTCTCTCCTAAGTGAAAACTGTCAACCCTAGTGACCCTCCTTTCTCTCTCCTTGGAGTGGGGGGGGGAAACACCTAGGGTTCAATTTTTCCGCTTTACAAGTGGTAATGTGCTACAAACCTCTCTGACAATTCAACAAATGAAGTGATTGTGTGGAATGACAATTCAGAGAACCATTCTAAGGCAAGTCCATTGAGACTTTTTTTTATATATTAAAGATAGTTCAATAAAGCTCAATACATCAAAAAACGGAAAGTATTGTATTTGATCGATCAGAGAGTTACTACAGTCATCTAATCAGCAATGTTGATCATATTTTTACAATGTTGTAACATTATAAAAAAATATTTATCACGAGAGTTCCTTAGCAATAGTTAGCAAATATATAAGAGAAGATAAGCTATGTGCAAGAGATCACTAGTCCCACTATCCAATAATATTATTGTTGCATTCAATATGGTCTAACTCAAAATTTTCAAGTGGAGGAACCATAGCCTGGGGGATTTCAGTTGCTTCTTCCCAGTTCGATGCATCTGGGCCAGGAGTTTTCAAAATCTTCTCATTTTCCTTCTCAATGTTGATTTCTTTATCCTTTACCAATTGTTTAAGCATTCCAAATCCTTCTCATCAAGCATGTAATTGTAGGTACTGAAGTAATGTGTTGATTGTAGATCTGCTTTATATATAATGAGGGTACCTTTCTGGATAAGTATCATAAATATGCTCTTAAGTATCTTGAGCACTGTTGATACCTATGACATTATAAGATGGTGAGTTTTTTATTGAACTCAGCAAGTACCCTCTTTTTACCTTGTAAGACTTCATCATTTCTCTGTTTCCAGAGGAACCAAAGAACTTAAACTAAAAAAGAAAACCAGAACTTGTTAAGTTTAGCATAAAAAAGATCAACATAGCTAGCACGAATTTCAATCCAAGAGAAGCCAGGGCGAGAGTTCCAGTGAATGGGGACTCCAAAAAAGAGAGACCAGACCAAAGTGGAAAACTTGCAATCAAAACAAATATGCTCAATGCTTTCAGGGACATGACACAGTGGACAACATGGAGGCAAGATACCAACAGAATGCAAAACAAGACCTACAACAAGTTTTTTAAGCAGCAAAATTCATCTAAAACAAGTCTTCTTAGGCTCATTGGGGTGGTTCTAGAACAAGTCTAATACGGAGTGCCATTTGGAGTCCAGTCAATCAAGGCCTCATAACTAATTCAAACACCTAAGAATTAAAGAGTCATCCTTAATAATATTATAAATATGTCTGGTAGATGCTTCCATTAGCAGGGTACCATCCTACCATTTCATCTGCTTAATAAATTCAACATTGTAGACCATTTTAGCTGGAAAGAATACACCAACAACCTTGACAATCAAAGTATATGTTTTTTTTTCTGAGAATTAGGAATGCCCAATTTATTTTTGATCTCATCCCACGTCCCTAGCCTGTTGTCAATCAAGATACCCTTAATCAAAGAAATGCCTTTTTCATTCGATTGTTTAACAGAACAACTCTGTGTAAGAGCAAGTGTTTTACCATTTAGTTGAATACCCCACCAAAGAGACCTATCAACAACAAAGAAACAAGGAGGGCCATCAACTGCAACTTTGGAACATAATAGCCTCCTTACCTGAGTCCATGCCCTCCATAATGAGGCAAAAAACACTGGAGGCAAATATTTTAACATCAAAATCACCCATGATGATATCACAGAGAGAAAGACCCTTCCACCACTTGCCTTTTTTAATGGAGTATCTCAGAATATTGCTTCTTATGAGTACTTTCCAAGGCTCATTACCATGTATAGATTTAAAAATCCATTTAGAAGATAAAGCTATACCATGGGTTTTCAAGTCTCTCAGACCCAAACCCCCTAAGGTTCTAGGCATACAACACCAGACCCATCTGACCGAATGTCTCTTTTTTTATCCAAGACCATCAGACCAGAGAAAATCTCGCATGATTTTGTCCAACTTATCAATTTGGTAATTGGCAAATAGCCAAGAAGAGGAACAATATATGGTATGAGAAGCCAAGACTTTTTGAACTATCTGAACCATGTCAGCTAGCAAGAGCATATGTGTTTGCCATTTTTTATGCTTTTTCCCACTTTGGAGTATACCCATGCCCACATATCTTTAGGAGAGGGGGAAAATGCTAAAGGTATCCCAAGATATCTGACAATACATGTCAGGCCAGCCCACATCCATCCTTTGTTGCTCATCCACTGTGGGGTATCACTCTGCTATCCAAGCACAGTTGATTTGTGTGCAGCAATTTTTGCCCCTTATGCAAGACAAAAAAAATTTGCAATCTATCCAACACATTATCAAAGTTCTCTTCAATAAGCTCAACAAATAGTGTAGTGTCATCTGCAAACGGAGTATTGATTAATTCCTCTTGGTTTGAAAGAGTAATTCTTTTGACATGTGGACCCAAAGTAGGGGATCTGAGAATGTAAAATAGGGCATTTGCCACAATCACAAATAGGGATGGAGTTAGAGGACAACCTTGTCTAATAGACATTTGTATGGGGATGGACTCAGACAACTACCCATTGATATCTATAACTGTTGAAAAGTCTTTCAAAAGATTTTCAATCCATTTACAAAAATAAGGAGGAAATCCAAATGCTTTAAGCATTCCTGTTACAAAAGGTCATTCTATTCTATCATATGCTTTTTCAAAATCTAGAAGAATCATAGCAAAATTTTGCCCATCTGTTTTAGCTCAGTGCAGGGTCTCCCAACTAGTTATCAGATTTTCAAGGATATACCTTCCCTTAATAAAATCGGTTTGTGTAACATTAATGACATGCTGAAGAAATCCTACAATCCTTCTAGCAAGAAGTTTAGCAATAATTTTATAAGATAGATTGAGGAGAGTTATTGGTCTCCAATTCTTAACTTGAGTTTTGTCTCCACCTTTTGGGATCAATTTGATCACTCCTCTGTTAATGTTTTCTCTCACTGACCCTTGTTCAAAACCTTCATTATATAGCTCAAAGAGCTCCAAACTAACCCAATCAATGTTTTCCTTGTAGAACTCAACAAGCAGCCCATCAAGCCCGGGTGATTTCTCATTGGCCATGTCTCTAATAGAGTCTTCAATTTCTTCGACAATGATGCTCTTCTCAAGGTTCTTTGCAATAGAGTCAGGCACTCTTTTTGGGATCAGCTCTAAGCATTTGTTTAAAGCTTCTTGATTAGTGCTTCCATGTTTAGTAAAGAAGAGGTTCTTATAGAAATTAAAGAATGCATTTTTCACCTCTTTAACATCTGTAATAAGTCCCATATCCCCTTGAATTTTTTCAATAAGTTCTCTCTTATGTTTGTCTCTAATCAGATTAAAGAAGTATCTTGTGTCTTTCTCTCCTTCCTTAAGCCAGTTTGCTTTGGCTCTAATTCTTTGGCCTTGCAATCTGTAATTTTGCACTTTCCTTAGATCCATTTTTGTTTTAACTAACTCATCCTCTAAAGCTTTTTCATAGCCCTGAGTTTGCAACCTTCTTTCAATCAACTTCAGTTTGGACTGTAAAAATGTCTCCATTAGATTTTTATCCTTGACCTGTTTTTCTCCTATAGCTTGGAATATCTTTCTCTAGACAATAGTAAGGGAATTCCATTGGGATCTCGGATCAAGACCTGAGTTACAGAATTTTGACAGAAGAGTAGCCATCTTGATGGCATCCAAGGAGTCTTGGTCTTTAAGCAAGGAGACATTGAGTTTAAAAGTATTTTTAACCTTGATTCTATCAGAGTGAGAATGGACAACATCAATCAGAATAGAGAAGGAGATTGGGGAATGATCCGAGATGGAGGTCAAGGTTACAATAACAGGTGAAATTCCAATAGGAGAGGAGAAAGAAAAAAAAGGAGGAATCAACACAGACCCTGTCCAGTCTACAATTGACCCTTTTCTTTCCGAGTTGATTGTTACACCATGTGAACAAGATATCAGAGAACAAATCCTTCTTCCTTTCTATGGGATCCACAAGATTGAGTCTTCGCTTGAACTTGGCCCAGAAAAAGTGCTCATTAACTTTCCAAGAATTTTTTATACCTCCACATTTATCCTCTCCATATTCAATCATGTTAAAGTCACCAGCAATGATCCAATTTGCCTTGGACAAGCATGAGGCTAACCAATCCCAGAGAGTAGCTTTGTCTCTGTAACCAGTAGGGGCATAGATATTACAAATTCCAAGAGTATTGCCATTCTGATTAAAAGTAACCCAAATTGCTCTATTACATGGGGAGACTCCATTGTCTTGGATCAAGTCAGCCCATTTGGGCCCAATAAGAATAGTCATGCAACCTTTCCTCTTTCATGCTCAGATATAAAATGTGTGGCATGGTTCCAAATGAATTTCATAGTAGTGTATGCATGATAACCAATCACTTTGACTTTTTGAAGGAATAAGATGTCTTTGTTCTGAATCTTATTACTCCAATCTGTGAAAACATATTTCCTGTCAGACATTTCTAAACCTCTAACATTCCAACTTGCAATGTTCATCATCATTAATGATTTTGGTTTGGTTTTAGATTCTTGTAAATCTTGTTGAAGCAATCACGCAACTCTAAGTTCTTAGTCTTGCTGCTATTATTATTTGAATTTGAGATAAAGTTTATGTCCATAGTCTTTCTCTTCTTTTTTGAGCTCTTTATAACAACTTTTGTAAATTCCTTTTCATTAATGTCAAAATCTTTGGAGACAGACACAATTTGCTTGTCATTTTCGTCCTCAACCATGGGGTCCATGGGCTCCACAAGGGGACCATCATATTTCAAAAGAAGTTGTTCAAATTTTTTATGTATCTCTGCCCTCTCCTTAATAGTTTCTAGGGCAATTTGTTGGGCATTTTTCCTTCTAGGAATAATTGGATTATCAGAAGGCTTACCTAATTGACAACGGGCTAAAGAGGTGGTTGTATTAGCTTGGTTATCCTTATGAGGAATCACTTCATACTCATCCTCGAAAAGAGGATTTGAGAGGGAAGTAAATTTAGACCTCTCGTTATTAGTCAAGGCATCTTGAATTTCAGAATTTAAGGTATTACCCTCCTTATCAGCAGTAACTTCTATATATGTCTTGGCATTTTTCAAATTTATGTCATTATTGTCCTGAATAATAGTATTAGGATTTGGCCCCTTATTAGAGTTTACAGCAAACGCTCCTTTCTGCAAGTTTTTGAGAGAAGGGCATTCTCTCCTGGTGTGACCATTCAATTTACAGTGAAAGCATGCATTTAAGTTGCCGAGTAGAGCAAGTTCCCATGAATAGAGGTCTTCATAAATTTTAACAGAAATATTATCTGGTATAGCAACCTCTGGGGCTAGGGCAATAAGGATCCTTGCATTCAGATGGGGCAGTGTAACCCTAGAGTCTTCGACTTGCAACACCGACCCTAGGGGTTTAAGAATTTGTGGGATGAAGGGCCAGAATTCTGGTTGAAGCCCTTTGAGTTCTACCCAATTAGGGGAAGAACGACCCACGACCTACTCAAGATTCCCCTTGGGGGACCACGGGATGGCTCGAAACAGCGACTTTCAAACATTCCAGAAAACCTTTTCAAAAAAAATTCTTGCATATTATGAATTTTTAGAAAAACAACAAATAAACCCTTATGAATTAAACGAAAAAAATTTACATAAATCCCCAAACATTTGATATCCATTCATCAAAGAATTTTCTAGATGGTAAAGATTCAGAATCCATATACACAAAGAAAATAGCCACATTTTTTAGTCCGGTTTGTTCATTTTTTATGGCCTTTATCATGTCCTCATTAGGAGAAAGAGACAAAGTCTTTAGGGTAGCAAGAGGAGACTTACCATCTCTTCCCCCTCGAGGGTCTGCAGTGTTGAACTCGCCTCTGTCTCTATCTCCATCGGGGCGGGACCCCAATGGTCCTCTTGATTATGTCTCGGTGTTGACGAAGACTCCATTAAATTTTGCAGATGGAGGGCAGGAAACCACTGAATCTTTTGCAAGAACAGATTTATAGGAAGGTTTAGGACCTTCTTTCCCACTTTGTTGTTGTGGAATGTCCATTGTTTTTCCACCACCTTGCTTAATACCATCTTCCTTTGGTAGTATATCGTTATTAACTTCCATTAAAACCTAGGTGAAATAAATGCAGGATGTGGCTCGAAGAGCCGAACTCCAAAAGCACCACACCAGACTCTCACATGCGAGGGCAAAGGAATGATGTTTGCCTAAGGCAATCCAGAAAAAAGCAAATAAAAACCAAGAAAGAGCATAGCCAACAAAAAGCACATTAAAAAACACACAAAAAGACGCCAGCAATCGAAAGCAACAGAAAATATAGCCAACTTGGTCCGCTCGCCCAGGCAGGTGATGTGTCTATTCACCTCCCGAGGAGCGTACCAGGTTGCAGATCTCGACTTCCAAGTCCATTGAGACTCTTGGAAAACAACCGCAATAGACAATTGTCACAATGAGCCACCTCTTGACAAGCCATGGGTTACTCTGCTGAGGTAGTATGACTGATGATGGGACTTGTGATTGGGGTGGTACTTAGGATATCACAACTTGCTAGTGATGCATCGAGAGAGCAATCTGTTGTTGAGGTGACTCTAGAGGATTAGCAGTCACTGGTGTAACTGAAGAGGCATTAGTCATGCCTTGAGAAACCATGTTTAAAAAAATGATGTCCTTGCAACTTTCGATGATGTTCTCCATTCTATGAGCATTATCTGGAATTTGGAGGAAATGATCTATAGGACTGATTTGGACATCAGTTTCATCAAGTTGATTTACCATGGTCTCATCAAAATAAATTTGATTAAGAGGATCAAAATTGAAGGGTGGATTCCCTGACATAATGGGTGTGACAGTCGAATTTGGATCTGGTTGAGGATCAAGGAATCCTAGACCCAATCGGAAAGGTTCTTTCTCCATTGCTTACTTTGATTTGGATTAAGTGGTGACAAGCATGAATTGAGAAGTGAAGAGATGTGATAATGAAAATGCAATGCTAAAATCAAGGATTGAGATTGAAGACCAATTTGTATGATTTGATGTAATATTGATGACAAAAAAGACTTGATTGATTGGACTTTTGATGCTCAAATTGCAATTGGATAAGTCTAATTGAGTGATGCAACACAAAAGTTACTCCAGAGGATGCACTCAAACAACAAGATGAATCAATGTGAACCAAACCTCTTGCTCAAGGTGATAAGGTTACAATAATGTGAAAAGATCAAAACTCTAGACACGGAATAGTCAAAAGAGTTAATAATGAGGGTCGCTAATGTCAGCTATATCACAATTTACTGGGATACGAGATGAAGTATGGAAAAAGGATTGATCCTTGACTTGATTGATTTGATTGATCAGATGTTGAATTGGATGAAAGACTGAATGATTGATTGATTGATTGGTTTGATGAAATGATTAGTTGATTGGATCGGATGACTGACCACCCAATTGAAATTGAAGGATTGATTGACTCGATTCAATTGCACTTGACAATTGATTTGGGATTCAATTGGCATCTGATAAGGAACCTTGATTGGTGACACAAATCAATTTAATTGAAATATTGATTTGATTTATGATCCTCGACTTAGGAAAAAAGCAACGATGATGTGAATTGGGAGACAAGTGAAGATAGGTGAAAAAGATGATTATGACAATGCCAAAACTGAATGATGACAACCAAGATTGTTGATGATATAGCGTCGATAGAAATCCTACAGGTCGACTCAGCAAGGTCAAATGTGTGAATGGCCTATTGGCCTTACACATTTGATGAATCTATAACTTATATTAATCCTTTAATATCTTTATTTAGTCACATATGCATTATTAGGTTTAATGATTAAACATACATTATCGAGTTTGACTTATTGGATTTGTTTCAAACGGGCGGACTTTTGGTTAAAGTCTGCCACCCCTCGTTTGAAGGCATACAATGCTTCATGAAGGTCGTGTCTCCTTGATGAGAGTCAACTATTGGATATCTCCTTTCGACGAATATATATGGATGTGGTCTTCCCTCTTTGGAATGGAGATAAGACAACAAGTTCGATCATAATCAGGCAGATCGAATTCATGTACAAGCAGATCAATTGATGGTGAGAAATTTATGTAGCGTGCTCGGGGGTGATGATAAGAGCTTATCGTCTATGGTTGGGAAGGCAATAGATTTGATGTTTGCATGTGGTTAACGAGCACTACCTTAAAATCAACATGATATCAGAGCGGGTTCCTTCTATAGAGCCTAACCGCTTGAAGGTAGATCTTGTGCTCTACAGGGAAATTCTATCACAAACAATTGCAGATTTAAGTTCTCTTCCAGATTGAAAGGTGACTACAGAGGATAATGCAGTGATTACACTCGTTGACCTTCGCCCTTCATGGTGGTGTCGGTCAGGTGTCTAAACAAATTAGGTGGCAATCAGGGGATCGAGTCTCCCCAGGCCTCGAGAACAAGTATGATCACCCAAAATCCTTTGCGCCTGAAATTTTGTGGGAAAACACAGACAACAACCTGTGCAAAAAGTTGCCTGCTTCCCAATCACAAGATTTCGCCCAAGATTTCAAAGCTCGCCATTGTCAGCGTTGAAAGATGTCAACTTGTGACTCAAACTCAGGCTGTTGTGGCTGGAGAGGTTTTTGTGCTCAATACAAATTCTTTGTACAAGAAGAAAGGGCTAGAGACGGAACCCGCAACCCTGTGGAATTGGTACTTGGATTGGCTTTATCAGCACAAGGAGCTCGGATTGTATATCGATGCCAGCCAAATGGGGTTTACGGATGAATTCGTGGAGGCGATGGAACCCAAGTTTCAAAGCGCTTTTAAGGCATTGGAAGAGCTTGAGGTTGGTTCAATTGCCAATTCGAACGAATGCTTGACGCTATCTGCAAATTTGCTGACGATGTAGTCAACGTCAAGGATGGCCTCTCTACTTAGAGCATCGCTCAATTCTTGTTGCCAGCTTCCCAGTGTGAATTCACTTTGAATTTCATTTTGGAAGAGTTGCAGAAGGATCCGTGGGTGGTGCAGACAGATGCAATAGTTGCACGTTGCACTGGCACTACTCTCAACGTGGCCACGGGGCTGGTTGGGGCTTGTGTGCCTAGAATTGCTGCCAGAATCATGCTTTTCATTGGCGGTCACTCTACCCAAGGTTTAGGCACTGACTCTCTATTCAAGGAAGGAAGAATGCTTGCATTTCTTCGCAGAGGAAGAATCAGCATTCAGAGGGAGTCTGACATATCATTAGAAGTAACCTTGGACGAAGAGGTCATAAGGTTGATATTTGCTTCAGAGGGAGCTTGTTTTTCAGCTTTAAAGGGAGCCTAACATTTCAGCTTCAAAGGGAGCCTAACATTTTAGCTTCAGAGGGAGCCACGTCATCATGAAGATTTGGTTAATGCATTTTTCTCTATGATGGAGAAATTTGAGGTGAAAGCCCTTGTTAATGAGTTTTTCTCTGAGAGAGAGAAGTTTGAGGTGCAATCCCTTGTTAATGAGTTCTTCTTTATTAGAGAGAAGTTTGAGGTGCAATCACTTGTTAATGAGTTCTTCTCTGAGAGAGAGAAGTTCGAGGTGAAATCCCTTGTTAATGAGTTCTTCTTTGTGAGAAGTTTGAGATGCAATCCCTTGTTAATGCATTCTTCTTTGGGAGAAGTTTGAGGTGAAAGCCCTCGATCCACCCTCTGCAAGTAGGTATGGTGGATCCACCCTCTGTGAGTAGGCATGGTGGAGATGCATTCTTCTCTGTGAGAGAAGTTTGAGGTTTCAGCCCTTGTTATGCATTCTTCTCTGTGAGAGAAGTTTGAGGTATCAACCCTTGTTGTGCATTCTTCTCTATGAGAGAAGTTTGAAGTTTCAGCCCTTGTTATGCATTCTTCTCTGTGAGAGAAGTTTGAGGTTTCAGCCCTTGTTGTGCATTCTTCTCTGTGAGACAAGTTTGAAGTATCAGCCCTTGTTGTGCATTCTTCTCTATGAGAGAAGTTTGAGGTTCCAGCCCTTGTTCCACCCTCTGCGAGTAGGGTATGGTGGATCTACCCTCTGCGAGTAGGTATGATGGATGTCATGTGAGAGACTCCATGACTTAGCATTTGTGTGTATTCACCCACTAAGAGTAGCCATTGTGGTCAAACATCACGATTAGGTGATATGCTATCACAATGAGGTGATAAGCTTCTTTCATTCACATGAGTGTAGTCGTTATGTTAGTCATCACGATGAGGTGATGTGACTTGTAGAGATTAAGAGGATTCCTCTCTAGCTAAGAGGGAGTGTTGATGATATAGCGTTAGTAGAAATCCTACAAGCCAACTCAGCAAGATCAAATGTGTGAATGGCCTATTGGCCTTACACATTTGATGAATCTATAACTTATATTAATCCTTTAATGTATGTATTAAGTCACATATGCATTATCAGGTTTAATGATTAAACATACATTATCAAGTTTGACTTATCGGATTTGTTTCAAAGGGGCGGACTTTTGGTTAAAGTTTGCCACCCCTTGTTTGAAGGCATGTGATGCTTCATGAAGGTCGTGCCTCCTTGATGAGAGCCGACTCTTGGATATCTCCTTTCGACAGATATATATGGGCGTGGTCTTCCCTCTTTGGAATGGAGATAAGACAACAAGTTCGATCATAATCAGGCAGATCAAATTCATGTACAAGCAGATCAATTGATGGTGAGAAATTTATGTAGCGTGCTTGGGGGTGATGATAAGAGCTTATTGTCTATGGTTGGGAAGGCAACAGATCTAATGTTTGCCTGTGGTTAACGAGCACTACCTTAAAATCAACAAAGATGACAACTCTAAAACTAGGATGATAGAGATGACAATGCAAATTGAGACCCTAGTAGGCGATAATAACAATACAATGGACTAAAACCTTGCTAGGGTAAGCAACAAACCTGCCGAACTTGGTAAACAATTTTGAATCTTGGGAAAAATTAGGTAGAATAACTAGGTAAATAACATTCTCACAACTTGTGGGTGCACACTCGATATTCTAAAGCACAATCTCATGGTTAGTGACAGTAAACTTGCAGTTTTGACAAGACTAGTAAAATTGATTTCTCAGAGACAGCGTTCCTGTTGTTTCTACACACAAACTCGCAATTTTGACAAAAGTGGCAACTTACACCTAACAATGTTCCCATCATTTCAAGGTACAATCCCATTGTTTCGCAACAGCTTACAATTAACTTTAAAATTATAATAAATCAAATCACCATAATATTTTTTAAGCTTACAATTAACTTTAAAATTATAATAAATTGTAATTTTTAAAATTCATAAACATTTATTATCTGATACAAATAAAATTAATAAAATTAAATTTTTATTTAAAAATAAATCAACAATGAGTAATTATAATTTTAGAATAAGTTAAAGACTAAAATCTAGATTTAAAACTAACTTTCGATTCTAATTTATTCTTTTTTGCATTCAAATCATTTCATATTCAAATTTTTAAATGATTAGTAAATTAAATAAAATTAAATATATCAAATATATATATATATATATATATATATATATATATATATAACATGCAAATCATTTCATATTCAAATTTTTAAATGATTAGTAAATTATATAAAATTAAATATATCAAATAAATATATATATATATATTAAAAAACATTCTATTTTATTTATAAAATCAATTTTAACCAAAAAATCAACTTAAAATTAAAAAGAAGTTATGTATCTAATAATGAAAAACATCGTACTTTATCAAATGAACTTGTTTTTAAACAAAATTCTAAGATTTAATATAAATAAAATTTTGTGGGATTTTTGTTGCTTTTCCATGTAATAGTTGTAAACATTGCAAACCTCTTGCCTCTAAGCTGATATCAACTGTGGATCATCTAGTTGAGTTTGTAAAGCTCACATAGGGAACACCTTCAACGTAATGACCATGGTTATCTACAATTGTGAAGAAATTTGTTACAATTGGATTTGAAAATCTTGTGATAGGTGTAGTGACTATGTATGTTTGTTGTCTTGCAGTGTCTGTTATTAACATTGTATTTCTAACTATCAATCACGGAATGGATAGGTCATGCTTGTTTACGTTGCTTTGAGTGTTTATCATTGTTTTAGTTTCACTATTTTCTTTAATAGATTTTACTATAATTGTAGATTTTACATTTGATGTCTTGTATCATGCTAGTTGTAGATGATTTACAACAGATGTGATGATTTGTTATCATTTGAAATGTGTGTGCATTGATTGACATGTTTATCATATGAAATGTACTACATGCATTTTATGTCATGTGTTTAGACCACTCACATATTAGAGATGATATTCCTATACTTATCTAAATAGAAATATGACACTCCTTAAAAATGCTCATTTAATTTGAAAGATATGCAACTCAATTACATTAAAATCCTGATAATGATTTTATCATCCTCTTGGTGCACATGATGCATTCCTCATGTTAATTGTCTTAAAGTATGCTAGTTGATGAAGTTTGCAACACAAGCACTTACAAAATCAAATTAAAAAACAAAACACCTTCCACAAACAAGAGCTATAAGAAAAAATTTGTTATATTCCTCAAAAGCAAAGAATACAGAATAAATGAAAAAAAACATAAAAACTTACTTTTTAAAAAAGCAAATGAAACCTAATCTATAATGAAAAAAATAAAATTAACTTAGAGAAACTAAAATTAACTCAATGAAATCCTAAGTGAATTTAACCTATATATATAGCATAGCTCCTAAACATAGAATGTTCTAACAAAGTGTTCAGTGCATTTAGTCAAATGATATGTTATCTTCTTTATCCCTGACTGTTGAAACCATTCGTTGCAAAACATGAGGAATAAAGTAACTAGTATGACAGGGCAACTTAGTATGTTAAATGAACTTAAATTTGCTAATATTGTACTATATTTTTTAGTCATTGCATTAAATATTAACAATTTTGGTTTTCTGAATGATTTTTTTTTGTCTTCATAAGGTAAAGAACCTAAAGATACTTGCAAATCATATATCTATTTTTTTTTAAACTACCCTACTCCATTTATTGTTGCTTGTGACTGTTGTTTTTCTTAACATGATGTGGCCTTACTAGCATGTAATAAATGGTTCCCTCAGTCCTAAAGAAATGATTCTCTTTCAATGGAAACTTTTAGATCTATAAAAGTTAAGATAGAAGTATTTTGCTATTTGTAGTTTGATAAAAAGAGGGTGTTTATTAGGAAAGGAAATAATATTTTGAATGTGTTGTTTAAGTTCAATACATGAAGTTTTATTGTAAATGTTTGGACATGATTTTATGGCAAAGAAAATGTTATAAAGTCTCTTGGATAATAATCATAATCTTATAGAAATCATTTGTAGCATATGTATATTTCATTATGATCCTTTACAACTAATCTTAGCAAACTAATATGAATAGTATGAATGCAGCTGAATATGTTATTATCTTTACAGTGTTGATTGGAGTTCTCAAATCAAACCCTTTAACACCGTATACAATTTAAATACCCTTACCTTTTGTTTAGGATAAGTGGCATCAAGTTGTCAAGCTATATCCTTTGGTATGATAAGGAATAATCATCATTTTACTACTTTCTTCTTAGTCACATCTAAAACATGCATTCTCTATTTACCTTGCTGCAATATCTTTGTAAGTGTTAATGCTTTAAAAGACTAAAAAATCTGATATGTTTGTATAGAGGCAAATTTAAATGTCCTTTAAGTTGAGATTCTTTTGTTATGAATTACTGAAGGACGTAGAGCTTATTATTAATACATGAACATGGTAACGAAGATCAAACTAGGGAGAGTTGATTAACAAATTAATGAATACTCGGATAGAATAATTGTCCCCCAATAATCTGATTGCAATCAAGGTATCAAAATATATCAGATAATAACTTTTATATTATATAAAAATAACATCAAAAGTGTGACCTTTGATTATCACCTTATATAATTATTTGAGTACTTCAAATGCATCCTATATAGGCACCCAATCTGATAAAGAACAAACACTTTTATAGAACATATACATGTAGCATTGTAATAAAAGCACAACCTTAAAACCATAACTTCCATTTTTGGGCATGTAGCAATAGAAACCTTCTAAATTATTCATTGTCATACAAAAATTAATAAAGGGATATATTCCAAATATGACACAATACTCATTGGTAGGAGAGCAAACCACTCTAACCAGCAGGCCCAACCTCCTTGCATTCGGGCGTTGCCATTTTTGTGAGGATGAGCATAAGGAAGGCACAAACAGGATAGGCTAAACCATTTGTCAGTGAACTAAATCTCTTATGCTTCCTAAGAAAACTGGAAGGATACGAGTGATAAAATAAACCATAAATCAAAAGTAAAGTTAATAATATGTGAGAAGATAATATTATAGGTTATAAGATGACATATTTTAAATTAACAATAACAGTAAATTTAGTTCCTTTCCATGAATACAATTAAAGGTAAGCTGAAAACTAAGAGTCAGAAAAACACTACCTAAGTGGGGCATGGTTACATAGTATAAGGTTAACTCATTATCTTGTCTTACTATATTGGATTATTTGGGTTTCCAAATGTGGATGATTGGGTGCAATTCTGGGATTGCATACATGAACCTTACCATGGTTCCATTAAATAAGATGAATGTGATATAGCTAGTTCTTTCCTTGTATGGCCTTTGTTAGGTTGGAAACTCTAGTCTTCCCCATATTGGGATGTCAACTTGAAACATCACGTGAATGTATAGTCTTCACTCATCATCATATATGCAATAATTTATGAGTTGATTTTCTAGTGGTATTGTGAGCAAGGAAATGAAGTGAATGATCATTGATATTGTTTAATTCATAAATTAGTATTGGCTTATTCACGTTTACAGTTGTAAGCTAGTTTATGTGGACTTAATGCATTATTTGTGTGTTTGTAAATTGAATCCCAAACCTATAGGACCATGTACATAGATCAATGGATCACTCTATGGTAATTTAACAAAATCAACTACTCTAAGGTTTGTGAACTCTAAAGAAAATATATGTTAGATCAGTTGTGTGCTTTCTAAACATCACGATACCAAAACCAAGATGGATACAAGAGTCAACTTCTATGCCATCACAACCAAAGCTGAGTAAGGAGTACTACAAAGACATAGGCAAAGGACAATCATTTTCTTTAATCATAGCTCTTCTTACTCATCTCAAGGTGATCAACAAATTAGTAAAACCTATGACCCACTCTGTTGGTAAACAGATTTGTCATTGCGATCGTTTACCTGAAACTGACCCTATTTGCCCGATAAGCAGTGACAAACGTTCCAACAGTTGGAGAGATCGTTTTGTGAAACACAATCTTCCTCTGTGTTTGAGAGGGGCAGCTCCCTCGTACGATAGGGGTGTTTAGAGTTTTCGTGTACTTTTAACCTGAAAGTACATAAAGGAGAAAACATAGAACTTAAACAAGATTAATAACAAAAACCCTACTAGAAGACATACGAACAACAAGTAGGATTCCATAAATGATAACAATCACAAAAGGGGTTACCACCAAAAAGGTTATTCATGCAACAATGATGAAAGAAATACAATAAACCTTGACACACGAAGAGATAGGTTGTACTAGCACATGCAAGTCAAGATACCATGAAATGATGTGTTTCATCAATGGATTTCACCAATACATAAAGGGATTACTAATTCAACATACACAAAATTAGCAACAATAACTCATGAATACATTCAAGACACACGAACTCAATGCATTCTTCGTTATTCTTTTTGAAAATATACACGTTCAAAAACCCCTTGGTCAAAGGTATGAATATCAAAAGATCTCACTTAGTTTCTCTACAAAATTCTACAGAGTTTTCCCCCCTCTGTAAGAGTCCCCTCCTTTACAATGCAAAAGCCTTCTATTTATAGGCTTATAGGATAACTACCTAATAACCAACTTCAATCTTGGATTAATAACTAACTCTTTTCTGCGTAAATCTCAATGAGTTAGTAACCTACACTTTTATGCACAAAAGAAGTCAACTTTCTAACCTTGGGTTACAATAAGCAACATAAGTCACCTTTTACAAAAATAATATCAAACCCATTAGATTGAAGAAATAACTTATTGTCGATTTTGTCGAGGTGGCCTCCATCTTCATTTGCTTCATTTGATCTCGTAATCACTTCACCATCTATTTCATATGTCGATATCTTGATCATTGAAACAAGGTATTTACCTACCAATATCTTTTGTTCGAGGACTCACCCATTGTGATCACATCAACTAGAATCCTTTACTGCCATCTTGCAATGTTTGTTAATTATCAAATCATCAGCTATGTTGAGGCACTTCTCCATCTTTATCTACTTCACCTGAAGATGTCATCATCTCGCCATCTAACCATTTGAGATCACAACATGTCCATACATTAGTGCATTGCTTGTCGAAATAAAGTAGTCATTTGCCCTCCAAAAACACACATTCCAACTACATTAGCTAGATATCCTTCATGGTCAGCACCTACACTTCCTTGGGGTCACAGAGCCTAGCATTTCTGGACATAACATCTTTTTGATTCATTTTGTCAAAGAATTTCTTATGATTTCACTGATCAATTACATAAATGTTATAGTTTATGTGATTAAAACATCTACAACACTTATTCACCTCTTAGAACACAAACAAAGCTTATAATGTCAAGCTGCATTAATTCAATAATTTTGTGAGATTCCTTGTAAAATCCATTTTGTGCACACACTTTTCTCATTGCGGTCCATGGGGTAACGTCTCTTCAAGGTTTTCTGTCAACTAACCCAATTTTGTACATATGCTACAACCATGGCATTCCATGAGACCACATTCCTTTGAGAATTTTGTCTCAAAGTTACAAGATTTGCATTATATTTTGATTAATGTAGTTCTTTAAACAAATTTGTGTGCCACATATCTCATAACCATACATCTCATGAGATGATGCCTCTATGAGGAATTTTGTCAAACGAATCAACTGAAATGATATCCTCTCGGGGCTATGAATTGGGTACGTTGAGGGACCTTGCCAAATAGTTCATTTATCATGTCTTATCTTCTATATTTGCATCCATGCATTTCATGAAATGACATTTCTAAGATATTCTGTCAAACATTAACGTGCATTGCTTATGCTTTCCATGATCTGCATCATGCTATTCTATCAAACATCTCATGGTTTTGGCTATGATCCCACGATGCATGTAAGTCTGCCAAAACAGTTACACGACTGGAAAGTCTCCCTTATCCTTTGTGCTTGAACGACTTCCACATTGGCTCGTGAGCAAGAAAACTGCAATGTTAAATAAAACAATTCACGTGCGAGGTTGATGCTTCCACGATTTGCACCAACTGCGACTACAACATCTGACGCAATTCCACTATCTTTCATGCGTTGATGAATGTGTTGACAATTTGGTGCATATTCTGCGATTATTGCATTAAAAGAGACCACATTTATTTAAAACATTCTATCAAATGCTTCCCATGCCACGTCTGAGCTTTCCGTTATTGCATGTTACGTGTAACTCGGGTTTACACCTGCCAATACACTCCTTGAAGCATTTTGTCAAACAATTCACTAAATGTCTATGCTTCATAACTTATACCCCACGGGGAAGGAAGGGAGTAAAAGAAAGTCGACATTAGGAAGGTTAACTTAAAATCCGAGGGTGGGTGTATTAGCTGGCCATCCTCGCTGAACAAAATACGTTTAGAGAATAAAGTGGATAGGGAAGCGCTATAGCATGGACATCTTTTCAACCTTCAATCTCAGAAACCCCTAATCCCTAGTGCAGAGATATAGGCGCCTAGCTTGCTTTCATCTAGCAAAATAAAATGCTTTGAATCTTGTCACTTAGTCATTCTGAATATTTAATACGTAATTAGCCCTCTTCGCAAGTGTTCATTCCAGGAAGTTAGTTGCCTTCAAGCGGAACTAGCATGGGGTGTGTTCTCACCATTAATGGTATTTAGGAAGAAGAATGAACCCGGCCAGCAGCTCTTTCATTTTCGAAACGGGCTGCTACGTGCCCATAATGCTTTGTAGAACTTTTCACATGCCAACACGATGCTCCCATTCTCTGCGGATTTTTTTTTTCTCTAAACCATATGACATTTCTTCAAGGCATCCGGTCAAACAAATCAGGTACGTTGGAATCATTGCAAGAGCATTCTCTAATTTTCCTTTGTGCATACGTAAGTTGCAGAGCTGAAGATATAATAACTCACGTGTCCCAAGAGTATGCACTCACTTTTTGGTTCAAACATTCCAGTTTATCATCGGCATGGAGGATGTTGCATAGCTTCAAAAGCATCTTCAATATATACCACGAGACCACGTTTCTTCGAGGGATTCTGTCAAACAGCTCACTTGCTGGTTTTAACCTTCAACTCATAGCATTTCACGTGGCATTTTATCAAACAATGCACATGCAGTTTATACATTCAACTTATGACATTTCACGAGGTATTATATCAAACACTTCGCATGCATTGTTTATGCCTTCAACTCCCTACACTTTACATGGCGTTAAATGACCCAGCGGTGAGGAGAATGGAATGCACAGCGTTTATTAGGCGTTAAACCTGCAGTACCTTTATACCGTGGCAAGGTGACATGAATCCTGAGGCACTTCGTAGGACAATTCACCAGATGTTTTTGCTTCTCATTCTGCACGCAAGACTACCAAAGTGGTTACATCTGCCGGCTTGCAAACCATTCCATCTTTTACGCTTTGACAAGTGACTTAGACAGTGCGGTGCATACCCTGCAATCATATACATTTAAACTTTATTAATTGCAACCTCTGATGTGATTCGATGCAGTTCATCTATCTTTATCCGGCAAGGAAAATATATTGTGTGAGGGTGAGAGGTTGAATTAATCAAACAAATCTCTACAAATCTTCGTTGTGTGCAAACAATTCATGCGCCTTGACCACACCTCTCATACTTTTGCATTCATATCTAGAATTCGCGGCATGTCTGTGCTTCCATTCTGCAATTATAAGAGGTCAAGAATGCTCAAAAAGTGAGCATTTCTAACCTTCTTGACAAAGTGGGGCCCGTGAGGTTAAGAAATGAGGTTAGGAATGCTCACTTTTTGAGCATTCTTAACCTTTTTTTTTTTTTGTTTATGAGAGGTTAAAAATATGGGTTAGAAATGCTCAAAAAGTGAGCATTTCTAACCTTCTTAACAAAAGGTTAAGAAATGAGGTTAGGAATGCTCAAAAAGTGAGCATTTCTAACCTTCTGCTTCACGAACTATCCTTTAGACCTTAGAAACCATTGATCACAGAGAGGAAACAAGGAAGAGTGCAACCGATGCTTTTGAACAACTTTTTAATCGCAAACAACCAAACATATTAAAATAATTTAAAATATTAAATTATTATTTGAGAAATAATTTAAATATTTCAAATATATTGCTTTGGCTGGAGAAAAATGGCATAACTTTCAAACGGTAGGGATTTAGGTCTTGAAATTCGAAACACACGTCAATGAAAGGGAAAAAAGTCCACACAATTATTTACACCTCATGACGAAGCCTAGGATGAGATATTTTAATCATTTGGGAGCAACAAACACCAAAAATTGAAAGTTTAAAATATGACAAAGTATGAACTGGGTTCAAGTGAAAGTTGGACATGTGATACAAAATGATGTTTAGATCCTAACTGTCAAGTGATTTCCCTCAATTTGTGATAATTTTCAAAATTCTTCCACCTTTCGTATTTTGACTAGTAATGACCTTGGACGACGTGTTCACTATTTATGCAAAAACACCTATTGGATCTTCATTCAACATTGAGATCGATTTGAAATTCAAATTTTAGGTATGCCAAATATGGGGGCAACACACTCAAAAACAAGCTTATTGCTACTCCAGTGTGATAGAAATCAAGGAGCATGCTTTACCAAAAGAAGTAATCAGCCAAATCATAGGGTTAGCTTTCATCAGCAACATGCAGGTGATAAATAATAAGAGCTACTGACTTTTATAGGTTACTAAAATAAGTAATCAGCTGACTCATAGGGTTAGCCAGCTTCCACCAGCAACTTGCAGGTGATAGACGCCAAGAGCTACTAACTGTTATAAGTTTTTTTTACTAATTAGTAATAACCAAGGGTAACAATTATAGGAATATACCATTCACCACTTACAATGGAGATAAGATAGTGAAGCATAGGTACCATGAATTCAACCCAAACAAATTCTGTAGGTATTCAGTGGTTACATAAAATGGTATAAGAATGCTTACGATATTGAACCCTCTCACTGCATGCCTATTGTCTTGGAGATAAAAGTAAGATTTTCTATATATCAATAAATGATCAAAAACAGACAATATTATTGAAATGTACAACAGGGGTGTGCATAAGAGGCGAAGTGTGAGAAGAAACTCCAACCTAGATTAAATGTAAAGGCATCAAGCCTGAGAGAATGGATCAATAATATGAATTAAACTATAAAAATATGTTAAGATTTATCAGGTCAAATAGAGATCTACAACTCATCTCCAACTGCAATATAGACTTGAAAAAATTATCTATCGAGTGTCATCTGAAACCGTTTGACTACCTTCTTGTATATGTGTAATAGAAACGAGGTGTTTTATGAAGATGCTAAAGATGTTGCTAAGGTAGGCTGCAGATAATCAATTTAAATGCCCTGACAGTAAAATGGAAAAAGAAAACAAATGATAAAAGAAATTAACAACATGATCTTCAAATATTCTAGGTTAGCTCATGCTCCAGTAGTTCTACAAAGGGAAGCTAATTATCTGGCAGCCCTCATCAAATTATAAAAAGACCAAAATCCCAAACTGAACCATAAGAAACTGTTGGTTAAATGAGATTATTAAGTAGGTCTTATGTTTGGTAGAAATATCCTATAAATAATCTATCAGTCTCTAGAAATAACAAAAACACATCATCTTTGCAAAGTCTAAGCGTCATTATAGGGCCCTGAGAATTGCATTCCATGGTATAAATAAGAGCTGAGATTGGCCCAAGAAGTGGAATCTCACAAATGGTTGCAAGAGAGCAATACCATGTAGATCATCTTGCATGGAGAACAAAATAACAACATTTTCTGTAAATAAGTAGATTGATATCATGAGCTCCTATTGCAAACATTCATCCCCCTTTCTAGCCTTGAGTATGTCTATTAATCTCATCATTGCACAGTGCACATATCAAATCATCCCCGTTTGATGCTGAAAGTTATATTAAATCCCTATGGGAAGTCATAAAGTGTATGAATCATTCTCATATAATACCAAACTACTCAAAAGAATCTTATGCCTCAAAAGTAGTTGTTGACAGATTACATCCGAAGCCTTTTGTAAGTCCACAAAGCAAAAATTGACCTCTAAGCGGCAATTACTTGCCTTCTCAAACCAATCCTCAACATCAAAGGATGGTCAAGGATCCAATAATATCTACAGACTGCTGTACTGAAGGCTATCCTTGTCTACATAAGCTAATGTACGAGCATCCAGTAGAAAAAATCTTGGCCAAGTATGTGCTAAACTGATGCCTAGAAAAGAAAAATCAGACATATTCTAAAGTCACAAGCAAAGTTTGTGATCATGATAATTGATGGTCCAAACGTTGTTAGCAAGTTACAACTATGCAATATCTTCTGCTTCTGCACAATGATGACAAGGTTCCATTGATGAAGATGCCTGAAAGGCAAACTGATGAATTTTGTTGTATGTGAATTGATGTAATGTCTTTCACAATGTTAAAGAATGTCTAAAACTAAAATGGTAAGATTAACTTACAAAGTGTGATGAAATCATACACTATGGGAGAAAGAAACCATCGTCAAAGGAGATAGCTAGACAAAGACCATAAACAACTTCACATAATGATACTCATAAATGAGCAAACAGATGGTTATATTAAGGATGGAGAAAATAAGTTAAAAAAAGAATTTTACAGCACAAAACCATCAGCAAGAGTAAATGAATAACATGACTGGACTGAAAATTTGAGATTAGAGTTGATAGACACGATTTGGATGGAGCGTGCGAGAGCTTTGCAGGTCTGTGCTAGGACAACCGAGCCCTAGCCCGTGGGGGGTCTGTGTTTGGCTGTGCGTCGAGGGGGGGAACTGTTCTGTGCTTCCGTGGGTGTGGCGGTTTTGCTGTGGAGAGCGGTGGCTGGTGGCGGGGAGGACTGCCGTGAGGAGTTTAGTTTGAGTGCAGGTGCGGGGTGTGCAGGGCGGCTGGTGTTTGGTGGCAGCAGTAGGAAGAGCTCGAGGGGTGTGGAGGGCTGTGGCCTTTTTCTCCCCGTTACAGAGTTTGGGAGGAGTGTGAGGCTTGGGTGGAGGGTTTGGTGGGTAGGGTTTTGGGATGGGTCTTCAATGTGTCGGACCCTTCTCCTTTGTGATGTCGGCTGCTGGGGGAGAAGCCTTGGGGGACTCTTCCAGTATAGATTTTTGAGGTGCGTTGGGCACGAAATCCCCATCCCAAGGTATCAAGACCTTCACTAATGATCTTTTTGTTACAGATTCAGGGTTTACTAGGGCAGGTTTGTCCAATGGCTCTCGGATTTCGAAGATAAATGGCTGTCTTGAGAGATGCAAAGAGAGGCTGAAATTGGTAATCCCGTCTAAGATGATTGCTGAAGATGTTGAATATTTCTCAAAGCACTCGTTATACTGCAATTTTTTGGGGATGAGGGTTTCTCTACAGTTTTTGGAGAATTGGGCTCAAAGGACTTGGGCGCCGGAAGGGGAAATGGATGTTATGTTGTTGGCAAACAATTACTTCATGGTCACTTTTAATTGCATCAATAGGATCTTTGAAGGAGGTCCATATTTTTATAATCAGGTGGGGCTGTTCATAAAACCTTGGCATGCAGGATTTAACCCTTCGGAGAAGCTCCCAAATCGGGTCCCAGTGTGGGTTCAATTACCTCGTTTTCCGATGGAATGTTGTCAGGAGTACGTGTTGCGAATGCTATCTTCATTTCTTGGGAAGCTGGTTGGATCTTCAACGCAAACCTTGGGGAGAAAGGTAATGACCTTTGCTCGTATTTGTGTTGAAATTGATCTTAGTAAGCCTTTGCCAGATGCTATAGATATGTGTGCGGGCTCTTACTCTTGGGTCCAACAGCTTGATTATGAGACTTTACCTTTCTGGTGTCGTCTATGTCGTGAGTGGTCATTTGCAGCATAAGTGCCCTAGGTCTAAATCGTCTGAACTTCAGCCTCAACAGCCGTCCCGTAACCTTGATGGGGTTGATAAAGGAAAAGCTTCCATGTCTGATGGGGGGCTGTGGATGTTGATGGTTTTGTCCCGGTTAAGACAAAGAATAAGAACCGAGGTCAAAAGAGGTCTTTGCAGGAGAGTCAGGAGGAGAATACCTTTAACAGATTTGAAGCCTTGGATAATCTTAGCCAGCAGGAGGTGAATCCGGGGATGATTCCTTTGGATCATAGTGCAGCAAGGTTGATTCCTAATAGTGTGAACTTGGTTACTACCCAGAGTCTGCAGGTGGGGGTGAGTTATCAGATGGAGATGGATCAGCAGGTAGTGGCTCAGATGGGACCCATCTCTAGTGCTGAAGTGAAGATGGTTGGTGGGGATGTTTCTCCTACAGCACATAAATTGGACTTTGTTGGGGTTAAAAATAATAAGATCTCTTTACATCTGGGTATTCTTCAGAAAGACATTAAAAAAGGTGCAATGGAGAAGATTTCGAAGGTTGGCAAAAAGGACTTGGATAAGATCAAATTGATGGGGGAGAATTTGGTTGAGTCAGGGTCAGTTAAGACTATAGATTCTCATTTTTCTAATCCCTCGAAATGATTGTGCTATCATGGATTGTGAGGGGCTTGAACAGTGGCCCTAGAAAAAAAGTTGTTCGGGAGTTGTTAAGGAGTCATTCTCCTGATGTCATTTTCTTGCAAGAAACTAAATTATCTATGGAAAGTATGTTGGGTCTGGTGCCAAAGCTATGGGGGAGAGGCGAATGTCAGTGTATTGGGGCATTTGGCTCCTCTGGTGGTGTGGCTTGTCTTTGGAACCCCTTGAGGATTCGTCCTATATGGTGGGTTTCTTTCAAATCATCTTTATCCGGGGTTGCCTCTAGTCTTGAGACTGGGGAATATATCTTGTTTACTAACATTTATGCCCCCACTGATCTTCAGGGTAAGCAAAATTTGTGGTCTCGTATTACTTTTATGCGTGGGTTTTTTCCTTTTCATCTATGGATTATGGTGGGTGATTTCAATGCCATCTTAGAGTTGAGTGAGAAGAAGGGTGGTGTTTTGCGGTTGGAGCCTTCTTCCTTCCTTCTTCGAGATAGTATATCCACCTTGAATCTTGTTGACATCAAGCCCGGTAATGATCTGTTCACTTGGAACAACAAGAGGGTAGGGGAGAATTGGATTGCAAAGAGGCTGGATCGCTTTCTGGTTTCTAATTTTTGGGTTGGTGGGGGGTGGTCCACATGCTCTGAGATTTTAGATTGCAGAGGTTCGGACCACTGGCCCATCAAATTGGTGTCTTCTTCTGCTCAGGTCGCTCGCATTCCTTCATTCAAATTCTAGCTTATGTGGTTGCGAGATCCTTCTTTGCAGGATCATGTTGCGACTTGGTGGAAGAAAGGGAGGCCAGCCTTTGGCACTGCTGTGTACACTTTTGCCAAGCAGTTGCAATTTGTTAAGCTTCAGCTTAAACGGTGGAATCGTCAGTGTTTCAGTAATATTTTTCATGCTAAGACAGCTGCTCAATTAGAGTTGAATGGTATTACCAAAGAAATAAGAGAGCATGGACTGTCAAAAGCCTTGCTTAGAGAGGAAGACAGGGCAATCAAGGTTTTAGAGGAGTGGGAGCTTAGGGAGGAAATATACTAGAAACAGAGAACTCGTATTGATTGGCTTCAAGCAGGGGATAAGAATACTGCATTCTTTTTCAACTCAGTGAAAGCAAGAAGACATGGCAATTCCATCACTATTCTGGTTAATGATAGAGGTGAGCAGTGTTTATCTTTGCAGGAGATTTCTCGGGAGTCTATGCAGTATTTCTGATCCCTTTTTAGTGAGGATTCTCAGGGGGAATCGGAAGAGGGGAATCAGGTTCTTGCTTGTATTCCTTCTCTAGTTACTAGGGAGATGAATGAGCAGCTTATGGGTCCTATTTTGTTGGAAGAACTTGAGAAGATTGTTTTCCACATGAAGAAGGGGAAAGCTCCTGGACTGGATGGGTTTCCGATTGAGTTCTATCAAGAATTTTGGGATACTATCAAATTGGACTTATTGGAATTGGTCCAAGAGTCCCAGAGGAATAAGTAGATGCTTCGGGCTTTGAATGCGGCTTTCATTGCGCTCATCCCCAAGTGTGATGGGGTTGACCGGTTAGGCCAGTTCCACCCTATTTCTCTCTGTAATGTGATTTATAAGATTATTTCTAAGCTGATAGCGGAAAGGTTGAAGAATTGGCTTGGGGGTATCATCTCTGAGGAGCAGAGTGGGTTTGTGAAGGGTCGTCAAATCTTGGATGGAGTGGTCATTGCTACTGAGACCATTCATTCTATGGTTGCTTACAAGGAAAATGCTATGTTTATCAAGCTGGACACGGCAAAGGCTTATGATAGAGTCCATTGGTCCTTTCTCCGAAAGATTCTTAGGGCTTTTGGTTTTGTTGAAGAATGGATCCAATGGGTAATGAGTTGTGTTTCGTCTACCTCATTCTCTGTGCTAATTAATGGAGATCATACTGAGTTGTTTGGTGCGTCCAAGGGTCTTCGTCGAGGGGACCCTCTTTCCCCGTACTTACTCATTCTTTTGGCTGAGGGTCTAGGGAGATTGATTAAGTATAATGTGGGACTAGGTATTATTCATGGTTGGAGCTGGGGTAACGACATACCCCCTCAGTCTCATTTGCAGTTTGTGGATGATACGACCCTGATGGGACTTGCTAGGATCAGAGAAGGTATAAATCTGCCTAAAGTCATGGATGTCTATCTTGCTGCTTCTGGCCAGTTGATCAATGAGGATAAATCTTCCATTCTCTTCTTCAACACACCTGGAACTATTCAGATGAGGATTTCTCATATCTTGAGATTCCAAGTCGGTTCTCTTCCCTTGACTTACCTGGGTATTCCTATCTTTGCTGGTAATCCTCCCAAGACTCTTGGCAGGGTATTCTGGACAAATTTCACATGAAGGTTGAACATTGGACACACAGATGGTTATCCTTTGCTGGGCGAGTTCAACTAATCCAGTAGGTGGTTCATGCTCTTCCGATTTATAGGTGTATGCTCCAAGTGGCCCCAAAGTGGTTTGTGAAGGAATTGGATTCTTTGGCAAGGCAATTCTTATGGGCAGGCAACCTGTCCTCCTATAAGAGGAGTCTTATCAATTGGGACTTAGTGTGCAGCCCGAAGCAGTTGGGTGTGCTTGGCTTAAGGCAGTCTTCCTTATTTGGGGAGGTTTTTGCGGAAAAATTGTACTGGAGGTGGTGTGTTGAACAGGATCGAGGCTAGGCTAGGATTTTATCTTACAAGTATATGCAGAGGATCTTGAAGGAGGAAATCCCAAGATAATCCGCTTGCGGGAAAAGGCTCTACGATTTGGAGTACTCTCAAGAAAGGGGCTACACTGATAAAAGGACTTTTTTTTATCAATAAGAGAGGGGAAGAGGTTCTTTTTTGGTTTGATTCTTGGGATGGCTATCCCCCCATTATTGATCGGTTTCCTAATTTAGTGAATCTTTGCCAGAGGTTCTTGGAAGCAAGGTGGTCTAGAGTGAGCGACTTTAAGTCTGTTTATAGGTGTGGGCAATTGGAGATGGTGCGGTGGAAGGTTCCTAATGAATGGCCAGTTTTTGGTATGGAGGAAGACTGCATGGAGCTTCATGGCATTTAGGCTAGTAGACATTGTAGTTCCCTTAAGGATAGGGATAGGCTTGCTTGGTCCCAGAATCCTAAGGGGGTTTTTACTGTTGCCAATGGGTACTAGGAGTTGTTGTCCCCTAGATTGGAGGGGAGGGAGGTGCACTGGTGGAAATATGTTTGGAACAATTTCTCTTGGCCGAAGTGTAACCGTTTTGCTTGGACTTTGGCTTTGAATAGATGTCTAACATGGGACAATATTCGCAAGCGGGGGTTCCACGAGCCTGCCATCTGTGTTTTGTGTAGTAATGGGGAGGAGGATTCTTCACACCTGTTCTTTAGATGCCCTTTCTCGTTGCTGATTTGGCATTACTAGTGGGGGGTGTGGAAGCACCCTTGTGTTCACACAAATTCTTTGGTGGAGTTTTGGAGCAGTTTGGGCAAGCCTCCTATTTCATCCTCTTTTCTCCAAACTGTCTGGCACATTGGGCCCATTTTCATACTTTGGCAGATCTAGCTAGAGAGGAATAGGAGGATATTTAGGGAAGTCAGACTGCTAGTTCAACAAGTGTGGAATAGAATCATTGGAATGATCCAGGAAACGATGGAAGCTAAATGTGCGGTGAATTTTCCTCTGGACAGAGGAGAGATTGATATAGTGTGTAGGTTGGGTTTGCAGGAGATGTCTCCCGTCTCATCTTGTGTCAGGAGAGCTAGACGTGCTATGAGGAAGGTTCTTAGGGTGGGAAGATGGTTGCCCCCTCAAGATGAATCCATTAAGATTAACACCGATGGCTCCTCTAGGGGTAATCCGGGTCCTGCTGGGATTGGTGGTGTTGGTAGGGATCGTATGGGGGAGGTGGTTTTCTTCTTTTCAGTGCATAAAGGGCAGCAGTCTAATAATTTTATGGAGGGATTAGCAATTTTCTATGCCCTGGAGCGTGCGTTTGAGTTGGGGTGGCGTAAGGTTATCTGCAAATCGGATTCGCAGATTATGGTTAATCTGTTGATTGAGCAGAAGGTGAGTGGGATTAATTGGTAGCTGGCAGGGATTGTTCACCAAATTTTGCAAATTAGTGCTATGATGGAGAAGGTGTCTTTCATCCACATTCCTCGTGAATGGAATAGAGCAGCTGATTGTTTGGCTAAGTGGGCCTCAAAACATGGTGATGATTGGAAAGTTGAGGGTTGGGAGCATCTTTCCCCGGATTATTGTCAGGGCTTGCATAAGATCTTTGTTGAGGATATGGATAGTCATGAAGTTGGTTGATAATTGGTTGGGTTTGTTGTTCTCTTTTGGAGCTTTGAGGCTCTGGTTTTCTTATGTAATGCTTGCGTCTGATTATTAATAAAGTTTTTACCCCTTTATTCAAAAAAATAAATAAATTTGAGATTAGAGTTCAATTGGCTAGAGCCAAAAGTACCTATTTTTCTTCTAATGATGTTCGACAATGTATCTAAAAACACAGATGAGACAGATCACACTAAGGAAGTATGATATATTTTAGTAAGTCGGCTGTAAACTAATGTAGACAAGGGAAAAGTATGAAGATTGGTATTGGAGCTTGAGATAGAAATAAGTGGCAATGATTTCTGATGACAAGAAAAAAGGATTCTAATAGGAGACAATGTCATTTGAAACAAGAAACCTGAGCTTTCGAGCCTTCACACTATTTGTTGCACCTTGATTAAGAAGATTGAGAACTAAATACAAAGCAAGAGAAGTATCTAGGAGGAATCAGACCTGATTATCACAGAGGCAGCCGCATCAATTTGTTGTATTTTCAAAATTGTAATGATAGGGAGTAAACAATATGCATTCTTATGTATCCCCTGCCTTGCATGATTGAAGTGAGTACAGCTGTTTAGACTACATTTCTCAATTTATGTATATCAAAATAAGCCCAGAATGTGGGTTTGGTCCATGGTAAGCACATAAAGTATTACATTTGTAGGGACATAAATATACCAAAAAATTGCAATTATTTCATTAGAAAGCCAGGAGAAAGCTTTATTTATTAATAATTATTAAACGAAACAGAGACACAGACAGAGACAGAGAGGTTCATTCATTATGGGAGACTCACAGAATCCAATAGCTTTGTGTCTCTTTAAAAGACACAAGATTATAGCAGTCATTAAGCTGGGCTGACTCACATCACTTACCAAGCATCAGGAAATTACAATGGAAAAATGAAACAGGAACATAAATCGCCTGGATCCCAAAATTAATTATTTATACCAACATAGGAATCTTTACATCTGAATAATTTGCAACTTATCCTACACGTCCAAATCAGTTTGATCCCATCTGTCGATTTAAAAATCTGCCAATGTTTATCTGTGAAGCTCACTAAACTATACGAAGATGACAGTGCTTTGGCCCTCTTTCTAAACATTACCATGAATATAATGGTTGGGAATGTAAAGAACTCCATTGGAAATTGTCATTTGCAGCAAACCCTTGTGCTATTTTGATGCTTGCTCCTATTTGCTATTTTGAGTTCCTTCAATAATATAAAATAAACTAGATCTTTTATACTTAAATTTTGGTATTAGCTTGAAATGTTGATAATGTGGGCCTTAGTTGTTATTGTTTCAGAAAATACTAAAATGTTCCCAGTACTTCTTAATAGATAACATTCACACATACCAAACAAACGAAAAAGATTTGAACAATGCTATACCATTTTAGATATATCTCCGCTCCTTTAACTGTGAATATAAAAACATCAAACTCATATTCCAAAAGGCATAAGAGAATATTCAATTAAAACAAGCACAGAATAATTTTGTGTTTCAGCAAAATAACCTGACTGGAAACCATAGTAGCTTATCTCCAGCGAGAAGAGTAAACTTTGGCCAAAATCAGTTTGATCATTTCGGAATGTAAAGTCAAGGACCCTTGATAAAATTATGGTATTACTTAGTTCATACAGATGTTTATTCAGAATATGGACCAAAAATTTATTGTCCAAGGAAAGAAACTAAATGAATACATTGCTTTATTGACGGACCACTTTGGTAATTATTGAGAATGCGTGGCTAGTAGAGTAAAACCAACAAGTTTACTAAAATTGAAATAAGGTCCTGTGATAAGACAGCCATTTTTGACCCATCGTTAGCTACACAGCAGTTGCTCTGCTCTGCCATGCCCCATGGAGATCCAGAGGGCATAATGTCAAATTTTGGTTTGCCCTGGCAATTATTACTTTCAACATTTGATGGTACTCCTGACAATCAACCACGTAATTCAAAACACCATTCAACTTAAATCAACTCTCAGGCAACCTGATCAGGGTACACCAGAATTTCAGCCCTGAGTCTTGCCCGCTCAAATTAAAAACTGAAATCCAAATATCCATTAATATAGACTACCCTGAGCACTTCAACAACATTAGAGAAGATGCATTCAAGATGTCTCACTGTGTTGTAGATCCTTGCTCTGATCCCCCAATTCAATCCCTGGACTCAAAACTATTTTTTCTTCCTTCGGTGATAATGAACTCTCTTCAACCTTCTGGGACCCTGTTAATCTTGCCAAGAGCACAAATGACATACCTCCTAACAAATTGTTTATACAACGAAGCGCAATCACAGAAGCCTTAAACCTAAATGGAGGCAACCCCTTTGCAAGCAGAAATTCAATTCCATTTAGGGTCTGATACCTCAAATTGCTACTAAACCCCATGTGAAGCGCCCATGTGGATGCATTCAACAGGGGAGGTGGAGCCTTATTTAGGCTCACAAAATTGGGATCCATTCTTTCCCTTATGTTGATCAGAGCATTAGACAATGCAGTCCCCAAAAGACCTGCCCCAAACCCAGTTACCGAAAACAATGCACCCTTGTATACGAAAGTACCCAACCTCTCAACAATACCATATGAACCTGTCTCAAACATGTGACTAGGAGGACAACACGAGAAAAATCCTGGTAAGGCCTGGCCTCCTACTAATGAAGTGGGAGCCAGCAAGTACATCAATGTGAAATTCATTATGGATCCAACAACAAGAGTGGAAAACACAAAGTCGAGCTCATTAAGTCCAAAGTTGGGCCTGGAAGCCATGTCCCCAATTAAACACGAGCCCATCCCCACCACCTCCTCCATCAAAACCTTGAAAGGAAACTGTGGATCCGCCTCTACTCTCAACCTCCATCCTTGCAAAAACAGACCCAACAAGCCACCTTTAATTCTACCTTCTTCTCCATCACCATCAGAGTCCCCCCAATCAGGCCTACCATTATTAGAGTTCCCACCATTGTTATCATTGATCCCCCCAGATCCATTTCCTCCAACTTCATCTATGATTGATGATGCAGATACCCGTTTCTTAAAATTTCTCATATTCAATCCATCCTTATTATTTCTAAGATACCCATTGGAAAAAACAGAAATCAAACATTTTCTGTGATCCTTACCTCTTGGAGAAAGCCCAAGACAGTTGGCTTGCAAGCCTGTAGTCTTCCTTCGACAAGGATCGGTAGCTTTAAAACCAGCGATTGGCTCTTTGCATGACGTTGCAGGAGTATATAAACATCTCATGTTCGCCATTGTTGTACAAATCTGAGCAAAAAGGATGAAAATACTAGATGGCCAAGGTGGTGTGATTGACAGTGTATTTTAAATGCCAACCGATGGTGTCGTAAGTGTTAATAAGGCAGAAGGTTAGGTGACAGACAGGTTTGGATGTGATTTTCACGTGTTAGATATATAAACAAGCACTCTCAGCAGAGATGGTATTCGATTCAAAAACAAGGTGTTCAAAGATTTGGCGTGAGGTTCTCTTCAATCATTGTTCAACCTACAAAATACTTGTCAATCTCTATGGCTACCTAACAAATGTTTAATTAAGGGTAGGTAAGACAAAGTACTTAGTCACTCCATTGGTAGTTGAATTTTTTTTGATATTTATTATAAATATTATTTTATTTTATTGTAAAAACTATACAATCTTAATATAAGATTTTTTTATTTTTTTTAATTGATAAGTTACTATCAAAAGTGGTAGTGCATGTATATTATCAATAATTTACAGTATCTTTATTTAGCAAGAAATTCATTTATCAAGTATACAAATCAAGAGCATCATGCAAACAATCAAAATTTGTGTTCTTTAGTGTCTATAATATTGTTGGGTGAAAATTTGGTAAATTGGTGAAGGTTTACAAAATTTGAGTTTCACGACAGTACGTGAGATAATACTTCTAAAAGGCAAAGTACAATCTCTCCTAATTATAAGGGAAGACTATTTTTCCTATTCTACCTGATAAATTTACACTAATCCAGGATGCCACAACAACTACGTTCCCTTTTTCAAAACAAGTTTAATCTGATTCTCTATTTAGAACAAATTTCTTCTTTCAATCAAAACAACTCAAACTTGTAGTAATATTAAAACTATGCTAATTAGGAAGTAAAGTGTTCGCGAAAGAACAAAGTCTTCCATTACTTCCCTTTTGTGAAAATGACTTAGGGACGGGCCTTATGTATACAAAGAACTCAAAGTTTATTTCAAATACCTAAGTCCTATCAACCACTATAACCCAGAATAACGATATATTGCTAGCTCAAAGACTTTCAAATATATCTTAAGATTTTCTACTCTAACAAGATAACTTAGTATAGCACAAAGACTTTACCTTCTTATCTACTTAATATAAACTTCAAAGATAATAAACAAAAGCTCAAAGACTTTCTGATATTATCTACACCAATTTCCTATTCTTGAATTCTCAAAGTAACACAAAGTCTACCTTTATAAACTCAAGTTACTCTTCAATATTTTGCAACAATAACAATAGACAACTTAGATCTTTCAACAACATATAACACAAATGACATAAGAACATTTATATCATACTTAAGATTGATTCCAACACAAAGTTTGAAAGCCAAACTTGTCTTCTCTTTGATTAAGTTTTTAAATTCACAATATGAACACCAAGTCTCACTTTGCTTTTCACTTCGATGGAGTTTTGTTGCATAAAATAATGATGGAAAAAGATCCTTATTACAATGAAAATCCTCATATATAGAGAGGAGAGGTGCAACATGAAACTAGGAAAGTTACAACTAATTTGTGACCAAGTCAAAAGTAGAGACCTATTTGACTTAGAACACGTGTTGCCCTACATGTGTACTAGAGCATATGTTGAATGACACTTGAGGCGTCAATGGAAATTACAAAATGCCACTAAAAATACATAAAAATGACTAAGTGTCCAAAGACACATCTTTATTATGATCATCCTTCTTCAGAAAATCTTCGTATTGTTGCTAGGTTGCTTGTATTTTAGAATCATTTGGTGTTTGCAAAGTTTGACATTATTGAGGATGAGAAAGAGCGGATAGGGTTCTTGGTTCTCAAACTTCATTGTCTTTTCCCTAGAGATGGTTCTAACATTTGAATAGCATTGGGAAAACATCAACACTTGTAAGGAGCAACTCATCGACCATCTTGATCTTTTATACTGAAGAGGATCATGCATTACATATGCCAAATTTAATATCATTAGGGTTTCCAAAACCCCCATTGTATCATGGTCAAACAAGTTTAAATCAGGTCTACAACCCCAATTTACATGTGTGTGCATTTGGTGCAATTCGGGTTCGTAGACCCAATGTTCATAGACCCGATTTACATAAAGAGGCTACGTGTGGCTCAAAGGTGCAATTCAGGTTTGTAGACCCGAACTACACTTGTAATTGAGAACAAATACTAGGTGTAGTTCAGACCTAAAGACCCAAACTGCACCTTGGGGAAAAAAACATATCATTGGTGTAGGTCAGATCTATAAGTCCGAACTACACCTAAAAGTGTATAGGGCAAAACTAGTGTAGGTCGGACCTGTCAGGTCCGACATACACCAAAATAGTGAATGACAAGAACAAGTGTAGGGTGGACCTATAGGTCCAAACTACACCTAAGGAAGAGATAAATGGTGTAGGTCGGACCTACAAGCTCGCCATGCACCAAAATAGGGAAGAGCTAGGAATGGCGAGGTTCGCATTTGTAAACTCAAACACCACCATTAATTGGTGTGGCTTGGGTTTACAAACCCGAACCTCACCTAGAATTCAATTCACAAGGGAAATACAATGTTGTTCGAGTTCGTAGGCCTGAACAACACTAATAACATGGTGTAGTTTGGGACTACCACCTCAAACAACACCAATAACATGGTGTAGTTCAGGTCTACCAACCCGAACAACATCAAAAGATGTAAGGCAAGTGCGAGGAGGAGGTGCAGTTCGGGTTTGTAAACCCAATTTGCACTAGGAAGACTAAATGCTATAACTTGGGTTTGTAAACCTAAATTGCACCTGGACACTTAGAATTTGCAAGACAGACAAAAGACCAATAAACTTCAAATGAAGGTTCTAAGACGGGAAATCACGCATGGGAAGTGACACAAATTACCTTGAAAAGCGTGCATAAAGCATATAAGCTACAAATGGGTTAAAAATTTGTAGGGTTACCCCAATTATTCCAAACTGAGGATAACAAATATATTAGAGTCTCATGCCCTTGAATACTTCAAAATCTCATTCAATCTAAGAAGAGAAAAGATGTGTTTTATGTGGGCAATGAAGAAATTAAGTGTTTACATGCTATCTCTTTATATACCTTCATGAAACAATGTAATTGCTGCTTGATGTCTTTGCTTTGATGTGCACTAGCGATGTCAAATATTCCAACAATGGAACAGACCTGTGATGAAGTGTTGAAGACCCTAACAACATGGCCTAACTCAAACATCATGTGCCTAATGATGAAAGATGTCGTTTACTGATTGGCACAATTTGACAAGTTTGTTTAAATAAAATTCTTTGACCAACGTGTAGATGTTTTAGGTTTGAAGAGTTTTTTAAGATAACTTGCGTGTTATTGACTTTTAGAATGTTGCACAATAGACTCAATACAAATAGAAAACTAAATAATTTTGAAAATTTGAAAAATCAGAACTCTGATTTTTATTACAGCAGTGCAATTTGATAAGGAAAGATAATTTATTTTTGCTCAAGGTGCAAATTTGCATACCAGAAGTCCAAAGCTTGCCTGGTTGAGCCTCCTTAACTAACTGAACTTCAATACATGTTGATGTGTGAGCTTCGAAAGTGTGGAATTAGCTCCAAAAGACTTTATTGACTTTGAAATGAATTACCAAAAACAATTGGAGAAGATTTAAGCAGACTCGGATTGATTTCCAAAACCTTGCTAGGAGAAGTCACCCAATTTGACCTCTTTTTCCTAATAAATTGCATATGTAACTCAAATGAGATATGGATTCTTTGAAATAACCTCTAATCTGCCTTTATCCAATCCCAACAATGAATTCCCAAACAAAAGTTGATTCCAAAACCCTCATGTTTATTTATTTGATCTTGCAGACTAGCTAGGATGGTACAATCTAGCTGGGAAAGTACAAATGGCCCCAAGTGTGCACAATTTTCACTAAAAATGATCAAATTCCTGCTTAGATTTGAATTTCAGAATGATAACCTATAGTAGCTATCATTAAAACTTTGATTTTAGCCCTCCTTGACTAGATATAAGCATTTCAGGCAAATCGATATGTTGAAAAGTGAGAGGGGTTTCATCCTTTCACCAAGAAATGGAGGTTTTCATCTACAAATCCACTCTAGAACTCTGTCAAACTGGTTGCAAACCTGTAGAAGATAATATTCTCTCAAAAAATAAACAACTCAATGCCAAAATGATTGTCAAATTCACTTTTTTTATTTCAGCTCTAACCCTAATTTCGAATTAGGGTTTCATTTCCCCTTTTATTAATAAAATAAGTTTATTTTATTTATGCCTCCTTATGAAAATCTAGCCACAAGGGGCCTCCATCATTAATCTTAATTTGACCCCTTCATTATTATAGTAATATTTGCTAAAATGCCTAGGTAAGAGGGCCAATGAATTATTATAACTTATTTCTCCATAAAGTGATTATAATATCACTTTATTATTATTTTATTAAATCCAAATTGAGGAAATATTAAAATATTTCCCTTATTTATTAATAAAATTAGATTCGGGGCTCAAATTGGAATTTCGTCTAAAGTGCTATGATCGCTACTGATGACTAAACCCCTGCAAGCTGACTAACAGTTCCTCCTAAAAAATAGGAACCTCGCTCAAAGTGCCAAAAACTGTCTGAGAGGCTCCTGCTCAGCTCCGTTGTCCCCCGAGTGGTCAACCTGTTAACTGCCAATTCTCCCTAAAAAATAGGAGACCTCCCTAAAAAGTAGGAATTATCGTCTGAACATCTGAATCAACTCACAAAGCCCCTTGCAAGGCTCCATGACTCTTGAATGGGTTCCCTCTTCACTCCACTGGCCTATGAAAACCAGATGATAGGCCAATCCCTACTCAACTGCCTGTCACCTAGGAAGGGGACATTACAAATGACCTTCTTAATTGTATTTTCAATATCTATGTGAGATTCATTGTTGTTATTATAGAATATCTCTCAACATAATAATTGTACCATCAACTATTTATCACATTTGATAATGTAACAAGAAGAGATACCATGAACCCCTTATTTTGATTGTTTTTACATATAATATTAATTAATAATATACAATTTTATATCAATAAGGGGTCCATGGTATCTCATCTCGTTACATAATTAAATTTGATAATTAGGTGATAGTACAATTATCATGTTGAGAGATATTCTTAAAAAAAAACTAATGAATAAAATTAATTATTAATCGAGAGATGTATTATTTGCAACTATAGTAAATAAATTTTTAACCCTAACCTTAACCCCAATCTAATTATAACCCTAATCTTAAAGTAGAATTAGAATTATAGGTAAAGTTAGAATTGAAATTAAAAATTAAATTAAATTTTGAAATAACACATTTTAATGAATAAATTAAATAAATTATTAATCAAGAGATGCATTATTTTCAACTATTGTAAGATATAAAACTAAAAAAATGAAAAAGTATTCAAAATCTTATACCCTAATTTTAATCCTAAATATAAGTTTGACCCTAACCTTAACCCCAATCTAATTCTAACCCTAGTCTTAAAATAGAATTACGGTTGTAGGTAAAGTTAGAGTTGAAATTAAGAATAACACTAAAATTCGAAATAACACATTTTAATGAATAACATTCATTTAGTTGGGGTACTATACATGGCGAGCGAAGAGGAGCAGACGAACACCGAAGAACAGATAGGCAGGCGCACTAAGGAATCGAATGATCACGAGCAACGGTTTGGAAACCTCGTCAAAAGGAGGATCCTAGAGGTTGATTGGGAGGAGCAAACCACAACGTAGAAAGATCCTAAGGCGAGCAACAACAATCGAACCGTTGAAAACAAACACTATGAGGAAATAGGCACAAAAAGATCGGGATCTAAGATTGAGATTGACCTAACAGAGGAGGTAGCGGATGAAAGAACCCTTTTTGAAAAACAAGTGATCATCGCCAGATTCATAGGACCTAAGATGTCTAGGAAATCCTTTCATGACTGGGTTGAAAATAAATGGGGAAACAATATTGTTGTTAAATTCCTCCCAAAAGGCTTCTTCGTCGTCGTCTTCTTTGAAGAAACCAGAATGAATCAAATCCTAGAAAAAGAAAATTGGTACTTAGATAACCACCCATTATACATCCAACCCTAGACCCCTAACTTCGATCCCACCGTTCTTGCAGTCTATGAAGAACCGGTTTGGGTCCGATTGTTTAATCTCCTAATTGAATATTAGAGCGAATCAAGTCTGGAGAAAATTGGGCAAACCCCGGGTATACTTCTGGAAATCAGTGAGGATATTATTGAAAGTGATCTGTATACATACACAAGGTTAAAAATTGTAGCTGTTAAGACCATTCCATAGTCTGTCACAATCCTAACATTGAATGGTGAATGGAATCAACGGGTCGAGGTTGAGAAATAAATTAGGGCATGTCACAAATGCGGTAGTAAATTCCACCTATCTGACAAATGCAAAATGTTCGTGAGAAGAGCATTTAACAGACCACAAAGTAAGCCCAAACAAGAATGGAGGAAAAATAGGAGAATTCACATAAGCGCATACTTGTGTTAGAAGCACCAAAAAATGAAACCCTTCCCCCAATAACACATACGAATGATAACCCACCTCTGCACAATCAGGCGCCATTCCTCAATATGAGGGAAAGCGACATCCAGTGCAACCTGGAGAGGCCAATTCAAGAATATCCCCCAAAGGAGATGGAACAGAACTTGCATGGTTTTGAGGATGGTCTGGTGGATTCATGCTCTGAAACTTCTGAAACATTTGAGGAATTTGAAAATATGGAGAGCCTGGACCCCAAATGCATTAGCCAATCCGCCAACATCCTCCTTGGTCGATCCAAAGGTATGAGGGGCAGGAAGAGTAATAGATTGGTCAGAGAACAAAGAGCCAATGAAAAAGGAATTGCCAGTGTCTTGAATTACTTGAAAGTATCCAAGGGAAAGAACCCCTCACTTGGAGAAAAATGAAGATCTCCTCATGGAATGTCAGGGGCTTATCTGCCCCTGACAAAAAATGCTTGGTTAAAAGATCTTTGACCAAGCTCGATTATGAAATAATAATGATGCAAGAGACAAATCTCAATGGTGAAAAGGTAGTGGATTTTGTAAAATATTGCTATAAATGGGAAGGAATTTTCCAAGATGCTAGGGGATCGGCCGGTGGTCTGGGCTTGCTGTGGAATCCATCTCTCATTGCCTCATGTGATCATTGGATGGCTTGTATCATTCAATGTAGGAGTTCAGATCCTTAATTTCCCCCGTTTAATGTGTATGGACCTACCAAGACTGAGGAGAAGCAGAGAGTTTGGAATGAGATTTCCCTTTAGATAAACTTGTTAGCATCTAATAAGGAGATAGTTCCTAGCGATTTCAATGCCATCCTAGATATTGATAATAAGGCGGGTGGTCTAAGGAAACCTACCAAGGTAATGGAGGACTTTCGAGACTTCATTATCAATTGCAAATTGTTTGATATCATTCCCCAAAATGGGAGATTCACCTGGACAAATACAAGAATTAATTTTTCCAAAATTTCCAAAAGACTCGACAGGTTCCTGATAGGCGAATGGTGGATGAATGGCAACCCCTCACTGGAATCTAATATCATACCTCAAATTGGGTCAGATCATTTTCTAATTTCACTCTCTATTGTACAAGACAATCCTTGTAAGAAAAACTACTTCAAATTTCTTAACATGTGGTGGCGGGATCCAAAATTGTTAGGGAATCTAAGGGAATGGTGGCTCGAAAGTAATATCTTCTCTCAATCTCTAAGTTTCAAATTCACTAAATGCATACACTTTTTGAAAAATAAGCTCAAAACATGGAATAAATCATCCTTTAAAAACATCTTCGCGGAGAAGACCGGGATAGAGGGAGAATTGGAGGACATCAATAACCAGGTGACGGCAATAGGCATGACAAATGAAGAGTTCAAAGCCGAAAAATTCTTAAAAGATCAGTATTCGGAGATCCTTAAAAGGGAGGAGTTGTATTGGAAAGAAAAATCTAGGGAATTATGGATTGTAGATGGAGACCTGAACATAAAATTTTTCCACGCCTCATCCAAGGCCAAAAGAATAAACAACAAGATTGGATCCATCAAGGATGGAAATGGCATGGTATGCACCTCACAGAATGAAATTGAACATGCTGCTGTATATGGTGAAAATGGATAACAATAAACAACAATATTGAAAGACTAAAATGGATTCAACCACCAAACCCTAGCCTAACAATGAACAAAGATCCACCATAACATATGAAGATAACCTAAGACAATGCAAATAACTCAAAATCACAAAGATTATACCATCACATGTCCACTAGGGTTTTGATCTCCATTCTTCCTATCTTCATTGATCTTGTTTGATATGCTTGCTCTCAGATTTTTATGTGCACAAGAGCTCAATAAAGAACGGAATGTGGTTGCAAGTAGAATTGTAGTGTAGCCAAGTCCTCCAAAATCAGTCATTAGCATGTGTCATTAGGGTGCTTCATTAGGGTTTGTCAATGAAGAAAGCATCTCCTTAAATAGAAGACACAATAAGAAATGGAGGGTTAAGATTGAGAGGTGTAAAAAGAGAGGTCGGCTAGGATTAGAGGGTAGGTATAAGAAATACCAAAATAATGAAAGAGGTAGGTAGTGTAGGAATTAAGAGATGAATGACATGTGTCATGTGTAGAAAAAGATAATGAATTAATTAAATAAATAAAGATTTATTTAATTAATAGAAGAAGTAGGACAATTAAATAAATAAGATATTTATTTAATTTAGGAAAGGGGTAATTTAAATAAATAAATGTATTTATTTAAATGAGAAATAAGGCTAGAAGAGGATACATGAATTAATTAAATAAATAAAGATTTATTTAATTAATAGAAGAATTAGGCTTAGATAATTAAATAAATAAAATATTTATTTAATTAGACATGACAATTTTAGGTGTCTACATTTTGCCCCTCTTTGAGACAATGCGGCTTGTCGCGTTGTTTCAAAGAAGATAAGATGAACTGATACAGAGTTGCCCCAGAATAAGGAATTATATGCCCCCTCGAGAGATTGGATGAAAATGTCTGAAAAGATTGCAGACAATCTCTCGATAAGAAAGATGGAATAGAATGGGTTGAGTGGATAATGTGACAAAGTCACGGGATGAAGAATACTGACTCGGGAAATGAAGGGCAGGGCTAGGGTAGGCTATAAGATAGACCACGGGCAAAAGACATCCTCATTGTCATCCACACCCTTAGAAGATCACAGTGCAGAGTGAGAAAAGAGCAGCAGCAGTCAGCAGCGATGGCATTCGTTCATAGATTCGACCGTGTCCGCCGATTCCAACGACCAGCCGATGCAGGAGAGCCGGTAAGTACCCGAAAACCTCCTCGTACTTTCACGCATTTCGAGTTTTGTCATAAATGCATGTCTAGGAGCAATAAATGCGCTAGGAATAGGATAGTTTAAAAGTGCAAAAACGCGCAACCGTGTCTGTGTCAGCGCCAGGCGCGTCTGTGTCCAACAGGCGCGTCTGTGTCGGATCCAGGCGCGTCTATGCCTGGAACCGCGTTTGTGTTGTATGCGGACGCGTTTGTGAAATGTAGCAGCGTCTGTGATTTTTAATAGCGTTTATGTCATGTAGGGACGTCTGTGTCCCCTGGTCGCGTTTGTGTCTGGCATAGGCACGTTTGTGTTCAGAAAACGCGTCTGTGTTGCAGAGGCGCGTGTATGCAGTCTATAAGCGCGTTTATGAGTTAAAAGCGCGTGTGTGTTGAAACAGTGCGTTTGTGTGTTTAAATGCATGGTTTTAGTCCTTTAGGTCAAATCGGCAGTTCTGTGATGAACATACGCTGTCGATTGGATAAGCTGCTGAGAGGATATACTCAAGCAGGTCCTCTAGGAAGATTAGGATAGATCAAGGCACTTTGTGATGAACAGGGAGCACCAGGATAGACAGCACTTTGTGATGAACAGGGAGTGCGAATGTGAGTGACACTTTGTGATGAACAGGGAATGTCACACACGTAGTACTTTGTGATGAACAGGGAGCACTACTAGGATAAATAGCAACACTTTGTGATGAACAGTGAGTGTCACTAGGGTAGATAGCCATATGCATTTAGGTAGCGAGTAGCATTTTGTGATAAACAGTGAATGCCCCGATAACTGACAAGATTGAGTTGCTTGACTGCAGGAGTATTTGTCGATGTTGGAGTCACGGGAGAGATTCCCGTCGACTCAGAGACTGCGACCAGAGTTGTCTATCCAGGACATGATTTCCATTGAGGAGATGGGTCTCACACATATGCTCTATGTGCCCGAGTTTCGGGCAAACATGGGGTTGCTGACTGCGTTGGCCGAGAGATGGCACTCAGAGACATGCACGTTTCACCTGCCGATGGGTGAGATGACAGTGACATTAGAGGATGTATATAGGATTCTACATGTTCCCATTGATGGAGAGTTGATCCCCTACGACCGTGACGGTGACAGGGAGGCCTTGAGATGGGTTTTTCAGGATCCTGAGTTGGAGATGCGAGCAGGTCATGTAGCCTGGGACACCATGACTGCCACGAGATTAGCATTGTCGGCAGTTGTTGGGGGAGTCATCAGTGGATACTTGTGTCCAGACAGGGCCACACGAGGATTGGCAGTGGGCTGGGGAGGGGCCTTGGAGACGCTGATGGCAGAGCACACTAGGTATGCATGGGGGCCATGTGTCCTAGCACATTTGTATTATGAGCTGCATCAGTTTGTATATCATGGATCAGTGGGTTTGGGCTGCGGTGTGACTCTCTTGCAGGTGTGGGCCTATGAGCACCTTCCTATCACACGGCCTATTCATTTCAGAGGCAGAGGACAGGGACAGAGTTTTGTGCACCTATATGCCATGATTACATCCCAGCCTCGGATTGGGAGATTGGAGCACTGGAGGAGAGTCATTGATGACATTGACATGGTGATCTGGAGGCCGTACCTGGGGTGCGAGGAGTGGGAGGACGATGCATTGGAGCTGCCCTACACCTTCCGGAGCAGGTACCTGATTGGGCGGACGCCCTATATATTAGAGAGACAGCTGGTGGACAAGGTATGCAGGCAGTATGGCAGGATTCAGAGGATGCCCCGAGGCTCGGGCATGTATGCCCGTACGGTCAGAGATCAGGTGCAGTTTGGCCCACTGCTATCATATGATCAGGCAGTGATGCAGCTAGCGGAGATGATGCCGATGCCATGGGACATGTGGCCAGAGGTAGATGATGCAGGGATGGACGCAGAGTACTCTGCGTACTGGGCAGGGCATCCATTTCCTAGATTGACAGATCCAGCAGAGCCAGTGGATGGAGAGGGTGGAGGAGAGGATGATGATGGAGGAGGGGATGGAGGCAGGGGTCGGCGGAGGCGGAGGGGAGTGGTGGGAGAGAGACGGGTAGCACCTCGGAGGGAGGGAGGACAGGAGAGAGCAGCTCCAGTGGTGAGAGGACGGGGTGGACTGCCCCTACAGGTGCCAGCAACACAGGGTCCCAGAGAGGGACAGAGACAGGTGCAGCTAGAGGGACAGAGACAGGTACAGCCATAGGTACCTATACAGGCACAGGGACAGGTGCAGGCAGAGGCACAGGGACAGGCACCTGTAGAGGAGGAGCCACAGGCAGGGACGGAGAGCGGAGACTCTGAGGAGGATGAGGTGCTTAGGCTGCGGGAGATCTGCCAGGGCCAGGCAGATGAGATTGAGGATTTGGTTCGAGAGAGGAACCACCTCAGGATCAGGGTCCGAGATACAGAGCGGGAGAGGGATCAGGCCATCCAGAGATATACAGAGGCCGAGACAGCCCTGAGGGCAGGGAGGCGGGCAGCAGAGGATGCAGGGGCAGGCTACGCATATGTTTTGTGAACCGGAGAGGAGATCGCCTACTGGAGGGATCTATACTATGCAGCCGTGCCAGCAGATCAGCGGGCTAGGAGCTTTCATAGATCATCGCGCACAGCGACGGCTACGGGAGGGAGTCGCAGGAGACAGGCATCCAGCGGTGGGGTTATGGGGCCTCCACCACCACCAGAGAGACAGGGGGATCCTGGGGCAGGTCCATCTACAGCTCAGACTCCGTCGAGACGAGGCGGCTCCGAGGGAGGGAGTTCCTCATAGCTATAGTGGGCTCCCATTGTATCAGTATATGTACCATTATTGTATTGTAGACACCTGCGGGTGATTCCTTTTGTAGCCATATGATTCTTTTGACATCATTGTATTATGACACATTTGATTATATATGAGATGAGTCACCATTTTTGCGGCAGCTATATGCATATGTACCTTATGTGATGAGATGTTCTTATGTGATACATGTTTTATGATATGGATGCTTATATGATGCAATGCAATATATTTTTGTTCTTTTATGTTGTATATGTGATGCATGATGCAAATGTGAATGTATAAATGCAAATGAATATGATAATGCAAATGATTATTTACATAATGAAAATGTGAGATGTGCTAACATGTATATGCAGGATGTGATGCAATTGTGATATCTATATGTATGTATGAAATGCTTATATGTGGTGATGTAGGTGCAACTACATGAAATGCAAATGTTTTTTGGTGTGTCATTATACTCAGTCATGTGATAGCGGGCTACGCGGACTCGAGAAGGACAATGGAAGTCAATCAAGAAAGGGGGATGGAAGACAGAAGATATGAACATGAAAGAGCTTCTTGTGCGTTATCATCATTGAGCTTTATTATGGCAGAATAGGTTATGACAATCGAGGCGTTTGTTCGGCCCAGAAAGTCATTGTACCTGTTTGCATGGAGATAAGACAGTCACAAACAAGGAATGCCCCAGTTCATACTAGACTCACAGTGTCCTCATATCCTTGGACAAGTCATAGCATTACTAAGAGACAATCCACAGACAGCAAATGCAAATAGGTGACGATACCCCATCCTCGCCTTTCTAGTCAAAGACATCCTGGAGATAGAATCTCTAGTCAAAGACATCCTGGAAAAGCTAAAAGACATGTCACCAAAAGATAAAATCAAAAGAAAACCAAGACTCGACACCAACATCCACTGTAGTCCTCAAGTTTAGTGTCTCTTGTCACTTGTATAAGTCAAATTTTGATTGTGGTCACAATGTTCACTTTCACAAAAAGGATAGATAGCACTGAACCATATGTTGTCTGAGTCTGTTAAAAGATTTGATTTGTTGAAGCCCATTGTTGCTGCTGTGTCTCCTTGGAAACTGACTGAATCCATGAAACTGATACGTTATTGTGGAGAAGACGAAACTTTATTGCGGATTGGCGATGCAAATGTTGCTTTATTGCGGATTGTGCGCGGATAGACTGAAGAAAGCTGAAAGAAACTGTACTCCTCGAAACATGTGATGTTCTTAGTTCCACACCCATTACTAGACGTAGGAATTGGCTGTAGTCACAGATAGGATATGATTTATTATGGATGGAAAGGGGGTGAAAAAGGGAGGGTTATGGATGGCTAACTAATCTTAGGTAGATCAATAACAAGCCATGATGGGAATGGGTAAGTTTATTGTGAACGAATAGGTTGTGAGTGTGTGCAAAGTGAAAGGATGAAAGTGAATCCTGAAGGAGGGAGGAGCAAAGTCCCTACGCATGGCGCTGGTGACCCAGTTTTCACCATGGTACTTGCCCAGGGCGCCACCGAAGTGGTTTTCACCGTTGGACGAAATTATTTCTCTTTACTTTTTTGGATTTTTCAATTTTTTTGATTTTTTTGTTTTATAATTTTATTTTTTTTGTATTTTTGAAATTTTTTTGATTTTTTTGTATTTTTGCGTTAAGATGCTCTGAAAAGCTATGTGTAGAACCTGCGAAGGTGCATGCTGTTGATAGGATCCTCCAAGGGTTCACCTTCTGTAGTTGAGAGCTGATATGCCCCAGATCCATATACTGCTGTGATGATGTAAGGACCAAGCCAGTTGGGTTCAAATTTGCCCTTCTTTTCTCTATCTTGCTGATTCTTGGGGTTCTCTCTGAGGACTAAGTCACCTACCTCAAATGTGCGAGGCTTGACCTTGTGATTGTAACTGCGACTCATTCGTTGTTGGTAAGCCTTGAGATGATTAAAAGCAGTGTGTCGTCGTTCCTCCAGCAGTTCTAGTTCTTGTAAGCAAGAGACCCTATAGTCTTCATCGTTGATTATGTTTTTCAAGGAGACCCGTAAAGAAGGTAACTCGACCTCAATAGGCAAGATGGCTTCAGCACCATAGACAAGTGAGTAAGGTGTAGCTCCTGTAGGTGTGCGGACACCAGTACGATAGGCCCAAAGTGTGGGATTGAGTTGGACATGCCAGTTACGGCCAGCGTCGTCGACTGTCTTTTTAAGTATTTTGAGAATTGTTTTGTTAGACGCCTCAGCTTGGCCATTACCTTGGGGGTAATATGGTGTGGAGAAACGATGAGAGATATGGAAGCGCTCACAGAGTTCACGAACATCCTGGTTCTTGAAAGGATGCCCGTTATCGGTGATAATGGAAGTAGGAATCCCGTATCGGCAAATGATGTAGTTCAGGATGAAAGTAGCGATTTGTTTCCCAGTAACTTGTGTGAGAGGCACGGCTTCAATCCACTTTGTGAAATACTCTGTGGCTGTGATAATGAATTTATGTCCGTTGGAAGAAGGAGGGTGAATCTTGCCTATGAGATCGAGTCCCCACTGACAAAAGGGCCAAGGAGATGCAAGTGGCTGTAGTTCCTGCGCTGGTGCATGTATGAGGTCTCCATGAATTTGACACTGCTTACACTTCTTGACAAACTGATATGCATCTTTTTCCATAGTAGGCCAGTAATATCCAGTCCTGATAAGTTTCTTGGCCAAGGTAGGACCACTAGTATGCGGACCACATATCCCTTCGTGCACTTCTCGTAACGCAATCTGAGCTTCGTCACTCTCTAAACATCTAAGGAGGGTGCCATCTAGACCTCGTCGGTATAGGATATTAGCTAGGATAACGTATCGGGAGGATTGGCGAATGAAAGTGCGGCGTTGGTTGTTCGATAGATCGGGAGGTAAGATGTTGTCGCAAAGGTATGTGAATATGGAACCATATAACTGGGATTCAGGACCAACAACACATATCATTTCCGTAGGAGTGATCTCATATGATGGAATCAGCAGGTTGTCAACCAGGAACTCATAACAGGTCTCATTTTGCGGCAGATCAATGAGCGAAGCAATTGTAGCCATGGCATCAGCAGCACGATTCTGTTCTCTTGGTATCTGCTCAAACTCTATCTTTGCAAAGTGCTGTTTCAGATCATCTACCAGTTGTTTGTAAGGCATTAGCTTTTCATCTTTTGTTTGATAATCATCAGTTGCTTGACGGATGACAAGTTGAGAATCGCCAAAAACACGAAGTTCCTGGATCTTCCACTGAACTGCAATCCTTAGCCCCGTTGTTAATGCCTCGTATTCCGCTATATTGTTGGTGCAAGGAAATGATAAGCGGTATGACTTTGGTATAGAATCACCTTGGGGAGTTATAAAGAGTATACCCGCTCCTGCCCCATGCTGTGTGTATGAGCCATCAAAGTATAGTTGCCATGGCTTTGCCGGTGATATTGTTAGAATGGACTCATCTGGAAATTCTGACTGTAGAGGAACATCATCTATCATGGGAGCATCTGCCAGTTGATCTGCGATGGCTTGTCCTTTTATGGCTTTTCTGTCCACGTATTCAATGTCGAATTCACTCAAAATCATTACCCACTTGGCCAGTCGCCCAGTAAGTGTAGCTTTGTTGAGCAGATATTTTAGTGGATCAATTCTGGCAATCAACTTGGTCTTGTGAGTAAGCATGTAATGTCGTAATTTTTGTGAAGCGAAGACCACAGCGAGACATGCACGCTCAATTGGTGTGTAGTTCAGCTCATATCCCACCAATGTGCGACTGATATAGTAGACTGCTTTTTCCTTGCCGTCAGGTATTTGTTGTGCTAGGAGTGCCCCCAATGCTGTTGGAGTAGCTGATATGTAAAGTAGCAATAGTTGATCTTGAATTGGTGGCATCAAAACTGGCGGGTTCAAAAGATAGTCTTTGAGCGCCTGAAAAGCCTGTTGACAGTTCTCATCCCATTTGAACTTGATGTTTTTGTGTAGCAGGTGCTGGAAAGGGTTGCACTTATCTGCAAGTTGTGCTATGAATCTTCGTATGGACTGGAGTCTCCCTTGTAAAGACCGAAGTTGACTGATATTCTTGGGTGGCGGCATGTCCAAGATAGCCTTGACTTTTGCTGGATCCGCTTCTATTCCTCTTTTAGACACAATGAATCCTAGGAGCTTCCCGGAGGTTACTCCAAAGACACATTTCTTTGGATTTAATCTTACCTTGTATTTTTCCAGCCTATCAAAAGTAACTGAGAGTATATCCAAGTGTGTATTTCTGTCTATTGATTTAACCAAAAGGTCGTCAACATAATCTTCCACCGTTACATGCATGAGATCATGGAAGATAGTAGTCATGGCTCGTTGATACGTGGCACCTGCATTTTTCAACCCAAAGGGCATGACATTCCAGCAAAAGGTTCCCCATGGACAAGTGAATGACGTTTTATGTTGATCTTCAGGTGCAATCTTGATCTGATTATATCCAGAAAATCCGTCCATTAAAGATAACATCTCATGGCCTGCTGTGAGATCAACAATTAAATCAATGTTTGGCAGTGGGAAATCGTCCTTCGGACAAGCCTTATTGATATCCCTGAAGTCTGTACATATTCGGATGCTGCAATCTGGTTTGCTAACAAGTATTAAGTTGGAAATCCATTCAGGATAATCAATTGGGCGTATGAATCCGACATCTAGTAATTTCTCCAGGTCTGCCTTGACTAGCAATGCCACCTGTGGATGCATTTTCCTCAATTTCTGTTTTACTGGTTTTGCCCCCGGTTTGACTGTTAAATGATGCATTACTAAATCGGGGTCTAGTCCAGGCATATCAGCATAAGACCATGCGAAGTTGACTTGTCGTTCCTTAAAGAAGCTTATGAACCTTGCTTTCTCGTCCTTTGTCAATGATTGAGCCAAAAATATGTTGTGTGGAACCTCTGCTGTACCAATGTTTGTCTTTATAGTCTCCTCTACCAACATGGATGATTTTTCCTCATATGATGCTGGGAGAATGTCAAGCCTTCCATCTTCAGGTGCCTCAGAGAGGTTTTCACCCTCAGATACGTCCTTTCTTTTTACTTTTTTAGAGTCAGAGAGCGCCACAGTGTGGTTTTCGCCATAAGACCCTTGTTTTGTTTTTATTTTCACATTTTTGCGACTAGAAGGCCCGACACCCTCACCAAAGTATGCCATGTTATTTAGCTCTATGGCGTATCCTGCTTTATGGTCTCCAAGAGGAAGATCTTCGCGAATGCCAAGATAATCAACAATAGCTTCGTCATTTTGGAATGTATCAAACTGTGGTGGTCCATCCTGATCCCAGTCAATGAGTTGGGGGTGAACGAGGGGAAGGTCTTTAGTGTTTTTAGAGTCCGCAAGGCTAATAGTGAAGATGTGGTTATATTCAGGTATGTCAAGGTAGTCATCGAGTTCGTCAATGGCACTCTCCTCATCAGTGTCGATCATGAGTGAGTCCAAATTATCATCACTAGTAGCACCCTCAGGGACAGGTGTCCTCATCCTATGTGATCCTGACCTAAGGCCTTGAAACGAAGCTTGTGCGGGATCCTTATGGGTCGGTTCTTGACCAACTCTGAATTTCTTGTAAAACTCCTCCTCCTCTGTAGGTTCATCTGGCTCTCTAAATGTCTCATTGAGTTCATAGTCGCTGGAGGATTTGTCTGAACCCCATTCCCACTCATTGGAGTCTGTGGAATAATTATCCTCTTGTTGAACTTCAGCCACTTTGACTCGCCATATATGTTTTGTTCTCTTATTTTGAATCTTGGGATTTAGAAAACCAAGCCCCTTGGAGCGTTCCCTTCTTGTAGTTAGCTCAGGTTGTAGAGGCTCCATGACACCTTCTTTGCGTAGTCCGAGAGGACTTTTTCCATCATACCCAAATCTCTGCAGAATTTTGAAACCTTTACCATAGTTTTCACAGGGTATTATAATTTGATCATGTGTATCATCTTCAGCGTCCTTATATAGCATTTTATATAAATTTTCTTCCTCTAGTTCGCCCCATTTTTGAAAGACGGTAGGATCCCATTTGAGTAGCATGATGGAGATTTGCTTATTAAGATGTGGCCTCCCATATTCCTTGGGGGAGTTCATGACTTGTCGTAAGAACATTGTTTGATTCAGAGTGTATTCTCCCATGCCTTTGTCTTGAAACTTGGCTCTAAGTTCACCTTGTTTGGATGTCGAGGGCTTTAATGACTCAGGATCAATATATGTTGAAGAAGGAGTAGCCTCACGATTGCTAGGAATGATAGTCTCAGTATGTGATCTCAAGTTATTGCAATATATGAATGGATTTGGATCACCATTGACCGTTACCTCGACTCCATTATGAGGAAATTTTATGCACTGATGGTACGTTGATGGGACTGCTCTCATTTCATGAATCCACGGACATCCTAGCAATATGTTATATGTGAGGTCTAGATCCAGGACTTGACAAATCACGTCCTTTGTGACTGGCCCTATTCTTAGTGGTAAGATGACCGTGCCCTTGGACGAACGCTCTTCATCATCATAAGCCTTAATGGTGATTTGATTCATAGAATTCACAGCTTTGTCAGAATATCCCAATTGTCTGATGGTGCTCAATGTACAAATATTAAGACCTGCTCCTCCATCTATCAGGACTCGTTTTATTCTGTGTTTATGTATGAAGGCTTCAATATGTAGAGGTGCATTATGAGGCTGACTTATGGAGGCGTCATCGGCTTCTGTGAATGTGAGGGAGTGTGGAACGGATAGGTATCCCACCATGGCTTGAAACTGATCCACGTTCAGATCAGTAGGGACAGCAGTATCTCTCAAGGTTTTATCAAGGATAGCTTTATGTGCAGGAGATATACGTAAGAGCTCAAGAATAGAGATGAGTGCGGGTGTTTTCCCTAATTGCTCTACAAGGTCGTACTCAGGCTTAGTTGACGGAAGATTGGTATTCTTAGTAGAGGTACCTGGCAATGTGATCTTACCTCGACGGGTTGTAACATGACATTCAGAGGTAGATGTGGATAAAGATCCCACACCTTTTAGGACAATTTTGGGTCGCTGAGGAGGATTCTCAGGATTTTTATTTTTGATAGTAATGGTAGAAATATGATTGTCCATTGAGATGTGATTAATAGTGGAATCATAATTGTAAGATGTTCTGGTGTAATTGGCTTGATCATCTGTGACTTTGCCTTTTCCCTTGTCATGTTTTGGGAATGGTTCCTTAAACACCTCATGCTCTTGGTTAGATGAATGTCCCTCAATCTCAATATCTCCTCTGTCAATGAGATCTTGTACAATGTTTTTCAATCGATGGCAATTACTTGTCTTATGACCCTTGCTCTTATGAAACTCGCAATATTCATCATCATTCCACCAATTCGGTTTTACCTTCGGTTCATATGGAGGAAAGTCTGGGACCGTGATCACTTTGTTTGCTACAAGCTTTTTGAATACTGATTCAAGTGGTTCTCCCAATGGAGTGTACTTCCTTCGTGGTTTAGCAGCCGTTTGATTGTTCACCTGATTGTTGGTAGAACTTGATCCAGAAAAGACGAACTTTGGTCTCACTGTGTTGGCATCAACAACACCATCATTAACTGTGTTCTTGTTCTTGTTCCAAAACTTTGGTTTGTCCTTTCCCTTAAAGTCCTCTTTGTTTTCTTTAAATAGTTTGATAACTCCTTGTTCAATCAAGACCTTTTCTGTTGCTAGGCCCTTTTCAATGACATCCTTAAATGTAGACAAACAAGCTTTTCTGAGATCATAACCAATAGCCTTGTTAACATTTTGTGTGAACATCTCCACCATTTGTTTCTACGGGATTTCACAAGAGCATCTGCTAGCTAAGTTTCTCCATCTTTGTAAAAATGACGCAAAAGATTCTCCTTCTTTTTGTTTCGTATTGCACAAGGTAGTAACTGAGACATCTGTTTCAATGTTGTAAGAGAAATGTTGGATGAATGCCTCTGCCAAGTCGCCCCATGACTTAATACCAGGAGGTAATTGAGAAAACCATTCCATCGCTTGATCTCCTAAGCTCTGTGGGAACAACCTCATTAAGTATGTTTCTTCTGCGGCTACCTCAATGCAAGCTGTGAAGAATTGTCTTATATGTGCCTTGGGGTCTCCTCTCCCTCTATATTTGTCAAATTTCGACGTTGCAAAGTGCGGAGGAAACGGAGGCATTGGAATGCTCTTATCAAATGGATAAGGGCATATATCTCTCATAGTATATGTGGGTTTTGATGTGCCCATGTCTTCCACTTTCTTTTGTAGATCTCTAATTTGTTGCTCCAAATTATTTTTGGGAGGAGATGGATTTCTTGTAGCATACCCCATGTTTGAAACACCCATTTGAGGAGGAACTTGTTGCATATATGGATGATACTGATCGTAGACATGTCCATATGGAGGTCTATATTGTTGCGACATGTATGGAGCACTTGGCATAATTTCTTGTTGAGGGACCCCATATCTGTTTTGTGTATATAAACCATATTCAATAGGCCTTTCATTTTCCATTGTGTTGCCCCCAATTTTGGCATGAGGTCTCCTTGTGTCAAAATTTTGAGGAAGTCCTTGAGTATCCATTTGTCTTGGTTGACCCATATCTTGAGCATGTGTTTGAGCATAGGGCCTCCATGATGGTCTTTGAGTGTAAGTATCATGCATTTGAGCTTGTGTATGTGGGATTGCTGGTTTCTGAAGCAAAATTGATGGTGACTCCGGCATCATATTATTTAGTCCTCCACTATTAGGTTGAGTTTGTTGTGAAGGTCTACTTTCCATAAGTTGAGATAAGTCAAAATCATGTGGTATTTTAGCTCCACTTTGTGCCATCATGTTTAGGAAATATTGACGATCTCTCCTCATTATCTCTTCAACCAATCTATTGAATTGAGGATCCATTATAGATTCTTGTATGTCTGCTGATAGTATTGAAGAATTGTCCACATTATCATTGTGTGTAGCGTTGTGTATAACGTTTGCGCTTTCCACATTTGGATTGTGTCTATAAACATTCATGTCTGGTAATGTAGTGTGCTCAGGATTGTAGAAGACATCATTGTCATACTCATAAGAACTCATGTTTACGGACCCTTGAGCTTCTTTAGCTTTTCTCCTAGATTTTTGAAGACGGGTTTCAACCATGAACTAGGTGTTTAGCAATATGTGAGAGACTAGACGAAAATGACAAGAGTATGTAAGACTAAGAGTTGTATGGAATGTAAATGAATCTGAAGTTTACTTGCAATGTCCAAAGTGTAAGACCAAGTATGTAAGTAGTAGAGTAGGTGTGACTTCCAAAGAGAGGATAGTTTCTCTTGATGAGGTAAGCTGACCTTGACTCTAAGTAAGACCAAATGAGACCCAAAGGTAAGAAACCTTGATGAGGGACCACTTAGCAAAGTGTTGTAGTGTGTTGACAAAGTATGATGAGGACAAGCAAGTGACCTTTTGACTCAAGTTTAGACAAGTCTGAATGTAAAATGAGGTATGAAGCAATGATGGACTGTGTAAGACCTTAGAACAGGCTGAATGCTAGATGAAATCTGAAGAGACAACCTAGGAAGCTCAAGTATGCCGAAACTGATTTCTTTGTTTGCTTGACTGTTAAACTTTTCAAATCCTGACACAGACGCCTCTGTATACTTCACAGACGCGGTTTTAATACACAGACGCTATTCTGTTTGACGCAGACGTGATTATGAGATTTTCTGTTGATGTTTGCTGGGACTGTAACAGTTTTTGCAATTGTGGACACAGACGCGCCTGTATACTTCACAGGCGCGATTTCCAGACACAGACGTGTCTATGTTTGACACAGACGCTGATAAAAACACAGACGCTATTCTGTACTTCACAGACGCGTTTATCAGACACAGACGCGATTTTAACCGACACAGACGCGTTTCTGCAACCTTAGTGCAATCTTTCCTATATGTGAATTTGTTTTGTTGTGACCAAATCTGATTTTTCGACTGTTTTTCGTGACAAGAGGACACAGTGTTGATGACCCAATGTTTGCAGACTGTTTAGACTCCAAAAAGTGTGTTGTTTGATGTAAAAAGTTTTTGCATACACTTGAAGACACAAAAGACACAATGTTTTGCTGTTTTGTCTTGATTGTTTGAATGTTTATCATAAGTCAAGCACAATTCTTATGGCTGGCCAGGACAATAATTGTTGATCCCACATGGGGTTTTACCCCCGAGGCTACGCTATTCAGAGCGGATACTTAGATGCTTGACCTCACTGGCTCCACCCTCGGCACTCACTTCTTGGGTCAGCCAAGCATCAGTCCCCATGAAAACTCCCCATGGCGAACTTTGTATCTCTACTAAGAACCGTATGTGTGTGGGCCGCTACCAGAGGTCCGACCTCCTGCCTCAACAACTAGAAGGATTTGGGCATCTAAAACAAAATGGTGCTAGTAAGGGCATCCGCTCGTGTGGCCATACATGCGGCACTTTCAGCTCTGTAAATACAGAAGGCTCCCAGCCGGTAGGGGTTACGCCCTACAAATGATCAAATAAATTTGATCAAACGGGTTTATGGGGAGACATAGTGTCGGTATGAACTAATCAGCACACGTTATTCATAGTTTTCACCATGAATACATTTGATTATAGTGGCTTGGAAGAAGATGGCTTTTCTTTTGCTACCACTTGGGTCGTTCTCTTCTCACTAGTAGTCCTAATGACCACACGGGAAGACAGGCCCTCTAAAGAATAAACAAAAAGAGCCTATTGCTCAAGACACAAAAGACAATGGTTCAATTTTAGTGCACCAATTGAAGTGTTTGCTAAGCTATGAAACAAGGCACACAATAAAAAATTACAAAACCCTAGCTAAGGCCCTGCAACAAAATTGTTAGTAGTTTGGGTTGTTTCAAATGATAACCCCTTCCTGCAAGCACACAAGTTAGGTAAATTTTAGAAAACCCAAAAAGACTTTGTGAAAAGGGGCCTTCAACAAAACGTATTTGTCTCCAAAGCAAGCTGCACAAACCAGGTTAGCTAGATCTGCAAAGGTTAGCCAAAAAAAAACCAGATCTGAAACCCTAAGTACAAAATCCGAAAACCCAAATCGAAAAACTTGAAAAATTTGCAAAACAGAATGCACAGACGCTGTTATACCAGACACAGACGCGGTTGTCCGACACAGACGCGGTTATGTGATTCGCAGACGCGATCTAATAACACAGACGCCTCTTTCTTCTACAGACGCGATCAGATGGTGCACAGACGCGATTCGGGATCACAGACGCGACTTTCGGAAACCTGCAAAAATAGAAATGACAGAAACACAGACGCGATCCAAGATATCACAGATGCCTCTGAAATACAAAAACGCGATCCGAACACTCGCAGACGCGGAAAAAACCTAAAATGTCGTCGAAATCGTCCGATCTGCAACTTCAAAAATGCCAAATCTGCAACAAAATGTTAAATGCAAAGGGACAAGAGTCCCACCGGGCGTGCCAAAATGTATATGGTGAAAATGGATAACAATAAACAACAATATTGAAAGACTAAAATGGATTCAACCACCAAACCCTAGCCTAACAATGAACAAAGATCCACCATAACATATGAAGATAACCTAAGACAATGCAAATAACTCAAAATCACAAAGATTATACCATCACATGTCCACTAGGGTTTTGATCTCCATTCTTCCTATCTCCATTGATCTTGTTTGATATGCTTGCTCTCAGATTTTTATGTGCACAAGAGCTCAATAAAGAACGGAATGTGGTTGCAAGTAGAATTGTAGTGTAGCCAAGTCCTCCAAAATCAGTCATTAGCATGTGTCATTAGGGTGCTTCATTAGGGTTTGTCAATGAAGAAAGCATCTCCTTAAATAGAAGACACAATAAGAAATGGAGGGTTAAGATTGAGAGGTGTAAAAAGAGAGGTCGGCTAGGATTAGAGGGTAGGTATAAGAAATACCAAAATAATGAAAGAGGTAGGTAGTGTAGGAATTAAGAGATGAATGACATGTGTCATGTGTAGAAAAAGATAATGAATTAATTAAATAAATAAAGATTTATTTAATTAATAGAAGAAGTAGGACAATTAAATAAATAAGATATTTATTTAATTTAGGAAAGGGGTAATTTAAATAAATAAATGTATTTATTTAAATGAGAAATAAGGCTAGAAGAGGATACATGAATTAATTAAATAAATAAAGATTTATTTAATTAATAGAAGAATTAGGCTTAGATAATTAAATAAATAAAATATTTATTTAATTAGACATGACAATTTTAGGTGTCTACAGCTGCCATCGAATATTTCACTGATTTGTTGGGGAGCAAAAACAGTGACAACAACTTGACAAATTCATTAATTGATGAGGTTATTGAAACACTCATAACAGATGAAGATTGCGCGATGCTACAAGCTCCGTATACCTTGGAAGAAGTTAAAAGTGCAACCTTTTCCCTCCACCCACATAAGGCGCCCAGACCAGATGGTATAACTGTCGAATGTTTTTAGAAATGTTGAGATTTCATGGGATAGGACATCTGGTTGGTGGTGGAAGAATTTAGGAAAAAACATTAATTCATCAAAGAAATCAACCATACCCTGATAACACTGATTCCCAAGAGACAGGACTGTGAATCAATGATGGATTATCTCCCCATCTCATTGTGCAATATTATTTACAAGATTATCTCTAAAGCAATGGCAGAAAGACTTAAGAAATTATTACTGAAGCTCATCTCAGAGAACCAAAATGGCTTCACCCCCGGACGAGAGATTGTTGATAGCATCATTCTAGTCTCATAAGTTGTCCACTCAATTTACAAAGAGAAACAAAAAGGTATGGTCATTAAACTTGATGTTGCCAAAGCTTATGATCGGGTTGTATGGGGCTTTTTAACATGCATACTAAGAAAATTCGGTTTTCCTATCAAATGGATCGAATGCATCAAATTTTGCATATCCATCGTTAACTTCTCGATGATAGTCAATGGAAATGTGTGTGGCTTCTTCGGAGCCACGAATGGCCTACGAAAGGGAGACCCGCTATCACCTGCCCTGTTTGTGATTATGGCAGAAGTTCTTGGGAAATTGATAGAAAAAAGACATTGATCTGAATTATTTTGTCAATTCAAAGGATAATACCCAAAGCAGAATTTGTGGTATTGTAAACACATAAAAAATCCTATAAAATTTCATTTCATTGAAAATATGTAAGAACCATACAATTTTTGGCAAACTCTGTGAAAGAGAGTTGTGTGCCCTTGAATCTATCCCATTTGGGCAAACTCTGTAAAAGAGAGTTGTATGCCTGGAATCTATCTGATTTGGGCAAACTCTGTAAAAGAGTTGTATGCTTGAGCCTGTACAATTTAGGCAATCTTGTGAAGGAGCGTATGCCTACAACTCTGTAACTCCATAACTCTCCAACTCCTTGCAATTGGATTCGAATTGGGCTTATTTATAAGCTTTCAAAGAAGTTGAACAACCACCACATTTATGTCCTCATCGGAAGTCAAAAAGACAATCCAGTATTGAAAGGTTATTACATTTATATGAGGACAAAAATTAATTAAAGATTAAAATATTTAATACTCTGACTTATTTATGATCATTACTCCCTTCTTGAAAGGCAATGGGCCCCATTGCTCGATAATCTTCCAAATAAAATTCTGCCATGTAACTTGAAAGTGCCAATGAGACTCTCGAGAGGATAATCGCTTCTTCCTAATCTGCTGTAGCAGCAGGAGCCTTAGGAAAATCGCTAATTCAGATCAGACATGCAGATAGCAAATGGAAAGGAATAAAGGTAAACAGCCAATTGGACATTATTACTCATTCCCAATTTGCTGATGACACAGTAATCTTCGGGGAGGCCTCGCTGATTGAAGCCAAGAACATCTTGAGCACACTGACTGTATACTTTGAGCAATCCGGGCAGGTGATGAACAAAAATAAATCGCAACTTTTTTTCTTTAATACTAAAATGCAGGATCAACAAAGGATCTCGAACCTGTTGGGAATTAAAGTCTCTCCACTTCCAATCAAATATTATTTGGGGGTTAGAATTGAGAAATGTTGCAGACAATCTCATATTTGGGAAGATGTGTTGAAATCTTTCTCGACCAAAACAACACTTTGGAAGAATAGATGGCTTACACAAGCTGGTAGATTGACAATGGTTAAATCTGTCTTATCAACCATTCTCATTTATAGTATGTCATGCTTCAAGATGCCCTTTCCTACTGGTAAGAACATTGACAACTTGTTTAGAAAAATTGTTTAGGAGGGGGCAAAAGACAAAAAAAGATACCACTTATTAATTGGGACACCATGTGTTTATTGAAAGAAGATGGCGGAGCTGGACTTAGGAAAATGACACTTCAGAATATTGCATTGGGTGCCAAATTATCTTGGAAGATGTACACAGAACCACATAAATTATGGTGCAAAATATTCAAGAAGAAATATTTTGATTCTAACAACCCTTGTCGAATCCTCACTATGGAAAACACTGAGTGGGGATCCGCCTCCTAGAACTTTCTTTGGGATTGCAGATTCATTATAACTGATCACATTTTGTGGCACATTGGAAATGGCAAATCTGCAAAATTTTGGAGGGACTCATGGGATGGTGCTCCTGCACTATCTGACAGCTTTAGTCTTGATTGGATTGAGCTCGTCGAGTCTAAATATGGTGTGTTTGTTGAGGATTATTTCGAGCAGAATAAGGAACTGGATGGGAACAGGGTGTGGAAACAGATATCCATTGGAAATCTGATTTTATGTGAATCTCTGAAAGATGTGCTAAAAAGTAGATGTATTCCTTTGTCTAATGATGAGGATACGATATTTTGGTGTGTTGCTAATCAGGTGAATACTCTGTCAAATTGGGGTATGAGGTACAAAGACAAAGGAGTCAGTGCACGGACTGGCCACATAAGCTATGTTGGAGCAATATGTTACTCCCTAAAGTGGTGGCATTTCTTTGGTTGGCACTTCACAATAGGATCCTCGTTGGGGAAAAATTAAAATTAATAGGTATCTCTGGACCTAACATGTATGTCATGTGCAAGGCAGATGAAGAATCTTCCAATCATCTACTCTTCAATTGCCCCATGGTGGTGGCTTGCTGGAATTGGTTCTTGGATAATACCAATCTTAGAACTGTTAGAAATGAAGTACTCAAGGATTTTCTTATTTCTTGGCCAAGGATCTACAAATCAAGGTGGAGTGACATGTGGTTGGTAGGGCCTTCATTAATTGTTTGGCACATTTGGAAAGAGAGAAATGGGAGGATCAAAGAAACCTCACTTCCAGTTAGCAAAATCATTGAGAACATGAAAAGAGTTGTTGAGGAAATGATAAATGGGAAATCTGCCTCAAGGAAAATCAGATCCTATAATGATTGGGACCAAAGCATGGAAAAGATATGGCTCCTTAAACCCCCTATAATCATATACAACAATAATAGAGCGAAAAGGAGGGATATCAAATGGATGGCCCCACCACTAGATTGGATGAAATTAAACTTCGATGGAGCTAGCAAGGGTAACCCGGGAGATGTTGGATTTGGAGCCATAATTAGAAACAATTCTAGTAAGATAATTCATGGTGTTTATGGTAGACTAGGCAAGGCTACTAACAACGAGGCTAAAATTAGAGCATTGGAGGCTGGATTAAATCTCTGTGTTCAAAATGGTATCTCCAAGGTACTCATTGAGGGAGATTCCCAAATAATTATAAATGGCATTACCAATTCAAAGTTCCAATGTTGGAATTTACGCAAATGGCTCCCTCGAATAACACATCTGTTGGATTTGACTGGCACTTTTGAATTTATGCATGTGTACCGGGAAGGGAATCACTTGGCCGATTACTTGCAAACTTGGGAGTGGTATGCAATGACAACATGACTACCTTTGACCAACATTTTTCAAGCAACGATATAATGAATCACATCAACATGGATGCTTCACGTGACAGTATTAGCTGAGACAAGTACCCGGGATGGAGGTGGCACTAGACTGGACTCTGGTTCAGTCACATGGTACTGCGATTGGATGTCACTGTCATCTTTATCCCAAAAAGAAGATTCAATTTTGATTTCCTGCAGTAGTGGCGGCACAGTCGCATTATACTTCTCTAGACAAATTGGGCAATCTATATCAAAAACTCTATTTTTTGGATTTTGAAAAAGAAACTTCCAGAGACATCCGGCTCTATAAAGAAATGCCTTACAGTTGGATGTCACCAGTATTGATGACCTTGGAAAATGGCTCACTTTGGAGAGATCAGTTGTGTGAACTATGAAAGGCATGTGGGTGCCCAAATCAGAAGTCTATTCGTAATAGAGGAGTATGTGTATGAGGCAATCCAAGCGTTGATGGGGATCACTCTTAATTTCGACATGCACTGATGTGATGCACTAGTTTATGAAGCGATGGTGCTTCCCATAGTTGATATCATCAACTCAAGGGAGAGGTCTGTTGAGCTATTGTGCGACTTTGTTAAGCCGTCTGTGGGAAATATTATTGCCAATGGCATCCTCGGCTTGGATGAAAACACAAAGGTCAGCATACTGAAAATGTATTTCCATCTAGAGTACTATTTGCCTTATGATTCTAGTGAGGATGCAAACAACTCTAAAGAGGATGAGCTGGCAGATGGGTCAGATTCTGAGAATAGCGACCAGGGCAGCACAACCCAAAGAAAGTTGGAGAAGGCGGAAGAAAGGGAGCAAATGTAGACCTTCATAGAAAACGCCTGGGAGATATTTAGGTGTGCGGTCTTGAATGGGAACATAGATCCTTTCAAGTGCGTTACTAACTCTGACGATTGGTGGTTCCCTGTTGCCTCTATTGCGAATGTTATTAGCCTTGGAGAGTATGCAGCGTTGATTCTCTAGGCTATTCGAGGTGAATAATTGTTCTGCACTTGGTCACCACCCTATCTCTGTATATGTTAGTCATTTAGGTCATCTACTCTAGTCTTTGTCTCTAAGGTTGGTGTTGTTATCAATCATAATGGCAAGTCCTATGGTAGTATAGATGAGAGATTCACCCACCTTTTGTCATATGTGGGTGATGGTACTTAATATAATTTTCAGCATTTTAATAAAGGGTGCTATCCCCATAATTGATAGCACTTACCTTAAAAAAAACACACACACGCACACATTTTAATGAATAAAATTAAATAAATTATTACTTAAGAGATGTATTATTTTCAACTATTGTAAAATATATAACTAAATCAACGAAAAAAAATTCAAAATCTTATACTCTAATTTTAATCCTAAATATAATTTTAACCATAATCTTAACCCTAATCTAATTTCAACTAATCTTAAATTAGGAAGTAGAGTTTCACTTCCTAAATCTATGTTGCCAAGGTGGGAATCACAGCCTCCGGCTTGGTGCAACAAATATTCTCTTGTGGGGTGGTCTTAATCAATTAGCGAGGTATCTTGGTATACCTTTTGTCATAGAACCAAATCTAAAGGATATGTGGGAATGGATTAAGGAGAAGATAGATAAGAAGCTTGGGAAGTGGAATAGGCACTTCCTCTCACTTACTGGGTGAGTTCAGGTCTGTTAAAAAATTATTTCATCCTATAACATCTATTATACCTCAACCTAGCTCTTCAATAACTACCAGTTTTGTCATATACAAAAACAAATTAGGGAATTCCTATGGTCAGATGGGAAAGGAGGCAAAAAGAGACATGTTAAGTGGAAATGGTGCACTATGAGCAACAATAAAGGTGGCCTGGGTCTTAAGGACCTAAGGTGGCAGGGTATCCCTCTTGCTACGAAATGGATATTCAAAGCCTTACAAGGGAATGAACCCTATAAAATACTAAAAAGGCATAATCTTGCTAAATCCACCCCTAAAAAAGCCCTACTTGGAAAGGGTTGTCACTAAGTGACATCATTGCAGGTAACTTTGATGTTAGGCCCTCAGGATCTATTGTCTTCAGGTCAATTTGGACAGCTTGGGAGGTTGTGAGAAGCCATATCTCTCATAATGGCATTATTTGGGAGAATGGGGAGGTCTGTGGAGAAAGATATATATGGTGGAATTTAAAATACAAGGACAAACCTATAGCTCTTATACAAGATTGCTCAACCAAGGCATGGGCAGGAAAAGGATTGAAGAAGTTCTCTAATATAATTAGAGATCGTCACCTTTTGAGTTGGAATGATATTATGTTGAAGTACGATGTGCCCATTTCACAATGGAAGACCTTCACTGTGCTTAGAGAGGCTTCTACCCCTCTTAATCTTCCCAAACCCTATCTTGAAGATAGCTCCAGATTCTGCCTCTATAGGTGGTCAGATGGGTCCTTTTGCCTAAAACCAGAGCTAATTTTATATATGCTACTCTTGTGGATGATGATTCTATCTTCTCTCATGTTAATACCTATTGGAATCTAAATTTTGATGTTACCTTTTGGCAGAAAGTGTTTGAGGCCCTATGGGGCAGAACTGTTGAACCTAAGAAGAGGTATTTTTGTTGGCAGTTCACACTAGAGAAAAGCTTTCCATCAGTAAACACAATGGGGAACCCAACATTTGTTCTTGTTTGAAAATACTTAAGTCTGTCAACCATATTTTCTTTGATTACATGTTCACCAAGGAATTTTGCAAAATATTTGGTATATGCATTGGTACTAATATTGTGATTTTTGATGTTGTAACTGGTTGTGTCCAAAGCCTTGAGAAAAATGCTAATATTTTCTAGTTTGTGTTTTCTGTAGAAATATTATAGCTGATTTGAAAATTTAGGAATGACAATTTGTTTAGTGGCAAGGATAGATCTCTTACTAAGCCTTCGAGGAGACTCATTATCCATAATGTTGATGTGCAAGTTACTGTGGCCATGAGGTCAGCTCAAAGGAAGTTCAAGAGATTCTTGCAAGATGGTTCAGCTAGAGTCTTCACTTGTTAGATCTCACATAGATTCACTTGGACCAAAACATCTAAAGACGGATCTCCCTTTTAAATTGGCTTGGAAAATTTCATGAGAGACCTCAAATATGCAACAAATTAGGAATGTACAGGAGCAGGTTCAAAACATTTTGGTAGCAGAACCCTTCATCCATCCATATATTGATCCTTTATGGGGCAGGGTCCTAATGTGGAGTGATGGCCCACAAGGGTGGATGTTAGGAATTGCATGCAAAAAATATCAATTATATGCAGATAAATATTAACACAAGAATGAAAAAAAAAAAACACAGAAATAGTAATAGCGAAGACACAATATTTAACATGGTTCACCCAATCTCGGGCTACATCCACCAAACAGAGAGTCCAATATTATTATCCAGTAAATCAAGACCGATTACAACCAGCAATCCCTTGCAACTCAATACCACTACAAAAATGCTATAAAATTCTCTATAGAAGACCCCTAACCCAGGGGTGCTACCCCTTGACCCCACCTTCATCGAAAAATATGGGGGGAAACCGCGCCGATAAAAGTAGGGAAAATTTAACCTCTGAGTCTAATTAGGCTCCATATAACAACAGTGGATTGTCTGGGTTGAATCTATTGGAGATTCTAGCTCTCCTAATGGGGAGATCTCCTTTGAGTAACATAACTCTGAGTATCATGATCCTTTTGTATACCGTTGACACTGTTTATATGCTTTAGTATATACTGTTAACATATGATCTATATTTTGACTAGTGGAACGTACTGATTCAGCTATGATGTATATTCTGGTTAGTGGAGCATACTGATACAAGTAGGATGTATACTTGAATGGTGGGATATTTTGATATAGCAATACTTTTGTAATGTGATCTCATTAAATTTAATAGAAAGTCTCTAATCTTAAAGTAGAATTATGGTTGGAGATAAATTTAGAATTGAAATTAAAAATAAAACTAAATTTTGAAATAACACATTATAATTTAAAAATTATTAATTTGTTGCTAAAAACTTAGAAAATATTAAATATGCTAACCTAATAAAATTTATTTAAAAAATAATGTATAACAATTTGATTTATAAAATTTATTTAAAAAATAATGTATAACAATTTGATTTATAAAATTTATTTAATATTCAAACTTAAATTAAATTCATTATTTAATAAAATTTAAATTTTATTTTTAAATAAATAAAGAATTATAAAAATAAACATAAGTTATAAATATTGTAATTATTATTTTTAAATAGTTTTAAAAATTAGCCAAAAAAATAATATTGTTATAACTTACTTTTAATGATTGAATTAAAATTAAAACTTGAATTAAATTTATTATTTAATAATTTAAATTTTATTTTGATAAATAAAAATAAATATAAATTATACATAAAATTATAAAAAAAAAATTTAAAATAATTGTAAAAAATGACAATACAAAATAATGTATATGTTATTTTTCATGGTTGAACTAAAATTGAAACCTAAAATTTCCCATTGTAGACCCCTTTAAACTTAAACTTTTAATAAGCCTATTTTAATTACATATCTACAAAATTTTGGAAAAAGGTCCAATACATTTAGGTTGATATATATGTAATTACATATATGGTGTTGGTTGCGTTCTTGTATTAGTTTTGCCATAAACAAAATAATAAATATTAAGGGTGTTGAATTCGGCCAAAAACAATTATGTTGCATTCCTTCGTCACCAATATGGTAATTAATTGTCCTTTCATTGATGCAATCCTAATGTTGCAAAAACAATATTAAAGTTTTACCAATTATCTATTTACAATAATTTATCGAGTTGTACTTGTTCACCGAATGAGTGAAAAAATAAAACAAGATTTTTTCAAGTCCAAGTTTCCTTTTTTTGGTGCAGGCAAATCATGCCACGAGACTCATGACTTTTCTGTCTATGGCTATAACTACTGAAAATTAAATTTTAGTAATGTTGTATTAGTATTACTATTACTATTTAACATCATTTTTGTCTATTCTATTACCATAAACTCGTGTAATGTATTTTAATGCCCTTTTGTGTATGTTATGAAGGAGTCTCTGCATTTCAAACCTAAATAGTGGTAAACTCAACGAAAATATGTCATAATAACTTCCTGGGAAATGGATGCTCTGTTAAAGGGAGGATATTTATGAGCAAGAATTTCCTCCCTTTACCCCTTTGACAAATTGATAGAGAGATTGGCCTGGTGCATCATCGATTCCAACACCAACATTCACATTCCTCATGGTCTCCTCTTCTATAGTGCCAAATACACTCTTTTTGTGGAAAGATTATGTATGGCCAGGCTTCCTTTTTAATACTTTCATCCTCTACGTATTGATTTTAATCTAAAACTTGATGGATAGAATCAATGAATGTTTACTTGGGATTGGTTTTAAATTCTTAATAATGATGCAAACAAAAAATTCAAAGTAGACACTTTGTTTGCTCACATTAGTAGAATTATTCAACAGTATATGATTTCAAGGAGTTTATATGTCCAAATGACTTCGTTTATTTAAAAAAGAATGGATAAAATAATTTAGAGGATTAAAATCCAATACCTGTAATATGATGCAATTCTTTGTAGGTGTTGACTTAGGTTGCTCACATTCTTTGGCCAGTTCTATTTAGCTTTTTCTTTGTAGTGCGCATATTGTTTAGTCTTTTTGTTTGGTCTATTTGGCTTCTTATATGTCACATATAATGCTTAGATGGGGTGGTGCCTAAGATAACTGACAACATTTAATGATATTCATTGGCATCTTTGCTATTGCACACATCGTCTATTTAGCTCAGCTTAAACTTTGATTTTCTTTCTAATACTCTTGAGATTAGCAGCCAATAATTAATGAACTCACTAATCACTTACTTTTGATGTCATGCGCATTGAAATGTATAACAACTCACAAACTTCGTCAATGCTTTACAGGGAACAGAGGAAATTGACAATTTGAATTTTCCACCAGAAAGAGAGTCTTGGCGTGAGACATTACAAGCGCGGTAAGTAATTCTGACAATAAATAGCCTATCCGCTAAATATGACTGAAAAATGCAAATCATACTAATTATTTTAGATGAAAAAAATATTAATATATAGAATAGGTGTAATGATGAAATTTGCATGCCTACGTTAACTTTCATTTAGTTTGGGATTCATTTTGAGAGATTGTCTTAATATGATTACATAATGATATGTGATACATTCCCATTTTAAGTTTGACTCATTTCTCGATCCTCACTACTATCATTTGTTGGCATATGGACACTCCAATGAGACATTGAAGGTGATTGAAGGTTTTGTCATTGATGGCAACCTTACAATCCTATGGCACCGACAAGGCAACTCACCGGCATCAGCAGAACACGCTTTGCACCGTCACTCAGAACACAGGCACCGGCACAGAGAAAGCAAGTATACTGGCACAGAGGCCGACAGGATTTTGTTATAATATATTTTGTTTATTATTTAATAAACTTTGTAAGCCGACTCAATATCATTGTAAAATGACTTGTATATGTAAGAAGTCATTGTAGGACATTTTGTAAGATGGAGGAAAATATGATAAGGCGAAATTAGGCAGACCTATTATGCGAAATATAGGTTAAGGGGTATATGTAAAGAACAGAGCAGAAACCGGTACTAAATCTGGCATTGAAGATGCTATTGTAAAGCAGTACAAGATATTGGATTTGTATAATCCACATTGTAAGTCAGTGAGACTTCCCATTTGCGTTTGAGCAGTGAGCTCTAGGCTGTTGGCCTTCCTGCATGTGCAGGCCCCCCTATTGTAAGTAATATTCTCTTATTGGCCAGTAAGATAATATTGTGGGTCACAAATCCCACCGAGGTTTTTCCCACACCAGGTTTCCTCGTTAAATCATTGTGTTATGGTGTGTTTTTCATGTGGATATTCTTAATTCTGTTTATTGCATTATTTCTTGTATACCGGTACACTGTTATATTATGTTCTACATGTTTTAAGATAAGAAATTCCAATAACCAATTAGATACTGATTCACCCCCCCCCCTCCCCCCTCAGTATCTTTAGGAATCCTAACAATTGGTATCAGAGCCTGGTCCTCTATTTTCAGAAGCCTAACAGCTTGAGGAAGATCTTGACACCGGTAAAGATGGAAAACTTGATGAAGCAACTTGAAGCAGCTCTCTCAGACTATGATAAAGAAAAATTGAAAAACATCAAACTTGAAGATGATCTAAAGGCAGCTCAGGATATCATTCAGGCACTTCAAAAAAATCTCACCACTGCAAGAAACAAGAGAAGAAAACTTTGTGAAAAGATGCAATTTGAGAATGATGAAAAGGAAACTCTAAATAATATGATAGGGAAGCTAAAGCAAGAAAACATGGCAACAAAGAATGAGATGCAGGATATGACTATGAGATTTTTCAAAGAAATTGAAGATAGGAAGAAGAATGAAGAAGAATTGATCAGAAGACTAAGTGATGTAGCAAATAAGAACACAAGACTTAGCTATGAAAATGACCTATTGAAGACAGATCTGATGCATACACAGAATGACTCAAATGAACTAATGAGACAGAAAGAGATCTTACAAAGAGAACTAGATATTGCAAATCAACACAAAGATAAATTCAAGAAAAGCTCAGAGGAACTTGGTGATTTGTTGAAGACTCAAAAACCTAATGGTGATACTTGTTGAATTGGCTTTGAAGTTGGTGAAAGCTTCGGTACTGCAAATACTCAAGATCACAGCAAACCGATAAGACAACCTAATGCTTATAAATTCAATGGAAAATACTTTAATTGTAATAAGTATGGGCATAGAGCAAATCAATGTAGATCTAGAAGTCATCAGAACAACAACACACCCACCGGTCAATGTTCTAAATGCAATAGAATTGGTCACAACTCAGAAAATTATAGAATGAATGTGAGATGTTATGTTTGTGGAAGATATGGACATTTATCTAATCAATGCAGAACACAAACTGGCATAGGTTATAGCAAAGCTATTCAGAAAAACAATGTAACTTGTTATGCATGTAACAAGATTGGGCATATTGCAAAATTCTGTAGAAGCAAAGGAACACCGGTAGACAACAAAGGTGCTAGCTTGAAATGAAAAGAAAAAGTTGAAGAGGTAAAGCAAGAATTCTCAAAACAATGGATTAGAAAAACAGATCTAAATGTTGGGAATACTCCTCAACTGGTAGAATCAATTAACACCCCACCGGCAGAACAGAGTATTACTGCACCGGAAGGACAGAATAGTGCTCCACCGACAGGAAGTTCTTCATCGAATTGAAAAAAGTTTCTTTGAGGGTTTGGCAAATCAAATGACACATGCTATTATTCCCTCGGTTAGAGATGAGAAGTTGAAATATACTCATACCGGCAGACATGTTAAGTTATTACTTAACCGGCATACATTTAATGTGGAAGATGGCAAATAAAGTTTATAAATTTGTGGTTTTGGCTCCATTTCACTTCACCGAGATTTCAAACTTACGAAGAGCGCGAATACTTCGAGCTAAGGCATTTCGAGCATAAAGCAAGAACACTCTAAGCAATCATCCATCCCAAAGGCAGTTAAAGGTATTTTATCATGGCATCCACCTCTGCAATTGAATATGTAGCAAACCCTACTGTTGTAGAAATCATAAAAAGACCTAGGCCTGTATTTCAAATAATTCCCGAAGTAGCAAAGAAAGATGATGCTTTAGGTGCTTTTTCTCAAATTCCTAAAGGAGTAGTTTATGCTGAAGACCCTAGAATTTACATTCACTGCAACATTGAGGAACTAGGAGATGAAGAGATTAAGACAATGTTCAAATCTGTGATATGTGATGAAACCGATAAAGTAAAAGATGAACACAAAATCATTGAAACCCTAGGATTCACAGAGATCCTTAGCATTCCCGAATTTCCCAAGGATGTTATTAGGATAGTCTTAAGTAGGGTGCATGGAGAATTTTTTTGGCTAGATGCAATCCATAAAATCACTAAAGAAGCTGTGAAAGCTATCACAGGGTTACCGACCACCGGTAAAAGACCAAATAAAACCAAGAAGGTATCCAATGACCTAGTTATGGATTTAACTGGTGCCACATCTGATAAAAGGTCTCTAAGAGTAAATGATATAAAAGACATTAATGTGAGATTTATCAGCATGATATTAGGGTATAAGGCCACTCATGCAAATAGACTTAATTTAGTATCAAGTTTATGCATTAAGAGTGCTTATGACATGGTCACAGATAATGCAAAGATTGATGTATGTGAATGGTTAAAGAATGAATTAATTGACAATCTTGGAAAGATCAAGAAGGACAAGAAAGGAACCTTTAAGTTTGGAAATCTGTTAGTATGCCTAATGCTACACATATGCAAACAGGTTCCCGGTATAGGCTACAAAGAACTTGGATATGATATACCGGTAGGCAAACAGTTAACAAAACTATTCAATAATATGGGAGAATACAAGGAACAGAATATAAATGACTTCTTTCAAGCATTTATGGCCAAAATGAAGAAGAGGATCAGACTATCACAAAAGATGGTTGACAAATACAAGAAGGAAATCTACTTTGTGATCAAAAAGGATGAAATCTGGATGGAAGCGGTCATCCCTAGGACTGTTTGGGTAATAGAGATGGGCTATGAAACAGATGATCTGATCATAGAAACATATGCTAAAGCACTTTTAGAAGCCCCCAAAGAACCTAAGGAAGAAGTATTTGGTAATGTTGAGACCATAGAAAGCCAAACACAATCTAAGAAAAGAGTGAAAAAGGTTGAGGCAACAGTAAGAAGAGGTTCCAGACAAGCAAAGGCCATTAAAGAAGATGTGCTAAAACAAATCGGCATAACAGAGGATGAGTTAGCAGCTCTACAACCTGAAACTCACCTATCACCGGTAGGTACTTCTTCGGAGAATGACATGCCTGCAACTTTCAAGAGAGTTGTAAGGAAAAGAGATCCCTCACCGGCAACCACACCCTCACCCAGGAGGACAAGACAAAAACAACAAGCAGTGAGATCTCCGATAAGAAAGGCTACACCAAAGAAGAAACTGACACCCGTAAGGAAGAAGAAGACAAACAAAGACTTGGCCCCTCTTGATGTATTGTTAAATGAAATTACAGAGGAAGGAAAATTGAAGAACATAGAGAAAATATATGACACTCTGACAACTGATGAAAAAGAACAAGTTGAAAACAGTGTTATATTGCATATGGACATGTATAAGAAATTTTTGATGGAAGGAGCAAATGAAATTCCAGTTGAGCTATTTAAAAGGATAGAAGCAAGGAGACTAGCAGTAGTAGAACTTGACAAGAAAATCAAGATAGAAAAACTACTTGTTGTGTACCCAGTAAACTCACCCAAGGAAATTGATGATCTAATTGCTGAAGCCAACCGGTCAGTATTTTCTACTGCACATCGACAAATTGCTTTAATGGTAGGAAGAGTCAAAGAAGTGACTGAAGAGACAGAGAATGCATGGGACATATTCCTAGTGGAAAAAGAAAAATAGGAAGAATATATGAGCCCTAGACCAATTAAGGTATATCAGAAGGCAAAAGACAAGGGTAAAGGTATAGCTGGTGGACCACCTTGCATCAAAGTCAAAGACAACTTACCCCCACTTCCTTTGATTACTCCACCAGTAATAACAACAACAACTATAGCTACTGAAGATCAACCGGCAATTGAAAGTATGGATATAGAGGATAATAATCCTGATCTTGAAGTTTTATATATTGTGGATGTTGATACTCAAAAGATCAACATAGTGGTAGATAAAGATACAACAGGTAAGACAGATATGGCTAGTGAGCCTCTGGTAGCTGAAGAAATTGATAAACCGGCAAAAGATAAAGAACAAAAGGTAGAGACTGATTCACAGACTGAGGCAATGCAACATACAAAGAAACAAATAGAGCTAAAGGCTCTGGAACAACAACAGCAACAGGAATAGGTACATAAGGAAACAGTGCCACCGACAACTAGTGAAGTAGGAAAACCAGTGCTTAAAGAAATGCAGACACAAACAGACCTAACAGAGGTCAATACAAGCTTGGTTACTTCCACCCATACTCAGATTGTTGGATCATCATCAGGATACAAATCAACAAATGTGACTGAGGTATTACTAGATTCTATCAAGAAAATAACCGACTGCAGCTCACAAGCTTACAAGGCAATTGATGATGCCATACCAATTTTGAAGGTAATTGCTCCCAACTATAACATAGATAAAAAAGATTCTTTAGGAAAACTGAATACACTGTGTAAATATATCTCTGAAAACATTGAGAAAATAAAGGAAGAGTCAGTAAAGGATAAGGTAGAAATTGAAAAACAAAAATTCTTTGATGAGCAAATAAAGAAGTGTAATAGAGATTTTGACACACTTCTATCGGAATTATGTAATTTGTTGAAAGAGTACAAAAATCTGTACAAAGATGTCTATAAAACAAACTTTTTGACTGTAGATATAGATAAGAAAATGAGCAAGGTACAGGATGAGATCAATAAACTTGCAGATAGTTTTGTCAACTCACCTGATACACTATCAGTCTTTGAGGAGAAGATATCAAATTTTGAGGAAGAACTACTCAAATTGGAAAGAGAGAAAGAAAAAATAGTGAATAAGGCAAAACATTTGAGATCAAAACTAAGTCCGAGATTGGACTATCTAGCATCTCTACGGAAGGAAGTATCTAAGGTACTAATACAAGGAAACAAAACACCAGCAGAGCATTTACAGCATCTCACCGGTACAATGAAGAGAACAGAGACAGCAATAAAGGATAGCAAAAAGTTTATGGACAATATAAACTTGATCTTGGGAGATATTTTTCAAATTGTAACTTCCTAGTTACAAGGTTGAAACTACAAACTCTACCGACATCCTGACAACCTTTGTCATTGATGTCAAAGGGGGAGTAGAGGAATGAGAAAATTCAAAAACACTACAGGAATCATATGCTCAGGGGGAGCACACGTTTTTGGTAACATTTTTGGACACACATTTTTGGAGAACACTTTTTGAAATTTCTCATGAGTGTTGCCATCAATTCCAAAGGGGGAGATTGTTGGCATATGGACACTCCAATGAGACATTGAAGGTGATTGAAGGTTTTGTCATTGATGGCAACCTTACAATCCTATGGCACCGACAAGGCAACTCACCGGCATCAGCAGAACACACTTTGCACCGGCACTCAAGACACCGGCATCGGCACAGAGAAAGCAAGTATACCAGCACAGAGGCCGACAGGATTTTGTTATAATATATTTTGTTTATTATTTAATAAACTTTATAAGCCAACTCAATATCATTGTAAAATGAATTGTATAGGTAAGAAGTCATTGTAGGACATTTTGTAAGATGGAGGAAAATATGATAAGGCGAAATTAGGCAGACCTATTATGCGAAATATAGGTTAAGGGGTATATGTAAAGAATAGAGCAGAAACCGGTACTGAATCTGGCATTGAAGATGCCATTGTAAAGTAGTACAAGATATTGGATTTGTATAATCCACATTGTAAGTCAGTGAGACTTCCCATTTGTGTTTGAGCAGTGAGCTCTAGGCTGTTGGCCTTCCTGCATGTGCAGGCCCCCCTATTGTAAGTAATATTCTCTTATTGGCCAGTAAGATAATATTGTGGGTCACAAATCCCACCGAGGTTTTTCCCACACTGGGTTTCCTCGTTAAATCATTGTGTTATGGTGTGCTTTTCATGTGGATGTTCTTAATTTTGTTTATTGCATTATTTCTTGCATACCGGTACACTGTTATATTATGTTCTACATGTTTTAAGATAAGAAATTCCAATAACCGGTTAGATACTAATTCACCCACCACCCCCCCCCCCCCCTCCTCTCAGTATCTGTGGGAATCCTAACATCATTTACTCTCCCTCACATACATTCCTATATACTTGTTATATCCATATTATGCATTATCATTTATTATCTCAAATTTCCACACATTCAACCATAATACCTAGATTCCACATTCCCCATCTTGGGTCATTTTGGCAACAAGTGTGGTTCATCTCACACAACACAATTTAAAATTCAAGTCCCTATCTCTCACCATATCCTTGTAATAGATGGGAACCAACTTGATACACATTTGTGTGACAATTTGTTATACATCAGTATTTAAAGAAACTCATTCAAGCATTAATCTTTTTTTTAATCGATATATGCATTCAAGCATTAATCTTATCACCTAAAAATCATTCAAAATCTTGAGCAATCAATGAATATTCATTATAAGAATTCTTCAATTTAGAGCACTAAAAAGAATCAAAATATTAAATTAAGATTGCTATCTATATTATTTGAATGCTTACTTGTTTATTATATATGTCCCAAAATAGATATTTTATACACCAAATAAGGTATATGTAGCTTCTTAGGGTCATGCATGTATACACTAAAATCATATACATGTGTCAATTAAAGTTAATTTGATGAAAATTCCAACTCACTATTGAATGCATGGTAGGAGCTAGTCTAGTGATGAGGCATTGACCAAATTCTCTTCTTCTCAAAGAAGTAACATGCATTTGGTGGGTACAATAAAATATCTTGAAATAAGTTTATGACTAATGGGGATGCAAATAAATGTGATACAAGGATTATTTTGTGAAAGAAATAGTAAGTGTTTTGTGCAAGAGTGTTTAGTTATTGGTTTTTCATTAAAATATTTTTAGAGAAGTGTTCTCTCACTAGAAGGCTTTGAGAAGAACTAGTTGTTCAAGAACAATGAAAAAAGGAACATGTGGGACCTCTATAAATCTTTTGAGATTTCCTCAAACAAATGTAGCCTTAACCTAAGATTATGATCCTCTAAAATAAAGTAAACAAATTAAATTGTTCAAGCACATGTTCAAATTCAAATGATTTAATCCTGATTTTATTTGCTATCTTTTTTTTTAATAAGTAAATAGTTGGATAGGCCAACACCTGTATTAGTGATAAAGTATTAACATCCAAGAGGTGTCTATATGTCGTTTCCTCCATCAAAAAACTAAAGAATTTCTAGTTTCAAGTACAAACAACAAAAAAACCAACTATCCATATACTAGCTCTGGCCAGGGATACAAAATTTGAGCTCAGAGACCTACTCCCTATCGACATTCTATTATCTATCAGCCATTAATCAAAACCTAGTAAAAACACCATAGAAATATTTGAAAAGATAAAAAAACCTTGAGGAAAGGGGCACCATCAATCACTGTCTGAGGGGCTTTAAATGCTTTCATATACCCTCTGAGCAACAAGGGTCTATGCTATAATAGGTAAATCTTTGCCATAGTCCACATGAGCCTCTCCAGCCGCAATTTCCTCCACCATCCTCATGTCATTAGGAATCCACAACTCTCCAAACCCCAGACCGCAGTCATTACCTTTCGCTACCACCCCATTCTCATCCACCCCAATATCCCACCTACCCTACAAACCTTCCTCCCTCACATACTTTCCCAGGTCGAACCCTTCTGACCTTACCAGGTTGTCAGTCATAAACAAAATAAAAATTGAATTTCTACTTCTCTCCTCACGACCTTGGTTATATTTCTCCAACTCCATAGTCTACAAAATGTAGAATTTCCTCGTCTCTCCTCCCCGCATCATGGGACATGTAGTATTGATGGGCCAGTAGAATTTGGTTTTGGTCGTCTATGTTGTCTAAGACCACATCGATTTCTCCCAAAAAAGGGTGCCTAAAAACCATCTGACAAACCTTCTTTGTTCTGGGTTTGCAGACACCCATATGAATGCAGATAGCCAAGAACATGCTCAAAATGCTCAATTCCACTCTATATTTGTGTGCTACCCATAGAAACTTTGAACCCAAAATCTTCCTCACCACATGCAAAATTATTGGGTGCTTTGATTTCGACACCATCAGGAGCCACTTCTCCGTGATCTCCCCAAGAAATGTCATTTGTTGTTTGGTTGATTCCAAAGTAGAAAGGGTGTCCATATCTATAGCTTCCAAATTACTCAGAGAGAAAGAAATATACAATGCAGTTACTACCATGCTTTCCAAATCTATAATCCCCTTCACCCAAAAAGGTTGTGAGTTGTATTGATTGACCATCATAATGAAAACATAGCTCGACCCGTACTCAAAATATATGTTAGTTGCAACTTTTATTTATTATTATTCCTTATGGAATGAAGGCTTAGGCCGCCGCCACCTAAGCCTCATATACCAATTCGAGTACAAATCACATATTTGGTTAATCTTTGGTAATAAGTATTTTGTCACTTGTTTATAGTCTCGAACATGTCACTTGGTTATTGAGTACTTGTATGTCATATCCACACTTGCCAACTTCCTTTAAAATTGTACCACCACCATCTACCCAATCCTCGTTATTATTTCCTCACCGATTGCTTGTCAATTCCAAATCATTATGCAAAGTTAATAGTTTCAAAGCTCCTTTTTTTCTCCCCCACTTGTTTGGCCAAATCATCTGCCAACCCATTGCCTTCTCGATAAATATGACAGATTTTAAATTCTTCAAAACTCTTCAAAGCATTTGTAATTGGTGTGAGTCATCTCTCAAGTTGCCATTTCACCCTCCATTGATTCCTGATTGCATTGATCGTTAGCAAAGAATCCCCTTCAAGATATATATTTTTGACCCCCAACCTCCTAGCAAGCTCAACTCCTTTCAAGGTTGCTCAAAATTCTGCAATGTTGTTGGTGGTCTTCCCAATATATTCAGCTGACATCCTGATAGTATGGCCCTGATCATATTTGGCTATAGAAGCAATACTTGCATGTCCAAGATTACCCAAGGAGGCGTCGTCAACATTTATTTTGATCCAACCCTTCTTCGGCACCTACCACCTCGTAGCCCTATGTTTCTCATCCACAATCGATTGCTCCAACTTGTAACCCTTATGAACCATCAAACCTGAGAATTTCTTCTTCAACTCATTGTCTTGATTTGTAAAAATATTGGACTTATTGAAAATCCTTTTGGCTACTTCATTTAACAATTCTACTATTGCAACTTCCCTTTTTGACACAAGAACCTCCCTCGGCATTGCCTGATCTTTGAAAACCCGCCTATTCCTTTCTTTCCAAAGTTCCCATACATCTGTGGATGGGAGAATAGACCATATGTTGTTGAACATACCTTTAGGCATCTTTGTTGGCCAAGATACAAACCATTCGTTGATGCTCTAAGGCTCTACATGCTGAAAGCCTAGATTTCCCAAAATGAATTTCCAGTAGAATTGAGCATATGGACAAACCCAGAGGAGGTGATCAACATCTTCTGCACTATTCTTGCACAACATACATATGCTAGGTCCACAAATCCCAATTTTGGCAAGTCTATCCTGAGTCAAAATCCTACCTTGAATGGCTAGCCAGGAGTACACCCCAACTTTAGGCAAAAAATCTTTGCCCCAAAGAAGTTTAGTCGGTCAGTGACTTTCCTCCATAGCTGCTTCTTTCAGCCTATAGCCAAGTTTTACCTTGTATTCCCCATCTTTGGAGGCACACCATCTGATTTTGTTAGCTTCCTGAGAAATGGGTATGGTTCTATCTTTGAGAATGTTGGTTAAAGTGTCTTTTTTATTTTGAGGGGCATCAATGACATCCAAGGATTTCCAACACCATTTTTCAATATCATTATCAATGACCACCTCACCAAAGTTGCATAATTTTGACCCCCAATCCCTAATGATTTCCGCTCTAATCTACCTCAAATTGAGGTCTAGGTCCAGCATTTTGTGACCATCCCATGAGTCCTTCCAAAAATTTGTTGGTTGACCATTACATATTTACCAAGTGGTATATTTGGACACCAACTCCCTGCTTTTGCATATAAAATTTCAAATGGCAGAACCTTTTGGGGTTTTTCTAACTCTTAGAATATTGAGAGGGTCATCTGAATCCAAATACTTTTTTCTTATTATTCTTACCCACTTCAGATTTGATTTAGTCATGGTCCAAGTGAGCTTAACCCCAAGGGCCAAATTCATGATTTTGAGTTGGCGAATCCCAACACCCCCAGCATTCCACGATTTGCAAACCTTTTCCTAAGCAAGTAATGGATTCTTTTGATCCTCATGAGGACTAGACTAGAAGAATCTTCTTAGAATCTTACTTAGGTTGTCCTCTACTGATACTGGAAGTTTCAAACATGTCATCGAATAGATTGGGATAGTTGATAAAACAACTTTCACCATTTGCAATTTGCCTGTCGAGGTCAACCATTTCCCTTTCCAAAGCTTCATATTATTTTTGCAGTTCTGAATCAATCTGTCCCAATAGCATTTTTTTATAATACCTCCAAATAGAGGCAAACCTAATAAATTCCTTGGGATTTGTGCTACTTTTAATCCCAATATTCTTGCAATGTCTAGCTAGAGGCCCGGTTGGACATTGAGGAAAAATACTTCAGATTTCCACCAGTTGATAGCTTGACTAGTGGCCTCACTATAATTATCCAAGATGGATTTGATACTTATCGCTTCCCCTCTAGAGGCTTCTCCAAAGAGGATGGTGTCATCCGCAAACTGTTGGTGGGTGTCTGGCTCTATGTCAGGGGTGACCTCGATGCCCTTTCACCGACCCCCAACCCTCGCAACTGTTATACTCCTCCCTAAGGTCTCTGTCATTATAATGAATAAATATAGAGATAATGGATCCCCTTGCCTTAAGCCTCTGCTTGAACTGAAATACCCATTAGTTGAACCGTTGATAAGAATAGAGAACTTTGGGGCTTCGATGCATCCTCTAACCCAGTCAATCCAATTCTGATCAAACCCAAATCTAGCCAAAACATCTAGCAGAAAGTTTCTATCAACCATATCATATGCTTTTAAGATATCCAACTTGATGATCATGTTGGGGGTCCTTAACTTCCTAGCTGTATGGATCACTTCATGAGCAACTATGATTCCCTCTGCAATAGACCTACCCGCCCGGGTAAAGCCACTTTGTTCTTCCAATATGATCTTTCCAGAACCTTTTTCAATCTATTTGCCATTACTTTAGTGATTATCTTATAACAGGTATTGCATAAAGCAATTGGCCAAAAATTATTCATACCTGAGGCATCCTTCTTTTTAGGGATAATGGCTAGAAAAGTATGATTAATGGATCCCAAAATTGTTTTTTTTTCTAGACTCCTCTGCTACTAGCTTTGAGTAGCTCATCCTTAATGATCTCCCAAAAAATTTGATAGAAGCAAGCCAGGAATCCATCTGGTCTGGGGGACTTATCAAGGGCAAGTTGGAAAGTAGCCATTCTGAGCTCCTCCATAGATATTGACCTAAACATATCCTTGTTCTCCTCTTCAGTGATGATACTAGCTATCTGATTGAGAAATTCACTCAACTTTTGCCTCCAAAATTTTTCCTCTCTGATTAGTATTTTTGCTTGCTCCACCTTGAATTTTTTCTCCATTCTGAACTCTTATTCTATCATACCTTGAGTTATCACTATTTCATTTAGAGCCCTTAGTTCTTTTTCAATCCTTTGGCCTTCAGTCAAGATGTTCTTGAAGTGTACCTTGATCCACTCCTTGAGTTTTATCTTTATGTAAGAGAGTTTCTTATGAAAAATAAACATCTTGGAGTGTTTTCTAAATCTACATTCCTTCCACCATTGATTCAATGAAGCCGAAAGGGATGGATACTTGATCCACATCCTTACAAACCTGAAAGGGGATCCACCAGAGTATGGATTTGATGCAAAGAGAAATTCGATTGGAAAATGATCAGATCCACTAAATGGAAGAATTGAAGACTCCGCCAAACCTGGGATCTTGGACCAATCACCAAAAAGAAAAGAATTTGTCTAATTTTTCAATTATGCTAGTAAATCCCTATCTTCTATTGGTCTAGGTATATTTACCATTATTTGTCACAATCTCCCTCAACTAATTAGAGTCCACAAAATCCTGAAAGTCTTGTTCTATTCTATTCTTCACCATAGACCCTCCCAAGTTCTCCAAACTATTGAGAGTTTCATTAAAATCCCCCCCACTAATAATCTTCTCATCCTTGTTCAAACTCAGTTTCCTAGACAACTCATGCCAAATGATAGGGAGCTTGGTAGGAAAGTGCTCACAAGGCTAACTTGCTCCAAAAGGATCACTGTATTGGCCAAAACCTTGTAGGATCTGATGTGTATGTTTTACTCAACCTGTCTGGTTATTGAAATGCCAAGGATTCCATGGTCTACTTGCCTAGCAAACTCCATTTATGGTGTTGGCTTACTCCCATGCTCCAGAACTACTCAAAGTGCTTGTTCTCCCCATCTTCAACTACTTGTGCTTGGTTCTTGGGGTCTTAAACTTTCAGTTCCAATGTGTACTAGGAGATTTCCACATGGAAATGTAGGGGTAGCAAAGTGAAACTCTTCATGGAATGCTCAACTTCTAGTTTTAGGCCTATAACCCACAATTTGCTCAAACTCACTAATAAGGTTCAACTACCCCAAAATGGTTGCTCACCATCTAGGAGACCTAAGGAGCACTTGGAGGACTTCTTGAAATGTTTCCATACTATTTTACAAGCCCAAGACTCATTTCCCAATCGAGTTCATACAATTTTGCAAAAACTGCCAATTTTCTGTGTTATGCAGCAGGGCTAGTAGCCCATGGAGGCCTAATTGGCCCTTTTTTGCTCCCACTGGTCAATGATGGCCATTCCAACCACAAATAAATCTTGGAATGGTGTTTTAGGAGTGAATACTTAAATATTTTTGTGGTTTTGAGTTCCATGGGGTGTGTTTGAGGACTGTCCACATTTTAAGGCCCAAAAGGAGGGTTCAGTGAGGGTTTGATACTTGCTTTGTTTGATTTGCATTCTCCTGGATGAACCAAGGCCTAAGACTGTTCAAGAGGGTCTACCACACCATATATAATCCTTCCCTACCTTTGGTGGACTGACATTTTGCCATACACTTGGAAAACAAGAAGAAGTACAGTCACTAACTCTGTCTTTTCACTGCCTTTACCAGTCAGCAATTTGTTTGTCTTTGGAACCTGCAAGAATGAGGAGATTGGGATGGAGTTACACCTTAATGAGGACTTCCATAGAAAAAATACATCTCCCTATTACATTTCCTTAAGATGCAAGGCTTGGATTATGCTCAACAAGCATTCCATGGGCATTTTGCCAATTACAAATTCATAAAAACAGTGAACTCACTGTTTGGTTACAAAAGGAACAAGATTGAAATAAGAAAAAGTTAAATATCCATCTAAGAGGATCCTCAACATCCTTTTCCCAATCTCCAGGACCTTGACACATCCATTTGCCTACTCAAATCATTTTTGAGTGCAAACTATGAGTTTAGTCAAGTTACTAGCGAAATGACAAACACTTTTCTAGTAATCACTCATTTGCATCTTCAAACCATTCTTCTGGCACAAAAAGAAAGGAATGTACAATATATATACATAGATAAACTTGGAATAATCCATTGGAGGGATCCCAGACCTGGATCAACCAAGTTGACACATTTTGCAACCCCAAACCCTTGGCAGGGCAACAGGTACCTAGTTTCCACTTATTTTTGTAAAAACACTTTGAAAAAGAGAAAATGATAATAATTACATGGAAAGCTTGGTTACATCCATATTACAACTTCCAAGAAGGTACAGTACAGATTGTACAACTACAGTACGGACTGCCCCTCAAAAAGGAAGAAAAATAGTCATAAAAGCCAAAAAAACACTTGTTTTCTATTGAGTTATTCTTGCAAATACAATCAAAAACCTTTCCCAAGACAAGGAGAGACCTTATATAGTTTCTCAAGTTGGTTTCTACACCCATGTACGGACAAGAGACTTTTTAAAATACATTTTTCAAGAAAATGACCTTTTTGACAACTTTCTTGAGCAAAATGATAACTTTTCTTGCTCACAAAGGCATTTTTGACATCCTAGCCTTATCAACTTGCCTAAACCATTTAGACATGATTAAAAACACTAAAAAAACATGTTTCAATGCTCTTGAAACCATTACGAGACCTTTTTGGCACTTTTCCACATTTTTGCCAAAAATTGTCAACTCAAGGCCTGAGATGCAAGATTTGATCTCTCAAGTCCAAAATGAGATCAAAACCAGTACAAATGAATAAAAACAACCTAAAACAAAAAAAAAACAACCTACAACAAGAATTTACAAACATATAATCATGAAATACCCAAAAATGAAGTTTTGACTCAACTGGGTGCTCCTGCACCATACTCCCCCAAAAATAAAGAAGTCATGTGACTCCTTGAGGCAGCAAAGAAGAATAAATGCCAACTTTCTGAAAGTCAGCTTCAGGTATCTAAGTGGCTTCTGAGATAGGTTGATCCTTCCACTTGATGAGATGCTCCATGTAGGTATGATTCCTAGTCTTTTTGAGAACTCTGGAGTCTAGAACCTGTTCAGCACGGGAAAAAGAAAGAGAAGGGAGAGAGAGATCAGAAAGGGATTGAGAAACATTTGAAACTCTTTGAACCTCCTCAGGTGGTTGCCCTTTGAAAGCAATCAGATCTACAACATTAAAAATGGGGGACAAAGAAACATTAGTAGGCAAATCAACTTTATAAGCATTAGACCCATACTTAGCCAAGATCTTGCAAGGGCCTATCCTCCTCATCTGAAGCTTGCTTGGAACTCCTTTTGTAGCCTTGCCTTATTCAAATGTACCATCACATAATCATCTATGGCAAACTGAACATCTCTCTTTGTAGCATCCACTCTTGCCTTGACCTTTTGAGAGGTATCTTGGAGAGCTTTCCTTACTTGCTCATGAACCTTCTTCATGGAGTGTGCCATGTCATCTGTTGTCCCACTCTTTTTCTACAAGTTAGTGATATCCCTCAACTCCATTATACCCCTTGGATGCATACCATAAACAAATTCAAATGGACTTTTACCTGTAGATCTGTTGACACTCTCATTGTAGGCATATTCTGCTTGAGGAATGAGTTGATCCCAACTCTGTCCATACTCCTTTGTCAAACACCTAAGAATGTTTCCAAGAGACCCATTCACCACTTTTGTTTGGCCATCAGTTTGTGGATGATAAGTTGAACCAAAAGAGAGATTAGTACCCAATCTCTTCCACAATGTGTTCCAAAAATGTCCAAGAAACTTAACATCTCTATCAGATACAATGCTAGTAGGTAGGCCATGAATTCTAACAACTTCTTTGAAAACAAATAGGCAATATGACTTGCATCATGTGTTGTTTTGCAAGGAATGAAGTGAGCCATCTTACTGAATCCATCAACTACTACAAAGATGCTATCAAATCCTGCTTGAGTTCTAGGTAATCCTACTACAAAATCCATGCTAATACAATCCCAAGGCCTATGTGGAATGGGAAGAGGCTGATATAAACCAGCATTAGAGGAGTTACCTTTTTCTTTTTGGCATACCAAGCACTGCTCAACATACCTCCTGATGTCTCTCTGCATCTTAGGCCAATAATAGAACCGTTGAACCAGCTCTAAGGTCTTATTGAGACCAAAATGTCCACTTAAGCACCTATTGTGCTTCTCTTGAATGAGGTTCTCTCTCATAGAACCTTGTGGAACACATAACTGTCCACCCCTGAATAACAAACCATCCTGCAAAGTAAAATCAGCATAGGCACCATGGAAGTTATTCTCAAAATCTTTACAAACTTTGTAAGCTTCTACAAAATCATTATCAGTAGGATACATGTCCCTGAAACTATCAATATCAATGCTCTGAACTTGAATCTCATGAACAGTTAACAATCTTCTACTCAAAGCATCTGCTACTTTATTCAATTGACCCTTCTTATGCTTAAGAGTAAAAGTGTAAGCTTGTAGATATTCTACCCATTTAACATGCCTGTGATTCAGTTTATCCTATGAGTTAAAAAACTGAGTGCTTGATTATCTGTGTATACAACAAACTCTTTAGGAAGAAGATAGTGTCTCCATTTCCTAAGTGCTTGTACTAATGCATAAAGTTCTAAATCATAGGATGAGTACTTTTTCTTTGCAACATTTAAATTTTCGCTAAAGAATCCAACTGGTCTATTTTCTTGACTTAAAACAACTCCTACTGCAATATTACTAGCATCACATTCAATAGTAAAAAGCTTATCAAAACTAGGCAAAATGAGCATTGGTTGAGTAGCTACCTTAGTTTTTAGTAATTCAAACCCCTTATTTGTTGCATTTGTCCATTGAAACTTTACCTTTACACCCCCTTTGATGGTGTCCAACATTGGAGCACAAATCTCACTGAATCCCTTGATGAATTTCCTGTAAAACTGAGCCAAACCATGGAAGCTTCTGACATCACTGGTTGTCTTAGGAGTTGGCCAACTGGTTATTGCGGCAACCTTTGATTGATCCATTTTTAGATTGCCTCATGATACAACAAAGTCAAGATAGACTAATTCTTGTTGCATGAAATCACATTTTTCTAGATTTATGGTTAGTTGTTCATCAGATAATTGTTTCAAAACAATAGCTAAATGTTGTAAGTGTTCTTCCTTAGTCTTGCTGAAAATAAGAATATCATCTAAATACACTACAACAAATTTTCCAATGAAATCATGTAAAACTTCATTCATGAGCCTCATGAATGTGCTAGGAGCATTAGAGAGTCCAAAAGGCATGACTAGCCACTCATAGAGACCCTCATTTGTTTTGAAAGTTGTCTTCCACTCATCCCCCTCTTTGATTCTTATATGATGGTAACCACTCTTCAAGTCTATCTTACTGAAACACTATGCACCCCCCAAACAATCCATCAAATCCTCTATCCTGGGTATGGGAAATATGTATCTGATGGTGATTTTATTTATGGCTCTGGAATCTGTACAAAGTCTCCATGTTCCACCCTTCTTAGGTGCCAACACTGTAGGTACTACACAAGGAATAATGCTCTTCCTAATCATCCTTTCGTCTAAGAGTTCTTGTATTTGTCTTGCTACCTCTTTTTTTTGCTCAGGGGTCATCTTGTAGGCTGCCTTATTGGGCAAAGAGGCTCCAGGAATAAAGTCAATTTGATGGCTAATGGCTCTAGAAGGTCGTAAGGCTGTAGGCGTACCATCACTGATTATTTGTTTGAAGTTATCAAGGATTTTCTGCACTTCATATGGTATTTCAACTTTCTTTTCTACCTTTTCCTCCTTAGGCGTCACCATGAGTGCAAATCCTACTCCCTCACCTTCTTCTAGTGTCTTTATGAACTCTTTCTCATTCACTAACAGGATGTTAGGCACTTTGTTGCTGCTCTCTCCTTCTTCATTGAGGGATTGAATCTGATAGTTTACTCCATCTTTTTGAAAGGAATAGGAGTTTCTTTCCCCATCATGCTGTGCTTTTCGGTCAAATTGCCAAGGTCTACCCAACAATAGGTGGCAAGCATCCATTGGAAGGATGTCACATAGGATCCTATCAGTATATCCGCCTATGTGGAAATCTACCCAGACTTGCTCATTTACCAACACATGTTGCCCCTTGTTTAGCCATGTTACTTTGTATGGTTCTTTGTGTTTTATTCTAGGTAGTTTCAACTTACTGATTGCTTCTTCTGATATGATGTTGTCAGTGGATCCTAAATCTATGATCACCTTACACACCTTTCCCATGATTTTACACTTAATCCTGAACAATGCTCTTCTATGTGAGGCCTCTATGCTCTGTGGCTTTTTCATTAACACCCTCTTGATCATCAAACTCTCACCATCTTCTGAAGCTAGGTGGTTCAATGCTAAAGTTCTGGTATTACCTCCATCTTCTTGAACATAGTTTACTCTCTTTTCACCTCCATAGGATGAACTAGGCTTCTCTGGGCATCTATAAGCAGGGTGGCCTAACTTTTGGCAGTTGTAGAATTTCATGGTTGAGAAGTAGGACCCTCTCCCTGGTCCATTAGATCTACCTCTACTCAGGTTGCTTGATCACCTACCCCTATAGTTTGGTTTGCTTTGAGAATCCCCACTTTGCTCAATAAGCTTAGACTCTCCCTGGGATCGTTGATCTATGCTTCTTCCCCCAAAACTGCCTCTATGGCCTCTGCCATCTCTTCTCCTACCTCGGCCTCTATTGTTTTGTTCTTGCTTTCTTCTACCTTTCTCTTCCACTCTAAGTGCCAATTGATAGCACTTGTGGACTGTTTGTGGGCACAACAAGCTCATCTCCTCCTGGATGTTCCATCTTAGCCCATTCATATACCTTGCCACTTTTATGCTCTCATCCTCTACTACTCTGGATCTCATACACAGTTTCTGAAACTCTTCAGTGTAGCTACTGACATCTAGGTTTTTCTATCTCAAGTTCTGTCTTTTCTTGTGAAGTTGTATCTCATAGTCTTCAGGAAGGTAGGTCTCTTTGATTTTGGCTACCATTGCCTTCCAGGTGGCTAGTGGTTGCTTGCCTTCTTTCACCCTTTCCTCTTGGATGAACTTCCACCATGTTAAGGTTGCCCCTCTCAGCCTTGACTTTGCCACCTTGACCTTTTGTGCTTCGGTCACTCCATCACATTCAAATGGTTTTCTAACCCTTCGATCCACTCTATTAGAGCATCTGGATCCATCTTCCCACTGAAAAGGGCCACTCCTTCTAAGGTCTTACCACTCATAGCTCTTGAGGCTTTCAAGAATGGTTCTTTCTCAATGTCAGGGTCAGGTATGGGAACCTTATCTTCTATGGCCACCATTTTACCCTTATCTCCAACCTTATCATGGACCCCTTCAGTTTTGGATTCTACTTCAGCTAGTTTCGTTGCTATTTGGTCTAATCTTTCTCTGAGTGCCCTATTTTCCTCTTCTTGGTCCTCTACCTTCTTTACCAATTCTGCATTGGTCACCATGTTTGCTTAATGTGTCTTTCCCCTGAATCTTTTGTTGGCTCTGATACCACTATGATAGGGAGCTTGGTAGGAAAGTGCTCACAAGGCTAACTTGCTCCAAAAGGATCACTGTATTGGCCAAAACCTTGTAGGATCTGATGTGTATGTTTTACTCAACCTATTTGGTTATTGAAATGCCAAGGATTCCAAGGTCTACTTGCCTAGCAAACTCCATTTATGGTGTTGGCTTACTCCAATGCTCCAAAACTACTCAAAGTGCTTGTTCTCCCCATCTTCAACTACTTGTGCTTGGTTCTTGGGGTCTTCAACTTTCAGTTCCAATGTGTACTAGGAGATTTCCACATGGAAATGCAAGGGCAGCAAAGTGAAACTCTTCATGGAATGCTCAACTTCTAGTTTTAGGCCTATAACCCACAATTTGCTCAAACTCACTAATAAGGTTCAACTACCCCAAAATGGTTGCTCACTGTTTAGGAGACCTAAGGAGAACTTGGAGGAATTCTTGGAATGTTTCCATATTGGTTTACAATCCCAAGACTCATTTCCCAACCGAGTTCATACAATTTTTCAAAAACTGCCAATTTTGTGTGTTTTGCAGCAGGGCTAGTAGCCCGTGGAGGCCTAATTGGCCCTTTTTTGCTCCCACTGGTCAACGATGGCCATTCCAACCACAAAGAAAGCTTGGAATGGTGTTTTAGGAGTGAATACTTAAATATTTTTGTGTTTTTGAGTTCCATGGGGTGTGTTTGAGGACTGTCCACATTTTAAGGCCCAAAAGGAGGGTTCAGTGAGGGTTTGATACTTGCTTTGTTTGATTTGCATTCTCTTGGATGAACCAAGGCCTAAGACTGTTCAAGAGGGTCTTCCACACCATATAGAAGCCTTCCCTACCTTTGGTGGACTGAAATTTTGCCATACACTTGGCAAACAAGAAGAAGTACAATCACTAACTCTGTCTTTTCACTACCTTTACCAGTCAGCAATCTGTTTGTCTTTGGAACTTGCAAGAATGAGGAGATTGGGATGGATTTACACCTCAAAAAGGACTTCCATAGAACAAATACATCTCCCTATTACATTTCCTTAAGATGCAAGGCTTGGATTATGCTCAACAGGCATTCCATGGGCATTTTGCCAATTACAAATTCATAAAAATAGTGAACTCACTGTTTGGTTACAAAAGGAACAAGATTGAAATAAGAACAAGTTAAATATCCATCTAATAGTATCCTCAAAATCCTTGGCCCAATCTCTAGGCCCTCGACACATCCATTTGCTCACTCAAATCGTTTTTGAGTGCAAACTATGAGTTTAGTCAAGTTACTAGCCAAATGACAAACACTTGCCTAGTAATCACTCATTTGCATCTTCAAACCATTCTTATAGCACAAAAATAAAGGAATTAAAAATATATACACATGGATAAACTTGGAAGAATCAATTGGAGGGATCCCAGACCTGGATCAACCAAGTTGACACATTTTGCAACCCCAAACCCTTGGCAGGGCAGCAGATACCTAGTTTCCAATTATTTTTGTAAAAACACTTTGGAAAAGAGAAAATAATGAAATAATTACATGGAAATATTTTTTACATCCATATTACAACTTCCAAGAAGGTACAGTACAGATTGTACAACTATAGTATGAACTGCCCCTCAAAAAGGAAGAAAAACAGTCATAAAAGCTAAAAAAACACTTGTTTTCTATTGAGTTATTCTTGAAAATACAATCACCAACCTTTCCCAAGACAAGGAGAGGCCTTATATAGTTTCTTGAATTTTTTTCCACACCCATGTATGGACAAGATACTTTTTAAAATGCATTTATCAAGAAAATGACCTTTTTGACAACTTTCTTGAGCAAAATGACAACTTTTCTTGCTCACAAAGGCATTTTTGACATCCTAGCCTTATCAACTTGCCTAAACCATTTAGATATGCTTAAAAACACTAAAAAAACATGTTTCAATGCTCTTGAAACCATTAGGAGACCTTTTTGGCACTTTTTCCACATTTTTGCCAAAAATTGTCAACTCAAGCCCTGAAATGCAAGATTTGATCTCTCAAGCCCAAAATGAGATCAAAACCACTAAAAATGACTCAAAAAAACCTAAAACAACAAGAAAAACCTACAACAAGACTTTACAAACATATAAGCATGAAATACCCAAAAATGAAGTTTTGACTCAACTGGGTGCTCCTGCACCAGCAAATCTCCCTCTTAGCTGGTGTGGCAATGGGTCCATATACATTGATCACTTTCCAACACTGATTACTCTTGAAATATTGATATACTACCATCATCCAATTACTATGGGATTCCACCGAGGACCATCATGCCTTTGAAGGGTTCCAAAGACAACCAATTCCGCCTGAGGCCCCCATGGACTCCATAAATTCTTCCTCCCACTATCTCCAGAACTTCATCTTCCTCTCCTGCTCTACTTTACTCCATTTGGTTTCCTAAATCAGCACCAAGTCTGTCTTACATGACTCAATCTAGCGCTTAAATAGGCACCATTTTCTAGGGGCATTTAAGCCCCTAGCATTTGATCTTATTATCCTCATGGCTCCTCGGGAAGGGGTAACTCCTTCCCATTTTTAAGAATTGTTTGGAATAATTTGGACTACCCATTCGCACAACCGACCATTTCCAATTTGGATTTGTTTGTCTGACGACCCCTTTGCTTGCTTGATCTGATTTTGGGGGTTTTCAAAGAGGATTGGATTTTCTCTAATCCCCTTTCCTCTAGGATTCCAGCCTGAAATTATTCAAAGGTGTCATCCATGTCTGAGTCTATGTTTAGCTCATCTTCAACATCTATATTTACAATTGGGTCCTCAGGACTCTGCCTCTCTCCTCACTCCAGGTCAAGTGTCTTTGTACCTTTACCCATATTACCCTCTTTGATTTGAACTATCATTTCCTCCAAGTGATCCACTTGATTAGGCAATGGGATATCTAATAGTCCCAAGTTCTCTGCCCCAAATCAATCTTCTTATGGAGGTTCAATCGACTCTTACGCAAATTTTGACTTCTTCAATTCTATTTCCCCTGAGTCAACTACTTGTGTCGGTGACTCCACATGAATATGCATGCCCTTTGTATCCTCAAGAGGGTTGTCCTTAGATTTTTTGAGGTCTGCTTCCAGTGTCTCCAAATTTCCATTTTTCAGAATAACCTTCTCTGGCCAAATTAGATCTATCAGTTATTTCTTCATGTTAGTGAATGGGGCCCCACTTGATCTCTCCCTTACATTTCCAAGGAAGGATTTCTCAATTATGTGATTAGAATCTACAAAGATCTTTAATTCATAGCTAACCAAGGTGTGAGTCAGCGACCTACAGTTCGGGCATAAAGCCAACTTATCCTCCCTATCAATCAACTGTGTCCAATTTCCCACCTCCGACAACAATTCAATTTCTGACGGAATCTTTTCCTCTGAGGTTACACTCACACAGATTCTGAAATAAGTTCACATAGTCTAATCTTCCAGAGGATTGTCTAGGAATAGGAAATTACCAAATTTCTTGCCAATACTTTTTAGGACTCCATCGCCCCAGAATTCTAAAGGCAGGTTATAAATGCTAAACCACACCGTGGTATCAAGGACCATCTAGGTCTTGGGATTGAACCCTGGTTTCCAATCAAAGAGATGCATCTGATCTCCATTCATGAAGAGGGCGACAAAATTGAGGACATTCTATTTGTCTTCCATTGATGCCAAGGTGACCAGGTAAAACCCATTTGCAAGAGGCTTACTCAATGTGCTCTCACCCCATTTCTCTTTGCACCAGTTGCTTATTAGCTCCCGACTCTTCCATCTAAATCCCCCCATTTGATAAAAAAACCCAAATTTTTCTATACACTCTTTATTTTGCATCACTATTTCATCTACAATTACAATTGACTAGGGACTCAAAGATTCCTTATCAGTTTCTTCTTTTGAGCTAGGGGGTGTTTTCGTTGAAATTTGAATTCGTGCTCTATTTTGGTTGGCCCTTTGAAGTTCCAGCTTTGAAGCGATCTAATCTCCATTTGCACTTCACATCCACTTCGGATATCAACATTTCCCTAAACCACCCATTCTTTCCTCTCTGAAAACATTTTGCCTTCCATTCCTGCGAGTTTGCAGGCCACTTGCTAGTGGGACGCTTGTCACTAAATTTGTCTATTTTGATTCCTGCTCCGAATCCATGGAGGTCCAACAAAATTTTGATTCTTAATTGGCATTGGTAGTCATTCTTTCTCAGCCTGCTAAAGTGAATCTATCGACCGCCCATTCCTGAATACCCATTATGGACGATATTATATCAGATGATCCAAATGGGGTTCCTTCTGCCTCCTGGCATCTTTCATCAAATAATGTCTTGGTTTGTTGTAGTCCTTCCATCCATTGTTGACTCTAGCCTTGATTGCCTCCATCGAGATAGTTTGATATGCCTCGTCGCTCCATGACGTCACCTTCCATCTAGTGCTCCACTCGCCTTGCTAACAATCACCTTGTTGGATTCATCTGGTCTGGATCTTCTCTCGAACCCCGGAGATACCCGCGCCATGCCTGCCATGCAAAATTTCACCATCGCCTCCTGCTCCCGCCATTTCGCTTGTTAAATTATTTTTTATTAAATAACATGACAATGATTTGCTTTGCTATCTTATTTGAACTTGAATGAATATTTTATTGTCTTTATGTGTTGGATGAGTGCTTGTTTGAATGTAAAATATTTTTCTTTTATTTTTTTAATATGTAAGAAATAAATTGATTTTGAGAGCTTTTCAATTATTTTAAAAGAATTAAATATTTTAATTAATTAATAATGAGTAAATAATTTATGGGGTTGTTGAGTGCGTTATACGGTGGTAAAAGTGTGAGAATGTCGATTCTCTCATGATGTGTTGAACCCTCGAAGGGACGGAGGAAGAAGGTAAGGAGAGTAGTAAAGGAGGATAGCAAACGACGACACTCGGTGACAGATTGTCAGTAGTCGATGGCAGAATAGTGACGATTGTGGCGATGGTGATTATTAGAGGTGGCAAAGAATATGGTGGTAAGGGAAAGAGGTGTAGGTGAGATGGAAGGTGGAGAAGGTGCATGATTGAGGAGGATATGGACATGAAGGTGGAAGAAGAGGAGAACATGTGTTAATGTCAAGGACGAGGCCCCTATTTATAGCCTCACCTAGAGCTAGGGTCGGGCTAAAAATCATAGCACATCACCAATAAAAAAAAACAAGTATTTAATTTATTAACCAAATCAATTAGATTGTTCCTTTTAATTTTAATGTAATTCATTAAATGATAATCACGCAAAACCTTCATAACTAATTAATGTAAAACAAACAATGTGACTTTCTTTTTGTATTTTTTGTATTTTAAAGGAGCTAAACAAAGCAACAAAAGATGATTGATTGGATTCAAAAACTAAATCAAATAAATTATTTTAAATGAATTAATATCATTAATTAAATTAAATTAAATTACTTCTTTTTTCGCTCGATAAAAGGCTGAAAATTAAATTACTTTTAAATCTAATTGAGACTCGTAAAAATTTAAAACATGTAAGGAAGAGGTATAAAATAAGCAAACAAGGATTCTTCCATTGTTCTTTTAAAAAAACATGTAATTATAATGATATAATTTGAATATCGTATCACACTTTTGTCATTATTTTAGCCCTTTTGTCATATGTGTGTTATGAGTTCTTATTTTGACCTTTTTTTTCTTTCCATATGTTGTATCATAATTGTGTTGTTACGCTTATGTTCTTGAGCCTTTATAATATTTTATGTAGTCACATAAATCTGTCCATTTTAATTAAATGAATATTTGCTATTTATTTGATTAAAAACCCCACTAGCCATCATTTAATTAAATTAATATTTAATTAATTCATTTTCAAACATTCTCCTATTGATTAAATAAATTATTCAATTTATTTTAATTAATTCATTAAACCAAATTCACAATCAATTAAATGAATAAATCATATTTATTTCATTTAACCCCTTTTCCTCTTTTAAATAAATTAAATAAAACATTTATTTACATCATTAAATCCCCCCCACTTGCATTTTCGTACAAATGTAACTTGCAACCACAAAGTTGAAATAAATTAATTTTATTTTAATAAAAATCCTATTTTCCCTCACCCACCAACCCACTTGCACTCCTAAACCCCCTTCTAGATTCTTCTAAACCCTTCCTAATTAACTTAATCCATCCCCTAATTATTGTCACATTCCTAAGCAACTCGGAGTCACTTCTCAAAGACTTTAAAGTCTTTGAAAAACATTAAATGCTTTGTGTGTTCAACAAATTAACCTCTAAAGTCTTCCAAACCACTAATGGCTCTTACATGACCATTTATAGTTAATTCCACTTGCACCCATGGTTAAGGACTTTAACCCTTAACTCAACCCTCATATAACCCATGTCTCCTCAAGCATTTATTGCTTTGACCATGGTTATCTCTTTAACCTTTGCACAAGAATTTACCCATTGGATAAAAGCATTATTCTTTGGATAATGAATTTATTCACTCGACCCAACCTTGACCTTAACTCCCAAGTCATGTCAAGCATTTAATTCTTATTCCCTCTCCTCTCAAGCCCTCTCATGTTGACACTTGCCATCCTGGGATTGGGTTGAAAGCCCTCACATGGATTGAATATTATTCAATCCTGACCCTTGTTGAGATTACTCAATCTCAACCATCCATTGCTCTATTTTTTCTATAAATAGAGCCCATTTCTTCATAATCCAGATCTTGAAAACTTGTATGCATTTAATCTATAGTGAATTTTAGAGAGCATTTAGCATATTTTAGTCATATTCACTCTTTTGGATTAAAATCAACACTAGATTAGATAATAATCTCATTTCTAACTTGTTCATACTTGCATAGCATTTAGAGTAATCATCTATAATCTTCAACCTCCAGAAGGCATCCATAGTGCAAAAAGCTGCTGAGAGCTACACTAATTTGGAACTTGGAGAGGAGAGAAACAAAAGAGAAAGAGGTAAGAGCATGTTAGAAGGCATTTGGAGATGCCTTGTGATATTTGTTTCCATAGTTAAAAATACTTTAGCATGTTTTTAGTGTCTCTTTTGATATGCCTGCTTAGATTAGTTTTTGGTTGAATAACACTAACTTTGATCTTCGTTTTCTTGTGTTTTTGAGTGTTATACGACCACAGTTTTAGTCTAACCATTGTGTATTTTGCAGAGCATCATTTGGTGAACCTGACGTGAATCCAGCACCCAACAACTTTTTTGTTTTTGTTTACAAAACTAACTTTTGACTGTTTAGCTTGACACATAGGTCACGCTTTGGCGCTTTTGTTCACTTTTTAGCGCTATTGTTTTTGGTATTCTAGCACTTTTGTTCTTACAATAGCGCTATTGTCCAAGAATTAGCACTTTTGCTAGTAGTATGGTGCTTTTGTTCATTAATTAGTGCTTTTGTTTCTGTATTAGCGCTTTTGTATTGTTGTAAAAATCTTTTCTTTTAGCGCTTTTGTCTATATTGTAGCGTGTTTGTGTTAAGTAGCGCTTCTGTTTTCACACAAAGTAGTGCTATTGTAACAGAACGTTGTAAAAAAAGGGCCATGTAACCGATAAAATAATTTTCTTTAGGCTTGTGGAAGCCCACCATATGGTCGAATTTTACTAACTATTTGCTTCATGTGCAGGTTTTAAACTAACTTCTTTTTTTTTTTGCTTAAAAATCAAAAAAAAAAAAAAACACACTTCGTTTTGATGCTCTAAAACTTACAAACAAATTTTATTTCTTTGCAAGTTAGGTTCACTTCATTTTTGGTGCTCTAAAACTTACAAAACAAATTTTATTTCTTTGCAAGTTAGGTTCACTTCATTTTTGGTGCTCTAAAACTTACAAACAAATTTCATTTCTTGCAAGCTAGGATCCATTTCATTTGGTGCTCTAAAATTCACAACACAAACTTTATTTCTTGCATCAAACTAAAAATTCACAATCAACACTTCATTTTTGGGCAAGTAAAAATTCAAATTCTTTGTTGCCAAACGATTTTACTTCATGCAAACGTGTTTTACATTAAGTTGACTAGGATTTCAAATTCTAGTTTACTCAAACATATTGCCTTTGAAGTTAAAAAGAACATCATGATTGTTGGAGCAACATCTCCAATTAGATAGAACACCATGCAATGACAAGTTAAAAAGAACAAGTGCATTTCATGTTTGGCACACTTGTGCAAAAAGAGTTTTTCGAGTGGTCCTACTTCTAACACACACTATCCTCTCCCTTGGCTCTTGTGGTCCTAGGTGCAAGAGAAAAGTGTTAGTAACACTCAAGTTTTATCTTTTTAAGAGAGGTCTGCCAAGAGATCGATCACTCTTGGGAACGACCTCGCGTAGTAAATCCTTCGAGCCGCTATAGAAATCAGGTGAGAGCGAAAGTTGTAGCCTTGGATGTAGTTGTTCCTACAGTGTAACTTGCCGAAAGGACAAATAGGCCCCACCACAAGTTACAAGGCTCTTAAGTGAGTCACTGCAGAATGAACTTATGTCCAAAAACATAAAAAATTACTAAACACCTTTAAGTAGTAGCTCACCCATTCTATTGATTGAGGATATTTGTGATAAATTCAGTGCAAGAGCATAGAAGGTTTTGCTCCCAATATACTCACCATACATATTTCCTTGAGTAGAAACATAGCTTTTTGAAAGGTTACTTGTAGCCTGATAAAAGTGGTGACTCCCCCATCATAGGGATCATCTATTTGTTATGCTCGTGCAAGACTTAGTATATCACATCCTTACCTGCCACGACGGGATTCATAAGGTATGTAGTACCAAAGTCAAAGAAATATCAAGATGTGGGTTGAACTTATCGCAACTGGCCATTTGACCTTAGGGATAAAAAGTGTTTGAAGTGTTTTCGTTTTGAGTCAAGACCAGTGCAAATTGAGCCGACTTTAGACTTTGGAAAACACCTAAAATACATTTAAAGGAAAGAGTCATAAAAAGTCCAAAGATTGGGTTGATCTAGACCCATACTTATTTTTGCCTTTTTAAGGTAACATTCTTGTGTTTGTGTGCTTACTTTGTTTTCTTGTTAAAGAAAAATAAAAAATCAATTCCAAAAACAAGTATTCATCCAACACAAACATTTTTCAGAAACCAACAAAGGATCAAAATCAAACAGCAAAAGTATCAAACTATATGACCATTCTTCACATCTTGAGAAAGAAGAATCTTCATCAACACATCAACTTGAAGAAAAGACCATTGAGCTCAAAGGCTCTTATCAAAAGGAGGAAATTCTTCTATCTTAATAGACAAATTTTTGTCTCTAATAGAGATTTTCTATGTCACATGCGTCTCTATCTTCAAGGAAAATCAAACAAGTTTGATCAAGAGTCATTAAATTGCCAAGCTTTTATGCAATATCACGCTTTGAGTTGTCACAAAAACAAAGGAGGCAAGATCAATCCTGACTTCTTTCTAGACATTTGCATTACATATAACGTAGCTCAAGAAGAACCACCAACTCCTGAAAGAGAAGAAGAAGAAGAAGAATTTGTCCTGTATGTAACACGAAGTTTCTATTGAAGTTAAACATTCCATCCATTACCAGATTCACATCATTACTCCATTTCAACTCTCAAAACATTAAGAGGTTCTTATCCTAAGTTCTATTTCGACATTGCTTGAATCAAACACAAAACATCACTTTTTAGAGTGTCTCTACATCTAGGATAAACTCATCCTAAGAGGCATTTCTACGCAGGTTAAAACTAGTCTATGAGTGAATCCTCTCATTACTAGGTAGTTAAGTTTGTAACACATCTCATATTTCTCTAAAACCTTATCACATCAAACTTTGTCAAAAACAACAAGCAATTCAAGAAAGAACTTTGGTAACATCTACCTTTAGTGCTAGAGATCCATATGCAAAATACCCCACCAAACATAAATCTCTCATTTCATCAACAACTCATCATCATTTTCACCCAACTTCAACAAAAACTTGTAAACAAAATGGCTCAAACCAGATCTAGAACTAGACAAATGGAAATTGAGGAAGAAGAGGAGGAAAATATCAATGAATTCCAAGAAGCCCTGGGAGGAAACATAAATGACGAAAATCCAAGTACTCCTACTCTTGCGGCAATAGAAAGGGTACAACACAACCCTCTCTTTAATAGTCTGTTTGATGAAATACTCAGGAGCAATGCTAATGCTCACTTTTTAAGACTTGCTCAAGAAGGAGCCAAACTACCCTCTGACTTTGATGTTGCACAACTAAGGCAAGCATCAGAATGACAAAGTCGCAATGAGGAAGAAAGAGGTCAAGATCACATCAAATACAACCTTCATCAAGGCAATCCACCACCTCCTCCTCCTCCAAATGAAATAAGAAAAGTTGCGACAACAAGTTGAAAATCTCACCCAACAACTTCATAGTGGTGTGAAAACTAATCAATTTTCACTCAATGACATTTGTCCCTATCCCTTTGATAGGAATCTTCATATGCCACCTTTTCCACGAGGGTTTGAAACACCCAAGTTCAAAAAGTATAGAGGAAAAGGAGATCCTCGTGATCATGTTAGAGAATTCCATTCAGCTTTCCTCGAAGTGGCATATGAGGATACGTACCTCATGCGCCTTTTTCCCCAAAGCTTGGGAGGAACAACCACATCATGGTTTTCCCAATTACCAGGTGGCATTAGGACATTTGAAGAACTCATCCAAAAGTTCGTGGCACATTACTCACACAACATTGAACGTGACATCACCAGGGCTGATCTATGTAACACTAAACAAAAACCAGGTGAACTATTTTTCAGTCTTTTTGCAACAATGGCGTCAAATGTCTAGCAGACATTCTCTTTAGTTACCTGAACAAGAACTAGTGGAAATATTTATTTCCAACTTAAACGAAGAAATGGAATTTCACCTAGACGTAAAAGACACAGATTCTTTCAATGACATGATCACCAAAGGCTTAAAATGTGAGCGGGATCTCATCAAGAAAGGACTTATCAAAATCTACAATGAGCCAAAGGATGGCCCTCGTCCATGCTTCAATAGTGACAAACCTAACTTTTGGAACAAAAACAAAAATATCGTCAACGACGGGGTTGTGGATGCAAGAACTATCAAAAGTGCACAACCTGTGGTCCGATTTGCAGGATAGAACCCACCCCCCAAGAATAACACAGTTGCTACTCCAAATCAAGGATGCAACGAGGAACCCAGACAATGTCAACAAAATTTTAAACCAAAGCGAACATACACTTCCTTAGGGGAACCCATTGAAACAATGTTACGTCAGTTGGTTTCTCAAAATCTAGTAACCTTACCCAAAACATCAAATTATGAACCTCAAGTCAAACCTTCATGGTAGAGGGATACCGAACATTGCGATTTCCATCAAGGGAAAGGGCATAAGACAAGCAATTGTCACAGATTGAAAGATCTTATTTAGGATCTTATTGACCAAGGTGAAATCAAAATCGAAGGACATGACCCAAAGACAACAAACAATGATAATCTCATGTTTAAAAATCCACTTCCATCACAAAATCAAAGGGGTCCTTCCACTTCAGGGAGAAACAAACACCATTGATTATACGCAAGCAGCATATAATTACACTATGAATCACCTATACGATGCCAGTGAACAAATTGCAACTATTACCATCAAAAATCCTAGCTCTACTTGCAATGTTGTTACACGTCGCGGCAAGATTACCATAAAAGCATCTCCACAAGGCACCACATCTATCCCAAAGCAGTATAACCTTGTGGACCAATTAGATAAAATGCCCACACTGATATCTATCTTAGAACTATTGCGCCTATCTCCCTCTCATAAAACAATCTTGGATCAAGCTCTCCAAGAGGCGTCAGTTCCTGCAAACTTAAATACAGATCAGTTCCAAGCCATGGTTGGAAATCTAAGGTCATCACCTTGTCTCACTTTCTCTAAAAGTGACAACACATCCTTCTAGCAACCTCATAACACCTCACTCCACATTGAAGGGTTTATCCACCAGCATAGGATCAAGCGAGTCTTGATCGACAATGGAGCGGGCTTGAATATTTGTACACTACAATTAGTCACAGCTTTGGGATATGCAATTGAATCAGTGGATCCCCGCAAGAAGATCACAATCAAAGCTTATGATGATGCAGAGCGTTCATCCAAAGGAGCTGTTGTACTACCAATCTGAGTGGGCACCGTGGTGAAGCACATCATATGTCAGGTTCTGGACCTTCCTCTGCCATACAATTTGTTGTTGGGAAGACCTTAGATACACGCCATGCAAACTGTTCCATTCACTTACCATCAGTGTATCAAGTTACCACATAATGGTGTAGAAATCACGATCTTGGGCGATGCAAACCCCTTTGCATATTGTCATAACATAAGTCATCAACCAGAGATTACCGTTCCCAAAAATAGAGAAGCCATCTCCTCCACATCATACGTAAGTCCAACCTCTCTTTCCAATTCAAACACCACTATACCCAAGCAAGAGAAGCTCAAGATGAAAATAGCAAAGGAAGGTCCCGGAGAATACAATCTAAGCCAACTCTTTTGTGTTGGAAAAATGCCCACTTCTCCTATAAGACATAGCAAACCTCAACAAGTACTTCAAACGTCACTGGTCAAACCAGCATGTACTTTGACACCTTTCATCATTGGAAAGAGTCAAGAAGAGGAAACCAGGGATGAAGACTTAGCAGAATGGATCTATAAAGATCCTATCACCACTGACATTCCGCAAGCTAAGCTTCCCATCGATCAATATGGAAAAGGTCTTCTCATTATGCAAAGAATGGGATATGATGGTCAAAGTGCTTTAGGGCATTGTAAGCAAGGGCGACATGAGCCGCTGCAGCCGGAATTAAAACCCAATGATAACACAGGTTCAAGCTTTCAAAAGGAGATCCTTCCTAAGCTCAGATTCAAAGGGAAACCCAACAAACCACTATATCAACCTACTACAATAAGGTCGCCTTTAATTATAAAAGCAGCACCCAAAAACATAGCAACTGCCCCATTGAGGCTAAAAAACCCAACAAAACCACCTGCAACGCCAGTCACCCCATCGATCAAACCAGCAACACCATCAACAGCAGCAATAACATCAATAGTCCCCTTAGCGGCAGCAACTCTATCAGAATTCCTAGCAGTATCGACAACACTGGCAATTCCAGTAGAAGCAACAGATTCATCACTACCAATACTTCCTGTATCAGGTCCATTGATCCCCATAATTCTTCCTGCAGCACCGATCATTCCATCTACAAAAGTACCTCAACCAATCACACCTGCAATTTTTAACTCCAAAGATATCCTAGTATGGTATAGTAATCGGCTACTGGAAAGCGACTCAGAAACTGACTCACATGAGTGGGAATTTGATTTAGTACAACTTAATACTTCAGATGAGGAAGACGCATCACTACCTCCACCTCACAAAGACATCCCTGTTTATGGAGAAGCATAGATAAAGACCTCTTGGGTTCCTGAACTCGACACATCTTCCATAGACCCTACGTCACATCCTACGCCCGATTCTGACAGGGAGAGTACCATCAACGACCTTCACCATAACGTCTTAACCCTCACCAACACATCTAATGAACTTAACCTAATCGATGAAGTAATGCCCATTATCCATCCTGAACTCATCGAATGGAACCAACCTAATCCCCTTTCCTTGACCACTTCCAAAATGATGAGGTGATCATTGACTTTTTGGAACTACGGGATAACATACCAAGCGAGGATCACAAAGCTGGATTTCCCATAGAACTTAATAACACAACATACTTTGGAGTGGATGTCAAACCTTTCAGCTGCAAAAATATAACAATAAAACATGGATCTTCCAGTGAAAACCACACTGTGGCACTGTTTGATCCCACAAAAGTAAAAAGAAAGAATGTATCCAATGGTGAAAAGCTCTCTGAGGTGCCCGAGGATGAAAGGTTTGACATCCTCCCCTCTAGTACACAGCCGAAATGATCAACGATTCTCATCAAGGAAACAAAAGAATACAACATGGGGACTCCTAAAACTCCTCACCACATACATCTGGCATCTCTTTTAACTTCAGAGGAATAGCCTAAGTTTGTTGAATTCTTCTAGAAATGCCAGATTAACTTTGCATGGTCATATGCAGACATGCCTGGTCATGATCCGAATTTAGTCATGCATCACCTCATAGTAGTAGAAGGAGCCAAGCCTGTCAAATAGAAGCTTCACAAGATGCATCCCCAGATTGCAGTACTAGTCAAAGCAGAACTTAAGAAACTTCTGGATGTTGGTTTCATTAGACCAATTGATTATGCAGACTGGATATCCAATATTGTGTCTGTCGGCAAACCAAATGGGGGCATCCGTATTTGTACTGACTTTAGAGATATGAACAAGGCATGTCCTAAAGATGACTTCCCCCTACCAAATATCGACATCATAGTAGACCTAACCATAGGGCATGCCATGCTTTCACTCACGGATGGTTTTTCAGGATACAATCAGATAAAGATCGCACCAGAGGATCAACATAAGATAACCTTCACATGCCCATGGGGCACATACTGCTGGAATGCAATGCCTTTTGGTCTAAAGAATGCAGGAGCAATCTATCAATGAGCAATGACCACCATCTTTCATGACATGATGCATACCATAATGGAAGATTATGTTGATGACTTACTAGCAAAATCACTCACAAGAGAAGGTCATCTGGAAATATTAGAGAAAATCTTTGACAAACTAGAACAATATCATGTTCGACTCAACCCAAAGAAATGTGTATTTGAAGTAACCTCGAGGAAGCTTCTAGGATACATTGTCTCAAGCAAAGGCATTGAGGTCAATCCAACAAAGGTCAAAGTAATCATGGACATGCCACCTCCAAAGAACATCAACTAGCTAAGGACACTACAAGGATGGCTTCAAACTATCCGAAGATTCATTGCACAACTGGCAGATAAGTGTCACCCATTTACACACCTGCTACACAAGAACATCCACTTTTGGTGGGATGCTAAATGCCAGCAAGCATTCCAGATGCTTAAAGATTATCTCATGAATATGCCATTGTTGATCCCACCAGGTCCAAGTAGGCCTTTATTGCTCTATATTTCAGCAACAAGTACAACATTGGGTGTACTATTGGCACAACACAATGCAGAGAGTGTGTTGTTTACTACATCTCTCACACACTGGTTGGCTATGAAATCAATTACACCCCTATTGAGTGAGCTTGCCTAGCAGTAATCTTGGCAACCACTAAATTGAGGCACTATCTGTTAACACATAAAGTACAACTCATTGCAAAGATCAATCCACTCAAGTAATTACTCAACAAAGCAGCATTGACAGGCCATTTGGCCAAATGGGTGATGATTCTCAGTGAATTTGACATCGAGCATGTGGACCATAAGGCTATCAAAGGACAATTTATTGCAGATCAGTTGGCCAATACACCACTCATAGGCGATCATCCTCTCATTTCCAATTTTCCAGATGAAGAGATATTCATGATCACAACAACACAACCATGGAAACTATACTTTGATGGTTCATACACTAGGCATGGCTCGGGGGCAGGCATTCTGTTTATCACACCTCAAGGTGACAGCATCCCGAAGTCTTACAGGCTCACATTTCCATGCATAAACAACATAGCCGAATGTGAGGCCTTGATCACAGGACTCAAGCTAGCCATACAATGGAAGTCACAAGAACTGCAAGTATACGATGACTCCCAACTGGTCATTTGATAAGAAATCGATGAATATCAAACTAAAGATGAAAAACTCATGTCGTACAAACAAATGGTGGATATTCTAAAGGCATCATTTACTACTATCACCTTTGAGCAGATACCAAGAGATCAAAATCGTGTTGCTGACGCTATGGCTACTATTGCATCTCTCCTAGATCTTCCGAAAAGTTCAACACGCTATGAGTTCTTGGTCGAACAACTTTGGATTCCCGCTCATGATATCCCTGAATCCAAGATGATATGTCACCTTGTCAGTTCTGAATCCCCATGGTACGGTGAGTTTTACACTTACCTCCACGATCACACACTTCCTCCTAACCAATCGAATAACCAACGTAAAACCTTCATTCGGCAAACCACTCGATATACCATTATTGTTGAAACCCTATACCGATGCAGTCTTGATGGTACTCTCCTTCGATGTCTAGAATAGGATGAGATAACAAAGGCCTTGAAAGAGGTACATGAAGGAATTTGTGGAACTCATGCAAGTGGCCCGTCACTGGCCAAGAAGATCATATGAGCTGGATACTATTGGCCATCAATGGAAAAAGACTCCTACTGCTTTGTCAGAAAGTGCAAAAAATGCCAAGTTCATGGAGACCCGATACATGCACTAGCATAGGAATTGCAACCAATCACAAAACCATGGCCCTTTTGTCAATGGGGACTTGACCTTGTGGGTAAAATCCATCCATCTTCATCCAACGACCACAAATTCATTATTACTACCACCGAATACTTCACAAAGTGGATCGAAGTTGTTCCACTTACCCAAGTCACCGGCAAGCAGATCGCCTCATTCATCCTCAATTACATCATCTGCTAGTATGGTGTACCCATGTCCATCATCACAGATAACGGTCTTCCTTTCAAAAATCAGGATGTCTGTGAACTCTGTGAGAAATTTCACATCCAGCATCGCTTTTCCACTCCCTATTACCCACAAGGCAATGGTCAGGCCAAAGCATTAAACAAGAACATATTGAGAATCCTCAAGAAGAGAGTCAATGATGCCGACTGTGATTGGCATGTTCAATTGAATCCAACACTATGGGCATATCAAACTAGTATTCGAACCCCTACAGGCGCAACTCCCTACTCATTGGTCTATGGAGCAAAAGCTATCTTACCTATTGAGGTTGAGATACCATCACTACAGGTTTCCTTGCATAATCTAATAGATGATGAAGCCTACAGGGTATCACGTCTTCGAGACTTAGAGCTACTTGATGAGAAATGACAAGCTGCATACAATCACCTCAAAGCCTATCAGCAGCGCATGAGCAGAAGCTACAATCACCGAGTTAGAACTCATACATTTGAGGTAGGTGATCTCATTCTTCGAGAGAATCCTTGTAACCAACCCAATCGAGAACATTAGGGAAAGTTTGAATCGAATTGGCTGGGTCCATATGTTATCACTATTGTATTTGGGTCCAGGGCATATCAGTTGGCTACTTCAGAAGGAGAACTGCTAGCAGATCCAATCAACAGCATGCACCTCAAACGGTTTTATACCTAAAAGTTGTACAGAGCGTCAGGCTCTCATACATACCAGAAAAACACCAAAAACATTCAGAAAATGTCCTAAAGAAAATACAAAAACATCAAAATAGTAAAGAAAAATCATGCATTCAAACGGTGAACAAACACTCTGGTGTCACCTTGGGTAAGTGTGATGGTGAAAACCTGGCAAATAGGTGCCACTCGTAAAGGATATGGTTCCATTGTCTTTCAAGCTTGTTGCGATCACATTCATTGCATCCACTCATCCACCAGTCCAAAACCATGGCTTGTTGTTGATCTGCAATCAAGGATAGTCCTTCATGCGTCTTATATCCCGCTTTTTCATAGTCATCTCTAAACTGGGGGAAATACCCTTAACCTATTTGATGGAAGTGGATTGTGAATTACTTATGATTCATTGAGTTCTTCATTCGAAACTGTCTCACAAAATTCAAAAACATTCAAAACAATCATCAAAATACCAAAAACATTCAAAACATTCATCAAAATACCAAAAACATTCAAAAACACTTACAAAATCCTAAAATATCATAAAACATCAAAAATCAATAAAAACCATGGCAACACATTGTATATATGAATCCAAGTAGATAACCAAGTAAACCTTGTAATTTTTTTTTTAAAATGACCTCTTATCGCATCAAAATCAACAATCAACCATCAACACACAAACTATCTTAACAAGGATGCATCCTTCCTTACCAAAAACAAAGACAAGCTGACATTTTCTTTGACAAGAAAATTTTGTTTAAGCTATCAAAATACTTGACTGATTTGTAGGTTATTCAATCATTTATATATATCAGGTTCCTATGCTACTCCGGGATATCCACAAGTGATTAGAGTGGCCGGGATGGTTCCTATGCATTGTTTGTAAGTCTTCTATGAATTATTCCGATGAAGTTCTGGGGCATGTACTAATGGTGTCTACGTGGGAAGTTCACTAAGTTACGTGATCTTATGCGAAATACAGTCATAGATCACTACGGCTTGCTGACTACAGCGTATACCTCGACCATATGAGCATGAACCATTATCAAGGGTCCATATTTTTTATTCTTTATTATTTATATATGTTATTTGCTTACAGGTACAATGCTCTCTCTTTGGTTCCTACTGCCTCATCCAAACTCGATAAAGGTTTATCTCTTACTATAGTATGAACTTGTCTCGGGATATGATCGGCCAAAGATCAAGGAGGACGTTCCAAGTCATGCATGAAAGGAGATAATCCTTGTTTGTTCTGTAAGCAATACCCAGGTCAACTCGATCCATTATATCAAGTTGCTTGTATTAACTTGCTATATCAAAATCCATGTAAGGAATACTCAGGTCATCTTGAATCATTATGTCAAGTTGCTTGTATTTTCTTACAACATTGTAAAAGTTGGATGATGAAAATAAAGCACTATGGATCGTCATTTCATCTCATTTGCTTATATTGCATTCCTTTGTATATCGCCCATCCATTTACTCATTCATTCTTCATATGCATGGTTTTGTATGCAAGTGTGAACAATATTGAAAAGTTATGGAAAAATGAGTGGATCTTGGATACAATCACGATAGAGTACTCTGATACATCATCACTGCATCATGCAAAGTCTAAACAACCTTGCATTCATCAATCATAATCACATCTTCATCCTTGCATTTAGTTGCATTTGCATCAAGTGCATTTCATGTAGTTGCATTTAAATACATATCGTTCATTATCATTTATTGGCATTAGTCTCATTATATCATTTCATCATTGCATTAATCCTAACATTTTAGGTTCATTTATATATCACCCTTGTTTGCATTAACTATCATTATTAACCATTACTATGCATTCATTTAGTGTCAGTTACCAATCATCATTTATCATCATTTAAACACATGTACCATGCATTTGTTCATAATTCCATCATTGCATAAATTTATTTATCCATCCATTAGTTAAATACATTTAGTTATCCATTTAGTATATTCTTATACTCATTCATTTCATTTAAGATTCATTAAAATGCATTCATTCTCCTTGTTAAAATTGCATTAAGGTGCAATTATTCGTCCACCCATGAGTTGCATTATCATTATCATTATCATTGTCATTTTACTTCATCATATTTTGACATTTAGAATCATAATAAAACTATTTGCCTCAAAACATTGGTTCATGCATTATACATATACATTCATTTTTAAACCATCTAGATGCATATACATAAATAAATCATTCACTCAACACATTACATTAACATCATTACATATCATTATCTCATCATTATATCAATATAAAGTACACAATACTATCTATACCATCATAATCATCATTTCATTATGCATACATAACCATCATGGCATTACATACATAAGGCATTCCATCCCAAAACATCAATGCACACATATATCAACCTGCATCCACATGTTAGCATCCCACATCATACACCCTGCATATCAACATCATGTAAGAATAAATCATCATAAAACATGCATATAGGAATCATCTCATAAACAAATACATATAGCAAGTACAAGTATCCATCTAAGCATAACTCATAAGATCGTGATCCTGCATAAAATCCATACATATCAACATGCATATCATCACAAAATATGGGATCTCCTCATATATATCATCTCATGTATTAGAGTACAATAAAGTCCAAAAAAATCGGCTACCAAGAGCCATCCAAGGTATAGTCCAAAATGGCAATATCAAAATATACAAAATGCTCTCTTAGATGCCACTCTAAACGGATGCCGCACCATCACCACTTGCTCCCCCACTACCCCCTACACCACCTGATCTATCTCTTCGTGGAGGACCCATCACACCCCCACTGCTCTGCATCCTCTGAGACCGCTCTGATCTCTCCTGACGCATCTATGAATAACTCAGTGCCCATCAACTAGATGGCACCTTCTGCTCATATAAGCCCCACTAGTAATCCACCTTTGCACCTACTCTCCGTACCTCCCTCGCCAATGCCTCCATAGATGGCCCCTGTCCCTGTACTCCCTCCAAGGCCCGCACCCTCTCCTACAACTGGATCACCCTATCCACGACCTAATCTCTCTCCTGCAACACTACAGTCAGCTCTGACTCTCATGCAAATAATTGCACATCTCTAGCAGCCACCTCTGCTTCCAAATCCTCTACGTGAGTATGCAAATATCCTATCATATGGTCCCGCAGATCTCCACCTGTAGCTCCCTCCCCCATATCCATAGGTGCCTCTCCAGTGGCTCCCTCTCCTGTAGCTCCCTCCTCTGTATCCATCGGTGCTTGTCCCTCACTTGCATCCCTGCCACCTAGTCTCATGCCTCCCTGCATCAAAGGTCTCTGAGATAGCCGCAATGGCTGCCCACCTCTCCCTCTCCACTGTAATCGACCACCTCCTCCTCTGAATCCACCACCTCCTCCAAAACCCCCACCCACTCCTCCTCCTCCTCCTCCTCCTCCATCACTACCTCCTCCATCCCCACCACCACCATCCCCTCTCCCTCGTGCACCTACTCCTCCGTGACCTCCTCTCCTCCTCTATCTTCGTCCCCTATCCTCCTCAAAATCCAGAATTGGCTCTGTCGGATTTGATATCCAAGGAATCGGATGTGCCGCAATGTATTGCGTGTACTCCTCTGACACCCACAACATCTACTACCCCTGGCCTCATCTGCCATGGTCTCACCTGTAAGGTGCAAAACTCTGCTAGCGCCTGATCCTAGGGTAACACTGGTCCCCACAAGTACCTCTCTCATACCACTCGTGCATACTCGCCCGATCCACTAGGCAATCCCTATCGCCGCCCAAACTGTCTCAACACCCTACCCGACAACTGTCTCTCCACATTGTAGGTTGTCCTACCAATGAGGTATTGAGTCATAAAAACATACGGCAATGCCTCCGCATCATCCTCCCATGGCTCACGCTCAATATATGGCCTCTAGATCATTGTATCCAAGTCATCCAGTGCCTGCCGCCACCACTCTAACTTCCCCAGGTGGGGCTGACTCATCATCCCACCATACATGTATACATATGGTCGATCCATTGCTCAAAATCTCAGATTGACTAGTCGGGTAACCAGTAAGTGCTCCCAGGTCTAGATATGCAGCAGTGTGATCCCTACTCCCAATGAGCTCACTCCTCGGTATGCTACCTCATGCAACTCTTGATATAAGTGCGATAGCATGTACGGTCCCCATGCAAATCGGGTCCCCTCTGTAATCATCTGCTCGATCGCCTGACCGTAACCAACGACCAATCCATGCGATCGTCAATCTGGGCATAAGAGTCCCCCAACAATACCTGATAGCACTGATGGTAATGGCTTATACAATGCGGCTATGTCCTCCCAGGCTATCGATCCATCATCAATATAGACATCCTCCTCAAAAAATCTCTGCACTGCTAAGGTCCCCCACGCTCGGTCATAGCTCACCAGCTCTCCTTGGATAGGAATGTGCAGGATGTGCCATACATCCTCTAGAGTCACTATCATCTCTCCTTGCACTAAGTGAAATGAGCATGTCTCACTATGCCATCGCTCTGCCAATGTTGTGATCAACCCACGTTTCGTTCGAATCACGGGCATATACATAACGTCATATAGGTCGGTCACTGCAATACAATCCACCTCGGCTTCGGTCAAACGATCGTGCAACACCTATGTGGCGGGATGCCTCTCGCGCATCTGTAAGACGCGTAGATCCTCCTGCACACGTGCATCAACCATCACCATCAATTGTTTTGTTTCAAATTTTCTTAAGTTTAAACCTAGACTATCAATAGATACTTTGATCAAGTATCTTCAGGTCTCACCACGTAAACAATCATGCACACCTAGACTTCAATAGACATTTATCCTAATGACGTAACTCTCATCAGGGCTGCTATGGTTCAAAACAATTCTCACATCACCTCTCCATCCATCCATCATTGGCATCAGGAGATTCTTGTTCACACACACTGGGGCATCTCTTTTTATAGCAAAAGCGCTATTTTATACACCAAAGCACTAAAGTGTTGACAAATGCGCTACATCCACTACCCAATAACGTTAAAACATCAATAGCGCTACATTGACTATACCATAGTGCTACTTCACATCAATAGCGCTAATTTAACTACTTAATAGCACTAAACATGCAAAAGCGCTAAAATAGCTATACAATAGCGCAACTCTTGACAAAAGCGCTAAAACTGCTATGCAATAACGCTAAAACACAGTTTTAGCGCTGTTGTCTTGACTCAACTTGGACTTAGTTAAAAACATATAAAAAATGCATAAAATTTGAAAATTCAAATTCACATACCACTGATCCGTAGTCGTCTGGCTGCTGGAATCGACAGACTCGCTCTAATCGATGCTCTGCTATGGGAACCGGCATCCTGACTGCTCCTTGTTCTTTTCAAAAGTCACTCCCAGAACTCTAATTTCATTATGGACGTGAATGCAAATAACCCTGTTTTCGCCCCTTTCCCCCCATATATACCCTTTGTCGTAACTCCAATTTTTCCCTACTCACCGCCGTGGTCCCCTAGAACTTCCCGAGCCTCCCATTTCTTCGTTTTATCTTCAATTTCTTCTATTTTTCACTAGCATTGCTAAACTCTTCTCTTCTACCACCCTGCCAATTTTCATTCTTTTTCGAGAGATCGCCCGATTTTTTGAAAATTTTCTTCCCATCTCTCGAGGGGGCATACCACCCATTAAATTAATATTTTGTGGGCCATATTTCTTCACACCTATTTTTCTTTCTTTGAAATGACGCGACAAACTGCATCGTCTCAAAGAGGGGCAAATGTAGTCACATAAATCTGTCCATTTTAATTAAATGAATATTTGTTATTTATTTGATTAAAAAACCCACTAGCCATCAATTAATTAAATTAATATTTAATTAATTCATTTTCAAACATTCTCCTATTAATTAAATAAACTATTCAATTTATTTTAATTAATTCATTAAACCAAATTCACAATCAATTAAATGAATAAATCATATTTATTTCATTTAACCCATTTTCCTCTTTTAAATAAATTAAATAAAACATTTATTTAAATCATTAAATCCCCCCCACTTGCATTTTCTTACCAATGCAACTTGCAACCACAAAGTTGAAATAAATTTATTTTATTTTAATAAAAATCCTATTTTCCCTCACCCACCAAACCCACTTGTATTCCTAAACCCCCTTCTAGATTCTTCTAAACCCTTCATAATTAACCTAATCCATCCCCTAATTATTGTCACGTTCCTAAGCAACTTGGAGTCACTTCTCAAAGACTTTAAAGTCTTTGAAAAGCATTAAATTCTTTATGTGTTCAACAAATTAACCTCTAAAGTCTTCCAAACCACTAATGGCTCTTACATGACCATTTATGGTTAATTCCACTTGCACCCATGGTTAAGGACTTTAACCCTTAACTCAACCCTCATATAACCCATGTGTCTCCTCAAGCATTTATTGCTTTGACCATGGTTATCTCTTTAACCTTTGCACAAGAATTTACCCATTGGATAAAAGCATTATTCTTTGGATAATGAATTTATTCACTCAATCTCACATTGACCTTAACTCCCAAGTCATGTCAAGCATTTAATGCTTATTCCCTCTCCTCTCAACCCCTCTCATGTTGACACTTTCCATCCTGGGATTGGGTTGAAAGCCCTCACATGGATTGAATATCATTCCTGACCCTTGTTGAGATTACTCAATCTCAACCATCCATTGCTCCATTTTTCCTATAAATAGAGCCCATTTCTTCATAATCCAGATCCTGAAAACTTGTATGCATTTAATCTATAGTGAATTTTAGAAAGCATTTAGCATATTTTAGTCATATTCACTCTTTTGGATTAAAATCAACACTAGATTAGATAATAATCTCATTTCTAGCTTGTCCATACTTGCATAGCATTTAGAGTAATCATCTATAATCTTGAACCTCCATAAGGCATCCATAGTGCAAAAAGTTGTTGAGAGCTACACTAATTTGGAACTTGGAGAGGAGAGAAATAAAGGAGAAAGAGCTAAGAGCATGTTAGAAGGCATTTGGAGATACCTTGTGATATTTGTTTCCATAGTTAAAAATACTTTAGCATGTTTTTAGTGTCTCTTTTGATATGTCTGCTTAGATTAGTTTTTGGTTGAATAACACTAACTTTGATCTTCATTTTCTTGTGTTTTTGTGTGTTATACGACCACAGGTTTTAGTCTAACCATTGTGTATTTTGTAGAGCGTCATTTTCTAAGTAATGTTTTGTATTTAATTATTGGCCCTTTATATGTTCAAATTATTCATGTGTTTGTTGGGCCCCCATTATCTCTTTGTTTACACTTATTATTTTATCCCTATGATTTGCATGTGTGTGATCCCCACCTTTTCCTGACTAAAGTCATGTCTATAGAAGAAAATTTACCACCTAAACACCTATCTCTAGATGACCACCGTGTTGCTCGCACTTTCCTATAAATTTGAGCTTGAAAATCATTTAGAGATATTACCCTAGAATAGGTTAGCTAGGTATATTTATCCTCCTACCAAATACTTTGGATAGGATCTCATTTATTATAATCCATGAAAACCTTGCTATTTTTATAGAAGGGCTTAAATTTTGCCTTGTTTTAACATGAGAAAAGCAAAATTTTGTAGTGGTTCTAAAGGTTTTTATATTTAGCATGAGTGTAATATTGTTGCATTATTTCAAGAACATTCTAGAGAGAGTTAGCTTCTAGCTATACCTTGCAAAATATTTTTGTCTAATTTGGATAATTTTCCACTTGGATTATTTGCAACTAGGTCCTAATTTTTCAATGTTTCAGGCAAATGAGGAATTTTGTTGTGATGGGTTTTATATGAAATGTTCTTATTTTTCTTATATAACCATTCCTAAGCTATCCCACACCCTCCTACTTCCATTTCATTTGATCCCTTTTTTAACCTTAACATTTTCCCTAGTTAGCTTACATATTTTCATAGTGTATTGAACCAAAAATATAAAGGTTTAGTTCAAACCCAACCATAACTTGTACTACAAAATTCTTGTTAGATTAAATGAGAATCGAGAACCAAGCCTCAATATGATGTAGACCGTACATCAAATGCCACTCCGATTGACATATGATCAAAGATCTAAATAGTAGAGTGGAAACAAAATTTGAAATGAGAGAAAAGTAAAGACAATGCAAAATAATTTTACAATACTCTTGTCACTCTCGCCAAACAAGTTACTGAACTAGTGAAGGTGAGAGGAGACTTCCATATATATAAAATAAGGACATATACATCTACAAGGTGCATTAACTTAGGTACTACCCATGAAAAGGTGGGAAGTTGTACCTACTTTTTAAATGCCAAAATATGTCCAACATAACCTTCTCAAGTAAAGACGAGAGAGAGGTTACAAGATGTGGCACACAAATTCAAAGTAGGGTGTGTAACCCAACTACCCCATAACCTACTCTGGTAAAGACAAAATAATGGTTATGAGAGGTGGCATGACAAGCCAAAAGAGGGTGTGTAACTCAACTACCCATTTCTGAGAGAGAGTGTCATATAGATAATGTATTCCACCACATGTCCTCATATTAACCACATCTAATAAACCTAGGTGTAATGTAGAGAAAATGGGACTCACTAACCCAAACATGCAAACTAGGAATCAAACTCAATCCCATCAATTACATTCCAAAGAAAAACCAATAGGCCCAACTTCAAACCCTCGGGAGAGCCAGGCATAATAGTATTGTTCTCTTTTGATTTGTTAGAATGGATGAGATGGATGTAAATAAATAGGCTAAATGATCCAATATTGATAACAAATCGTATAAATAGACAAATTCATATATGAGAATAAACTAAAATGTATAGAACTAGAAAGGGAATGTAGAGAGGAACCTATGAAAGAAATTTGAGCTCAAAATGGTAGGACATTGTGGCTAGGTTCCCTAGTCCTAAAAGGTGTCCAGGTGCAGAGCAAGGGTCAAACTGGTCTTGGGAGCTCCCAAAATACCTTTTGATAAAATTGTAGGTTAAAACACTTGGACTATGGTTCTAGGTGCCCTAGTCCTTGCCTTTTTCGATGAACTTTCTTTGGTTGTATTTGTCTTTGTCTACATTATGCTAGTATAGCCTCAATCTAAACCTAAAATGTATTTCAAAACCTGCACATACACAAAAGGAGAGGAAAAGGTGTTGGGTTGTACAAGGGCTTTCCTAAGTAAAACCCTAGGTTGGAATTAACCCTAGAAAAATGATAAAAAGGAGAGCTTACCCCTGATAGAGTAGAGGCTAAATCTAAAATTAAATGCTTGAATGGAAATGTTAAATTAAAATTATTAGACCTTTTGATGATGCAATTCCCTTAGGATAATTCTTCGAAGTTTTGATGCAATAACATGATAAATCATCACAAGATCCATCATGAAAACGTACTTGAAGATGCCTTGTTGTAGCTTTATGCTCCTTAAACTTAGATTTGCTCTTGAACAATATTAATTATTGTTAAATAATGAAGATGGGATGATGAAATGAGTTAGTGATGATGTCCTACATAGCGTTCTTGAGGTATTTTCACTTTTTGGTTGACTTACAATGGTCATGTCCCAATTTCAAGACTAGATTTAGAAACATCAAGGATGATAGATTATTCTCTCAAAAATTTAGCCAAAAAGCATCAGACTATGTGGCTATAGTCTTGACAATTTAGGCACAAATTTTAAGGGAAGCAAGATAATAGGGCCCTCATATTAGATCTATAATTTAGATTAGGATTGACAACATTTAAATGGGAGAAAAGGTGCTTTGAAATTTAAAAGGATACTGGACCCATATAGACTTAAAATGATACAGGAGAAAGTCCACACTTAAAGTAAGGTCCCAAATAGGAATGTGTTGAAGTTTTAAAGTAGGATAGGACTCATATTATTGAATTGAGGATTAATTCAAGGCAAGAAATGGTCAAAATTCTTAGAGGATGGAAAAATAAAATGAGTGCTAGGAGAGTGTGAAATTGGACTCAGTAATTAGAGTACAATTTACGACACTGCACTAAGATATTAGATAATATGTGTATGAAAATATTACCTCTAAAATAAGGAAAATAAAAAAACCTACATTAGCACCATCCCTTAAGCTTAGATTAGGTGGATGAAATATGGGCCTTCACAATTAAATCCTGATGAGGCACCCATGTATATAGGAATCCATTCCCTCCATAAGAGGAATAACCCCCAAAAAATAAAGAGAGAAAATACCTCCTAAAGTAGAGAGAGAGAAGACTCAAAAGCCCCTATTTAAGTAGACACTTGTCACACCTCTAACAAATCTCGCAAATGAGGAAACTTTCTTTCTATGAAAGGTTTAATGAAAATGTCCATAGTATCATCTAATGTATAATAGTACTTAAGATCAAATATGTCTTCCTAAATCAACCCCCAAATGTAGTGCATATGTATCTCAATGTGTTTCATCCTTTAGTGATGAACTAAATTCCATAAGATCTGCATCATGCTCTTATTATCATAAAATATGATTGTAAGATTTTTGAATAGAATGTAAAATTTAGTGAGAATATTTTAAAGTTAAATAGTCATGGTGGTGGCACTAATTGCCCCTCGATACTTAGCCTTTGATGATGAAAGTGCAATTGCAATTGCAAACTGCTTCTTGCTTGACCAACAAATTCGATCAAAACCAATTGACAAGTAATATCCAAAAGTATACTTGTGATCCTAATAATCCCTTGCCCAATCTAACTCCATGTGTCCCACCAAGTCAATATCCATGCTCACTACATAAGGAATCCCATAATTGTGTTTATCTTGAATATAGTTCAGGATTTGCTTAGCTTCTTTCCAATACAACTCATGTGGCTCCTACATGAATTGAGAGACCATTCTCACAACATATGAAATATTGGGTCTCGTGTGATTTAAATAGATAAAACTCCCAACAATTTATCAGTGTAAAGTTTCGTTAACCAAGGGTGAGAAACAAAACCTCAAGTTTGACTTGTAAAAGAAATGGAGTCGGTGCAAGCTTACTATTAACCATAAGCAATTTACAGAGCATATCAAGTGCATACTTGGGTTGTCCAAGGAAGATACCTAAAGATGAATGATTGGCCTCAATCCATGAGAAGTAATATAAAAGACCAAGTTTGACATAAAAAATCTATCATGTAGAGCATTTTCAACTAATCTAATTTTTTTTAAAGGAGTTACCCCCTCTATAGCTTTATGAGGAGCTCGATTTTGGATCTAACATGAACAATTGATTGCCTCTACCTAGTATTGAGGTGCTAAGGATTTGGAGTGTATCATACAAATTTTCATCTCCTTCAAGGACATGTTCTTACTTTTTGTAAAACTCTTTTGTTAAGGACTATATGGAAATGTGTGTTACATGTTGATAGTTTATGATGTAAAAAATTGTTAAAAATAATGGTTAGCTTATTCACCCCCATTATTTATATGTAGAATATTGATTAATTTTCTAGATTATTACTCTACAAATGGTTTGAAGCCCTATAAATTATCAAATATCTTAAAAATTTGTTTAAGAAAGTAAACCCATGTGTAGCTAGAAGTCATCAATAAATGTCAAGACATATCCAACCCTGTTGAAATATGGTTGTGGAAATGGCACTTCCAAGTCACTATGTACCAAACCCCAGTAGTTATGTATCTCTCCATGCTTTGGCTTTGTCATATTTCTCCTCGAGATGCTTATCAAGAATGCATCTGTAGCAAAAACCATTAGAAAATCGAATAGAAGGCAACCCTAAAACTGTGTCCTATTATTTGAAATGTTGTAAGTAATGATAGCTCAACTAGACAATCCATTGATGCCACAAATAACTCACCTCATCTGCATGAGTTAGTAGGATTGCCAAAGAAGAGTTAGGAATAACTGAGGAAATTGATATAATCTAGACTAACAATCTTCTTTTCCCATGACAATTGTAAATCCATTATGTATTTCACTAACTACCATTGTATCTAGTGCGAACTCAACTCACTTGCCATATGAACTAGTGTGAGTGATATGATAAAAAAGATAGGAGAATAGTTGATAAATATGCAACACAAAGAATTTCCTCAAATGTTCCTTCACTCATGTCAACATACCCGCTCTTGTGCACTTCAATAAAAGTGTCATCACTCATTAGTGTGGTAGGCATAACACATGGCTACGAGGAGGAAAAATTATATTTTGAATAGGCCATGTGGTGCAAAGAACCTAATTTAGTGATCCAAGAATTTGTTTGTAATGAAACTATAAATAGGGCCTTTCCTTTTCCGTTCCCCTTACTTCTTTTTTTATGTCCTTAAAATAACCTTCTGATGAACTATGTTTGACTAACTCAAGCAGCTTGATATCATTATTTAAAAAAAAAAATGTGATAGGTGATAAATTTGTTTTTTTAAACACTTACGTTCATCATGGACGTGCCTTTTAAAATAGGAACACTTAGCCTTCGCCTTATTAGGTTGATCAGCCTTTTGATGAAGAGGTTTGATTTTCTCCTTTTGAAGTAGTAGGTTTATGATCTTTCTTCTTCTCTCCTTAATTATTTAATTTCTTATCTTATATACTAGACCCTTTTTGTTCTTTTGTTCCTTAATTAATAGCCAAAGCATGTGACTTAGATGTTTTAATTTCACCTATTAGAACTAGTTTATCTTGCTCCTCACCAACAAGTTAATCTACAAAAGGTATTTTATAAGTGGAATCAAGGGAAATTTGTACAATAGAATGTAGAAACAAATACATATTAACTAGTACCAAACTTAGCAAGAGTACTTAAGGTAATTTCCTTAGCATAATTCTTGATTCCATGCTATTCTAATTACAATCTAAGAACTTTGAATTTTGTGAAGCAGTCTCTTTTTATGTCAAAATTAGTAGGACTTGACCCTTTTCAAGTTCATTCTCTAACTATTCGACCCCTAGTTTATCCTACTTACCAAAGAGGATTTTCAAAGTGGTCCAAACTACATTTGGTGTATTTTATATTGAATGTAAAAATGTAGGTCTAGATTAACATACATAGTGTAATAAAGGCTTTATCACATTTTTTAAAGCATTTTACCTTTTTTTTGTTTCAAGTCACATTATAACCCAGTGATAACCATGCATTTTGAGATAGATTGTCATTTTATATTTTCATTCAAAATAGTTATATGGAATTAAAATAATAATTCTTGATGAATCCATAATTGTAAAAAAAGAGAAAGAAAAAAGTGTGAAAAATAAGACATACAAGAAACCACCCTTCCACTATTCTTGAAAATCACGTTGTCTAGATATTACAGTGTTAGCACTTTATGATTGATACAATTACAAGGCTTTTACCGAATTATAATGCTTTTTAAGCCTGCAATGGCTAAAATTATAATTTTTGATACAAAATCTTAAGACAAAAACCTTGTAGATGTGTAGTGCTCTTCAATACCTTTATAATGCCTATTTGATTTTGAAAAATAGAGCTCCAGCGTAAAAGTTAAGGTCTGTTGAGGAAAAAAATGTACCAACTTCAACCTGTAATATCTAGAAAAAATGGTAAAATTTTTTATCAAACCTTTGTGGATAGAAAGTTCTTGTCTCCAAATTTTATTGACTATTTATTTGCCAAAATTCATCACCCAAGGCAAAGTTATGCACTTTTCAAAAAAACAATTGAATTTCCCCTCAGCAACATCTCGTCTAGTAACACATATTTTCATTTTGATGTACTTTATACAAATTTATTAAATATATGCAAAAATTAATGGATACCTAAAAAACAATCATCCTTGGGAACAAAAACTAGAAAGAATTTTTCTTTCTAGCAAGTGGAAGATGAGTTTGTGATGTAACAATGCAAACTTGCCTTGCAAATAGTTTTAAAATTCCAAACTCTTATTTGTTATCTAACCTTCAATCTCTGATTTTAGTAAATAAAATTCAATATTGAATTTATCAAACCATTTGGAGCTATAGGAAAATTGAAATATTAAAAAACTAGCTCTAGATTAGTCTCAAATCTCTAAAAAAAATTAGAAAATAGAATGAACTATACCAAACAAATATGTTCTGATATTATGTCAAATTTTGCAAGAAGTGAGATGTGCTTTCCATCTTCTTCTATGACAAGATTTTAAAAATAATATATAAAATATCCCACTCAAACTACTACCCAACAATGGAACAAAAACTGACCAAGCTCTAACACCAATTGAAAAGAAGCAAAGGTGAGAAAAATGCTTCCTAACACTAATCTGGTGGGAAAGATAGTGCATTTTTTCTTTATAATCTTTAACGATTATAGAATAAGAAACAACTTTGAAATGAGATAATAAACATGCACAAAGATATGCAACAATGAACACAAGATATGCACGGGGAAAACCCTTTCAAGAGAAAATCCTCACACTCCAAAAACATAGTACTTTGTATTCTAGCAAACTAATCAGTTACAATACAATATCACCACTTAGCTTCTTCAACATGAGTATACAACCAAAAACACACAATTTGGATTAATTTTGGCAACATAACACTTCACCTGCAAAACATGATATGTGTAATGCTCTTGAAGACCACCTTATATAGAGAAATGCAACAAAAGAGGATATTTATGAATGAGGATAGAAGAGGGAATCCTGCAAAACACTTGGCACACTTTTTCAATAACATGTAAGCATGAAGGTATCAGACATGATAGAGGAAGATGAGAGGAAATAGACGTTGTGAAACTACAGAAGGCAGGTGGATTAGGAGGAGGCCAGACTACTCATGCAAGCCCTTGCATTGCGTGGGCATCAAAAGACCTTCCTTGGTGGCCTCTATGTCCCAAAGTTTAATAAATTAATGTCAATATGCTAGAGTAGGCATTTTTAATAGGCAGTAAGCCGCTAGATAAAAATGTTAACCCTAGAGTGGATTCTAGAGAACGAGGCAAGAAAACATTTAACAGGCGGTTTTAGACACTCAACATTTACCAGAAGGAGAATGTTTACTTGCAAAGTGAGCGCAGGCTGAAGAAGGCTCAAATGGTGGAAGAGGAAGTAAGGATCTCTGTAACACTACTCTTGTTGTCATTCCTAATTTGAAAAAATGACTGTAGCTATTTAGAATGAAAAAAATGTGTTAAAGAATATTGTGATTTTTCTTGCTGCCCTAGACATTAACAAAATTCCCTGTAGAAATTATATCAATATGTGGCTGCAAAATACTTGGGGGAAAAAACTAGGGTTTTCCTATACCTTCCGCTGAATGATTCAAAAAGGGCTTTTATTAATTTTTTTCAATAACCCTAGTAGCAAAAAAGAGGTAATTAAGAGGCAATACTAGAATATTGGATACGGTTGCTTTAGGGCTATTATTTGGGAGCCTAATGCAAATTTGAATGAAAAATTAGCTCTATCGAGCCCTGAGTGGATAATTGTTCATAAAATTCCTATTTTTTTGTGGAACACTATTCCTAATACCTTGGAGCCTATAGGAAATGTGTTGCGAATGGATAAGACGTCTTCCCTATTTTCACATATGGATGCTCATCTACTTATCTCAATTAACCTTAGGAAGGATCTCCCGAGTGATCTCAAGATGGAGTTGAAAAATGAAACCATTGTTTGTCCCATTGAATTTTTGGAAGAAATCGATACATGTTTCCTATGTAGAAGGGAGGGACATGTTAGAAAGATCTGCCTCTTGATTAAAAAGAAAGGTAAAGATAGTAACCCTAACTCAAAATTTATTGACTCTAGTAACCCTAAATTGACTGCTTCGGTTGATGCAAATCATGTTGACTCGGCCCCCAGTGAGTCTCTGCTTGTGGAAACTAATGAAGCTAACCTTGACTCTCAAGACTCTCCCGAGATTTCTAATCTCATCCCTCCGCTCACTAGTGACTCTCAGGATGATAGTATGGTTGCTAACCCTAACTCCACTATGCAGGCATGTGATGATGACTGAATCCCCTCCTCTTCTTGTCTTTGAAACCAAGGTGTTGCTCCTTCTATCTCCAACCCTGCAAATTCCCTAATTAGTAAGTTGAACTCTATAAGAATTGTAATTAGAGTTGCTCATCAATCCTCTGTTGCTGACCAAACCCCTATCAATATATTTATTCATAAAGTGTCAACCCCAAGAACTTATTCTGGGAAATCTTAAATACTTGATAGACACAAGAACAAGGATCCAGAACTTATTGGATGGTGAAAAATAGATATTGAATAATTGAAAATAAAATTAGAATGAGAATATATCCCAGGCCCCCTTGAATTCCCATACCGGTGGAAAAAACAGGGCCCCTAAGATTCAATCTCAAGATCCTATTGGTGAGCTGCCAAAGCCTAAAGGGGTGAAGGATACACTCGATCTGATGAAATCCTTGTTAAAGGAACTGTCAAAATGGTGGATGCCATAAATGAATCACCTAATATTGTTGAGAGGGAAGATGAATCTATGGGAAGTGAATTTAAAGTCTCTTTGGGGAACCCCTCATATAGTGCTCCCCCCTTCAAACTTGGATAGAGACTCAACAAAGAGTTTTGAGGGTCTAACAAGGACACTTGATGTATCATTGTTAGTGAAATTATAGATAGTATGGAGATTGAGACAACTAGCAAGGGTAGAGATGTTGATGATAAAGCTATCAAGTGGGCTATAGTTCCATTCAAGGGAGATCCTAATAAGGATTTGGTTGAGGAGCAATGAAAGAATTTGGGGTTAGGAAGGCTAAGAGGAAAAATAAATTAAAAAAGAGTAAAAAACAAACTGCTCCTCGCTTGGAGGCTGATCAAATATTTGAGTTTAAAAGAAAAAGGGGAAGTCCCAGTGGCTCCTCTACTTCTACTCAAGAGAAGAAAGCTCCTAAAGGGTCTATGTCCAAATGTTATAATAGCTTCAAGGCTCCTATGGATATTGCTCCTTAGTCTCTAATGGAATTGAATCTTTGTTCATAGAACGTTAGGGGGCTTGAGTCCCCGAGTAGGAAGTATGTCATGAAAAGATTTTAAAGAATGAAGAAAGATATTGACATCAAACTTCTCTGAGAATTGAAAGTCATTGACTTTTGCCTAGACATCAATTTGAAATGCAATTGGAGGGATGCTAAGTACTTTACCACCAGGCATGACAAAAGGAAAGGTGGTGCACCATCTTAGTGAGTAATAGGTGGAGTAGGTCTATTGTCTGATGGGGGTACTCATCCTGTAATAGGTTGGTATGGGTCATCTTGAAACATAGAGAATTTGAATTTGGGATTGGATCTATATATGCGCCCCATGATCACAAGGAAATGATAGAACTTTGGAAGTGGATTTATCAAATTGAAGAGATTTTGTGGATTCTTGGGGGAGACTTTAATATGATAGAAAACCCTCAGGACAAAAGTGAAGGAAACAAATTTGAGTGGAAAGGAGATGAAAGATTTTTTGGAACGAAATGCTAAGTAAGATTAAACTCATGGATCCCTTGGCGTGAGGGAAAAATGATTCCAAAGGCATCTGGTATACTTGGTGCAATTCCCAGCAAGGAAATAGGAGGATTTGTTGCAAATTGGATAGGTTCTATTTCAATATAGAGTTCTTTGGGGCTAAGAAGGATCTTGATGGATCCTCGATGAGGACCACCCCCTTCACCCTCTCAAACCACCATCCTATTCATATTGTTGTCTTTCACAAGGACCCCCCCTAAGATCGTGTTTTGAGAAAAATGCATTTGCCCTTGACACTAGTCTGTTATGCAAAAAAGAGATAAAGCAAACAATTCTGATTATTAGACAGTTCAACAAACAGATTGCGAAGCAAGATTGTTGTATTGTTAGGTAGAAATAATGTGTCAATAGTTGGAAAGCTTTGTTTCAAATAGTGGGTAAGAAGAGAGCCAAGGATTTTAGGAAAAGGGAGTTTGAGGCTCATCTTATGCTATTGAGATCAGAGGAGAGTATCCAAAATAATCCCTCCAATGCCACTTCCTTAGATTCCTTGTGTCAAGCCAAGTATGCACTCAAAACAATGTAGAATGTGAGAATACAAGTAGCTAGAACTAGAGCCAGAATCAATTGGTTGGAGAATGGAGATAAAGGCTCTAATTATTTCTTCCAGCTTCTTAAAAATAAGGAGGCTATAGAGAGTATTGATAGTATATGGGAAAATGGGGTTGCTATTACTAATCAAGCAGATATTTTGAAGGCATTTGAGCAATTTTATCAGTATTTGTTCACTTTAGAAGATAATGATGGTGATAAGTTCAGGGCAATGGATAAAATCAGGGGTATCATCCTTAAGAAAATTTGTAAGGAAGACTCGGATATGCTTGATAGAGAGATATACTTGGAAGAGGTTAATAGGGCTATCCTAGCGCTCAATAATGATAAAGCACCTAGACTTGATGAGATATCTACAAAGAATGTATTGATTGGATAAGAGAGGACCTCCTTTAGGTTTATAAGGAAGCTATTTCTAGGGGGTCTTTAGGGGATGAGATTAACAAATGCCTTATCAAGTTAATCTCTATAGATGGTGATAGATCCTTGATGAAAAACTGGAGACGTATTATGCTGCTAAATGTCTCCTATAAAATACTGGCTAAAGTCTTGGCGAGGAGATTGGAAAACATTATGCCCAAAGAGATTAGCCCCACTTAAACAGGACTTGTGAAGGGTAGATACATTCTTTAAAACCTAATAACTTGTTTGAAAGCAATGAAATATCAATAAAATTCGATCTTTACAAGGAAGACTCCAGTCCATACAAAGATTCACAGCACAACTTGCAGATAAATGTCATCCTTTTCAGCAATTGCTACACAAAAACATCAAATTCAAATGGGATGATAACTGTCAATAGGATTTTCAGATACTCAAAGATTATCTTCTAAATCCACCAGTCTTGATGCCACCGGTCCCAAAACAACCCCTATTACTCTACATATCAGCTACATGAACAATACTGGGGGCACTCATGGCGCAACAAGATGCTAAGGGCAAAGAAAAGGCAGTATATTACATTAGTCATACTTTGGTCGGTTATGAGCTAAACTACACACCAATTGAGTGTGTGTGTCTCGCTGTGGTTTTTGCTTCGCAAAAATTATGACATTACTTGCTAATTCATAAAACTAAGCTAGTCGCAAGGATCGATCCATTGAAATATCTTCTCAATAAGGCGACGCTTACTGGAAGACTAGCCAAATGGGTGATGCTTGTGAGTGAATTCGACATTGAATATGTGGACAGAAAAGCAGTTAAGGGACAAGCTATCACAGATCAGTTAGCAGATGCACCCATGATAGATGATGCTCCTCTAATTTCAGAATTTCCAGATGAATCCATCCTAGCAGTATCACACACAAAGCCTTGGCAACTGTACTTTGACGGCTCATACATGCAGCATGGTGCAGGAGTTGGCATCCTCTTTATCACACCTGAAGGGGATTCCATTCCAAAATCATACTGTTTGTCATTTCCTTGCACTAATAACATAGCAGAATATGAGGCATTAACAACTGGATTACAGATTTTAGTTCAGTGGAAGATCCAAGAACTTCATGTTTTTGGGGACTCTCAACTTGTAATTCGTCAAGCAACCGATGACTACCAAACAAAGGATGAAACATTAATACCTTACAAGAAAATGGTAGATGACTTCAAGCAACATTTCATAAAGATGACCTTTGAGAAGATACCAAGAGAGCAGAACCGAGCCGCAGATACCATGGCTACTATTGCCTCGTTGATTCATCTACCACATAATGAAACCCGCTATGAGTTCTTGGTGGATAACCTTTTGGTTCCCTCGTATGAGATTACTCCTGTGGAGATGTTATGTGTTGTTGGTCCTTATTCCCAGTTATATAGTTCCATTTTCACATACCTTCGTAACAACACCCTTCCTCTTGACTTATCCAACAACCAACGCCGCACTTTCATTCGCCTATCTTCCCGATACGTTATTTTTGTCGATATCCTATAATGTCGAGGTCTAGATGACACTCTCCTTAGATGTTTAGAAAGGGAAAAAGCTCAGATTGTGTTACACTAAGTTCATGAAGGTATATGTGGTCCACATTCTAGTGGTCCTACCTTAGCCAAGAAACTCATTAGGATTGCATATTACTGGCCCAATATGGAAAAAGATTCATATTAGTTTGTCAAGAAATGTAAGCAATGTCAAATTCATGGAGACCTTATGCATGTGCTAGCACAAGAACTTCAACCGATTGTGACTCCTTGGCCCTTTTGTTAGTGGGGACTCGCTCTCATAGGCAAGATTCAACCTCCTTCCAATGGCCACAAATTCATTATCACTGCCACAAAGTATTTCACAAAATGGATTGAAGTCATGCCTGTTACACAAGTCATTGGAAAATAGATTGCTACATTCATTCTTAATTATATCATTTGTCGGTACAGTATTCCTCTTTCCATCATCACTGATAACGGACATCCCTTCAAAAATTGGGATGTTCGTGAACTTTGTGATCGCTTCCATATTAGCCATCGTTTCTCCACTCCCTATTACCCCCAAGGTAATGGTCAAGTTGAGGCATCTAATAAAACCATTCTCAAAATCCTCAAAAAGACAGTCGATGATGCTGGCCGAAATTGGCATATTCAACTTAATCTCGCACTTTGGGCTTATCGCACAAGTGTTCGCACACCTCCAGGAGCCACACCTTATTCACTTGTCTATGGCGTCGAAGTTATCCTGCCTATTGAGGTTGAGTTACCATCTTTACGAGTCTTTGCAAAACATTATCAGTGATGAAGACTACAGGGTCTCTCGCTTACAAGAACTAGAACTATTGGATGAATGAAGACAAAATTCTTTTAATAATCTCAAGGCTTATCAACAATGAATGAGTCACAGTTACAATCACAAAGTGAAGCCTCGTACATTTGAGGTGGGTGAATTAGTTCTCAAGGAAAATCCTGAAAATCAGCAAGACAGAGAGAAGAAGGGCAAGTTCGGACCAAATTGGCTTGGTCCTTATATCACTACAACAGCCTATGGATCTGGTGCATATCAGCTCTCAACCCCAAAGGATGAACCTTTGGAGGATCCTATCAATAACATGCATCTTCATAGGTTTTACACATAGCTCTTCAGAGCATCCTAATTCAAAAATACAAAAAAATCAAAAAATACAAAAAAATTAAAAAATTAAAAAATACAAAAAAATTATCAAAAAATTATCAAGAATACAAAAAAAAAATCATAAAATAAAATTAAATAAATAAAATCGTTACTTGGTGAAAACTTGGAAAATAGGCGCCTTGTGACACAAAAAAAATTGAAAAAAATTTGAAAAAAGTAAAGAGAAATAAATTTGTCCAACGGTGAAAACCATTTCGGTGGCGCCCTGGGCAAGTACCATGGTGAAAACCGGGTTACTGGCACCATGTGTAGAGACATTGCTCCTCGTTCCTTCGGGATTCCATTTCATCCTTTCACTTCGCTCACACTCACAGCCTATCCATCCATAATAAACTTACCCATTCCCATCATGGCTTGTTATTGATCTACCCAAGATTGGTTAGCCATTCATAATAATCCTTCCTTTTCACCCCTTTCCATCCATAATAAATCAGCTCCTATCTGTGGCTAAGGCGAATCCTATGTTTGGTGATGGGTGTGGAACTAAGAGCATTACATGTTCTGAGGAGTATAGTTTCTTCCAATTTTCTTTAGTCTATCCATGCACAATCCACAATAAAGCAACACTTGCATCGCAAATCTGCAATAAAGTTCTGTATTCTCTATAATAAAATATCAGTTTCATGGGTTCAGTTAGTTTCAGATGCGACACAGTAGCAACAATGGGCTTCAACAAATCATTTTTTTCAATAGACTCAGACAACATTATGGTTCAATGCTATCTATCCTTTTGTGAAAGTAAACATTGTGACCACAATCAAATAGACTTATACAAGTGACAAGAGACACCAAACTTGAGGACTACAATGGATGTTGGTGTTGAGTCTTGGTTTTCTTTTTATTTTATCTTTTTGGTGAGATGTCTTTTAGCTTTTCCGGGATGTCTTTGACTAGAGATTTTAGCTCCAAGATGTCTTTGACTAAAAAGGCAAGGATGGGATATTGTCACCTATTTTTCTTTGTTGTCTATGGATTGTCTCTTAGTAATGCTATGACTTGTCCAAGGATATGAGGACAGTGTGAGTCTAGTGTGAATCGGGGTATTCTTTGTTTGTGACTGTCTGATCTCCATGCAAACGGGTACAATGACTTTTTGGGTTGAACATATACCTGGATTGTCAAAACCTATTTGCCATAATAAAGCTCAATGATGATAATAGCTCAAGAAGCTCTTTCACTTCCATATCTTCTATCTTCCATCCTCCTTTCTTGATTGACCTCCATCATCCTTTCTGAGTCGGTGTAGCCTGTTATCACATGATTAAGTATAATCAATGACATGCCAAAAATATTTGCATTTCATGTAGATTGCACCTGCATCATCACATGCTAGCATATCTCATTCCATACATACATATAGATATCACAATTACATCAGATTTTGCACACACCATTGATTAGTGTATTATATACATCATGCATCTCATCCTGTGAATTTCATACATTCACATATGCATAACATCTTTAAAACATAAAAGAAACAAAAATATTGCATTTCATCATATACATATTTGCATCCATGTCATAAACATCACATAGAAACACACATCATATAGAAACATGCATCACATAGGTACACATGCATATAGCAGCCGCAAGGATGAATCATCTCATATATATATATATATACATATATATATATATATATATATATATATATACATATATATATATATATACATATATGTATATATATATATATGTATATACATATGTATATGTATATATATATATATGTATATATATATACATATATATGTATATATATATACATATATATATATATATATATGTATATGTACATATATGTATATATATATATATGTACATATACATATATAGATATATATGTATGCATATACATATATACATATATGTATACATATACATATATACATATATATATATATATACATATATACATATATATATACATATATATATATATGTATATATATGTATATATATATATATACATATGTATATATATGTATGTATATATATATATATACATATGTATATATATGTATATATATATATATATATATATATATCTCAAAATCATAAGTGTCATGATACAATGATGTCAAGATGAATATGGCTACAAAATCACCCGAAGGTGTCTACATCATCATACAAAATGGTACAAAACTGATACATAGGGAGCCCTCTAAGGTTATGATGAACTCCCTCCCTCGGATCCAGCTGACCTCAACGAAGTCTGAGCCCTGGAAGGACCTTCCCTAGGATCATCTCTCCTACCCCCTCTATCTGGTGGTGGTGGAGGACCCATGACCCCACTGCTAGACGCCTGTCTCTTATCTCTCCCTCCAGAGGTCGTCGTCATTCATGATGGTCTCCAGAAGCTCCTAGCCCGTTGATTTGGTGGTACCACTCCAGGGATTTCTTATCCCTGGCTGGAAGAGTTCAAGTGTGTCAATTTTTTTTGTCTTCCTACAATATTTATTATACTTTAGCCTGACTTTCAATAATTATCAGTTTGGCTATATCTAGAAACAAATTAGAGACTTCCTTTGGTCTCATGAGAAATGAGGGAAGAAGAGGCATGTTGTGAAATGGTAGTGGTGCATCATGAGCAAGAATAAAGAAGGCCTTGGTCTTAAGGACTTAAGATGGTAGGGAATCTCCCTTATGACCAAGTGGATTTTTAAGGCTTTACAAGGAGATGAGCCTTAGAAAATTCTGATTAGATACAATATATCTAACTCTGTTCCTAGAAGAAACCCTTCTTGGAAGGGGTTGTTACTCAATGATATTAGCGCTAGGCAATTTCAAGTTAAACCCGTGGGATCCTCTATTTTCAAATCCATTTGGAAAGCCTGGATATTGTGAGGAAGTTCATCTCTCATAATAACATCATTTGGGATAACAAGGAGGTATGTGGGGAAAGGTCTCCGTGGTGGAATCTTAAGCATAATGATAAGCCTTTGGCATTGCTTCAAGAGTGTTCAGCCAGGGTATGGTCCTCAAAAGTCTTGGTGAATTTCTCAGATATTATTAAGGATAGCCACTTGCTTAGCTGTAATGAAGTGATGCAGATCTATGATATTCTTATTTCCCACCGCAAAACCTATGTTGTGCTCAGAGACGCATGTAATCCTCTTGCTCTCCCCAAGTAGTGTATTGTTAATAGCTCCAAGTTTTTGTCCTTTAGGTGGCCTGATAGTTATTTGCTTCCAGACACTAAAGCCAAATCTATTTACATGTACCTTGTTGATGATGAATCTATCTTCTCACATGTTAATACTCACTAGAATATGAATCATTGTGTGTCCTATTAGCCAAAACTGCTTTATTCTCTTTGGGATATACCTATGGAGCCAAAGAAAAGATGCTTCATTTGCCACCTTATCCTGCATAAACTTCCCACCAGATTTCCCAATGGTGAACCCTCCATTTTCTCCTCTTACAAACTGCCTGAGACCGTTGAACACATTTTTTTGGAATGCCTTTTTGCTAGGGAAGTATGGAATATATTTAGTCTATCTATTGGTAATAAAATCTATATCCTAGGGATTGTTTTTTTTTTTATGTCTAGCGCATTAAGAGAGATGCTAATGTTGCCCCCACGGGTTAGAGTAGTTGGTCTTAAGTCTCGGGTTTGCTCCCTGGGGTCTTGGGATCGACTCTCTCTCTCTCCCAAAGTTATTCTGCCACAGACACTTGGGGGCGGTGTTGATGGCACCATGGCCGCAGGGATTAGTCTTTCCCTCAGCTCGGCCCTTGCCTGAACCAAGGTAAGGTCGGGGCGCTGGGTTGGGGCCGCGGGGATACCCTAATGACAAAAAAAAAAAGGAAAAAAAAGGAAAGATGCTAATGTTTTTGGGTCTATTTTTTGTTGTTGAAATACTATGGTTAATTTGGAAATTCAGGAATGATAACGTGTTCAGTGGTAGAGATAGATTCCTTACCGAGTCTTTGAGAAGGCTCAATATTTATGACATTGATATGCATGTTACAATGGCCATGAGGATTGCCAGGAGGAAGTTCAAGAAGCTGCTCTAGGATGGCTTTGTTAGGGTGTTTAGTCGAGAGATGTCACATTAATTTTCATAGTCTAGATGTACCAAGGAAAGAACCCCTTTTGAAATTGGACTTGAATATTTCATTAGAGAACTCAATCACCAGAGGAAATCAGAGGCATGGCCTCAGGATCAGATTCTTCCAGTAGTTGAACCAGTTGTTCACCCATATATTGACCCCATTCTATGAGTTAAGGAGTTGCTTTGGAGAGAAGGTCCATAGGGTTGGATTGCATGGATAGAGGTTGTTGTAGATGCCAGCTCTCATGATGGAGAGATTATATATGCTTAACATGTTACTAAATTGACATATCACATTTTGTATTTTATGATATATAATTTCAGATTTAGATGTATAGAGGTGTCATTTTTGTAAACTATGGCGGTTGTTATCGGTAGTATATATTGGACATGATTGTAATCTAGTCCTCTTTTGACTACAATATATGATCAATGTGGTTATGTGATACATCCCCCTTTTTTACTATGCTTTACTAGTATCAAATAGAAAAAAATAACATATAAGCATGCAAACCACACATGCACATCACCAAATGAATCCTCTTTCAAACCTTCTAAGCTAAGCACCAAAGATTTGCCATATTAAGGTATGATAGATGCTTTTATACCTCTTACAACTATCTTAAAAATAATTACGACTAACCGCTCTTATGGGTGTAAGAGAATCGATAATAATTGACTATTAATAACAAACCCTCTTATAGCCTGTCATTACCCAACTTGGGTGTCTGCCTTCTCCATGCAAAGATATCTCTTGTCACTTGTCCATTTTATCATAAAATATGTCAAAAGTTATCATTTGTAAGTTTGTCATAATAACTATCGTAGCTTTTGTCATAAATCTATCATAACATGAAATTTGACACTTACATATCATTAATACAAGATCTTTAAAGTGATACACCTACCTCCACATATACAATAAATGTGTCATATTGTCACTACCAAGTAGGACGCTACAAAGCCTATGGGTTCCACTAAATAAATAGACATTCATAGGTAATTAATTAAACAAATATAAAGAAACAAGTGCAATAAACCAATAATCAATGTTAGAAATTGCAAAGGTTGAGACACCTTAATCCCAACATAACTTTGGCTTGTTGGCTAATATTGATCAAGCATCTATTATAGGTAACATATGCAAGGAGAGGAAGCATGGATTGGGATGTTTGATTACATTATTCTCATTCATTTGTTCACAAGGAGTACAAGTAGGAATGTTGGTGGTTTGGAAGCTTTTCATGGAGACTCTACAAATGCATTATAATCTTTATTCACTAGATAAATACAATGACTGTGTGAGTGAATTTGGATGTTGTTGGTGTGAGAGAACCTAGTTGGATTCATGCCTCCATGAGGCTATTTTATCAAAATTGCTTTGTCATTATGTTTCGGTCATGTAATAAGGTCTTGTAGATCATTTTGAACTTAGTTGTATCAAGTTAGTGTCTTAGGAAGTCATGTTCGGGTTGTATGTCAAAAGTTACAAAAGTTGCATTTGTTGTCAAGCAACTTTTATTGTCAATTTTGTCATAATGGGCATTTGGTTGTTTATGGTAATTGTACATTTAAATGTTGGTTAGTAACCATCGGAGAGGTTGGCCAACCATGTAAATAGCCCTGTTCCATTGGCTAAGGGGTTGGTTGATGATTTTCGAAGAAGAATTAATAAAAGAAACAACTTTGTTTCTTGTGTTTTATTGTTTTGTTGTTGTTGCAGAGATTTATATAGCCCTATACAATGAATCTATGGTCTAAGATTGACTAGGTTGGATGGAGAAGTGAGTACCCTTTCTATTACTTCTGGTCCCATTGAATTTCATCAAGTTTTGAGTGATTTGTCGCTATTCCTTTGAAAACTGATCTAAAACCCTAAGTTTGAGGGTTTGGTGAGAATAAATCATGAAATAAGTCCATTCCACCAGTGAAAAGTTCTAAAACTCGGTAGAATGGAATTAGATACAATGTTTTTATTATTCTAGAGTTCACAAGGGCGGGGATGGAGTTTGTTGCAGTTTTGTTGACGCCCTGACCTAATATCCCTATGTATTAGACTTAAAAGGCACGGGTAGACCTAAGTGTTAGAGGCCAATTGAATTGGGAATGCTTCTAGTTGATATAATATACATATTCAGACCCCTTGAGACCTAAGAGATGCCTTGAAGTGGAGTTTAGTAGTTTGGGAGAAGGATTTCTTGTGGTTGCTTTGTAAAAGTGACCTAATTAGGCCTAGCTTGCAATGCAGCAGTCAAAAATTGAGGCCTTTGTTCCAAAATACCCCTAGCTACAATTTGGACATGTTATTAAATTGCCAAAAGCGTACTCAAATGAGGTTTTATTTTTCTAGTATGAATCCTACCCTGGTGATTATGTTCTGCCAAACCCTTCAAGAGGGTTGTTAGGCTAGAGGCCTAATTGTGAAAGAAGTAAGATTGATCCATGCTCCAAGAAAGATAAAAGTGTTTAATTGTGTTGAGAATAATACTCTAAGCCCCTGCTCTATATCAGTTGTATTTTTCCTTGTGAGGGTATTTCCAATGTACATCTTGTGTAATCTTAATAGTGTGATTGTCTATCCTTTTGCATTATGAACTTTGAAAAATTGCTAACATGTTTGTATCATGCGGGGTTATATGAAAATATTTTAGCATGGTTATGAATTTATTTTCATTTGGTATCAAAGTCTAGTTATTGGGTCATTCCAGAGGAGATATCCCTAGTATTGTTAATCCATGGAATGAATATATATTTTCCCAAAGTTGAATCCATGTCTTTAAGAAAAAGGTATTTTTAGAGTCATAGATGCGTTGATGAACTGGAGTTGTTGTAGATTTAAGGCTTAGTCAAGATGTATCAAATATTTTTTATTTGATCTTTTTCTATGAGAGTTTTAAGGATAACATTTTTTGAAAGAGACTTCATGGATAAAAATCTACCTCACCGTTGACTCTAAAAAGATCATAAGATATAAATATGACTATGGTCGAGGCCACTTTTTGGTCATTTTCATGCCCTCTGAGGAATTTATATAGGTTGAAGTCTATACCAGAATACAACACCCATAAAATCACATGGTTTATAAGCATGGTAGGGGAGGTACAATCATGTTCAATGTTGCCACTTATTGTTAGACCTGAGCATACATGATTTATCAACTAGATTTATCTTATATAATTTAATAACCCTTTGGGAACAAATAGAATGTTCTTTACATTCAAATAAACCAATGTTTTTCACCAAAATTGACATTAAAAAGACTTACAACCATGTTGAATGGCCTTTCATTTTGGCCATGCTCCAAGATCTTGGTTTTGGTTTGTGATTCATTGAATTGGTGCAAATTATTTTTCTAGATTCTTCTGCTTGCATTACCATTTCTGATTTGTAATCGTGCTCAATTAGAGTCTTTTGTTCCATCAAGGAAGGGTGCCCTCTTGACATGACTCTTTATGTTTTGGCTAGGAAATGTTTTTGCTACCTTCTTTCTCGAGCTATTTTTCAATCCCATATGCAGGGGATTGTTCTTCCTAATTTTCAGCAACAACTTTTTAATGACTGTTTTGTTAATAATTTTTTTCTTACCCTTCATGAGGAAGAAGAGAATATCAATTATGCTCTTAAGTTCCTTGACATTTTCCATCATGTCTTTGGATCTTGTGTATAATGACACGAGACTCTATGTTACAAGTAATCCTTCTTTCCCAAGATTGCTTTGTTGGCCTCTTTTAATTGAAAATGGATTGATCGGGGAGAAATCTTTAAATTTTTGGGCATCCCTTTTGCTTTCCATGCTAGCTCGTTTTAGGTTTGGCAAGTGGTGTTAGTGGTAATTGAGAAGAAACTTCAATATTAGATCACCAAGCCTCTTTCATTACATAGGAAGTTTTAAATTTTTTCCAAGATACTGGTGGTCATATGTGTTTTTTATTCCTCTTGTTGGGTTTCCTCTATGGCTTCATACCTAAAAGTTGAAAACTCATCAGAGACTTTATCTAGGCTTCTAACGATGGACATAATGGATTTCACTAGATGCCATGAGAATTTTGTTGCTTGTTGTGGGAGGCTAGAGGCTTTGGTTTGATCTCTATTTGTTTTTATGGTACAACTCTGTGTGCTAAGTGGGTAATTAGGGTACTCGTTGGCAATGAGGCCTAGAAAGTACTTGTTTTCCATTGCATTGACATCGGGATTCCTCATGGCCACTTGACTTGGAATGAACTGGTTCATATTTAAGGCACCTTTTTCTTCAAAAGTATTTGGAAAGCATGGGAAGCTCTGAAACTTTGCCTTCATTGGGTTGAAGATGATTTTTGTAATGGTTTATGCATTAATCAATGCTCCATTCAGGGTCCCATCTTTTTTCATTCTCAAGGGAGGCTAGTGGCTCTCTTACCTTTGATCAAGTCTCTAGATTTTTTCAAAAGAGAAGACAACATGTTTCTAGATTTTATTCACTCGAGCACCAAGAATTTTCTTCCTAAGTTAGATTTTAAATTGAAATATAAAATTTTAAATTATGATTAAGAGATATACATGGTATGATTTTTCTATAATACATAAATTATTGTACAATATTTTGGGTAAAAGGTATGGGTATTTTTAGTTTTGACATTTTATATCACACTTTGTGATCCAAAACATCAAAAATAAAAATACACACAATTTCCACACAAAATATTGTAACAATAATTAAGAAACTACATAAAAATTATTGAGTCCATACCTCCATAATCAATGCATAAACTAGGTGCGCATTGTTTCAAACCTTGATGGAAGGACTAGAAATGGTTTTCAAATACTAATTTTCAAAGTTGTCTCTAAGAAGTATTCTTAGTTGTATCTGCACCTACATATGGTTGATCAACTTAATTTTTACTAGCAATTACATTCCTCTTTATGGGGCTTGGCAATAAAGGTTTCAGGGTGTTTGGGTTGCTATGTTGGAGCCTAAACTAGCTAACTTTGCTTGATGTTTACCATACCAAGCACATCCTATGGGGTCCCATCTCACCCATATGTACATTCCCACTCTAAATTATACTACACATGAAAAATCGAGTCTCTCGAGCACCTCTTTTGATTACGTTCTTGATCTCAATAAGCTTAGTATTAGATTCACGACTTTTCAAGCCCTTTGGGCCTCCCCTTTCTTGTGACACATGGTTATCTTTAAGATTTACCTTTCCTCCCTCACAAGTATACCCAGATATGACACACTTTTAGGATGAAAATTTTATTGAATATTTGGAAAGATAGAAAAATTGCATTGTTTAATCACAACACCATTGATAAAAAAATTCTTTATATTGTAAAGTTGTGATTTTTCTCTAATGTTCTAATGTAGATTCATGTGCAATCTAGCAATGTTACACTTAAATTTACTCATCTCCAAGATCCATTGGACCATTGGGGTAATTCCCCTTGTACTGCTACCTGGTTTCCCCTTGATTCCATATCTCCTTTTGGGCATTGATGTAGACATAGCTAATCTTCTCAATGGGACAATCGTGGAAATCATGGGTCTCCCTTTATGGTCCTATGCATATGAATCCTAAAGACTTTGTTGACCATGGAGGATGGCCTCAACCTTCGCGTCCATCCTCTTCGCGATATACCACTAGCTAGTCGAACACCAACTAATTTATTCGTGTGTTGTTTACCATCTCTTTGGTTCACACTTAGCCTCGTAAGGAGAATTGAAAAGATAATTCTTTCATTGGTTTGGATCTAGTGATGTTTGGGATAAACGTGATGATAAAGTTCCTCCTCCCCCTTCCATATCCATGAATACTTAATTATTTTATCGGCTTGACCCTTATGAATTTGTAATATTGTTTCAAAGTTTGATCATTTTGTTTAAAGACTCAAGGTTGTTCCTTTCTACCACTCTCTTTTAAAAAAAAATATTGTACTATTTTCTTTATATTGATATAAAGTTAAATAAAATACATGACATTTAATCTTGATATATGAAAAATGCTTTAAAAAAAATGCAAACAAGAAAGAGAAAATATCCAAAGAAACAACGAAATGTTAGAAAATAAACTCCTTCCAAAGCTCAAAAGTAGAGAAGATGACCGAGGGATGGAAAAATATTCAAAACAATTAAAATGATATGTTGAACATTCTAACTCGGATAAATTATATCCCCATAGATAAGTATGCAAGGTACACCCCCCAAAAGAAAAAAAACAATAAACATAAGGGCTTTGCTCAAATTAAAAAAAGGCAGGCTTCTCTAAAACACAATAATCAAGAATAATAGAAAACCCGTCATTTACAATCAATGTATCTTTCATCTTCAACAATGAAATGGGATATTTTATTCACATGACACTAATTAGGAAGATCATCAAGAAAAATGCAAGCATAAAACAAATAAGAGCTTCGGTGAAATAAAACTAGAAAACAAAACCAAATCTTATATTCATACCAAAAAAAAAAATCATTTTTATATTTCATAAAGAAGAAGAAAGTGATGAAATAATCAATTCTCCCTCATGGAGATTTGAAGGTGTTAGAGTAATCTTTTATTAACTAATAATTGTTTATTTAATTATTATTCTATTATACTCTATGCTTAAGCTAAACTTAGGAATCTTATAATTCTTTAGGGTTTTCTCCATTAGGGTTTCGAGTATCCTTTTATAAGGATTCTCTCTTTGTATTTTCATAATGACAATAATTATTAAATTGCATTCTTGTTGCACAATCAATATGACTCCTCTTTTCCGGATCTCTGAATTTTGGCCTCCATAGCTATTTTGCTTCTCTCTTTCTGTGACAGGTTTGCATGCAGGTGATCTTTGGGAGCTGTAGAGTTGATTTTCCTCAACTCCAATATGGTATCAGAGCTTCAGATCTGCATGCCCCTATTTTCTTTATGAGAGTTTTTGGGCCTTGTTCTTCAGATCTGTGTATTTGGGGGTTAGTGCAATTGTTTTTTTTCCATTTCTGGGGGTAGCTAGTTTTTTGGTACATTTTGGTGCCAAAAGGACCTCACGGTTGGATTCAGAAGACTGATTCCATGAATTTTGATATATAATTTGCCTAATTTCGGTGACAAGGGCATTTGGGGCATGATTTTTTATTGGCACAAAAATCTATACGACTGTACTTGCAACTGCGTTAGAAAATTTTTGTCAAAAAAACTAAAAAATTATTATTTTTTTTTACCCTTTTTATGCCCTAAAAAGAGAGGTTTTTTTTTTCTTTTGGCCGTAACTTGGTCATACAGAGGCGCTTTTTCAAAAACCTTATATTGTCGGAAAGCTCTTTTCGAGCTCTATCCAAATTTGGAGGTTTGAACTTTTGATTTTGAGTTTTTGATGGTGTTTTTTGTTGTTAAAGTCAGATGTTTGTTTTGCACTCTGGGAGACATAACTTGAGCATCCAACTTTGTTTTTCAAAAACTTTATATCGTTGGAAAACGTATTCTATGTTCTTTCCATTCATATGAGTTTTCTTTCTAGATTATTCTCTAGGTATATTTTATTCATTTTTTTGCTTTTCAGCACTCTAGTGAATATCTTGGATGTTTCAGGTCCTGGGATCTCTTTCTTTGAGTAGGATGTCTCGTCTTTGGCTATTCTTTTTGTTTCCAGTCTTCTGTCTCTTCTGATCATTGTAGAATTTTATTTATGCAAAGACACTAAGATAAAGTGTCATCATGCATTGTATACTTGGGATCTTGCACATCTTGTGCCTTATTGTACATGCACTGCTTATAAACCGCCATGGGGGGTTGATGTTTGCCTTTGTTTGCCATCTACCTTTGTCATGTGAGTGTTCCTTCCATGACATTAGCCTCATGATGTGTGTCAAGTGAGTGTTCCTCCCACGACACTATGTACTTTCTCTGCACCTTTGATGTTTCTGGTTCTTCATCATGCAGTTCTTGTTGGTTGTTATTTTCAATGTACTTGTCCCTCTCCCTTTTCAACATTATGGGGAGGTTTGTCCTGTTGTTCTAATGCTACCTTGGTATGATTGATCAGCTCTTCAGGATATGGTGTTTCATGCCATCTATATCTTCGAGTTCAGTTGTTTGCCTTTGTTTGCCATTTGATTCGAGCAGTGTCATTTGAGGACACTCATGCAGATTACAGTCTTCTCTACCTGGTCATGTTCTATTTTAGTGGAGGTTCTTCAGATCAGCAGTTACTCTTCGACAGTGTTTGCAGCTATTTCATGCTTCAGTGGTGTTCTTAATGCTCTTTTTTTGTTCCTATCTTCTGGAACACTCTTGTTTGGAGGCTTCTTAGTCCTTCACTTGAGCTTTTCATCTCTTCTTGGATAGGAGTTTTGTTCCCCAAGGTTTTTTCCTTTTTCTCCACTTTACAGAGATTTTATTGTACTTGGGTACCTCATCAGGCCCAGTTGTTGGGACCCATTGATGCTTTCTTGCATGTTTTAGTCCTTAGTTGGTTTTTAGCTACTCCCTCAGTTCATCTTAAGGGGGGGTGTTAGAGTAATCTTTTATTAGCTAATAATTATTTATTTAATTATTAGTCTATTATACTCTATGTTTAAGATAAACTTAGGAATGCTATAATTCTTTAGGGTTTTCTCCTTTAGGGTTTCGAGTATCCTTTTATAAGGATTCTCTCTTTGTATTTTCATAACAACTGTAATTATTGAATTGTATTCTTGTTGCACAATCAATATGACTCCTCTTTTCTGGCTCTCTGAATTTTGGCCTCCATAGCTATTTTGGTTCTCTCTTTCTGTGACAGGTTATCTTTGGGAGCTATAGAGTTGTTTTTTCCTCAACTCCAATAGAAGGAAAACAAGTGTATGTGGAGGAATGGATTAATAACTTAAACCCAGGATGAAATCTATCTCAACAAGTGCAATTTGGATTTGTCTATATAATTGACCTATTGAGTATTGGAACACAAATTGTCTTAGATTAATTGGTTCAAAATTGGGTGTGGTCTTGGAGTTGGACATGGGAACAAGTGACTCTACCCTTTTTTTCAAAGCCAAACTAATCACAATAGATTCAATTCCAAAGAGCATTTATATCACGAATTTAGGGGGAGAATGGGAACACAAGTGGAAGTGGAAACTCAAAAACTCTATATTGTGTTAAATGAGGAATTTGAAGCCATACACAGGAAAAATATACAATGCCATTTCCAAAAAGATAGACCCCAAAACAAAACAAACTAGAATGGAAGGATCCTCCCAAACCCCAATCCGATAAGAAAACACAAATTTCAAACAAAAGAGAAAATAACTGAGAAATAACCCCTCAAGATATAGTGATAGTTGTATGCAAAGAAACATTAAAAATGAAACAACAACAAAAGAAATAGATATCAAAAAAGAGGTACCAATTCATGAGGCAATGGGAGAAAATGAACCCAAGAAAATGGAGATTTGAGGATACTAAAATAGTTTCTCCTTCATGCTCAGTAACACAAGAAATCTCAGAAGACAAATATAAAAAAATATTCATCTTAAGGGAATGAGCATTCAAATCACACTTCTCTTGCAATGAATCAAACAAAGAAGATGTTTTCAATTAGGAAGACCCCTTAAACACCATTGATATCCTTGAATCGAGATGTATAACTCAAACTGTGACAATTTTTCTAAATAATGATCTAATTAAGAAAAGTAAAGGAAGGAAGTCAAATAAACAAAAAATGATTGAATAGGTTCTAAAAAGGGAGTAAACGTCAATTAAACCTTACTTGGTAAGATCTTGATTGAAGGGAGGAAAACTCTTTCTTGGAGGGTAATGAAGGTACTTACATGGAATGTCAAGGGATTAAAGACACTTGACAAAAGGATTCAGGTAAAGTGCCAATTAGAAAGAAGCGAATTCAATTTTATTCTCTTATAGGAAACTGATGTAGGAGCATCCCCAGTTCATAGCAATCCTGCATCAACCAAAAATATTTCCTTTTTGTTTTGCTTTTAGTTTGCAGTTTTAGCATTTCTTTCTGTGTCCCGAATTTGTCTCACTAGAACTTGTGGAGTTCGATTTTGCTTAAAGACCTGATCATCTTCCTTATTTCCAAACCATGGAGCATTTGGATCATTTTCCGACAAGTTATCGCTACCGGTTTTTGAGACAGTTTTGTGTTACCGGTTGCCTGGACCTATTTGCATTGGTGATCTACCGGATCCCTTTCATAGCTTGCGGAGCCCTAAGTGTTGATTCTGATGTTCCTTAGCATGTGGCCGACCTTTTCTCATGATCTACACTTCATCCTTTGGATTTTCCAGAGGAATTTCTTTGGCGGAGGCTGACCTTGTTGGTTTTGCACGTTGGGTCTTGTTCTTCGGGTTTTGATCCCTTTTTGGGCCGACCATATCCCCTTGGATCATATAAATCATTGTAATAGAGCATTAGAATGAATCAAGAAGTTAGATTGAGCATAGAAGATAGATCTTAAGATTTGAGGTCCTGGTTGTGACCTGTTTTATATTTTGAGCATGTTTTAGAAGGCCTATGAGCTGGTTTCTGTAACCCGGTTGCTACCGGTTGGTTGTAATTAGTTTTCATGATATAATTCAATCTGTTCTGCATTGTCTCCATCATGTCCCTATGTTTCTGTTGTGTTTACTCTTGTTGAAAAGTCTAGATTGATCTCTTTGAGGTCCCTCCTAGCTGATGACTGTTTCAAGTGGTATCAGAGCGAGCTTTCATTCCAGAGATTGTGTTGTCTTGAGAATTTTGTTGTAGGGTGGCGGACTGTGGATACGACCTGCAACTGCAAAGGACTGGCATAAATATGGTGCGAAGAGGAACTAGGAATGGTGGAGCACATGGGAATGTAGACCCTGTTGTGAAGGAAATGTTGTGAGGAATAGAAGCCTGGTTGGAAGCCGTGGAGAAAACCCAAAGAAGAGGCCGACACATTGAAGATGTAAGTGAAGATGAAGGAGAAGAAGCCTCGATAGAACAAGTAAACCCACTAGCGGTTGATCCAGATGAGGAAAGGTTTTTGAGGGTTTTGAGTAGGGCGAATACTAAACCTCATTTTACCCCATTGAAATATGATGGAAAGTTGGATTCAGATGAATTGATGGATTGGATCTCAGAGATGGAGAAATATTTTGATTTTGAAAACACTGCAAAAGAAAGGAAGGTGAAATATGCCTATACTCGGTTGAAAGGTCATGCATCTCTTTGGTGGGATCATTTGCAGGTTGATAGACAGAGAAGAGGTAAAGAGAAGATCAAGATATGGGATTGAATGGTTGTTAAGTTGAAATCAAAATTTATGCCAGCTGATTATCAAGTAAATCTATTTCGAAAGTTGCATAATTTGAGACAAAAGGAATCTAGTGTGAAGAAATACACTGAAGCATTTTAAAAGTTTAATATCATATCTAGAGATGTTGATGACGAAGTTGAACAAGTTGTAAGATATTTGAATGGATTGTAGGTGAGTATACAAGATGAACTTAGTTTGATCAAATTGCAAAGTGTTGAAGAGGCTTACCAGTATGCCTGAAGGTAGAAGAGAAGCTAAATAAAAGGCATGAGCAGAGGCAGAGAGGAAGAGGTGGAAGGTTTTTCGGAGGAAGAGGATATACCAGAGGTAGAGGAACCTGTGCAGATCAGAACAAGGACAAAGAAGTGAGCAAAGAAGGTAATTCATACTAGAAAGATGATAGAAATTTCTATCAAAGGAGAGAACTAGATGGCTACCAGAATGAGAATTTTGGAAGAGATGACAAAAGACAAGAGAAAGGGGATATTTAGAGGAACTTGCTATAAGTATGGAGGAGAAGGACATCGTGATTTCGAGTGTAAGGAGACAGAGAATACCAAAAGAGCAATAGTGGCGGAAGAAAACCCCACTGGATTAGATAATAAACCAGAAGATGGAGAACTGTTGAAGATGAGGAGAGCTTTGTGTCATACCGGGAGAGATGAAGAGCCCTTGCAGAGAAAGAATTTGTTCAAGACTAGATGCAAGGTATCCGATAAGTGTTGTAAATTTGTTATCGATAGTGGTAGTTCAAATAATGTTATTTCATAAGAGATGGAAAATAAGTTGGATTTGGAAAGATTAAAGCACCCTAAGCCTTATCTGATAACATTGATTCAGGATAAACATAAGTTATTAGTAAGAGAGAAATGTTTGGTGAAATTGAAAATTAGGAATTATCATGTTGAAGTCTTATGTGATATTATGCTTATGGATATTTGTCATCTTTTGTTGGGTAGACCTAGGTAGTTTGACAGACATGAATACATGATGGGAGGAAGAATACATACACTATTGTGGCCAATGGGATGAAGCAAACCTTGTTGCCCTTACATGAACCTTTGAAGAGTGAAGTCTATACGAATGCTAGAATCTGTTTGGTAGATGGAAGGAAATTCCTCGATGGATTGAGACATGAGAATGTGTGTTTTGTGTAAGGACCCGCTTGTCCTAACCCTAGTTAAACCAAACTTAAACTCACTGTTTTAATTAAAAATTAAATTAACCATTATTGCACATGCAAAAGCAATATTATCAACATGCAAGTAATAGATAAGTAACTGAACAACCATGCAACTCATAAATAACATGTAGAAATTAAATGTGCATGCGAAAAATAACAAACTAAAATGACGCATGAGGACCGAATAGAATACAAACCATAATTAGTTAAGATGTCGAGTTATGTTTGCGCATGTGTAGCGTAAATTGCATGCATGAAATTATTACAAATTAAATTAACATGCAAAAACTCATAATTAAATAATCTACCAAATAATAAAATACGACCATGCATGCATGCGTAAATGAAAACTAATCTAAGAAAGTAAATCATGCATGTTAGTGGATTAGCATGTTAGTAGCCTTTTTCTCTTCTTTTCTTTGTTAGTTACATTGCATGGCGACTTCTTGTCGCTTTACATCAGGTTACCTTATAGGTCCTTTTTAATAGCTTCTACATGCGAACATTCTGGTCTTTACAATGAAATAAAATATACACCTTTAATTATTACATAAATTTTTATCTAGAATCTCTGGCTTTCTCTGTCTCTGGATGTGTCACCTTCGTTTGACCTAGATAACCTCCTCTCGCAAACCAGATGACAGACATATGACCCAGGCATTTTATCTGCCCAACCAAATGAAGCATAAACTTCTCGGTGCTCTTGATAAGCTCTTGTCCCTCACGACGGAGTATCCTAGCAAGCCGGTGCCAACTGGTAGTAAAGGAATCATGTGCAATCATGTATAACTAACAACCCATCCTGGTTGAACTAACTACATGTGTTATGGCAGGGAAAAAAATAAATAAATAAATATGATGGCCATCATTACCCTATTGGGGAGCTGAAGAAAATCACCCTTCCCTGGTTAGCCCATAACAAGCACTCTCGTTCCATAATCATCCCTCATAGACAGAAAAATAATTAACCCTCCACGGATTATTGTTAGAATAATATTATTATATGTTTTCTTTATAAATTTTTATAAATTTTCCCTTTAAAATATAATTTCCTCAAATCAAAATTAAATTTAATATTTTCAATAATTCTAAATTAAGAATCTCTATTTAAGTTAATATAATCTTTAAAATGAATTCCATATATATATATATATATATATATATATATATATATATATATATATATATATATATATATATATATATATATATTATTGCTTTTATTCTTTTCTTAAAAATTCCTAAATCAATCTTGAAGTTAGAATTTACCACTATCAAGACTTTCCAAACATAACAACCTTGTTTGAAAGTTATTTTATTTTCAATTATCAATTTTTTTCCATATTTTGTTAGTACTCTCCTAAGCAATTAACATAATGCATATTCTATGATAAAAATAACAACAAATAATCAAAAAGAAATCAAGATTCACGTACCTAAAGGAATAAATCTACAGAGGAATGCAATGATTAAAGAGGATACAGGTGGGAATACTTAGCCTGACATTTAAGTCCACTAAGAAAATACTCTAGAAATCAAAGAGAAAACGCTTAGTGAGAAATAAACTCAAATCAGTGTTTGGAATGTGTTATGGGGATTTCCAAAATTCTAAGTTACGCAAGTGTGGAAGCATAGAAACTGAATTATGATCTGAGGCGGTCAACTTTCAGTGATGAGCACATATCATATTCAGTCATGATACAATCGTAATGTTTCAGTTGTTTCTTAAAAACCCAGATCCCAATTTCTCTGAAATATTCATAAAACTTAGAAATCTTTGAAACGCAAAAACCTAGTAAATTTCCTAAAAACCTAGTTTCTATTTTTAAAGATACATGGATTAGAAGGCGTTGACAACACAACTGGCACATCAAACAAACTAGCATTAAATCCACAATATCCAATTACTCTCAGCAACAAAACAATACTAGCCAATCGATTTCATAGATAGAAGTCTTGTGGTAAAGAAGAGATTAAAAACCTACCTTGAACAAATTTATTTCCCATACTTAAATTTTTAATCAGAAATTATGACAAGAAGAACAAATTTAAAGGAAAAGGTCAAATTAAGACTCAAATAAAATATGTAAAATAAATGAACCTGGCTGTGAGAAAAAAGAATCGCAGGCATTTCTCCAATTTCAAACAATCTCTTCAATCTGCCTTGTTGACTTCATAGAAATCACATGAATCAAGAAGCTCAAAAGAAATTGAAATGAATGAAATAAGAGATTTATCCCTATATTTATAGATATTAAATTCTCTAAAAATAAAATTTAACTAATTGCATGATTAAGTTCTAAAAATAAAACCAAATTTTTAATTATAAAATGCATGATTAGAATTCACAAAATAATTCTTAAATTAAATCACAAATTTGTTAGCATGATTTTTAAGATTTAGTTTTAAAGAAAATAATCTACTAATTTAAATATTTAGTTTTCATCATGCCTTGCATGTCGTCTATATTTTTAGCACATTATTTTCCCTAAATTTAGTATCTTACTATTTACTCATGCATTGTATCTTGCATGTCGAAAATATAATTTATAATCTTGATTATACATATATATTTAAATTATTTTATTAATTAATATTTTAATAAATTCCTTTAATTGATCCCCTTTTTTAAAATAAAATTAGTCCTCTAATTATTTACAAGATGTTATCTCTTTAAATAGCTTTTATTTATTTTATAATTTAATTATCAAATAACTTTTTTTTTTAATTAGTCACTTTTAAATAATTATATTATAATTAATTTCTAGCTTGATTGTAATATTAAATACTTGTATATTTAATAATTTATCCTTATTATTATTTTATTTTTATTTTGATAATATTATTTAATCATTTTATATTAAACTCCCCAATTTAATTTACTAATTGCTTATCTAATTGGGTACTTTGCACAAGGTTCCAATACTTAGGTTGCTACTGGCGAGCTAGAAAAACCCCTCCTCGGTCATATGTCTGCCTTCGACGATTAACCTGCAACTTACTCCAACTCAACAAAAGGTCGTTAGATCACGATAATAAAATGCATTATTCATATTATCAAGTTTAAAATCTAATTAAAGCATTAATATCATTAATGATCATAATTGAAAATAATAATTCATCATCATTAAATAACGATATTATAAAATAATTGACCATCATTAATGTCATTAAACCACAAAATACCATCTAACATCATTAAAAAGTTAATCAAATAATTACGTGTAAAATGTAAACAATATAAGTATCTGACATAGTAAAGTAAATCTGACTAGGGTCTAATTCAAGTCGTGACATTTTGCCTTAGTTCCTAAGAAGACTGAGAATTCAAAGCATGAAGAGGAACAACCGGAAGAGATAAAAGATTTGTTAACAGAATATGAAGACATCATTTTAGATAATGTGCCTAGTGGATTTCCACGTGTGAGAAGTATCAGTCATTACATGGACCTGGTTCCCATAGCTAGTTTGCCTAACAAAGTTGCACACCGGATGACACCGACATAGAATGAAGAGCTGAATAGGCAAGTGCAGGAGTTGTTGCAAAAAGGTTTGATCAAAGAAAGTTTGAGCCCTTGTGCATTACTAGTAATATTAGCACCCAAGAAGAATGGAGAGTGGAGAATGTGCACCGATTCCAGAGCAATAAACAAGATCACAATGAAATGTTAGTTTCCTTTGGCTAGGATGGATGACATAATGGACTATTTGAGCATAGCCAAATACTTTACAAAGATATACTTGAAGAGTGGATATCATGAGATCAAGATTAGAGAAGGAGATGAGTGGAAGACAACATTTAAGATAAATGAAGGACTATATGAATGGTTGGTGATGCCTTTTGGGTTAACTAATGCACCAAGTACTTTCATGAGGCTAATGAATGAGGTTTGTTATTGTATATTTGGATGACATTCAGATTTTCAGTAAGATAAAAGAGGAGCATTTATTGCATTTGAGACAATTTTTGCAGAGGTTGAGGGAAGAAAAGTTGCTGATAAATCTTAAGTGTACTTTCATGAAGGAAGAATTAGTCTATTTGGGATTTGTGATATCTAAGGATTGTTTGAAGATGGACCCTGAGAAAGTAAAATCAATTGTTGGCTGGCCTACACCGGAAAGCATTAGAGAGGTAAGATCATTTCATGGATTGGCTAGTTTTTACTGGAAGTTCATCAGAAATTTTAGTTCAGTTTGTAACCCTATGACTGAGACCATCAGGGGAGATTAGAAGGAATTTAAGTGGATCACTAGAGCAAACAAAAGTTTTGAACAATTGAAATGAAAGGTGATCGAGTAGCCTATGTTGGCTTTACCAGATTTCAATAAAGTATTTCAAGTGGATTGTGATGCAAGTGGAACAACAATAGGAGCAGTCTTGAGTCAGGAAGGGAGAGCAGTATCTTATTTCGGTGAGAAATTGAATGATGCTCAAAGGAGATATTCAATGTATGATCAAGAGTTTTATGTCATAGTTTAAGCCTTGAAAAAGTGGAGACATACCTATTGCCTAAGGAGTTTATGTTGTATACGTATCATCAAGCTTTGCAATATTTGAACAGTCCGAGTAAGTTGAATCAGAGGCATGTGAGATGGGTAGAATTTTTGCAGAGTTACACTTTTGTGTTGAAGTATAGAAGTGGGAAATCTAAAAAATTTGTTGATGAATTGAGTAGGAGAAGGAATTTGTTGACAAAGATGAGGGTGATAGTATTAGGATTTGAGGAATTGAAGACCTTGTATGATGATGACTTAGATTTTGCAGAACCTTGGAGAGCATGTAGAGAACCGGCTACGGTAGATAGAAGCAAGTGGTTGGATTACTTCATTCAGGGTGGGATGTTATTCAAAGGAGTTCAGTTGTGCATACCTAAGAGTTATATGAGGGAGAATTTGATAAAGGAGAAACATAGTGGAGGATTAGCTGAAAATTTTGGAATTGACAAAAAAGTAGCATTGGTGAGTGAGCATTAATTTTGGCCCCAGATTCATAAGGATGTTAGGAAATATGTGCAAAGTTGTAGAGTTTGTCGAGTTGCAAAGGGTAGTAGTCAGAATGTGGGATTGTATAAACCTTTGGCAGTACTGGTAAGACCTTGGGAGGATATAAGCATGGAATTCATGCTTGGATTGCCTAAAACACCGAAAATGAATGATTATATATTTGTTGTAGTGGATAGATTCTCGAAGATGGCTCATTTCATACCTTGTAAGAAGACATCGGATGCATTACATGTAGCAGACCTAATTTTCAGTAAGTAGTGAGATTGTATGGATTACCTAAGAGCATAGTTTCAAACAAAGACATTAAATTTGTTGACTATTTTTAGAGAACACTTTGGAAGAAGATGAAGACAAATTTGAAGTTCAGTTCTACTTTTCATCCACAGACTAATGGACAGACAAAAGTAGTTAACTGAAGCTTGGAAAATTTGTTGAGATGTTTTGTTGGAGATAAAACCGGAAGTTGGGATTTGAATCTTGCACAAGTAGAGTTTGCCTGCAATAATTCAGTAAATAGGAGTACCGAAAGAACACCTTTTGATATTGATACCGGAGTACATCCTAGAGGTATACTAGAATTAAGAGATATTAGCAGTGAAGAGCAGAGAAGTTCAAAAGGAGAATAATTTGCAGATCACATGAAGGACTTACATATTCAAGTTAAGCAACATCTGGAGGACATGAACATCAAGTTTAAGGAGAAGGCAGATGAGAAGAGGAGACATAGGGAATTTGAATTTGGCGATGAAGTGATGGTGTATATGAGAAAAGAAAGGTTCCTGGTTGAAACTTATAACAAGTTGTAGATGAGAAAGTTTGAACCTTGTAGGATTTTGAGAAAGTTCAGTTTTGGGAATGCATATGAAGTGGAGTTACTGGATAGTCTGAGTATTTCACCTGTGTTTAACATTGCAGATCTTCATCAGTATCATGAACCAGAATTTAGTAAGGACAATATTGCAAACTTGGAGAAACAGTTACCCCAGAAGGAACCGGATCAGATTGAAGACATTTTGGATAGTAGGATTGGGTGTAGTACCCGAAGCAGTTAGTATAAGGAGTATCTTGTGAAGTGGAAGGACAAACCAATTGAAGATTCATCTTGGATTTCTCAGGCAGAGGTAGAACACCTTGGTTTTCCTTTGACCCCAATAAAGTGAGAGACAACTTTTCAACAACCCCAGATGTTTGATGCAGGAGCATCCTTGGTTCATAGCAATCTTGCATCAACCAAAAATATTTCCTTACTATTTACAGTTTCAGCATTTCTTTCTGTGTGTATTGGATTTGGCTCACCAGGACCTGTGGAGTTGGATTTTTCTTGAAGACTTGATCATCTTCCCTATTTCCAAACCATGGAGCATTTGGATCATTTTTTGACAAGTTATCGCTACCGATTTCTGAGACAGTTTTCTGTTACCGGTTGCCTAGACCTATTTGCATTGGTGATCTACTGAATCCCTTATGTATCTTGCAGAGCCCTAAGTGTTGAATCTGATGTTCCTTAGCGTGTGTCCGACCTTTTCCCATGATCTACACTTCATCCTTTGGATTTTCCAGAGGAATTTCTTTGGCGGAGGACGACCTTGTTGGTTTTGCACGTTAGGTCTTGTTCTTCGGGTTTTGATCCCTTTTTGGGCCAATCGGATCCCCTTGGATTGTATAAATCATTGCAATAGAGAATTAGAATGAATCAAAAAGTCAGATTGAGCATAGAAGATAGATCTTAAGATTTGAGGTCCCGATTGTGACTTGTTCTGTATTTTGAGCATGTTTTAGCAAGCATGTGAGCCGATGTTGCTACCGGTTGGTTGTAATCAATTTTCATGATATAATTCAATCTGTTATGCATTGCCTCCATCGTGTCCCTATGTTTTTGTTGTGTTTACTCTTGTTGACCGGTCTAGACTGATCTCTTTGAGGTCCCTCCTAGCCGATGATTGCTTCAAAAACAAAGTTAACATATAGAGAAATAAAGATAAACACAAACCACTATAATGGTTGGAACATATTTTTTATTGAAGCTTGGGAGCTTCAACTGAATTAGGGATTCCATGGTGAATAAATAAAGTGGACATCAACATCACCTCATCATGTACAAACTATCAATTAGCAAAAGTTGAAAGTCTGAATTTGACACTCGAGTTCTCTCTATTTAAAATTTATGGATTAGTGAAGAATGAGGACGAGAGGTGAAATTGGTTTAATATTATCAATTAAATTATGACTACTCAAAATAAATGTGCTCTTGGAGGTGATTTCAATGCAATACTTAATCAGAAGGAGAAAATGGGAGATTTGGGATTGTAAGATTTAGCCTCCAGAGTACGATTTAGACGAACCAAAAGACAACTTTGATTGAAAATTACCTTCTAAATCCAATGGTGGCATTGGATTTGGCCCATAAAGCTATAATATTGACCTACAACAACAAAAGCACAAATCCAAAACCCCAAATTATACCAAATTTCTCTCCAAATGGCAAACTAGTGACACTCTAAAAGATCTAATAACAATAACAATAGAGAATAAATGTGACAAGAATAGACAACATTCCTATCAATGATGAAATACAATGGATCAACTGGATTTGAATGATAGTACATAGGAGACCCCTTGGTTAAATAGGCCAAGGTGAAACATAGGAAGGCATAGGATTAGGACAAATGCCATAATCTTATGACATGAGACATAAAGTGAAAACCTATCATCTCACCTAAATTGGAAGAGTGATAGCGTGATAAGACCACTAAAGGTGGATCACCTAGCTAAGGTGAAAAAGTGAAACCACGAAAGGTGGTTGTGATAATGTGATAAAACAACTAATGGGGACACCAAATAAAGTGGAAAATGATAACATGATAACACCACCTAAAGTGGAGATGCTCCTAAAAAACTCCTATGTGGTTCCTAAGTAAGCTTAAGTGACATGTAATTAGGACCTAGGTGAAGAATAACCAATGTATAACACTTTAATTACGTCAATGGGGACAAATCGCCCAATCTCAAAAAGATTTCTCAAAATCTGTCGAGGACAACAAATTAATAGATTGGGAATTATCCAATGGGTTATACACTTGAAATAATCATAGAAATGGATTTATAAACATTGTACAGAGACTAGATCATTTACTATTGACAAAATATTGGATCAATTGGCCAAATCTCTCAACATCGCTTACTTGCCCAACACCTATCCTAAGAACTTCCTAGTCGAATTGGTAATAATGTAAAAGAAACAACTTGTTCGAGGTCAAAATTTCATTTCGAAAAGATGTAGCTGAGACATCTAGATTTGCTCCATAAAATGAAAACATGGTGATAAGAACAATTGAGGGAGAAAGTAACAAAATTTATATTTTCATATAAAACTTAAAAGACTAAAGGAAAAACTAAAAGTATGGAACAAATAATTCTTTGGTAAATCTTTACCAAAAAATTGAAGTATCAAAGTGGAGATAGTTGCTCTTAGTGAAGTTGCGATGAATGAAGGAATGACTCAAACAAAATATAACAAATAAAAAAATATTGTTAGCTAAGTATCAATAAATACTACCATGCAAATAAATATATTCGAGGTCAAAGTTGAGATAGACATGGTTGGTAGAATGTGATCAAAACATGATTTGTTTTGACAACACGACAAAGGAAAAATGTGGAATGGACATAATTTTACAAATCAAGAAAGAGGATGATGCTACCATGATAGACATGTCAATAATACAAAATAATGGTTGTAGATCATTTTTATATTCTCCTTGGAAGTGAAGGGGAAGAAGATTTATTGCATCATAGGTTCCAGGATTGCATCCCCAAGATAATCAGGATAATGACTTCTTAGTAGGACCAACATCAATGGAGGAGGTCAAAAGAGAAACCTTCAAATTGAATCTAGACAAGGCTCCAAGTCCCGATGGATTCCCAACTCTAATATTCCAATTTTTTGGGGATTTTATGGGTGATAAGGTTTAGCAACTAGCTGAAGAGTTGAGGAGGAAGACAACAATCCTTAAATATCTAAACAGTACCAACATAGTTGTCATCCCCGAAAAGGCACTTGATTCTTTGATTATCAACCTATTTCATTATGTAATTCAATATATAAAATAATTGCAAAGGTAAATGGCCAAAAGGCTCAACACTTTCCTATCAAAATGATTTCTTAAGAGAAAAGTAGTTTTGTTCTCTAAAGGAACATATTAGATGAAATAATCATAGCCCACAAAATAATGCATTTTATTTAGAAATCAAATTTAAAAGGCATGATTATAAAACTAGATGTGAGCAAGGCCTATGACAGGGTTAAATGGAGATTTCTATTAACAATAATGGAGAAATTTGGTTTCAACAAGGAATGGATTGATTGGATATTTAGTTGTATCTATACTCCTAGATACTTGATGATAATTAATAGAACTCCGTTTACATTATTTAAGTGTGACAAAGGGTTAAGGTAGGGGGATCCTTTAACCCCCTCCCTCTTTGTAATATTAGCAGATGCCTTAAATAGGGAAATACAAAGGAAAGTGACAACTACGTTATGAGAAGGAATAAAGGTATTGCATAACACATCCCAACATTCACCTGTTAGATATTTATAGTTGACACCTTGATTTATGGTGCACCAATGGTGGATGGAGCCTGGAGTATAAACAAAACAGTAGCAGGATATTCAAAAGCATCAGGGCAAATCATTAACAAAGAAAAATCAAATGTTTTTATTAAATACATAAAAAACATTCCAAAGAAGAATATCTAATACTCTTGGTTTTAACATAGAGAAGCTTCCCTCAACATATTTGGGAATACCATTCTTCACTGAAGCAATAAATGGTTATTATTGGAAGATCACAATTGAGAAGTGCATAAGGAAAATAGAAGGATGGAAGGAGTGATGGCTCATGACGGCAAGTAGGATCACAATGATCTAATTTGTCATTTCAACCATTCCCATTTATACTCTATCTTGCTTGGAACTTACAAAGTGAGCAAATAAAAAACTTAGTGCTCAACAGAGGAAGTTCCTTTGGGAAAGGCTAAATGAGAAAAATCGAATTCCTTTGATTGCATGGGACAAAGTAACAAAGGATAAACCAAATGGTGGAGCCAATATTCACATCCTACAATTATGCAATATGACACTAGGTTGAAAGTTAACATTGAGAATTTACCAACAATCAAATGCATTATGGAATAAATTCTTATGTGCAAAGTACTTGGATACAAAAGAACCTATCAAAATTATCACCATACCTAATCCTCCAATAGGATCTACAATCTAGAACTTCATAATTAAAAGTAGAAACATTGTTACAAGCCACACTACTTAGAAAAATAGAAATGGATAGTTTGCATCCCTTTACCATGAGTCATGGAATCGATATATCCCATTGGACTCCATCGCCAAACCAACCAACGCCATTCAACCCACAATGATTGTTTATGGCAATAAAGTTAGCAATTGTTTTACAGTACCTATTTTCAATGGTATCCCAAATTACAAGTGGAAGCAATTTGAGTTTGTCAAGCCAGTTTGTAGAGCCCTACTTACAGTCGAGTTGGAGAATCACAAGATTTATTTGACAAAGGGAACTACTAAAATAATCTAGAGTGCAACTAGATTTTTCTCTTACTCAATATGAATTGGTTATATTGTTGCTAAATTACACCAAACATCTGGATCTTGGGGCAAAGATCTATGCTAGGGAAAAATGTGTTCCCAAAGGCTAGAGCATTTGCATGGACTACACTTCATGAGAGGATTCTAACAGGAGGCAAACTTCAAAATAGGCATTGTGGGTCCTCAAAGATGTGTTACGTGCAATGAATTGAAATAAACAATAAACTACCTTTTGGTACAATGTAGGTGGCTTGTGAATGTTGGGTTTACTTTTTAGGAAATTAGAATGGTATGGACCACTACCAAATGATATAAAGTATTTTTATGACATGGTTGAGAATGTATAAAGGAGCCACATGGGATGGTTTATGGATCGAAACACCATTGCAAATTATATGGCAAATATGGAAAGAGATAAATGAGAGAATATTCAATGAAAAAGAATCTTCGTAGAGAACACTTTTGAACAAAATTGAAATCAGAGTATCAAAACATTTGAACACAGAAGTTTTTTGAAGATAGTGTAAATTTTTCTCATCATGGGATAATCATAGAGAATTGGGGGCTAGATTCCCTATTTGTAATGACAAAGGTTCAATTGTATGTGTTGGTGCAGTAAAAATAATGACAAAGGTTTAATTGTATGTGTTGGTGCAGTTAAAATAATGACAAAGGTTCAATTGTATGTGTTGGTGCAGTTAAACTCTTGGTAGGAACAATTAATGATGTTGGATTTGTAGTCCTTTATGCTGGCATTCAAATATGTATGAAAAAAGAATATTAGACAAATATGTGTGGAAGGGGATTCTATGATTGTCATCTATGCCATTGTAAAATTGCATGCTCCTAGTTGGAAATTTTTGGCACGGATAAACAAGATTTATATGTACTTGTAGCAAATGGAAGAATTTTCCTTTACACATGTTTATTGTGAAGGTAATGTCGATGTTGATTTTTTATCAAAGAAAGCCATACAACAATCTGAGGTGGAAGTCATCGAGGACAATACAAATTCTTGGCTTGAAATAAAAATAATCATAGAGATTCAAGATGCTAAGAAGGTTGGACACAATGACACCACTCAATTCTAGGCAATTTGATGCATCATTATGCTTATCCCAAAGTAAAAAGCACCGAGCAAGAAAGTAGGCTAAGGGTTGAAAGTTATACCTGATCAATAACGAAGACACTAAAAAGAAAGATCATGCAATCCGAATGGGGATGCATAATTGCTTGGGGCTAGTTACCAATAGGTTCCAGTTCATGGTAACCACTTGTTTACAAAAAAAGTGCGACTAAAAGGGAATCAAATCGCCATATTCAACCTAAAAATGTCACATTAAATAGCCTAATATTGAGAACTTTGACTAAGGATAATACAAAAGTTAGATGAAAATGTATGTTGCTTGATCCAAACAAATGAAAAAGGAAGCCTTGAGAATATCAAAAGAAATAATTTGACTGTTTTGTGAAAGGTAATAATTTTGCTCTTTGAAAAATTTGATGTTGGGGACTGACAGAAGAATACTTTAAATAACTATCAAGAAGCAAATAAATAATCAAGAAGGAAGGATTTTAAAGTTGTAGCATTGTAAATTGTACTTCTTTAATTACGGTGTCCAATTTCACATTCCTAGCACTCATTTTAAATTATTTTCCATTCCTTTATGCATTCTAAGACCTTTTATTGCTTTAAATTAATATTTAGTTCAATATCATGAGTCTTATTTCACTTTAATACATCAATACTTTATTATTTGGACTCTTATTTTAAGTGTGCACTTTATCTTATTTCATTTCTTGCTTGTATGGGTCCCATGTTATTTCAAAGTTCAATACACCTTTTCCCATATCTAAGTATTATAAATTTTCATATAAATTTTATTTCTGGAATCGGGAACCTATTATCTCATGACCCTAAAAATTTGAGCCTCATTTGATGCTTTTTGGCAATTTTTTTGAGAGGATAATATGTTGGTCTTGCCATTTCTAGAACTAGCCCGATGTGAAAATATGATAATTTCAATTCAGCCAAAAGGGGATTTTACTATGAAATCCATATATAGAGCATCTCTCCTAATTCATTTTAATATCTCATCTTACTATCATTTCATTATTATCATTCCACTTCAAGAGAAAATACGAGGCTAATAAGCAATGAGCTACATCAAGGTATCTTCAATTATGTTTCAATTACAATTTTGATGATTTATCATGTTACTGCATCAACACATGAAGGACTTATCCTAAGATCATCACATCATCAATTGAAGGTATAATCACCTCAATTAAGCATTTACATTCAAGAATTTAAATTTAGATTTCTATTCCAATTCATCATCGTTGTAGGGTTGAGTCCCAACTTGTGGTTTAACTAGGGCAAACCCCTATACAACCCCAAACACCATTTTTCTCCTCTTGTGTGCAAATTCAAGTACAAGCTTCCAATAGAGTTTGAAGATGAGAAAGTGATAAAGAGCCAGAGATAGAGGATCTCTTCAAATTTCATCAGGAATCCTCTAAACAAGGGTGTTTTCTAGGACAAGGGCATTTTTCTTGGACAAGGGTGCCCAAATGCCCTTTTACCTCAAAATTTGGCTGAAATTTGGTAGACAATAGGCACATGGCCTCGGGATTTTAGATCCAATTCAGTGCTTAGAAATTCACCTATTGGATAGGGGAACCCAAGCACCATTGTCCACGCAAATTCAACTTACATTTTTGTAACAGGTTCCTCTCTGCATCCTCTTTCCAAATATGGGTTGGTTATGTGATTATTAGTTCTATATTTGATTATTTATGTTATCCTTTGTCAATTTTGCACCTTCTAGCCTGAGTTCTCACATTCAATTCACATACTTTCAATTGCTCATTTTCAACTCAATCAAGGAGTATTGAATTCACCTTGTGCCCAACCCTTTCCTAATAAGTTTGAGGTTGAGCCTATTGAGTTCATTCACCTTCTAAGGTAATCATTGTGAAATAGGTTTAGTTCCTAGTTTATATGCATAAACTAGTGAGCCCTATTTCCATACATTACAAAAGTTTCAAGCTAAGTTGGGCAAAACTTAGTGTGCAGTTTTGGAATGACAAGTTCTTTAGTGAATACTATTGCACAAAGGAAGTTGATTTTCTATTCATTCCTGAATGCAGTTGTGATTGCAATCAGAGAACGATGGAGGATTAACTCAAAGAAAATTTTGTGATCAAAGAAGACATAGAAGATGATGTGAAAGGGTGGATAATTGGGGAAAGGATAGTGTCAAGAGCCCATTTGTATAATGCAGAATTATTGGAATTCTTTGAATACAACTAACACAAACGATTGGTGACTTTGACATTACTGAAAGGCTATCAATGGGATGGTTAATCTTGATTCGAGGGTGTTAGAAACAAGTGTCCTAAGGAGCTTATTGGTCAAGCCAACTAAGGGTTTAATTGGGGTTGCAATATGCATCGAAACAATAAAGGACAATAGGAACTTGAAGGTCATGGTCATTGTCACAAAGGAAGGACTAAATAACAACATCAAAAACACCTACACATACTTAGTAAGATTCCATAAGAACTTCTTAACCCTGACACAGATCGAACGTTTATAGAAGATCATAGAGACATGTAAAATTATGTTCCAGACTCTTTACAACTAAAACAAAACAATGTAATTGGTGCAGGAGCACCCAATGAGACATGGAGGTTCAAGAAGTCATTATGGCATGATCAATGTGATCAAGGGTCCAAATGACCTAAACATATTGTAATAAAGCCTACTAAGGCATTTGAATGTAATAGGAAGAATGAATTGAGTTATGAGTCCTAATGGACCTAATAGGGGTCATTACGTCTAAATATGTAATAATGGCACATAGGATGCCTAATGAGTTCAATAAGGTTATGTTTAGTCATGAATGATGTAATAAGGCCAAATAACGAGTCTTTGAATTGGATTGGGGGTCATAGGAGTAAAAAATTATCATATTGTTAAAATGTTGTCAAAGCAACTTTTCAAAGTTGCTTGACAACTTGTCCCTAATGGGTAGTTAGTTTGAAATATAGTTAGGGGTCGGTTTAGAGGTTGGTTTTGGGTCTATTAAACCATATATTGCACGCCATGAATGGTTGTTGAACATGGAGAAGAGATTGGAATGTAAGGAGAACCAAAAACATGAATAAGAATACACGGTTTCTGCAATTTGAGTACAAAATCTGAACATTACTTGCTTTGTTTTGAATTGCTTCCTACTCATAAGTATTGGCATTGTTTCATAGATGACCCCTTAAGGTTTTTGTGAGCATTTGAATTCATTTTGAAAGGGTTTTACATCTGTTTTGTTCCATTTATTCTGATTGTCGCTAAACCTATTGTAGGTGACAGTTTGGAGCCATTTTGTGAGTTCCAATGTGGATATAGGCTCTCCCACTTTATGTATTAACTGTGCCTTGTGGAATGAACCCGAGACATTGTATTATAACCCTACTAACATGAAAATCACAAAGGAATGAGGTTGGAGTTGGTGATCACCTAGTTGGAGGGCAAGTTTGCTCATGAAAGCACATGGAAAAGAGGGCGTGGGTATTAGTTCTGGAGTTTTGCCTTAAGGAGGGTATCATTTTCTGATGTAATATGTTTGCACATGATCATTACATGGTGAAACAACTTGGGTTCAAGTTTGGAAGTGCTTGGAGAGGTTAGTTTGGAGAAGCCCTAGGTTTTCATGCATAGAAACAAGGGTTTGACATTTCAAGGGGTAGATGAATGGGGCAACCCCTAAAAATTTGAAAATCCTTTGTTTTGAAACATTTCCTAAGACTATTTGAGGGTCTGGAGTTTCAAATTCAAGTCTACAATAGGGTTCCTTTGGAAAAGTGGGTTAATTAGGCCTAGTTAGAAGGTTGCAGGGTACTAGTCCAATGTGTTGGTCCAAAGGAATGATACTTGATTTTGACATATGTTGAACAACTTCCAAAAGGGTGCTTGCAAATGTATTTTGCTTAGTAGGTGCTTTGGAAAAGTTTTGAGCAAAGGTCAAATTACTTGCTGAACAAGGTTGCTAGGAATTGACCTATCTAGTTACTCGGGTAAGGGTTTGTGATTGAACCGATTGATAGGATGGGTGAAGCCTGTTGGAACAAGTGGAATAGGGTATGTTGAGACCCTAGGAAGTGTTGGAACAAGTTGGTGAAGTTGAGAGATCTGTTTGGACACCTTGGTGAAGCCTAGAGAAGAAAGAAGGTCAGTAAACCTTATAAGTTGGAAGTCACAGTTGATTGAATCCATTTGGTTGTTGATTGTTGCTTGAGTTGGGCCACATACTTCTCCATTAGTAATCTTTTTCTTTGATGTTAATGAAAGGGATCTACCCCCTACAAAAGCAATTTGTTTAAAAAAAATACCAAATACAGAGTTAAATAAAATTTATTAAAAAAATCAATAATTTAATAACATATCTGTTTAAAAAAAATAAATCTGAAAATTGCAAGTCTAGGTAATGAAAACATATGTTTTTCACAAAACATCACTTCATGGCATCACAATTGATCTCCTCCTGGATTGCTCCACCCAATTTAAAAAACATGAACTAGATGAATGCAAGCATCATTCATTGATGTCCGTTAAGAAACCAAATGAAAACGTATCGTTCTTTTTTCTCAAAGCATTCTGCCGCGTAAATCTTTTTGTCAGCCGGTTTCTGCAACTCCCTGTTCTTCTGCGCTCTGTAATTCAGCATTAGCTTCAAATGGATCGCCTGGTTGCGGCCAACGAACTTCCCTTCAGGGTTTCGTTCACCGGTCACAGTGGGCACCTCAGAGTGGAACCTCTTCCGCCGGTTGAACGCCCCAACCCTCTCAGAAGCCTTCCTGATTTGATCCTGGTAAGTTTGAATTTTTTTTTTTTAAAGACATGAATTTAGTTTTCTGTTTATTTGGTTTTTGCAGATTTCATTTTAGGCGGTGCTTATCTTTCTCTTTCCTAAAAACTTTTCGAAACGCCTTTTTTTTCGGTTCTAAAAAAACGAAAGCTGAAGCTCAATGTAGGGTTTTGTGAAATCTATATATGTATACGTGCATACATGTACATATATACAATGTGTAAATAACACATACATATATATACGGGTGCATATATATGCAGATATATCTTTGTGTATATACTGCTAAAGGTTTCTGTTAAACTTGGAGAAACGTCAATCTTAAGGTGACAACCTAAAACGGTCCTGCCATACGGGAGTCATGGGAAGAACATCCAAGCTGCATTACTCTGCGGGAGAATTGAGTCGGCTCTGTAGCCGAAAATCTTCGCAAAAACTCATAACACAAACGCACTGAAGAAAGAAATTCGCTTAGTCTCCCAGAAATTTCCTCTCACAGGCTTCAGTCGGGAGCGGCCATTTCCGCACGTGTCACAGGCACCTAGTTGTTAATACGACACATGGGGCCTTACTTCCTTCCTGCTGCAAGATTATATTGAATCTCTCCAAGATCCTGAAATCAATATATTTACCAGCATAACTATATAAAAGCAAATTCCTAAGGGGGAGAGTGAAAGTATGGGCCACGTTTCGTCGAAGGAGATGGATGTACGGCTAGGATAGGGGGCGACAGGTACTCACATTCATGTGCGATATCGATCTTTTCCGAGCAAGGTAACTGATGTATTTCTACATTGGCTAGAAGATCCGCAGCTTTATTACACTCTCTAAAACAGTGTTGATAAACAATATCTTTAAAACACTTACAAAAGCTACAGGCTTCCGAGAGAATGCTATCGAGATACCAATCCTTGAAAGCCCCTTTGAGCGAGCTTGCAATCATCACCTGTGAGCCGCATTCAACTATTAGCTTCTTACAGCCCAGCCTAACTGCCATCTCGAGACCTTCCAGCACCGTCTCCATCTCTTATTCGTTGTTAGACCTTGTATCTGAAAAGAAAGATTTCCTTTGATGAACTGCCTAGAGGAAGATTGAATCAAAGCCCCTGACCTAGCCAAACTAGGATTTCTCCTTGCTGCGTTTAAAAACTTTCCAGAGGAGGTTTCTAAGATCCCTCAAGTCATTTGATGTGATTCTAAACTACCTCATAAGGAGGGAAGGGGGGGAATGATTCTAGTTCTTCGGGACCTACACCTCTAATAGAGAAAACTGAGAGCTTCTCCAAGTGAGAGAACCTCTGGGATAAGAATAATGAACAGCCTCGATTTATATCCAGCATCTCTCCCAATAGGAGGCTTTAGCTGATTCATGAACTAGAAGGGTATCCTTCAACTAGCTCGTTAACAAGGTATTTTAATTCTTAGTTTAAGAGAGAAATAAGACTAAAATCAAATAACATAACTGAGGAAGGTAATTGGAAACAAATTAAAGAGCAACACCATAAAAGAAGACATGCTTACATTGGATATATCCCTTGTGGGTAAAAATTCCAGCAAATGCAAGCGCTCACATAATGGTTCTAAAGGACATGGCAATGGAAGAACAACCCTTAGATTTAATGGACATAATCTTCAAACAACTGAGATAACTCCCAATGATCTCCAATAGTTCTTAGAATCACTTCCCTTGCTGCTGCTACAATAGTCTCAAATTACAAAGAACTCCTACAAGAACTCCACTAACAACTCTCTAAGATGATAGAATAATGCTAAGAGCTTATTTTAGCATAAACCCTGAAAAAATCATAGAAAGATTGATGCCAGACAAGCACTTTCTATCAAAAGGAGGAAAACAAACTTAGAAACACCCAAAATGCTGGTGTCGAAATGAGCACTTACTATAAATAGCAGTTGTATTGTCCCCTCTTCTCTAGTGCCATTCAGAGCTCAGATTCACCTGTCACCCATCTCCACAAGTGAAGTTGATGTTTGGAGATGAATTCGCTAGCCAAAGGGGACTTAGATTAGTCATTTCTTTTGACTTTGGTGGGTGTAATAAAGTAACTTTATGATATAAAAGTTACATAAGTCATTTTTCTTAAAATAGAAAATCTAATAAAATAACTTGTAAGTTACTAATAAAACTTAATAAATGACTTTATTTCAAAAGTCCTTGCACACCTTCCTAGGCGAACTCCAATAACTTAAAAGGTGGTTGTTTATTCATGTTGGAGAACCCCTCTCATGTGGGTGCCACTTTTTAGAGAATAAAAGATTCCAAAGAATCTATCTTTGATGCCTCTAGGGTTCTTTTTGGTTAAAGAGGCTTGTACGATTCGTTTGGAGCATTCATGATTTGTTAATTTTTGCAACCTTTGCACATTGGAGGACTGCAGCAGCATGTATTCAGCTATGGCAGCCCAGGGAGGACGAAAACCCTCTATTATTTGATGGTGTGGATGGAATCCTACACCCTCAGCAACACTACAGCAGCAACATCTTCTCAGAAATTGACCATTAGAGATTACAGTCAGCAAAGAACACACCTACAGCAGCATCAATTGGTCTTAATCTGCAGATCTGAGCAAGTTGTGTGTGATTTCCAGCAAGAAATAAGCCACAAATGCCAGCCGTACAGCTCCCTTGGCCAGCCGTACCATTCTCCTGCATGGGGATCTATTAATAAATAAACTAAAGGGTTTTGGCACCACTATTGGTGTGTAAATTTATTGTTGTGGTAATAATAAGTGATCACAGTTGGTTTGGTGTGAAGAAAATATCAGATTTGGGCAGCAGCAGCAATTCTTTGAGGAAAAGAGACATAATTTGGGAATCTTGCCTAGAAGAATTTGGAATTCCAACTGGGTCTGAATAATTCTTCAATATTAGTTTTTGGTAATTATCCTAAAGTTAAATAAAGTCATTTGCAGCCATTGGTAGCAGCTGGAGGTGCTTGGTTCAGTCATTGCTTCATTCCAGGCTCAAATTCCACCCTCAAACCCAAACATTGGACTCTTGGTAAACCTTGAACGACTTAATTCTATCAAGAATCCTCTTTACTGTTTATTTGTACTTGCTGCAATTAATAATCAGAATTCTGGACACTATTTAGTTTTATATTTATTGTATTGCATTTATTATTTTCCATGTATTGTCAAAAATCCAAAAAACTACAAAAAAATTGAAAATACAATAAACTTCCAAAAACTCTTTCGCTGGTCAAAGAATTTGAATTTGTAAACAAACAACATTTTTGGTTAAGAATTTTAGTAAGGGATCTTTCAGTGGTATCAAAGCGATGATCCTGCCAGCCTGGGGGTCATCAGAGTAATTCTATGCAGCGGGGCAGATTTGGTACCTATAGATATTACACACGCAGGAGACCTAGAGTGGATTTAAATTTTGTCACAACCACCCTTTGAGACTATTATGGGTGATATACCCGAAGGACAAAGGAGCCCACCCAGACAGGAGAGACAAATTCCACTCAATCCTGATGAGGTTATGAGGAGCTTGGCTGAAGCACAGCCAAGAATTGTTGACACAATCAACAGGTTACAAGACACACTTGACAAAATGGATTTGGGAAATAATAGGGGAAGGCACAGGAGCCGTAGTAGTTAAGTATTAGCTACAGGAAGTAGGGGCAGCAGTAGATCTCACCACAGAGGGACAGGACCCATACTAGGACAGCGGATAGGCCTATGCTTCCACGGTTCACTCCTAGAGATGTACCACCATTGGCTGAGCCTCAGAATGGAATCACCTTCTAGGACACAGTTATGGCTGCCAGCGATGAGTGGGCACGTCTACCAGCACATGTTAGAGATGCATTCCCGTTGCATCAATATTGTATGCAACATCATGATTCCATGAGGGGACAGAATGACAGGGGACCCAAACATCAGTGGAATAATGATTTGAAGAAGGCTACAGATAAGCTGATTTTATCCACTTTTGATGGCAGCGGTTCCACTAGTGCACGAGCGTGGTTCACAAGCTAGATATATACCTCTCCTTGAAACCCATGGCTGAAAACGAGGCCATTCAGATTGCTGTCCTACATTTGGAGGGTGTCGCATATGATTGGTGGCACCATGGATTGGTCACGCAGAATCACTCTCTCATTCATTCATACGCAGAGTTCACAGATAGGCTGATTTCTCGATTTGAGAGGAAAGATGTGGAACTTTATTGCAGGGATTTAGCTCTCCTGAAACAGTCGGGTCATGTGGATACATCAACGTATAGTAGTGATGGTACCAGAGATGCTTGTTAGGAGGGTAGTTATGCTTTCATAGAGGGACTTCATGAGAGATACCGTGGTTTAGTCAAGGCTTTGAAGCCTAAGACTTTATAGGAGGCTATTCAGCTCACGTTAGACTTGGACACCACTCCTCCATCCTCCACTTTTCAGCAAAACAAAAACTTTCCCAGGAACTCCAAACCCTTCCAGAAGCCTTTCAATCCACAAAAGGGTAACACATCTTCTCCTAGGATTGATCAGGAGACTAGAAATGAATTAAGGAGAAAGAAGCTGTGTTTTACTTGTAAGGAACCTTGGGAACTGGGTCACAGATGCCTTGGCAAAGGCAAAGCTCATCTCATTGAAGTGAGCTCAGATGTGGAGGATGAGCACATACAGGATACTGATGATGAGGGAGAGCATATTGAGTCTCCCCAGATTGAGCTTGACTCTACTGATGCACAGGCTACGACCAATGTTACCACGGCAACTCTTTCCAGTTATCCTAAGTTCCACGCTTTCAGATTGAAGGGAACTATTCAGGGGCAGCGTGTAGTGTGTTTAGTAGATATTGGAGTGACCCATAACTTTATTGATCAGCATATGGTAGAGAGACATGGGTTACAGACAGAGGAATTTTTAGGATTTGGTGTGAAGGTTGCAGATAGTGTAGTGTTGGGATGTACCAGGAGAATTCCTCAACTCAGTATCCAGATGGGGGACTACACTTTGACATATTACTTTTATGTTTTACCCTTAGAGGATTATGATATAGTTATAGGTATGCAGTGGTTACAGGGAATTGGTAGATATGTCATTGATCACCGCAGAATGCAGTTGGAGTTCTTAGCTGATGGTAAGAAGAGAATACTGAGGGCATTATCGGATGGAGGCCCCAAGGAGGTTTCCTCTCGCAGGATGGAGACTATTATCAGGCACAGAGATGGGCTACACAGTGCTTTGTTTCATCTAAAGCACCTTCATCTCAGGATGGCAATTCATATCACATTGATATACAACAGATTTTAGATTAACATGGGATGGTGTTTGGTGATATACCTCCTAGAGTACCACCTGATAGAGGCTTTGAGCATGTGATAGAATTAGAGGATGGAGCAAAACCAGTCATGACCACTCCTTACCGCCATCCTAAGGCCTACAGAGATGAGATTGAGAAGACCATCAGGGAACTTCTGGACATGGGATTCATTAGACCGAGCTCTAGTCCCTTTGCTTCTTCAGTTGTGTTGTAAAGAAGAAGGATGGGACCTTATGCATGTGTATTGACTACCGTGCACTTAATAAGAAAACCATTAAGAATCGGTACCCCATTCCACACATAGATGAGTTGTTGGATGAGCTTCATGGCTCAGTTTATTTTTCGAAGATTGATCTTCGATCAGGGTATCACCAGATTAAGGTGCGGGAGTTTGATATTCACAAAACAGCCTTCAGATGCCATTATGGTCATTATGAGTTCTTAGTGATGCCTTTCGGTCTCACTAACGCCCTTGCTACATTTCAGTCATGTATGAACCACATATTTAATAAGCATTTGCGTAAGTTTGTATTGGTATTATTTGATGATATATTGATTTACAACAGATCATGGGAGGAACATCTGAGGCACTTAGATGAGGTGTTGAGCATTATGGAATTTCAGTCCTTGTATGCTAAGATGTCCAAATGTGAATTTGGGCTCACTGAGATTTTATACTTGGGTCATGTGATAGGAGTTGATGGAGTCAAAGTCCATCAGGAAAAGATCCAAGGTATTATTGATTGGCCACCTCCCAGGAATATTTCAGAGTTGCGTGGTTTCCTTGGTTTATGTGCTTATTACAAGAGGTTTGTAAGGGGTTACTCTCAGTTTGCAGCACCTTTGACAGATGTCACCCGGAAAGGGGCTTTCAGATGGACTGAGGAAGCACAGGAGGTATTTGATAGTCTTAAACAGGTGATGAGCACTTGTCCTATGTTGGCATTTCCTAATTTCACCCAACCTTTTGTGCATGAATGTGATGCTTCAAGAGAAGGTGTGGGTGCAGTACTTTTGCAAAATCATCATCCTATTGTGTATGAAAGTAGAAAACTGAAAGACAATGAGAAATTATACTCTACCCATGATAAAGAAATGTTGGCTATTATGCATGCTCTCTCAAAATTCAGGCAGTACTCAGTGGGGAGGAAATTCATTGTTAGAACTGATCATAACAGCCTTTAGTAATTTTTAGGACAAAAAGATCTTAATGAGAGGCAGCAAAAATGGGTCAGTAAGATCCAAGCATATGATTTTGACATTGAATATGTCAAGGGGAAAAATAATGTAGCTGCTGATGCATTATCTCCTTAGGAACTTGATTCATAAAATCTGCAAGTAATCTCCTTAGGAACTGCTCTTTATCTGCTGGTATGCATTTTTATCTTTCACACTCTGCACACCTCTATCACACTTCAAAGAACTCTTTATGTATCTTTACCGAGGGAGGTGATCTCGTGAAATGATGCATCTATTTGCAAAGTGAGACAACTCTAAACAAACACACAGCTCTTCATTACTACCTTAACATAAATGATTTCTCATGATCACGTATGTAAAACAGTGCGAGACACGCAATGGATTTCAAAGAATTGATTGATTAATCAGAATGAGCAAGACGCTCATAAATAATACAAAGCTATTTACAAGAATAGCAAGTTTCTAATAAGAAACTGCTGAGAAGATCGAAGACGATCTGTCTAAAATAGAATATACACTGAATGAGCATTAATACTAAATTTAACATATTTTTAATATTCTATTACCCTCCCTTAATGCTCAATCTATTAACTACACCTATAGACCCCCTGAATTTTACAAATTTATCAGGACCAAGGGGCTTGGTGAAGATGTCTGCTGGCTGCTCCGAGGTAGGAACATACAGCAACTAGATGGATCCGTCTTCAACCAGCTGTCGAATATAGTGACAATGCGTTTCCACATGCTTGGTTCTTTCATGGAAGACTGGATTCTTGGCGAGTTTGAGCACTCCCTGATTATCACAGAACAAGGGAGTAGGACCTGCCTGGGAGACATGCATATCCGCAAGCATTCGTCGAAGCCAAACCGCCTCACAAGATGCCTTAACTGCTCCCCGATACTCTGCTTCTGTCGAGGAGAGAGCCACAGCCTGCTGCTTCTTACTAGTCCATGTGACAGCACCAGATCCCAAACTAAACACATACCTTGCTGTAGACTTACGGTCATCAACCGAACCTGCCCAGTCAGAATCTGTGTAACCACTGAGTATAGGATCAGAACTCCGAGTGTACAGAAGTCCATAATCAGGAGTGCCACTCACATAACGCAGCACACGCTTCGCTGCTAACCAATGATCAGCCTTGGGAGCTGTCATGAAGCGTGAAATGTAGCTCACTGCAAAACTAATGTCAGGTCTAGTGGCAGTAAGATAGATGAGGCTGCCCACTAGTTGCCTGAACAGAGATTCATCCACAACTGGTGAGGATGACTGAGCTGAAAGTTTGAGCCCGGGTTCCATAGGAGTAGAGGCAGGTTTGCAATCCTGCATTCTGAACCTGTCCACAAGACTTCTGGCATACTTGGACTGAGAGAGAAAGATACTGGTCTCAGTCTGCCAGACTTCAACTCCTAAGCAGTAATGTAGAAGTCCCAAATCTGTCATATCAAAGGTGCGGCACAAATCCTGTTTGATCCCAGTGATCAAATGTGCTGAACTGCCAGTAATGATTAAGTCATCCACATAGACAACCACAAACAGAATATCATTACTAGAATGCTTGATATACAAGTTTGCATCAGATGGACTCCGCTGAAAGTTATGATCTGTCAGGTACTTATCAATTTTCATGTACCAAGCCCGAGGAGCTTGTTTCAGACCATAGAGTGCTTTGACTAGTCTACAGACCTTTTGTTCTTGACCAGCAACCTTGAATCCTGGGGGTTGCGTCATGTAGACTTCTTCCTGTAAGTCACCATTCAAAAAAGCACTCTTGATGTCCATCTGATGGACTTTCCAACTGAACTGGGCTGCCAAGGCAAGAACGAGCTGTATGGTACTCATTTTGGTTGTAGGAGCAAAAGTCTCCTCGTAGTCAATGCCTTCTTTCTGTGAGAACCCACGAGCAACAAGACGAGCCTTATACTTGTCTATGGTTCCATCAGCTTTGTATTTTACTTTGTACACCCATTTGCAGCTAATGGGCTTCTTCCCTGAAGGAAGATCAGAAAGGGCCCAAGTGTGATTCTTCTGAAGACTCTGGAACTCAGCTTCCATAGCCTGTTCCCACTCAGGTATACCTTTAGCCTCTGAGTATGTCTGAGGCTCAAAAACACTGTGTATGTTAGCCATGAGAGCAAAATTGACTGTATGCTGCTGTTTGCTCTTATTACGGGAGGTTCTACCCTCAATGAGCTCAGTATCCCTGAGATCACCAATGGTCTTGGCCCACCATTTAGGCCGGAGAGTAGAAGTGCGAACATCTGGAGGAGCTGGAAGAGGCTCAGGATCAGGAACAGGAGCAGCAAGAGGAGGATTATTCTCCGGAGGGAACTCAGGTAGTGCATCATCGAAAATAGATTCTGCATCATCCCTCCCATTAGGCGAACCTAATGGAATAAGAACACTGTGAGGCTGATCCTCAGAACTCTGCTCAGAAGAAGGGGACTGAAAGAATCCTCTGTCTTCATCAAATACAACATCACGACTGAAGATAAGACGTTCAGTGTCTATATCTATCAGTCTGTAGGCCTTATGGTGATCACTGTATCCGGTCATCATGAGTTTCTGACTTTTGGAATCCAACTTGGAGCGCTTAGCATCTGGAATCCAAACATAGGCAACAGAGCCAAAAACCTTCAGGTGGCTGATCTGAGGCTTCCGACCAGACCAAACCTCTTCTGGAGTCTTCCCCTTAACAGCCTGAGTAGGAGAACGGTTAAGTAGGTAGACAGTAGTAAACACCGCTTCAGCCCAATACTTATTCGGAACACTTCTGTGTTGTAACATAGAGCGAGCCATCTCAACAATCGTACGATTGCGACGCTCGACAACACTGTTTTGCTGAGGAGTGTAGGGTGTAGTCAATTGGCGTTTGATGCCATGGGTATCACAGAAGTTGGAGAATGCAGAAGAACAAAATTCCCCCCCGTTATCTGTCCTAAGAGTAATGATACTATGTCCAGACTCTTTTTCAACAAAGGACTTAAACTTCTGAAAGATACTAAATACATCTGATTTATGTTTAAGAAAGTACACCCACATCTTTCTACTAAAATCATCTACAATAAGCAAAAAAAATTTGCAACCAGTAACAGAAGATGTATTCATAGGACCACAAATATCAGCATGAAGTAATTGAAGTACCTTAGATGCACGCCAAGACTTTCCATGTGGGAATGAAGTCCGATGCTGTTTGCCAGCTTGACAGGCGCCACATACTCCAAGATGCTGAGTCTGAATATCAGGTAACCCTGAAACAAGTCCCTCCCGAGACAGCTGAGAGAGATACTGAATGTTGAGATGTCCATATCTCTGATGCCACAAAGTGCTATGAGGAGAAACACGAGCTGCTAGAGCCACTTCAGGAGAATCACCAGTGTCAAGGAGCCTATATAGGCCATGATCCTCTAGACCAACAGCAACAGTAAGACGAGTCTCCCGATCAATGATGGAGCACTTGTGAGCACTGAACACCACATCTAGTTGAGGAGAATTCCTCATAATCTGGCTGACAGAGAGCAGATTAAGTTCCATTCCAGGAACATAGTACACATTCAAAAAAATGAGAGTCCTGCCACTAGACTGTATCTGAACAGTGCCTCTGCCAACAACTGTATACTCCTCACCTCCGCCAAATACAACGGAATCACTGAAAGGTGAGAAGTCTGTAAACCAGTCACGCCGATGAGAAAAGTGACGTGATGCACCAGAGTCGATGTACCAAGCAGAAGACCTAGCATGATCGGAAGACCGCTTAGCCTTAAAGGCATAAAAGGCAGACTCTTTCTGCTCGGAATGTTCAGGAACATGCGCCCTCTGGTGTGACCCTCCCTGCTTCTTTTGTTCAGAAGCGAGCCTCTGACGGCAATCTTTCTTCATATGGCCGTACTTGTGACAGTAATTGCACTGCACATTCTTCTTCTTAGCTCCATCCTGTGTCTGAGAAGAGCCTTTCTGCTGAGAAGAGCCTTTCTGCTGAGAAGACTGAGAGGATTGAAATTTGCCTTTATCCTTCTGAAAGGATTGAGCTGTGAAGGCATTTTCCGAGGAGGCTGATGTAGTACCACTACCAAATTGCTGTTTCCAGCGATCCTGCTGTAGAAGTTTGGTGCACAATTCTGAAAAGTTCAGATCAACATTAGTGGAAGTAATATTGAGGGTTTCAATGAAGTGTTCATACGATTTCGGAACACTTTTTAAAGTGATTACAACCATGTCTTCTTCCTCCATAGTCCGACCAATAGCTTCGAGTTGATCTCGAATGTCCTTAATCCTTGTGAGGTGCTCCTGTAAGGACATACGTTCGTCCATCATAATGGAGAACAACTGATTCTTCAGAAAGAATGCTTGGCTCTTGTCGGATGTCTCATGCAATTCCTTCAGATGCTTCCAGATGTCAGAGGCTGTCTTGCCGGAAGGAATCTGTGGTAACTGATCATCAGTTACTGAGAGTTTGAGAAGCATGACTGCCTCCCGATTGCGTTCATCAAACTTATCTTGATCTGCACCAGGTGTACCAGGACTGAGCTCTTTGCCCAAAACAAGCTGGTCAAGACGCCTATATTCAAAAATGGTCAACATACGCTGTTTCCAGATGTTGTAGTTGTGACCATTAAAGCGTTGACTGCCTTCTAACATCAGATTGGTGAGAGAAGCCATTTGCACGTTTCCCAAGAAAAAAATTCCTGGCTGACCCAGAAAAATCCAAAGACAGCCCAGAAATGCGTGCAAAAAACCCAGAAGGATTCTCCTGTCAGAATGGGGATCCGCGGGCTCGAAAATCGAGGCACGAAAATTGAGGCACCCAGAATAAATGGACAACAACCCAGATTAGGGTTTGAAAAACCCACCACGACTCTGCAAAAAAAACTGAACTTCGATAAAAACTGGAGGTAAACACCTCAATCGAAGATTGCAGAGGTCGGCGCCATTGTTTGCAGAGAGAAACGCTGGAGGGAGTTGCAGATGGCGACGCTGTTGGAGGCGACGCCTGAGTTTGAAGTTGCGACGCCGAAGTCAGAAACAAGCTCAGAGTTTGCACAGAGTCGCGGACACCACCGGAGTTTGAAGTTTGCGATCGCCAAGAAGGCGCGACGCTGTTTGCAGAGAGTTGCAGGTCGCGCGGGACGTTGCAGGTGGAGCTCGCGACGCGGAGGTTATAGAATGTGAACGCCGAAAGACGATGACCTTGCGCGAACACAGGTCGCGGTAAAACGCGACGCCGGAAAAAAAACGACGACCCTGCATGAACACAGGTCGCGACGACCCTGCAAACAGAGGTTGCTGAAAAAAAAACCGATGAACCTGCAGGTCGAAAACCGACGATTCCACCCCAGAAGCCAAAAAAAACTTTGATAAATTTTTCCAGAAAATAAGTTCGAAAATTTCCACTAATTGGAAATTAGAATTAAAAAATTTTCGAAAAAATTCCTCCTATGGCTCTGATACCATAAAACAGTGTGAGACACGCAATGGATTTCAAAGAATTGATTGATTAATCAGAATGAGCAAGACGCTCATAAATAATACAAAGCTATTTACAAGAATAGCAAGTTTCTAATAAGAAACTGCTGAGAAGATCGAAGACGATCTGTCTAAAATAGAATATACACTGAATGAGCATTAATACTAAATTTAACATATTTTTAATATTCTATTAGTATGTTTGCATTTTCTTTTATTCATTACTTCTCTTTGAACGATCTTTATATATCTTTTATTATATCCTTCTTATACTTGCTGTTGTTATGATGTATCTTCAATTGTTTACGCTCTTCATTTAATTGATGTATTGTTTAATAATGAGTGATCTCCATAAATCTTTTGTTTGCTTCCTTCTCAAATTTGAATATGAACAATGAGATATTTACACAATTTTCCTTCAAATATTTTGTCTCGAGGTCTGCTTTGGAATTCCGAATGATATATCTTTTTAACTCATGTATTCAGCATACACTACAAACAATCTTCTCTTAATCTCCTTATTCCATATATATCTTTATCTCTAAGAGTCATACCCTTTAATATAGATATTTTTCTGAAGAGACATGTCTTCATTTTTAGTAATTGCTACCTTTATGATCATTCCTCCTTTATAAACAATCATTTCTTTTTGTTAGTAACTTTCCTTCATTATATAGATCGCACCTCTTTTTTAAAGCTTAAACTCAACTCATTAGTTTCATCTCATACAATCACACCTCTTGCAAATGATTGTTGTCTTCACTTAATTGCCATTTGGTTGAGTGCTTTTATTTTAGACAAATTGCCACCTTTATAAATCACATCTCTTTTATGAATTACTTTTTACATAAGTCGCCACTTTTTATTTATTGCAAACTGTACTTGTCTCAACATTGCTGCTACATCATAATCACCTTATAGCTATTGCTGCTGTATGTATGTTTATGTTTATTGCTGCTGCAATATGATATTGCTGTCGGTTTGCTTATTGGCTTGTAATCGCTTGTTTGAAATCAATATCTTCTTGAATCAAACATATCTGCTTTACATATTAGTGCTCTTCTATAGATATTAATAGTTGTTATTAAATCTCTGCTTATATTATTGTTGCTTTTAATAGTTAATTACTCCCTTTGTGAATGCCATTGCTCCCTTCACATTATCTTAAATGCTGCCTTCACAATATCTGAAGTGCTGCCCTTTATCATCTTATCTCTGCTCATTAAAACATTAAAAAACTTGTTCGTTGTTTTCTCTACCAATTGCTGTCTTCTTTCAAATCTTATATTGCCGCTTTGTAAAGACAATCATTGCTTTTTTTTTAAATAATTATTTTGTTCGTTTATAAGATTGCTGCATATAAACATGATTCTCTTCTTTGTTCATTGCTGCTCCATTTATGAATAGCTCTTATAAAATCGCTATTTCATAGTTGTTTTATCAAAACAATTCTTAATGGAATTGCTGCCTTATGAAATACTTTTATATAGGTGCTATCTTTATTATTATCAAATCTCTTAATCGCTGCTGATTGGATAATGAACTTGCTACTGATACCTTCGTAAACATAAGTGCTTTAGTAACTTGTTACCCCCACTTACTTTGAAAGTCCTCAAATTGCACTATTACATGTGGCCAACATGGGAAGACTGCCTCTATGAATTCATTAATAGCTGACACAAATTCTTTCTCCATCAAGCCTGTGATTTAGCAAGCTTAGGCTCTGCTTATTATTTGTACCACAGTTTATTATAATAGGGAGTATCCTTGGAGGATTTATATCTGCAGCTGCAACATATAACTCCAGATTTTAAAATGCAATCCCAATGCACTATATTCTTTTCTATTTTCCTCTGTAATCATAACCATATCAACTTGACCAATTATAGGCCATTGACATCAATGACAATCTCAAACAATGAATTCCTTTGATATTATTGATAGGAATCTCATTAATGTGCCTTTAACATCAATGACAACATTTCCAACAGTTAGCTGATGGAAAATCTTTTGTTAATCTTTCAATGCATAAATCAAGTGTATTGACAACATATTTATGTACTGCTCTTACAAATAATGGCTACAGGGATAACTACAGTGGCAGCAAGGAGCAAAATGTAATGGTGTTAGAGTGTTAACAAAAGTTATTAAAGAGTGGACATATAAAAATAGTAAAAATACGTATGGCCCACATAATTTTTTTTTAAATTTTAATTATAATGAAATAATTATGTATTTTAGTAAATAAAATACTAAATAGTAAATAGCTATTCACTTTACTAAGTAAAAATAATTAACAAAATATCTTTATAGTAAATAGCTATTCACTTTACTAAATGAAATATAATTAAGATAATATGTTTATATTAATTCTGCAGATGATAGTAAATATCTTTATAGTAAATAAAATAGATAATGATGTGATTAAAAATATAATTAAGATATATCTTTATATTACACTTAAAGATAGGTACCTGCATTTAATAACTTAATCTATTCAAAAAATAATATTAACATATTTATTTATCTCTAGTAAAAAGTGTATACTAGCATAACTATCTCAGATAGATCTATAAAAATTAAATAACTTTTTTAAGTAAATAAAGTAACAGAGATTGATATCTCTTGGAGTTTTTTAGACAGATGTATTTTAGATATCTATACTGGTGTAATACCAGAGGAATAAAAATAGTAAAATAGAGATTGAATTCAGTGCATCGTAACCCTAGCAGTATTATCTAAATTTAGCTCCATGTGAGTAACAATCATGATGTGGATACTGTTAGTGTTAGTGTGATGTAAGTTAAATACAAGTGTCAAACATAGATGGACTTTGACTGAATGTGGTTATTACTTATTGATAATAATCATGCAACGTGAAAATATTAGTCAAATGCGTATCTGTGAATTAATTCAGTTCATAATGACATGAAGCATGCTCTAGTTGTGGAGGATAGTTGATTCCTGCCTCCTGTTCATTAGGCTTCTAACAAATCTAGTTTTTAAAGAGTAATTGTTTCCATATCGTTTTATGCAGCCTCCAGCATTTGAACCAGACACACCAGACTCAATTCTGAAGAATGTGGAGAACAAGTATCTTATGCCAGATCTTGATGTTGAAGAATTTAATCCTGACAAATGTGGCAGGCAGTGGGAGTTTGATTGGTTTAACAATGCTATTGTACATCTGGAGCCATCTGCACCACGTTTAACTATAATTCCAGTTTGGGAACCACCATATAGACGTGCCTGCAAAGAAGAACCTGGCAACAAAGAAGAGTTGATGCTACCTCAAAATGCAAACGATAAATCTTCAAGCAACTGGATTCCAAAATCTCTGCAGGTAATGCTGACCTATAATTCCTTTGCATCTGTTATTTCCACACCTCTGGCTTTGGACAAGATAGGTCAGCTCATGTTACAGCAAAATGAATGTATATTGTGAAGAAAATGTAGGATAATTTATTTTCAGGTAATGTAATAAGTTAAGTTGAATTTAATAGAATGATCCCAAGTCTAGAAAATAAATTATTTTGCAAACTAAAGTTGTGTTCACAAGAAGGAAGAAGATCTCTTCTTGTGATAGTTTTTGAGCTATTTATGAACTTATGTAGGGTTCATTATTTCACACATTTTCAATTTTGTATTATCTACTGTATAATTTAGAACTTTTTGTGGTGCAGGTGTGAATCAATGTTAGAGGTTGAAAGCATGTTTATATGATTTATATACAGGCAGTTTAAAAAGCAGGATATCTAGAAGGCATCTCTTTTTATTTTGCGAGAAGTTGAGTTTATCGTATTTTGTGATTTTGTGCCAAGTCCTTAGGTGATATGGCCCCCTATGGTGAGATTTTCCCATGGAAAACTTTCTATCTTAGTTCACCTTGTAGCTTTTGTCTCACGCTTTTCTCTTCTGCTTACTTTATCCAGCCAGTGCCTCTCCTCATTGTACATCTATCCATTCTACTGTAATCAAGAGTGTAAACATAGAACTTTTTCAGTATATTTTTATTTCTCTTGCATTTTTCATGTGTTTCCACCGAGTGTTCTTGTTTACTAAATGATTATGACGAAGAGTTGATATACTTGATATGGAGGAGATAAATATGCATTTCCACATCTGAAAATTCGAAGTTCAACCTTAATACTATTTCAATGAAATAACTGAGCCCAGTGATTAAATGACCCAGTCAAATGTTAAGAGGTTTTTCCATGGCTTGTCTTAGCCATAAGAACTCTAATTCCTAATGACAATATAATTTAAGTGTGGAAGAAAATACAAATACATTTAAATTTCTCAAAGGTGAAGATTCTTTAGTCTTAAAATTCTTAAGGAAATGCTAATTGAGTTATCTATGTCTTACTCAATGTTTTATTAGGATATAGCTGTGTAGTTTTTGAGTCAATCTCGTTGACCCATATTTTTTGAGTAGTGTTTCACAAGAACCCACCACTTACGAGCATGAATGGTCCACTCAGTGCTCATTGCATCAAGGTGATGGTCATAGGTGTGAATTATTAAGACTCCTTAGGAGATCATCTATCTTAGTACTATTGTAATTCAAATGTTCTTTAATCATGGATTTTTCCCCAAGATCAAGTGCACTTAGCTTGTTGTCTTATTTGCAAAACATTCAACAAGTGTTGTGTTGTTATCAAGTAGGTAGCGTTTTATGTAGTGTGTCAAATTATATGATGTTTTGTTAGGATTCAATTGTGTAGTTTGTGAGTTAATCTCATTGATCCATATTTCCTGAGTAGTGTTTTATAAAAAGTTATTTCTCATTTCTCATTAGTGCCCACCTTAGCACTTAGGTCTCTCATCCTATTACTACTGTTACCCAAGCATGCTTGACCATGGAGGTGATTTCTTGGGAAGCCTTGATGCTTCATCCTTAGGAGTATCAAATCAGTACAATAAGTGCTAATTGGAACTCTCATGCTCATGAGGGATGGGTTCTTGTGAATTATTATTGATGGAATACGAATCTTGATAAAACATCACATAGTTTTTTGTACTACAAAAAACACCACTTGATAATAATTGAGCTAAGGAGCTCCATAATTCGTAAGGTACAACACTTACTATAGGTTTCGGAAATGGGGAAGTGTTGTGACGTAATCACACATTGCCCCATTGCAAATGGGGACCCCCTCTTTTTTGTTTGCTTTTAGTTTAGGGTTTTGGTCTCTAGTCTCTAAGTCTCAGAAATGAGTCAAGTTTTGTGAAATTTGGAGTCTCATAGTCAAAAAGTGAAGGAACGGTCGAAAGAATGTTTTAATGCTACAGATGGTCTGAGATGGGACGACGGAGTAAAATCGCAATTTTTCGGGGTCAATTTTGACAACTTGCTTTTTTAGGAATTTTTTTTCTTTCTAAATTTAGAAAGTTTTGTTTTTGGCATTTTGGGGCCAATTCGGGAACTTGCTTTTTCGGCTTGTTTTTTTCTAAAAATAAAAACGTTGCTTTTTGCTTTTTTTAAGGTCTTGGATGGTTTTAGGTTCAAAAGATGTGTCAAGTAAGAGGAATTCATCCAGAATGTTCCAATTGTGAAATAGATTTTGAATTCAGAAGATGTGTTCCTAAAAAGCTAAGTTGAAGATCTAGAAAAAAAGGCTAAGTCCAAAACCAAAGTCAAGAAATTCCTTGTTCAAATCATGGAGGTGGCGTGAAAAGAAGAGAATTTTCAATTGAAGACCAGGGCATACTTTGCGTAGCACTGTGCAAAGCTTGCCCATGGTAGGTTGGCAATTATACGTGACCTTGTGCAAAGTCCGCCCTAGCATGATTAAAACTTACTTGTCCTTGTGCAAAGTACACCCAAGTAGGGGTAATAAGGGTAATGAAGTATAAGCACTTGGAGGAGGAAAGGTTTGAAATTTTGGTTAAGTGTTGGTAGGTTTCTCAAACCTCATAACAAGTCCCTCATCTTGGTGTGGAAATTTCCAAATCATCATGAGGTCAAGTAATGGAACAGGAGAATCTTCGATTACTAGCTTTCCCAGTCTCTGCTTCAGTAACTACTGCTCAGTCTTGCGAATAATAGGGAATGTTCTCATTTGAATTTGATCCTCCTCTTTCTTATCCCATTCTATCTCAGGGATTAGGGAAACCTGTACTTTCTCAGCATACTGCGGATCAATCAAATCCTCACCATTATCTACAACCCCTGTTACATTCATTCTGAGCTGAAAGGTATTGATCTGATCCACCGTGAACCTAGAAAATGTTCTCCTCCTTACTTCAAATTCATCACCGCAATCCTCCTAGAAGTCCTCAAGTTGTGAGATGTGAGAAAAACCTTCTTTGAGAGCTAAATGCGCCTGAGCATAACCTTTGTTGTCAAAATTAGGTCGAGCTGTATAGTATTGAAGGTTAAGCTTTTTGAAGTCAACCTCTAGGTTCAACGCATCAGAAACAGTATGGCAAATATAATAATGCAGTTCAACTGGGAAAGAAACACCTGAATCTTGTCTAGCTAGTGTCCTCTTATCAATGTGAGCAAGTTGCCTACAAAGTTCAATCAATACGAAGCGATCAAGGGCAAACCTCGGTAATTTAAACGGTTCTCCTTCTAACCCTTCAACTCTAATGTAAGTGAACCGAGGATACTGAATAAAATAACTCCCATATGTGCTCACTAGTTGCATAGCCTCATCAAATAATCTTTTGCTTACATTCCCTTGAAGTTCATAGATTAATCTCCCTGCAAACACATCATGAACCCTCCAAAAATCCTCTTGGCACTTGTAGCTGAAGGTGTGGATGATAATCATAAATTTTCTTTCCATCAACCCATTCCTCATGATACAAATTGGGCCAAGGCCTGACACACGCCAAACAATAGAACAAATATGAGGACATATAGAAGTTTTTACTCCCAAGGTAGTTACTTAGTCCTTCATGTAACCTTTCAGCAATTAGCTCTGCCCAATCTATATAGCGCTTCTCATCTAATATGACTTGAATGAAAAAGTACATCCAGTGTTCCCAATAGAACGCCTGCTGGTTCCCTTTCACTTTGTGCAGCAAAATGACAATGTCCCTTACCTCCCTGATCAAGTGCTCTCTAGTTAAGGGCTTGCGTGATCTAGAACCGCCTTTTTGAAATTTCAAGAGCCAATTCCTGGCTATGACACTTCTATACTGGGACTTCTTTTCTGAGAAGAATCCATAAGACGTGCTTATTGTCCAATCCTCATACGGTTCCTTATCAGGTATTTCAAAACAGCCATAACAATTTCTCTATTTACATTCAATAGAACGCCCCCATTTGCATTTCTAATACATCTGTGTTCTGGGTCATACTTATTCATGCACTCGAGCACTAATTTAGGGCACTGTATAGCAGGAGGAAAAACAATAGCTTCTATTAAGCCACTATCCACAAACTTTTCCATCATGGGTTAACCAGAGGGATTCTTAGCTCTTTCTAAGAATTCATCCAAATCAGCATGAGCTAAGGACGTGTCCCCAAATTTTGGGAGAGAACAACTGAGACCTGATTTTGACCCTAACTTTGGTGGAATGGGTCTCATTTTCAAATTTCACTCAAATTCAGCACACTGACATAGACTGCAATGACACCCACTACAGCTACTACAACAAAAATTAACAATTTCTTCCTTGAGGCACGAAAACGACAGAGACGGCAAAGACTTTTAACTCACCTTTCATTCAACTGAGTGTCTGCCAATCTTGGGAAATGAGAAAATTACCTCCAGCGCCGAACTTCCACCTTTCCTAATTTAGCTTCTTCATGAAGATACAAATCTTTTTGAAATCAATATAATGGCTAAAAACTCGGTTTAATGATTACCACAACTCATTCGTTCGTGTCGAGTTACCATTGAAGTGACACTTCTGACACATGCTTTTATTACGAAATACTTCGCGAGATCTCTTATCAAGAAAATGATTACCTCCTTAAGTGAGAATTCCTTAAAATAAATTGCCGAGATTCTCAGAATATTCTCCTCCATACAAGTCATTTCCCTCCTTTGGTCTCCTGCTTTTATGATGTTTCTAGTTTGAATGTTGAAGTGCTGAACCATTGAACCATTGAACTCTTGAACCAATGAAGGTTCAAAGGTTCAAGTTCATTCTTCGCACGAGCTTTTCTGCACAAGTTAGACTTGCTGCAACTAAGACGTAATACACACAAAGACTCAATGAACCGATGAGCTCTGGAACTAAACTCTGGGTTCAAACAAAAGGTTCAAAGACGCGAACACTTAGACATAAAGATGCATGGGCCGAGACGTACTTAAAGGAGAAAGATAACAATTTAAGAGAATTAACTTTTCTGAATTAAACACACATTATCTGGGCACGAATATTCCAATTTAAGAAAAATCAATGAGTGCGAAAATAGGGGGTAATAGGCCTGAAGAAAGCCCCTCGGGCTTGGTACTTCAAGATTGATCAGTATTTGGTTGAACATGGTTTTTAGCGCAATCCCTCTGACACTAATCTGTATGTCAAACTCTTCGGTGATGATATCCTTTTTCTTGTTGTCTACGTGGATGACTTGATCATTACTGGCAATTCAACACATTTGATTACAGCCATCAAACAGGACTTGTGCCAAGCTTTTGACATGACAGATTTGGGGCTTGTTCATTATTGCTTAGGTGTTGAAGTGTGACAGATTGATGACAGTATCTTTATTTCACAGTCCAAGTATGCTCGCAGTTTGCTTGACAAGTTTCGAATGCAGGGTTGTAAATTTGCTTCCACACTTATGGAGAAAGGGTTGAAGTTATTAGCCAAGTTTGATTCACTTGCCATAGATGAAACTGAATTCAGGCAACTAGTAGGCAACCTCATCTACCTCATTGCCACTAGACCTGACATCAGTTTTGCTGTCAGCTACATCTCTCGCTTCATGACGACCCGAAAAGCTGATCATTGGATTGCAGCAAAGCGAGTGCTGCGATATGTGAAAGGCACTTCAGACTATGACATTCTGTATTGCAAGTGCAACGATCCAAAGCTGATTTGTTATACTGACTCAAATTGGCAGAATTAGTGGATGATAGAAAATCCACTTCTGGGTACGTATTCAATTTGGGTACAAGTGCCATCACTTGGAGCAGCAAGAAGCAACAGGCCGTGGCTCTTTCCTCGACCAAAGCCGAATACTGGGGAATAGTCAAGGCCGCATGTGAGGCAGTTTGACTCCGGAGGATGCTCTCTGACATGCAGATGCCACAAGTAGGTCTTTCTCCCTTGTATACTGATAATCGAGGGGTGCTCAAACTGGCCAAAAATCCAGTCTTCCATGAATGTACCAAGCATGTCGAGCTTCATTGTCACTACATCCGCAAGCTTGTAGAAGATGGAGCAGTTCAGTTGCAGTATGTTCCGATAACGGATCAGACTGCGGATATTCTCACCAAGTCTTTGAGCCTGGATAAGTTTGTAAAATTCATGGGGCAACTTGGTGTTTTTGATCGATTGACCATTAAGGGAGGGTGTTAGAATAATATTTCTTTATACTGTAATGGTCAAGTTAGTAGGTATAGGTTGTTAGACATCTTAAATGTCTACAGTTGTAGGTAGTTAGAAGTAGGTGATTTCTTTTATATCTACAGTACTTTGTTATTCCTATATATTGTAATATTTTCTCAGTTAATAGATACTGCAGATTTTTACTAGTGAATCTCTAAATTTCACAATGACATCTTAATCGTAACTAGGTAGCATCTGAAAAGGGGTTGTATTATATAACATAGATAAGGGTCATATCATTGGATTGCAGCGAAGCGAGTGCTGCGATATGTGAAAGGCACTTCAGACTATGGCATTTTGTATCGCAGGTGCAACAATCTAAAGCTGATTGGTTATACTGACTCAAATTGGCAGAATTAGTGGATGATAGAAAATCCACTTCTGGGTACGTATTCAGTTTGGGTACAGGTGCCATCACTTGGAGCAACAAGAAGCAACAGGCCGTGGCTCTTTCCTCGACCAAAGCCGAATACTGGGGAACAGTCAAGGCCGCATGTGAGGCAGTTTGACTCCAGAGGATGCTCTCTGACATGCAGATGGCACAAGTAGGTCCTTCTCCCTTGTATGCTGATAATCGAGGGGTGCTCAAACTGGCCTAAAATCGAGTCTTCCATGAACGTACCAAGCATGTCGAGCTTCATTGTCACTATATCCGCAAGCTTGTAGAAGATGGATTAGTTCAGTTGCAGTATGTTCCGATAACGGATCAGACTGCAGATATTCTCACCAAGTCTTTGAGCTTGGATAAGTTTGTAAAATTCAGGGGGCAACTTGGTGTTTTTGATCGATTGACCATTAAGGGAGGGTGTTAGAATAATGTTTCTTTATACTGTAATGGTCAAGTTAGTAGGTATAGGTTGTTAGACATCTTAAATGTCTACAATTGTAGGTAGTTAGAAGTAGGTGATTTCTTTTATATCTACAGTGCTTTGTTATTCCTATATATTGTAATATTTTCTCAGTTAATAGATACTACAGATTTTTACCAGTGAATCTATGATTTTCACAATGACATCTTAATCGTAATTAGGTAGCATCTGAAAACGGGTTGTATTATATAACATAGATAAGGGTCATGAGATGTGAGAACAACTAAAAATTATCCTGATTTCTTCCCAAAATTTTGTTGGGATTATGCCATAGATGCTATTGTAGCAATTGTGTTATGTGTTGGATGTGGTAGTGCAATGTGATGATTTTAATTGTAAATGTGAATTGGAGGCACTATTGGTACCAAATACAACACATACTTATAGTTTGGAGATTTTGTTATAAATTAGAAAAATACAGGCTTTGCAAGAATATACACCTTATATATGCCCAAGATGTCCGATATTGCATGTGCAATTGTTTTTAAAAACCCTTTTTTTGTTCTTTTACATAAGATTTCCCTTTGAAACTTGTTGATGTGTCTTTCATGCACATGCGAACACATAATAAAATACCAAGGTATCTTATCCTCTCTTGAACAAAATTTCCTCGAATGCTGAAGATTTCGCCTAAGGATCATTCGAGAAGACTCCAAGGTTCTTATATGTAGGGTCTCTACGTGTGTATAAGCTCTGTGGTTTGATGTAATTTTGTTGGAATCACAAGGGGACTTACATTCGACTGCCTGAGCGTTTAAATTTGCTGGAACTCAAGTCCTATCTACTCACCAGGAAATAAAGAAATAGCAAAAGGTAAAGGGTTTGGAGAATCTAATCTAAGACCTAGACTGCAAGAAGATGGATGAACGACTAGGTGGAGTCCTATTGGGCTGGGTCTCACCATCAGGTTGAACAATCCGACACAAAATCAGTGCGATCTTCAAAGGGAATTTTGAAGATGTTCAAATCGTACACCATCAGACACTGATCACCATTCAAGTTAATGCATGAACAATAGACGCGTAACGACTTGAGATTAAGCTCATTCTATGCCAATTGACCACGCAGGGCGCACTTACAATTAGCAAGAGGCTAGTGGTTTGGACTAGGCGGATTCCACGTGAGTGCATCCAATAACATCCTTCATTTAATCTAATTATTTACCATCTAAAATAAAGATTCAACGAGAAACCATGCATATTGCAAAAAAACGACATATTTCACCATATCTTCAATGAAAATGGAGTTCATTTACAATCAAGACAACAATTTCTTGCTTTCTCTTCCTAATCTACTCTAATTGCTATTAATCATTAGCTATTCTAACCTCTATGAACTAACTATTAACTATTAACATTTACAAATGAAGAGCCAAAGCCTTATATAGGGAGCTCTTTATAATTTGATGGCTTTGATTGATTTAGAATGAATGGCTAGTATTACAAGATAGAAACCCTAATTAGGGTTTGTTATAACAAACTCCTTTAGCCAATGATAAAATTACATTTCATGAGAATGGACCAATAGATGTTAGGGGTAGGTGCCTCGAAGTTTGTGTCATCACTGGTGAGTCAGGTACATTGAATCTTGACATGCTGAGGTGGAGCTATCTGATTTGAGGAACAGTGACTGGGACGCCACCTTGTCTGGTATCTGCTCATATCTCTTTTGATACTCAATTTGGTGATGTTGAGAAGCTAACTTTGATTAACTCTTCTAAAACTATCTGCTTCTTCAACGTACCCTTGCACTGACTTTGGTTGATCTTCTTCTATCCTTGATGTACTTGATGGATGATGTACCTCTCCTTGACCCTCCTGTGTTTGATGAGGCCTCTTCATGGTCAAGTCGCTCCTCTAGTAGCCCATCTTGCCTTGAAATGTTTACAAGATCCTTCTTCTCTGTCATCCTGTGATCTCTTTAAGGATAGTTCTAACACATTGCTTGCAATTGTTGATCATTCGAAGTCCTTCAATTTAGTAGCACCTTGAGTACATTCTCATGCATCCAAGGCTTCCTTAGTGATGATGAAACTTGAATAGGTCCTCCTTGTCTGTTCTTCCTTCTAGCCTGGTCTTGTTGATCTGCAAACAAGCAAAAGATGATTAAGAATACTTGTGATATATTCATTCTAACATGGCATTTCTTACCTTAAATCATCAATAAGAAGATATTTGAATCAATTTCCCTTGAAGCTAGGAGGAAAAGACACACTTTTAGAAGAAATTCACTTCTGTACCTTAGAGAGGGTGAGGAGCGAATTTGCCATTTGTGTTCAAATTCATCAGGTTTACTCATTTCTACTAGCTCAAACCATGATTATAGGTCCTTAAGGCTTGGATGAGGTCATTCTTCCTTATGCAAAGTTCTTGAACCAAGGATTCTACCCAAACTGGAGGTGAGATGTACATTTTGAAAGAATTCGCTCCTGTACCTTTGGAAGGGTCAGGTGCGAATTTGATCCTCTAGGCTCAATTCATATTCCTTTTCACTTAGCCTTGTCTTAGACTTGACCTTTCAATCCCTCTCTCCTGAAGACATTATTGATTTGACCCCCAAAAAGGCCTAAAAGAAGGATTTCGCTTTGGACCTTGGCCGAGGACAAGACCTATCATGAAATTCGCTCTGGATCCTCTCCAAGGACAGGCCCAATAAAGAAATTCGCTCTGGATCCTTTGGAAGGGTCAGGAGCGAAATTGACATTTCTAGACAAATTCCTCACGTTTTGTGACCACAACTCACTCAAATGCATGCCTAAGGATGCTTCTAAGTTCAATCCACCTTAATCAATGCTAGGCTTGACACAAAATTGGGAGCAAAAGAGGTTTCAAGAAAATTCGCTCTGGACCCTTTGGAAGGGTCAAGAGCGAAATTTGCATTTTGACACCATTCTTCTTCTTTTCAAATCTTCCTCTATCATCATCAAGTGAATTTGCCCTCAATTTGGCCTAAAACAAGATCTTTTTGGGTGCATTAGATGAAATAAGGAGTCCTCCTAAGGAGGATCCTTTGGAAGGGTCAGGAGCTTGGAAAAAATTTCGCTCTGGACCCTTTGGAAGGGTCAGGAGCGAATTTTGTCTTTTGACCTCAAATCCATCGTTGCCTTTACTTCCATTCACTTCTTAAGGCAAGCATATATCCATCTTCTCTCAACCATGCCTTAGGAACTAAGATTTTGACCTCAAACAAGGAGAAAATAGGTGTTTAAGAAATTTCGCTTTGGATCCTTTGGAAGGGTTAGGAGCAAAATTTGTCTTTAGGCTCAATTCACACTTCTTTTCCTCTCAACTCACCTCAAACTTGACTTATCAAATTTCCTCTTACCATAATCAAGTCAATTCGCCATCTATTTAGCTTAAAACAAGGTCCTTTTAGTGCATTAGGCAAAATAGAGAGTCTTGTTAGGAATTTCGCTCTGGACCCTTTGGAAGGGTCAGGAGCTTAAAAGGAATTTCGCTCTGGATCCTCTGGAAGGGTCAGGAGCAAAATTGACATTGTGCTTGATCTTCCTTCACAAAACTCCATTTCTCATCCTTTAATCATAAAAAATAAGTCTTTTGCCTTCAAAATTGCTTGGGAATGAGTTAGTTCGTAGGTTTGAGCAAGATATAATGTTTTATGAAGAAATTCGCTCTGGACCCTTTGGAAGGGTCAGAAGCGAATTTGCTCAATTAGGCTCAATTCTCATCCTTTTCCACTCATCTTTGCTTTAGACTTGATCCTTGATCCTTTTCTCTGCCATGCATGACCACCATTCAATGTCCCTAGTGAAGAAATAAGCCATTTGGAGGATTTCGCTCTAGACCCTTTGGAAGGGTCAGGAGCTTAGAAAAGTTTCGCTCTAGACCCTTTGGAAGGGTCAGGAGCGAAATTTGCAATTATGCTCAAATTCCTTACTTTTCATTACTTCACTTTGTTTCACACCTCAATACTCTCTCAACTATGCCATAAGGACAAGGTTTATCAGGCAAATTAAGACCAGGAAGGGAGATATTAGGAAATTCGCTCTGGACCCTTTCGAAGGGTCGGGAGTGAAATTGAAGAATTAACCTTAAATACCTTCCAAACACTCAAACTTCTCCCTCAATCACATTGTTCTCACTTTAGGACACACTAACAAACCACCTTAAAGGAGTTCCTGGCTCAAAAGTTGGATGAAAAGTGCATTTTAACCATTTCGCCTAAGTACCCCTGGAAGGACAGGACCTATTCAGGAATTTCGCTCTGGACCCTTGGAAGGGTCGGGAGCGAAATTCTCTAAAATGCTCAAATTCTTGACCTTTCTCCAAATTTTCAAGTCCAGACTTGATCATTAGGCGTTCTCCAAGGATAAATAGGTCAGTTTCACATCAATTAATGCCTAGAACTTCATCATTCATCAACTGGACCAATCTCAAACCCTCAAAGGGAAAATCCTTGATGATACTCACAAACCTTCATTCACTTCCTTAATTCAAAGACATAGGTAAAAAAGGCAAGACTCCTAGCAGAATATAAGGACTTCGTCAAACTCAATCAAGACTTAACCTAGAAACAAGAGCAAAGGCCTGACCTAGAGAAGGCCTTTGAAGAGACCCTGACCTGGACCACCTACTGACCCACCTCAATTCAAGCAGAGCCTGCTATCCTAATGAACCCCCTGGCGACCCTTCAATGCAAAGACTAATAGCCAGGACCAGGCAACCAGGCAACCAAGCAAACTAAACTAACCCTAGAAAGCAAAAAGCAGGGGTCCCCATTTACAATGGGGCGATGTGTGAATACGTCACAACAAAACTCTGTAAGCAATCTTCTATTTATATGCAAAATTGACCATTAATTTGACCCCTTCTCTCATACAAAATTCACCATTAAGTTCAACCGTTTCTTCTTTCAGGAAAATGATATCAAAGAAAAATTTATTTTTATTTAGCTAGTCACCTTTTAAAGTTAAAGCTTCAACAAAACCTTTTGTTGGCTATACATGCAAATATAATCCTGACATGCAACTATGAAGTTTGAATGTGTAAAAATTTTAACCACTGAATGCCAATGTTAAACTTGTTCTGACCACTCCATAAAAAGAAGAATCCTCAACACAAACTCTGAATAGAATAAGAATTACTGTACTTGACTGCAGGATGTTAGCAGTAATCTCTTGGCAGAGAATCCATGCTACCAGGTTGGTAGTGAATGGATTCGATTATGACAGGATTTATAGAGATCCATGATTCTAATGACTTGATATTCATAGAGATTCACACATTAGCGTCAACAGTGTGAGGTCATTGTTGAACCTCAATAAATGGCTGCACAGTCATATCTTGGGAGCAGTTTTTTCAGTCATTGACATATAACATGTTGACAAAGTTTTGAAGACTGTAACACACCTTCCAAAAGTTTAGGAAATATCAATTACTACACACAAGTGTGATAACGATATAGAGATGACAAATGACAGTCAACTTTACAAAAAAGTAAACAACAAAGATTAAATACCATACACTGATCCAGAGTAGAGATTTGAATGTTATGGGGGATTGCAACATTTAATGTTTAATGAGTACAATACAATGAAAATGAGTGAAAGCAACCATATCATATACATGAACTTACATTTAAATTTTGGACTAAGATCTTAATGTGAAACTTCACAAGAAGAATGAATGTGCTAGCAGAACCTTCACACTACACTTTGCAGGAGCAAACAAAAAAAATGCGACAAACCTCTTTGTTTACAAATGATCTAGGGCTTCTGCACAACTTTCTTTTTAGCTAAGCCTTCTACAAGCTGTGATACAACATGCAAACTCATGGAAAATACGAAATCTGGGTATTGTATTCGTCTAAATTAAAAATTACATGGAGAGGTGCCTATAGACAGTTTCCCTTTCAATATAAAGTCTCTACTAGCAATGTGGTGCTTTAACAACTTCCACATCCACCACCTATGGGAGTCAGTTCTCGAGATTAAGTTTCTTATATGACTAAATTGTACACTGACACCAAGTTTACGTCTAAGCCTAAGGGTCTATCTCTATGAATAGAGATGCGTGCCCCTTTTACAATACTAAGACATAGATCTACCTAGAATGTTACCTTGGTAGTGAGAAGCCAACAAAAAGTACCCTTTATTTTGTACCTTGTTGTAGCAGTCTTGAGAGTTCAGGTTGTTAGGCTACATGGACTTTGACTGGGATGGTTCTGTTGACACAAGGACATATACTAGTGAGTGTGTTTCTTCCATGAATTTAGTAGATATTTCGCAGCAAATCATTCTCCATCATTCAGTGCCTTGCCTTCTGGTGAAGCTGAGTACAAGGCAGCTGTTAGTGCAGGTTGTGAGATGGTATGGATACAATGTTACTCCGTGCTTAGCTAGAATCAGTGACACTGACTCCACTGTGCTGCAATAATCTAAGTTTTTTGAATTTTGGGAATAACCCACTATATCATGGCTTGACTGAACTCATCACTACATTCAACAGTGAGTTAATTGTGAGCACAGTTCCCTTCATTACTGTATCACACAGAAGCAGACTGCCCGGGCCTGATAAATATGTACTTTTTCAAGACAAGCATAGGGTTGTCTCCTGTTTAGTCATTGCGGCTTTAGACATAAGGTATTGATGCATGAGATAGGATATTAATGCCACAATGTTGTAATGTTAGCTAAATTAATTATGTCTAATACCACAGTTAAATAACTTAGACAATGTAAGTTACACTTGATGTAACTTCCTCATTAACAAATAAATGCACAAACACATTTTAAAATGTGCTTAATTCCCCCATCACCTTTTTGGAACATGCTCTAGTTGTTAAAGGCAAATGTTTCATAAAAGGGTGCATTTTGATTATATTGTGGGGATATATTGATTTTTCTTTCTAATCTACAGGGTTATTATCTGATATTTGAGAATATATTTACTACTAAAGAATTCAGTGTTGTAAAGCTGAATGGTCATAGTCTCATAGATGTTCTTGGACTCTATATAAGGTTATGGGGTCCTTGTAAAACCCTTACTTCTACCCATATCAAAAAAATAAATCATTGATTTTATTAAACAGTTGGTGGTCAAATCGTATTTTAACATGCTAATTTAATTGTTGATAATTTATCCATCTTATACTAATGCTACCATATTTCATTGAGCGAACCACTAGTTTCTTATGTCTGGACCTCTTTGGGTCATTTTTTTTCTTTTAAATCATAAAGTGATTTAATTTTGTCATTTCATCTTGAATTGCATCAAGCTTGACGAATAACTGTTTACTCATTTTGTGAAAACTTGTACAGTGCTTTTAAAAAATGATTTCTTGTAAGGACAGATTGGCATGGTCTGACTTAATAGCTTGGCCTGAATGCCAGAAATATGAAAATGGATGATAAACTTGATTTTTCAGATAACAATGTGACATGTGATATAGATGCTTCAAATCTGAGATGTTATTGTTTCTGCTTGCAAAATATGATACTTGCTTATGTGAAAATGGTACATTATTGGAAATATGATTTGGTTTGGCCCCTATGCTTTATTGGAAATAGTTCTAGCATTATTTGTTTTGGAGTTCTTATATGCCTGCTAATATGGTTACAATCAGATTGAAGTGAGAGACATAGAAAGAACACAAGATTCATCCTCTGTTTTGCGTCGGCCTGGAGCCCCAGAAGACTTTGTAAGGGGAAATACAAACAGCCGTCCATTTCTTCCTGGAGGCTTTGAAGAAACCCAGACTTCAGAAAGATACCTTCCTGAAGGTGCATCTAATGGGGATTGGGTGCATGAAATTATTGAAGGTGGTTGTATGCAGACAATCCCACCGGGATTTAAACATGGGTTGGATCTTGGCACCCCCAAGGTGAATATTTCTGTTTATTTTAGCACGTTTTTAATATGTACCATATGGTAGTCGTTTCTTGTAACTGGGTTAGGCTATTGGATGAACTTTAAGGATAGACAGTAGCCGTTTTTTGTAACTGGGTAAGGTTATTGCATGAACTAATAGGGTAGATAGTAATCCTTTTTTTGTAACTGGGTTATGTTACTGCATAAATATGACTGCACAAAATCACGAGACTATGCAACTTTTGCAGGCATATTCACAGTCAAGAATCAACGTTGATGAACATCGTCCCCAAATTGCAGATTTTTCCAAGAATAAAAGGGTTAGCACTATTATCAATCTATATAATAATTTTTTTAATTTAGCTTTATAATATTCTACAATGAAAAGCATTTGGTTACAGGTTTCAACATATGTAATGCCAGCCTTTGAGCTTGTATTGTGTATTTGTTACGAACAGTGTGCTTATAATATGTCTTTGTAGGGAAGAGAATGGGTTTTGTTATGCAGTTAATTACAAAGAATTAATTACCATGTTACAGCCTAATGTTTGCTTGAATGCCTGTGATTACCCTGTTATTGTTTTTTAATGAATTTTATGACATGCATCCAGCTCTTTAGGTTCTCTAGTTTCTCTTGTATAGAAAAGTAAATCAATAACACTGATTATAAAGGAGATCATCAAATATTTTCATTTTCAATTCACAACCTAAGGAAAAACTATTCCCTGAAATTCAAAAAAACTACATCATGTATTTGTTTCTGATGCAACTTTTTCGTCAGGGCTATGCCAACTATATGATTATTTTCTTTTTAACTACAAATGTGTAAATGACTGATTTTTTTTGTCTCTTCCCTTTAAATGAGTGTCAAGCAGAGGGTTTATTTACTGTTCATTTGTGCTTGAGGAAAAGGTGCACTGCTGATCATGCTATTTGTTAATATAAACAAGAGCCAAGTGTTGAAGACTGCACTTTTAAGATCTGGACAAGCACACACACATAAAAAGAATGAAGTTTTAGCTTTATGTTTTGAATGATTTGAACTCGTATGAATCTTCTTGACCACAGAAAATGAAGACTTTCCATATTCATTCAGTGACTTGTATTGAATTTCTCTTATGTCTTGAATGAAGTGAACATTTTTGTGGTTTGGTTCCGTTCCTCCAATAATCTGTTGACTAGGAATGGTAGCAATACAATTCAGTTGACACAAAAAGAAATGAATCTGTGATATGAAAAAAGAATGAAGAGGAACCAGGAAACTGAATTGGAGCAGGAAGAGGAGGAAGATCTTTCACTCTAACCTACTCAGCCAGTAAGCTATCCTGAAACTAGAGGAAGGAATATTATTTACAATGTTAAATATGATCCCTTTCTTGGGATTTAATGTAATTTGCTAGGTTATGGTAATGTGATCTCAATCCTATCTGTTAGAATTTTACAATGATTTTTGGGAACATCTTGAAGTTTCTGTGAAGACTTCTTTCTTAGTCTAGTTGATCACCTTTTGCAAGTGATGCAAAATGGAATATCAGAATTTGTCGAGGTGCTCATATATTGCAGATCTGGAAAACTCATAATGGTAAATCAATTTAGAGGTCGTAGAATTAAATATGTTAGATCATACCAGTATATTAAATATTTTAATAATAAACAAACAGCATGTAGGGTTCCACCCCCGGATCAAGAATGCTGGTTTGAATTTTTTTTTGCTGAATGGTATTGTTTTTGATGATTTTCTGTTTTTTTTTTTTTTTTTGGTTTCTAGTTTTCTGATTTTTTTAATTTTTGCTTGGTTTGGCCAAGTCAAATACAATACAAAATAAAGAATGCTGAACGGAAATGATACAGCAAATAAAAACATACAATAGATAAATTTTTATGAGCCTTTATTGAGTAATTTGCTGGTTACATACCCCTGATCGGCAAGTACAAGTCTGATACAAAATCTGGAACAGCAAATTTGCCTCGATGAGTTAGATATTTCACCCAAGAACGCTGTCCATGGGTCTGATCCACATTATCAGGCTCATATAAGGTCTGATCAGCTCCAATAAAGGTTTGAAACCCCATGTCCCAGCTAGGGTTGGCTGCAAATGCTCCCAAGAAGGTACGGTTAGCTGTAGGTGTAGTGTCCCACTCCTATTTGCCACTAAATTTTTGCACTTTCTCTTCTTCTGTATTACTGAGGAATTATGTCAAACAGTTAGCATACATTCAAGCAAAGTTTTAATACTCGGACTCGCCACGGACTCGGCAAACCAAAAAATTGGACTCAGACTTGGACTCATGAAAGATTCGCGAAAGGACTCGGCAAAAAAAACCGTAGTTTTACAAAAAAGGCATAAAGAAATTAATGCATTTAGAGAACATAACAGCCATAATTGAAACACTACACGTCATATGATCTCCAAACACTCAATATTTGAAATTTCATCATTCATACTCTAGTTTCAAACTTTAAAATGTATAATGGCAGCATAAGCTTATAAATGTTTACAAAATTACATATAAGGATATGTCCAAATGTGAAAATCAACAATGAACAAACTAAAGAGAAGACTACATCTTCCTCTTCCTAGCTCTAGTGAAAACCAAGGAAGAGATAGAACTGGAGGGTCTAGTTCTAGGAGTCCGATGTGGCTTCTCCAGCTCGTCAAAATTAGGTTGAGGGTAGTACCAGTTGCTAGGGGCTGAGCGTGTGAGAGAGAGAGGGGTAGAGAGATAGGTCTAGATTTTGGGGGAGAGAGGAGAGAGTGAGATAGAGAGTGGTAGAGAGAGGGGATAGAGGAAGAGTGATAGGGAGATAAAATGATAGAAAGGTCTAAAATTCGGGGCAGATAAAGTGAGTGAGATAGAGAAAGCAAGAGAATGCTAATAGGAGCCTATTGATTACTGAAATTTGACTAAGTCTGAAAAGATTTTTTAAAACATAGAATTTGCATTATAACTCCTAGAGATCTAAAACCACTCTCAAACATCCTGCCAATATATACATGAAATATAACTTATACTTAGATGTTATATTTCATGTATATATTCTGATGAAGAGAATGAGTTTGACTTCAAAAAAAAATGAGATAATTTTTTGATGCGTTTCCTCTCCTTCTAGGCGTACATGCTGGGTGACATGAGTCAATGTAAAAAACTTGCGAGTCCATGTAAAAAACTCGTGAGTCTTTTGTTGAGACTCACCAGGACTTGGCTCGCAAATCCTTGGCGAGTTGACTTGGCCCACCAATGGACTCGCGAGTCTGTGGTGAGTCCCACGAGTCTTAAAACTATGTATTCAAGCACTGTGATTCGTAGTTCCCTGGCCTCATTTTTGTTTTTAAATTTGTTTGATGGGGGTTTATTTGCAATGTTTCCACAATGATAATAAATACATATATCCAGTTTCAGCTAGAGTCTAGTAACTGTAAATGATTAAGTAATCAGCACAGCTATATCTGAGATTACAAATCTGATTAACCAGCCCAAGCTATTTAGTTTCATCAAGGAAATACATGGAAATCAGAAAACAACATACCCATTAACGCAGTCATTAAATATTTTAATAATCATAATCATTACTTCATAACCCTGTGCGCAGTCCATACTCAGACCAGCATTGGCTCAGCAGCAATACTCAGAAAATAGCTCTAAGAGGTGACTAATGACCCTTCAATCACTGCGCAAGCACTTCCAGGTCTTGTCTCCAGCAAAGAGGAACGTGGCTGTTATTTATATTGACGGCTAGCAATGGGGTTTCAGCTCCAGCAGTCAATTACGGCCCTGTCAAGTTGTACGGCCTCCAGCAGTATCTCCAGCAACAATGGAAGATGTCCTCTATAACCTCCCTAAAATCTCAGCAAACTTCAATTAAAATCAACACCAGCCCTTTGAACAAGACAGCTAAGCTAAGGTAAAGCCTCCAGCACTGAAGTATGGCCCAGCTGGTATAGTACGACAAGAAATGTGTATGAACAGCTAACACTTCTCTAGAAAACCTCTCTGGTCACTCTCGCAAATCTGATAAAATATTCCAAATGCAACTTAAACTGAAATATAAAAAGCTTGTGCACAATAATGTTACCTGAATGCAAGCATTGACTGAATCTCCAAACTTACAACAACAGTACCTTCATTTTCCAAAATATGAACCACGTGAGATACTTGAATGATATCTTCAACTGACAATGGATTTCCGTCCACTGCCTCCAAGCACGAGGGTTTCCGTCCTCAAACTTGCTGAAAGCTAAAGCTCCCAGTTTCTCCAAGAGAAAATAATAAGCCAAGTATAACCAAGAATATTTGAAAGAGAGCTCTTGAATCTCTTTTATAACTCTCTCATAAGAGTTCATTCACTCACCTTGCCAATGTGGGATAAACAAAATCACTTTTTGCCTTTTCCTATTTTTTGGGATTTTGCTTTTTCCCCTATTTTCTCGCAATTGCTTTTTCCCCCCCTATTTTATTGCGATTGCTTTTTTCCTTTAATATTTCCCATGACATTAACTAATTTTCACTTCAACTTAAGGCCCTGTTGACGTGTATTTTGTACACAATCATACACAGAATAAAATACCCAAGGGTACCTTATCCTCTCTTGAATAAAGCCTCTGATTGCTGAAGATGTTGCAAAAAAGGATCAATCAGGGTGACTCCAATGTTCTTTTATGTAGGGTCTCTACGTGTGGATAAGCTCTTTGTGGTATGATGTGATTTGCTGGAATCACAAGGGGACTTACATTTGATGATTGAACGTCTGATCTGCTTTGAATATTGCTGGAACACAGGCTCTTACTAGCTTTGATTTGAAAAAAAGGAAAAAAAGATGAGGGCGAGGAGAGGATCTAATCCTAACACTAAGGAATGTAGGAGCAATGATTGATCTTCGATGAAATTCTAACTAAGTCTTGTTTTGACATCGTCGGACCATCTCCACAAGGCTAGTGCGATCTTCGAAGGAAAGCTTTATGATGTTCAAATCATCACTGCAGGCATAGACACCATCACGCTGATGCATATCAATGAAGAAGCGATAATTGAAGTTAGGCTTAAGCTGAATGATTCCAATTGACTACACAAGGCAAGTCTGCAATCAACAAACTGCTAGTAGTATGGATATACGAATTCCACCATCAATCAAGCACATTTCTTCCACTCATTTATTAACATGAAATCAAATATGAGAAGTATAAAGACCATGCAAATTGTCGAATCGACCCATAAATTTCACCATTTCTTCAATGAAGTTACAAGTCTTTTACAACAACATCTTGGCAACAATCTTTGCCTTCTCTCTCTACTCTACTCTAATTGCTATTCTAATACTTCCAACTGCTTACTAACTATTCTAACTCTCTCTAATTGCCTTTACAAAATGAAATGCCAGGGCTTATATAGTGCCCTCAATACAATTCGATGGCTTAGATCAATTCGAGATCAATGGCCAAGATTCAACAATGAAAACCCTAATTAGGGTTTGTTACAACCATTACATAACATTTAATGCTTGACCAATGATAAAATTGTATTGCTTGGACACATGTCCTCTCTAGAAAATTCCACCAATGGATATCTGGGGTAGGTACATCGGAGTTTGTGCCACCTTCCGTGAGTTAGGTACATTGAATCTGGACATGCTGAGGTGGACCACACTGATTGGAGAAGTGATGACTAGGATGCCACCTCGTCTGACACTTGTAACTTGGTAGATATTCAACTTGATGTTGTTGAGAAGCTAGCTTTAATTAATTCATCTGGAACTATCTGCTTCTTCAACGAACCCTTGTTCTAACTTCTTGTGTCCTTGATGTGCAGGATGATTGTTGTACCTCGCCTTGGAATACTGGATTGGAGAAGTCGCCCTTGATGACGTTAGATCGAAGAAGGTTGTCCTTGTCGATGCTAGACTAGAGGGGGTCGCCCTTGTCCTTGCTTGATCGTCCTTGATCTGGCTTGATTTTCCTTGAGGAGAGTCTTCCGACTTGTAGACCTTTCGAGCTTGGGAGTCGCCATCTTGATACCTACACAACATTTCAAAATTAGTAATATATCTTGAAATCTAAAAATTAAACTTTAAAAGGAAGATTCAAGATTTTAATTTAGGAAACCTCATGATAAATCTTGAGTTATCATTTCCTAATTTAGGATTTTCAAAGCAAAATTTAAATCTTCAAAAATGGTGCCAAGGTGATTACGCCATACCTCCACTTGGGAATTAATTCTAAAAAATGATGCAAAAATAGGAGAATTCGCTAGGCAAAATGTAGATCAAGACTCCCTTTAGCAAAATGCGCCCCCTTTAGTCTTCACAAGCATCAACTCCACCACCTCTAGCCTTCAAAAATCTGGAAATTCGCCTTCAAATGTCTTCAAAATCTGGATATTTTCCTCCAAACTAGCAAGAAATACGCCTCTCTAATAGCCTTCAAGATGAATTTCACCCTCCTTAGTCTCCACACTTGGTAGAAATTTGCTCCACTCCTCTGGATTTTGCTCCTCAAATTGCTCTCCAATTTCGCACTTAGGAAAGGATGATTGAATGATTTGAATAATGAAAAATCACCTCCAATATATAGAGCGCTCACCTTCCACTTACCCATGAGGCCGACCTTGCAAATCAAGGCAAAAAAATAAATAAAATTAAAAAAAGAAGAGGCCGACTTGATAAAAACATTAAATAATACCCCAAGCGCCCCAATTTTATTTTTAAATTAATAATAATTAATTTTAAATGCCTTTATAATTAAAATTTCGATTTTTTAAAGGCATAAATTAATTATTAAATGTTTTGCACACTTATTAAATGTCAATTTAATTTCAAAAATATTTCAAGGTTTTATCGAAATTGGCATTTAATGTGTCATAGATGATATTGGCGCCTAGGCATGGCAAGATAATGGACATCAACAAGATCGCTCTGGTCCTTGGGAGAGGGACAGGAGCGCCCTTACACTTTAGCCTTGCAATTCTTGTTTTTCACGTTCAACACTTCATCCTGGACGTCCAAAATGGCATTTTACTTGAAATCTTGAGTTTGATCTATTCAATTTTTGGAACGAATGCTCCTTAGAACCATTTTCGCCCTGGTCCCTTGGTGAGGGACAGGAGCGATTTTGCCTTTTGCCCTTTGTTTTTGTCTTTTCCAATCGCCAATGCAAGTTGTGAGGTAGGCAATGGTCATTATTGTTCGTCCTATGCATGTTCAATTCGCCCTCTCAAGACAAAACGAGCTCTTCTAAGGATTTTCGCCCTGGTCCTCCAGTGAAGGACAGGAGCGATTTTTGTATTTGAGCCTAAGATTATTGATTCTTGGGGTAATTTCTTTGTTCACCATCTTCTTAAAGGCATTTCTGACTTTGCACAACCTTGCCTTGGCGTGGTCTAGGAAGGAAATGATTGTTTTAATGAATATTGCCTTGGTCCTTGACTGAAGGACAGGAGCACCTTTTAGTTTATTGCACAAATTCTTAATCGTATCAACCTTGAATCACTTTATAGACGTAGAATATCATTCCCCCCTTCATCTTGAGTCCTGGAAGCAAGAAATAGTATTTCACAATGCTAGGTAATTAAGTACTTTGAAAATTTCGCTCAGGTCCCTTGGTGAGGGACAGGAGCGCCCTAGCCATTTTTCATCAACTTGATGGCCTTTGTTACTTCATTCCTCCGTGAAACCTTTTAAACATCATTTTGACCTTGCGTCTTGACTTGGATTCATCCGAATTTGGAGAGGAAGGTTAGCTAATGTGTTTTTCGCCCTAGTCCCTGGGAGAGGGACATGAGCAATTTTGCATTTATAAGCTCACTTGTGTTTTGCTAGCTTCGAAAATTATCTTCAACGGATCGATTGCGTCTTCCTTCACCCACCTCAAACGCGAAACTTGCCTTCCTTTTGCCAAAAACATGTCTTGAGGGAAAATCGCTCTGGTCCCTTGGAGAGGGACAGGAGCGCCCTGGCCTTTATGAGCTCATTTATGCCTTGTTAACTTTCAAAACTATCTTCAATGGGTTGATTACGTCCTCCTTCATGCCTTTGATGTCTCAATTTGTCCAAACAAGGTCAGGAATGACTCCACTAAGCTTTTTCGCTCTGGACCCTTGGTGAGGGACATGAGCGATTCGCCTTGGACCCTTGGAGAGGGACAGGAGCGCTTTTCGCTCTGGATCCTCAGTGAAGGACAGGAGCGAAATTTGACTTTTTGAACTCTCCATCAGGATAATTTTTATGGAATATAACATTTAAGTATAAGAGACATTTCCTTCTTTAAGTTATATTCCATATATACTTTCAGGATGTTTGAGAGTGGTTTCAGACCTCCAGGAGTTATATAGCAAAATCTAGTTTTTGGAGGTTTTTCAGTTTCCAGACTTAGTCAAATTTCAGGATTAGGACATTCCAGACTTAGCCAAATTTCAGGATCAGGACTTTCAGACTTAGCCAAATTTCAGGATCAGGACTTTCAGACTTAGCCAAATTTCAGGATCAGGACTTTCACTCAAGCCGAACTTGCTATCCAATTGATCTCCCCGACAGCACTCAAAATGCAAAGGCTAACTAACAAAAACCCTAAAAGACCTAGAAAACAAACCCTAAAAAGCAAAAAGCAAGGGTCCCCATTTGCAATGGGGCGATGTGTGAAAACGTCACAATAGGCCCCAAACATTGTATGTCTTCAACGTGTTATTAAATAAAGGGACTTTAAATACTTGCACTTAACTATAGTCCTGCATTAATAAAGTTAAATATTTTGAAAGGAAATACAAGAGCAAGGAAAGAAAAACAAAATCCAAGTAAGTTTATTGATGAAGTAAATGTTACCAAGAGAAATGCAGAAACCTTGGAGCAATCACCCAAATGTGAAGGAGGAGGCACAAGAACTTCTGAAAGGGGAAAAACAAAGAAAAACCCTTTGTGATATTATGAATGAGGCAATGCCTAAAATGTGTGTGTGTGTGAGAGAGAGAGAGAGAGAGAGAGAGAGAGAGAGAGAGAGAGAGAGAGAGAAGCTCTTTACATTAATGTCATTAAGAAGAAATGAGAGAGGAGACATCTCTTAAATAGAAATGAGGAGAGGAGTTACAAAGAAACTCCCAAATCTATGAATGCCACCATTCATAAAATGTCTGTGCCATGTGTCCACATCCTCTTATGAAGGAAATCTAATATTCCTTAATAAAGAAAAATAAAAGAAATGACTTGTCCTCACACATGTACTAGAGGACAAATTACATGTAGGAATTCCAAAGGAATATCCTAAACTAAATACAAATAAACCTAAGCCCAGTAAAGATTAAATATTCTAACATATTTAATTTAACTTTATAACTTAACTTTATTAATAAATGAATAATTAATCACAAGCGATTATTAAAAACTCCAATAAAAAAATCATCATGAGGATATTATTTATGAGATCACTGTTGATCCAGACTTGGCCCAGCTAACTTACTATAAATAGCGTCCTAAAAACCCATCAAAACACATCAGAATCACTTGCAACTGAAATTGCCTAGGCCAAATATTCTCAAGATCCCTAAAATGTCCTGGTTAGCGTATGCAACCATGGAGAAATAGGCTAACGACAACCTCATACAACATGTGCTAGAAAGGGGACATTACAATAGGGATCAATGGTTTGCTGATATATGGTTGAAATTCTGTAAATTACTTCTCCAAACTTTGAGCCAATAATTCTGAAAAATGAATAATAACTTGTGAGAATAACCTTGGGCGATCTTCCACACTTGTAGGCTCTCAATCCTCTGAAAGTTTTCATTCTCAAAGTCTGATTTCCTGTCGAAACCCTTGCTCCAGAGCTCCAAATCCAAGTTGCTGCTGTAAAAATGAATTCATGAATGCCAAAAAGAAGACTCCAATTGTTACTTTATTGACCTCAACCCTCTTCAAACTCTTTTGGAGGAATCTTGGATTTAATTTGGAATATTCTATATTTTATGATTTCATTCCCTTTCTCCTGCTTAGTCTAAACGAACCTTCTCATGAAGTCCCTTTAATTTATTAAGTTGTGTTTTAAAAACAACTTTTATGTTTCCTAGGTGCCATGTCCTCATGGTGCTCCCCATATTTGGTGACTTTATTAAAATAATATAAAGTAAGTTTATGAAGTAAGCGCTTTATTAAAATCAATTAAAATATTGAAGTTATTACTTTAATATTGCAAATTTTTATTGTGAGATCATCACCCATCCTTGCCGTTGGAAACTGATGTTGCAATTGGTCCCACAATGATGTCTGAAAGAAGCAAGCCATTGTTAATCACCTCCTTAACAACTAGGGATCCTCCTTAAAATTACGGAATCATCTCTAGTCATTTGAAAGGGCTCATAACGCCTCCTGCAAGGCTCCACAAGCTTTGAGTGGTCATCAGGTTGACCGTCAGTCTCCTAAAAAATAGGAATTGTCTCTAAGCTCTTGAAACTCTTCACAAACCTCCCCAAAGGTCACTTGACTCCTTGAATGGGCTCTCTATCCACTGCATTGGCCTACAGGAGCCCTAATAATAGGCTAACCTTGCTAGACGTCATATGCTATTAGGAAGGGGACATTACACAACAATTAAATAAACTTTTGAAATTCGTGTTTGTTGTCTCTTTGCATGCTGCAATACACTTGCCTCTCAAATCCTCATTTGCATTCTTCAAGTGACCTGCAAAAATCAGTAAGTTGTTTTTATTAAGAATTTTTTTTTATTGCATATAATTACTATTAAATTTTTTAAGGAAAAGTAGTAGTACCTAAGGAGAAGCATAAGTTTCAAATAGTAGTGTTATTTTTCCAACGTTTGGAAACTAATTGTTTTTTTGAGAAAAACAGTTTTGGAGGATATGAACATTTATATATTTTCATGAAATATTTAAAATATAGCGAAACATGTCATTCTTGATGCAAACAAAATCAAAACTAATTTTGCAAACTTAAATTGATTGTAACGTTTAGTAAGCACAATGCCTTTGTTTGATGATTATAGGTCAATCCGTCAAAATTGAACTACTGCATCCAACGCCTAACATTGTTGCAACAATGAGGTTTGTGGCACTGACCCTATAAATCGCTAGGGAGTAATAAGGACATTTTCATTTTCCATTTCTCTCTATTACCCATTCATTGCTATCTTACGATGTAAACCCTAATAGGAAGAAATTTTGATTTTCTACTAATAAAGTGCCATTGATAGGATATATCGTTTTCATGTGATGCCTAAGTGCTACACATTTATTTGTTTCTATGTTTGTTAATGGCACTTTCACATATCAACAGGTTTATCAAAAGGATGAGCTTTTTCCACCTACCAATGGGTATATTGGAAGGGCGAGCATATTGAGAGGTTTGGTATATTGGTCTGGCAGTCTGTAGAAAATGAAACCTCTGAGAGGAATTAGGAACCAATCTATCTCCCATTGACAACAAAATGCATTCCAACATATCAATTGTTGGTGCAACATTAACCAGAAAGACACTTGGTGATAATGGTCAAGGCAAGCTTAGAATACTCTCATCTTTAATGATTTGTGCTTCAACATTTGTGATGAAGACTCACGATCAACTTAACCAACAACAATTGGAAAATAGAAAATCTATAAAAAGTAAAAATTTTATGGATTGGCCTTGATAAGGGCCTCACTTGATGGGGGAGTCTTCTGTCACATTCAAGGGTGCAACACACCATTGGAAGTGCTAAAAAAGTGGAAGGGTTTGTATGATTTCCATTCAAAATTGGAATGCATACAATTGTAGATGAAGTTGTTAAAAGTTGAGTTAAAAAATAGTGATGTAATGAGCCTCTGTTTATAAATCCAAGCAATCAAGCATGACGTTAAAGCTGCTGGTGTAAAATATATATATATATATATATATGAGACACTGCCTTCATAAAAACTCTTCTTTCGACATATTAAACTTAGTTGAAGTCATTGCAACCAAGCGATCAGCTGAAGGCACTTCCTTTTAATCAGTTGATTTAAAAGATGGTTGACAGGGAAAAGGCACTTGTTAGAAAAATAGAAACCATTGGAGAGGATACTTGCTATGCTCAACAAAAAGGCAATTCCTCAAATAAGAGTTCATCTTCCAAAAAATGAAGGGAATGAAAGAGGGAATGGAGGCTGTATATAGTGAAATTGGAAGACTAAATTATTATAAAACCAAACAAAGATCCAACCACATAAAACCGTAGTTCTAGTATGAAATCTACCATACACCAATGAAAAACCTAAAAATGTGCAAAACAACAAAATAGAAAGATTATACCATTCGTGTACTCATTAGGGTTTTGTTGACGTAGCTAAAATCGCAGAACTACGACTTCATTCGGGCAACGCAAAATAGAATGCTAAGTATCCTATCCTCTCTTGAGATAACGAAATCCCTAATGCTGTTTTTAATTGATCAATGGGGGATGACCTCAAGGTTTCGGTTGTCAAGTCTTGACTGTAGGATAACTTAGCAGTTGATGTGTTTTGCTGGAAACACAAAGGGGACTTACCGTTAGACGGAATCGGTTTCGCACAGGTTCCCTAAATTCTTACAGTCCCATTTCATCTAATTTGCTTTTAATTGATGCTACTTCAGCTTGACTTGCGGGTTTCTTTTTAATAAAAAAGGGAAAAAGGGGGAATAAGGATAAAGAGTAAATAAAAACAGCTAGCTAACCTAACTAAGACAACATATTTGAACACATAGATGCAAATCTTAAAATAACCTGAAATTACTTTGCCAGCTAATTAGCACAACTAGGTAAAAACTAGTGCAATCATCTAGGAATTTTGAATTTTCAACATGTTAAATACAAATGCTGGACTCTTACACCCACTCATTCAACTCTAACAACCGAACTTATCACAAAATTGTGCTCAGACTAACCATGCAGAGGGAATAATAATCAATTATTTCCTAATGGTATGGACCAAGATTTCCATCAAATACATGCATAATCAAATGTAAGGCTCAATTTTCTCATTTGTAAAGGTTAATAGAGAATAGTTAGTAGCCAGAGAGTAGAAGTAGAGTAGGAGGAAAACTCAAAGTTGTGGCAAGGATTTGTTTAAATAAATACTTGATTTCATTGAAGTTATGGTGGATCATGATGTTATTTCTACTTGTTGCATGGTTTCTTGCTTACTTCTCATGGTCTAGATAACATTCATTGATTGCAAAGGAGAAATGTATGGATGTTGATGATTCCTTGGTTCATACTTTTTGTAGTTTTTTGATTGTAGGCTACAATGCAAAGTCACCCTGAACCTTACACTTGTTCTTAGTTCAATTAGGGATGCTTATTCAAGTTTGTGCCATGTATGGGTATTTGAATGAGTATTCATGATATGAAAACCTTTCTCATCCTTAGAAGATTGCACTAGTTTTGCAGAGTTGTTCCTAGCATGGCGAAGGAAAGCTCAGTTTAAGGAATATGTCTGTCCAAACATCATCCCTTACTATCATTGATCTTAGGAATAGATTAGATCTCTCTAGACTCTTTATCTCGTTTTTTTCCTTTTTTTCAAATCAAGTAAGATTCCACGTTCTAGCGGCATTCAGACATTCAAGTTCAACGAAAGTGCCCTTGTGATTCTGTAATGTCCCCACTTTGAAATACAATTTAATGGTAAATGATAATAGTAAAATAAAAATAAAAATATAAAAGTATATAATTAAATTTTAATTAAGTTAATGAATGGTCAAAGACATGAAATGAAAAGTTGTGACTCCCTCAAACAGGTGATATAAAAGGGAGAAGAGAACCTCATTTGAGGGGGATAATTTGGGAATCAGAGGTGCAGACCTAATTTAAATAAAAGTGCAGATCTGATTGTGAAAGGTTGTGTCCCTTTCAAAAAGGCAGAAATAATTAAGAGCTGCACTCTTTCAAAGGGTACTGATGGTGAAAGGGTGTACCTCTTGCCAAAGGGCATACATGGTGAAGAGGTGTGACCCCTCCCTCACATTGAGAGATATAAAGGAAAGGAATCCAAGCATCCAAGGAGATCAACATCGATCAGATCAAATCAGAACTGTTATTAAGTTACGGGCAGTAACATCTTTGTTCTTGGTTGGGGATGTGCTTAATATATATGCTTAATATATGAAGCCTGATAATGTTCTTATGCAGAATTCAGTAGTAATATTAATATAGACTGCAATATGTATGACATTCATACTTAATCCATAATACATGAATCAGTTGGAAAGAAATATATTGCACTCAGAATTACATCAACATCGCAGGCGGATCAAACTTAAAGATACCTTCAGAAAGCCACACCGAAATTGACTGATTGCTTATAACAGCATCTGGGTATGATTACCAGTGAATTCCTTATGCAGATAGAAAACACATACAAATAGATTAATATGCAGATAGAAAACACATACAAATAGATTAACATGCAGATATATACAGAAGTTCGATCTACACTCTGATCTAAATGAAAAAAGAATCAAAAAGGAGAATATTTTAGCAGAACAGAAAACAATAAAGGGACTGGCAAACTGTTTTCCCTTTAAGAAGATATAGGAACCCTCTCTCTAACCCTCCCTTATCAATTGAGAATAGTAATCTAAGGCAAGATTTAGGGGAATTCCAAATGGGGACATTACAGATTCCAGCAAATCACATCACCATCACTGAGTCTATCCATGTATAAGGTCAAGATCTGACTATCGGAATCTTGGAGTCGTCTCGTTTGACCACATTGTTTAGCATCCGAGAGGTCTTTGTTCAAGAGAGGATGGAATACTTAGTATTTTATTCTGTGTTGCATGATGTGATAAAAAACACATCAACAGGTGCCACACAACACATGACTTTTAAAAGGGATTTCTTTCATGAGTTTCATAACGCAAAGATGTCGCATCAATGGAAGATAGCACCAAATTTCATACGGATCCATCATTTTAAAGAGCTGCTGAAGATGACCTACTGCAGCGATAGACTATTGTTTGAGGCTTTGAGCTACTTATGCCCATAAGCGTAGCTTTACTTCTTTGAAATACAAAATTGCTTGAACCATATTTTTCACAATTTTGTTCATCCTTTCAACTACTCTGTTTTGTCAAGGAGTACGAGAAACTTTGAGAGAATGCCTGATCCCATGTTTCTTTAGATAGTCATCAAACACCGTTGATGTGAATTCACCACTATTATCGGTCCTCAGTGTGCAAATATGGGATTGTCCATCATTTTCAAACATGGAGAGAAACTTCTAAAATGTTTCAAAAGTTTCTGATTTTTTATTCAAAAAATAGATCTAGGTCAATTTGTTGTAGTGGCCAAGGAACAACATCAGAAAATTAGGGGACAGAGGAGATATTACTTAAATTTAAACTTTCAGTGGTCCTTTGAGTGATAATGCATATCCAGTCAATAATCTTTGATTCATTGAGGAGAGTCCTTTGATTATCAATATTTGATGTTACTTATGCACCATTAGAAGCCAGAGGAAACCTTTTGTTACTACGAACTATCAAGTTGTGAGGCAACTAAAATTAATTGTATCTATGAATTATCATTGAATACCAATGAAAGAGCTTAAGATACTACAATGAAGATTTTCACCCAAAACTGATATCGCTGATTTACTGGGAGAAAGAAAACTAGCTAACACAATCTAATTTGCAAGACTGAAGGAGGATGATGCATAAGATGTCACGGGACATGCAAATTGCACGTTGCTCAAGAAAAATGATACATAATGAGCACTTACCACTTTTAAGGTGTCTTGGCCTTAATAAGATTGAATACAAAAACAAGTTCCATTGAATTGCCTTTATCATGTGTGTAAATCAATATGGTTTCTTTCTTTCTTCTCTATGACAAAATAAAAAGCTTTGGAAAGATGATCATAAAAACCTTAAATTATTTAATCAGATTACTCAGAGAGGTATAATAGATGTTATTTGTCTGCATAGATTTTAAATCAATCAAAAACCATTCTTTTGTTTATTTTTTATTTTGAAGCAAATATTTTATTTTTGCTTGAGTTGAGTTTGTGATGCTTTCATGAAATAAGTGAATGGCTGATTGAGTGTGACGCTACTTTTATGGTAGTTCTTGTGTATATTCTTGTTAGCTTTTGTCGACTTTCAATTGGATTTCTTTCATGTTTTCTTACTAGCTGCTTCTTTTCAAAAACATTTCTAGGATGGATTATCTGTGCAATTTGATGACTTATTCAAGAAAGCTTGGGAAGAAAATGTTCCAGTGGAAGAGAGTGATGAAGGTAAGTGGAAAGTGGTTTCCCAGTTGGAATATTGCAGGGCAATGCAAATGTTTATTTGTACTTCTGTAATTTTTTGGAGAAATTGTTTCACTTTTGAAGGAAACCTGATGAAGATTTTTTAACTGACTCAGAGGGTGTGCTTGCTTCCATTGGTTTCTGAGTGGATTTGTGGTACTGTTAAGATTAGTCAGATCTGCGAGTTCTAGGTGATTTGTGTTATGTTGGTTGGGAAGCGTTTAGCATTTTTTGCCCTGAATGATCAAAAGTTTTGTGCTTAGAGTGTTGGTCTGTCATTGTTGATTGTCTTTCTTGGAATTGCTTGAAGGTAAATGATGTCATCCATTTTGTAAAATTGTTTGGTTATCAACTTTCTTGATAAAAGATCATATATTTCTTGTTATCAATGATGTCAAAATGAAATTAAATACACACTGCAATTGGGTAAGGAACATGTCAGCATTTTGGAAGGTGGGAGTTGATTTTCAATGATCTGTGTAGTGTGGAACACACTGATTTTTCCCCCAACCCTAGTATCCTTGTTTCTCATATATGTATAGTAAGCATACTTCGATTAACAATTAACTCTCTAAAACAGGAGAATCGTGTCTTCCTAGTGGTTTTGAAGTAATAGTTTTTGAGTTCTTATATAATCACTGTACAACCTCTTGGCTTACAATTTATCTTTACAATTGTTGTCGAAGTCTTTATTTTAGCACAGGAATAGTTATACAATCTACTGAGTGCACATTTAGCTCTTCAAGTGAGGATCATGCACTAATTAATTTTTATTTAGTTCTAGTGTAGAATAAGATTTCTGAAGCCATGAAAATGCAAACATACTTGAACCCCCATTGATTATATGTATTCTTTTCGCGTGTCCCTGCTTGCTGAATAAAAATCTGCTTTTGTTAAATTTGACAAAAGGCTAGTTATTTTGTAACCTTGCAGAGAAGCATATCTTAAGAAATTAGTATTTGATGTCAAGAAATGGGCAAATAATTGTTTTTTATTATAGCTGCACTCTCTTGTTGTTGCTTCTTGGATTTTATTTAATGGGTTAGAGTGATGTTTATTGATTTGAATCACCTTAGAACATTCTTGAACCTCTTTGGATTCGTTTACTCTCCTTCACACCTAATACTTGCTGAAACAAATGCAGCAAGATCGAGTGTTTTTCAAGTTGCTATCATTATACTTGAACTATGATCTCACCATCTCCATTGTGGATATGTAACTCTCTTCTCCGCTCCCCTCACTTCCTCAGCCTAAGAAACCATCTGGCTGTGCTATTGAATCCTCCTTCAAAGGAGCAGTTAATGGCCTTCTTTGGATGCTCATCATCAGCCACCAAGTCATTTCTTCACAATATGAAGGCAACAGCTCAACAAGAAACAAACCAAATCTGTAAGAAAAATCTGAATATTCTATGTTACATGGGATTTTAAGGACAGGGACAGTGGTTTATGTTTCTAGGATGGCAGTCTGGTGGGTGGGGTTGGGAGGGCATTTTTGCTGGACACTACGGGATAGTGTATATATGTATGCCCTGATTTTATAAGTACACAGCATCAAAAGTTAAGTTTAGAGTCTCGACATTTATAATTCATTGATTCAAATATTCATACAATATATCAAAGGAAATAGCAGAAAGTATGTTCATTGATTCAAGTATAGCAGCAAAAAAAAAAAACAAATATAAAATATTTTGATTTCAATGTTTCATTGTTGAACAGAGAATATCAGAATTAAAATCAAAATGGACAATTATGCTCCATTTGTGATATCAATATCAAAAGAGTCGTCTGACATTATGTTAGTATGCATAAGTCATGACTCATCTGATGGAATCCCAAACAATCTTGGCTGCACGTCCTCATCGTCAGTCTTTCTAGCATCTTCAGCATCAATATCCCAATGCGCAATTGGAGTTAAATGATTTGGAGTCACAAGGTAGTATGAATTGGAACTAGCTTCTTTGCTTGTTTAGAGATAAGCTTATTCCTATTGATCAAGTAGATGGAGCTATATTCAGACTCGTTCCTTTGTTCAGTAGAGAAAATATTAAATAACAATCTTTGACTGTAGGTGAACAGCAAGCTGGTTCATCTCGAGTGTATCCTTCCCATGTCATGTCCACCATGCAATAGGATCTTTTTGAGCAAAAATGATCCTGTCTATTCTAGCCTTTGGATTGTTTAATGTACGAGCTCAAAGGTTGATAAAATCAATTTGTTGACATCCTTATTATTATACATATTCCAAATGGGGTTTTCATAAATGCCTTGTTTACTTGATCATCATCAGAAGGAGCATCCAAGCCTGTTCTAGGTGCATACTACTTGGGTTTAACAGCAGCATAGGCAGCCATATGAAGTGGGGAGCTAATTTTGTTCCACCTCTTTGTAAGAATAGGATTGATATACTCATCATAGAATTGCAATTTAGTTTCCTTAGTATGAACTGCTTGCCTCATTTGATCAAGCATGCCATCAAATGTGTCATAAATTCCTTTAAGTCTAGGAGACTTTATATTAGCATACCTAATCAACCCCATGATAGATGATATAATAGAGCTAATATATATGCAAGCTACATTTAGAAATTTAGAATGAATAGTAAGTTTTTTAAATTTGTCAAATTGAAATGAGTCGATGACAAAATTATAAATTAATGTTTAAAATTGAAAGCAACATGGAAAATACATTTAATTTCTTACCTAGAAGCGGTCCACCAAGCGTCATCAAGTATTTTTTGTTTCATCTTTTTCCCCTTCTTTTTGACTTTAATTCAAGCCACTTTTTCTACTCTCCACAAACCACCATGTATTGTAGATCCTCCAATACCTCCAACATCTTCTTTAACAAATTAAAATGGCTTGTTTATCTAGATTCAGTTGGCTTGAAGATTTTTCTACTTTAAAAAGATTTGAATATTGCAAAATTGCAAATGATGTGGGGTGTTACATTTAACCATTTATACATCTCTGGCTTTAGCTACCACTATCTTCAGTCAATTTATTTTCTTGATGTCTTTTGAAGAATGGACACATGGGTCCAAAAAATGTTTGTAAGTGCTTTCAACCATCAAACCAGCTAGCTTACAAACACAAACTAAATTAGGCACCACTTGCACAAAAATAGAATACCCTCGATGGTTGCTTTCAAGATTTGAAACTAGTAATTTTTGTGCTTGGGCTTCTAAACGAAAACAATAACTCTAAGAAAGTGGGTGCCAGTTGGACACGTAACAATAATATTAACGTGGCTAATGTCGAATATTAGTGTACCTATCCATGACAAGGAGTGATTAGTTTTAGTTCATGTTTTTTTCATGTCCTCTAATATGTTCACTTTGAAATAGTGTTTGTCAAGGAGGGAGGTATGGAATTTATGTTCTCCAGGGGACATGAGTGGACTTATTTTTTTTTGATTTCTTGAGAAAGTCTTTGGAATATGGAGAGTGTGACACATGAAACATGATGTCATGGGCATGAAAGAATGCGATTATTGAATCATTGGCTTCCTCTTGTGCATGTATATTCAACAACCTTGCCGTTGTGTTTCTAACAGCAGTGGCCATCCTTTACCCTTTATTGCAAGAAGAACCCTTTCTGCTTATATCTTTTATAACCATAGATGACATAGTGGAATGCATTGGAATAAATTCTATGGATACACCTTTCATTTTTGCATCACTCATCACAACCAGTCGAGCCATTTCAACTCTCTTCTAAAACTCTTTCACTTTTGTTAAACTTGTGTCACAAACTTTAGTTTGCAACTCTAATAACGGGCTGTTATGTTAGGAATCTGGCCCTTCAAGTATTATCCTTATATAGATCCTTTCAATGTTTGATGTCCTGCTTTTGGGTTTATGGATTTCCAATTAATTTAATCTTTCTATTTCTAAATTTTTCTCTTCTCAGATTAACATGGCTGTATTACTAGTAATACATCCTTGGAAAATGAAATTCATTCTGTTCTACACTTTTTTTTTTTTTTAGATTTAAAATAAATGATTTTTTGTTACTTTGTATCAAGAATATTCACTGATGTACAGATGCAGAAAATTCTCTGGGAGCAGAAGATATCAATCCAGAGGGCAGAGAACCTGACAGTATGGATATCAATCCAGAGGGCAGAGAACCTGACAATATGGATGATGAAGTGCATGATATAGCTTTAGATGAAACTACAGTTTTGGATGAAATTCTTTCTAGCACCCAACAAGATATAAAGAAAGAAGAAAGTTACGGAAAAGCTGAACAAAAGAAAGAGGTATCAAGGCATATATGGTTGAAAAATCCGTGATTTGGAGAATTTGTATTTTTGGCACTTTATTGTTCTGTGTATGCTGTTGTTATCTTATTTATGAAATGTATAATTTGTAACCAGCGTTGAAATTAGAATTATTTATTCTTGGTTGATTACAAACACAGACGATGATCTCTTTTGCTCGAGAAACTCCATCTGAATGTTTATCTATATAATTGATGACATGTTGAATGAATTTTTTTGTTTGATGCACACAAACTAGAACTTCTGCTATATTCTGCACAAATAATGACAATCACCCAATGGATTTACAAATTATTGTTTCATGTATTCATAAGTATTAAGACTCTGGCAAATAGCTGTATTTATGATTGGATAAGTAACATACTAAATTTTCTTAACAATTTGTTATATAAATGAAATCTCCTACTTTACAAAAGAAATCAGAAATAACAATTTAACAGAGGAATATTGGAAGAGGATAGGTTGACAATGACAGAATATATCTGTGGTTGTGCCTCTTTAAAAGCAGGATCTAGTGCTTTATGTTGTATGTTAATCTCTAAAGACCCGAGCCAATTTCTAACCCAATTTTTTTCCAACTTCCCACTGTTACCATAAAGACTTTTTGTCAAACCGTTAATATTTACCTCCTTGAGTGTTTTTCTGTTTTGCAGACTCTGTGGTGTTTGTAGAGCTCAAAATGCAATGTCCACCCAGCAACACTTGAAACTAAACTAAACATTCAGTTACCAACAAAAGATAATTGCAATGATTGAGACAATAATACTTGCAGCGAATTTTCATCTGCATGTTTGTGAATATTGGACGCCGTATCCTCGGTATTTTCTGGATGCAGTTCTTGCAGTGTCTCGGGCACAGATCTTTGTGCTTTTGGCTACTGTGATTTGTTTCTGCTGTAAATCCGAACTAGGGTTTTTAACCCTGCCATGACCTGGGGCTTCAGTAGCCTATTTTTTTACAATTTTTTTAGTAAAAAAAATCTAAGTTATTTTTCTGCAGAACTATACCTTGGGATCTGTGCAAGTTTTTTTTCTTCAGGTTATTATTTTTTCTGATTTTTTTCAGAAAATTTTCAGGGTTCAGATTTGCAGGAAATTTTAATTTCTGGGTTTTTAGCAAACCTCGAAATTCATGCATTGGGATTCGTGCCTCGAAATCCATTTCAGTGTTTTAGATTCTTTGTGCAGCTGTTTCAGTTCTGATTTTTTAATTAGATTCTTTTGTCCCATTTTCTGTGCCTTCACCAGGTTGAATTGATTCAACCTTGGTTTTCGTGATGGCATCCTTGACCAACATCATGTTGGAGCACAGTTAAAAGTTCAACGACTGCAACTACAACACCTGGAAACAGCACATGCTGACCGTTTTTGAGTATCGTTGCCTTGATTAGATTGTTTTGGGCAAGGCTACTCGTCCTGCAACATCAGATTCAGACCAGGATGAATTTGATGAGCGCAATCGAGAGGCTGTCATGCTCATCAAGTTGTCCGTCATAGATGATCAACTTCCTCAAGTGCCTTCGTGGAAAACAACTAAAGAGATCTGAAATTTCTTGAAGGCTCTTCATGAAACATCCGACAAGAGCCGAGCTTGCTTTTTGAGGAATATGCTTTTTTCTATCATGATGGATGAAAAGACGTCTATCTAGACACATCTTATGAAGATCAAGGACATCCGTGACCAGTTAGAAGCTATTGACCGAACCATGGAGGAAATGATATGGTAGTGATCATGTTGAAGAGCCTGCCCAGATCCTACGAGCATTCCATTGATACGATCAATATCTCTTATGCTATTGTTGATCTGAAGTTTCTTGATCTCTACAACAAGCTTCTACAACAAGATCGATGGAAGCAATAGTTTGGAAGCAACGCTAGTTCGTCCACTAAACAGGTCTTCACAGCTAAATCTTTGGATAAGAACAAGGGTAAAGCTCAGTCCTTCCAGCAAAAGGGATAAGGTGAATCTAAACAACCTTAGAAGAAGAAAAGTGTACAGTGTAACTATTGTCACCAGTTTGGCCATATTAAGAAAGATTACAGGAAATTGTTAGCATTTGTGCAATCTAAACTGGGAGGGTCTTAGGAATAGGAGCAGGCTTTGAATAGAAGGAGTTAACCTTCTATGCTTTGTGATAAGCAAATTTCCTGTCTGCTAGGTTTTCACGATTTATACCTAAAAAATTGTTTGAGTGTTTTCATGATTTTTTTGTGAAAAATTGTTTGTGGGTTTTCATTTTTTTTTCCTCAAAAATTGTTTATAGGTTTTCACGAATTTTTTCCTCGAAAATTGTTTGTTGGTTTTTACATTTTTTCCACAAAAATCATCTGTAATTCACGAAGTTCGCGTGGGATTCTGTGATTTGCGAAGTTTTTAGGGTTTGATAGATTTTTCCTCAAAAAATCATGCTTTGTTGTAGTTTGTTTTATGTCACATTATAAACATTAAATTATATTTACACCATTATGTTTTATTATATTAATATTATTTAACATTCCCCTCTTATGTCACATTAACCATATTAATTATATTGATTAGTATTATACTTAAAATAGTCATTAATAAAGGGTGATTTCTAAAGCCAGTGAGTTGGGCAATAGGGATTGTTGGTTCTAGGAAATTGAGTTTGCGTTGCTGGTTTGGACATGGCAGCTCATCCTTGTAGGCAATTTTAGCATCCATTTCTAGCTGCCAATCACCTAAGGGCTGGGCATTTGATGCATGCGGTGACGTGAGACTATGGTAAGATGGCATGAAATTTTTTGCAGCCATTATTGACCCTTGGCGTGAGGATTTAAGCTCTAATACTTCAGGTGCAGACCTTGTAAAGTTCACTGTTCATTCAATGACAAAAAAATGTTGATATAAATGTTGTATCCAGCTCCTTCCAGAGGACAACATTGCTGAACTTTGAGGTCAGAGTTGTATATCCATTTATCTCTGTAACCTGCTCATTTAAGATTGCATGAAAATATTGTTGTTATCATCTATTCCAAATAGTGCAGTTATTTCTTATATCTTATTTATGAATGCCAAAGTATAGTTGTGAATGTTATGTGATAAATCCATCAAACCAAGCATCACATAAACTTGCAAATCAGAAACTACACAGGAGCATGTACATAATCTGTTTGATTAAGTGCATGCTTAGTGAACATTGAGGAAAAAGAGAAAAAATTGGTATAAAATTGGCATGGATCTTTACAATCAGCATGAAGTTTATTGAGTCGTACCAAATTGAAGTGCTCTAAGCAAGTGAAACGTGAAGCATTGGAAGCAGGGTTTCAAATTCATCATTCAATATTCAAGGCTAGGGTTTGCGAATTTTCAAATGTTATATGTGTGCCACTGCTATAATGATTACCTTGTTGAACAAGGTAATGGGGCAGCTAGAGGCGAGAATATTCAAAAGCTATTATCTATATCATCATCAACATTTGTGAAGAAAAAAAAATCCTTGATTGCAGCAGCTGAGAAGAGAATAGCATTCACTGGCAATTTTGCAATTTCTTCTAAACTCGGAGGTTTCATATGGTCTCTTACTTGATGAATAGTAATACCTTGGTGCAGTTAAGAGAATTTTTAGGATTGCGCAAGGGAAGCACAGTTGTTTTAGAAGCAATAATCATAGCTAGAATATAGTCACAGCATGAGACACCACAAGAAGGTCAATGGCACTTTTCTGATGATTAGAGAGAGAAACTTAAAGAATCAAAGTGACATCATAAATATCAAATCATGCTGGGGCTATAATATCCAATGGGGCTGATTGTTTTATGACCAAAAAACACACTTATACTGGTTCAAATGTGTTATGAATGTAGGAATTTGTGGAAATGATAACAGTCCCAAACTTAGTTGGAGTACGTTAGATGACAAGCATGATGCAAAGTAGACAAGACACTTTATTAGAATTGTAAACTAAATGATTTGTTTTTGAAATTTTTTCTTCAAAATCTGAAAGGTCAAATGTCTCATAAGGTGTCTATCTATTATCTTATCATCAAGTCATGTAACCCTCAAGAATAGTTTAGCAGATTACTATTAAAGTATGAAAGGAAAAGGTACAACTTAGCAGTGACAGGAAGCATGGCTCTTCCTCTTTTGTGGATTCATTTCCTTGGTTTTGTTGTTTTTAGAAAATTCTGGAGAAGAGCAATATGGACGACATTGTTGAAAGTTGTACAACATTAACAGAGGGGATATTGGGCTTCACTGTATGTACACATTCTAGAAGAGATCCCAAAACTGATGATGAAGTCAGGATATGCCATGAAGCAACACCATTGCTTGCTGTGTTTAACAAGCTCAAATATCTTGATCAATGCTTATAAGTATTATGTTTGTAAATCTATGTTCTACAGAGCTGTAATGTTTTCTTCTCTTATATCGCTTTCTCTTTGGCTTATATCAGCCCTTAAAGGTCCTTTTATTTCTCACCCAGAGATTTTGGTTAGCTGTTTTGAACTTCAGGTTTCTGTAATATTCTTTTTTCAATATATTTTTGCTTATGATCAAAGAAAATTTCTTGCTTATACCCCCTAACATCCCCCCTCCCAGCCTCTCTGTTTCCTGCCTCCTCGTCATCCTCTCTCCTGATTCCTCTCCTTCCTGAAAGCATGAAAGCATGTGAATCCACTCTCTAAAACTGAAATATATAGAATCAAATGTTATTTTTGTGATCAAGTTAAAATGGTTATTACAGGTTTACCATTTTAAATATTGTTTTCGTTTTTCCTGATAAGAATTTTCTAACATCTAACTCTTTTACCTTTTTGCTCGAAATCCTGTGTCTATATGTGTCTCCAGGATTTTGTTTAATAATGCCATAAATTCCACATTGCATTGATTTTCTGTATGAGATGTAAGAGAGTATTCTATTCAGTCATGGAGCTGATTGTTTGTGTAAGATAATTTTTGTGTTGTGGGGAGACATTTCTCTGTATTCATAATTCAATTATAGCATAATGGCCTCTGGTTTGTATATTGTTTATTGCAGTTACTGCAAGCTAATTAGAACAAGTGTGCAGGTGTGGGCTGTCATGGGAGGTGATGGCGACATTGCAGGCCGTTTTTCAGAACTTGTGCCTGATATGGCCCTTAATTTTCCTTTTGAGCTGGATAAGTTTCAGAAAGAGGTATTTTGCCACGTTGTGGATATGGTTTGTTATTTTTTGACTCTAAAATCTTTCAGGCTTTTGATTTCCCTTTTGAGCTCAATAAGTTTGAGAAAGAGATACTTTACCATGTTATGGACACCATTCCTTATTTATCTTGTGAAAATCTTTTGATGTTGTCTAGTAGAACTTTTGCAAAATCTATTTTAAATTTTATTTCTTTAAATTTTGTTATTGTTCAGGATTTTTTGTCTACCTTATTTACAGTTTTTTCTGCGTTACATTATTTCTGCTTAGATTCTTCATCGAAACTCATTCCTTGCAATTCTATGTTCTCATTGATTATGAAATTTAATGACATCTTGATATTGTTTTTGTTATTACTATTCTTTTCTTAAACTCAGATGCCTCTGGGTATATCACTTATTTTCCATACATAGATTGATAGCATGCATATTTGAGATCTTGGTTATATAATGGTTTTCAGAGTTCATTCTTGCAAATTGTTCATTTGGCCTTCCTCTATGTTAATGTTTGTAGCTGCAGGAGATTTTTTATTTTTTGCGATGTTTGTATGACCGTCTTGTTGATATCATGTCTTACCTTTTATCTGTTCGTTTATTCTGTTCGATTATATTGTACTTTGCTTTCGAGTCTTTGGTTTCCTCCAAGCTGGAAGTGTAACGGATCATTTGTTAACTGTCACCGACCATTGGGTTTAATTACGGCTCCATGGGAGTCACGTACTTGGTGGCTACGTCTCCTGCCTTTATCGTATTTCTTCCATCAAGAGGTATGGTGGTGTCTTCAGCTGTGCGGCTCTTTTTGGTAACCGTCTATGAAGCAGCTTGTATTGTAACCACCACTAAGCTTGCAGCATGGGCTCTTCAACTTCCATCACCCTTAGACATTCTCGGAGGCTTGTATATGTTATTTAGATATGTTGCGGATTATTTTTTGGTGTTAGCGCTGGCGTGAAGTTCTGAGAAGAGAATATATTATATATGTGTTTATCCGTGTGGTGGTTCTGATCTGATCATATCTCCTTCAGCAATCTTTTATCTTCCTCTGTGCTTCTGCATCATCGCTGCCTCCTCATATATTATTGATGTATGAAAGTCTATGTACTGGATATATGGTAGAAGTCTTCACTCTTCTGAGATGATATTGGCTTATGCTGTTGATTGTTAAAGTGTTAACAATCTTGTTCAGTTAATTGCTTGTTAAGCTCGAGCATTGTATCAGATTTGTGCCTTTAATAAAGTTAATTTTTGTGTGGCTGGGTTTGTCACCCTCAGGTGGAGGGTTTTCCCAGGAATTTTTTTGTCTTCCTTGTTCTTGTGAGTTTTTTAAGTGTCAGATTTCTGAGTTTAATTTTAACACTCTACACTACACTATTTTCTTGTTTTTTCAGAAACTTAAGAATTTTAACCTATTCCCAAGTCAACAAAAAAAGAATACAATCATATTCTATGTCAGGAACATAAGATGGAGCTGTGGCAGACTTATGTAAAAAATGAATTGATGTATCCCTTTTTCTTTATGTTGTTGGGTTTTACACATGAAGTTTGCCTGGCAAATTATGTTTCAGAATACCACCAAAGAAACAATAGGTCTTTTAAATCACAATCTCCAATGAGCTTTTGAGATTATAAAATATCATTGGAACATGTGCATATATATATGTTTGTATAACTGGTTTACCTAAATATAGAGGGTTTTGTGATTGTTTACAATCAATGTAGATTATTGGAGAATGAAAAACATGTAATGTCCCCATTTTAAGAATAAATGGTTTGTGGGCATTTACTCAGTTTGAGTTTTCTCATAAGCTACTTGGCGAGTTGGCGAGAACTTGAAAAAAAATGTTGTGCTAAGGTTGTGTCTTGCAGGGTTGTTGGTTGACAACGAGTTCAATATGGAGCCTTTTGATGGTTTTGGAATCAATACCTAACCTTTTGGGTGCTCTGCAAACTTCTTGGAGGAGCAAGCCAGTTTTAGTAAGTCAACCAATTGTAATGTCCCCTTCTCCGCAGTGATTAGTTCGGTTGGTCGTTAGCCTAGTTCGGAGGCCCGTAGGCTAGTCGGGAGTAGAAATTAGGGTTTCCTATTTTCTAGGAGGATTCTTTGGTGTTTTCAGGGGGTATATGTGGGAGTTTGACAGTTTGGATTCTGGATTCCTTCTGGGTTTTCAGAGAGGTTCAGGATGGTTTGACATGCATTTGCATCGGGTGACTTTTTCCAGACTTACTATTTTTAGTAAGTGCGACGACTTCTCAGACTGTGGTTAAAATTACTTTGGAAACACCGACTATTTTTAGTAAGTACTATTTTTAGCAGTTCTATTTTTAGTAGGATGTCAGCAGGCTTGTTCAGATGGCTATTTCCAGCAAGTCAGTTTGAGTAGTTGGTCTTCCAGTATTTTTTGGTGCTATTCTTGGCAAGGATTCTGCAGCTCAGTTTAGTGGCTATTTCTGGCGGTATTATTTTGGCAGGATCCTGTATTCACTCGGATGACTATTTTTAGTAGTTTAGTTCAGAGCTCCAACTCAGTTTAGTTTTGGTGATTTCCAGCACTTCAGTCTCCGGCTCAATTTGGCAATAATCAATATTTGAGAAGGTATTTTTAATATATTAATACCTTAGGCACCAGGTATTAATATTTGATTATTTTATGGATGGACGACTTAGGAAGGGAGAAAATATTAATTTTATCCTAAGTCTATTTGGGTGAAATTTGCATATGACTTCAAGGGGCTTGTCATGGTTTTAATAATTGAATTATAATTCAAGGCAAATGGGGCGATTTTCTAATTATATTGCCTTAGTAAAATTTTTTATTTCGAAGTCATAGTTGGGCGCCCACTTTACACTTTATTTTATGACACTTAAATTTATTAAAAAGGGCAATTTTGGATGAATGTGAATTGGACGAATTTGTGCAAGGAAATGAAATGCAATGCAATGCTAAATGTGGATGAAATGGAATGGCATTTGGTTTGGGTGTATTTGGAGTGCATTTGAATTTGAATTTGGTTGGCAAAAAGTTATAAATAAGTGACTTGGGCTCTCATTTTGGGATCTCAGACAATTTACATTGTTATGCTGTCAGATTGACTCTAGACAATCTTCGAGAGTGAATACCTCCTAGGGCTCTTGACAGACTTCGAGTATGAGATCACACTCCTAGCTGTGATTGGATCTTCTGAATGTGGTTCGATTTTAGTGTGCATTTTCAGATTTTCAGTGTGGTGTGGATTTCAGTGTCGTTGGTTTTTGGTGTGGCTGTAGCACGTTTTAGTTCATAACTCTCAGTTCGTGTGTCAGATCATTCTGGGTAGTGGCTCGTTCTCTTCCTATGCCACAGGCGATCAAGTTTGTAAGTTTGTAGAGCTTAATGTTGAGTATTTAATTTTTAAATGCAAATCGTACTTCTTTCCTAGCCGTACTATGATGGGCTGCTTGGGAATGCGTGCATAAATTCATTTGGGAGTTTTGGGTGCAGTTTATTGGTTCTAATCTCATCGCCTGTCTTGTATCTCTCATTTGCATTCGTTTGGGGGTCATTTCATTGAGTGTGAATAGAGTTACAAGCATTTTTGTGAGTTTCTAGGCTGCGGTCTGTGTGTTTCCAGCACATGGTTGCATATCAAAATCTAAAAAATTGTTAGTTTGGAGTGTTTCCTTGTGTGGAGTTGGTTTTAGAGTGTGTGGGTTCTTTGGAGTGTGTTTAGAGATAATTTGAGTGTGTGGGGAGTGATTTAGAAGTGTTTGTGAGGATTTTAATGTTGCTGGTCTGTATTTCCAGCTTGCTGTTCATTCATATCAGATTTAGTTTTTTGGGGTTGAAGCTGGTTTTCAGGTGTGTGAGTCTATGGGTGTGGTGTGAAGAGTCTTGGTAATAAGTTGCAGCTGTTAGTTTGGGTTTTGGCATTTGAATATCCATGACGAATCATATTGTAATGCTTGTTAGTAGTACTAACAACAATTTATTTGAACTCTCCTAGTCCCACTGCATAAGTGGAAGAGGCTGGCCTTGCCACCTAGTTTGGACAATGATTATAATAATTTGGTAATCCATGTTTGCATTTTAAAGCTGATTAGTAGTACTAACAACTTTATACTTGGATTGTTGTTCTTTGGCCCATTGCATAAGTGGAAGAGGCTGGCTTGCCGCCTTCTTATCTATTGTAATTCTGTCCTCCCGCTGAATAAGCGGTTGAGTTGATTGTAATCTCATTTTCAGTCCTCTTGCTGAATAAGCGGTGGAGTTGATTGCTATTTCATTTCTAGTACTCCCGCTGCATAAGTGGTAGGGTGATTGTTCTTTAGTTTCTTGCATCATCCTTGGTTGGTTTATCGCCAAGTGATTTTTAATATTCAACATATCCAAGTATTGTATTATTTCCAGTTATTTGAAGCTAACGATCCCCTCAACACCGTATGCTCTCACCTTCCCATATTGGGCTTTTGGTGATCAGAAAGTGGAAGGGTTACAATTTCAGCATTATTGTATCTTCGTTTCCTAACCTTAACGAGTTCTTGTTGTGATTGTAACTGGAAATAAATGGAAAACAATTGTGGGGATATTACACCAATTGCTTTGGTACATCATCCCATGACTCCAGTATCACTTGTTATGATTCAAATTGCATAATTATGTCATCTGTATATTTTCTACAACTTGGGTAAGCTATTGAGTAATCTTTAAGTTGTCTAATGTTGGAAACATTAAAATGACAACTTACTCTAATAGGTCATTGAAAATGTATTTAAGATGTGTTTAAATTGGAAACCTAGGCTTGGGGGCCTTTGTACATGAAAAATAATATTAATTCTTTTAAAAAGCCTTTGTGAGAGTAAAAAAAAGAAGAAATTAATATATTTTAAAATTGAATATTTCCCTCTAGAAGGCTATGTAAGGAGGATGTGGGCTTATTTGTGAGGTTAGATTTGTGAATGATATTTTTATGTCGCTGGAATGACCTGAGTTTTTCCAAAGCTTCTTGAGGATGAAAACTTTCTTGGAATTGTTGTTTTTGGGGACAAAACCCCCTCTAGCTAGCCGAGTAGTTTTATAGAATGATCACCATTGTGCTTGAAATCAAAGTTTTAGTTTTGATGCGTGAATATGGAGGTTTTTTATGTGTTATGAGTTGTAGATTTTAGTGATTTCTATCAAGGAATTTGAAGTGTGTTTGAGGTGATTTGAGAGGTGACATGTAGGCTGTACCATTAATGAAAAATTCACTGTCTTGAAAAACTCACGAGTTTTTCTGCTCAGCAAGTAATTACAGCAAAATCTTACCGAAAAACTCCCAAGGTTTTTGGGAAAAACTTGTCAAGGTTTTGGCGACTTTTTCCAAAAACTCTGCAAGTCTTTGGCAAAAATTCTGTTGTGTAAAAAAGAGGGGCCCAAATTGTCAAAAAATCATTTAATTTTTTTTTTCTTTAAATCAATCCGATTCTCTTCATCAGAATATATACATGAAATATAACATTTAAGTATAAGAAAGGAATAAGACATTATACTTTTAAGTTATTTTTCTAGTGTATATTGGCAGGATGTTTGAGAGTGGTTTTAGATCCCTAGGAGTTGTAATGCAAATTTTAGGTTTTGAAGAACTTATAAATTTTTAGATAGTCAAAATTTAAGTAATCAACGAGCTTCTGGCACCATTCTCTAGCTTACTGGCAATCTAGATGATAACCTTTTCCTGATGTCAGATTGTTAGAACATAATGTTATTAGGGATCACATCCTTATAACATTTATATATAATGTTCTAATATAAGGTTATAAAACCTTATATATTATATGCTTTATAAGCATATCCCATTTGAAATAATTATAATCTAATAACTATTAGATTATTAATTATTTATGAGTGAGGGTTATTGAAAAGGTGTGACTAGTGAAGTCACCCTTCCTCCTATATTTAAGGAGGTTCTCTCTCATTTGAGAGGTGTGTGAATTTGGAGCTTTATGGTGAGTTGTATCACTATGCATATGAGATATTATTGGCCATGTGGAAGTATTGGAGGAGTATCCCCAGGTTCATGTCTATTTTATTATAGACTATATTTGTAAGTGTTTTAATTAAATGATGCTTTATGGGGTTTTTTACCCGAAAGGGTTTTCCCCATGTATAGCTTGTGTAATGTGTACATTTTGCATGTATGTTTCATATTTCATTTACTTCATAATCTTGTTTATAATGATTAGTATCCTTAGATCCTATTTTCTAACAATCTAGACCTATCTCTGTACCTCTCTCTCTGTCACCCTCAGAGCCTTGTGAGGGGTGTTACCCTCAACCTCGTTTTGGCGAGGTGGGGGAGCCACAACAGACTCCTAGGACTAGACCCTCTAGTTCTACCGCTCCCCTAGTTTTCACTTGAGTTGGGAATAGGAAGATGTAAAATGTTTTGATGTAGTATTTGCTTTTAGTTTTACATAAACAATTTGCTATTTTTATTTAGTTTCAGACTCAACCATTGACATTCCTGAAATATCCTATTGTCCGTGTGGTGGTTCTGATCTGATCATATCTCTATTGGAATGGTGAATTTTGGCACTTATTACAATAGCATTTGATGCTGCAATTACTCAGAAATTTACCAACGGTACATGCAACACATACACAATTCTGCAATCATTTTCAAACATGCCCTACAAGGGATTGCCCAATCTAGAAGTATCATATAAATTCATGCAACCTTCAACCTGCAACATGGCTCCATTATTGTGTCCAAACCCTAGCTAGAACTTCCACAAATCTGCTCAAAATTCTGCAAATAAGCTCAATGACAAACTCTGAATGAATCCACCTCACAAGTAGTGTTGGGTTTCTGTCCAACCTACAAATATCCAAGGGGTTTCGTCCTTAGAAATGGCTGTCACTGTCACACCAGCAACTAAGGAGAAATATTAAGTATCAAACAATCACATAATATCCCCTTGGAGAAGGACGAGGCTCGTTATAAATACTTTCCAAACCGTTGTTGAGCTTCCACTCTCAATGTGGGATTAAAAATCACTTTATTTTATTTACTCCTTATAAAGTCACTTTATGACTTTATTATCATTTCTATAAATAAAGTCACTTTACTTTTATAATTTTATTTTATAACATAAAGTAACTTTTCCCACCAAATAATAATATAATATCCCATAAAATAATATTCCACCTTTTATTTCTCCACCAATAGAAATTTATGACGTGATCAGCATATCATCCCTTATATCTCCTAATTAGCCTATTGGGATGATGTGAAATAGGCTAATCAACTCTCATGTGGTCACTGAGAAGGGGACATTACAATTCTACATGAGGATGCCATTTTCCACATAATTTGCGTTTAAATCAATTAACTATAACTAGACTCAGCTTTTTTCTTTTATGTACTCATTTATTGACTCATTGGATGCATATCCTCCTTGAAGTTTGCAAATGAAATGCATTTCTAATGATATTTGAGCAATCTTTTAAGTCGCTAAGTGTTTGCTGAGTTGTATTTTCAGGCCTTGCCGAGTCCGAGTTTTATAACTATGGGCTGTACCAATCACTTGAGGCAGGCCGTACCTCTCTTCATGCTGGTTGTACCATATGAGATATCTTCAATTTTTGTATTGAGACTCATTTCTCTGTCATTTTTTTATAATGATGATAATAGAAATGCAGATCGTATAGTTTAAGGTTGTAGATTTGATAAATGGCTACGTGTATCATTGACTAGATGTTCTTGGAGGTTGTGGGAAGCCTAGGCTGAAATGTTGAGGTTTTAGTGTGCTAATAACCTTGTTCAGGGTCACCGTATTCATATTTGCAGTTTTCAAGACTTCTTGAGTTGGACAAATTGCTGATTGAAGAGTTATGTTGCATATATTGGTGCTGTACCTGCCATAACAGCACCATTTCCAGATCTGTACTAGTGCATTATATTATATATTTTCTAACTTGCAGTGTTTTAGTCAAGGCAACAAGCATCTCTAATCCTTATTCACCTTCATTTAGGGCAGAAATTGGGCATCTCTAATTTGGGGACATTACAGAGTCTTGGTGAGGATATCTGCAGTTTGATCATGAGTTGGAATATACTGCAAATTTACTGATTTGACTTCAACCAGATTTTGGATGAAATGACAGTGAAGATCAGCATGCTTGGTTCGTTCATGGAAGACTGAATTCTTGGAGGGTTTGAGCGCCCCTTGATTGTCACAGTTTCGGGGTGAAGGACCTGGTTGAGACATCTGCATGTTTGAAAGAATCCTTCGAAGCCAAACTGCCTCACAAGCTGCTTTTACAGCTCCCCAATATTCTGCTTCGGTCAAGGAAAGAGCTACGACTTGCAACTTCTTTCTGGTCCAAGTAATGGCACATGTTCCTAGGCTAAAACCATACCCAAATGTAGTTTTTCTGTCATCAACAGAGCTTGCCCAATCTGAGTCTGTGTAACCAATGATTCTCGGATCTTTGTTTCTGCCATTTAGAATGCCAAAGTTAGAAGTGCCCTTGACATAGTGTAGGACACGCTTCGCTGCAACCCAATGTTCAGCTGTAGGGGCTGTCATGAAGCGAGAAATGTAGCTCATAGCATAACTGAGATCAGGTCTAGTGGCGATGAGATAGATGAGACTGCCTACTAGTTGCTTGAATGCAGATTCATTCTCAATAGGAGAGTCAGATTTGGCCAACAACTTCAGGCCTTTCTCCATAGGTGTAGATGCAGGTTTGCAGTCCCGCATTCAAAACTTGTCTAGCAGAGCCCTAACATACTTTGATTGAGAGATGAAGATGTTGTCACTATTCTCCCAAGCTTCAACACCTATGCAGTAATGCCGAAGCCCTAGGTCCATCATGTCAAATGACTGGCACAAATTGTGTTTGATTTCCTTAATCAAAAGTGTCGAACTGCTACTGATAATCAGATCATCCACATAGATAACAAGAAGGATGATATCACTGCTTGTGGTTTTGACATACAAATTTGAGTCTGAAGGACTCCTTTGGAAGCCTTGATCAGTGAGGTAGTTATCAATTTTCATGTACAAAGCACGATGAGCCTATTTTAGGCCATAGAGTGCTTTCACCAGTTTGCATACTTGGTGTTCTTTACTGACAACCTTGAATCCAAGAGCCTGTGTCATGTAGACTTCTTGCAACTCACCATTGAAGAAGGCACTCTTGACTTGATGGACCTTCCAGCCAAACTGAGCTGTCATGGCTATAACTAATCTGTTGGTGCTCATCTTCGTTGTTGGAGCAAAGGTCTCCTCGTAGTCAATGCCTTCACAGTGAGAGAAGGTTTTCGCTACTAGCCGAGCATGGTGCTTATTGTTGGTTGAAAATTTTGTAAACCTAGACGGATGTGCAAAATTGTGGTTTCAGCCACAGTGTGTGAGTATGATACTCCCCTAATTTAGCGAAGGCTCCCCCTATCTACTAACTAATTTAATCTAATATGGGGCAGGACAACAATCTTTCCTCTTTTTTTAGGGAAGACTATATTCTTTTCTCTTCACAGAAAAGTAATGACTGTTGTAAAGAAATAATAACAACTTTTAAAGCAAAACCGAGAGAGGAAATGAAGTTTCCTGAAAGCACAAAGACTTCCACTAGCTCCGCCGGGATGGAAAAACAATAACAAGCACAAAGTCTTGAATATGTGAAATCCTATACCCTTTTATAATGATAATTTAAGAACAAAGTACATCGTATAGTAGCGCAAAGTCAGCAAATATGATGCACTTTAAAAACTACTTTAGATGGGAATTACTACAAGCACAAAGTCTTGCAACACTTCTCAGCTTCAGATCACAAACTAAACTAGTTTCGCCTTCAATATCTGCAACACAAAGTTTGCAACTATATGCGGTGAAGCTCTTCTTAACAACCTTCTACAATCTTCAAGTAAGCACAAAGAACTTCCCGAATATGACGCAAGAACACAATGGGAACAAGGTAAGATTTCAACACAAAATCTGAAATCCCACACTCCTTTATATTACTCAAAAGAAAACAATTTACAACTATAAAGCTCAAATTTTTCTGGGAGGTTTCTTGAAGGGTCCCGATTCCACTTCTAAGTTCAGTTTTTCCAAAACAGTAAAAGAAACCCCTAAAATCTACGACTGAAGGCAGAAACCCTAAAATTAAGTCTTGGACTTCATCAAATTCACCCAATCAAAAAGCAGACTTGACCAATATGACCCTCAAACACTCGCAAACTTAGAGAGAGATTGATGAGGCTGCTACAAAAAGACCCAAAAACGCAAGCCAAAAGACTGGGAGGGCCTAAAAAGTAGGGGGTCCCCATTTGCAATGGGGCGATGTGTGAAAAGGTCACAACAGGTAGGTGATAGTTGGGAACTGTAGAAACAAGCAACTGTACTCATTTTCCTTCTTCCAGGCTACCTCAAAGACTCTTCTATTTTTGAGGGTCTTATCGAAGAGACACATAAAGTTTCCGAAGAACGCATCTTGCACTCTTCTATATTGAATCCTGCTGGGCCTAAGAGTCAGCTGATCATAATATTTCCATACAGGCACCAACGATCTGTCACCTTTGGTGGAAAGACCAGGAAATTGTCTGAGTGATGCTGCAATATACACCAAATATGAATTGATATAGAAGGGGAGGGTATTGAGAACTTGCGGCAGCTGCTCGCACAAGTTGTCACTGATGATTTCTGCCCAGAAAATGTGACATTGCCCCTTTCTCATGATCACAATATATTTTTACATCCAGATCTCAAACACGTTAGAGTGTTTCAAACCCATAATCCTGTTGAGAAGGGTGATCATATCGCCAATTTCTTCAATGAAGTCGCAGCGATAAAGCTTAGGCCATCTGGAAAAACAAGTTCTGGGAGTCTTCAGCCACTTAGCATTAATATGCCTGATTCAATCTGACCTTCTCTGATTATAGTGATCCAGGGCGCTTTTCATCGTGATGTCTGCATACACTGAAGCTACGGGAACTCTGAAAATTTTATCGATAGTCTCCGGATCCAACTTGATAATGACGTTCCCATCATCGTCTCTGATTGATCTAGTCTCCTTATCAAAGTGAGATGCGCATGCGAGCACAAATTCAAGCTCTAAGGCAGCCATTGGAAATGAAGACACCAAATGAATATGACTGTTCATGAGCAACTGCATCCCATGTGTAGGCGAACCCTCTGTTCTTTCTAAGAACTTGGAAATGCCAACATGTCCAATCTCTGTGTCTCGGATCTCATCAATGAGAGAGACTACCTGAGTAGGAGCAATCTGATTCTGATATTTGTTGTATTTGTATTTCATCTTTTTGTTTGGAGGTGATGCCGGTTCCCCTGACATCGAACAAGAATCTGCAACACTGTGATGAAAATCCAAAAGAGTAAGAACGTCTTCAGCACCAACTGGAGATTCCATAGTCTTCAAGTTTTGAAAACCAATGCTCACACCACGACTTGGGAAGGATTTTATCATTAAATAGCTTGGACTGACTCAAAGATGCTTTATAAATGAGCTTGGATAGCGATGTGAAGGAAAATCGGATCTCGTGGGGGGGATTGCAAGTGGGAAAAAAATTCACTTTTCGCACTTGTAATCGGGTCTCAAGAGATCGGACTGCAAGTGGAAATGTGAAGACATGGAATGATGAATATTTGTAATGGAGGGTTTGGGACTTGATTGCACATGGATGATGAATCAATGATATTTTGGAAAGCATCTCGTAGTGAAGGAGTATGACTGCAAGCAGTGTGAGCTTACCAAACGAAGGGGAAAAAATCATTTTGGGCATTTAACTCGTAGTCGGGTTTCTAACCCCCGATTACAAGCAAAAGGATACCCAATCTAATGAGAGTTTGGGAAGGAAAATCGCGAAAAGTTCACTTGTAGTCGGGTCTTAGAGACCTGATTGCAAGTGAAGTTTTTTTTTTTTTTACTTGCAACTCATAAAACTTGCAATGATGTGTGACAAACCTGAACTTGCAATGATATATGACAAACCTGATTCATAAAGCAATATTGAACTTGCAATCGGGTATAGAAAACCCGACTACATATGACAAGAGCTAATGAAAGGAACAAAGCACAAGGGAAATACTTGCAGTTGAGTTTAGAAAACCCGACTGCAAGTCATTCAAATGTGAAAGACTTGTGTTTAAAAACGAATGGCCTTGTTGCAGAGATGAATGCAAAGCATGGACGCATGCTTACAGGTGCAGGGGAAGAACACATAGATGCCATCGAATCAAACGAAAATACTCACAATGGAGGGTAAAACTTATATGCTAGGACGACTAGGAACTTTGACAATAAAATACATCATGGCGTGGAAGGAACCCCATCGCTTGTAGTTGGGTCTAGAAAACCCGATAACAAGTGATCAAAACATGCATTTGATAAAGAAATATACTGACACAAAGCATGAAAGAAATTAAAAGAAATGCTCATACCTGAAAGAGAAAGACGCTAAACCGAAAACCACGAAATCTAAAGGGAAGAAAAACAACTCTTGGAATGCAACTTCCCAAGAACTTATAGCCGATTTTAGAAGAAAGACTCCCTTTAGAAAACAATCTCATCACTCATAAATGCAAAACCGTTTCCCCAACAAAACGGATTCCATCATAGAGTGGAAAGAACAAAAGAACCCCTTCAAACTCTTGTAATCGGGTTTTGAAAGAGCCAATACAAGTAGATGAAAACTCTTCCTTTCAAAATAAAAAAAAGGAACTTGAAGTCGGGTTTAAAGAGACTTGATACAAGTGCATCACTTTTGCTTATGACTCTAAGAAGTGACTTAACTTGTAGTCGGGTTTTGAAAGAGACGATACATGTTAAGCATTTTTTACAAAACCTGTTAAAAAGAAAATAGAATCGGGTTTCCAGAAAGCAAATGCAAGTGATTATTCACTTGTACATGAAAAGGGAGGCAACACTTGTAATCGGGTTTCTAAGCCCCGATTACAAGTGACACAAAGAATCTAAAACATACTATTGAGAAATCGGGTTTGAAGAGACTGACTACAAGTTAAGTCATTACAACTTGTTGCATAAAGGGAAAGACCCCCAACTTGCGCTCCCAACCTCCAAACCCGAATTTGCACTAAGGATGCAAAAATGAAAACTTAAAACAATTAAAAACTACTAAAGAAAACCAAAGAAAAAGCACACACTCAACAAAGGTAAAATTTGAGACAAATTTCAACCTTGGAAAGCGTGCATAGGAAGTCTAAAGTATGAATTTTAATCAAAAAATTGAAGAGGGTTGCTCACGTTTTTGGTTTACAAAAATAAGGACAACAAACGATATAAAGGCTGATATTCTGTGAACCAATCATGTTGATGAGTGAAGTGTCGAGAAGCACCTGAATCAATATACCAGGCAAAAGACTTCACATGATTTGCAGGTCTTTATGCCATGAAGGCGTAAAAGGTAGATTCGTTCTGCTTAGTGTACTGTGCAACATTTGCCTTTGGTTGAGAACCTCCTTGCTTGGATTGAGCAGCCAAGTGTTTATGACATTCTAGCTTCATGTGACTGTACTTGTGAGAATAGTTGCACTGAACTTTCTTCTTCTTCGAGCCTTCTGATGATAGAGCAGAGCTCTTCTGCTGAGAAGATTGAGATTTACCTTTATCCTTGTTAAAGGATTTGGCTAGAAAAGCTTGTTCTGTGGAGGACGAATTGACATGTTGCCGAACTGCTGTTTCCATTGATCTTGCTGTAGAAAATTGTACTCTTCCGCCATCTTCCGCTCGATTGCTTCCAATTGATCATGGATGTACTTGATTTTGGTGAGATGCTCCTGAAGAGATTTCCGTTCATCCATGATGATAGAGAAAAGCATGTTCTTGAGAAAGAATGCTCTGTTTTTATTGGAAGTCTCATGCAATGCCTTTAGATGCTCCCAAATCTCGACAACTGTCTTGCTAGACAAAACCTGCGGTAGCTGATCATCGGTAATCGATAGTTTGATGAGCATGATTGCCTCACGATTCTGCTTATCAAATTTAACTTGATCGGGACAGGCTGCCAGATGACATGTGGATTTACCTAGAGGCATCTGATCAAGGCAACAATATTTGAAGATTGTGAACATCCATTGCTTCCAGGTTTTATAATTCATGCCATTAAACTTTTGACTGCCTTCAAGCATGATATTTGTTAGTAACGCTATTCAACACGCTTCCCGAGGCATTATAAATGAGGGACATGCAACAAATATTTGCACGAAACTCGATACAAATTCTAATGCACAAATCCCAAGGCGTTGAAAATAGAACAAATATTCCTCGTGACAAAGATCAAATTGCAGAAAATATAACTAGGGCGTAAGAAACCCTAGTAGGTATGTAGTAATATTGACAAACTTTTCCAGCAAACCTAGCTGGCTCAGGAATTTGTAGACCCTAGCAAAAACCAAGGTTTTTGAAAACCTAGGTCACATAAAAAGATGCCACGATTTTGAGAAAAATCGTTTGAAAAAACCTTTTCACGATGTGAGCACAAGAATGTAGACGACAAAGAAAAAATGTGACTTCCGTTGAAAATGCCAGAGCCTGTGTCTTTAAAGAAAGACGTGTGTAGATTGAAGAAGTTCGTGTGCTCGTTGAAGGGCACAAAAATGATATGCTCCAAGAAAAAAACCGAGGCACTTAGATAGGGAAATCCCGACGTGAGAGAAGGTAGGGCCGCAAAAATAATCGTGCACAAAAAAAAAAGACTTGCAGAGATGTTGCAATTTGCAAAGAAGTCTCAAGACAGAGTTGTCACAGGAATAGGCCACGGGAAGAAGAAAGCAGTTCACGAAAGACCCAAAAATGAAATTGCGACATGAAAATAAATGCCCCCGGATTTGCAAAAAATTGCACGAACTTCCTTGTCAAATTGTCAGAACAAAAGCCCTTTGCAGGTTTTGAATAGAGACGACCCTTCAGAAAAACGATAAAAAGGTTGACTTACTGAAAAAACTTTTCAAAAAATTTCTTCTGAATTTTTAAATTTTATTTTTTGATGAATTTTTATGTCTTCCTGTTTTGATACCATGATAATATGGTAATTGCATAAATTATTGAAAAAAATGAATGTACATATATAAGCAATTACAAAGATGATGTTTCCTAATGAAACAATTGTTCACAGAGTGCAAAATTAGAAACAATCTAATTAAGCTAATGCTAGACCTAAACTACATTATTGACCATTAAATAATAATAGAATAATATTATTCTAACAGATGCTATTCATGAAGGAAAGGAAAAACTCAGTCCCTCAGTTCGCCCTTATACCACCTGATACAATGAGGGCATCCACCTTCAGTTAGTGAAAAAGCACTCAAAATCCATGACTGAGCTAGATTATTTCATGCCATGCCAAACTAGTACTTCAGATATGTATTAAATCGTCTAGTGAACAATTGATAAATGACAAAATATTGTCTTTTACAAATACTTCATGAATTTCAGTGACTCTAGATGATTAAATTCAACGAAAACCTCTTTAACACAATTGCGAACCTTGACTTGATATGCCTTGAAAGGTGCACCATGAATGAGAGTTTTCGTCCTTTCATTGACCTTTAATGCCTTGCCAATCCTTGTGTAGATCTGCTTTGGTGAAGCATGAGGGTTTCCACCCTCCACTCGAAGAAACCTTTGAGTTTTTCCTCTTGGAGACAAAATTTTAGCCACAAACACAAATGTTTAAATCTTCACAGAGAAAACAACGAGCATTTGAATATTCTATATATCACAAATGATCCCTCAACCACCTTTTTATAACCACGACGTGAACTTTTTGGCAAGTGCATTATAAACAAGGTTAAGCATCCAACATTTGAAACTTTTGAGTCTCTTTCCAATGAGCTATCATACTGAGGTGCCTGATAAAATATTTAAAGTAGTATGGTAACATGAGTAAAAGTAATTAAATATAGCTCAAAATTACAATTAGCTGTGAAAATGGTCGAAAAGTGTCAGAATCGAAAATTGACTGCACGAGTGATGCTGATGATGAAAGATGATTATCGGACCTAACCAAGTGTACAAAAAGTGCCTAGTAAGCCCTCTAGGACATTTGAATTCACTAGTAACATCAAATTACCACTCAAATACAGCCAACTCACACCTTGAAGGATAGAACCAATTGCAAAGTAGGAGAAACTGAAAATGGGGACATTACAATCCTCCCTTTCCAAAGATTGCTTGTCCTCAATCAGTGCTTCACCGTAGGAGTAACCCTATGCTCACAATGGTCAAAGTTGGGTGTTTGTTTCATTTTGTGTCGTTTCACGTTAAGAAGGCTATTTTGGGCCATTATTGCTCATTTGGACCCATTTGTGAAAGTTTGGAATCAATTTGTTCAAAATTGTAAAAGTTGTCACATATTGTCAAAGTTGTCTTGACAACTTTTTGCATTTTCTTGTCAACTTTTCAAAAAAGTTGTTAGGTGGTACTTGGGGTCGGTTTGAAGGTTGAAAACTGATTGTATGGGCATAAATAGGCCTACATTGTACGTCCCAAGGGTTGAATGTTTTGTTTTTGAGGTTTGAGCAATAAAAACATACAATTTTCTGCACTTTTCCACGTTTTTTTCTGCTCTCTTGCATGGTACGGATCTGTACGGCCTGATACGGTCCTGAGGTTGATTGGGATTGATAGAGGGATGAATCACCTTTCATTTGCAATTGGTTTGGTGGTTTTTTATTGAGTTTGGAGAAAATTATGGTCATTTTACCATAGGCAGCCCGGTAAGACTGTTTTTTCTGAATGTTGTGGGCTGTTGCAACAAATGGTACGGACTGTATGGTGTATTAAATTATCTGAGACCAATTGGGAATGGAAGTGATATGAATTTACTTTCTTTCGGTTTTGGTTTCATTCATTCTCATCAAGTACTTTAAAAGTTATTGTCTTTTCTTTCAAAACTGGTAAGAACCCTATCTAGGGTAACCAGTGAGTTTAAAAATGATGTAATTTGGTCCTCCATCGCTGCATAACCACAAAAAGGGGTGGAGAGGCTTGTGTTAATGTACTTAATCATATTCCAAATTTGCAGGGCCTGAGATTGGAGTTTGCACGTGCAACAATATGACTGTTGGTCGGATATCCTCATGTATCAGACTGTCAAAGAACAGTGAGGGGCAGAATCAAAACAAAGTGTACATCATTTGAGTTTTGAGAAGGAAGGAGGGTAAAGGGAGATGTGCAGCGGTCGTACAAACCCAAAATAAGTGATTTGATCACTTTTGAAGGTGTTATTCAAGTTATGATTATGACTGTCCTAAGAGGACTGTTATGATACTCATTGTAACATAGGCAGTCACAAAACAAGTTAGAGTTGTTATATGGGTCTCAGTAGTGAAAATTCAATGAAGGCACCGTTGAGAGGTTGTGAGAAGGCACCCAAGTCAGATTTGAAAGTTTGAAACTCTCTATAATTTTGTTTGGTCAAAGTCCATTAAATTTGTCTTGCTTAGTTGAACAAAACAAGAGTTGGAAGTCTCATGAGTTTGCTGCACTATTGAAAGTTATTACAAAGAAGTTGTTCATGATCTTATCAGCCTATTGTGGGTCTGCCCATGCCATTTGCACTGCCCAAAGTATGTTGGTTTAAAGCCTCTAAAAGAGATCAATACTAGAGTCTAGAAATGTGCACCTAGGCTCTCCAAATGAAGTTGGTATAGAAAAACCTTATCATTTCGTTTGTTTTAATTTCCTATATGGTGCCTCCTCTGCATCAATGCCAACTAAACCCCAAAATCACCAAACTGATTGAAACTGAAACCAAATATGATCCTAGGGTCCCGAGTCAACCAAGGAGGTCTATAGTTACATCCACTCAAAGCACTATCTTGCTGGACATTGGTACAAGAGACTTCTTGTAATTTAGCTGTAAAAAGATCATTCAAATACTGCGAAAACTTGGTCACATCCTCAAAAAATTGTTCTTCAAAGAAACGAGTCCAAAGCACCATAGGAGTTGGCTCAAAATGGTTAATGTTTTTGTACTAACAAACCCAAAACTGCCCAAAAAAAATTGAGTGAAGCCGAACCTCGAATCCAAACCCAAGCCCGAACCAGGAATCGGTAACTCAGCTTTTACTGATTGGTCCTTTGAGCTTACACTGTACATACAATTGCAAAGTTTAGTTTGTTTTCTTATTTATTTCTCCGTTAGTTATCTTGTATGCCATATTCCTTTGTTCACTATTCTTCAGTAGGATAAAGTTTGAATGTTTGGATTCCTTTATTATCTTTGACCATTGTAAATATGCATCCAATGGTTTTCTATTTTGGGTCACTTTTAACAATGTGGGTTTTAGTGAATTGCAATATGAGTTAATAAATCTAGTATAGACTTCTGATATCTAGTTAGGTCTTTATTTGTTGATCTCGTTTTTGTTTTAATGTAAATATAAATGTGCAGGCTGTGTATTATATTGAAAGGGGTGATTCAGTTTTTGTGGCTGCTCATACATCAGCTGGAAAAACGGTTGTTGCAGAATATGCCTTTGCATTGGCTGCCAAAGTATGGCTCTTTTGAAGCTCCTATAATTGTTTAATTGTTTCAATTTTTATGGTGATTTTGTAAGGCCATCAAATTATCGTTTGAAATGAAAATTACAGTCTTTTCTGGTTTTTTGTAAGTTTTTGATCATTGAGTTTTGAGATGTACACATATTAATTGCCTAATTATGGGGCATGACAAAATACTTGCAGAATATACCAGAAAATAAAAGAAACAAACTCAATTAAAAATTCAAAGAACCTGTCAAAAGAAATAAAAAATTACAAAACTATTGGCGCCCATATAAAACTTTCTTTACAGTCGAGTTTGTCATGTTGAATCAGATAATTCTGGTCATGTTATCAATGTTAATTGTGGTCTTTCGCAGTCAGATGCAAAATTTTGTTCAATCTTGGTATTTTTTTCTAACAACTTTTGTAGGGTAAAGAGAATTATTTCAACTTTCAAGCTAGATAAGGGGTAAATGGTGGAGATGTTCAAGGAAAGAACAAGGAGGAGCAAATGACAAGGTAACAAGGCAGAATAAGGACAGTATCATGAGATTTTAGCTTATGGAAGGCGTCAAATTGCAAAGGAAAGCATGCTTAATAAATAAGGGACTGAATGCCAAGGATATGGCACATAAGTATATATTGGCATCACAGCAAGGCTGCCTAAAATGTTGGAAAGAGTTGATATTATTCTGCCCAAGGTATGATAAGAAATTTAATGTGGGCGAGCTACACAGTTTGGGTGGCAATAGCACACTACAAAGAAAAGGGCCCAATGGTGGCAAACTCAATGGGAAACCGTGCCTAGAAAAGATGAGACCCTTGATGCTAAATCAGAGTGGTTTAATCATGAAAAAATCATGCCTGGTATTAAAAAGATGGCAAGGAGTAATAAATCTGCCTAAAGAAATGAGTTAAGTAAGATAATTATAGTGCACTTCCCAGCGGCTAGGCCACAAGAAAAAGCATCTAAGTTGGTGGGAGAGTTAGTGGTATGTGCTACATCAAAAAGACATAAAATGATAAAAGATATCCAATTTTAGCACTGAAATAAGGTCGCTCACCAATCTTTGGTTTACCAAAGAGGGTATGGTCATTCTGAAACTACACCGGCCGTTAAGGGTAATAAACAAGCAAAAAAGTGCAGAATTTAGGTGGCATAACCATTTTGAAATTGTACCATAGGAGGGGCAAATGACTGTTAATCACGCCTGGGAAATGAAGGTGTAAAGAAGCGTGAAGTTGACAAGATTTTAGGGTGGCACTGCCATCTCATTTCTCTGCCATAATATCACCAAAGTCGTAACTCCAAAACTTAAAGGTGCCTAATTTGAAGGGCAGTTTATAACATCAAAAAGTGTTACATTTTTTCCTTGGCAATAGTAACAAGTTTTTTGTGCCATTTGTCTGCAAACTCAAGTCATTTAAGTGGATTCACTACGTGGAAACTCATTTAAAAGAAAAGTCAATGATAGTTTTTTTTTGTGTGGCACTGTCACCTGAATGCTTAACCCTTTATGCGTAAGTCAGGAACATCAAGTTTCCAATACCAAGTTAGAGGTTTTAAAGCAAAAGGTAGCAAATTATAGCCATTTCTTGTCATAGCCAGCCTCTATTAACTAGAAAGCAGATTTATAGCAAGAATGAGCCTAGGTTTCACTATTTGAGTATATCAACTAATGTAGTCTAGTTCCAAGTCTTATCAGACAGTTGGAATTAATAGCTCAAAGAGTTTATCAGCATGCAAATGATTCACAGGAAATTGATGCATTCATTTATTAATTTGCAGTAACAGGAGTACAATGAATACTATCAATTCAGTCTCTTCAAATTACAATGGTCTTTAGAACCTTTGTTTCACCTCTAGCCAGCCTCAAATGTCTCCTTAATGAATTGTCCAGCGCTCTTTGTATCTCTCCCAAATTCCCTTTTATATCCTCCTCTCTAGAAAACCCACAAAGGGTGTTTGAATCGCTATTTATACGACAGTTGGAGAAGTTGAATTGTCACAACTGATTCATACTCACAAAATTAATTTAGCTTTGCAAGAATGTGTTTTGTCTTTGCTGCACATGGAATTTTGACCACCGAACACTATTTGAATATCTGCAAACTCTTTTTGCAAAATATTGAGTTTGTGAAATTGTGATTTCATTGAAAATGACTTTCAGCAAACTCACTCTTCCATGAACCACTTTTTATTGCACATCCTCAACAACTTCTTTTCTTCTTTTTCTTCTCTGTCTTTTGATGAACCAAAGAGTTCCTGAATCAAGTTTTTGTCTTTGTCATTGTCCTTTGATTGAGAGGTTGGAGTGCACAAGATTGCTAAGCACACCAAAGATAGGTGAGTGCACAACATATATCAACCCATCATGAGTGCATTCCAAGGGGAGGTTTGCAGTAAAAGTAGAGTGCATCTAGGAGGTTGATGTGCACAAAAGACCTAGGAATGCATTTAGGAGGTGAGGTTGTAGAAATGTGCACACACCACAAGGAGGTAGCACTGCACTTAGCCAAATATTTTCCTCATACATCCCATACCTAGGGCACATGCTAGGGTTTATTTTATGCAAAAATTACATGTTGAAGCACCCCTTGAACCAACACTTAGACAATTTTCGAATGACAAGATGAGGTAGGGCATGACATTAGTGCACAACTTATCCCTCTTAACCTTGCACAAATTTATACATGAAATGAGGGTGTTGATCCTCAGTATTTTCACAATTGTTTTCTCACCTAGGTCCTACACAAATATAAGCTTGTAATACATGACCTTGAGGTGATGTGCTTGCAGTTGCTGATAGAACTACAAGCAAACTTACTACTTCTTCACTTGAAACCCACTCCTCACAACACCTCTCCCTCTAACAACTTTTGATAACTTAGCACCCTTGACATCCTTTGCAACATTGGCAATATCAACAACTCACCTCAATCTTGAACTGACAAAAGTAAGCTCCTCTCAAGAGCAAAAGGTTAACAGCTAGGATTATTGCCAAGCTAAAGACGACTGAGTAAAACACCTAAGCAAGGAATCAGAAAATTGGGGTCCCCATTTGCAATGGGGCAATGTATGATAACATCACAATAGGTGAAAGCAATAACAAGTATGTGGAGCACAATGCTCTAAGATCTTGATAAATTTGACATCATGGATATGCGGTCCATCCTTGATTATAAACATTTCGAAATATACTTCATAGAATTAACAAGAATAACAGAAGAAGTGTGTTAGGGGTAAATAACGTATGTTAGTAAGAATAATATTTATAAGTGTGTTTATGTTGTGTTTATGATTATGTTTTGTCACCGAGAGGTTCCCGTCGGGTAGTTGGGAGTTGGTGACGGTAGGCAACTTGGCCAACTGTCGGGTCTATATATTGTTTAGATGGATCCTCGACAGGGGAGATTATGTATGGATATATTTTGGATAAATCAATAAAGATATAACTCTTCTGGTCTAGTTGTTTATCATTATTACTTATGCTGTGACATATGAATGTACAGGTATATGAATAAATGGTACGTGTGGAAAACACTGTGTTATCTGTGAGTTTTACCAATCATACATTAAGGACTCAACATTTTGGCGTCGTTGCCAGAACGAACCTGGAGACAACTATGGCGGTAGGCGAAAGGAATTAATGGGCCGGCCATTCAACCAACAATTAATTGTCGTGGACAGCGACACACACGAAGAGAGTACCGTGGAAGAGGCACGAGAGGATCAGTTGATGATTGACTTGGTAGAGTTGTGGGACGTGTCGGTCACGCAGTACGTGCAGAGAGAGGTTCGGGAGAGAGTCGTCTCGGAAGGCACGGTACGTGGTGAACTCACCGTTAGCACTCGCGTCTTTGACCTGCTCGGAAGTATTCCAAAGTTACTCGCCAAAAATTTGATTACACTTCAAGACCGAAGCTAGGAAACTACATGAGAACTCCGTCGGCAACAAGTACTCCGAAGGTACGAGCAGCGGAGCCATAGGGAGGAAGAGGAGAGGGAGGCTAGTCGACGCCGTACCTCTGGCACTTGATGCCCCTACGGCCAAACGAGGACAAACGTACCACTACCACCGAAGGTGTAGATGAGGGAGCCGTACGGAGATCTCTCCGCGTACAAGAACAGGCCGAAAGGAGACGGTGGCTAAGGGAGGTTGCTGACTCGAAGAGCTTGGAGAGACACAGTAGGAGTCAGAGTGTGAGTCGGAGTTGTAATCGGGAGAGACATGCCGTGTATGTGGAAGGAGTTGGCCGAGGTCGCCAGGAACCTGCCACTTCTAGACGTAGTGGAGGAAGATCTCGTCGACCAGGCCCCACACTCGACGTCAAGCGAAGAGGACACTCGACGTCAAGCGAAGAGGACTCCGGAGCCGAGTCACAGAGCAACCCGTCGGAATATTCTGAACAAGGAGAGGCGGTGGTACGGGACCTGCATGAAGAGATTGCCACTGTTTTTGAAGCAACATTATTTGGCATTAGGAACTTATCCTTGTCAGAGGGCATCAAAGTAGGAGGGTCAGATCCAGAAACCCCGAGAAGGAGGGACTATCGGAGCGAGGGTGACAAAAGCCCTGTGGCAAGAGTGTACGATACCTCCCGGACACATAGTACCTTTCCGACATACAGTCACTTCCAAGCGCTATACATAAAACCCTCCAGACAAGAACAATGGCACACACCCCGGAAAAACAAAAGCTTCCAAAATTCATGGGTGACGGGGCGAAGGATCTCGTATGGCATTGTAAGACATGCGTAACCATTTGTGAAGCAAATGGCCAGGATAACCAAGACTACTGGTTGAAAGCATTTCCAGCCACTCTGCGGGGAATAGCGATTGATTTGTATACAGACCTGGATGCCCAGTACAAAACATCCTGGAATAGTTTGAAGAAAGCTTTCTAGGAGGAGTTCAAACTAATAAGAGATGATAATGAAATTGTGGCGGAGATTTACAACACCAAGCAAGGAAAAAGCGAATGCGTGCGCGCATATAATAGAAGGCTAAGGGAACTGCTTAACAAAATGGAGAACCAATCGGCTGATGGCCTCAAGGAGCGGTGGTTTGTTGAAGGATTGGTACCATCACTCAGACGGAAGATGAAAGTGGTTCCTCCGCCCTCGTATGATGAAGCATACAATTGCGTGATGGATATTGAAAGTGAAAACAAGACATCCTGGGGGAAGCGACGGGTGAGCGATGGTGACAGTACGGATGAAGATAGTGATGGGGAGTCCAAAACCGTGCAAGCACTTCGGAAGGATATGGTGAGGATGATGAAAGAATTAAAGGGTGACAAGGAAAGCGGCAGGGAAGGAAAAGAACTATGGTGCACTGACTGCAAGACGGAGGGACACACTAAGGGAAGTTGTCCTCGCAAAGTTTTCTATGACATCTGCCAAGTAATGGGACATTCCATTAAGGAATGCCCGTACAACTTGAAAGCATGGAGCACACAAGTGCTCTACGCCCAACCCGACCAAGCCACACCACCAGACACACCTTCGAAGCCAACAACAAACTCTGACGCCTCTCCTGGAGGGTACAGAAACAATCGGTGGGGTAACAATAGATCCAACAATAACACGCCAAGGAGTGGAATTCAATAAGACGCGAAGGGATGATCCATGATTCAATGCAGAAAGTGCAACGAATGGGGTCACTTTGCGAGGGAATGTCAAAACTGGGGCGACGCAGGAAGTCTGTTGTGCAAATGGTGTGGTCCAGGAAATTATGAGGACATAGATTGTGCAAAGCAAAAAGGGGTGAATATGCTGGAGGTGGAAGGACCGAGGGAAGGCGTATTGGCAATCACACGATTGCAAAACAAAAAAGCCATGTACCTTGACCCTCGCACGGAGAAGGAAAGACTCCAGGAAGCTAGGGCGGATATTGAGCGTGCAATGGCAGAAGAGCGGAGGGTCTCGCACCTAGCTGCGAGTACACCACTCCGGTTAGGACTAGAGAAAACTATCATTAAGCAAATGTTATAGACCACAATACCCATACGGGTATCCGACCTTCTGCAGACCATGCCACAGTTGAGGATGGCTCTGACAAATGTAACTGGGGACACTACCCTCGGCCAGGAACACCAAACGATGATGGAACCATGTAGTACGGACCCGATGAAGGGACTTGGTACGGACGCCATGAACCCTATGCTACTCACGGTAAGCGTTGGACGAAAACCGACAGTAGTAGTGATGGATATAATGGGACAAAAGCTCACGAACACCATTGTGGATGGTGGGTCCAGAGTCAACGTACTACGGGAGGAAACTTGGCGAAGCCTCAAAAAGCCTACACTCTAGCCACCAACCTTCCACCTGGTCGGTGCAGATCAACGCGGTATCAAACCCCTCGGTACCCTCATTGCACAAAAGGTGGAAATCGGGTTGCAACAATTCCTTCTGGATTTTGTAGTCATCCCACTAGAAAGAAAAGCGTACAACGCCCTCCTAGGAAGGGGATGGTTGATCATGGCCAGAGCTAATCATAATTGGAAAAAGAATACGCTCTCAATCGAGAGTGACGGTGATAAGTATGTAATCGATCTAAGGAACCAGTTCGTCAGTGAAGAGCTCTTGTCATCCGACTCTGACACAAAAGATTCAAATAGATGGGAGTGGGGTTCTGAAGGAGACAGAGGAGGGAAAGAGCTCGACGAGGAAGGAGTATTGGAACTGGGCAGATGTTCTGAAGATGGAACTAGTTCACTGGCCGGACTCTTTCATTGGCAGATGGAGGACTATGAGGTCTTCCACCCGGAGTGTCACATGCTGCAAATATGTGAGATAGGAGAATCAAGTGGCAGGATGGAAGAACAATCCTTTCCCTCGGAGTACGGTAGGTAGCAGGAGGGAATGGCGTGGATGGACGACATGCCAGCCCACTAGTTTGAACAAGATAAACCCATCAAGTACAAGGAAAGAGGTGTTGAGAAGGTTAATCTTGGCAATGAGGAAGAACCACAGATGATACTTGTAGGGGATGATTGGAACCCCGTGCTGAAGGCAACAACCTTCAAAATATTCCTCGAATATAAGGACGTCTTTGCCTGGACTTGCAAGGACTTGAAGGGGGTACCACCGGAGCTATGCGTACATCGCATAACCCTCATACCAGGAGGCCAACCGGTACGAAGGAGGCCGTACAGGATGAATAGAAACTACACAGTCAATGTAAATGAGAGCAATAAAATGCTAGAAGCAGGGATCATATTCAAAGGAGAAACTAGTGATTGGGTTTCCCAATAGTTATCTCTCTCAAGAAGGAAGCTAATCAGATAAGGATATGCGTAGACTTCAGGTACCTGAATGCAGTAACCATCAAGGATCCATTTCCGATCTCAATCACTGACAACATCCTAGAGGAAGTCGTCGGGCATGAGATATACACATTCCTAGATGGATTCTCCGAGTACAACCAGATAAGTATCGCGAAGGAAGACAAGTTGAAGACCACATTAGTGGTGGAGGAAGGGGTGTACGCCTATAATCGCATGCACTTCGGACTATGTAATGCTCTTGCAACCTTCCAGAGAATAATTTTACACATTTTCGACAAGATGTTTGTAGGAAACTTCAGGGCATTCCTGGATGACTAGTCGATTTTCAGCGATCAGGACACCCACTTGAAGGCTCTGGGGGAGTGTATGGAGAGGTGTCGGAAGGCTAGGCTAGCCCTGAACCCAAGGAAATGCAGGTTTATGGTACCACAAGGGAAGCTTGAAGACAGACTCGGACAAGATAGGAGTGATCGTTAACATGGAAAGCCCAACAATGTGATAGGGGTGAAATCATTCCTGGGCCATGTCGGCTACTACTGAAGATTCATCAAAGGCTTCGCACAGGTTTCCTGGCCCTTACATAAGCTAACGAGGAAGGGAGAGCCGTTCGTTTGAGGTACGGAGTAGGAAGAAGCCTTCAAGGAATTGAAGGACCGACTGACGAGTGCACTAATATTGGTATACCTTGACTGGAACAAGGAGTTTCATGTACATGTTGACGCCTCCAACTTTGCAATTGGTGCTACCCTCGCGTAGTTAGGGACACAAGGATTGGACCATTCCGTGTTTTTCGCCAGCCGACTCCTGTCAAAGGCAGAGCGGAACTACAACACGACAGAGCGGGAGGCACAAGGGATGGTGTACGCAATACAAAAGTTCTGACACTACCTATTGGCCACGCTGTTCACATTTTATGTTGACCTTCAGGCATTGATGTACCTGGTAAATAAACCAATCATCCAAGGTAGGGTAAGTCGTTGGCTATTACTCCTGCAGGAATTCACCTTCACCATCATCGTACGGCCAGGAAAGTCCCATGTAATAGCCGACCAACTATCAAGGATCAGATTAGGGGAGTCTGCCGAGGGGGTGAACGAGGACTTCACAGATGCACACTTGTTTCAAATTGCGATACTACCAGCTTGGTATGCAAAGATCGGCCAGTACCTCTCTACCTCCACATTTCGAAGAGAGATGCCTTTAGGGGAACGAATTAAGCTGGCACTAAAGAGCAAGACCTTCTAGCTAATCAATGGGCTTCTATGTAAGATGGGTTCCGACCAAATCTTGAGGAGGTGTGTTAAGGAGGAGGAAATCCCTTGTGTGTTGAAGGAGGCACACGACAGGTTGGCAGGCAGACATATGGGACTAGATGCAATTGCAAGGAAAGTGCTTCTAGCTGGCCTATGGTGGCCAACCCTACACACCGACGCTCGAGAGTGGGTGATTGGGTGTGACACGTGCCAACGGGCGGGAAAACCACTCAAAAGGGACTTCATGCCCCTCTTTCCTTCACAGCCACAAGAGTTATTCGAACTGTGGGGTCTGGACTTTGTGGGAGCTTTTGAAGCCAAGTAACATGCACAGGTGTAGATATATTGTGGTAGCCACGAATACCCTCACTAACTCTTTCACAAATGCATTTCCCTTCTTGAAATCAATAGTCTCCAAGTTGTAATGCACCTCCAACTTCAACATGTCATGGATTGTCTTCATTGTATCATTCAAGTCTTCCATTGCCTATTCAGTGGTAGGAGGACCTAAATCAATAGTCTCCAAGTTGTAATCATGGGTCTTGTTGAAAGTTCTTCCCATTTTCTTGAAGATGTTCTTCCCAAAATCTTTTCATTTTCACTCATATTCATTTCCATCATCCGTACATACCATTTCATCCACTCATTTCACACCTTTATTCATTTTCTCCATTTAAAGTCTACCTGCGGTCAGCCATCCAGAACCCGAAATTGGTCCAAAATGCACTCAAAAAAACACTTGTAAATGAGTTTTAAAGGTCCAATTGCAAGTGCAAATTTGTAGATACCCATTACACATATGAAGTTGCATGTTTGTTCCCCGCAATTGTAAGTTAATGCTCTTGTTTTCCCCACACATGTAATGCAACTTCCGTAACCCGAAACTCACTTGTGAGTCCATTTTCGCATCAATTTATCTCTTCCCTTGTCAGTCCGGTTTGCACACACGATCTACCAAATCAATGGATTAAGGCATGGGCCTTATTTTGCAAGAAGATTTCAAGAATGAAGGATGATTCAAAGAAGAGATACAACAACAATTCATGGTTGAGAGCATAAAATGCTTTCAAGACAAAGATGGTCATGACATGAAAAGAGGAAGGCAACCGTTTCCCTCCTGAAAAGATAGTACTACCCCAAGCAAGAAGACAAGGATGCAAGTTCCCGTTCCGGTTCAAGATGTCTTTACCAATCCAAAATACTTCAAGTTCTAGCATCCTGAAGCGACATGAAGATCATCACAGACAAAGGATGATGCAGTTAGAGTCGTGTCTTTAGACACATGGAATAGTTTTAGTTATGCATTTGTAATTTTGTTTTGACAAGTTACATGTAAAAAAATAACTTTGTAATTGCAAGTTAACTCATTACTTGCACTTTTGTAATTACATGTAAATCAACTACAAGTTGTGTTCAATTATGACTGTAGTTGGAATAAGTCATAGTTAGTTATTGAATAAGTCTTGGTAGTTGAGAGAATCTCTCAAATTAGTTGGGATCCTCCCACCTTTTTCTCATGACTCCTCTCCTATAAATACTTGAGGGGGTCTATTGTAATTTTTATCTTTTGGAAAGCAAGCAAAAGCTCTGCCAAATTTATAGCAAAGAAGTCTTTGAGCTTTCATGTGTAAATTCAAGAATTGAAAGGAATAGAAGGAAATTGCTCAAGCTTTGAGTCTTTGTGCTACATTCTTGAGTTAGTGTTCTATATTATCTTTCTTGCAAGTGTTCCTAAAGAGCTTAATCACATCTGATTTGCAGTCTTTGTGCTACAAGTAGTTGAGTTTAATATAGATTAAAATAAATATTTTGTTGAGAGAAGCTGCAAGTCTTTGTGCTTTGACTTGTTCTTAGGAGAATTTAGGAGTAGATTTTGTGGGAAATAGCTGAGAGTCTTTGAGCTTACACTACTTCTCATTGTTTTAAAGAAGAAAAGAATAGTGTTTTTCAGTCTTTGAGCTGTCATAACTTGTTCTTTATAGCATTAGTGTAGAAAAGGGTAGATAGGACTTCACATAATCAAGTCTTTGAGCTTGATATTGTCGTCCCGTCCCAAAGGAAGTGATGGAAGTCTTTGCGCTTTCAAGAAACTTCATTTCCTTTCTCTCATTTCATTTGAAAGTGGTTAATGCTGTTTATATTCAATTGCTATCCTTTTTTGTGAAGAGAAAAGGATATTGTCTTTCTTGAAAGAAGAAGAAAGATTGTTGTCCCATCCTATTTTATTTTCAAAGTTGTAGTTAGATAGGGGGAGCCTTCCCTTAATTAGGAGAGTTTTACTCACGTGCTGTGGTTGAAACCGTAATTTTGTATATTTCCCCAATTGTACAAAATTTTCAACCAACATATTTAGTATTTTGTTTTTGAAGTTTGAACTTTAAACATTATTGAATCTTGATAACTTGATCAGTTGATTGTAATTTTGATGAACATTGGATCGTGATTAAGTTGATTATGAAATGAAATTTTTTTGAAAATTCTTGTTCGAATATCTATATTTGATATTTTGACATTTGTCATTTGAATACTAGACTGTGATTATCATGCTATACATCTTTATCTTTTTGAAACTAATTTTTCAGGTACTACATGTATTATGTCAACATTGCTCCCTTGCCGCTATCCCCTCAGCGTTCCCAAACTTAGGCCCCAAGTAACCCTGTCAGTAAAACTCGTCCCCTCGTCCCCTTGTCCCCTCGAGGAAACATCCCCAAACCCTGTGGAACTTTGATATTATATGATTAAGATGGCTTTGTATATATGTTCTCTAACCCTATATGGATTCGGATTTGGGTACGTGGGTATGGCAAATTGTTTTCCCCTTTGGGTACGAGTATATATATATATATATATATATATATGAATTTACAAATAATTAAAATTAATAGATAAATAAAAATATATTTTGCTAAACATTATTAAATATATAAAAATAAATTTGAAATGTTCAAAAGTAATTTAATCAAATAGTTTGCATGAAAACTGAGTTCTATTGACATAACAGATTATATTGAAAATCATAGAATATCAAGACATCTGAAATTCTAAATGAATAAAGAATAGATAAATCATTACAACCTCAACAAAAATCAACATCATTAAACTTCCAATCGTAGCCACAAAACTTACAAAAAGATTGGATGTATTGAAATTTTCCCAATCACAGATATAGGATGTACAGAAGGATTGGAAATCCACATACCGACAGCAGATATGTCTGATACCTTTAGCAAACACCAGGCAGAGTAGATCTTTCACTACCTTAGCTAGTCTTCTTCAAGAGGGATTTCGTCCTTAGGAAGGCTGATATGGACCAAGTCCAAATCTCCAGAACCTCACAAGGTTACAACCAAGAAATGAATAAACCCAACATGATCAAATAATCATCTTAATCCTCCTTTATAACTTCTGAATGTCCCTTGGCCTTCCATGTACTCTTTTAAAGGAATAATATTAAATAATTACATTAATGGCTTATTAAATAATCAAACATGCTTTTAATTATTTAATTATATCTTAAGCCAAAAGGAGTCATTACAAATTTTTACAAAACTTATACTGTTAAAACCTACGATACGGAAAAGAATAGCATGTTACATATGGCAAAAATGGAAAAATGAAGATTAAACACTGCGAGAAGAACTTTGACGATTCCTGATGATTTCTTGTGATTCCTGGCGAGCGATTCATGGCGATTTCTAACAATTTCTGGCGATTTGTGCAATGTCCCGAACCAGGTATGAACCCATGGCCGAATTGGGCTCGGATCTCGTCCCAGTTCATAACTAGCTTTGCACCTAGTGGCTACGAGACAGTTCTGGTATCGTAGGCTATAAGTAATAATTGATATTGTGTATTGTATTTTGTATAATTGGTCTAACATGATTGCAGGGTTAGAACCAAGATCTCTTTTGCTTTGTATTCTTTGGGTAAAATTTATATCTCTAACTATATTATGTTATTTGTTTTTTTTGAATTTGTGATTCTCGGGCAAAATCTAGACTAATTGCCAAAAGGGGACATTACATTTACTATAAGTGATAGATTGTATTGTCAGTTTTACAGGTTTGCTGTACCTCAAGAATCCTCGTAAAAATGCTTGATTTCGCTTGACCCCCCTTAAGTGCCCTTGTTTGCCTTTTATTTGTCTTCCTGGTTTGCTTTACACTAAGGATGAAGAAATGAGTCATATAATAGATTCAAGTTACAAAGAGATAGAAGAAGTGATTCAGCTTCTGTTTTGGCACTTGGCCCTACTTTTTTTCTCATACGAAAGGTTCGTAGAGCCTAGAAAAATTGATGTTACTAATGTTGTTCCTTTTTTATGGTTTCAAACCCAGGTGAAACTGTTTGATGGATAGAGTTCCAGTTGGTGTAGCCTCAAGTTGTTTGAATCATCTCTAAGTTGGAATGCACTTATTTCTAACATTCTCTATCTTAGTTTTCATCTATGCCATGCCCAAGTCTATCTCAATTAGGTTATTAGCATGTCTTTAGTTTCTTTTTAGCTTCATGAACTAAGAAGTACAGCTGATCATCTAAAGCAACTGAATCATGAAGGTTTTCAAAAATAAATTTGGATGAAAAGATTGGAAACTAAGAAAATCAATTTTTTCTATCATTTGAAGGTTTGTAGAGAAACAAAGAGAAGAAACAGTTCACCTCAAAATTGAAATTTGTAGCTTTTCTCAAGAAAGTATTTATAGGTTCTTTATATAAATCACAGTAATGTGTCTCATTAGTGTCCAAGAAAATATCTAAAGTTTACAAGTTTAAGCATATAAATTCTATCTAGTTGCCGCTTTTCTTGTTTTAAAAATTATGTTTCTTGATATTCAATTGATCATCTGTAATCCTTTGAAATACTTTTCAGAGCATTGAAATCTCAAGTGAGTGATCGTAATTTAAGTGTAGCCGATTCATAAGATTTAGGCACTACTCCTTGTTAGACATGGTTATTTATGTGCTCAACTGTAATAATATGTGTTGTAGACCATATATACTGAACTCAATAGGATATGCAAAGTTGCATTAGTGGATCTGAGTTCACACTACGCACTATGATTTGAAAGTCAAGCTAGATACTTATTATGACACTAAAGTTTATAAACCTGTAGACTCTGAATGGTCCGAAGTAACCATTTGCATAAAACTAATAAAATATTGCCAATTATATTTACAGCCTACATTCCTTTGATACTATTGATTCATGTGATGTTCTATTATTTTAATTATTTTTGACGTAGCTATATTTTCATTAGTTATGTAAGTTGAATACTGTGGAAAACTCTATCGAGTTTAAAACAAGTTTGGCAATGCCTGTGTTTCTGAAAGGTTAGTTGTGTCCTTACAGAGTTTAATAGTTTCCAATATTGTCACTATCATTTAACTACAGCTTGTTCTTTGGTTTGCAGCACTGTACACGAGCTGTGTATACATCTCCAATAAAGACCATCAGTAACCAGAAATATCGTGATTTTAGTGAAAAGTTTGATGTTGGTCTTCTGACCGGTGATGTTAGCTTGAGACCTGAAGCCTCGTGCCTCATCATGACAACAGAAATTTTAAGGTCTATGCTCTACAAAGGAGCAGACATTATTCGTGACATTGAATGGGTGAGTGATATCTGACATAAATTTTCATTAGAAAGGATTGGGTTAAAGTTGCAAAGTTTATATGAAATGTTTTTGATAAAGTTAATTTTGTTAGATATACTTTCAGCTAACACTCTTATATATGTAGGTTATATTTGATGAAGTGCATTATGTAAATGATGTTGAGCGTGGAGTTGTTTGGGAGGAGGTTATTATAATGCTTCCAAGACATATCAATATTGTACTCCTATCTGCAACGGTAAAAATAAATTTTGATCAGTTAGTGATTAAATGTTTTTTGCAACGGATTTCTTTTAGTATGCTATCTTGAAATGTAAAGAATATAGACATGTATTCAAATGCCAATGTATCTGGAAATCCGTATTCCCTTTTTTGTTTTTATCTTGAGAAGGAAGTGAGTAACGTGTAACATAGCAGCTTGTAATGTCCAAGAAATTCGAAAGAAATTAATCAGCATCATTTGGTCAACACCTCTCATACATCTCCTGTAGAATCCTAAAGGAAACAAAAAGATTAAATATGTTGCTCAGCCACACTAGGAGACAAAAGTCACTAGAAGACAAATATGTAAAAGACAGAAGGATAAGTAAATGTATTAAGTATCATTCCCTAGCTGTAAGTATTTATTATTACGCAGCGATGATATTATTAGAGGCTGCAATAAATATTATTAAAGTCAGCAATAAGAGAAAGATTAAAAGCGGTAAATATATCATTTAATGCAACAGTTAAAAAGAAGTAACTAATAAAGCAGCGATTTTGTAGAACAGGAAATAATTAAAATATAATTAAGTTTTAAGCTAGTCATTAGGAGGAATGGTTGTGACTCTTTCAAAGGGGTAAAAATATTGAAGACTGATGACTTATCCCTTATATTGGAGGATATAAAAGGAAGGAGAATTCATTTGAAATGATCATCAGGGGATGGGAATAAAATAAGAATTCTGATCTACAATAAGGAGGTCTAATACTGATTATTGCATCAAATCAGAGTAGAGTTCTTATACATAAATCTGCATTCAACAAGGTTCAGAATCGTTACAGTCTGCAATCTGTATTCATCAGATCAGACTAGAAATATATATGGAACAAGAAGAAATCTGATACAATGCAGTCAGATTCAGGCATACAATTATTAAGTATTACACCTCATGATTTGGTGGTAGGCAATATGATGTGATTCTATATATATAGAGACACACACACACACACACACACACACACACATTATATAATGAGGGAATACAAGGAGGGGAATCAATTATGATGTCCTCTTCTAGGAAAACTAGCTTATGGTGGTGAATGATAGTTCCATGAGGCAAAGGGGATGCAAGGACTGCCCCGCCCTTGGGCTTAGAAGGGAAGGATGTTTCAGACACCCTATTGTAGTATCTTCTCAAAAGCTCTACCATGGTTGACCATTGAATTAAGGAGCCCAATCATTGGGAGGAGAATAAGGATGGCATGATGAAGGGTAACGGTTAAAGGATTCCTCACTACTTACACCACCTCATATGAGATGGTGGAAGGCCATATAAGGCCAAGAGGGATGGTAGATCTGCTCCTCGGTCTAGGGTGGAGGATCTCTTCGACACCCTATCATGTCTCCTTATCCATTATGGTTGAACCCTAATAAAAAATTAGATATGTTATATGATTAAAATGATTATGGATATATACTCTTAAACCCTAGTAATGGTTGATCTTATGAATTGCATCTTCAATATTTGTCTAACATGATTGTAGGATCTCAACAAGGAGTTATTTGGTTTTACATCTTTTTGGGTAAAGTTATATCTCTAACTATATTATGTTCCGTGTTTATTTGAATTTGTGATTCTAGGGTAAATTATATGGTAGTCCTGAAAAGGGACATACCACAACTCCAAAAAAAATGATTTGATTTTATGAAGCTTACATTGTTAAATTTTGTAATGTCGGTCGTAGTATTTCATGCTTCTGATATATATATATATATTAATTTGATTACATATACTAATATGTTAACGTTAACTAATGATAAATAAAACCAAAGTTAACTTATCGCACTCCTTTCGATCGGGTAAGTAAATGGTGACTAGTTTATATACTGTGGTGAGAGGTACGTAGGAAAGAGATGTGTCTTCCCACCCATGTGGGAAGACATAGCTCCTCACTATGTAACCCCTCATCCACTTATATAGCATGCTTACATTGAGGAGGATGTATACACCGAAATTAATAAGTGTGGTGCATCTTCAAAACACGCTATAGTAGATAAAATACAACTTTCAGATCATATCTCCATCTCTTCTATTTTGATCACAAAATTTTGAAAGAAGTTAACATGGTATCATAGTGAAGTTAAGGAAGATCATATTAAATTTCGGTGGGAAGACATATCTCCTCACTATGTAACCCCTCATCCACTTATATAGCATGCTTACATTGAGGAGGATGTATACACCGAAATTAATAAGTGTGGTGCATCTTCAAAACACGCTATAGTAGATAAAATACAACTTTCAGATCATATCTCCATCTCTTCTATTTTGATCACAAAATTTTGAAAGAACTTAACATGGTATCATAGTGAAGTTAAGGAAGATCATATTAAATTTCTTTAACGATCTCATGAACTTTCAGCAGGCTCTTACTAAGATCACATTCCCATAATCCTAATGACAACCGGAGTTAGGTTTGAAGATAGATTAGATGGAGCACCAAATTTTGTATCTTGGAAATTCAGGATCATGCTTGTTTTGAAAGAAAATAAAATTGACTCCCATGTCAAAAATGAAATTCTTGAACCCTCTGATGATACAGAGAAAATTCAGTGGAGCAAGGATAGTGAGAAGGCCCTTAAGATAATTGTGGATTTAGTAAGAGACCACATTGTACTAGTTACTTCTAAATATGAGACGACCTTTCAGATGTTCAAAGCACCAGCTGACATTTATGAAATCAACAACACTAGCAGGGCTCTCACCCTAAAGAATCAACTACACCAAATAAAGATGAATAAAGGAGAAACGGTTACATCATATTTCTTGAGGATCACTGAGCTTAGGGATCAACTATCCACTATTGGACATCTAGTAGACAACAAAGAACTTGCTATGATGGCCCTAAATGGACTTCCGACCTCATGGGAATCGTTCATTCAAGGAATCAATGCTCGTTCTAATTTTCCCAAGTTTGATAGATTGAAAACCGATTGCAATCAAGAGGAATCTTAGCTTGTCACAAGAGGAATAAAACAAAACAATGGTAATGAAGACATTCGAGTTCTAAACTCTAATTCCCACAAGAAAGGAAAGAAGAAGAACTTTAAGAGAAAGAGGGACAACAACTCAAATGGGAAGAGGTCTTCAAAGAAGAAGAGAGACATTTCTGAAGTACAATGTTTTAGATGTGACCAATATGGGCACTATGCAATGAAGTGTTTAGACAGGATCAAACAACAAGCTTCAATGGCAGAAATTAAGAAAGGGAGTAATTCCGAGAAGCTAGTCTTCTACTCAGCCATCTCTAGTCAAATCACCTCCAGTTTCAACACATGGGTGATTGATAGCGGAGCATCTTGACACATTACTGGATTTCGTGAGCACCTAGATACACTTGTGGAATGTTCAAATGAAGAAGTGACAATTGGTGATGACTCAAATTATCCAGTTATGGGAATAGGAACCTGCAATATCAACCTAAAGTCAGGCATATCCCTACAGCTGACTGGAGTTCTATTTGTACCTGGTATAAAGAGAAACCTTGTCTCAATTTCTGCACTTGAAGATAAGGGTTACAGATTAACCTTTATGGAAGGAAAGGTACTTGCTTGGCCAAAGAACTCCACCATCAAGAAAGCCCACACCATTGGAGTACGCCAAGGGAGCCTCTACAGACTTTGCACCACTCCACCTCGAGCCTTGATTCATGAGACTCCAGATTCGAATGAGCTTTGGCACAAAAGATTAGGGCACCTTCATTTCCATGCCCTACCTAAGATAGAGAAGATGGCGATCGACTTACCCAAGCTAAGTCAAAAATCTGAAGGAGCCTGCAAAGGGTGTGCCTTGGGAAAGAAAGAATACTAAAGGGTCTTTTCATTCTAGCAACGGTAAATCCAAAAATGTATTAGAATTAGTTCATTCTGGTTTATGTGGACCCATGTCTGTACCCTCATTAGGGGGATTTTTATATTATGTAATATTTGTAGATGATTATTCTAGGAAGACCTAGATATATTTTCTGACGTACAAAGAGTCTGAAGAAATCCTTTCTAAATTTAAGGAATTCAAAGCTCTTGCGGAAAATATGACAAGTAAGAAAATCATAACCTTAAGAACAGACAATGGGGGGAAATACACTTCTGATATGTTTAAAGATTATTGTATAAATGCTGGGATTAAGAGGGAGTTAACTGTACCTTTTAACCCACAACAAAATGGGGTAGCTGAAAGAAAGAATAGGACTATAGTAGAAGCTGCTAGGGCTATGTTGTTTGACCAAAATATAGAAACCTCATTTTGGGCTGAAGCATCTAGGACAGCTGTGTACATTCAAAATAGATGTCCTCATTCTCTTCTTGACAATAAAACCCCTGAAGTTGCCTTTACTGGCAACAAACTTGTCATAAGTCATTTCCGGATCTTTGGGTGTCCAGTCTATATTCATGTCCCCAAAGAAAAGAGGTCAAAGTTAGAACCTTCTGGAAAGAAAGGAGTATTTGTTGGGTACAGTGAAACCTCTAAAGCCTACAAAATATACATACCTGGTCAAAGACAAATTGAACTAAGCAGAGATGTCATCTTTAAGGAAGACATAGCATTCAGGAGGTCCAAAAGCTGTAATGAATTAGAACACCAAGATCTTCTTATAAGCTTGGATGAGGATTCCACCCCTGAGATTCAGAGGGAGACCCCTAAAGATGCTGAGCATGAAGTTCAAGGCTTACCTTTAGAAGAAAATTATCCCGAAACTAGGAAGAGACAACTTTGGGCTAAAAAGATGCTTCAAGAAGCTGAAAATTATGCTGCTCCAAAGGGGACCTTTAGAGAAAGTAAGAGACCTAACCTATTTTCTAGTTATACTGCCTTGATGAATGAGATCATTGATGCAAAACCTTCTTGTGTTGGAGATGCGCTCAAGCATCAGTTTTGGAAAGATGCTATGTCAGAAGAGTTTCAGTCAATTCTGAAAAATAATGTCTGGGATATTGTGCCTAGGCCTAAAGGCAAATCTGTGGTATCTTCTAAATGGCTCTTCAAAATCAAACATGCAACAGATGGCAGCATTGAGAAGCACAAAGCAATGTTTGTTGCTAGAGGTTTCTCATAGAAAGAAGGCTTTGATTATGAAGAGACATTTGGTCCTGTTGCCAGATACACTTCTGTCTGAGTAGTTTTGTCTATTGCAACATCTAAAGGATGGAAAGTCCATCAAATGGATGTTAAGATTGCTTTACTGAATGGTAAGATTGAAGAAGAAGTTTATTTGGAGCAACCTGAAGGTTTTGTGATTCATAAGGTTGCAGATTAAAGAAAGCTCTATATGGATTGAAACAGGCCCCCAGAGCATGGTATGAAAGAATTGATCACTATCTCTTGGAATTAGGGTTTTCCAAGAATGAAGCAGATCCAAATCTCTACTACAAGGTAATCAATGGTGAATTATTAATTCTTATTCTTTATGTTGATGATCTACTAATCACAAGAGAGGATAATTGTATTTCTCAATGTAAGAAAGAATTAGCGTCTGAGTTTGATATGAAATATTTAGGAATTCTTCACTACTTCCTTGGATTGGAAGTTTGGCAGCAGGCAGATGGTATAATCCTTAATCAGGGAAAATACACCATTGATATACTCAAGAGATTTGGAATGATGGATTGTAGATCCATGACCACACCTATGGAGACAAATCTGCACAAACTAAAGGAAGCAGCTGCAGAATCAGAGTTTGCAAATCCTACCCCCTACAGACAGATTATTGGATCTCTGATGTATTTGGTAAACACAAGACCTGATATATGTTATGCTCTTAATGCACTAAGTTAGTTCATGTGTGAACCTAGGGAAATACATCTTGTTGCTGCAAAACATATTCTGAGATAACTTCGAGGAACTATTGGTTTTGGTCTGAAGTATAAACATGTAGACCTTGACCTACATGGATTCACTGATTTTGATTGGGTTGGAAGCGTAGTTGACAGGAAAAGCACATCAGGATGTTGCTTCAGTTTAGGATCAGGAATGATCTCATGGATATGTAGAAAACAGTCTTCAGTTGCTCTTAGTTCTACAGAAGCTGAATACATTGCAGCCTCCATGGGAGCAAGAGAAGCAGTATGGCTTCGGAAACTGCTTGTAGGACTGTTTGGTCAGCCCTTAAATCCTGCTGTCATCTACAGTGACAATCAGAGTTGCATCAAACTTTCAATGAATCCAATATTTCATGACAGGTCTAAACACATTGAGATACCTTATCACTATGTTCGAGATATGGTGGAAAGGAATGTGATCCGACTGAATTATATTGCTACAGGTGACCAAATTGCAGACATTCTGACCAAGCCTCTCTCCAAGATCAAGATTGAACACTTTAGAGATAAACTTGGTATGGTTGAAAATGTTCTTTAATTTTGAGATAGTCTCATTTATTCTGATATACTAATATATTTAAAGATGTTTAGTGTGTAAACTCTTGTATTTGTCATGTGTGTGACTCCATGACTGCATGGGCCTTATGTGAACATTATTGAAGGGTGACGACTTTTCAATAATGAACACTTGTTTCAAATTGATATTGTAAGGTGACGATTTTACAATTACCAATTTAACTATCTTGATGGATATCATGTGACTTGATATCTGTGGACATGTTGTGATAGTATATATATCTCTGAGACATTATGGTAAATATCTGTTGGTTGATATCATTAAATAAAGCATAATTATGATAGAGATCTTCATGGTGAATATTATGAACATAATATTCGTGGACATGCCATGAAATCATTATTAGTATGGTAGGCATCATGTGACTTGATGCCAGTGCACATACCTTACTTGATAACTATGAGTTATGGTGAGTATCATGAGACTTGATATTCATTGTTGAACCATATCTCTGAATATCACTATGGTGTGATATCTCCTCTCTTCACAATCAATGGATGAATTGTGATGTTTTCTCTAACATGAAATGTGTCCTCACTAGTTAAGAGGGAGTGTTAAATTTTGCAACGTCAGTCGTACTATTTCATGCTTCCGATATAAATATATATATATATATATATATATTAATTTGATTACATATACTAATATGTTAACGTTAACTAATGATAAATAAAACCAAAGTTAACTTATCCCGTTTGATCAACGGTTACACCGTTAATGGTATCGGGTGGTAAAGCGATTCTCAAACAAGTCACACTCCTTCCGATCGGGTAAATAAATGGTGACTAGTTTATATATTGTGGTGAGAGGTACGTAGGGAAGAGATGTGTCTTCCCACGTGGGAAGAGATGTGTCTTCCTACGTGGGAAGATATATCTCCTCACTACGTAACCCCTCATCCACTTATATAGCATGCTTACATTGAGGAGGATGCATACACCGAAATTAATAAGTGTGGTGCATTTTTAAAACACGCTATAGCAGATAAAATACAACTTTCAGATCATATCTCCATCTCTTCTATTTTGATCACTGAATTTTGAAAGAACTTAACATACATAACTATAGTTTGTCTATAAAATTGCCCTTCTAAAGCATATGCAGTTTGCTTAGTGCTCAAATCCTACTTTACGCTAACTCCATCGAATTTATGATATGTAACAATCCCATGATTTATATCAATTAAGAAAAATTCAAGATGTATGAGCCACTGTTTGGTCCTTCACGTGCCCGTTTGAATTGCACAATACAGGAATTATACACTGATAATATTCATAAAGTAAATAACAGAGCATCACACAATCATATAGGCTAGAAAGATGTCTTTATTGCACTCAATAATGGATACACAGTCAACAACACTTATTGCCGATACAGTGCCAAATTATATACTACCCGGTCGGTTGGCGGGAATGCCAACTACCGTAACTACTAACTACCTTTGAAAAAGTACCCATTACAGGCCAGATTATGCTAACGACTAAGTTTTTATTTAATGACGACATAATTGCCGTCTACATCAGCCCCCCCCCCAAAAGAAGTCGTCTGCCAGACGACTCGAAAAAATGGGTCTAAACAAAAAACTACTGTTGAGAGGACGTCCCTGGAGTGGTGGTGGAATCTGAAGCCTGACGCTAAAGTTGCTGAAGTTGTGCCATGCGAAGCCAATAATGTACCCAATCACACGGTACCAGAATTTCACCTTCGACATGTTTTCACTCTCGGCGTACTGGATTACGTTCTCGACGTTCTACACCTTTGGCGGGTTTCACTCTTGGCAAAAATACACTCTTGACGTACTACACCTTCGGCGGGTTTCACTCTCAGCAAGATTACATTCTTGGCGTACTACACCTTCGACGGGTTTCATTCTCAGCGTACTACACCTTCGACGGGTTTCACTCTCGACAGGATTACACTCTCGGCGTACTACACCTTCGACAAGATTCACTCTTGGCGTACTACACCTTCAGCGGGTTTCACTCTCGACAGGATTACAAATCGTAGATATTACCTCCGTCGATAAGATTATTCTAGGTACGGGTATGAATTATCAACACATAGTATACACCAACAACATGGAATGGCCAAGAACTAAATATTTGTAATTATATTTCCACACGGTAGAGATAGATCCGACAATGAAGTACAAAGTGAAATATCAGAAATGATATCTCCAACGACAGACTAGGGTGGCTGCTAACCACCGAAACTGTGATTACAGAATAGGGAGGATCTTGCACCTTCGAAACTGCAACAAAACGAAACTCCACTTGGAATTCGCAAATACAAAGAAAACATCAAATTCACCATACCTACAACTATGCCAAACTTGGCCTTATAAAGAGCTCTGGGAAGTTTCCCGAAGGGTTACAGGCAGGCCGACAATAGTTTATGATTTTATTAATTTGGGCCCCTTTATTTAATAATTAAATTAATTAATTAAATAAGTCCTTATGATATTATTTAAAATTTAGGACCACTTAATTAATAAACTTAATTAAGTCACTATTAAAATTGGGGACATTACAAAGCCGTAGGTCATGCTCGGCCACCAACTAACGCTTGCGGGCTTTCTTCACCATGTGTGCTGCCTCCAGTAGATCCTTGCCTTTCTGCTCCACTTGGCTTGTCAAGGAAGCCAGCTTATCGTCAAGTGTTGTTATCTGAACACTCTGCTCTGACACATGGGTCGCCTGGGAGGCGATTATCTCCTCCAGCTCAACTCGGATTTGTTTCTCCATGGTACCAAGTTTTGCACGTTTGTCTAACTCCTACTGGAGTCTAGCAATCACTTCCTTCGCAGCGGCCTGTTCTGCCAGAGTCCGCCTTATCTGAAAAAATAGTTCTTAGTAGGAACTTTTCATACCTTGGAAGATAAGACCCAGCACCCCCTGATCCTACATGATGTGCCCTTGCTGCCAAGTGGTAACCGTCTGCTCAGTCTCCGTCGTTGGCCAACCTTGCTGGGTGAATTGTCGCTCAAACTCCTCCTGGCATCCTCTCCTCATAAACTCCAACAGCTTCTCAGCCTCCGTACAGGGGATATTTCTACCGACATCGACAATGGTATTTGTTATTTTGCGTCCCATGATTTCCATTTCCACTACCGCTAGCTTCCGGCCAATACTTACAACAAGTAGCATTGGATCCGTAGCAGATGTGCCAGGTAGTTATCCTGCCGATAGATTCGTGGTAGACTTGCCAGGTGATTTTGTCGCCGGCTAGTTACATTCCTGGCCAATAATGTTATTACCGACTACATTTGTGAGAGACATCTTCAATTGTGGCATTGTCTTCAGAAGGTCAGATACTCATACAGGTACGGTGGCTTGCAACATCTGTTTGATTATAGCTCTTTCCAGAGTTCCGTGACTTGCGGCGAGTCACGCGAGTCCGGGTGACCCCTGCCGGGTCACGGTGACCCTGACCCGGGCTCGGACGGGTCAGAGGGCGTGACTCGCCCGACTCGCCGAGTCAGGCGAGTCATTCCCTGACTCGCCGAGTTCGAGGGTTGTGACCCGGCTGGAGTCACTTAATAAAGTGTAGTAAAAAAAAAAAAAAAAAACATAACATTTTTTAATGACTTTTTTTGCCATTTCCCTTTCTTATAACACCCGACACCTTTAGAAAATAATAAAAGTATTTTTGTCCTCGCGGGGCGATGCCCCTTGACCCCAAGTTGGGGGCGCTGCCCCCAAACCCCCGTTGAAAAATGTAGGGGGAAACTACGCCGATAGAAGTAGGGAAAATCTAACCTCTGAGTCTGATTAGGCTCCATATAACAACACAACTTAGAAATCTTGGTAATTGGTATTTAGATTTAGTATTTCAAATTTCCTATAGTCTCATTTGAAAATGTAATTCTTATATTGTAATACTGTCATACATCTTTTCAAAACTAGTTTTTCAAGTACTATATGTATATGTATAACTATATCAGCACCACCACCCCGCCACCCCCCCATCGCCGTCCCCTTGCTGTCCCCAAACTTAGGCCCTTGGTCCCCCCATCCCGGAAACATGTCCCCTCGTCCCCAACACCTATGGCTACTCAGACTGGCACATCACAGGCAGAGACTATGGCTACTCAGTCATCCAGGACCTACCTTAGACGCCTTTCTAAGAGGCAGATAGACGAGGCTGAGGCTGAGCCTGAGCCATAGACTTGTTTTTGTTTACACTTTACAGTTACATATATGTTTGGGAACATTTGAAGTCATGGATTTTATATACATTGGACAACATTTATAACTCTATATATCTATGTTTTCTAATTCCTTCAGCTACAATTTACATTTCTACGCATGTGATGGATGTATGTTTATGTATGTGATCAAATTAGCTTCTATTTGATGATGTTATAGTGTCTTTAAGCTTAATTCAATAATGGGTGAACGAAACAAGTTTTAAATCGTTAAAAATCTCTAAATTTCAAGGGTTTTCTTATTTTGCCGAGTCGTTGCCGAGTCATTGCCGAGTCCGAGCCGAGTCACGAGTCGAGTCAGCCTTGCCGAGTTAGAGCCGAGTCCGAGTCTGGGAACTTTGGTTCTTTCAGACTCTGACCGAAGTGGGCTATTGGCAGTGTTATGTGAGGCCCGTCGTTCCTTTGCCATCGCCCGTTCAACATTAGCCTTTGCCTCATAGAGCCTTTCTTTCTCTGTAGGGGAAGCAGGGTACATAGACTTTTTGCTCTGCAATCTTGTAATTGCTAGTACCTCCTTGTTTGGCTCTTTGATGTCCAGATATTTACCCCCTTCTGTTTTTGGCAATCAATGTCCTCATGCTTCCCAGGACTGCACCACTTACACGACAAACTTCCATTATTGTTTCCATTTTGACACTCCCGAGCAAAGTGGCCCCATTCATTACATTTGTGGCATTGAATCATAGGTCGCCCTTTTGCGTTGTACTGGATTTTACTTCTTGGCGTGTTGGTATTGGACCGATTATTCTCTCGCCAATTGTTAAGATATCCCCTTGGTGAAGCATTAGAGTTTGTTGGTTTGGGTGATGTGGCTGGCAGAGTGATTTGCTCCGGTTGGGTAAGGAGCACTTGTGTGCTCCTTGTTTTAGATTGTACGGTTATTTCTTGATGGAATGCCCCAACACCTGATAGATGTCGCAAAAAGACTTCCGTGGGCATGTTCCCTTAGTGTGACCTTCTGCCTTGTAGTCGGTATACCAGAGTTCTTTACCCTCTTTACCATTCTCCTTGTCGGCTTTCAACTCTCTCATCATTTGCATCATATCCCTACAGAGGGCCTGTACGTTCTTCGACTCGCCATCAGTATTTTCATCTGTACCGTCGTTGTCGCTCGCCCTCCTCTTCCCTTTTTATTGTTTGCTTTCACTTTCAATATCCATTGCTTTGTTGTAGGCCTCCTCATATGACGATGGAGGGACTGCCCTCATCTTCTTCCTAAGGGACGGTACGAGTCCGTCCACAAACCATCTTTTCTTCAACCCATCAGTTGACTAATTCTCCATCTTGTTTAGCAACTCCTTCAGCCTATGGTTATAGGCCCTGGCACTTTCACATTTCCCTTTCTTAGTATATAGATTTCGGCCACAATCTCATTATCATCCCTCAGGAGCTTGAAGTCCTCTTGGAAGGCCCTCCTCAAAGCATTCCAACTTGTGTTGTGTTGGGCATCAAGGTCCGTATAATAGTCAATTGCAATCCCCTAAAGAGTGGCTGGGAACACTTTCAACTAGTAATCTTGGTCATCTTGGCCGTTCGCTTCCCATATGGTTACACATGTTTTGCAGTGCTGTACGGGGTCCTCTGACCTGTCGCCCATGAATCTTGGGAGTTTCTGTTGCTCTAGAGTTTTTTGGTTGTGGGCCATTGCTTTTACCTGGAAGGTACTCTGTCTCGCTTGGGAGGTGTTATGTGCCGCCTGGAAGGTACCGTACGTGTTCGACTAGATTGAACCGTTCGACTCCATACGTGAGCTTTCTACGCGTCCCCCTCCGTTTTTCGCACCTTAGTCACCCTCCCTCCTATAGTCCCTCCTTCCTGGGGTTTTTGACTCCGACCCTCCTATTTTTGACTTTTCCGCGAGAGACAAATTCATAATTCTATAGATTATTTTCAAATATTTCGGCGACCTCACCCTGCAAGTCCCGTACGACCCTCCTATTTTTGACTTTTCCGCGAGAGACAAATTCCCAATTCTATAGATTATTTTCAAATATTTCGGCGACCTCACCGTGCAAATCCCGTACGACCTCTTCGTCACAGTCGGATTGCTCTCAGACCGAGTTCCGGTTTCTTCACTTGACATTGAGTGAGCGGCCTGGTCGGGGAGATCTTCCTCCGCTATGTTCGACAATGGTAGGTTGCTCACAATCTCTACCAACTAGTTCCACGTACAGGGTTTCTACCTCTTCCAACTACGGCTCCGATTCACACTCCGACTCTTGCTCTGCCTTTCTGGACTCTCCGGGCCTTCAAGAATCTTCCTCAGGCTACGTCTCCGTTCGTTTTGTTCTCTGAAACGTAGGGATCTCCGTACCTACCCCTCGCCTATGTCTCTGTTGGTTTCTGTACGCTGTTGGTCTTTGTTGTGATGTAGGGGCATTAATTGCCAGGGGTACAATGTTTGCCCATATCCCTCTCTTCTTCTTCCCTACGTCTCCGTTCCTCTTACTGTTGCAGTATTTGCTGCCTACGATGTTCATGACTAATTTCTTCCCTCTACTCTTGTCGTTCATTGAGGTTCCATGCCAACAGTCTAGGAAGGCTCCCAAGAAGATCAAACACGACAAAATTTATTGTTCAATCCTCCCATACTGTGCCCTCAGGGACCGCTCTCTCCCAAGCTTCCCTCTGCACGTACTGAGTGATGGAAATGTCCCACAGTTGCACCAAATCGTCCATCATTTGATCCTCTCGTACTTCTGCTTGCATGGCCTCTTCGTGTGTATCACCTTAAGTGACTATCAACTGCTGTTCGAATGGTTGGCCCATTAGTGGTTACCACCTACCGCCATATTGATCTCCGGAATTCGAATCGGCAATGGTGCCAAAATGTTTGCTCCTTCATGTGTTAGTTTGAATTGCACAATACAGGAATTATACACTGATAATATTCATAAAGTAAATAACATAGTATCATACAATCATATAGGCCAGAAAGTTGTCTTTATTGCACTCAATAATGGATACACAGTCAACAACACTTCTTCCCGATACAATGCCAAATTATATACTACTTGGTCGGTTGGCAGGAATGCCAACTGTCGAAACTACCAACGACCTTCAGAAAAGTACCCATTACATGCCAGATTATGCTAACAACTAAGGTTTTATTTAATGACAACATAATTGCAGTCTACAGCCACTCTTATCAACATATAGAAAATATGAGAATGCCAAAATTATAAGGTGACCTGGAAATTTTATTTTTGAGGAGGGGTGTAATTTTGTGAACCAACATGCGTTGGGTTGTGCTACACATTTCTGTTCAAATCTTATGCGCAATAGTTAACTGAATAATTTACATTCACTGTAAAATATGTTCCTGGATGAATGCTCGGTTAGAAATTGATATGTTTATGCTCGGTCAGAGACTAGCTATGTCAATCCTTTAAAATGTAATGTTTTAGTTTTTTAAAAGTAAATTAGGGTTTTAACAGGGTGGGGTCTAGGAGTGGTGCCCTTGTTGGAAATATTGTCTTTGATGTTATATAAAACATGGGCAAGATTTTTGTAATTGGTGTGAAGGTGCATAAGAGAGATTGTTGGCTTCAAAGGTGAAAATACAATATTGCCATTTACGTAAAATGCAGGTAAATAAGATTGTTGATGCCAAAGGTATTTGGAGAGGATTATTATCATTGATGTATGAATGAAATTATTAGATGTGGTTGTTGGTATTAAGATAAGAGGATATCATTAAGGTCAAAAGTCACTATCCATTGTTCAAGGACAGATTCTATGAAAGGGTAGATCACAGGCACAAATATTGGGCAAGCTTATTGGAATAGTCACCCACTATGGAATAACATGTGTTTGACACTTAAAAAGACTTTTCTGAAGAAAGAGGATTGCTGGTTGATTCCTTTTTGGTCTAAGATGCCAAAATTAAGAATAAATTAACAGACAAGAAGGCAGCAAAGTCAAGGATAAGTGGCAATGAAGCAGGGTATAATACAGATCATGTGCTTCAAATAAAGACAGCAAATGTTATGAGACTAAAGCAATGATTAATTTTGTAAAGGCAGTGATGTCTTGCTTCTGTGTAGAAGGAGATGCAATGACTATATGCAACATTGATATTGCCAGGCAGCAACTACTATATGGGAAGATGGTGACAAAGTCTGAATCTCCCATGTGAAACAAATAATGAGCAGCATCAATGTATATTTTAACAGTAGCAATGTCAGTTTGTTTGATAGCAGTGATTCAAATTAACACTGGCAGGCAGATTATTATCTGGAAGTTGTGATAAAGTGATGTGATTTTATTATATTTAGCATCGTGTTTTAGAAGGTGCGTGTTGTGACCATTTCACACATCGCCCCATTGCAAATGGGGACCCCTCTTTTGCTTTTAGTTTCTAAGTTTTAGGATAGGTTAGGAGTAGTTCGATCCTTTAGATTGAATAAGGTTGAGCTGATTTTGTCCTCAACGGTTTGAAATGAGTGATTCATGATGATCATTCCATTTGATCATCATCATAGGCTTGCAAAATCAGAGATGAAGTGCTGAAGTTTGATCTAGGCAAATTGTTGAAAGAGAGTTAAGGCTTGGAAGGAGAACAGGCTAAGGTCAAGGCAATCATCAAGCGGCTTAGTGTAAGGTGATTAAGTGAGCAAAATTGAATATTCAAAGTCATTGCCTTTGCCCCCTTGAGAGCCCAATCCAGCTTGTGATCACTTCCTTGACTCAACCAAGGTATTGACATTTCTTCCTTCGATCTCATAGAAGCCTGATCTGGATGGGAGACCTCCGAAATTTTGATCAAGGTTGATTATTTGATGTTTTGCAGTGATATGGGAAGATGATGAACTTGAGCGAACAAGGTAGGAGCAATTAAAGTCATTTCCTTTGCCCCGAAAATCAGCAAACTACATTTGAGTCATTTCCTTTGGCTCCCAAAAGCAATGACCTTCCTTTGATGACACTTCCTTTGGGGTGCAAAAACCGCGACCTATCATGTGCCATTTCCTTTGAGCCCCCAAATGCGCAATCTTACTCTCATTCATTTCCTTTGACCCCCAAAAGTTAAGATTTTCCCTTAGTCGTTTTCTTTGCTTAGTGAAAATTCTGACCATGCTTGAACGCTTCTAAAAGGGGGATATCAAAAGTCTAATCCAAAGCAAGTGAAGGGAGCAATTCAATTTGCAAGTCTTGAGGTGCTGTTAACGCTCTTTCAAACCACGATTTGAGTTATTTACTTTGGGGTGTCAAAACCGTGACCTCCCTTTAAGTACTTCCTTTGCCCATGCTAAGGCACAAACTTCCTTTGCCCTTCAAAACCCGCAACCTCCCTTTAAGCACTTCCTTTGCCCATTCTAAGGCACAAACTTCCTTTGCCCTTCAAAACCCGCGACCTTCCGCTCAGCACTTACTTCGCTCACCCAAAAGTGTGAACTTCCTTTGACACTTGAAAAGTGTGATCTTTTCCTTGATCCTTGCCACCCACAACCAAGGGAAAGACACATAAGTTTTAGTGCCAGCCTATGAGAAGGGGCCCATGAAGGGAAGGAGACGTTTTGATTTAAATTGAAAATGAGGAAAGCAAGTCGGCCTTCATCCTTTGAAAAACGAAATTGCAAAACATTCAATGAACAGCACAAGTCAGTCTTGAGATGAAGAAGCGCATCCCTTACAACATCTATAAAGACAATGTTGATCGTTTCCATTGATCAACATACAATCGACAAAGCGAATGATCTCAATCAGGTGCGGCGCTTGCTTTTTAGGAAGCAGTGACTCCATTCAAAGCAAGACATTGTCAAATTCATCTTTGCTAAGGCAGAAAATTCACTTTGAATAGGTAGCGTTTCCGTTCAAGCATTAGGCGAATTCAACAGTAATATTGAGGACTTGGCATTGTTAATTCATTCAAGGCACAAAGTGAATTCATTGTTGCAGACCACCGTTCTTGCATTATCAAAATCAGCGATCACCATCAATAATCAGCGAATTCCACCCTCAATTTCAGCATTTGACATCATTATCATGGCGAAAGCACTTGAATACAAGGAGAATTCTGCCAAATTAAAGACTAATTGGAAGTCATCAGTCAATTTAAGACATAGTTTCAGGTTTGAAACAAGTGGTTTTGATCGTTTTTCATTAAAAAAAAGACTTTAATGCGCTGATGTAGCTCCACAGCTAGGGTTTGTGATGAGGTTTCAAGTATAGAATTTATTTCATACCATGCTTGAGAACACTTGAAATTGATCATTTGACAAGTTTTAAAGCAAAGTTCATGATTATCTTCAAGTAGGAACAGATTTGACAATGTAGGGTTTTAATATAAACTCCTTGAGTTCTAGCAATATTGAAGATTTTAGTGAATTATCAGCTTTAGAGCAGAAGGTGCTAACTTATGTGGTTAATTTCAGCTTGGGAGCATTGATATCCTATTATGGAACTAACTTAGACAACTCTCGCAGGTAGAGCATGGGAGCTCTGAAGATTGGAGTAGGTACATGCCAAACCCTCATCAAGGAAGACTCGAAGGGAGAGGCGTTGCAATCCAAGATGACCTCATTTTGGAGCAATGTGGGTGACACCAACCTAGGATGAATAGACATGAAGAAGTTCCAAGTCCCCTTGTATACCACCAGGCCATCCAAATTCTCAAATATGATGGTCGAGAGCAGGATAGTAAAAGCAACAGGCTTCTCTTCGGCCATACAATGCAATGAGTTGATGAGTGTGCCAAACACTATGATGCTAGCACAAGAAGAATAGTGGCACCAGATGGCAAAGTACTTGCCTACCTATCTAATACAATTATTAGCAAAGCAAATACCTGAGCCCAAGGGCATGATTTACAAAAGCAAAGAAGTAGCACGGGCATTCTATGAAATGCCTTGGCATAATGAACAAGTATTGGTTATCAAAGAGTAGGCCTGACATATCCAAGCTACTCGCCAATCTTCACATGATTGATTTTAAGGAAGAGTTTAGTGATTTGATTACTTTGCTCAACCGAGTCATGGGGACCTCTCAGGCATCTCAATTCGAGAATTGGATATTCTATTTCATGCAAGTAGTTTTGACTGGAAAGAGAAGATTAACTGAGCAAGAATCATAAGTAATAACCTTGGCGTACAGTTGAAGACGCTTGCATGCACTAAGACGTTATCATATATTCACTTGCTAGAGCTCATGAGTACACAGGATTGACATATAGAGGTCCAGTTGAAATGGAAGTAGGAGAGTTAAGAGCATCTAACTCATACACATAGTTGCATTATCCTGGCAAGGACCACTACAGGAGGGTGAACAGTGCTTTCACCATGCACATAACAAGAACCTGGCAAGGCCGCATTTATCACAGGCTATCCCCACAAGCAAAGGAGTTGATAAAGAAATTTGGTACTTGGTATATTCAGTTTCCCAAGTTCACGTACATAAGAATTCAAGGTATTTCTTGTCCGCCCTACATGCTAGCACGATAGCCTACCGACAAGATATTATTGCTTGAGTTGGTGAGGCAGTTGACGAGATATAATAAAGTGTAAAAGAAAATACAGAAGACAAGAAAATCGTTGGGAGTGTGTCCCTCCTTGTAGGCTTTAGAGAAAGTAGAAGAAGAACTGAAATCTCCCTCCTTATCCCATACTTCTCTAGAGAAAACTTTGATCCTTATGGCCACATTAAAAGAACTAATGGAAGAAAACACAAACACAAGGTACAGTTGGAACATCATTTCATGAATGCCCAAGATGATCTTGGGATAAGAAGAAGAATGTGCTCAAGACTACCGATTGACATCGTCAGGATGTGCAAGGTCTTCAACATTCCAGATCAAGCACAAGATAGGAAAATGCCTTCAACCAATATACGAGCAAGAGAAAGATAGGAAGGAGGAAGCCAATTGGATTGATGTGGAGGTCACCGATTTGAAAGATTTGATGAAGCCAATCTTAGCATATACACGATGATGGGTTGATATCCAAATCTAGAAGTTGAAGAGCCGGAATACGCAATTGCCTTTCGAGTTGATGGGAGAGACAAAATCCACCCAGTCAAGTCACTCCATAGGATCGAAGAGAAAAGAAAATCGCAAGGAAGGGCTTCCACACAAGGAGCATATGTCAAATTCAGGCCGCCCCTCTACTAGCACTTCTTGTATACATGATGTGGAGATGAATCAAGCAGCTGATAAAAACAGTCAACCACTAAGAGAAAATATAGATCATGGGGTGAATGAATCCATGGAATCCACAGTCTAGAATAATAGAGGTGAAACAATAAATAAAGGAAAGCAACCGCAAAGTCAAGACAATTCAGTTCCACATGAGCAAGCTAATAATAAATAAGGCAGAGATGTATATGTGGATATTGAGAATGAAGATGAAAAGTAACCTCTTCACACTGAGAGGATCCACCACTTAAGGAAGTGCATGTAGGAGAAGAGAAATCTACTATTCCAGCATGGCTTAAGGAGAGTTTGGCGAAATAATTAATAATAGTGGAGGAAGATCCTATGATGATTTGGATAGCTTCTTGAATAGAACTCAAGAGATAGATGAGAAGAAGAAAGCAACTAAGATATCAAGAGACAAATGAGAAGAAGAAAGCAACTAAGATGTCAAAGATGACAAAAGATATTACAGGATCTCAAGTGATACAGGTTGCCACTCCAAGAGTAGACAAGCCTAAAGGTGAGATCACTACAGAGGATTACAACTTGGAGACTATTGATTTAGGTCCTCCTACCGCTGAATAGGCAATGGAAGACTTGAATGATACAATGAAGACAATCCATGACATATTGAAGATTGGAGGTGCATTACAACTTGGAGACTATTGATTTCAAGAAGGGAAATGCATTTGTGAAAGAGTTAGTGAGGGTATTTGACAAAGCTGGAAATGTGCTTGAAAGAACGCAAATCCTCATGGTGGCTTATGATACTTTCGTTTTCACTAGAGATTATACCATGCCGAGATTGCAAGCAATGAAGAATCTACCTAAGCAAACTTTGGTGAACGAAGGAGTGCTAAATGATGAACAATTACCTGATTTCTAGCAATGGTGTAACTTGCTGCCAATGAGGAAGGTCATCGTTGAAGATATCAGCAATGGTTACAACCAAGTCGACGAGACAATAAACTTGATACATTACAAGATTTTAGAGGTAGTTGAGATCATACTTGAAAAGGAGATGAGTGAAGGAATCCACATAGATATCGATCAGTTACCTGAGAGGGTAAAAACCATATTCTTTGGAACAGACAGATCACCTTCGGAGAAGCAATTAGAAGACATACACGCATTCATGGTACTCGCCAGCAAGACTAAAGATATGGGCTAGGACGGGAGAAAACCTGTGCTTCTATCTTAGACGAAGTGAGCTTCCTAGAAGAACAGTTGAGGAACCTCTTGCTGTCCCAATAATCGAAATTGAGTTCAGATGTCCAGATTCGTTGAATTTGCAACAAAAGAAATGGATAAGGGAAACAAAGTTCTAGAAGATAGTGTGTTATGATCCCATGTGGCATCATTTTTCTTATTGGAGGATTTTTCCTCGATGTTTGTGCGAAATGGATGTCACATTCCCATTGGTTGATATTTAATAATTTGCAATAAGATTAGGTTTTGATGGAACAAACCCTAATTAGGGTTTAGGTGGCAAGATCTTGGCCCTTAATTCTAATTCAATCTTGGCCATTCATTGTATTTGGGAGCATTATATAAGCCCCACTCATTTCATTTGTAAATGATCGACTAGAAGAGTTTTGAATATCTGTTGCTCGATGCTGCCAGAATTAATAAAATTATTGAAGTGTTGGTGACTTATTGTGTTTTGGAGTATTTTCTTGTTTCTTCAGTGGTTTATGAGAGAACTTAATATTTGAAATGACAAAAAAAAGAGATACAATAGAATTTACTTTAGGTATTTTAGATGAATGAAAGATGCATGTGCATGATTGATAGTGAAGCTCTCATTGTTAATACTACTAGTACTCCATTGATGGTGAAGTATCTCACGTAGTGAACTAAAAAATATTTTGGCCAAGCTTATCTTCAATTGCTGTTCCATTATTGATATGGTTCATCTTGAAGACATCTATGCTTGTGGTAGTGATTTGAAAATCATCAAGCTATCCGTTGAAGATTGCACTAGCATTGTGGAGATGTTCATGGCATGTCAAAGCAAAGCTTATTCGAGCTCACTTGAAGTTGTCCATTGTCTTGCATTCTTAGCATTAGCATAGCATTTTTAAACCTTACTCTTTTTTCACTTTTTTATCAAAGATCATTAGTGGTAGTTAAAAGACCGACATTGCAATATCATTCGAAGAATAGTATTCCTTGAGCTTGAAGAGAACAATTACATAAGCCCCTTTGAAGGTACAACAAACACATCACACCATTGAAGCTATCCAACATGTTAAGACTTGACATTGTAAACATTATAGTTGTCTCAAGTGAGCACAGAGTTGAGCATTTGAGAAGTCTTTTTTCAAGAGAGGATAGAGTATTCAATACTTTATTCTGTGTTCAATCGTGATAAAAACCATGTCAACAACGTGATTAAAAATTCTGAAAAGGTGTGATTGTTTGGTTAAGAAAAATAATAACAAATGGAAAGGTGCAATCCATAAAGTAATTGTTAAGTGTGAGATATATTCATTGAAAAATTAAGGAAGAGGTGTGATCAGTTTGAAGGATATTAAAGCTGATTTATGTTAATGAAGAGATGTGTTTTTAGAAAGGCATGTTTCATTAGAGATGCCTAAATTCAAAAGGTATGTCACTTCAAAGAATTTGAAGATAAAAAGGGAGAAGTATGAGATAAGGAGTGTGTTGTTGTGTAAGTGCGAGGTGTGAGTGGAGTATGTGATTTATAAAGGATATGCCATTCAGAATTTTAGAGCAGATCTTGAAGAAATATCTGAAGGCGAATTGTGTGGAAATATATCATTGCCCATGTGCAGATTTGAGAAGTGGGCAGACAAAAGATTTACAAATATCATTCAAGGAGAGGTTATATGCAAATATATGTGATCATGAGAATAATTTTTTGTTAAGGTTGCAATGGAGAGTGTGTGTGCAAGAAGTAAAAGATATATCAGATCTACACATTCAGATCTGTACAGGAAAGTAAGTAATGATTTATTATTTAGTTTAATGCAGATATAAACGAAGAGAAGGGGCATAAATATTAAGCGTGATTCAGATTCATATTGAAGAATATATGCAGCTCATGTATAAAGGATAAATGCAGATATATATTAAGAACATGTTGGAATTGTTATCATTGATGTCAAGGGTATACATAGACATTTGGAAGTTGTCATTGATGTCGAAATGATAGTTAGATGATGTCCAAACATATGCAAAGAGAAGATTGAGAAAATGGATGGTGATCTTTATAATTGGGGAGTTTATGAAATGGCAAGATCATAAAAAACAAAGACTATAACTTGTTATGGCATTGAGTTTATATCTATATGGTCGACTTTATAAAACAGTCGACTTCATCCCTGGCGAGTATTTATAAATGAGCAGAGATAAAAGTAAAGACATAAATCTCTAAAAGCAGCGTTGGCATGACTTAATGAATCTCAGGAGAAATTGATTTAAAGTGAGCAGTTTCATGCACATGGACATTGTTTTGAGTTGGAGACAAGCTGCTATGGAACATCCTGCACAGGTGATTTTGTACACCTTTCTCATGATTAACAGGTTGTTGCCTCTGATGCTAAAGAGCTATAGCATTTGTCAAGGTTGTTGAAATCTTGATGCATGTATTGTTTAAAGAATGAGAAGTAATCTGGTGCAGCGATTAGCAAGTAATTACGTTACAAGAAGTAGTGATTACACTACAGAGAGTGCTGAAGATTAGTATTATGAATTAGTCTCAAAGGGAAATCAATTATCAAAGAAAAGGCAGCGAAAAATTGTAAGGAAGGACGCATAACTTTCTTAGAGAAAACTAATGATGTGATTTGTCACAAATAGATGCATAGTCAATGTCCAAACAAATAAGCATACGATGGTAGTCAAAATGGAAATCGCTGATCTGGTAATCAGTTATATTAAAAACCAAAGATTATTATCAAGCAAGCCTGATAAAGAATGAAACATTGAAAATAAAGAATTATCAATAATGGAGACTGGTGTTCCTTCAATATAGATGACTCCTGTAATGGTGATTGAAGTTAGTTTTTCTACAAAAGACAAGTGCATCTGTTTGTCAGTAAAAACAAACAGTAGTTAATAAGTAGTGATAAATATTAACAAACCATAATGTATGCAGCAGTTAGTTATTATTAAGACAAGCCGATTGTTTGAAAAGTTTATGGTAAGGACAGTGCTTATATGTTATTAGACAAAAACAATTACCATTGTTTGTTTAGAACAGTGATTTAATTCTGATGTGTAATGAAGCAATGAAGTTTCATTAAGGGAGCAGTGGACAGTAATCATTAAAGAAGCAGCGATTAATCAATGGAAGAGTAGCGACTAAAAAGGTAGCTACTAAGTTTGTCAACAAAAGCTACAATTAAAGATAATGAAGAAGCATTAATGAAAAGGTCCGATTGAGTTAAAGAAAATAACAATCAAAAGGGTGCTATTTTGTTAAGCAAGGAGTTGCAGTTCTTCATGAAAAGTTAAGTGAATGATACAAAACCATAAGACAAGAGTTGATTGGTGTGTGTGAGTTAATAAAATGAAATATCATTCAATAAAGAATGAAATAAAATAAAGTAAGGAGTGTATAAAGATAAAATAGAGATGGTTATGTGCAGACATATATAAGATATATGCCTGGATATCTATAAGTTTATGCATGCAGATTTGAAAGGAGGAGCGTACAGATCTATAAAGTCTTTGTAATAGACAGAGCTATGAAGCATTCTTGAGCAGATATATAAGGTCTTTTTGAGCACTCTATAGCAGATTTGAAGATCAAGTTGAGAAGAATAGGATCATCCATCTTCCGTCAAAATGTGGAATTTGAATGAGGGGTTGGTGCCTCTAGTGGGTTGAGATCTAGAAATTTGTAAAAGAGGTTTTGTATATGTAAGGAAGCCATTTTATCGTCGTTTTCTCCCATAAGCGTTTCCATGTATATATCTTGTGTTGAACTTGTGATGCATAATAGTTAGATTTTTGTTAATATTAATATGTAATGAATATGTTAATGAGATCAAGTTAGATGCTTATAATTTAAAGTTGAAAAAGTGAAAGTTTGTCATTATACTGATTCACCAAAGCCTAGAATCTGTACCAAGACCGTGAACTCAACCTATTTCAAATATTGCTTCATGCAAGTGAACGACCTTGGCAATGTTTTATAAACTTTGGGAGTATTCTTCAACCAGATTATCATTTTGTTATGTCAATAGTGGCCACTACAAGGGCCTCCAAGTACTCACATAAATATTTCTAATCACTTAGGTCAATGCATGGCAGTGTTTTGACCCTTATCCTCTTGTAAGGTGGAAGTGTCGGTTAAAGACTTACAGGTGATGTTTCCACCTTTATCTTTCAAATTTTCTGCTCTATGTGCATGACCTCATTAGCACCTTCATGTGGAGTGATAGTCTGCATGATTCCCATTTAACAAAGTCACTAGGAAAGAGCTAGTGAAAATTGAGAAAAGACATAATTCATTTTGTCAAGGAAGTGATGGAAAAATTCATTTTGGGAAGGGTGGTGAATTAATGCCTTATTAGACAAATTGAACTCCGGTATCACCCTCTTTGACAAATGTATCTTTAATATTGGGTTAAAAGTAAAGATCTACACATATCATATTGACATTGGGTAACATATTTGTTTCTATGGTGATATTTATAGCCTTGTAGCGAAGGAGAGGAAAATGGTAAATAGAAAGAATGTATCCTTTCAAGCCATGGTCCATGCTCTGTGGTTAAAGAACATGTTCAATGTAGAAAACCCTGATACTCTGGCTATGAATTGATTTGTACTAGTTAAAGATAGCATTGAAGGGAGTGGAAGCAAAAGAACAAGAGCCATGAGAAATTTGATTTATTTTTTAGAAAGTTGCCAAGGCTTGTCCAAATGAATGATTTCTTCACTTGTATTTTAATGAATATTTAAACAATATATGATTTCTTCTTGGGCCATAACATTGGTAGATGTGACAACCACTGAGAGGAATTGAGGTGCATTGAAAGAATACTATAGGTCTTGTGAAGCTAATTGCTTTATAGAGATGACTTAAAGGCTAGCACCCTTCCGGAATTGTCAAGAAAGCTTGTACGTTCCCAAGTTCGGATCCTCTCACACTCTCAAGCAAGATTTGTTCTTTGGTAACAATATAAAAATAGGTCAGGCATATATTCTATAGTGTTGAACAAAAACAAGGTAGAAAACTCATTGTTGTGTCTCCAATGTCATAGTGGAAGGACCACCAAGATTTATTTTGATGTGAGCCATAGCCTATGATTCGTTACTTGTCTTGTTGGCCCCGTTGTGTTCTTTGATACATCCTAGTTTTTGTCCTTTGAAAACTCCTTTTATTTGGCTATAGACATATCTTTTCTCCTACGGTGGTTGTAGCACTTTGAGAAGCTTTCACTTGACAATACAAGGTCTTATACCTATGCTCACATTGTGTGCAACACCAACAATATTCCCAGTATAAGGAAGTTGCTCAATCATGGTTGTATGTCACCAAATAGGTAACATTGCGTCAAATTAAAATGTGCTTTCTGCACATGGATCAATTGAAGTAGAATTAAAAAGCATTCTACGTGTATAAGAGAATTTTTTTTATAAATAGTACATTAAATTAAAATAAATAAAAGAAATCAACATTATGCTATATTGCGTATAAGAGGTTTCTAAACTTTTTTGAAACATTTTTATTTAAAAATCTTGATATTTTAAAAAAAGGTTTCAAAATTCTGTAAATCTCGAAAAAATCTCAAGATTCACTCACCTTTGATAGATAAATCTTCTTTGTGCAGCTCTTTCACTCATGTTGGTGTAGGTATTTTTTTCTTGTAGTCTTCATCTTCAACCAAAAATGCAGTAACCTTTGAAAATTAGCAATGACAGCTTGGAGGAAGAAATGTTGGTTTACTCATTTGTCTTTTTGAAATGAGGCAAAATAAGTGAAGTCTCTTCAATTTAGGGCAAAATTTGGTTTTTAGGAATTTTTTTTTCAAGTTAAAATTTTTTAAAATAAGTGTTTTTTGTTTTTGTTTTTGTTTTTCAGCAGCTTGTTGATCTAGTCTAGGCTCTTCAAGAAAGGACCATAGGGTACCTAGGGTTCTTGGGGCATGTGTTGGGTAAAACAGACCTATATGGGTAAGGCTGGGTTTTCTAAAAGAAATCCATATTGTAGGAAATAAATGAAAACAACCTCTATGTTAGGCCCATGGCTGCTTTGAGGATGCATTGGGTTTGCAGGTAGGTTTATCATGTTTCTTTATGGCATTACAAGTCCCATACTATAGAAGGATGGTAGATGCACTTCGATATCAACATTTTCAAGCCATTAACAAATCAAGTAGGTTTTACCTCATGAGGACCATGCAAACTTTTGATTTAAACAACTTGTTCCAACCAAGCCTCATTTCCTATATCACTCTCCATGAAAAGTGGGTTTATGTTAGTTTGGAGGTGGTGATCTCCGTTTTACATTTGTATGGATTATATCTTTAGTCTTTTCCTTTAAAGGAACTGCCATGTTATTAGTACTATGGTTTCGTATGTTTTGTTTTGTTTCAACTTTCAATGGCTTTTACTTTGAACTTGCCCTTATCTGGAATAATATAAAGGTTTGATTTGAAAAAACATGTAGATTCTTTTATTCTTTTTATACTTGTATGGTGCTTTGCACCTTGTTTGTTTCCAATGTCTAGGAACATTTATCATATTACTTTTATACTATAATTATATTTACTCTTTTGAGTCCTGTTGAGCATTTTTTTGTCATTTGTGGATATTTGTAGTCTTTTTATCTTTGCTAATTGTACAAGGAAAGCTGAAGAGAGAAGCTTCCTTTTACTGAGGTTGTCTTCTAAAACATTGTATGTGCATTTATTTTTGTTGATGTTTTTGCTGATATGTTTTAGGTACCAAACAGATTGGAGTTTGCTGATTGGATTGGACGAACCAAGAAGAAAAAAATATATGTCACAGGGTATGTTTTCAGCATTGGTACATTGCATGTGTTTGTGAAGTGATTTCAAGCTTTAACCTTATGCAAAGATAGAAATAAGTGTGTGGTTTTCTATAGACTTTTCTAGAGCCACTAGATTTGTAAGTATGATTTCTTTGCCATTTCTTAAACATCTATTGCATAACCATAGATTAGTTGAGTCATTTCTAGTTGTAAATTGTATAGAAACTTAGATACTCATCGAGATGTTTTTTCTTTGTACTGTATATCTTCTGTACTAATCTTCCTTTTGTCCTAAAGAGAAGCAAATGTACGTTTCAATGTGATAGATCTTTTAATTTTAAACTATTTATTGTTCTTAGGCCATGGTTTCCACAAACCATTAGGATTGTTAAATATAAGTTCAGAGGATTAGTGAAATACAATGTTATCAGTAGACGTTGGTCATGAAGATGTTCAACATGATTGAAGTAAATGTTTTGCTCTAACTTTAGGAATATTAAAGTAGAGTTCAATGAATTCATGGAATACCATGCTATTAACATTCATTTGAGATCCAAATGTTTAACATGAATAAAATAAATTGGTTTTGTTGGTGCATGTTGTTGGAAATATTGTCATTGATGTCAAGAAGGTTATTATTGATGTGAAAGCAAATGAACAAGGTTATGACTGACCATTGATGTAAGAATGAGGTTGATAGAAGTTTTGTCACTGATGTCAAAGAAGAATTGGTTGAGAAAGCATGATGGCCAAATGCCACTAATAATTTAGATGTTTGATTTAGAAGAATTGAAAAGAGTGCTAATGCGTTCATGTTTTACACCCAAGACAAAGGCTTACATATGAAATGTTTAGAAAAGAATGAATGATGCAAATGAAGTAGCAATTAAGATGTTTAATAGGCTGAAGTTTAACATTAGTGGAAGTTAAAGTTCAATTTACCTAATGCAGTGATAAAGAAGCCTTGACGTGCAGCGATCACAAGGTGGTGATTAATGACTTCACATGTTTAAGAAACCCATGCTTATGGAGGAGAGGTTACTAAGCACCATAATACACATCAGCAATATTGTTTGAAGAATGAAGAAGGCAGCACTTTTGTTTATTAAAGGCAAGCAGTAATTAGTATGATTAAAATAAGTAAACAACAAGTAAACAGCAATTATTATACGCAGCAAATAATATTGTTTATATAAATTATAAACAATCAGATAAAGCAGATTAGTGACATGAAGGCAACAATTATATTTGTAAAGAGAAAGAGCAGATAAGACAAATTAAGAAAAGGACAAAATTCCATATGAGACAAAAGTCAAATAATTTATCTTATTTACCTTGTCTTTTTCAAGGAAGGAAGACAGCAATTCTATAATGAAAAGACATACGATTTGGTTAGTATTTATTTGCAAAAAGATAGCGCTTTGTTCACAAAGACAAAATGGTGCGATTTGTTAACAATAAAAAGCAGTGATTATTATAAATGAAAAGGTGCATCTTAATACAATTAAAAAACTAGCAACAACTTGATATTTCATAAGTAGAGGTGTGATTACTTAAAAATTAGTTTGTTTTGAAGGAATGTGACCGGTTGGGATGCATCCATGTGTTGTGAAAGGGCATGACTTTTAGAAAATGGGTGTGTAGAGTGTGTAATAAGAAAAGACATATCTGATCATATCACCAGCCAATAAAGAATAAATACAAAGAAGACTATATGCAGTTTAGATAAGGTAATTGTAAGTTGTTTAAAGGCAGATTTTGATAAACTTATTTGTTTGCAAAGGATTAACTTTTGAGAAACATCGTGTCTCTCAATAAGAGTTACATTCCTTGAGAAGAATTTGAAGATATAAGAGAAATATTGATTTGAAGATGAGGAATAGGTGTTGGGTCGTGTGAAGAAAAAAAAGATATATCAGATCTACACATTCAGATCTGTACATGCAAGTAATAGAAGATCATCAAGGCAGATATAATCCTGCCAAACTATGAAAGAATTAACACTCTAAAGATGAACCATGAGACCTAGCAAAAAGTCTCAAACATCCAAAGAGAAAGATCATCTACTGTCAACCTGGGAAAATACATCATGATCTCAAGTCTATACTGAAGAAAGAAACTACTTGTACAGAAATCGTACAAAATTATTAGCAAATTGAGACTTCCTACATCGCTTCCATGATTTTACACATGGCAACAACATCTTTACGACAAGATAACGGTGGACAAAAGCCTTCTTGTGGAGAGTATTCCTGTCGTTTACAATGATCTAGCACACTACATTCTTCCATAAAATGAGGAAAATTGGTATGAAGACAATATTGAAAATAGTACCGTATATTCAATTGTAAAAAGAAGAAGATATTAAAACATTCAAGGAAAAACAAAATTAGCTTGAACATGAATGAATAGTACTCTATACCAGTGAAGCATTAATCGACATTGAATTGCGATTAATCACGATTCTGATTAAGTCGGCCTTGCTCCCGATTTTTTCACTATAATCGCACAAAAAATGGATGACCTAAAGTCAACGACTTATTACTGATTAAATTGCGTATAGTCGCGTTGCAAATCGTGATTGAAATCCGGAATATGTTGCGAAATGTTTTTCTTGCGAACTGGTAAAAAAAACCTCAAAAAAGACACCCAAAACCTGGGACACCATTAGGTAGGATTTTGACTAGTTGCAGAATGAGAGACTCAAGAATAGAAGAATCACGACACTAGTGCGAATAGCTGTGTTTGTCTCTTTTTATCACCTGCCGTATGCTACCGTAGGTCTTTCGGTGTATCAGTTTTCAATAAAATGTTTATGCAAGCATAAATCTAATAATTTCCTCTGGTTTGAAGTCATATTATGATTTTCCAATAAAGTTTTTTTTAACTGAATTAATTCTTTTTTCAATTTTGCAATAAAGTTTTCAATTAGAAATTCGATGGATTTGATTTTAAATTGTAAAATGTTAAAAGTTGGGTGCATTATTTTTACTCGTTTGTGAACAATTATATGAAATTGTTGAGTTTGTATAGTTCTATTCTAAGTCACAAGGTTCGAATTCGAATTCGAAATCGACGGACATGAAATTCGGATGAAATTCGACAAGGGAAAAATTCGAAAAAAAAAATCGGATAAAATTCGCCTTATATAATTTTGTTTATTTTTTAAATATATGTATACTTCTAATAAATTATCAAAATAGCTTAACATGGCTAAATAGATTTGAAGTCATTATAAAAAGATGGCACATTTATAAAATATAAACCATAAGAAACATGTGAAATCATGATTGCGAAGATGTTTTCTTTTCAAAAAGTTACAATAAAAAGTTAAGACTTCAAAAAAGCTCTAAGTCATCAAGAGCACTTGGCTCAGATGGTGTAGCATCATCATCTGTATCACTATCCAATTCCTCATCAAGAAAGTCAGGCTCATCTGCAACTAGCACTTCTATGTCTTGTGGAATGTGTTGTTGTGAAGAAGAAGTGGAGTAACTTGCTGATTTGTTCATGAGCAATTTCAAATTGCTGCGAACGTAGACAAGATCTCCCAACTTTCCAGACAACAATTTGTTCCTCTTCTTGGAATGGATGTGGTCAAAGCAACTCCAATTCCTCTCACAAGCTGATGAACTTGCTCTCTGACTCAGTATTCTAATGGCAAAGCGCTGAAGTTCAGGAGTTTGTGTTGCATAGCTCATCCACCATCTATAACTAGGTACCGCATCTCGTTTCATATCATATTTGGCTCCTGCTACTCCAAACAACCCTTCTGCTCTCTTGTATAGCCAACTTTGGTCTCTGATTAGACTTGCAATTGCTGGATCTAGTTCAAATTTGCTAATGGCTTCATAAAACCCTGCCATAATTTCAAAATCAGCTTGTCGATCAATATGAAATAGCTTAGGCTCCAAATAACAAGCTGCTGCATGTAAAGGTGTGTGCATCATTTTCCATCTAGAATCAACTGCTGCCCATATCTCCATGTACTCTGCATCTACATTATTTAGTGCTCTCTGAATAGCTTCCTTACAACGATCCATGCTTTCATAAAGCATGCCAAGGCAAGGTTTGTCACCATCAACCATGCGAAGCACATCAACAATTGGCTCACATATACTCAAAACCTTTGTTCCACTTTCCCAAAAGCTGCTATTTAAAACAATTTGCTCTATGTTCTTGCCCTTGGCACTTTTCGAAAGCGCTGAATTTTCCCACTCATTGGAACAAACAACAGATCTCAAAGCTGCTTTCTCTTCAACAACTCTCTTCAAAGTGATATAAAATGAAGCAAATCTTGTGTCACAAGGCCGCAACAACTCCCTAGATGCATGTTGCCTGTAAAGACTCAATGTGAGACGATGATTTCTTATGAAGTTTGCAATTGCTCTCCCTCTATGAATTGCTTCATGTATCCATGGAAACTTAGCCAAATCATGAAGCAGCAAATCCAAACAATGTGCTGCACATGGACTCCAATATATTTGAGGGTATTTCTCAACAATCAGTTTTCCAGCTCCCACACAATTTGCTGCACTGTCAGTGACCACTTGAACCACATTTTCCACCCCTACTTCAAGAATGGCTTCCTCTAATATTTGAAATATGTATTCAAAAGTTTTCTTGTGGTTCATGGTGTCAATCACTTTCAAGAATGCAACACCTTCAGGACAAGCCACCAAAACATTGATCAATGGCCTTTGACATATATCTGACCATCCATCACTCAATATGGTGCAACCTGTTACCTTCCAAGAGGCTTTGACCTCAGCTAGTTTCTCAGTCACTCTTTCTTTTGACCTCTCCAAAAGACTTGTCCTGAAAGCCTCAGAAGTGGGAGGTGTGTACCCTTTGCCAAACTCTACAACTTTTTGAATTGCATTGTGAAAATGCGGATTTCTAGCTACATTGAACGGAATAGCACTTGTGTAAAACAAATCTGCTAGTGCATCATCCACCTGTTGTTTCTCTACTGGTTTCCAAAGACTCTTCAAAGTTCCACTCTCTTTGGATGTCCTTGTGGCCTTGGGTAGACTCGAAGAGGAAGACATAATAGATGTGGATCTAGACAGATCCTCTTCAATTCTCTGTTTCTTTTGTGCCACCTGCATGTTTCCTGCAATCGAAGAGGCTTGCTCTTTCTCTAAAATATCTCTAATTTCTTTGGACACATTTGGACATGCAGTAACACCTCCACCTTTACCCCCTGAAATACAAAGCAAGTGGTCCTTTATCCTTGTTAAAGTTCCGGTATAAATTTTCGGGCACAAGTTACAATGAAGATAAGTACCATTGCGGGTCACATGTTTCCATCCCTTTGAAGTTGATTTGTTGGGAGCCATTACAACCTGTACAATTTAGAAGAAAAATGATTTTTAATATTTAAAACATGGATTAAATTTTATTTAAAAACATTATAACAAAAAATATATAATATGTTAATTTTTAACTCTAAAAAAAAAAATAATTCAATAAGTTTAAAACTTTATTTAAATATATATTTAACTCTAAAAAGAAAAATATATAATAAAATCACTGTAATAAAATAACTTATATGTTTAAAATATAATGGTGTCTTGAAGTATATATTATAATGTTTAATATTTAGAATAAAATCACTGTAGTAAAATATTGCACTACAGTTCATGACTATTTGTAGCTAAAAATTAAAATCATTGGAGTAAAATCAGCATCAAACTTTAATATATTGGAGTCCGATAAGCTACGAATAAAATTACTATTATAAAATCACTGTAGCAAAATAAGCTACAAAAGATCATGAACGGTAGTAAAATAAAAAATCACAGTAGTATTATAATATTGATAATAATAAAATCTATGAAATGAATAAAATATATAATACCATTTTCTTTAAAAACATAAAATATATGAAATGAATAAAATATACAAATACCATTTTCTTTAAAACCATAAAATATATGAATGCACAGAAAAAAAATGAAATGAATAAAATGATAATACAAAAAATAAACGAAATAATGAAAGCATACAAAAAATAAATGAAATGAGTTCGGCGCCTACCTCAACCTGAACACGGCACGGCAGCAGCTCGGGTAGGAGAAAACGTGACAGCAGTGGCTCGGCCAGGAGAAAACGCAGCGGCAGCTGGAGAAAATCCGACGGATACCGGAGTGCAGATACAAATACCAGTGAATACTAGCGAATACCCGAGTGCAGATACAAATACCAGCAAATACCTTTGACGCCACGAAAGCGAATACCAACGAATCGCGACCCAGCTGTTGCAGATAAAAATACCCTCGACAGCGCTTTATAGAGAATCCGCCGAAAATCTTTTAAAAAAACCCTAAACGCTTTACACAAACCCTAGAAAAACGTTTTAAATTTTTTTACTTTAATAAAAAAAAATGACGTCATGGCCATCCGATTTTTTGGTCGAATTTGAACGAATTTTTCATATTAGTTTGAAATTCGATTAAAATCGGCCCTCATCTTTGAAAATCGCCGATTTCTATGACTCAGGTTCTATTATTAATCCTTTTTACTAGACTACAATTTAGTTATATTATTTGTTTATTTGTTTAAAGTTTTGATAGATAATAAATTAAAAGTGGTATTTTTGAAACAAAAATTCAAAAAATATTATTTATCTTAAATATTATTATTTTTTATATTTTAAATTTATTTGCAGAAATACTAGTTCATAAAGTGAATTAAAAACTAGATTCCCAAACTGACTCATATTATTGTTGGCGGTGTATCAATGTTTTTTATAACATGTGAAACAAACTATTGACTATTTTGAATCCTCAAATCATTATTTTCTTGGTTTATATTTCATGTCAAAACATTGTTCAAGCATTGACATCAAATCTCAAACAAAAATCACTTGAATGCTATCCCAAAACCATTCAATCAGCAACGTTAAAAATCAGGAAGATTAGTTCAAATTTGGCTGGGGATCTTTTAAAAACACGTTAAACTTACGTAACATGTTACTGATTTCTTTCACGTATAGATAAAAATTAGAGTTCAATACACTTCATATACAAAAAAATGAGTTCCAATTTTTTCATACATATGAACTTCAAATTTGAATATCGATAAAAGTAAAATCACAATTTTCTTCTGTGGCTAAACCTCAAAAAAGTCTAATGCCATTGCTTGGGTGTCATATGGATAGTATAGCAAAATTAAAGATGACTGATATAAAATTTTGTGTTCTGATTTTTAATAACAGCAAGATAACAACTTTTCAGAATTTATTGAATTAAGCCAAATATGCATACCTGGAGTCCAACGCTCTACCAATGATGGGTTTTATTGAAGAATTCAATAAAATCACAATCAATGAGTATCCACTGAGATGCAATGACTCCAATGGACTTTATTTGCACGAACAATAATTATAAAAAATAAATACTGGAAGAAATAGTGGAATGAAAGATCCCCAACCCAATCTTTACCAAATCTGATCCAATCTCTGATGTTTTTTGTAATTGTTTGTTTGCTGATAAAGTCTTTGGCCAGTGTATGTTGAAAAAGGGTTTAGACTGATTTTCATGTTTTTGTGTGGTTTCTGAGTGTTTTTGAATGAATTTTGAATGCTAAATGAAAGAAACTGCTGATACAAAATAGAATAATGGATAACACACAAAGAAGAACAAATAAGATGAGTTTCTTTCACTTAATGGACGATATACATACCAATAGCTGAGCATATAGGTCTAATACAAATTTCCAGCTGATTGAATATGAGGATCAGCTCCAATATTAGCTGAAAACCCCAAATACAACCTAGGTTTTGATGCAAGCCAACAACATATATAGACCCTTTCCCATGAAGAACAATGTTCATATATCATCCCACATGAGTATCCTTATAGTCAGATGAATCTAGAACAGCAATTCCATCAAGCATATTGGCTACATCAAGGGCTGGTTTTAAACATGTACCCACTAGAGTTACCAAATGATGATGCAATTCCTTTGTTACCAATGGATTTTTTGAATGTATACCCTTATTAAGTCCCATTTCCAAGCATGAAGTATCATTGCATGAAGATATTATAGCACCGCTAGCACCATGTACCAAGCTTGCTATGCCATGAGTATAAGGAGATATGTTGCTGTTGTCATAAAGGGAATAATCTGATTTATCCCCATACGTCCATTTGGTATTATCATCAAAGTATGCTTGCATACACTTGGCTGCCACAATTTTTGGGTTATCATTGTTGGTAGCCTTTAACATAATTTGTTTACCTCCATGGGTAAAGTCAAGCTCCATGTGTCTTCTTCCCTAACCATATATGCCTTCCAAGTGTGATGAAGGAATGATATTGTTATGAAACAAAGGCACAATGTTGAACCTTGCATGCAATGGGGTTCTTTAATTCTTATCACATGCTCTTGCATAACAAGATGAATGAAACCATGTAAAAATGGGAGATGGTTAATCATCAATATGAGACCCACCCTTATTTGTAGATGCTTTCGTAGCCTATTGTCCAAAGATGTCACATATTGTAAACTCCCCTCATGATGTCCGTATACCCATGCATATGAAAGAAGCCCATCTCATACACCTTACCTATCGAATAAATGTGTCTCCACACACTCCAATCCAACCCATAAACTGATGTAGATCTAGATAAATCTGGAAATACAATGCATAACCACGTAGGACAGCCACATGTCAACCATGAATCTCATGAAAATTATGTCACAACCCAACCAATAAACAGCTGCATAAGCATCTGAAATAGGCGATATGATGGGGGAGCATCATTGGTTCTTGGCAATCTTGCATCAACCAAAAACATTTTCTTTGAGTTTGTTTCTTGTTTTGCAGTTTCAACATTTCATACTGTGTTTCTTTGGATTTGCTCACCAGATCTTGCAGAGCTGGAATTTGTTTGTGGACATGTTCATCTACCTTATCCTAAGTCCATGGGACATTTGGATCTTTTTTCCGGCAAGTTATTGCTTCCGGAATCTGAGACAGTTTTCTGTCTTGGAGCTCAAGAACCGCTTGGACCTATTTGCTATTGGTGAATCTTGCGGATCCTTTTTATAGCTTGCGGAGCTTCAGTTTGTTGTTTCCAACGTTCCTTGGTGTGTGGCCAGTCTTCCCTTTGGTTCACACTTCATTTTATGAATTTTTCGGAGGGATCTCTTTGGCTGAGGCCGACTTGGTTGTTTTATACATTTCATCTTGTTCTGTGGCGTTTGCATCATCTTGGGGTGACGTAGATCATTCTTGATCATATAAATCAATGTAATTGTGTATTTAGAGATCATCATTAGAACATAGGAAAAAAAAATCAAAAGGGTAAGAGGTTTGGAGTTGGCCAATACTGCATTTGACCATGTATGTAAACGAGCCAATGTGCCGAATCTTGTAAGCCTGCATGTTGCCGATAAATTGTAATTGATTTTCATGATATAATCCAGTTTGATTCTGCATTGGCTCCATCACATTGTGTTGATTCCGTTGTGTAACTCTTGCTGCACGGTCCAGACTGTTCTCTTTGAGGACGCTCCTGTTGTGACTGCATTGAGTGGCATTAGAGCGAGTTTTCATTTCGGAGATTGCGGAGTCCTGAAGGAATTTGTTTTAGGGTGGCGGATTGAGGATCTAGCTTGCAACTGCAGAGGACTGGCGTGAAGATCGTGCGACGAGTAAATGTTAGAGTTGGTGGAGCGCGTGGAAATGCAGACCCTGCTACGATGAAAATGTTGTGAGGAATTGTGGCCCAGTTAGAAGCTGTTGAAACGGCCCAGAGAAGAGGTCGACATGTTGAAGATGTGAGTGATGATAAGAAGTAGCTAGGGAACAAGGAGCAAATCCATCGGCGAATGTTCTAGATGAAGAGAGGTTTACAAGAGCATTGCCAAGAGCGATTATCAGACCACATTTCACCCCACCGAATTATGATGGTAAGTTAGGTTCAGATGAATTGTTGGATCGGGTCATGAAGGTGGAAAAGTATTTTGATGTTGAAGGCACCGCGGAAGATAGGAAGGTGAGATATGCGTGTACTAAGTTGAAAGGACATGCATCCCTTTGGTGGGAACGTTTGTAGGTAGATAGACAGACAAGAGGTAAAGAGAAGATCAAATCTTGGGAGTGGATGGTCAACAAGTTGAAATCAAAGTTTATGCCAGCTGATTATCAAGTGAATTTGTTTCGGAAGTTGTAGAACTTGAAGCAGAAGGAATCTAGTATGAAGGAGTATACTGAAGCATTCTACAAGTTGAATATCAGATCCAGACATATTGATGATGATACTGAAGAAGTTGCTAGGCATTTGAATGGGTTGCAGATGTCTATACAAGATGAACTCAGTTTAATCAAGTTGGAGAGTGTTGAGTAAGCTTATCAATATGCCCTGAAAGCAGAGGAGAAGTTGAATAAAAGACATGAGCAGAAGCAAAAAGGTACAGTAAATAGATTTTAGGGAGGAAGATTTCAAGGAAGAAGAAGTTATTTTAGAGGAAGAGGACCCTGTGCAGATCAGAACAAAGACAAGGAAGCTAGCAGAGATGATAGTTCATACGGGAAGGATGACATAAATTTTTACCAGAGAATAAAACCTGATGTATAGCGGAATGAGAGTTACGGAAAAGAAGATAGAAGACAAGAAAAGAGAGTGTTTAGAGGAACTTGCTTTAAGTGCGGAGAAGAGGGACATCGTGCTTTTGAATGTAAGAAGACAAAGAACATTGGAAGAGTAGCATTGGTAGAAGAAGACCATACCGGATCAGCTAACAAACCGGAGGATGCAAAACTGTTGGTGATGAGGAGAGCTTTGTGTCATACCGAAGATGATGAGGAGCCCTTGCAGAGGAGGAATTTGTTCAAGAGAAGACGTAAGGTATCCGGTAAGTGTTGTAAAGTCATTATTGATAGTGGTAGTTCAGATAATCTTGTTTCAGAGGAGATGGTGAATAAGTTGAATTTGGAAAGATTGAAGCACCCTAAGCCTTATCAGATAGCATGGATTCAGGATGATCATAAGATACTAGTAAGTGAACAATGTTTGGTAAAATTGAAAATTGGAGCTTATCATGATGAAGTTTTGTGTGATATTATGCCTTTGGATATTTGCCATATTTTATTGGGAAGACCTTGGCAGTTTGATAAACAAGCAATACATGATGGGAGAAAGAACATATACACTATTGTTGCAAATGGGATGAAGCAGACGCTGTTACCCTTCGAGGAGCCTCTGAAGAGTGAAGTTTGTACAAGTGCTAGAATTTGGTTGGTGGGTGGAAGGAAATTCTTGGATGGGATGAGACATGAGAATGTGTGTTTTGCCTTAGTTCCTAAGAAGGTTGAGAATCCAGAGCATGAAGGAGACCAACAGGAAGAGATAAAGGAGTTGCTGACAGAGTATGAGACATCATTTTAGATAACGTACCTGATGGATTACCCCTTGTGAGAAGTATCAGTCATTGCATGGACTTGATTCTCAGAGCTAGTTTGCCTAATAAAGCAGCACACCAGATGACACCAACAGAGAATGAGGAGTTGAATAGACAAGTACAAGAGTTGTTGAGGAAAGATTTGATCAGAGAAAGCTTGAGTCCTTGTGCAGTGCTAGTAGTGTCAGCAACTAAGAAGAATGGAGAATGGAGGATGTGCACTGACTCTAGAGCAATAAACAAGATCATAGTGAAGTACCGATTTCCTTTGCCTAGGATGGATGACATAATAGATTGTTTGAGTGGAGCCAAATACTACACAAAGATAGACTTGAAGAGTGGATACCATCAGATCAAAATTAGAGAAGGGGATGAGTTGAAGACAACATTCAAGACAAATGAAGGACTATATGAATGGTTGGTGATGCCTTTTGGATTGACTAATGCACCGAGTATTTTCATGAGGTTGATGAATGAGGTATTTAGGAAATTCTTTGGTAAGTTTGTTATTGTTGGAATCAGTGAACACTGAGAGAGGGGGGGGGGGTGAATTAGTCTTCTGCAATTAACAATTTTTTTAAGTTGATTCTTAAACCACCAGATGCAAATGAATAAAAGCAAAGTGCAGAAACTAAAAGCAAACAAGCACAAAACCATAACACTGGAATTTTTACGTGGAAACTCGGAAAGGGGAAAACCACAGCGGGATTGGAACTCACAATATTATAATACTGGGATCAGGAGTATATTAATATTACAAGAAGGGAATGGACATGCATTCAGGCACACTGCCTAGAGCTCACTGCTCAATTACAAAAGAGGGCTACAACTCGGAGGAAGGTTCACTGCCTTACAAGAGATTACAAGGGATGACAATAATGTCTGAACTGAATAGTAGCATCTACATATGCCAAAACGAAGTTCCGGTTAGGCGCAAAAGGTCTTCTTCCTCTGTTCTATCTCTTTGCTCTGTCATATACTAGAGCACAAAGACTTCCAATCACACACACAAAACTTCGCACAATTGCTCATACAATTTTCGCACACTCATACCATCTCACAAAATGCTGAAATGAATCGGTCTTATATATCCGCACTAACAAATTAAATCGATTTCCATGTCGGCTTCCAAAAACGACATAACATGCAACATGAAATGTGTAACATAAGTCGGCTTAATCCGATTACCAATCCATATGCGGATATAAACAAATTGATAATAAGATTCCCACATGTGGGCTCTGCCACCTCGAACTCAAAACAATTCACCGAAACCATCTCGAAGATTCCACATAACACGTTATACCAAAATAACTCTGTTCTTCCTAAATTACCATTTACTGGATTTTCAATCTTGCAGAAGAATGAATACCGGAGTCTAGGATTGCGAAATAAACTGCCTCAAATGTCCAATCAACTACCTCTTCCACCATGACCAAAACTATGCAACCAAAATGGAGATCTGGACAATGTACTCATACTCTACCGCATACTGTATTCCACCTTCCAGACTTAAGCATAAATGAATATCAAACTTCTCAAACTTTCGGTAGATCACTTCTACATATATCGAATAGAATATCTGATCTGAGTTGCCATCAATAACAACCCAAAAACAATCCTCACACACTAATCTCTACTGGTACAATGTCTCTTGCCAACAATCTCCCCTTTTGGCATTGATGGTAGCATTTTATGAAAAATGACATTGCAGCTGCAAAACTTCAAAACTGAAACAACTCAATAAGCTCCCCGATAGAATATACATCATTTTTCACTCCATTCTCTCCCCCTTTGACATCAATGGCAAAGGTAGGAATTCACCAAAATTTGTGTCCAAGAGTATACTCACTAACTTACATAAATTCAAAGATGTCTGCAAAAATGGTTTTCAGGGACTGCAGGTGATCATCCCAACCTTTCTTATAATTTTCCAAAATGTTTATTAGAGCACTAAAAAGGTAGGCGTGCATCTCTGCTCCTCTGAGATATGCCGGAACACTCTTATTCAGAGCATTCATGGCATCGTGTTGATTAGTCAGAAAGCTGTCCAATTGAGGAGTAATTAAATTCTTGAGTTCTCCCACTCTCCCAACTACTCTATCTTTTTCTTGATTAAGGCTCTTGATTTTGTCAAGTAGAGCCATCACCTGTGCTTCATAGTTACTAGCAAAAACTGACTGAGGGGCATAAGATTGAGATACCTTGGCATCCTCTATTGCTCTGATAGAATTCTATCAGGGCTTAGGGAACAGTAGAATTCTAATAGGGTACAATGGCTTCCTCTATTGCTCTTTGATCATTTTCATCACATTTCTTATAGTATTATGATATATTGTTCAAATTTCCTTCCTTTACTACTTCGTCAACAATCTAACTATGTGAAATTGGGGGCACAATAGTATAGGTACCTTCTATTTTTCCAAACTTCAAAGCTTCATCAAGCTCAGACTTAGGTTTCCTGCTCGGACAAAGTCTACCGGATTGTTTAGCTGCAACTTTAGGCTTTTTGCTTGGCTTACCTTCACCAGATTGTGGCTTCTTGACTACCTTGGTAGAGGTAGCGGTCTTCTTCACTTCCCACATTGCTTCATCAGACTCTGTTTCTTCCTCTGTAGTGGCTGCCACATTGACTCTCGTAGGCTTCCCTTTCTTCCTCTTCTCTGCTCCACCAGATGATTTGGTTTGCGGCTTAGCTGGAGGGACAGGCTTCTGAGCACCGGAGGAGGGTGCTGACTTTGTTTGCCTTGGCTTAGGAGGGGTAGAGGCCGGTTTGGTCTTCTTGGGTTGCACCATGTCCTCCTCTTTCAGGATGTTTTGCTCTCTGGCCCTATGGACAACTTCCTTTGTGATTCACATGTCTTCAGCAAGTAGTTCTACTTCTTTCCTTACTCTCTTTTGCATATGGGGCTTAGTGAACTGAGAATGCAAGCTTAAACTTTTCTCTTTATAATTTCCAAATCTCTCTTCCTTCGCATCCACTGGCTTGCTCAAAAGATGTTGACCATACATGTCAAGTATATTAGCATCAACTTCATACCCCTTGGGCATGATCCATACCGTTCTAGGCTCAACAACTTCCATCAGGCATTGGTCAATTTCCACCATGAAGCATATGGTGTCCTCATATTTCTCTACAATCTCTTTCAGAATCCTTTCCCGACTTTGTACCATACCTTGGAAGGATTTGGAATATCCCCACAAAACAACTTTCTCTGCTTGTGCATCACCCAATCCTTGCAAAGCTTCTTTGATCTACGCAACCACTCGTTTCTCATATGCCCACTGTACCTTACTTACACCGGGGATCTCATTCATGAAATAGAGGGCCAAACAGACAATCAAAGTGCCAAACTTAAAGGCATGCTTCTTATCTTGTTTAATCTTCTTCAAGTTGCTCTTTAATTGACTCAACAATACTCCACAGAAGTCATACAACTTGTTTTCCGTCAGGATTTTCTGTAATGTCCCCGTCTCCTTAGCACGTGGACATTCACGGTTGGCCTATTATTTGACCTTCAGAGGCCAAGGTGTTGATTAGAGGGTTGATTTGGCGGGATATGGATGGCTTCACATTTTTATTTCTACATGGTTTTGATGAGATTACACATGTGATGTTATAATTGCACTTTATAACATAATATTATTTTTATTTAATAATTAAAGTGCAATTAAATAATTAAAATCTAAAAAGAGAATATGAGCTAGTTAGAGAAAAATCTTCTAGAAGGGACCAATCATGTGGAGAAATAAGGATAAATAGAGGGAGTTGGTTCATTGTGCATCATTGGTTATTTGTTATCTTCTCTTGTATTGTGGTTGTGGAGCGAAGGTTTGTCCGCAGATTTGGTCTTAGGGAACGATACCTCCGTTTGATATGCATAATTAAGGGGGTGAGAGATCCTCCAAAGGGTTGCCTTGAGAGTGAGGGACATTGAGTCCTTCATATAGAATTAATTGGTGTTTGATATCAGTTTTCATGGTGTACGATTTTTGTTTAAGACTTCAGCTGTTGGGTGAATGAATGGTGATGATTGTGCCTACACATTGAGAGAGGCTACACGGTGATGATGTCGTTGATGGAAGAAGACAAAGATGCATGAATTGAGAGGAAATTTGACACCATGCTAGACATGATGTCTCAATTGTTGGGGAAAATGGAACAGCAGTCCAACAACAATAACTTCCATCAACGACATGAAGTTGAACATAGTGGAAACAATGAAAATATTAGGAATACTGAAGGTGATAGGTTTGAGGATCAGCCTCTAGACCACTTTTCTCTACTTTCACACCAAGGGAAGAACAACCTCCAGTTGTTGCAGCCACTACCTTTGGAGAGGAAGCAAGGCAAGCTTACCAAGACTACAATGCGTTACCTGCTGATTTGAAGGATTAATGGACCTTTGATCAATTCTTGAATCAAAGGAATAGGAGAGGAGGAGGAGGGAATGATCATTATGTTCCGCCAAGGAATGATTATCAGTAGACCCTTGGTAAGATCACTATGCCATATTTTGATGGAAGCAACAAATGTACAGCTAGGTCTTGGGTACAAAAACTTGACAATTATCTATCATTAAGACCAATGCTTGAAGAAGATACAATAAGATTTGCCACCTTACCTTTGGAAGGAGCTACTGATGAGTGGTGGTACCATGGGCTGATCACTCTTGGTCACAACCTAATTACCACTTATGATGAGTTCACTGTAAAGCTGATTGAAAGATTTGATATTAAAGACCCCGAGGTAAGCTTTCATGAGCTAGCACAACTTAAGCAACATGGTTCCCTTGAAACATATGTTACTCAGTCATGGTTTCTATTATCAGTGAAAGGAGATTGGTAGTTTTGTTTATTGAAGAGCTAATTGAACCACTGAAGGGCTGGTTGAAAGCCTTTGATCCTCCATCTTTACAAGAAGCTATGAAGAAGGCACGTGGGATGGAGTTTGCAGTACCTACCAGCAACTTTACATCAAAAGGGTCATCTTCCTACCGTGACAACAAGAAATTTCCAAAGAAGGATGATAAGGCAAAGGGTAAGTCAACTTTTCCGCTTGACCGTGAGACACTCAATGACTTAAGAGAGAAGAAATTGTGCTTCTATTGTAAGGGGCGTTATGATGCTAATCATGACTGTCCTTTAAGGCCTAAAGGGAAAGCAAATAGAGCTATGTGGGTTCTCTATGAAGGCTCATATTTTGACTAGCAATCAGATAATGAAGATTCAAAATCAAAAAAGTCAGAACAAGAAGGGGAAGTTGAGACTGAAATGAAGCTTAAGGAGACTCGTCTCAATAGCATTCAGCTTGAGGGTTCTTTCAGGATGAGAGGAGTGCTTGCTGGACAAAAAATCATCACTCTAGTTGACACAGGCGCAACACAATTTTATTGATGCAAGACTTCTTGAGAGACGTGGCATACGCACCGAGGATTTTGAAGGAATACGAGTAATGGTTGCTTATGGTTACACTCTCAAGTGTGACAAAATGATTTCCAACCTTCCTATGCGCTTGAATAATTTTGAATTCAAGACTGATTTTTATGTGGTAAATATGGGGGACACAAATATGGTTTCAGGGATGACATGGCTGCATGACATAGGAATATTCATCGTCAACCTCCGTGAGATGGAAAGGAAATTTGAAAGAGATGGAAAGACTCTTGCATTGAAGGCACTGAGGGACACTAGTTGCAAGACTATATCATTTAGGAGGATGGAGCGTCTTTTGTGACATTGCATGTTTGAGTGGGCAGCAGGTTGTGTTTTGAAGCCAACACGAGGAGCAACAAAAACCTATCTATCCATCTGACATTCAGGAGTTGAGTATGAAGCATGATAAGGTCTTCAGCGAGATTCCACCTGGTAGACCTCCAGATAGAGGGATAGAGCACATCATTGAGTTGGAGGAGGGGGCTAAGCCCGTGATAGTCACTCCCTATAGGCATCCTAAGCGGCTCAAGGATGAGATAGAAAAAACCATTAAGGAGCTGCTAGCTCTGGGACATATCCGACCTAGTAAGTCACCCTTTTGCTTCATCCGTAGTTTTGGTCAATAAGAAGGATGGTACGTTGTTGATGTGTATTGACTACATGTTGTTGAACAAAAAGACTATCAAGAACAGGTATCCTATCCCTAGAATTGATGAATTGATTGATGAGCTACATGGTGCACGGTATTTCTCTAAAATTGATTCAAGGTCACGATATCATCAGATTCGAGTTAGGGAGCAGGACATTGAGAAGACATTTTGTTGTCATTGTGGACATTTTGAGTTCGTGGTTATGCCATTTGGGCTAACCAATGTACCTGCTACTTTTCAGTCCATGATGAATAGGGTGTTTCATTTACAATTGTGGAAATTTGTGCTAGTCTTCTTTGATGGCATTTTGGTGTACAACAGGACATGGGAGGAACACGTTGCACATCTTGATAGAGTTTTGGGTATTCTTGGCAAGGAGTCTCTATATGCCAAGGAATCCAAGTGTGACTTGGGTATGACAGAGTTACTTTATTTAGGTCACATCATCAGTGCTGAAGGAGTGCGTATGGATCTCGACAAGGTTAAGGCAATTGTAGAATGGCCTACACCTATAAATCTTACACAACTTAGGGGGTGTTTTGGCTTATGTGGTTTGTATCGCAGGTTTGTTAATGTTTACTCACGACATGCAATTGCACTCACCGATTTGACTAAGAAGGGAGCTTTTGTTTGGACTCCCGAAGCGCAGGAATGTGTAATGTCCATTTTTTGATTATCTTAGAAGGCTGGGGCGATTACCTAATTCTATCTTCTTACTTTATCAAATAATTACAATTAGAATCAAGTAAAGATGTTACACAAGATACCTATTGATATTTCTGATATATATGTATGGATATGTGCAAAATTGATGTTGAATGAGTAGCAATGTCTGATATACACTGATGGAAAATGCAATGAATGTTTACTGCTCTACCACTTGTAGTGATAAAGAATTGAAACTATGTCTGTACACAATATGCTTGTGTAAACGATATGTATTGCTTCCAACAGTAGGATTGCTATATCTGATATATCTATTTGTATATGCTATGATAATTGTAACGCTATTCTAGATTACGACAGTAATATCTTGCGATGAAAATGAGCTATGTCTGCTATACAAATTGATTGTTACATGTTCCGATATTGGGCCTTTGGCTTTGCTATCTTCACGCCTTCCAAGTTGGAATTATGAAGATATAAATAACTTTGATGAGGTCTTTTTTATTGGCCTTTGAGTGCTTGCATTAATGGTGGTGCCTTCTTTAATTTTGAATGTGTTCTTTATGCAATCGATTCTTGACTCGAGGTCAAATGCTCAGATTAAGCTATCCAATAAGATATATAAAAGAGATACAAAATCCACGATGATCCATTGGGAGATTGTGAATGCTCTCTTATATCGTGCGAATGATTTCCAAAGGATATGTCTTATGCCTCTTCTCTTCTCTTACTAATAGCACCTTTTCGTTATTGGTTAGATTTGTATTCTAATCGCACCTATTCACAATGTAATTGATTAGCCTTCAAATTCAGATTGATTTGTCTTGATGCTTAGTCACACCCTCTTCCATTATGATTAACTCTCATACTAACAAGCGTTGTTTGTTAACTAATCATCTTTTCATACTGATTGTGCTTAATAATTAATATTCTTAATTGCTCGTGTTTGTACTTAAGATTGGATAGCAATCCAATCATCATCGATGTGGAATTTGTTCATACCTCACGTGATGATAATAGTAATCATCCTTAACTTCTTCAGAATCGGTATTGCACACAAATTTCTATCCTGATGAATTTGTTATTGAGAGATCCTTTAATACATTGTTATCATTGATGACGAACCCATCACTAATTATTAGTAATGTTCCTTATAATGTCAATGATGTTCTAGATCACTTAAACCTTGTCTGGCGGTGCTTCCTCATGGTGCGATAACCATCTTTGCTAAAGATTCGATTAATCTTCCCTTCGAGGTGTTAATTATCTCTCTATAATAATATTGACTGTTGAATGATAACCAATAGCTAATAGTCGGTTTTGCACCAGCTTGGATATTGTTCTTTTCATCGCAATGGATTCGTGCCTTAGCCGAGTATCATCATATTCAATCTTTGAAGTATTGTTATCACTCTCGACCTATGTTAGTCATTGTCCATTAATTCCTAATGGATTTTGCTATTGATCCATCTCCCACCGAAGCTTGGTTCAGTCTTCTTCCTTTCGATAGTTATTGTGGTTCTATGATATATTCCAGTCGCTATCTCATTCATTTTAAGTCGCTTAATGAATATTATATTTTTTTATTATTATTTATTTATATTATTATATAAAAAATACATATATATATGTTTATTTATTTTAATTTCAATTTTATCATCATTATTTATCATTAAATTGTGTTTTAAAGTGGGGACATTACAAAGTTAACCAAGATTCATATGTTCCATGGTCTTCCTACAATATAGAATGAACAACATGAATGTGAAGGTTGTCAGTTGGGAACGTTACATTAAAATAAAACAATAATAATAAATAATAATCATAACAAATAATAAATATTAATAATCATATATTAAAGGAAAATCGTGAAGTCTCATAAATGAGACTATTTTCCAATATTATTAAATGTTAATTAACAAATGTTTTAATTATCATCTTTATTTAATCCCATGTCCAAAGAGAGGTTATGACAGAATGCTTTGAGATGTTCAAAGAAATTATGACTACTTGCCCAGTACTTGCTTTGCCAGATTTCAGCAAACCCTTTGATTTGCAGTGTGATGCTTTAGGTGAAGGGATTGGGGCTGTCCTTAGGCAAGACAAATATCCGATTGCATTTCAGAGTAGGAAGTTGAGAGGTCCTGAGAGGAGCTACAACATATATGATAAGGAAATGTCGGCCATCATGCATGCTTTGGCCAAATTCAGGCAGTATTTGGTAGGCAGCAAATTCATTGTAAAAACGAATCATAACAGCTTGAGACATTTCCTTGGGCAACAGGATCTTAATGATAGGCAACAGAAATGGGTAAGCAAGCTGCAATCATATGACTTTGACATTTCCTTTATCAAAGGTACACAAAATGTAGTTGCTGATGCACTATCTCGCCTTCCACATTTGAACTCCATGGCAGAGGTTTCAGAGGATTGGAGGCATCTGATTGCGGCAGAATATGCCAAGGACTCTTGGGCTTCATGTATAATTGAGGGGTCGATTCATGATGATAGGTATTCCATTGTGAATGATTTAATCATTTACAAGGGGAGAATATTTCTGACTCTAGGATCGGATGTGAAGAACATGGTGCTGAGAACCTTTCATGATACACCTATGGCAGGGCATCCCGACTACTTCAAGACATACAAATAGATTCGAGAGAGGTTTACTTGGGAGGGTTTGAAATTAGATGTTCTTCAATATGTCAGAGAGTGTCCTGTTTGCCAGTAGAATAAATGGGATCACACATACCTTGCAGGTTTTCTTCAGCCACTTCTGATTGCTGACAGGAAGTGGGAGTGCATATCCATGGACTTCATCATAGGCTTACCTAAGGTGCAGGGTAAGGATTGTATTTATGTGGTGGTTGATCGTTTGACTAAGTATGCTCGTTTCTTCCTGATCACCATTACATATTCAACTACAAAGGTAGCAGAGCTTTTCTTCCATGAGATATTCAGATTGTATAGTTCACCTCGGAGTATTGTGAGTGATAGAGATTGTCGGTTTATGAGCCATTTCTGGCATGAGCTCTTCAGACTTTTCGGGACCGAACTCACTCCGAGCAGCAGCTACCACCCATAGACTGATGGACAGACAGAGATAGTGAATAAGTGGGTGGAGGGATATCTGAAGAATTATATTGCAGGGCAGCAGAAGGGTTGGGTCAAGTGGATATATCTTTGCGAGTATTGCTATAATACCACTTGCCACCTTTCTATTCAGATGACACCATTCATGGCCTTGTATGGGTATGAGGCGCCCTGCTTTCTCGATTTGTTGTTGAGTGATAGTAGAGTGCCTAGTGTGGGAGACACGTTACAGGAGAATCAAGATATTATGAGGGCTCTTCGAGAGAATATACAAAAGGGACAAAATCAACAGAAGTAGTATGCAAATCAGAAGAGAGGAGAGTGTTCATTGGAGGTAGGTGACATGGTGTATTTGATGTTGCAGTCGTATAGACAGTCCACTCTCAAGAAGAGTGGTGCAGAAAAACTTAAGCCATAATATTATGGACCTTATTAGATTGCCAGGCGTGTTGGGGAGGTGGCTTATAAGCTTGAGTTACCGGCGGACAACATAGTGCATAATGTGTTTCATGTCTCACGCCTCAAGAAGGCGTTAGGACATCATGTGATTCCTTCTACGACTATAACACCCTTGGATGATGAGGGTAAGTTGATTTTAGTACCCAAGACTATCTTGGATGTCAGGTAGAAGCAGCTGAGGAGACGAGTCATCAGGGAATATTTAATCAAATGGAAGGATTTGCCGGTTGAGGATGCTACCTCGGAGAGTGAGGATATTTTGCAGCATCCAACACTGTGATTGCTTGAGGACAAGCAATTTCAGGGAGGGCCGATTGTAATGTCCTTTTCTCCTTAGCACATGGACATTCATGAGGTTGGCCTATTATTTGAACCTCGTAGGCCAAGGTGTTGATTAGAGGGTCGATTTGGTAGATATGGATGGCTTCACATTTTTATTTCTACATGGTTTTGATGAGATTACACTTGTGATGTTATAATTGCACTTTATAACATAATATTATTTTTATTTAATAATTAAAGTGCAATTAAATAATTAAATTGTAAAAAGAGAATATGAGTTAGTTACAGAAGAATCTTCTTGAAGGGACCAATCATGTGGAGAAATAAGGATAAATAGAGGGGGTTGGTTCATTGTGCATCATCGGTTATTTGTTATCTTCTCTTGTATTGTGGTTGTGGAGCCAAGGGTTTTCCGCAGATTTGGTCTTAGGGAACGATACCTCCCTACGATTTGCATAACTGAGGGGTTGAGAGATCCTCTGAAGGGTTGCCTTGAGAGTGAGGGACATCTAGTCCTTCATACATAACTAATTGGTGTTTGATATTAGCTTTCATGGTGTATGATTTTTGTTGAAGATTCAGCTCTTGGGTGAATGAACTGCGATGATTGTGCCTACACATTGAGAGAGGCTAGACGACTTTCCTTGGAGCATATTGGAGGAGTTTTTTGTTGTTTGCAGGTGATATATCAGATCTGAAACATATTGCATCGGGCGCTCATCTACCACGATTTTGCTCATAGGCCATTGTGGATGCATCATAGCGAGGCTTTGAGGACAGTGGAAGTATCTTGGGGGAAGGGCGATTTTGTTTGATGTATTTTGGAGGAGGAAAAGGTGAAGTTCGAGGTCTAATTATTTACTAAGCAAAATCGTACGAGTCTGAAGGAATTCTACAAATTTGTTCATTGGCTCCCATTGTGACATCGATTTGGAGAATGGACTTGAGCGATCTTCTCGGAAAGAGATAGCGATTCATTTTGGCATCGCAAATAAAGGATCAGCACTTCAAATTTATTTGTTTTCAGACCTCCCTAGCAGCAGGGGTGATTTTGACATTAAGGTCGATTTGGGCCATTGGAGACTCCAACAACAAAGATATTGCTTGGTTCTTCAAGGCGCCACATTCCAGGTTCATCTGTCATTTGTAATCTCAGTTTGTATGTTGAGTCTTTGCTGTCATATGTCCTCAGACAATCTGAAATTGGTCACTGTTATTAGTCAATGTTACTAATAACAACTCTCTTTCATTCTTTAGGACTGATTTAATGTTTCAGGTGAAGGAATGCTGTCATATGCATTCCTTTCCTTCACCTGTCAACTCTCTTTCATTCTTTAGGACTGATTTAATGTTACTGTCCCAAAGTTTACAAATCCAATCCTCTCATAGCATTCATTATCACAAATATTATGTCTAACCTTTGCATCTTGTAGATCATTAATTGGAGAGCCCGTAGCCCTTACTTTTTCATGAAAATAGGCAGCTAACTCATGGGTATATAGAGATATAGTGTTGCGGTCCTTAATTAGGGATTTAGGACTGAATATACCCTTTTTTTTGGTGCCCTGTAAGTCTTCAATACAAGAGTACACTTGCATAGACTTGGTGTCCCTATCTTGTAGCATTTCATGTCTTGAAGCCTAGTCATTATCATGCTCCATCAATGTATCACTAATTGATTCATGCCCTTCTTCAACTGCCGATATAAAATCAGATTGCTGGCAATTTTAAGTTTCAATCTTTACCTCATACTTGTCAATCCACTCGCGAATGTCTACCATGCTACATTTGTTGTCACCACTCTCCGTCTTGGATTCGTGCCAATGTGATGTCACAATATTGCTGTCCCAACTCCAAGAACCAGAATTATGCTCATACCTTTCCATGGTGTCTTTATTGCTCTTTCTTGTATCTTTTTTGAGGGAAGATGGTTCCTCTATGAGTGCAGGCCTATGTGGTGTGACCTGCTGCGAGTAACATAAATTCCTAGTTGCTAAAGCCAATCTGTCTTTTATTACTAATCAACTCCATGGTGTAGTATGCAAAACAAACCAAACATTATCAAATTGGAAGATCTTCCCATTAGGGAATCTCTTAATCTCTATAGTCAGCTGTCTAAGACAAAATACCTCATATGATCTTAGCAAATGTTCTTTCATTGTGGATGATGCTTGTTCAATCAAAATGAAATCAATAATGTTTCCTGCTACACAAATAGGTATAATAGTAGTGGTTGGTCCACCAAGTGTGTGTCCATTATCATAATAGTTTTGAATCATCAAAGGACTCTCTAAAAGAGGAAACTCATGAACCTCGTAATGCATCTAGATACACATACTGAATTTTCTGAATCATCTCTTGTCCATACACACTATGTTCTTCTTGTTTGCTTACCTCAAGAAGATCTTCCTTTGCATGCTCAACTTGTATACATTCTTCTCTTGGAAGAAATAATGATCTAATGCATGATTCCCTTTGTTTCCTAGCATTATCTAGCTGGTTGCATTGTTCGTTGACCTCTTGTAGGCGATGTCTTGCTTTGGCAGCAAGCATCTTTGCCTTCTTAGCTCTTTGTAACCATCCATCACACATTCTTTGTGTCTTCTTTACATCTTCCAAGCTGTGATATATAAAATCAAAACATTTGTGGCTTGAATCCACAACATATTCCTCATGTTTGACTCGCAAATCTGGAGTGCCATGTTCTGATCTTTCTTCATGTGTAGGGGTTTTGTCATCATGAGAATCATCTATCACACTAGAAGATGGATTGTGATCACCTAAGGAATCCATACCATCATTATCCATGCTAATCTCATGCCATACATCAAGGGAAGCCATGCTTATCTCTGTAATAGAATCTTCTTGTGGATCTTCTTGCAAAGATGATGAAGCCTCATGTAAGTCACTCCCAAATGCTATCCTTTTGTCCTCATGAACCGAATTTACATATTTATCAAATTCTTCATGTAGATTTTTGCATACTTCATTTCAATTTTCTTTCCTCTTACGCTGCTGATTTGAACTTGTAGATACCAATTCATTATCATCCTCATTTGGTATACCCATAAATTGTACGAAGGTAAGCATGTCTTGTATCTTTGGAGGAAGAGAGCGATACTTCTCATAGCCGGCCGTATTTGCCTTTTTTGTTGGTGAAACATTAGGACCCTTAGATGTTCTGATAGATGGAGACGATCCACTAAAATGCCCAATTTTATTTGAAATTGTATCATTCAATTGCTGCAATTGACGGTTGATCTTATGTTGTGACTGTTCTAACTCTTTCCACACTTGTGTATCCTTAAGCAACTTCTCCATGATGACTCATCATGCTGCCCAACTGAAAACTAAGCCAAACGGAAGTACACACACTTTGAATTCACCCAACGGGCTAACAAGATCCAGGCTCTGATACCACAGAAGATCCGTAACCCAATCTTTACCAAATCTGATCCAAACTCTGATGTTTTTTGTAATTGTTTGTTTGCTGGTAAAGTCTTTGGCCAGCGTATGTTGAAAAAGGTTTTGACTAATTTTCTTGCTTTTGTTTGGTCTTTGAGTGTTTTTGAATGATTTTTGAATGCTAAATGTCAAAAAACTGGTGATACAATATAGAATAATGCATAACACACAAAGATGAACAAATAAGATGATTTTCTTTCAGTTAATGGCCGATGTATATACCGTTAGCTGAGCATATAGGTCTGATACAAATTTCTCGCTGGTTAAATATGAAGATCACGTCCAATATTAGCTAAAAACGCCAAATACAACATAGGGTTTGATGCCCTTATTTCCAAGATGGAATGATTGGCTGAGATAATGCTGGAAATGTGTTGTAGTGACCTCTAGAAGGCCTAATTTGCAATTAGTTGAAGAGGATCAACCCTCAAGGTGATCAATCTGCAATTAGAACCCCAAATAATTTTGCCAGCTACACACTAAAGCTGGATAATGCTGAAATGTGTCACCAGCAGAGATGGGTCTTCGCCCAAATCTCCATATTCTCCCAAAAGTTTGCGTTTCTCGAAGCTCCAAGCTGTTCAAACCCTCAAGTTCGTTGCTGCTCTCCAAAATGAAATCATAAGAATGACTCCACATTATAGACAAAATGCCTTTTTATCCTCTCTAAGAAAGTTTGATTCGTTTTGGGGTTACTATTTGGCCTAAAATTCATAAAAGAATATTCACGGTCTAATTCCTGATTGTTTACTTGGCCCCCTTTCAAAAATAACTTAAGTTACTAGGATGGGGGGAACTTTTCGCTATTCCTCTTATGTTTCTCTGTTACTATTCACTTTTTAGTATTCCCTTAAGCGCAACTTTAATATTTCAATTTTAATCATGGATTCAACCGCATAACTCCAATCTGAAAGGCCCGTAAAGCTCCCTACTGAGCTCCAAAACCCCTGTTGGGTCTGCAAACCACACTGTTGATCTACAAGACCCTAATAGTAGGCCAACCTCCGCTAAAGTCTGAGAGGCCTAAGGAAGGGACATTACATGGAATTGCTAAATCCCACGCCTGGCCTCCGAGCAAGATTATTGAATTTTCTGAATTTTCCCAATGAACAAACAATCTGAATCACATCTAACTCCTAATGCTTGCTGAGATCACAAAGTCCCTACTGATAAACACTGAAGATGAGGTTTGTAACATTTTCCAAGCTCTTGCTGAATGGTACGACTTGGAAGAGTGGTGATTTGGGCTCCAAAAAGGTACGGCCAGCCCTAGGAAAGGTGCAGCTGAATTGTGTGAGTTTCAAACCTTTCCAAACTCTGTGCTAATGCCTTGGAAGCAGCTGTAAACAATTTCCCTTGAAGCACTTGCAAAAAGCTTTGTCAAACAGAGAGTAATTGAACAACTAAGGGCTTATTTCTTATTGAATTTTGCCTGATCTATGTGCAGCAAACGCTTGATGCTTATTTGCTGGAAATAATCTGTAAAATAGTCGAATGCATCAACCGCTTGATGCTTATTTGCTGGAAATAACCTGTAAATCTGTCTGTAAAATACTCCAATTAAGCACAAGTGGAAACCCTGTATAGATTTCCCTCAACTGTGAACTGGGTTTCTGTCCAATTCACAAATCTCCAGGGAGTTTTTGTTACTAGAAGTCTGATTTGCTACTGAAATTCACCGTTAGAGCTCAATTGTCAATTTCGTGATGTAAAAATGAATGCGTGAATGCTTAAATGAGACCCCAAAATGTTCTTTTACTAACCCCAAACCGTAATGGACCTCTTGTGGGTTTCCTTTTCATTTTAATAAGGCTATTTTATAAATTTTTTCTCTCGTAAGTGGTATAGCCACCTCGAACTTCTTATTCATCATTAATAAAAGCCCACCTTTTAAAACAACCTTATAAAACCTAGGGGGGTGTGCAATGGGGGTGTGTTGTGCGTTGCACATGCTCCCTGTCGCTGACAGGGTCCCCCTTTCTTTTTGTGGGCCCTTTTCCGTCTTCGCCCTGTTGAGTCCCACGCAGAGTGTCTCGCGCCCTTTCGAGGGAGCCCGCGACCAGTCCGTGAGATGATGATGTTGAGCGAAGGAGCCGGTGATTCCATTAGGTCAGTCGATCCCTCGAGCACGAATTCCAAGGGATTTTTCAAGCTTGTGAAATCGCCTTGAATGGGCATGTGATGATGGAGACTGGCGAAGTCCGCCAAGTAAAAGGACAACGCATCTGAAGGTCGCATGAGGACCCAAAGTTGCCGATTTTCGCATAAGAATGATGAGAGAGATTATATGATGTTTGTTTTTACAAGTTTACGAGATTTGAATGAATAGCGATTTTCGCCAGCTGAAAGGCAAAAGAAGGGCGAAGTCTTTAAAAGTGCCTCAAGGTGAAAACTTGTCAAAATGCCCAAAAGGGACGAAATTCGGACCTTTAGGCCGAAATGTCAGAAAATTAGAAAAGTTGACAAAATGGCCAAAAGGGCCGAAATTCGGACCTTTAGCCCGAAATGAAAGAAAAGTGAAAACTTGTCAAAATGCCCAAAAGGGGTGAAATTCGGACCTTTAGGCCGAAATGTTAGAAAATTAGAAAAGTTGACAAAATGGCGAAAAGGGCCGAAATTCGGACCTTTAGGCCGAAATGAAAGAAAAGTGAAAACTTGTCAAAATGCCCAAAAGGGGCGAAATTTAGACCTTAAGGCCAGAATGTTAGAAAGTTGAAAAATTTGCAAAAAGGCCAAAAGGGCCGAAATTCAGACCTATGTGCCGAAATGCCAAAAGTCTGAAGTTCGCAAATAACTAAAAAGGTCCGAAAATATTGAAAAGTTGACAAAATGTTATAAAATGCTGAAAATCGCGATCCAAGTGATAGGTGAGTATTTCGAAAGGTTTAAAAAATTATCCCAAGGCACCGAATTTTGCATAAAGACGTAAACGCGTGAGAAACGAGATTGACGAATTGCCCCAGTCCGCCGAAGTTCGGAATGAAGTGTGAAAATCGTGAAATATGGAACCACGCGAAAGTTTTCAAAAACTCTCATAGCGTCGAAAATCGCATTTTAGGGTTTAAGTGCGTGAAAGTAAAAATTGGCAAAAACTCTCACAGCGCTGAAAATCGCGATTTGGGGTAAATATGAAAGAAAGTTTAAAGTTTTAAATGGTTTTTAAAACTCTCCGATTCACCGAAATTTGCCATCCAAGCTTGAGGAAGAACCACAAAGTCTGAAGTTCGCAAACCCTTCCCCCCCATTTTCCGAAATTCGCCCATAGCGCCGTGAGTGTTGAAGTGTAAGGTATGAATAGCTCTTCGAAAATCAAAATTGCGATTTCTTAAACGTTGCAGCCCCTTTTCAGAATCACGTTTCAACTAGGTTAAAATTGCAAAACGGCCAAGGTAAAATCGCTGTAGTAAATCACGAGGTTAGAAAACGCAGAAGTCAAAATCACCAAAATCGCCCAAGGTAAATTGCTAAGTCTGTATAAAAATTGCAAATTCTTTTCAAACCATAGGCATGAGAATTTGGATTAAAAGTCAACCTTTGAAATTAAAAAAATTGCAGAACTCTCCCATTCAAATTTGCAAATCGTGCAAATTCTCGCCATTCATTTTCACCAGGTAAGTGTGCTTCATCTCTCTCGATCGTCTAAAGTATTTGCAAATTGGATAGATGTGTGTGCGAAAAATCTGATTAAAATGCTTAAGTCTTGAAAATCGCATCTTTTCCGTTTATAGGGCGTCATGCAAAACAATTGAAATCAGAATTTACTCCTAAGAATCAGTTAGAAAATGCTTTTACAAACTTAGGAGAATTTCTCAGGCTTTGTCCGTTTTGAAAATTGATCCTGAAAATGCCTAAGTGTAAATCCACAATCGAAAGCTTCATAAATACTTATGTTTAAATCAATCAAGCTTTTAGCTAACGAAATCATGTTGTTCTTCCAATTTGTTTTTTTTGAATTAATCTTGGTATGCTGGTATATCCTTTATCTAACCCGCTTTACTTCCTTTTTATCTCCTCGTAATCCGCATCCGGCTGTGCAGGATGAATTCCTAAATCGGCAGTAGAATCATCAAAGTCGCCTGCTATAACCGAGACATCCCGAGCGTCCAAATCAGATATCCCTCGCAAAGTAGAAAGGATGAAGTATCAATATCAAAGAGGGGGACTGAGGGAGTCAAAAGTTCAGTGTTTGGGACAGTGTCAGTGATACTGACCTGGGCCATATTGATATCCAAGATTTCAGGAACCGAGTCTTCTCCCCTAATGCCTATGGCAGACCTAGGCAGATGATGGAAAGTGGCATCGCCCAAGCGGCGGGATTTCCTTTAGCAGTGCAAAACTATGAGTTAGTAGTAGAAGCTGCCCGACATTACCAGCCAGGTTCCAGATTGGTGCTCCTCGAGAACATGACCCTCACTAACTTCACTCCTGAGGCCATTGGTGACGCATTTGACATTCCCTTTCCAAACAACCCTATAGCAACGACTATGGACGAAGCACAGGGGGTGTATGATATGAATCTTGCCAGGTGCAAAACACTAATGAATGAAGAGTGGTACAAGAAAAGAAGATCCCCAAGCGTCAGGATTGGGAAAAAGACCTCTTGAAGCGACTTTCACAATGAGCATGGGGACATGGTCACATTGCTCAGCAGGATTATGGGACTTCCCCAATCCAACTACTTTGAAGAATTGATGTTTTACTTCACAAAGCAGGTCTTCGCTGGGAAATCCAAGTTTGACTGGGCCCAGATCATAAGCGACAACATCCAGACTCAGCTGATAGAACTTGAAACAAAGAAATACTTCACTATGACCTCCTATTTGGTCTACATGTTCGCCAAGAACCAGCCACTGCCAGGTTTAATAATGAAAGATGAAATTGGGAATGGGCCTGGTCAGGTAAAAGTGTATGATTGTTACCCACAGCTGCACTATCACGATATAGCTCAAAGAGAAAAGAACAACCTGACCTATGCGGTTGGTAAATATGAGCGCGTCAATGACGCCTTCACGATTTGCCTGGTTAGGCTAATGCAGGGAGGATTACACATGAGGCTTTCAGAGCAAGCTACTGTTCTAGTACAAAGAGATGGAGCCTGGTTCATCCAGTTCCCAAGGTTCTCCTACATCCGGATAGCTGGCTTTGATGGTGCCCCTCTCCGGCTTCCACGGTACCCAATCGACAAGATAGTTGTTATGGAGGTCGCAAGGCAGTCGCGTCCGACAGGTAGCTTACTCAGGGACAGGAGGCTAGCTGGATTTGCATTCCCCATGGTTATAGGCAATCAGGATGTCCATCTAAAGACCCCATCTCAGGCGGAGGAATCCTTTGCGGAGCTAGCCTCATATGGCCTACAAGAGCATTTTCCAAGGAAATGCTTTGATCACGACAATCTGGCAAAGAGAGCCTATGGTAGGCGGTATAGAGTAAAGGAATCAGTTGAAGATTATTGGAAAAACTGCTCTGATGACTATGAGGTCCGAAGGCGTGAATATTCTAGGCTAAGTGTGCAGCAAATGCGACTCTTTGAATACCACCGGATCCCAAATCAACTCACAAATTCAGGGAATTGTCTGCAAGTCCGAGAATTTGAGGCAGTAAGGCATCTTTTGCCAGGCGTTGATTGGTTGCAAGACCCGATCACTGATTTTGAGGCAGTCATGGCAGCCCCAACAAGATATACAGGCCAATGGTTGCATCAGCAGATTGAGCGACTAATTCATGAAGGAGTCCAGTTCACCTACCACTTAATGGGTAGCCTTGATTCTCAGTCCTTCGAAGATGAGGGAACTTCCAGCGCACGTAGGGCAGAAATTGAAAAGCCCGAGAAGAGGAAGAAGGCTAAGGCCAACAGAGGAACCCGGACATCCAAGTGAACACAGAGGGAAAAGATTCCCATTAGGAGACCAAAGGTTGCTTCATCGTCAAAGGACCCTAGTTCGTCCGACGATGTAGTAGAACTAGATTATATACCTGCTCCACCTTCCCAGAGTGACATTGATGCATTTGGAGTTGATGATCCTCCCCCACCCGACATACTAGACGCCGAGGTAAGAGCTATTGAATCAGCCGAGTTGGGTAACCAAATTGCGGAAGGAGAAATTCCATCCATTCAGGGGATTGAATTGCATGAACTCACCCAACAAAGCCGCCATGAGTTGCTGCTCCATAATACTACCAAAGATGACTCTACCGTTGAAGGAGAGCAAAGAACAGAGGAGACTCACGACCTCGAAAGGAGTGAAGAGCAACCATCACGTTAAGGCACCAGACAATTGTTCAGTGAAGTAGGAGAAAATTCAGCTGCAAGCAAGGAACTTGACACCTCCTCCACTCCTCCGGTAACGAAACAACTGCAAATTTGTGATGAGACGGTTGAGAACATCAAAGAACAGAGTGCAAATTTAACCATAGCATCAGCCCAGGTTGTACCTCAAGAATGGTTAATTGCGCAAGGCCGGCACAAAGCCACCCATCGATTTGGAGGATATCTTCTCACGCATAGACCAAGCTAAAGCCAAGGGGAAGAAAAAGCCCAAGGCATATTCTAGAATGACCAAAGATGAGCAAAGGAACCGTACTCTTCACATCGCCACCCCGCCTGTAAACAAGCCAGCAGATTAGATCACACTGGCAGATTATAGCATCATGACCGTCCCCATCAGCCGAGCCACTAAGGAACAAGAGGAGGAGGAATTCAAGGATTCAGTGCAGAACATACTCAGGCAACTTGGAGAAATAATAGCTAAGAAGGATATGTATCGAGCTCGTGCCGAGCAGGCCGAAGGATACATTGATCAACTCCTAAGACCATTACACAATGCTTCCGAATCCCATATTCCCCCGACAACATTAGCACAGAGAACCACAATAGAATTTGAAGGGGTATGAGACACTGCAAGAGCCATCAGGGAATGGATACAAGACATCAAAAGAAGGGGAGAATGAATCCTTGAAGAAGTAAAAGAGATGGCCCACCATCGAGAGACCACTCAGGTCAGGCTATTAGAGGTGAAAAGGGAATCCCTTAGAAAGTATGAAGTAGCTGCCGCTACTCTTCCCCTCATAAACGCTCTCTTTTGGACCCAAGCACAGGTCCCTACACACTCCGACATCCTGCACCCTCATGGTATCGACGTTTTCAAAGAGTGGTACCGGACTATCAACATGAAGAATGATTCGAAGGAAATCCTTGATAAAGAAAACGATGCATGCGAGGCAATCCTGAAAGGCATGCAAGAACTCGGCAAGACGATCCTCCGATCAATGGTCTCGGGATGGCAAAATGACCTATCCGATGATGTGATACAGCCAGATTGGGAAGAAAGACTAGGGACGGATAGGATCACCTATTCCGCTAGAGACTTGAGTTTTGCTGGTAAGTTCCATTCAGACATGATGTGCTTTGAGCGTAACCGTTCCAGCTAGAAGGATGGTTTGAAGCACGTAGACCAATACCTTGAAGGCATGCAATATAAAATTCGTGATCCTCCTATGCCTCCATTCAATCTGCTATTCCAATTGTGCCACAGGTTCCAAGAATATGTTCGTAAAGAACGTGGAGCAGGTCAGGACCTTTGGCAAGAATATTTGCATGGCGAGGACGAATTCCTAGAAAAGGGATGTGAAGCTGAAAAAGAAAAAGTGCTCTCCTAAAGTGCTTTTCCCTACTAATTTTGAAAAGTGCACTTTTTGGCCAAAGGGTCATATTTGACTTCCAAGTCAATTGTAAAATGTAAAACTTAATGTATGCCCTTTTTGGATTATTTGTGGATAAGTTTTAATTACCTTTTTGGGTAGTTATTACTCCCTTTGGGGTAGTTGCTGATATTTACGCTCCATTTATGGGTATGGGTACCTTTTGTAAGGATGAATCTGGGCCATTTGTTTAGATTAAATCTTGGCCATTCATCCATTTTTGAAGCCTATTTAAGGGACTGGTTTTCCCTCATTTTGTAAGAAGTTCTTGGATTGTTGTTGAAGCTCTTGCGAAATTTACAGGATTTAATGCAAAGTTAAGACTGTTTCAAGTTTCCTTGTGAGTGCATGGTCTCCTTTTTCATTAATTTGGAATTTTCAGTTATGTTTCTTTCCTTTATATATAGCATTTTCTAAGTAAACATCTGATAGAATCCTCGCTGTTCATACCATTAGGGAATGGCTGACTGTCTTTCCTTCTGCATGGTTAATCTGAACCTTTTCATATGCTTAGTTTTGTTATTGAATGCTCATTGAATGAATGTAAAAGTTTTGATGTTGTATTTGATAGCATGAAAACTTAATTTCCCCTTGAAGATCGCACTGGATTGATGCAAGTATTGTGCTTAAATGGCTGGTAATGCTTAATCTAGTTATTTGGAGGTGTTTGTCTGTTTACTGAAACTGCTATCTTAGTTAAGTAATTTAGATTTTTTGTACCTCTCTCTCTATCCCTCCTTTTTCCCCTTTTTTATCAAGAAGAATCCACATTCCTGCTGAAGACAGTATCAATCCGACTTAAACCATCCGATAAGCGAGACTATTGAAGTTTTAAGGGAACTCATCCAGCAATTGCCTATTTTACCGTAAGTCCCCTTGTGTTTCCAGCAAAAACACATCAAACCACTGAGTAATCCCGCAGTCAAGACCTGACAAACGAAACCTTCAGGTGATCCCCTTTGATCAAACGCAAGAAATAGCATTAGGGATTTCCTTATCTCAAGAGAGGATAGGATACTCAGTGAGTACATTCTATTCTGTGTTGGCCGTATGGAGTTTGCAGCAATGTGACTTTAGACACGTCAACAGGGTGTCTCATTAATATTTTATTTCTAACTTTATAACATAAGATTATAAAGCTACCTTATTATGGCTTTTAATTATTGTTAAAAATAGCCACCATAATGAGGAATTACCCGTTTTAACCATGGGGGATGTCTATTTTTAGCAGAAGGTGACTTAGCCATCAAATAATATTATTTGCTTTAGAATGAAGACGACCAGTTGCCAAATGCAGTGTATAAGGTCCTTCCCTGCCTAGAATATCATCTGCTATCCATTGGATTTGCCTACGGAAATGGATAATAGGCAAATATCAGCATCTGAGTGATCATCTAGGAAAGAGGGGACATTACATATTTTAAAAAATGCATGTATTTTTAATGTTCGATAAAATTTGTTTATTTTTTCATCGAGTTTTCGCTAAGTTTTGAGATTTGAAATTAATCGTATCAGCTAATTAATTGTCCAACCTGAGCTTTAAAATTGTGAGTTATACTCTTGTCATGCTAGTTCCTCTAGTTATCTCCACCTATTATGAATATGTAGTTCTAGTTAAAACAATTTGTCATCGATATCTACCTTTATTTATGAAAAATTTGAAAGGAGTTGAGCTGGTCGTTTCTCCTAAAAGGTGCATCTATTCAGGAAACCTAGACCTTCCTACTTAAGGATCTCATAGGAGGCTGTTAAGCCACGTCACAAATCCTGAGGGGATATGTTGGACACTTACCAAGAATCTTCACCTTCTAAGGGGATTCAAACTTGCGACCCTGCTCTGATACCACTTGAAAAGAGTTGAGGTGGCCGTTTCTCCCAAAAGATGCATCTATTCTAGAAACCGATACCATCCTAGTTAAGGATCTTACAGGAGGGTTTTAAGCCATGTCATGAATCCTGAGGGGATATGCTGGACACTTACCAAAAAGATTCCCTCTGATTTGATGACTGCAAGTTCTGATATTTTTTGGTTTTTCTGAGGTTTTCAATATTTTGATTTTTTTTGTATTTGTTGGGGTTTTTCTGATTTTTTTTGGTGTTTTCTTGATATATGCAAATTATAAATGAAGTACAACAAGTTAAGTTTGATCTGGTACGGATCGGAAAATTGTTGAGATGTCCAACCAGCACATAAAATGTTTGAATTCATGCATAGGGGCTGTTTGTTAAGTTTGATCTGTAACAGCAGGTCTGAAAAACTCCCAAAAATGTCTGGAAATGGCTTCCAAAACCCTACGCCCAGCTAGCTATTTGCTGCGATCGATATGCAAGAGGTATGACAGGCTTGCTATACTACTGGATGATGAATGTATAGGCCCAAACAGCCCAGATTTGCAATCAATTCCTTTGAATCTGCTCTGCAATAAATCTGAAACACTGGTTTCTGCTCAGTGATGAATTCTGTATGAATTCACCCTCCAAACAATGTTGGGTTTTCGTCCAACCCTTGAATCTCTAGGGAGTTTTCGTTCCCAGAAGTTTGATTTGCTTCTCAAACTCTTCCTCAGAGCTCAAACTCAATTTGCGGTTGTAAAAATGAATGCTTGAATGGTGAAATGATGCCTCATGTTGCTTTATTGACTCCCAAACCTAATCGAACTTTTTAGGGTTTCCACTTTATTTAATTGAGTTTATTTTACAAACTTATTTCTCCTCATCAAGATCGAACCCCTTATGACTCCTTTATTAATAAAAATAAGCTGTTTTTAAAACAACTTAATTTAAGCCTTCCTAGGTGTCATGTCGCATGGTGGCCCACGAGTTGGTTACTTTACTAAAATAATATAAAGTATCTTTATTAGATATTTATTTAGAACATTAAAGTCATAACTTCAATATTCCATTTTATTCTTGAAATCATCACCTAGACTCCAAACTGAAAACTGAGTGTTGCGACCAGTCCAAGGGTGATGTCTAAATATAGCAGGGCCATTGCCAATCCCCTCCTAAAAAATAGAACCCTCTTCGTAAAATTTAGGAAACTATCTCAGACCATCCAAAATGATTCTTGAACCATCTCCCAGACAACTCCTAAAAAATAGGGTTCCTCCTAAAAAATAGGAGACTGCATCTACATATCTGGAAAGGTTTGTAAAGCCCCATGCAAGGCTCCACTAACCCCGGTTGGGTCCCCTATCCGTTCTGCTAACCTACGGGAACCTTGATAGTAGGCTAACCCCTGCTGAAAACCGGTTTGCCTAAGGAAGGGGCTTTACAAGTTAGTCTTATTATGTCATGCATTGCCTTGCTTTGTATAAGCATAGGATTATTTTTACTTTGTAACAACAATCACCAATATTGAATTATTCTATTATTCATTCTATTGGTTGTCTTATTTGTCTGTGTTTTTCATTAACTTTGTATAGATCTGTTTGTTGAATGTTTGTTGGTTTGATAGTTCTTGAATCTGTGAAATATTTCATTATTGCTACTGGTCGAAGTTACTGGGTTCAGTGACTGCCTGGCTTGATCCGAGTCCGGTCAGCTCCAGGTTCGAGGTGCCGGTCTGGTTTGCATACGGGTCTGGCAAATTTTTTGGGAGGGGAAATTTTTGCCAGGAGATTTTGTCACGAATCTGTTTCCGAGGGCACTGGAGTGGAGTTAGGTGGAGATCAGACGTTGAAGCGGACTTGGGTGGAGAGGAAAGTAGGGTGGAGTGGAAATATTTTTATAAGACTAAAGTTTTAATCTTTCAAAATATTATATTTAGATATGTTAAATTAATATATTTTAGTATTTATAATATTTATGGTAGTTTTTTTAACAAATTTGCATTCTAATATTTTATAATTTATATATGGTGAATTTATTTTCATACATACATATATAAATATGTATAAACAACTTAGGTACTGGTTCATGTTTTATATTTGCATTCAATTAACGGAGAGTATTTTCCGGTCTTTTGGGGCAAAGTTGCAGTATTGATGCATTTGAGAGCACTATGTTCTGTGGTCTGACTGTTCGTAATTATTAGAATAATTTCTTTTTGTGTTTCATCTGATACATTACAGTAGCCTGAGTTTTATTTTGTGCTTGTTGCGTAATATCTGCACCCTTGTGTTCCTATCTAGTTCGTTCTAGCGTTATTTAATTGCTGAGATTTCATTATTTGAGATGCAAGTGAAGGCTTATTTGCTACTATTCTTGCTAGTTAGACTTGTCTTTACACATGAATGGTTTGTTTTATTTTATGTTGAAATCTTTTAGGTTAACAAAGTTTATTGACAAAGTCTAATATGTCTTATGTTACCTAAATCAGCAACATGACAGTATTCTAGCTTACCAGAAAATAAATGAAAACCTCATAAAGAAATAAAATTTTAAAATATATTTGTAGAATATTTGTCGTACTTTCAGAACAGGATTCATTTCCTGTTTAGGTTCTATTTTGGGTCATCTTACTTAAATGTATAATCATCATTATTTTTATTAAGGTTTTTAAAGCTCTTCATTCTTATATGTTTAGGCTGATTTTCTTTTCCTTCTGTTGATACATTTGCTATTGACCATATCTTTCAAATTTTATTTGTCTTGTAATTCTTATTCAAATTTATGTGAAATATTTTTGAGACCAGAACAACACAGAGGCCTGTGCCACTTGAACACTATCTGTATTATTCAGGGGAACTCCATAAAATTTGTGAGAGAGAAATGTTTCTACCACATGGAGTAAAAGCAGCAAAAGAAGCATATGTGAAAAAGAACAGCAAGGCAGGGTCTGCTCCTGTAAAAGCTACAGGAACAGCGAATCGTGCTGGAGTTCCTCATGGTCGGATTGGGGAGAAAGGAGGTGGCTACCAAGCACAAAAGTTTGTACAATCTCATGTAGCAGGGAATGCATCCGGTGGTGGGACTCAACGTAGATCAGAGACTACTCAGTTGTTCTCACTGGTTAATAAGCTATCGCAAATGAATTTGCTACCTGTATGTTTGTCTGAACATACCTTCTTATATGTTTTTGACTTCCCCTTCGCCGTACTCCATTATATTTGTCTAAATGCAGATACCTTGTTAGCAGTTGTATAATTATGCATTGGTTGAGATAATGCTTCTACTACATGATAGTTATTTTTATAAATATTACTCTGATGCTTATTTTATGTTGTTTCTAATAGAAGGCTAATGACCTGTTATGTTTAGGCTAATGACCTGTTGTCTGTTCTGTAAGCATATAAGTAGCAAGTTTTTAATAGAAGGCTAGTGACCTGTTATGTTTAGGCAGTTGTTTTTTGCTTCTCAAAAAACCGTTGTGACCAGTCAGCGGACAGCTTAAATTCTGTGGATCTTACAAGCGGATCAGAGAAGAGTGAGATACATGTTTTCTGTGAGAAGGCATTCTCACGTTTAAAAGGATCTGATCGGCAACTCCCTCAGGTAAGTGAACTCCTTTTTTTTTTGGATATTTGCAACTTTAGCAATTTTTTTGATGAAATCTTCAACTGGTTTTAAAATATAAGGGATAATTTTCTCAGAAGCTATGCAATTTCTAAAACATTTCTTGGCTGCAATGCTGCATATAGGTCTTAAGATTGAAAGAATTGTTGCGCAGAGGAATTGGTGTGCACCATGCTGGTCTTCTTCCAATTGTAAAGGAAGTTGTTGAGATGCTTTTCTGCCGTGGTGTTATCAAGGTTATTTGCATTTCATTTCATCATTTCCAAACTAATTTCTTGTTATTAACTTATATGTGAATATGTGGTAAAGCCCGATCTCTTCTCATTGTTCACTAAGTGATAATCTTATTTTCTACTGTGCAATGATGTATATTGTTTTGTATTGAGTTTTTATTGTCAATATTTGGTTTGGCTTTCATTCCTCTTGGTAAACTCTTCTAATGAAGCTTTCTATTTATTAATGTCAATTTTTTTTAAATATTTGCCATGCTCAACAAACGGACTTCACCAAGTATGAAGCATCACAAATTGGCAATCGTGTTTCATTTTTGTCTGCTTCTTTGTATGCAAATACCCATTTAATTTTGGAATTCCTCATGGACGGTTTTTGGAAATTAGTTACCTTTTACTTATTTCAGATTTTAATCAGATCAATTCTAATTTAACTCTGTTTAAGCCAACAATTATAGAATTTCTCCTTTGTACCATGATATTTAATAAAAAGAACATGCCAACTGGATAAAATCTTTACAAAACTTATTTGATCAACAATGTAGTGGATTTATGCAAGTAGCCATTTAATCTTGAAATTCCTCATGGATAATTGGAAATTACTTGCCTTCTGTTTATTTCAGATTTTATTGGATTTGATCTAGTTGAACAGTGTTAAAACCAACCATTCTAACATAATTTTGCTTATTTGTATCAAGGCATTTAATGAACAGATCTCATCAACTGGAACATTTTATGAGGAAACTATACTTGATTGACATGGTAGTGGATTTGATGGTGTATCACAGGTCTGCAAGCATATTCTGTGTTATAGAATTTGTAACAGTTGATTAAGGTTATTTCCAGTGGGCATGATGATGGCCTTAGTTCAGACCTCCATGGGCACTGCTGGGCCATCTTTCTTTCAAAATGCATCTGTAATAAAGTGGGCCTTCAAAAGCAATCTTTCCATGCACCCAGGAAATGAGGCTCCCATAAGTTTCTCCCAGGTTGAGGGGCCTATGGTACTGTTATATGTCTATGCTGACTAGGATGAGTTAACTAGTTCTGGGATGATTATATTTTTGAATAGAGACTTCATACATGCATCTTTATAGATATGTAATTTTTGGGTCTTCACCTAGATATGCTTTTTGTTAAGGAATTTAGATCACAGATAGAGAATACAATAGTCTGGTGATATGTAGTGAGGATAGACTTTAATAAGATCACTGCAATGAATATGTTTTACCTCCGATGTGTATATATATATATAACTCTAACTATTAATTTTCTATGATAATATCGACAGCTTGCTGGTTCGTGAAACTGCCACAGTTATTGGTCTCGGTTCACAGCAAGTGTCGATGCCTATAAATAAAAGGATGAAGAGTCATGTCCACGTAGGGGTATGACTTCTACGTGGCTTATGCCACGTAGAGTCATGACCCTACGGGGACATGACCCTTCGTTCAATGTCGTTCTATATTACTTGCTTCAATCTGAATGAAGCTATATCCTTAACACTCCCTCTTAGCGAAAGAGGATTGAATTTCATAATTAAGTTTTAAGGAACAACATTCTAGATATACACATTCATTTGACATGATCAATCACTTAGTAACACTTACTAGTGAAATACTTCATATCTCAGAGAGATATGGATTATCTAATATCCAGCACCCTGGGACAACAACTACTTGAAGTCTTATCAGATTACAACCTTGATTCTAGTGACAATTGTAACATTGTCATTATCACAGGTGAAATAATTTTAGTATCATGATATCCGACACATTCCAAGACAACAAATTAATGTAGTCAATCATGATATGATTGTTATCATAATTTCCGACATATTTCGGAACAATCATTTAATGATATCAATTCAATAACTCATCATAGCAAATTTAGTATCAAGATTTCCGGCACATTCCGGGACAGCAACTTAATGTAGTCAATCTTGATAACAAATCAGGCCATTGTGAAAGTCGTCACCTTACAACAGCGATCCTACACTTAAATCACAGGAAAGATCGTCACCTTCCATGACATAACACATACATGCAATATTGCATTCAAGATATTCATGAATATATCAATTACATATGATTAAGATTAATATCAGAAATTTCCATTATAATTTAGTCATACCAAGTTTACCTCTAAAGTACTCCACTTTCAACTTTGCAAGAGGTTTGGTGAATATGGCGACACTTTGCTTTTCAGTGGTGATGTAGGTCAATTTGATGACAACTCTATCTACCATATCTCTTATCTAATGGTATGCGATTTCTATATGCTTGGATCGATTATGAAAAACTGGATTTACAGAAAGTTTGATGCAGCTTTGATTATCACAGTGAATCACAGTGGGGTTTAGGGGCTTCCCAAATAGTCCAACTAGCAATTTCCTTAACCATACTGCTTCACGTGCTCCCATGGAGGCAGCCATATATTCGGCTTCAGTGGAACTCTGAGCAACTGCTGACTGTTTTCTGCTAAACCGGGATATCATAGCTGATCCAAGACTAAAGCAACACCCCGTTGTACTTTTACGATCAATGGAACTTCCTGCCCAATCGGAATCAGAATACCCTAGGAGTTGGATTTCAACATATTTTATACTTCTGGCCAAGTCCAATAGTGCCACGCAAGTATCTCAGAATATGCTTAGCAGCCATTAGGTGAATCTTCTTAGGTTCGCACATGAAATGACTTAACACATTGGTAGCGTAACAAATATTAGGGCGAGTGTTTACCAGGTACATAAGAGATCCAATAATTTGTCTATAGTATGTAGGATCTGTAGGTTTTGAATCTACTGCTTGACTTTTGAGCTTATGAAGATTTGTTTCCATTGGAATGGATAGAGGCTTACAATCTATCATACCAAATCTGGTCAGGATATCAGTGGTATATTTTCCTTGATTTAGGAAAATATAATTCTCTTTTTGCCATACTTCTAGGCCCACAAAATAGTGCTGTAGACCTAGATCCTTCATATCGAATTCAGCCACAAGATCTTGTTTGCATTTTGCAATGAGGTGATCTTCTCCTATTATCAACAAGTCATCAACATAGAGAACAAGTATTAACATGTCACCATCCAATATTTTTAAGTATATGTTAGAATCTGCTTCATTTTTGGAATATCCTTGTTTGGAGAGATAACTATCTATCCTTCCGTACCATGCTCTGGGAGCTTTGTTAAGGCTGTAGAGAGCTTTTTTTAGTCTACACACATAGAGATTTTTATCACGTGTAGCAAAGCCTTCAGGTTGTTCTATATATACTTCTTCCTCAATAACACCATTAAAAAATGCGGTCTTCACGTCCATTTGGTGTGTCTTCCACCCTTTGGAAGCTGCAATGGCAATGATGGTTCTTACAGAAGTATATTGGGCAACTGGAGAAAATGTGTCTTCGTAATGAATTCTAGCCTTTTGAGAGAACCCCTTGGCAACGAATCTGGCTTTGTGTTTTTCAATATTACCATCTGGTGGATATTTGATTTTGAATAACCACTTTGATGAGACAACTGATTTGTCTTTTGGTCTAGGTACAATGTCCCAGACATCATTTTTTAAGATAGATTGGTATTCCTCAATCATTGCATCTTTCCAAGCTTGATGTGTTAAAGCCTCTTCAATATTTGATGGTTCAGATTTTGTAAGTTCGGTCATGAGGGCAACATAGCATGATTGACTTCTTGTTTTCTTATTCTCTTTGAAGATTTCATCAGGTTCCACATTATTTTCTTTAATCATCTTTCTTGCCCATAGTGGTCTTTTCTTGTTGTTAGGATTTTCAGCATTCTCGAAATTAGGTGATTGAAGTTCATGATTTTCTATGCTATTCTCCCTATGATTTTCAATTGTAGGATTTTCATCTGATTCTGCGGTTAGATCATCTTCTGCACTTAGAGATAGTTTATAAGCGGCATCTTCTTCAAATTTTACATCTCTACTGATTTCAATGGATCTTTGTCCTGGAATATAGACTCTGTATCCTTTAGTGGTTTCACTGTAGCCAACAAATATGCCTTTCTTTCCAGAGGGTTCTAGTTTGGTTCTCTTTTCTTTAGGAACGTGAATATACACGTGGCAACCAAAGATTCTTAGATGGCTTAAATTTGGTTTATTTCCTGTAAAGGCTTCTTTAGGTGTTATATTCTGTAGGATTGAATGAGGGCATCTGTTTTGAATGTACACAGCTGTAATTGAGGCTTCAGCCCAAAATGAGATGTGTAGATTTTGATCATGCATCATGGCTTTAGCAGCTTCGATGATGGTTCTGTTTTTTCTTTCTGCACTCCATTTTGTTGAGGATTATAAAGTATAGTACACTCCCTCTTAATCCCAACAGAAATGCAGAATTCTTTAAAATTTTCAGAGATATATTCACCCCCATTAGCTGATCTTAGAGTCTTTATTTTCTTCCCAGTTTGATTTTCCACGAGGGCCTTAATTCTTTAAATTTCAATAACACTTCATTTGATTCGTTGAGTTTTATGAAATAGATCCAAGTTTTCCTAGAGTAATCATCAACAAATATCACGTAATACAATAATTCCCCTAGTGATGGTAATGACATTGGACCACACAAATTAGTGTGGACAAGTTCTAGTACAACTTTTGATTTGTGTTCACTTGGGGGAAAGGACCCTTTTGAGTTCTTTCCTAGAGCACATCCTTTACAAGTTCCAACATGATCAGATTTTAGATTGGGTAATCGTGTGGTAATTTCTCCTATAGAAGGTAGTGCACTAAATCGAAGATGTCCTAATCGTCTATGCCAAATTTCATTAGAGTTTGATAGTTCATGATTTAGTGCTTGTTTTTGAGTATTACATAATTTGTATAAACTACCATCTCTAGTTCCTATATGAATAACATTCTTTATGTTAGAGTTTTTAGGCCAGAGTAGAACTTTATCTTCATGGAAGGTGACACGATATCCTTGATCAGCTAGTCTTGAAATAGAGCCAAATTCCTTTTGATACCTGGTACAAAGAGAACATCTTTCAATTGTAATGTAACTCCTGTTCTTAATTGAATTTAGTAGGTCCCAATTCCTTTCACTGGATAGGTAGAATTGTCTCCTATTGTAACTTCTTCAGTTGAGTGGCCTTCAAAGGTTTCGAATTGATCTCTAAAACCAGTTATGTGTCGAGATGCTCCACTGTCGATTATCCACAAATGTTTGTTTGAGTTTAGTTCGCTTGATAAGGCTAAGAAAAATAGAGGATTCTCTACTTCCTTGACTTTAGCTATGGTTGCTTCAACTTTCTTTCTTTTTGGGCAGAACCTGTGAGTGTGTCCAAAATTATCACACTTGTAGCATTGAATCTTGGAGAAGTCTTTACTTTTGTGATTATTTCCTCTCGTCCGTTTGAACTTCCTTTTCTTCCCTTTGTTGCTTGTGTTAGCATGTAGTGCTTGAATTTCTCCCCGTTTCTTTGGACCGAATCCTCTTGTGATTAGTCGAGATTCTTCTTGAGTACAATCATTCTTGAGTTGATCGAATTTTGGTAGTGTTGGATGAGCACTAATGCCTTGAATAAAGGATTCCCAATTGGATGGGAATCCCTTAAGTGCTATTAGATATAACTCCATATCATCTATATTATTCCCAATAGTTGACAATTGGTCTTTTAATTCTGAAATCCTCATGAAATAGGATGTGATTGTTTCTCTTTTGTTCATGTAGATATGCATTAATTGTTGTTTTAAAGTGAGCAATGTGCTTGCATTATTTATTTGATATGAGTTTTGAATGGTCTTGAACATATCATAAGCTCTAGTTAGTTTTCAGATGGTTGGGAGAATGTGATCTTTAACAACATCAATTATGATTTTCTTAGCCTTGTTGTTGTGTCTTTTCCAGGTTGTTTTCTTTGGCTCGTCTTCGGGCATCTTAGTATCTTCTTGTATGTATGCATCTTGTTCGAGTTCTTGAAGAATTGTTGTTATTCGAATTCTCCATGAGACGAAGTTGGATGTGCCTTCAAGTCTATCCTCCACTCTAACACTGTTCACCATGATTGAATTTTCCTTTGATTCTGAGTGTAAGTCTGAATTTTGTTTTAGAAAAGAGGTGTCACTATATTATTATTTCTCTACCAACGTGGCTTTGATACCATGTTAAGGAATTTAGATCAGAGATAGAGAATACAATAGTCTGGTAATATGTAGTGAGGATAGACTTTAATAAGATCACTGCAATGAATATGTTTTACCTCCGATGTGTATATATATATATATATATATAACTCTAACTATTAATTTTCTATGATAATATCGACAGCTTGCTGGTTAGTTAAACTTCTACAGTTATTGTTATCGGTTCACAGCAAGTGTCGACGCCTATAAATAAAAGGATGAAGAGTCATGTCCACGTAGGGGCATGACTTCTACGTGGCTTATGCCACGTAGAGTCATGACCCTTCGTTCAATGTCGTTATATATTACTTGCTTCAATCCGAATGAAGCTATATCCTTAACACTTTTGACAGGAGTTTGGTGTGTTGAGGGACATCTCAGCTTAATAGTTTTGATATTTGTATACCAATTAATTTAGCACTGCCGTTTTGCTAGAAGCAGATATTGCTATGTCAAAAGGTAGGGGAGGGATATTGTAGACCCTTCACAATAGACTTTAATAATATCATAGCTTGGTCTACAAGTAGATATGTAGACAAAAGGTTTCTACCAAGATCGTTCAAGCAATAAACAGCACGTAGAAGGCACGTTTTAAATATTTATGATCTGCATATTGCCAGAGAAGTTTAAAGTTATGGCCTACTCTACTATATCGTTTCCAACATTCTGAAAGATTCCATCTTGGTGTTAAACCAGTAATAGAATTCCCAAATTTTTAAATCATTTTCTATATCAAAAACCTGTAGGGGAGAGGGACCAATAGGTGATAGGGGTACCAATACATGCTATTGTAAATGGACAAAATGAGACCAATAGTGGTGCCTTAAAAATGTCATGTCAATGCTTATCCGCAAAAAAGTACCTTTAAAATTCAAATAATAACCGATGATGTGATCTCACATCAGCATACAAGTAAACATGACTTAGTGCACACCTATGGGTCTTATGAGAATTTGGGACCATTTTGGATACCTTCACAAAAATGCATGCTAATGTGGCATCATATTTGATCATGTGGACTTGAAATTCTGTTTTTAAGTAGGGGACTTGACAAGTAAGCTGCTGTGTAAAATTGTGAAAAGTTTGAAATGTCCACATGATTTTGAGAAGCGTGAAGTTAGGGTGCACATGTATAGGGCCCTCTCCCTTAATTTGTGATGGTACAATTTGTTTTTTTTTCTATTTAAAGCGATGAACACTTTTGACCCGGAGCTATAAACTGGTGAGGTCAGAAATGACGGACCTCATCCCCATTTAAACTGATGCAAGATAGCAACTCCTCTCCGCTCTATAAATTGAACACTCAAAAACAGACAACATAAAACAGAGACTCATTGGTAGTAACATTCAGATTGAAACCAAGGAACAAAAAAGTTTGTATTCACATCAAATCTGCATTTTTATTATTTATATAGATGGCATTTCATGGCCGTTCTCTCTCTTTCTCTACTGTGACAGATACCTCTACTGGCGTTTTCCTGCAACCCACAATGTTCCATATTCTGAAGGCCAAAACCAGCCTATTTAATGGCACAACTTCGATTCTCCAATGCCCCTACTTTTTTCTTGGGATTCTTCCATGTTTTCTTCTATCTACAGCCATACGTTTTATTCACCACTTTGTGCAGGCTTTGTTTCTTTTTCCCCTCAATTGATGCCCACTCCATCTCACCTGGCTGATACTTCATTATATAATCTTCTTCCTCTATTGATTCAGGTTCCTCTTCCATTATTGGTGCATTCTGCCGTATGTCTTTTCAATTTTCATACCATTCAATCATACCTGTAATTAGCATTTATAAGTTGCTTCCAGCAAGTAACCTTGTTCATTTTTCCGCATATCTTCGTTGAAACAACATTTTCTTTTACGCATTCGGTCAAATAGTTCATTCCCTTGCCCATGCGTCCACAAATTGCATACGTGTCTACGATGGCAGTTGCAATTACAGCAACTGACAAAATTTTCTTTATGGTTCGATGGTTGTCCAAACTCTATTTTGCTCTGTTATCCCTAATTTGGACATGTGGAAAAATTGTGGTAACCTCACAAATTTTTGGTCTGTTTGTGGTTTATTTGCTCTATGCATGCATTTTGGGATAACTTTGTTATCTCGTGCATGATTACTGTTTTGCAATTCCTAGTTAATCTTCCTTTTTTCAGTTTAGGTGTCATTCGGGCCTATAAACTTGATTTACACCATTTTGGATTCTAGGTGCAATTCGGGTTTATAGACCTTATTTACACCTCCCTTTATGCCTTACCTTTTCGCACTAGGTGTAAATTGGGTTTGTAAATAAAAAATGCACCTTGTCATTGCTAAGTGTAAATTGAGTTTACAAATTGGATTTGCACTTATTAATGACACTTGAGCGATACTAATGCCCCTTGTTCTGATTCAATTAGGAATCGTTTTGCCTTGTTTTTAATCATTTGGGCTTATCATTTGGACTCTAAGTCGACTTTGTGGAGCGTTTTTTCTCTCCGAATTTGTAGGGTTCCTTCGTTGGTAAGATCATTTTCTTTTTTATATTCCACGATTTGCTCTTCCCATGATAAATCTTTTCCATTTTTGGTTCGTTCTGGATTGAAACCCTACTTGTTTTTCTTTGTGATGGTTTTTGGCTTTTATATGAGGCAAATGCATATCCTCTTTTCGTTTTTGAGTGACTGGTGGTATTTGGATTTGAGAACTCGAATCACACCTGTGTTTGGTGAAATTTGGGTTCATCAAACCTTAATACCCTTTCGCCTTTCGTTTCGTTTCATGACACTATGATTAATGACTTAGCACACCCATGATTGGTGCTGTTCGGGTCTACAGGCCTGAACAACACCATATACATGTTATCCGCAATTTGGACATGTGGAAAAACTGTGGTACCCCACAAATTTATGGTCCATTTGTGGTTTATTTGCTTTATGCACACATTCCGAGATACCATTATCTCGTGCGTGATTACCATTTTGCAATTTCAAGTTAATCTTCTATTTTTGAGTTTAGGTGTCAATCAGGCCTATAAATCTGGTTTACACCATTTTAGACTCTAGGTACAAATCGGGTTCATGGACTCGATTTACACCTCCCTTTATGCCTTACCTTTTTGCACTATGTGCAAATCGGCTTTGTAAACCTGAAATGCACCTTGTCATTGATAAGTCCAAATTGGGTTTACAAACCCGACTTGCACCTATTAATGACACTTGAGTGATATTAATGCCTCTTGCGCTAATTCAATGAGGAATCGTTTTATGTTAGCCCGAAAGAGTATCAGAGTTGGCTTGGACCATGGGTTTGCTCCCCATTGGTCTCGGGTTCGACTTTCAAGCTTGGAATCAACCGATGGATCTGCCTTACGTGCGGCTTAGTACATCTCCAAGGACTAGTCTCGCCTAAACTCGCCCCATAATGGGAAACCTGTGTCGTTGGGTTGAGTCGTGGGGATAGCTTGGACTAACCAAAAAAAAAAAGGAATCGTTTTATCTTGTTTTTAATCTTTTGGGGTTATCATTTGGACTCTAAGGCGACTTCGTGGACCGTGTTTTCTCTCCGAATTCGCAGGATTCGTTCGCTGGTAAGATCATTTTCTTTTTTATCTTCCATGATTTGCTCTTCTGATGATAAATCTTTTCCATTTTTGGTTCATTTGGTATTGAAACCCTACTTGTTTTTCTTTCTGATGGTTCTCAAGTTTTATATGAGCCAAATGCATATCCTCTTCTTGTTTTTCAGTGACTGGTGGTATTCGGATTTGAGAACCCGAATCACACCAATGTTTGTTGGAATTCGGGTTCATGAAACCCGAATACCCTTTTGCCTTTCTTTTCGTTTCATGACACTATGATTAATGACCTAGCACACCATGATTGGTGCTGTTTGGGTCTACAGGCCCGGACAACAATATATACATGGTGTTGCTCGGGTCTGTAAATCCGAGCAGCACCCTCAATCCCCTATTCAAAGCAAAGGTGGGGTTCGAGTTTGTAAACCTAAACCACTCTAGCATTTGGTGGTGTTTGGGTTTACAAACCTGCACCTCACCTTCTTTTAGCCATTGCTTGTTGTAGGTCGGACTTATAAGCTCGCCCTACACCATAGATCCAACCTTTGGTGTAAGGTGGACTTATAGGTTTTGCCCTACACTACTTCAGTCCTTGCACTTTGTTTGTTATTCCCTTGGTGTATAGTGTACCCATAAGTCCGACCTACACCAATTTCACCTTATGCATTCAATAAGTGTGGTTCGGACCTATGGGTCCAACCTTAACCTATTACAAGTTTTACCCTAGGTGCAGTTCGGGTCCATAGGCCTGAACTACACCTAGCCTTATTTCCAAAGTGTATTTCGAGTCTACAAACTAGAACTACGCCTTTGAGCCACACTTAGCCATAAGTGTGATTCGGGCCTACGAACCCGAATTACACCAAATGCACACACATGTAAATACGGTTCATAGGTTCGATTTACACTTGTTCTACCATGATGCAATGAGGGTTTTTATAACCTCGATGATACCAAATGCAACTAATTCATGGGCTTGTTCAGTTCAAGATGATCAAGATAGTCGAGGTTTGCTCTTCTCAAGTATTGATGATTCTTCTATGCTATAGTGTCATTCCTGTAGAAATGACAGTACTATCTCCAGGCAAGAAGGCCATGAAGTTCAAGAAGCAAGATCCGCATCCGGTCTTCCCTCCTTCGTCAGTGTCTATGGATATTGATCATATAAGGGACACTGAAATAGGACATTTGGAGCTTGCACAGTTTCTCAAGTGAATTGAGTAGCCACCTTCATACTATAAGATGGAACATACCATCAATAGTGGTATTCATCTAGTTTCAGCAATTCGCATGTCTACTGAGGATCGTGAATTTGTCATGGTATTTGCAAATCATTTTGATCCAGTTTGCAGGAGCGTGAAGGACACAAGTGGCAAAAAGTTAATCAGACTTATGAAGACTTCTTTGACACTATCTTCAAGTGTCCAAACATTGAAAAGTATTCTGATATCACATCAGCACAAGCTTATTATGGAAAGAATTCAGATAAGTGTAGGAAGAATATGAATGACAATTGGCTGAAGACCACAATGCCTACAATTGCTAGGTGGCCAAAAACCTTTCCTAGAAGTGATCTTATTGAAGAGGTCAATGAATTGGTTACTCTCTTATGTAGGGTGAAAGGGCTTCCTACTTCAAACACCTATTATGAATGGATGTATTAGTACATCCATGTCATTAGACAAAATATGGAAGAGATATTTTGGGGGAAGCAAATAAGTGATGCCATATGTGAGCAACTCACCAAAGTACCAACTATCCTGAAGTTTTACGTGACATCCTATTTGGTGTACTCAACAACTTGTATGAGGCATTTCTCAGGTTTGTCTACTTTAAGAGACATGAGGCATGTTGTTGTGTATGAGTACTATTCCCAGTTGGTATTGAAGAATAGTTTCATACATTTTCGAATAGTGAATGATGCATTCTTTGGTTATCACATGTGTATGCTAAACAAAGATTTATATAGAAAAAGAGTATTTGATCATGCATGGGAAGTAGTGAACGAATACGGATTTATGTTCCTACAATTCCCTACCTTCACCTATCTTAGGGTGGGATGTTCTAATGGTGAACCTTTTATGCTCCCAAGGTATCCATTAGATAAAATTGTCTTGATGGAATTGGCTCGTTAAATGGTGGTAGTACATGAGGCACAATTCGGTTCACACAAGACAGGTTTGAAGTTCTCATTAAGTATTGGCCAGTATTCCATTAATTCTATCTTCAAGGTAAGAGCAATGGAAGAAGAGATGAGAGTAACTATGTGGTTCTTCAAGGCAAGAAGGGACTTTGATTACAAAGGAATGTGAAACAAATGAAAGAAAGCATATGTTCATGTGCACTGCATTGAAGACATCTGGAGTGATTGCAGGACAAAGCATGATCTTAGGAAGCTTGATTACTGTCGGCTCATAGCGGACCAAATTTGAGAATTTGACCTGTCAGATATCCTAGATGATCTTGAGGAGGATGGTAATGTTTTAAACCTTACCTATGTAGAAAAGAAAGTTTCATCAACACCCTTGCCACTCATTCAATGGTCACAAAAAGAGTCAACTTCCATTAGATATAGATTACAGAGTATTCTTGCGAATAGTAATGTTTTGCTTTCGAGCAAAGGAATTTAGTTGAAGCCTTTCTCTATTGGTTCTGATGATGATACAGCTGGACCTATTGGTAGGTGATTAGAGATTAGGAGGCTCCAAATTTGAAATTCACAGATGGGGCTAGCAAAGGAAATACCCAAGGAGAACCATCCACTTCAAATGTTCAAGAGACAAAAGAGTCTGAGGTACAAGATGAGCATTTGTATGATGAACATCCTGATCTAGAGCCTATTGATGTAGACCAATTTGAAGGTAAGGAAGAGGATAATAAAGAGTAGGATGATGAATATGATGAAGGTCTACCACAATCTTCCAAGACTTCTCAGTCAGATAAGTCTCATGAGTCCCACCGTAGGTATCTTTTTCTTCTTCCGCCACGGTTCATTCTCCTGTTTCTATCATTGAATCAGAACCTTTTGGATCTTCTCTCAGTTGTGTCACCCCTAGCAACAATTTTTCATGTTTCTTCCACTAGTGATAGTGAGTCTACGTTAGATACCCTGCATGATAATATTGAGAATGTTTTCTCTACTTTCCCAAATTTATTTGAAGTGTCGGCCACTGTGTTAGAGGATTTTGATAAATTCATGACAAAGACTGGTCCTAGACCTAATGGGTCATCTCTCGAAAATCCTCCCATCATTGTTATTACAACATCACTGATTGTGACTATTACTCCTTAGGAACAAACAAATCCGTCTCAAGCTTTAGTCACAATTGTTGATGATGATTCTTCCTTGCCACCATGGTTGTTCTCGTATGCTCCCAAGAGGAAGAAAGAAGTTGTTTCTCCAAATGATTTTGATTTCATTCAGCTCATCTCCACTAAGCCTAAGACTACCAAGAAAGCCAAGACCTTGTCAAGGGTAAAGTTAGATAAAGCTAAAAACAATTATGTAGAGATTGCCATCCCTCCCCTTGATAAAGACATTGATCAAATTCAAGACTCAGACTATATTGTCAATAGGGGTGATCTGGGCAAACAAACGCATGATTTTGCTAAAGGAGATTTTCAGGCAGCTTTGGATGCCCTTGTTTCTAGATATGATGAGGACAAGATTAAGAGGGATAAGCTTAAGGCACAGGTTAAACAACTCACTACTGTGTTGATCAAGGTGACTAAGTCTTTTGAAGCAATTGAACCAGTGACTTCATCACTGGATGAATAGGTTATGAAGAGAGCCGAGCAAGCAGCTTGATAGAGCAGAGCAATGGGAGAATGGATGGATAAAATGCTTGGTCATGTTATGCGGCTCTTAAGCCTAGCTGTCACAATAGTCAACAATCTTGATATTGCAAAAACTGAGGTGGATGACACCATAGAACTCTTCTTCCAAGAGTTGGAAACCAGGAGAAAGATTTTGATGCATGGTTGAAATTTGAAAATTTTGATTTAGATGATCTTGTGCAAAATAGTGTCATTCCTTCTTGGGATATGTATGTTGAGCAGCGAGAGACATTAGAGCATCGAATGAATTCTCTAGAGCGGCTTATCAAGGACATGAGAAAAGCTCAAAAGGAATGCATAGATAAAAATAAAAAGATTGTTGATAAGATATAAAAAATTCCTTGTACGTTGCTTGATGAAAATCAGAAGGCTCTAAATGTTGATATTGTCATAAAAAAGATTAGTTAATTGCTAATTGATGAAATTCAGAGAGAGCACTTCTGTTTGTCCTCTATTGACAAATTGGTTGATCTATAGTTTGTTCTGGATTTTTTGGATTCTCTTTTAAAGAAACATAAGAAATGCTATGTTGATAATGATATTCATTTTTATGCTTTTCCAGTGGCATTTTGTAATTCTAAGTGACACCTTAAGTGTCATTTCATATATGCCCTAGTACACATGTAGGGCTGCACGTATCCTAAGTCAAATAGGTCTCTACTTTTGACTTGGTCACAATTAGTTGTAACTTCTATATTTGTGCATCATCCCTCTTCTATATGTATGAGGGATCTCATCGAAATAAAGATTTTTTTCCATCTTTTTGCGAAATACGCCGAAACTTTGCAGAATTGAAAAACTATCTAAGACTTTGAGCTTGTAGTGTATTCAAGAAAGTTTAATCAAAGAAGAAAAGAAGTTGCATCCAATCTTTGTCTTCGAAATGCTTTATTGTGTGAGGGAATGTTCTTATGTCATTCTCTTCTACTTTCTTTGAGGTTAAATCTTGCATCCTGAATAGGAGCTAGAAGAGGTAAAGTAAAATATTGTAAACTTTGTTTTATGATATCTAACTGAAAATGTTTGTATTAAGTGGATAATAAGGTGAAGTCTTTGTACTTTGTTGAGTTATCTTGTTAGAGTAGATAGTTTTATGATATACTTGGATGACTTTGTGCTTACAATATATCAATATTTGGGTTAAATCGGTTGATAGGACTTAAGTATCTAAAGGAAACTTTGAGTTCTTTTGTATACAAAAAATTTGTCCCTGAAGTCATTTTCAGAAAAGGAAGCAATGGAAGGCTTTGTACTTTCACAAACACTTTGCTTCCAATTAGCATATATTTTTAAATTACTGCAAGTTAGAATTGTTTTATGAAAAAAAAAAAAAGAGAAATCTGTTCTAAATTGAGAATTAGATAAACACTTGTTCTGAAAATAAAAGAACTAAGTTATTATACCATCTTGGATTAGTGTAAAGTTAGCTGGTAGATTAAGAATAAATACAAATTGCAATTGAAATGGGGAAGCTTCCCTTATAACTAGGAGAGATTATACCTTGCCTTCTGAGAGGTATTATCTCATGTACTGTCATGAAACTTAAATTTTGTAAACCCTCCCTAGTTTACAAATTTTTTACCCAACAGGCTTTACGCTTGTCGATTTGCATTTACTTGAAAGTTTAAAGCCTTTCAAATAACAAGATTTTAGGCAGTATAATAGAGGCAGTAAAAATCTAACATAAGAAAACACGACGCATCCTTTTATTTTGCAATCAAATACATCACTTAATAGGAGTTTAATCTCCTACATTATAGGAACCACTCCCTAATTATGAGTTGTTCTAACAATTCACACACCTATAATATATCAAATAATTAATAATATATATTATCATATAACATTCTAATAGACCACACTAACTATTATATCCAAACAATAATATTTAGTTGTTTGTGAACAGCTTTATAGCTAACCTAAAATACCTATGTGAACATGAGGAGAAAGTACATCACAATACTTGATGACCACTTTCAATAGCTCACCAAAAATATAAGGTAAGAGTAGGGACATACATGTCTACTCATGTCAAGCAATAGTGGAACTAGCCTTAGTATGCGTAGTGTATTTTCATCCAAGGATAGGGACAAACAAATCTACCCATGGAACCAGGGATAGGGACAAACCCACCTATCCAAAGTCTTACATCAAGTTTGGATAGGGACAAACACATCTGCTCACAACATTTATGATTGGGGACACACACATCTTATCATAATCACCAAGTGTTTTGATTTGGGACAACGAAATCGAATCATTTACTTCATTTTGTGAATTGGGACAAACACATCCATTCACAATTAACCAACAATAGTGATTGGGGAGAAACACATCCAATCACTTACTTCAAAAGCTTGAACACCAAGCCCTTGTTGTCATGTATGCAACCACCATTATAAATCATTGCCACTCTGACCACAAATGATATGAGACGATTGCCGCTACCACCTAGAAATCAATGTTGGCTTTAGTCATTTTGCTACAAATTAATGGTAGGGCCAGATTGTTTTTGGCCGTGTATTGTTCTTAAATTGCTGCAGTAAGAAATGTGGAATGTATTCTTTGAATCAGCTCTTCAAAAACCTCAAACATATACCTTCCATCTGCTCAAATAAGCTTGTAATCTGTCATTAATGGCTGCCAATGGTGAATACTTGGGTTTGTTGTAGATAAACCTCCAAAAACTTGAAACCCTAGATGAAATTCTTCACTTTTAAGCACAAATAGAACTCCTGGATGAATCCCTCTCAAGCAATAATAACAGCTGATACTGCATAGCCTCAAAATTGCACAAACACAAAAGAGTTTTCGTTCTCCAATGTTGTAGGTGACTGAAACTCTTGTGTATTTCTACACTCAGCTCTCATATCAAAAAGCACATGTCCAAAATAACATCAAGAATGAGTTTGATTTTCTTTTTGAAACCCTTTATATCCTCTCAACTCTTAAATGCCTTTAATTCCCTTTTGAAATCCACTTTTAGGGTTTTAATAAAACTTTATAATAACTTTTCAAACTTGGGCTCTCATATTCATGAATAATAAATGCACTTTAATACCATTTAAAATAACATAAGTTGTGTGCACATTAACTTTATGAAATACTTTAATATTTTGGTCTCCAAAATATAATCCATTAATTGCACTTTAAGTCACTTAAATGAAGGGTCATTGCCCCATTGAATATAAAGTTACTTTTTAACTTTACGATTGCACTTAGTAAATAATTATTAATAAAGTAATCACTTTATTAATAATTAATATAACATATCTCCACAAATAATCATTATTTCTCCCTGCCTTTTGTACCTAACAGTTAACCATTATGTCCACTGTGCATCCAGTTGCCTTACTAAAAATAGTAAGGGTCGCTCTCTATCAACCACTGATTTACTATAAATACTAAATCCCTCATTATCTGATCAAACTAGTTGTGCAAGGGATCGACACTGCAATCATAGCTTGTCCTGTTGCCCTTCTATAAATAGAAACCATGTCTTTCCTGAAATGATGACTTACTATAAGTAGTAAGTGTACCAAACTGAGTCCAACGAAGGCCAGACGTATACTTGAACTGAGCTCTGAGAGAAATAACACATTGATCTCTGCCCATTGGAACCCTCTAACCATCTGATTTAGTCTACGAGGGCTAATGATAGGTTAACCAATCATAAAATGAAAGCGGCTAAAAAGGGGACATTACAACTACAACTTGTGTGTGAGCATGTCTTCTAATTGGCTCTAATATTTAGACAGCGACTAAGGTTGTAGTTCATTGTACTGTAGATAATTTCTTCTTCAAGATCAAATAAAATGCCACTTTTAGGGAAAGGAGTCGCAGCAGCAAAACTGGAAGAAAATCCCTAAACAAAACCCATAAAACATGATCTCCATTGAGATCGTTCACACTTTCTAGGAACTCAGTTGTGAAATACTAATGAAATCTATTTTTTCATTGTATATTCTTCACCGAAGGTAGTGGACTACCTTCCCTTTATGGAACAGAGGAGTCAATCGTTGCACACAAAGGTGGAGTCGTACTAAATACAAAGGAGGAGTGGCAAGATAGAAACGAGAACTTATGCTTGACGCCCTTTAACTGCTCATTGGTTGATCCCTTACATGGAACTTGTATACAAGCACTTCATATAGTCCTTGCTTTGACAAGGATTATTGTGTCCTACATTGTCAATTTCATCACAAATCCACAACAAAAGGATATGGACAAGTGAGAACTATCGTGACTTTCAATGGGATATTACGAGTGGAAACAAAACTGATTATTCTAAGAAAATTATTAAAATTTCTAGCAATTGCTGCTCAAAACTTTGCTAGGCAGAATTGAATTGCCTTCTATATGTAATTGCACCTTTAGCATACATCTATGGCTCTTTACAAAGAGTACTGACACCTTTCACATAGGCTCTTGCCCACAATAGAGTCTAAATGGCATGCATTATATCCTAGTACTGCCTGGTCCCCCATTACATGAGTGTCTGTATTGCGACAAACAAGAGATATGAACATGCATCTCAACTATCTCTCATGCTTGGGCCTTTAAAAACATTGCCAAGTCTCTTTTGAACTGCTATAGTTATGCAACCGCTACACTCTCCTCACAATCAGTCGAAACATAAACATGAAAAGATCTTCTCTACCAAATTACGATACGTACCAAATTTCTTTCTGGAAAGAATGCATCCTAGATCAATGAGTTAGTTTTAAATAGACCTTTCTTTTGATCTCCTATTTTCACAAATTATGTATACTATGCTCTGATACAATAATAGAGATTTCAGGTAGTATAATAGTAGTAAAAATCAAACATAGGAAAACATGGTGCTTCCTTTTTTTTTCAATCAAACACATCACTTATATAGGAATTTAATCTTTTTTTTTTTTTTTGGATCAGAATTTAAAATTACAGAAGTACAGAACAATATCTTTGATATTGTTGAATTAACACAGAATTACAACTGAAATATCTGAAGCAATATGTCAATATGCTGAAGATATTGATTGTGCTAAGGATATCGATTATGCTGAGGATCTTAAGACTTTCATTAATTGCTAGATTTCCAAATGTATTCGATCTGGTTGTATGAGTTTTCTTGGTTGATTATATGCAGCATATAAACCCCACAGATAATGCAAATGTGCAGAAGAATATTTACACAGGCGATTCTGTACCCAATAACCCCGATTAAAGAAGCATAAATACGTGACAATGCCAGTTGAAATGACATGACTCTAGTTGGGGAAGCATGACTAATACAAAGGGTTGCGATTAGAACTAATCAACCCAATAGTCAACCGTTCTTTAATCATCCCTTAACTAACCATAATGAATCACACGTATAAAGATTAACAAACAGTTTAGTAAATAAAAATTGCAGATATAATACAATGATGAAAGGAAATGAATAAAGTTAAGATAGTAGTGAGAAAGATAACTCCTCCTGCTACAAGAACATCAACAAATCTCCTACATTATAGGAACCGATCCCCAATTATACGAGTTGTTCTGACAACTTACACACTTATAATCTGTCGTATGACTAATAATATATATTATCCTATTGCATTCTAACAGACCACACTAACTTTTATATACTAGCAATAATATTATGTTGTTTTTCAACAACCTTATAGCTAACCTAAATACCTATGTGGACGCTAATTTGCAATATCAATGAAATCCATTTTGCATGTATCCAGTGGCCATGGTAGTCCAAGAGACAACGTCTCTTTTGGGGCATTCTGTCAATATTTCACGTACCTCGTATGTGCTTCCATATTTCGCATGTATGCCGACCAGGGCAGCCGCATCTGAAAAAATTCTCAAATCCATTAGGTTTTGACCCCTATGTGGTTTCATGATCCCATAGGCCCAATGCTGAAGTGTGATTAGATGCTTATGCATTTGAAGTTTCTTGTGAGTTACAAAAGACTATATCAAGGAAGTAGAAGACCAGAAATTTTTGTGTGATAAGATCCATAAGTTCATTAGTAGGTGCTTCTTGAAACATAAAGATAACAAACAAAGCCAAGACAAAGCAAAATCGAAAAATATAATGATAATATTTTTGGTTGATGCCTATCGTCAATTAACTCGGATGCTTGTGCATCAGACACATCATGTAGGAAATTTGTGAGCATAGGCTCACAAAATGGGGTTAAGAGTACAACTACTCCTCTATGTTGTAAACAACCTACAACAGATCTCATTACTGCTTCAAGTACATTAGAAGTCTTGTTCATTTGCCTCTTCCAGCACTTAGTTGGGACTTTTGCCGACCTCCTTTGCCAAGTGTGCTCTCTTCTCTTCCCTCTCGTGGACTCTTGTCCACCAAAGACCGTTCTCCTTTGCCAAAGGTTTTCTCTTCGTCTTCTCCAAATACTCTCTACTCCCCTATCCTTCGTGGAACCTTATCCACTGCAAACTGACCACCTCCACCAATTTCCTACAACATGCTCAACATGCTCTACATGCAAAGAATCAATACCCATATGGAAAATCAATTGCATTCTCTCTTACTTTCAACGTTGCACATAAAGGCAAATTGAACTCAATATTTTCAAATTTTAGGTCTCATGCTCCTCTATTGCTTCAACCTCCACTTCATGTGCATCTTCATCGTCTGTAGCCTTTACACATTCCATGCCGTTGCTCAAAAGTGGTGACATGAATAACCCGTCAAATTAACGCACTATAATGATCAATCCTCTTTTACATAAACTTTTTGGGAGCATGATAGAAAGACTAATCAGTGTTTGGGCTGAAAAGGAGGGAAAGAGAGCAAAAGGGCAAGCAGGGTTTAGGCCAAAGCACTTTACCATTGATCATTGCATTACACTGAGACATTTGATTGAGAAGGTATGTGAGAAACAAGGAGGGGAAGTCTTTTGCTGCTTTGTTGATTTCAAATAAGCTTTTGACATGGTACCTAGAAGCAAATTGTATGGTAGAATGGAAGAGGTGGAAATTCCAAAACAATATAGAGCTATTGTTCATAGATTGTATGACCAAGTCCGGGCTAAGATATGAAGCAAACAGGGATTATCTAAATGCTTTAGAAGTGACATTGGGTTCAAGTGGGGCTGCCCGTCATCTCCTACTCTATTTAGGATATACATTGACAAGTTAGAGGAATGGATAGAGAAGTTTTGTGGTGGGGGAGTTCGTTTGACCAATTATGTAATAAAGCTGCTTCTATATGCTGGTGATCTTATTTTAATGCCAAAAACAACACAAGATTTGAAAGAACACTTGAAGGCTCTATTACAACCATTAGGTGGGGATCCAGGTGAACACGTGCAAAACCAAGGTCATGATCTTTACCTTGAAGAGAAAGGAGGTCCAGAGAGAATTTGTTTTTGAGGGCAACCTCTTTCAAATGGTCAATGAATATAAGTACCCTGGCTTGGACTTCCACAATAAACTAAGTTGGGAAACATTTAGATAAAAAACAATCCAAGGGGGATGGAAAGCCTTATACTCACTCCAAAATAGATGTAGAAGAGCTGAACTATGGGATTGGTAAGCTAAGAAAACTCTTTACGGGCTTCTTGTGGCTCTAGTGGTACTATACGGATGTGAGGTATATGGTAGTAGCAGTACTGCAAGGAAATGGAGACAAATAGAGTGATTACAAAAGCATTTAATTGCGACTAGCCTCAAGATTAAATCATTTATCTTATATGAGATTGTACTAGCAGAAGCAGGGGCCTTTCCTATTGAGGCATCAACTATGTTCCGGCTGCTAAGTTATTCAAGAAGGTTGGAAAACATGGAGATACATTGCTGACCGAAAATGGTAGTAGGAGAGAAACTAGATTGAAGGGAGAGCACATGGATGAAACAAAACATTAAATTGATGAATAAGTGGGTTATTAACATAAAAGATTGCCCAAATAACAATGGAGAAATAAACAAGTACGTGGAAGAAAAATTCAAAGAAAATGTGTGGGCACGTTAAATAGGGAGGAAAAAGGAATACTATATCAAACATTGCAATCCCACACATGACCATACACAAAAGAACTACATAGGAATGGACATAAAATGGAAGGCAAAAATCTTAATTGCTCAGATAAGGATCGGCTCTAATCAACTTAGATGCAAAATAGGAAGATGGATGATACCGAAAAAGGAATGGGAAGATAGAAGATGTAGATATTGCACTCAAGGGGTGGTGGAGATAAGATGGCATTACATTATGGAGTTTCCAGCTTACAGTGATATTCAGATCAACTATGTTGAGACACTAAATGTAAACACGTTGAGTAACCTATTTGACTAAGAAAAGATAACATGAGTTGTATATTTCTGAAATATCCCAAATTCAAATATTGCTTGCTTTTTTTCATCACAATGTAATATTGCGACATGCAAACATGCAGATTGAACATTCAAGATGAACAATATAGATTTTCAAAGAAATCAATCAATGAAATACAAAGAGTTTAAATAAGCCAATCGTATTCTTTGATATAGAAATGTATTGCTATTTACCAACACATGCTGCTGTTACAAATCAGAATGTCATAACCCCTCTTTGGACATTGGATTATTGTGATTAAATAAATACGATAATTAAAACATTTATTAATTAACATTTAATAATATTGGAAAATCGTCTCATTTATGAGACTTCACGATTTTCCTCTAAAGTGAGAGGGTTGTCATAACCCCACATCCTGGTGATGTAATTAATAACAGATTTTGTGATTCTTCATCATAATAATAAATTATCATTTATTATGTAATTAATTATTGATGTTAATAGTAATATTAATGATTGAATAATATTAATCATATCAATATTAAATATTATTTTAATACAATATCATACCCAAGAATGTCCAAGATTATTAAATGAATAACGGATTAGGGTATTAGAAGCAGTGTGATAATACGACAAGGTGGAAGTGGACAATAATCAAGGAACGAATGTGAAGGACACCTAAAAGTGGGTGGAGTATTCATAGGAGTTAATTATGTAGAGCAAAGTTTAGAGGAAATCCGTATTATCAAAGAGACCCAATTTGGTGTTCTATAAGATATCAATATTTAGCAAGTCGATTGGCTATAGAGGAAAGCCATATTTCCGAAGACAAGTGTATTCCATTACAGATTTTTATTCATTGCTATCATAAGATGACGGAAAGAGTATCGATTGCGTCATGGATCCGATTGTGTATATTATCAAGAAGCATATTGCTGGATAAGAAAGATTCAGTTCGAGCGCATGATCAAACAAATATTAATTATTATCAGCAACTAACCATTCCATTGGTTCGTTAGTCAAACAATGACTATAATAATCATAGAGCAACTTCAATCAGAAAATGATTAATTAATCCTTAACAATGACCAATGATTAATAATGGCATCCATAAAAAATGATCATGTAAAGGTGCGATTAGAGGATAAGTTCATTCGAGGAAGAGACAAAACCCATCGATCCCATGAGATATTTAATGAGGATGAAATACTCACTTTGAGTCATGGGATATCTTTATTTCTTATTTCATCCTTTGTGGATTCGCTCTTATTGAGCGAACAGCCCTTGACTTTTGGACACATATTTACCAGCGATACATATCAGACACACCAACTTTGGAATTTCTATAATTCACAAGATAAATAAGGCAGGCATCTATATCTGGAGATCATATAGAATTGCTACATAAACACATATATCAGGCAAGCATTTATATATAGATCGAAGATCTTATTAGACCAATACAAAGTTACTTGCATGTCGATAGAGCCAAATCAGGCATAGAAATTATCTTATTGCTATAAGCTATAATTAAGGAGATCACTGCATACTTCAGGAGTCTAATCAGAAACAGAAAATCTACATCATCGCTATAAGCGATTGAGAAGAGAACATACAACATATTAATATCGATGTATGAAAAAAAGGGATTAGGAGGTCATGGACAAAAAACACCCTTGTTCTCAGTGGTATGCACGAGGAGGGCTTAATACGTATGCCTAATATTGAAGTCTAATAATCTTTGAATGCAGAATTTAATAGTAATGTTAATATAGACTGCTTAATTTCTTATATAGTGGCAGACCAGATCTGACGCATGTCAGATCTGTCGGCCCTTACACCCCACAAAATATAATTATTGGTTTTTAGGCATTGATCAAGGGAAGGAAACAAGAAGTATCTAGTAACATTTTTTTATATATATGTTGTATGCAGAATTTAATTTTAATATTAACATAGACTGCAGTTGGTATAATAGTAATACTTAAATCCATGATAGTGGCAAACCAGATCTGCTTTATGTCAGATCTGTCTGCCCTTTACTACCCATTAAATATATTAATAACTAATACCAATAAGGTATATTACAGGTCATTAAGCAAACATATCAATAATTGATTATATTATTTAATTAATTAATTTATTTATGTGTATATAATCAAGACAATATATATATATATATCAAGTTTGCATGGGTACTCGTACTGGAGACTCGGACGCGTCTCCCGCACCGGAAACTTCGTTGGAAACGTCTCCATAGAGAGGAGACTTCTCGCTAACGTATCCGCCCGTCTCCCACCGCCTCCAAGCCAAACAAAAAAAAAGGAAACCTTAAAATGTTAAAAAAAACAAAACACAAGCAACAAAATAATCAAAATGTAGTACAAATGGAAAAAAAACAAATGCAGGTCACAAGGATTTCTTAAAATGTTGCAACAGCCATTACTAAATTATTATATTATATTTAATGTCATTATATTTAATGTTCAATGTCATTATATTTTCAGAATTTCTATAAATTATTAAATTATATTGAAAAGAAATTGGCGTCTACAAGTACCCACATCTCCTATTTTGAAAAAATAGCTGTACCACTACGAGCACCAGTCTCCAAAGTCTCCAAGTACCCCCGTACCCGTGCAACCTTGATATATATATATATATATATATATATATATATATCAATGATGTAATATCAATAGGGCTGTAAACACATGCATTTATATATATACATAGTGTCATAATCAGACAAATGGTAATATTAGATTGTGATCAGTAAGAGTTCATAAAACAATAAACGGAAGGAGAATATGTTTATCTTTGTTACTACTGCTAGTGTTTAAGAAGTTGGGAAAGGAGATGTTTCCATGTAGGGGACATTACGATTGGTTTGACACTCGCATTAAGAGTTATGATAGATGTACAATTTATTTAATAATAGTTAATTGATTGAGTAGTGGAATATCACTGTTTGGGTTCATGTTAAGGTGGAAATGTCACCTAATATATTTAGCTTGAGTCATAAGTATATTGAAATAGATTATTTATGGTTTAAACATGTCTAAGCCTAGTAGGGGAGATTACATAGAAAATGCCCAATGCCATCGAGTAACACGTACTCGGAAGGCCTCCATACATAAAATAACAAACCCTTTGAAATTCTGCAAGATTGATTATCAAATCTCCATGAAAACTAATCATTGATGCACAACTGTGAATCTTGAGATGAATTCACCAAGAGGGCTGATCTGGGTTTCTGTCCAAATAGCCAAAACCTCTAGGGTTTCCATCGTAGGGTTTACTGAACCTGCAAGCTAAAGCTCTCAAGTTCTCAAGGAAAAGTTTCTTTTGAAAATAAAAACTCAAGAATCAATCCTCATTGCATGTTTTCCTCCTTTTATAATACTTTTCATTTTTGAAAGTAGTACTTTATTTTATATCTCTTTTAAATTACATTTCCCCTCAAAAGTGATTTTACTTTATAATTTGTCATTGGCATTGTGATAAAGTCACTTTATAAAGTAAAGTATGTCAAACTGCTAATTAATTAAATTTAAATAATCCGATAGGACTTAGGTTTATTTAACATTTAATTAATTAATTTATTCCCTTAAATAAATCCAATTAGCCTATGGGAATAAAATAGGCTAATAATCTCCTCTAGGTGATCACTTGGAGAAAAGGGGACATTATAGTTCTCCCATCCCAAGATTGCTTGTCCTCAAGCAATCACATTATCAAATCTGTATTAAGCTCAAATGTTCCAACCACTACTTGGATCCCATATTAATCTAGGACTTTGGTATGTCTTCCCATGTGTATCTCCCTTAAGCTTCCGCTGCTCCACTTTGATATAAACATCATTATGCCCAAAGCTGTGAAGCAACTCATCATGATCCCAATGAAGTAGTGCACCAAACATGCCAATGGCAGGATCCCAAATCAGAATGCTGTCACACCAACGAAAATTGGAGGAATAGATGTCTCTTATCATGTCACCAATGCGAAATGTCCATCTAAATCTTTATGAGTTCCCATGGATGTGAGAAATTATCATGACAAGTGCACGATCAATCATTTCAATCATCCATATGCTACTGGAAATCCCACTCAAAATGATGCAGCAAGTACCTATAATGACAAAGGATGATGGAATCTCATTACCATACCAACCTCCAACAAAGAGAGAATGATCCCAATCTTTCCAAATCCTCTAACCAGCTGCTGTCCTAGAGAACTCTTACCCAATGAACTATGGCTGAAAATTCCATGCTCAAAAATGTAGAACAACCCGTTGTCCTTGTGATGTAACTCAAAACCCAAAGGTTTGAGCATTAAGTGCTACCGTCCTCTACATGCTCCAGGATGTCTTCTTCATTTACCAAATATACTCTCCAAGTGTGATCAAGGAATGATATTGCTATCTAACAAAGGTATAATGCCAAACCTTGTATGCAATGTGGTTCTTCAATTCTTATCGCATGTTCTTGCATAACAACAAGATGAATGAAACCATGTAAAGATGAGAGATGGCTGATCAACATGAGACTCACCTTTATTTTGTATCTTCCAAGTTTGCCTTCATAGGTTTTATCATAAGCTATTGTCCTGGTGCAGGAGCCCTGTAGAGGCCTAGGTTTGGCCAATAGGGTCAAAATTTGACTTTTTTGTTTGTTTTGTGTTCTTTTATGTAAATAAGGCCAGTTGAGGCCATTTTGATGTATTTGGACCTAATTGTTCAAATATGAGGTCCATTGGGCAAAAATTGCAAAAGTTGCAAAAAAAGTTGTCATTGTTGTCATGACAATTTTTGCAACCTTGTAACAACTTTTTGAAAATATGGTTGGAAGGTCGGTTTTCGGCAGTTGGAGGTTGTAACCCACTTGGATGGGCATAAATAGGCCTTTGGCACACCATCCAAGGGTTGATTGTTGAATTTTGAAAGTTTCGCTAAATAAAGCTGGAGTTTACTGTGTATTAAAATACTTTGCATTCTGATTTTCATTACTTTTTACTGTTAAATCCTTCTTGTTTGCATTTGAAACCTATTGGGTATGATACGACAGTAAATCCATGAAATTTTGCCTTTTGTTTCATTGAAATTCATTGTGATTTGTAGGAGATATCATCATTTTCCTAAAAACTGTCAAAACCCTAGATAAGGGTATCCAGTGGCAACAGAATAATGTATTTTTGGTCATTCCCACATTAAAAAGTCACAAAACTGAGTGGGATGACCATTGTAAATATGTATTTTCATGTTCCATGTTTTGCAGGGATCCAAAACCAAATGGCACGTGCAGATGAGGCTTAATTGGTCTGGTTGTCTGAGTATATCAGACCTAATAAGACAGTGAGGTTGAAAGATTTGTTGAAGAACAAAGTGTGTGGCCTTCACGTGACTGCGTGAGGGGTGTGGGGACCCTATGCAACCTGCTCAAGTGGTTGGGAGTGTCATGTGCCCTCCTTGATCGTTATATATATACTAAATGAAGCAATTATTATTATTAACAAATATAATAACTATCAACGAATGATTATTTGAAATTTATTTATTTATTAGATATTATTATTTAATTAATATTTTTACTAATAATAATATTTTTAATGGTCAGAGGAAAGTTGGCTTTCAGAGGGAAGCGTTGAGCGGGTGGCTCTGATCGGAACTCGGGTTGCCACCATTTTGAGGCTCATGTAAAATGGTCCGCAAAGGGTTATAAGCCATGTGTATGTAGAATGTTGCTAGTAGATGTCTGGAATATGATTGTAATATCGTTTCATAATTAATATAGGGAGCTATCCCCATCAAAGATAGCACTTGCTTTAAAAATAAAATAAAATTAATAATATTTTTAAAATATTCAAATAAAAAATAAAAGAATTAATATTATATTATAAACATAATTAAGTCTTCTTAATTGTAAATACAATTCATATATTTAAAATAATAAATATATAAGTGTGAAAATTAGGGATGATAACTAACCAATATAATTGTTGAGCGCATTCATTATTGTGAAATATGTAACATCGTAATGAAACAATACAATATATTACGATAATACTGAGAAGCACAGATCGACCAAGTCTAAAGAAGTTGTCAAATACAAATAAACACCAGAATCACAAAGGGTATAAATTATTAATACTTCGTAAAGAAGCCAAAATATCATACACATTAAGGGAGGTGCTTAAGATCAATCTCCCCAAATCCGTTAAAGGGAATGGATCATGTTTATTGAAAATGATGGTACATATCCAAGTTATTGAAACGTCTATAATCCTGTCATCACATCATCGAGAAAGGAATAGAACGATCAATAAGTCATCATCGATTAATGATAAAGAATAGCGACTTTATCTATAAGACTAATAGAGTAGAACTAAATAAATATCCATCAAGGAATATCGACTATGAATGAAATAACAAATGTAGTAGAATTATTAGTTAAGACTTCATATAAATTCGTAATCGTGAAGAGACACCATTCGTATATTATTTGGAAATGCGCTTCATAACTAAGAAGTAATAAATAAGTGTGCTTAGTTTATAAACTACACTTGGTTTTAAGAAGCTGTCCGATTAAGGAATAAGGATGCTTAATGAATAGAAGAGATTTACATGGAAGGGTGTGACTGAAGAAGGATACCGTTCAAAAAAGTATTAAAGGAGAACACAGAGAGCAAGATCAGGGATATAATGGAGGAGGAAAAAATAAAATAAATATAAATTTTCTGGCAGCATCGATCAGATCAGATGAGAACTGTTATTAATTTACAGACAGTAACATCCCTGTTCTAGGTGGTATGCATGGGGGATGTGTTTAGCAAGTATGCTTAATATATGAAGCCCATGAAACCCGATAATGTTTATATGCAGAATTTAATAATAATATTAACATAGATTGTAATATGTATACTAGTAATAATTAATTTCATAACAGTGGCAAACCAGATCTGTTACGCGTCAGAATCTGTCTGCCCTATTACCCGCCATTAAGTATATTAACAACTGATGTCTTAAGCAGTGGTAATATCAGTAATGTATATTATAGGAAATTAGCAAATATATCAATAATGGATTATATTATTTTATATATATATATGGTGTAATATCAATAAGGTTATATACGTATATATATACATAATGTCTTAATCAGACAGATAACAGTATTAGATTGTGAATTAGAAAGAGTTCATAAGATGATAAACAGGTAAGCGGTTGACTTACACGCCACAGGGATATATATGTGTGTGGACATGTGTGCCACTCACACACATATATATTAATGAGGATTCTGTCGTATGTGATAGTATACGAATCTCTTTGGCAGAGTTATAGTAGTATAATAATATTGTCTCATGGGTATGTAGCAATAAATATATGTATGTATGCAGCATATCTGTATGTATTTAGGAACAATAATTGTAATTAAGGTATATGTAGATGCACGCATAAAATATAGAGGATAATGAAATATAAAATGTTATATGAATAACAATAATTTGGCTATGTGATGGAGGCTATTGGGAGAAAATTCCCTTGGCCTAATTCAGGGATTATGATAATCCCTGGTAGGCAGAATATACTGAGTATTTATATGCATAAATGTTATGGCTTGGGTGTCAAAGGCTCACCCAAGAAGAGACGGATCTGGCCGGTCCTCTTTGGTAGACTTTAATGATGAGATGCATCATCCAAGGCAAGGAATTGATCATATATGATGGTCTTCCTTGGTAGGCTTGGATGTAAGATGTTACGTCCAAGACAAGAATCGAATTATCCATCGATTTTTTAGTATGGCTTGGAAGCAAGATGGGTTCCAATAAGGCGAGCATTAGAACCGCCTAAGGACAGGTCCCATTATTGTACTCGTATCCTTTCATTAAAGAAGAATTGAGATTAGTTTTAATGAAGTAATTGAAGTTTAATTGCAAATTAGATTAGTAATATATATATTTGTTGCATTCTAACAGTCTGTTTTGTAGGATAGTGATCTCTAACTAGTAGGGACATTACAGTAGTATCAGAGCTATGATACTGCCATCTTGCAGGGTAAAGATGAATAATTGAATCATTCTAGTCAATAAGAAAAATCTGACAATGCGTGTATTCACGTGTATGCTTCATGTTTGAAATTATCCATGTGTATGCTTCGTGTTTTTCATGTGTATGCAACGTGTTTTTGATTCATATTGGGAGATAACTCAGTTTGATAAAATTTTCAATTGCTTGAGGACAAGCAATTTTGAGAAGGGCGGATTGTCATGTCCCCTCCTTGATCGTTATATATATACTAAATGAAGCAATTATTATTGTTAAGTAATATAATAACTATCAACGAATGATTATTTGAAATTTATTTATTTATTGGATATTATTATTTAATTAATATTTTTACTAATAATAATATTTTTAAAATATTCAAATAAAAAATAAAAGAATTAATATTATATTATAAACATAATTGAAGTATTCTTAATTGTAAATACAATTAATATATTTAAAATAATAAATATATAATATTGAAAATTAGGGATGATAATTGACCAATATAATTGTTGAGCGCATTCATTATGGTGAAATATGTAACATCGTAATGAAACCATACAATATATTACGATAATACTGAGAAGCATAGATCGACCAAGTCTAAAGAAGTTGTCAAATACAAATAAACACCATAATCACAAAAGGTATAAATTATTAATACTTCGTAAAGAATTCAAAATATCATACACGTTAAGGGAGGTGCTTAAGATCAATCTCCCCAAATCCGTTAAAGGGAATGAAGCATGTTTATTGAAAATGATGGTACATATCTGTTGACGTGTCTGAAATCGCATTACTGCAAACTCCATACGGCCAACGCAGAATAGAATAAACTTACTGAGTATCCTATCCTCTCTTGAGATAAGGAAATCCCTATTGCTATTTTCTCCGTTTGATCAAAGGGGACAACCTCAAGGTTTCGTTTGTCAGGTCTTGACTGCGTGATTGCTCAGTGGTTTGATGTGTTTTCTGGAAACACAAGGGGACTTGCGATAGGATAGATAATTGCTGGATGAGTTCCCCAAAACTTCAATGGTCTTGCTTATCAAATGGTTTAAGTTGGGTTGATACTGTCTTCAATAGGACTGCGGATTCTCTTGATAAAAAAGGGGAAAAAGAGGGATAGGGAGAGAGAGATACATAAAATATAAATTTTAACTAAGATAGCAAATTCAGTAAACAGACGGACACCTCCAAATAACTAGATTAAGCATTACCAGCCATCTAAGCACAATACGTACATCAATCTAGTGCGATCTTCAAGGGAAAATTGGATTTTCATGTTATCAAACACAACATCAAAACTTTGATATTCATTCAGTTAGCATTCAACAACCGAACTAAGCATGTGAAAGGTTCAGATTAACCATGCAGAAGGAAATGCTATATAAAGGAAATAAGAATTCCTGAAAAATTCTAAATTAATGAAGAAGGAGACCATGCACTCACAAGGAAAGTTGAAACAGTTTTAACTTTGCATTAATTCCTGTAAATTTCGCCAGAGCCTTTGCAACAATCCAAGAACTTTTTACAAAAAAGAGGGAAAACCAGTCCCTTTTATAGGCTTCAAAATGGATGAATGGCCAGGATTTAATCTAAACAAGTGGCCCAGATTCATCCATAAAACATGGCTGCCCATACCCATAAATGGGAGGCAAATATCAACAACCACCCCAAAGGGACTAATAACTACCCAAAAAGGATAATTAAGACTTATCCAAAAATAGTTCAAAAGGTGCATACATAAAGTTTTACATTTAATTGTCTTGGGAGTCAAATATGACCCTTTGGTCAAAAAGTGCACTTTTCAAAATTTAAAAAGGAAAAGCACTTTAGGAGAGCACTTTTTCTTTTTCAACTTCACATTCTTTTTCCAGGAACTCATCTTCACCATGCAGATACTCCTGCCAAAGATCCCGACCTGCGGCGCGCTCTTTGAGAACATATTCCTAGAATTTGTGGCACAATTGGAATAGTAGACTGACTGGAAGCATAGGAGGATGGCGAATTTTATATTGCATGCCCTCGAGGTACTGGTCTACTTGCTTCAGACCATCTCGCCAACTGGAACGATTACGCTCAAAGCACAACATGTCCGAGTGGAATTGACCGACAAAGCCTAGGTCTTTAGTGGAATAATTGATCTTATTTGTTCCCAATCTTTCCTCCCAGTCTGGCGGTATCACTTCATCGGACTGGTTATTTACCCATCCCGAAACCATTGATCGGAGGATTATCTTGCCAAGTTCCTGCATGGTTTTCAGAATTGCGTCGCATGCATTATGTTGTCTATTGATGATTTCCTTAGCATCATTGTTCAGGTTGATCGTCCAGTACCACTCTTTGAAAACACTGATACCATGAGGGTGCAGGATGTCGGAGAGTGTAGGGATTTGTGCCTGGGTCCAAAAGAGAGCATTCATGAGGGGAAGAGTAGTGACAGCTACTTCATGCATTCTAAGGAGTTCCCTTTTACCTCCAACAGCTTAACCAAAGTGGTCTCTCGGTGGTGAGCCATTTCCTTCACTTCCTCAAGGATTCGTTCTCCCCTTCTTCTGATGCCTTTTATCCATTCCTTGATGGCCCTGTTAGCCGCATTATTGTATACAGGAATAAGAATATTTAATTAAGTCGTAATTGGGTTTGTTAGTTGGCAACCGAGGGGTGGCAGTTGCAGTGCGACGGTTGGCGCTCGTACCCCCTCGGTATCTTTATATACTCCCGATTGTAACTTGTGAAGGACACGAATTATAAATGGAATAACATATCTGATACTTGTCTGATATCTATGGCATTGTTCTGCATTACGTACTTTATGTTTTAAGCTATTCACCTGAGAGGGTAAACATTTGGCACTGTTGCCTAGACATACTTGGGAACGGAAGACACGGATGGCGCACAGACACAATTGGCCTACTCGTTGGTGAAATAAACCCAGAGGCCGACGACGCGCGATCAAAACTTTACATAGGAGACGACACGGCAACGAGAGAATTTTCAATTCTACTCCAGGTAGCCATCGAGACCTACGTCCGACGAGAGGCGGCGACAGAGGCAGAAATCCCACCAAGTGCCGTGTGGACAGCTCTGGAGGCTAGGTCGGCAGTAAACCGGTTGATGAACCACCTCCCCCGGTTGCTTCCACAAGCATCGCTGGCACAACAGGCTCACCTGGAGGAGATTGCCCAGGAAGAGCGACGCCAACAGATCCTTCGACACTACGAAGAAAACAGCCAACGGGAAACGGAACGGGATGGCGCCAGGCCAGGGGGGAATTGAACCTTGAACTTTTTATTTTCAAATAAAAGTGTCATTGACACGAGTTGTATTTGAGCAGATGAATTAATAAAGACATGTTTTGATTTATGTATTGTGAGTTATGGAAATGTGCGACAATTAATGCCAAACCTATTGAATAAAGATAGAAATAAAAAAGCAGAAATGGACGAGTGGGAGGCCGTGCAGAGGGCCTTGTTTTTGGAGCAGCAAGTAGAACGTAGACGGAGGCTGAGGCAACTTGCCGAAGGACGACCTGTCGAAGGGTGGCCTGAGGGGAACCAAGGAGGTGTCACGGAGGGTGCAAAGGTCGACGGAAGTTTCTACGTGTCACCAGATCATCGTAGGACGTGGAGCCACGAAGAGTTTATGGAAGAAACAAGGTTACGACGAAATCTAGTCGAGGAGACTCGGGATCAGTTTAGGAACTTATCCCTTACACCACGGAGTGAAGATCATCAACGGGAACCAGGAGTGGGCGCGTGTGAGAGTGAAGGGGAGGGCAACTGTACAGGTGTAGGTGCCACACACGACAGGCAAAACACCATACCTCCAGTCGCCCACGCAGGACACACCACTGACGCCTCTGGAGGAAGCAACGCAGGGTCACAGACACAGACAAAACCGCCCCCAGAAAGACGACCCAGGATGGCGAGTAAACAAAAATTGCCAAAGTTCACAGGGGATGGCAAGGAAGACCCCTTACGACACTGCTGTACATGTGAAATCATTTGGTCTGCCAACGGAGTAACAGACCAGGATGACTGGGTACAGCAGTTCCCAGCCACGTTATGTGGAGTTGCCATAGATTGGTACTCCGATGTAGATAAGCAAAAAGTGGCCACGTGGGCCAACCTACAGAAGGAATTCACGGAGGAGTTTCGGTTGCTCCGTGATGACAACGAAATTGTAACGGAGATATACAGTACCAAACAAGGTACCAAGGAGATAGTACGGGCATACAGCAGGAGACTGAAGGAATTGTTGGGTAAAATGGAAAGCCAACCGACTGAGGGCTTGCAAAAACGATGGTTCGTTGAAGGATTGAAATCCTCCATACGGAAAAAAATGAAAATTGTACCCCTGACGTCATATGATGACGCCTATAATAGGGCGATGGACCTAGAGAGCGAATACAAAACATCAAGGAAGAAGAAAAGTAATAAATATTCATCTGACGATGATGAAGACATTGACGGGGAAAGCAGCAGTGGTGGCGAATCGAGTAAAAAGGTGCACGCTCTCCAAAAGGACATGGAACGAATGCTGAAAGAATTCAAATCCATGAAAGGGAGTACAAGTAAGACGGAAGAAAATGACGTGTGGTGTACCGACTGTAGGAGTGATGGACACACCAAGGGGTCCTGTCCCAAGAAGGCTTTCTGCGACATTTGTCAGATTGCAGGACATTTGACAAAGGAATGTCCCTACAATATGAAAAGCAGGAACCAACAAGTTCTCTTTACGCAAGAGCAGCCGGTCGTCGGAACTTCGCAAACCGCCAACAATAATGCATCATCTGGCGGATATCGGAACAATCGGCGAGGGGGGAGGACCAATAATAATAATAGGAGCCGAATCCAATATGATGCAAAGGGACGGCCAATGATCCAGTGCCGAGCCTGCAATCAATGTGGCCACTTTGCCAGAGAATGCACCTTACTAGAAACGCTACAAAAACTATGCAAATGGTGTGGGCCTGGAGACCACGATGATGGAACTTGCCCAAAGTCTGGAGTGAACCTGCTCAACATCGACAGGACGGAGGAACAGGTATTGGCAATCATATGGTCACAGGCAAAGAAGGCCACATACGCAGACCCTCGCACGGAGAAGCAGCGGGCGCTAGAGGCCAAGGTTGAAGTGGCGAAGGAAATGTTGGCACAAGGGAGCACCCAGGAAGCGGTAAGTACTCCCCGATCTGAGGCGGAGGAAAATATCTTGAAGCAAATGCTGCAGATTGAAGTGCCGGTGAGAATGAAGGACCTCCTGGAAACGATGCCGCAATTACGTACGACACTCCTACGTATAGTCCAAGTAACCCCGCACAGTTAGGCGACCCGAAATACGGATGGTTTCGGTAGAACACCTACAGACCCATTGGTCCTGACACTATATACAGTGGTCGGCACCCGACGGTGGTAGAAATGGGAATACTGGGCACCATTTTGACTGACACTATCATCGACGGCAGGTCCGGAGTGAATGTGCTTCCGGAAGATATCTGGAAGCAGCTTGGGAAGCCGACACTATGGCCGTCAACCTTCAACTTACTGGGAGCGGATCAACATGGTATCAAACCCCTTGGAATGCTCATGGCGCAACAAGTGAGCATCGGGGGACAACCATTTGTCCTCGACTTCGTGGTGATTCCGCTCGCCAAGAAAGGGTATGACGCCATTCTGGGCAGAGGGTGGTTGGTTGCAACCAGAGTGAATCACAACTGGAAGCGTAACATGTTGTCAATGGAGAAAGCCGGGAGAAAATTTATTATCGACCTGAAAACACAACTTGTGAGTGAAGAAGTCGCGTCAGAGTCGGAATCAGACGGCAAAGGTGGAGTTGACGGAGGAAAGTACGGAAGGGAACCGAACGAGGAAGGCGTTCTCGAAATCCAAGGATGTTCTGTGGACGAGACCGATTCCCTTAATGGGCTCTTCCATTGGCAAATGGAGGACTACGAGCTGCTGTATGGGTGTAACATGTTGCAGGTTGACGAGGATTGGGACGAGAACGAATTTCCGCCAGCGTACGGGGAATACACCGAAGGGGATGCCCCGGTCAACGAAGTACTACCACATAGGTTTGACATGACAAAACCAATCCGGTACGAAGAGTCCGTAAAACCTACAAACCTCGGCACGGAAGCAGATCCAAGGAACATCTTGGTTGGCGACGACTGGAATCCAGTTCTGAAAGCCGCCGCGTTTAAAATATTCATGGAATACAAGGATGTATTCGCTTGGACGTATAAGGACCTCAAAGGGGTGCCACCAGAACTATGCGTACACCGAATCTCACTCGTACCTGGGGCCATACTTGTACGGAAGAGGCCGTATAGAATGAATTAAAACTATGTGGCGAGAGTGAATTATGAAATTGAATGTATGCTCGAAGCTTGGACTATTTCTAAAGTACAGACCAGCGAGTGGGTGTCGCCCATAGTGATATCCCTTAAAAAGGAGGCAAACCAGATCCGAATCTGCGTGGATTTCAGATGCCTTAACGCGGTCACCATAAAAGACCCGTTTCCAATACCATTTACGGATAGCATCTTGGAAGAAGTGGCCGGTCATGAAAGTTTTTCATACATGGATGGATTTTTTGGGTATAACCAGATATCCTTCGCCGATCACCTTCATAGTGGAGGATGTCGTGTATGCATATAATCGAATGCCGTTCGGATTATGCAATGCACCAGCGACCTTTCAACGGATAATCCTTCACATATTTGAAAAGATGTCAGTAGGGAACTTCGGGGCGTTCCTTGACAACTGGTCCATCTACAGTAACCAAGATACACATTTGGCCGCACTTGGCGAATGCATGGAGAGATGCAGGCGAGCTTGCCTAGCACTCAACCCCCAAAAATGCAGATTCATGGTGCCTCAAGGGAAGCTGTTAGGACACATAGTGTGTAAGGCTGGACTCAAGACTGACCCAGACAAGATTCGGGTGATAGTGGAAATGGAGGCACCCACAGATTTCACGGGAGTGAAATCCTTCCTAGGACACATAGGGTATTATAGGCGATTTATCAAAAATTTTGCTCGAGTATCCTGCCCTCGGGACAAACTGACAAGGAAAGGTGAACGGTATACATGGGGGACGGCTCAGGAGGAGGCCTTCCAAGAACTGAAGTCACGGTTGGTGGGTGCGCCAATCCTAACATATCCTGACTGGGACAAAGAGTTCCATGTACACGTTGACGCATCCAACTTTGGCATAGGGGCCACACTGGCGCAGGTTGGCGACCACGGGCTAGATCACCCGGTGTACTTTGCAAGCAAACTCCTATCGAAGGCAGAGAAAAATTATAGCACCACAGAAAGGGAAGCCCTCGGGATGGTGTACTCCGTCCAAAAATTTCGACATTACTTGCTTGCCACCCCGTTCACATTTTATGTGGACCACTAGGCTTTAATGTATTTGGTAAACAAGCCAATTATCCAAGGACGAATCAGCCGATGGCAGCTATTTGTGCAGGAATCAACATTCAACATTATAGTAAGACCTGAAGAGCCATGTGATAACTGACCAGCTGTCGAGAATCCAGTCAGGAGAACCAGCCGAAGGAGTGAATGAAGATTTTCCAGACGCTCACTTATTTCGCATCGCGGTTCTCCCCGCCTGGTACGCAAGCGTGGGGGAGTACTTGTCGACATCATGGTTCCCGAGGGAGATGCCACCAGGAGAAAGAAGGAAACTGGTACTGAGGAGTAGGACATTTCAACTCATTAATGGCCTCTTGTATAAAATGGGGCCCGATCAAATCCTACGGCGATGCATCCTAGAAGAGGAAATTCCGGGCGTCCTAAGGGAAGCACATGAAGGGCCCACAGGTGGACACATGGGGCCCGACAACACGGTGAGGAAAGTTCTGTTGGCAGGACTGTGGTGGCGGACACTACATAATGACACAAGGGAGTGGGTGACAAGCTGTGATACATGCCAACGGGCCGGACGACCATTAAAGAGGGATTTTATGCTCCTCAACCCATCGAATGGCTAGGAACTGTTTGAGAGATGGGGATTGGATTTCGTCGGACCATTAAAACCAAGTAGAGCCCGACGATGCAGATACATTGTAGTGGTAACAAAATACTTGACCAAGTGGGTGGAGGCACGGGCTTTACCCGACAATTTGGCGGTCAATACAGCAAAATTCATCTATGAACACATCATTACGCGGTATGGGATTCCAATCCAACTGACGAGTGACAGAGGAGGCCATTTTGTAAATCACATAATCAGATTGCTAACAACGGAGTTTAAAATCTTTCACTCCTTATCAAGCGCCTACTATCCACGGGTGAATGGGCAGGCCGAGGCGACCAATAAAATAATCATGTCGGTGATATATAACTCTTGCGGAGTGGAGAAGGATGACTGGGAGGAGCGCCTACCGTCAGTACTTTGGGCATATCGAACAACTTACAAGGTAACTACTGGACAGACTCCCTTCTAGCTAATGTATGGACAAGAAGCCGTGGTGCCAGTTGAATTCATGGTGCCGAGTCTCTTGATCGCCATCGATAATCGACGTGGCAACATGGAAAGCCTGAGGGAGAGACTGTACGCTTTGAACAAATTGGACGAACGAAGGATGATGGCTCAATGGGTGACAGAGATGACCAAGCAAAGACGGAAGGTTTGGCACGACAAGCATCTCCGACGAATGAAGTTTACTCTTGGGCAGTTGGTGTTGAAATTCAACAGAAGGAACCAAATCAAACCTGGGAAATTCAAAGTGCGTTGGCTAGGACCCTTCAAGGTACATGAGGTCAATACCAACGGGGCAATTAAGTTGTGGACGCTGGACGGGGAAGAGATACCAGATGTCATCAACGGGTCAAAATTAAAAATTTACCACGAATGGAGGGAGCCCTGACCATGACTGATGCTTAAAAGACTTAAAAATAAATAATTAAATAATTAGAAAAAAAAAAAGTGGGCCCACCGTACGGTGGAACCACCGACTATGGGACCACTGACGGTGGAACTACCGTGCGGTTGGGCCATCGGCGGTGGATCCGACCGTGCGGTGGTCACCGCACACCACAAATAAAAGTCCGCACAGCCCTGCGAGAACAGAAAAAATGACAGCCGAGGGAGAAAGAAAAAAGGACAGCCGCAGGGGGAAGAAAGAGAAACAATGCGCAGCCGCACAACCGCAGCCACGCAGCCACGCAGCCCACAGCCGGACAGCCACAACCGCACAGCCCACATCCCCACAGCCGACACAAGCCTGCACAGATACACGCACCAAGCCACACAAGTCTGTGCCGCTACGGCAGACGGGTTTTAGTTTTGAAAAAAAAAGAAGAGTTTATAAAAGCAGAATTGAAGAAGTAATCTGGTACTAATGGACATAAATAGGAACAAGGCAGATTGGCAGAAACGGTTGCAACCGTTAGAAGACAAGTTGCAAGGAGGGCAAAAAGAAACCAGTGCAGACACAAGCAAACGGATTTTACCATCTGGGGTGCGCATTGCAGGTAGTCTCGGTATGAGCACCAGTCAAAAAAGCAAGAAGCATCGTCCCAAACCCTTGGCGACAAAGCACAAAGATGAAATAATGACAGATAATATTATGTTCGAGGGTTTGAATGGAATCGATTGTCGGAATTGGTGGGCAAAGACACCTCAGGATGATTTAATAAAGAAAAGCCTTCGCTAGGCACAGGTACACTGGGTCGTCCAGATGCCAGTTTTTTCGATAAAGGACTTTGATGCAGTTTTGCGTGCCATGATTGGTAGCTATGACAGACATCGCCACCAGTTGGTATTTGATTATCAACATCAGAGGATAACAGTGTCATTCACAGCAGGGGAGTTCACTAGGGTATTTGGCATACCAGGGATAAAAGGAAAGAAAATAGACACTTCACAAAAAATATCCCCAGAGAATCGTGCCACACTGCTCCAGTTGATGTTGCGCAATAACCTTACCCAAGGCGAGAAAGATAGCCTCAAGAGTGCAGGCAAGAGTCGGGGAGTGAAGAAACAATTTTTTGCCAAGGGCGTATGGCAATGCCTGTTGTCGGTAGTGAAGAGTCGCCTCACAGGTGCCACCCGCGCATTGGACATAGCCATTGCACAGATAGTGCTGATGAATGGGCTGCACAATGGAGTGGTATACGATTGGGCGTCACTATTGGCCAATAGGATGGATGAGTTCATGACGTTGCAATACAAGAAGTTCTACATGCCGCATCACGGCATTGGATTATTCCTGGACGCAGTCCGCACGCAGATCACCCCGGGCTCACAGCCATTCGAGCCACAGGGGCGTGTTGCACCAGACCAGCCGCCCATATTCTATTGGTCCCACTTGGATGTCTTGGCACATGGCACAGAGGCACGTTTGGGTACAAAAAGGAAGAACGTCACCATGTCCGATACGGAGTCCGACACGGAAGAGTCTGAGGCTGAGGATGCAGAAAGAGGCAGGGAGGAATCCGCAGACACCTCCTTGGTAAGCGGAGGGAGTTTCCGACTGGCAGGGAGAAGGGGCGACCAGTTGCCTGAAGAGGGGGTAGTGGAGTCTGCAGGTATAGTAGGGTCTACTGTAGCATCACAGGTGCAGGTCCACTTTACACCAGCCCGCTTACCAGAGACTTGTCAGTTGGCGGTGCCACGGTCCTTCAGGACAGTGAGTGTAGTCACCACGGTACCAATTCCTAGTTTCGGGTAGCCTCGGGCGACGATAGCCATGACACCACCACGGGTGGAGACCTTGGCGAGAGCAGAGGCTTCCATGGTGCACGAGGTGTCGGATGTGATAGGACAGGATGTGCCAAGGTTGCTCGGATATATGCAGGAGGCAATGACGGTAGTAGGCACTCTTCATGATGACCTCACTAACTGGTTGAGCCGTTACCAGATGGTACCCATGGCATTGGGAGAGGCCACTCTATCCCCAGGGCGGACCACGTATTCCTTGGATGTCATTGACCTCGAGGAAGGGAGTTCCCCGAGCAGCAGGGCAGTTCAGAGGGTTGCTTCACCCCCTGCGGTGGTAGTAACCAGTCTGTACAAAGTAGAGGAGGTGCCTGTAGGAAGTCAGCAGGGTGCAGAGTTGGAGCAGTTTATTACGGAGATGACTCTGGGAGCACAGTGGCTTGTGTCATCTGCCACGCTCCAGTCCGATGCGACCATGGTTGAGTGGATGGAAGGGTTGTTGACCTTTGCCCACACGGGATGCCGAGCTGAGTTTGAGAGGTGTTTTGAGTGTGCCGGATGGCCGGACATGCTGGAGGCTTGGTGCCTCACTGAGGGGGTTGGCGAGACCCAGATGGTGCCTCACAACAGACGACAACTACAGTTGAGGCTTTGAGGGTGGCAGCAGTAACAGCTCGGGAGGAGCTGGATACCAGGTTTCGCGAGCTAGAGGCTACCATGGCACAAAACCAGGCAGCGGTGGACATTTTAGTAGCAGAGAAGTCTGCCTTGCTGATACAGTTGGAAGAGGAGAGGGCCTCGAGGGAGCTGTTGGAGACTCGGTTGGTTAGTGCCCTGGAAAATGTGGACAAGAAGGATAAGGAGGTGCTCGAGGCAGCCTATATTGTAAAGACTGCAATGGAGTGGCAGATGGTAGCGAAACGGGATCTCAAGAGGAGGACGGAGCAGGTGTATGAGCTCCGTGGGTGCTTGGCATCCACTGCTACACGACCACCGGCGCCTTCTTTATCAGGGACGCCTTCTGCACTTCCTTAGTTTTTTTTCTTCTTCGGGATTTTTGCGAGCTCCATGTATTCTCCATTTTGTTGTAAGTCGCCTGGAGACGACTTTTCTTTTTGGGGGGGATGATGTTAGCCGCATTATTGTATACGGGAATAAGAATAGTTAATTAAGTCGTGATTGTGTTTGTTAATGGCAACCGAGGGGTGGCAGTTGCGGTGCGATGGTTGGCGCTCGCACCCCCTCGGTATCTTTATATACTCCCGATTGTAACTTGTGAAGGACACGAATTATGAATGGAATAACATATCTGATACTTGTCTGATATCTATGGTATTGTTCTGCATTATGTACTTTATGTTTTAAGCTATTCACCCGAGAGGGTAAACAGGCCCTTGCGGTGTCTCGTACTCCTTCAAATTCCGTTGTGGTTCTTTGAGCCAATGCCGTCGGGGGAATATGGGACTTGGAAGCATTGTGTAATGGTCTTAGGAGTTGATCGATGCATCCCTCGACCTGCTCAGCACGAGCTCAATACATGTCGTTTTTAGCTGTTATCTCTTCAAGCTGCCTGAGCATATTCTGTATCGAATCCTTGAATTCCTCCTTTTCTTGCTCCTTAGTGGCTCGTCCGATGGGGACAGTCGTGATGCTATAATCTGCCAGTGTAATCTGATCTGCTGGCTTGTCTACAGGCGGGGTGGCGATGTGAAGAGTGCGGTTCCTTTGCTCATCTTTGGTGATTCTGGAATATGCCTTGGGCTTTTTCTTCCCCTTGGCTTTAGCTTGTTCTATGCGTGAGAAGATGTCCTTCAAATCGATAGGTGGTTTGGTGGCGGCCTTGCGTTGGGCTCTGGCAATCAACCATTCTTGAGGTACAGCCTGGGCTGATGCTACGGTTAAACTTGCACTTTGTTCTTTGATATTCCCAGCCATTTCATCACAAATTTGCAGTTGTTCTGTTACCGGAGGGGTAGAGGAGGTGTCAAGTTTTTTGCTTGCAGCTGAATTTTCTCCCACTTTGCTGAATAATTGTCTCATGCCTTCGCGTGATGGTTGCTCTTCGGTCCTTTCGAACTCGCGGGTCTCCTTTGTTCTTTGCTCTCCTTCAACGGTAGTGTCATCTTTGGTAGTATCATGGAGCAACAATTCATGGCGGCTCTGTTGGGTAGGTTCGTGCACTTCGATCCCCTGGATGGATGGAATTTCTCCTTCCTCAATTTGGTTACCCGGCTCGGCTGATTCAATGACTCTTAGCTCGGCGTCTAGCATGTCGGGTGCGGGAGGATCATCAGCTCCGAATGCATCGATGTCGCTTTGGGAAGGCAGAGTAGGTATATAGTCCAATTCTACTACATCATTGGACGAACTAGGGTCCTTTGACGATGAAGTGACCTTTGGTCTGCTAATGGGAATCTTTTCCCTTTTTGTTCTTTTGGATGTCCGAGTTCCTCTGCAAGCCTCACCCTTCTTTCTCTTGTCGGGTTTTTCAGTTTCTTCCCTGGGTGCACTGGAAGTTCCCTCATCTTCGGAGGACTGAGAATTGAGGCTACCCATTAAGTGGTAGGTGAACTGGACTCCTTCATGGATTAGTCGCTCAATCTGCGGATGCAACCATTGGTCTGCATATCTTACTGGGGCTGCCATGACCGCCTCAAAATCAGTGATAGCGTCCTGCGACCAATCAACGCTTGGCAGAAGATTCCTCATTGCCTCAAATTCTCCGACTTGTAGAGAATTCCTTGAATCTGTGAGCTAATCTGTGACCCGACGATATTCAAAGAGTTTCATTTGCTGCACACTCAGCCTCGACTATTCACGCCTTCGGACCTCATAGTCGTCAGAGCTATTTTTCCAAAAATTTTCAACTGATTCCTTTGGTCTGTACCGCTTGCCATGGGCTCTCTTTGCCAGATTATCGTGATCAAAGCATTTCCTTGGAAAATGCTCCTGTTGGCCATAGGAAGCTAGCTCTGCGAAGGATTCCTCTGCTTGGGTGGGGGTCTTCAGATGGACATCCTGGTTGCCTATCATCATGGGGAACGCGAATTGAGCCTGCTTGCTGTCTTTGAGTAAGATGCCGTCCGGACGTGACTGCCTTGCGACTTCCATAAGAACTATCTTGTCGGTTGGGTACCGTGGAAGTCGGTGAGGGGCACCATCAAAGCTAGCTATCCGGATATAGGAGAACCTTGGGAACTGGATGAACCAGGCCCCGTATCTCTGTACTAGAATAGTAGCTTGCTTTGAGAGTCTTATGTGTAATCCTCCTTGCATTAGCCTGACCAGGCGCATTGTGAAGGCATCATTGGTGCGCTCATACTGGCCAACTGCCTTAGCCGGGCTGTTCTTTTCTCTCTGAGCTATATCCTGATAGTGAAGCTGTGGGTAACAATCATATACCTTTACTTGACCAGGTCCTTTCCCAATTTCACCTTTCATTATCAAACCTGGTAGTGGTTGGTTCTTGGCGAACATGTAGACCAAATAGGAGGTCATAGTGAATTACTTTTTGCTCTCCAGTTCAATTAGCTGAGTGTGGATGTTGTCGCTTATAATCTGGGCCTAGTCAAACTTAGACTTCCCAACGAAGACTTGCTCTGTGAAATAAAACATCCACTCTTCAAAGTAGTTGGATTTAGGAAGTCCCATAACCTTGCTGAGTAATGTGACCATATCCCCATGCTCATTGTGAAAGTCACTTCTTGGGGTCTTTTTCCCAATTCTGACGCTTGGAGGCCTTCTCTCCTTGTACCACTCTTCATTGATCAGGGTTCTGCATCTGGCCGGATTCATATCATACGCCCCCTGTGCTTCATCTATAGTTGTGGCCGTGGGATTGTTTGGGAAGGGAATGTCGAATGCGTTGCCAATGGTCTTAGGAGTGAAGTTGGCGAGGGTCATATTCTCGAGGAGCACTAATCTGGAACCTGGTTGATAATGCCGGGCAACCTCTACCACTAACTCATAGTTTTGTATTGCTGGAGGAAATCTCGCCTCTTGGGTGATGCCACTTTCCACCATCTGTCTGGGCTTGCCATATGCGTTAGGGGAGAAGACCCGATTCCTGAATTCTTGGATATCAATATGGCCTAGGTCGGTATCACGGACACTGTCCCAGACACTTTGAACTTTTGACTCCCTCAATCCCCCTCTTTGATACTGGTACTTCATCCTTTCGATGTTGCGTGGGATATCTGACTTGGATGCTCGTGATGTCTCGGCTGTAGCAGGCATTTTTGATGATTCCACCGCCGATTTAGGCATTTATCTTGCACAGTCGGACGCGGATTACTAGGCGATATAAAAGAAGTAAGGCAAGCTAGATAGAGAATATGCTAGCATTCAAGAAATACTTCAGAAATTAGATTGGAAACAGAGTGATATTGCTAGCTGAGAGCTTGATCTAGCAAAACATTTATTCATGAAGCTTTTGATCGCGAATTTATACTTAAGCATTTTCGGGATTAATTTTCAAAAGGGACAAAGCTCGAAAAATTCTCCTAAGTTTGAAAATGCAATTCCTAGCTGATCCTTAGGAGCAAATTCTAATTTCGATTGCTTTGTAGGACGTTTTAATAATCGGAAAAAGGATGCAAATTTTGAAGATTTAAGTGCTTTAATCAATTTTGCACAGGCATGCATCCAATTTATAAATATTTTAGACGATCGAGAGAGACAAAGCGTACTTACTTGACGAATATGGACGGCAAGAAATTGCCTGACTTGCTGTGCAAAGATGAATGGATAGTTCTGCAAATTTTGGAATTTCAACAGTTATCTCTCTAATTCAAATTTTTGCGGCTGCGATTTGAAAGGAGTTTGTCATTTTTAGAGTAAGCGATCTTTTACCTTGGGCGATTTAGTTGAACGTGATGCTGAAGAGGGGCTGCGGATGGCAAACTTCGGTGAATCGGAGAGTTTGAAGAGCATTTAAAACTTTAAACCATCTTTCGCATTCACCCTAAATCGCGATTTTCGGCACTCTTAGGTGTTTTACCAATTTAAACACTTCGCACTTTTACCCTAAAATGCGATTTTCGGAGCTATGAGGGTTTTTGAAAATTTTCGCGTGGTATGGGGGGGGGTTTTGCAGCCTTTTAAGCTTCACGTCTCCCTTCGCCTAAATTGCGAACTTCGCGTTTTTCACGTTTTGTCGCCCAATGCACTTACTGGGCTGCGATGTGAATTTCGGATGTCTGCATTTTCGGAGGATTTGGACGTTTTGGCGATTCTAAACAAACTTCGGACCTTTTAACGCTTTTGGCAACTTTATCAAATTTTTTCATTTTGCCCTTAGGGTCCGAAATTCGGCCCTCTGGGCGTTTTGCAAATTTAAAGTCAAATTCGGACCTTTAGAGGTTTTTGCCAATTTTCGGAGTTTCTCATTTTGCTGTTAGGATCTGAAATTCGGCCCATAAGGCATTTTTCGAGCCTTTGGAGGGTTTTGTCAACTTAAAGTTTTTTCGGACCTCTAGAGGTTTTTGCAAACTTCAAGCATTTTCGGACCTCTAGAGGTTTTTGTCAATTTTTTAAACTTTTCTGAAATTTTTGCCCCAGGGTCCGAAATTCGGCCCTCCGGGCAATTTTGCCAACTTTTACGAATTTCGGACCTTAGGCCCATTTTGCCAGTTTTTACAAATTTCAGACGTTAGGCCGATTTTGCCAGATTTTACAAATTTCGGGCCTTAGGCCCATTTTGCCAATTTTTACAAATTTCGGATCTTAGGCCTGAAAGTCCGAAATTCGCCGTTCTTGGGTATTTTGGCGATTTTTAACTTTTCTACTCGAGAAGCGCGAGCTTGGGCACTTGGGCAAGTTTGTCAACCTTGGCCTTTTGCCAGGAAATTCGCTCCTCCTTCTCCAGCCGGCGAAAATCGTTATTCACTCAAATCTCGTAAACTCCGTAAAAACAAAACCTCATGCAATCTATCTCATCGCTGTTACGCGAAAAACGACAACTTTGGGTCCTCATATGACCTTCAGATGCGCTGGCCCTTACTCGGCAGACCTCGGATGCTTCATCATCAGACGCCTGTTAAAGGTGACTTCACAAGTTTGAACAATCCTTTGGAATTTGTGCTCGAGGGCTAGACTAGCCCAATGGAATCACTGGCTTCTTTTGCTAACAATGCTGTCTTACGGATTGAACACGAGCTCGCTCGAAAGGACGCGAGAGGCTTTGCACTAAACTCAACAGGGCGAAGACGAAAGGCTCAAAAAAGGGAAGGGGGACCCTTTCGGCGACAGGGAGCGTGTGCAATGCACAACAATATCCAAGTTATTGAAAAGTCTATAATCTAGTCATCACATCGTCGGGAAAGGAATAGAACGATCAATAAGTCATCATTGATTAATGATAAAGAATAGCGACATTATATATAACACTAATCGAGTAGAACTAAATAAATATCCATCAAGGAATATCGACTAAGGATGAAATAACAAATGTAGTAGAATTATTAGTTAAGACTTCATATAAATTCGTAATCGTGAAGAGACACCATTGGTATATTATTTGGAAATGTGCTTCATAACTAAGAAGTAATAAATAAGTGTGCTTAGTTTATAAACTACACTTGGTTTTAAGAAGCTGTTTGATTAAGGAATAAGGATGCTTAATGAATAGAAGAGATTTACATGGAAGGGTGTGACTGAAGAAGGATACCGTTCAATAAAGTATTAAAGGAGAACACTGAGAGGAAGATCAGGGATATAGCGGAGGAGGAAAAATGAAAATAAATATAAATTTTCTGGCAGCATCGATGTAATGTCCCTAGTAGTTTGGGATCTTTGGCTTGCAAAACAGTTTGTAATGTCCCTACTAGTTAAAGATTACTGTCCTGCAAAACAAATTGTTAGAATACAACATATGAATATATATATAAACCATTTTAAATTTGCAATCTATCTTTAATACTTAATTAACATAATCATCATTTTCATCTAAAAAAGGATACGAATGCCATACGAAAGTATGTCCTTAGGCGGCCGTGAAGTTTGCCCTCTTGGAACCCCTTGATTCCAAGATGTCCTTAGGTGGCCGTGAAGCTCGCCCTCTTGGAACCCCTTGGTTCCAAATTGTCCTTAGGCGGCCGTGAAGCTCGTCCTCTTGGAACCCCTTGGTTCCAAGCCCTCCAGGAAATCGAAGATGAGTTCGAATCCTATCTTGGGTGTAACCTCTTATACCCAAGCCATCCAAGGAAGACCCTCGTCGATTCCTTGCCTTGGGTGATGCCTCCATCATCCAAGTCCTCAAAGGGGACCGGCCAGATCCATCTCTTCTTGGTTGAGTTTAATCAACCAAGCCAAACATATGCATATCAGTGTTTAGTATATATACTGCCCTAGGGATTATCATAATCCCTCCATTAGGCTAAAGGAGTTTCCTCCCTATAGCCTCCATCATATAATCACATTTATAATACATTTTTGCATTTTATTACTATTTTCCATTCCATAATCCACATTTACATATTCCTTATTTACATGTATTCCCTAACATATATTCATAAAACATTCATTATCATATACTCACATTTATTTATTAATGTGTATTCCTAACTATTCATTAATATATTTCCCCATATTCATTAACATACGTTTACATATTCCTTAACACCTAAAAACCCTTCATTAACATTGATATAAAAAATATCCATTACGTATATATTAAATATGTCTTAATTATATTTATTAACATATATATATTAAAATATTCCTTTATTAACCTATATATTAAAATATGCATTTAATTATATATATATATATATTAAAATATTCATTTATTAACATATGCATTTAATTATATTTATTAATATAGATATATATATATAATAAAATATTCATTTATTAACATATGCATTTAAATATATATATATATATATAAAATAAAATTTTGATTTATTAACATATGCATTTAATTATATATATATATATATATATATATTAAAATATTTATTTATTACTTACCTCTTTTCCCCGAGCACCTTCCCTTCTTCCTTACCTCTTTTTACTAAATGAGTTCCTTCCTTGTATAGAAATCATACTTTTTTTTCCCCCATTTCTTGTTCCATGTGTTCTTATGTAATGTCCCCTTTTTAGCGCAACATTATATGGGGTGTCGTTAGCCTATTTTGACACGGTCCCGAAGGCTAACAAGGACATTGGTGGGATCCTGAGGTGTTTTGGCCTAGGTGTTTTCAGTTTCAAGCCAATCGGTGCTGGTGCTGCTCTGACAGGGTTTCTAGACACTTACTATTTATAGTAAGTTAGTCTCCAAGCAGTGACTTGAAATTTTTAGTGTTTCCCTGGTTGGCATAATTATTAGTAAAAAATATTTGAAGGCGACAATGTTTTAAAGGGATTATCAACAATGTTTTAATATTTAACGATAAAGTGTAAAGTTAAATTAAATATTTAACTTTATTGTTATATTATAAGGTTGGGAATATAAATTAATGTTTAAAATATTAAAAGTTCCCTTTAATGTGTACATTGTGGGAAATAATATTTTATTCTAAAATGTATTATCCCACATTTAGGAAATGAAGTGTTCCATCCAGGAAGAAAATATAAATTGATGTTGAGAGCTCTTTTTTGGGGTATACTTGGATGAGATTAATGTTATGCTGTTGGATTTTGTAGAGATCTGATTATTGGGCTTGGAGGACGGAATCCCTCTTTGCTAGCATTCTCTTCACTGTTGAAAGACACAGTCAAGAGGATTAATGGTGTTTTCATTCAGGAAACACATTGGGCTTCATCTAGTGCTCTCGCATGAAGTTTTTACAGGGGTTAGAAAGTGCAGATTTGATGATAGTGATTTTGCTACAGTACCGTGTGAATAGTGTTTTTTCTACAGTACCGCGTGAATAGTGTTTTTGCTACAGTACCACGTGAATAGTGTCTTTGCTACAGTGCCACGTGAATAGTATTTTGCTACAGTGAGCGTGAATAGTGAAAATGCTACAGTGCCATGAATAGTGCTGTTATAGTGCATGAACAATGTTGGTATGAAGTTTACTTGTTTTTCTTGCTGATTAGAAGTTTGGAAGGCTACCATTACATCTGCAGACCACTACAACATTCAATTCCAGGTTTTTTCTATCATATTTTCATAACTAAGCATTGTAATTGTTGAATATAAACCTGAATAATTGTCGCAGCCCATAAGGCAGTTGAATGTGCACATTTATATTGCAAATCAGTATTTAACAACAAATAAGAAGTTTCGGGTTTTGCATATATTGTTGTATGTTTGTCAAGTGTTTGATAAAATGCCATGTTGATTATTAAGCAATTTAATTGATATCACATAGTAGTTTGCAAGTCTCTTTCATTGGAAAATAGGGGTGGTCATTACATCTTATTAAATATATCCCCTCCTCAATGGGCAAATGGTCATACCTTTTTCAAACAGTTGCTACCTTTGATAAATTATTTTTAATTCACAACCTTTCAGTTGCTTCCCCAAAAACTCTTAATTTAATTTAATTTTTAATTAAACTCATTTGTTTGATGAATAACTTTTATCTTTATTAACTCTTGATTGTTTAAAATGATTTTCATAGGGCTGCGATGTTTGTGATAGAGAAATACACGGTTACTAATTTTCGGTACTTATTTATTATCGTATCTTGTTGTTTATTGATATTTGCTACCACATTGGCTGATTCTAGTCTTCCCTTAATGCATTGATACCTTAATGTTAATCGATACTTATGATTTAGAGAATGTTAATTGTTGATTGTGATAATATGCTTGATGTTTGTTGTTAATACATCGATACTGTCTATTAATTGATATGTCTTTTATTTCTATTATAATCTCTCTTGTATGATAGATATTATAAATTAATGTAAGAGTTATTTATTAACTTAGTTGATTGCATACCCTTATATCTTTATTCTTGATTGTGAGGTGTTGAAGTTATATAGCTGCGAATATTATATCTTAGTATTACCTATTTATTTATATTATTATTATTTATTATTGATTGTGTAAATTATATCTTATAATATAATATTAATTTATTTTATTTTAATTATTAATAAATATATAAATAAATTTCAAATAGTCATTCTTTGGTAATTATTATATTAATTAATAATAATCGTTTCATTTAGGATATATATATATATATAAATATATAACGATCAAGGAGGGGACATGACAATCGATCAGATCAGAACTGTTATTAATTTACAGGCAGTAACATCCCTGTTTTGTGTGGTATGCATTGGGGATGTGTTTAGTAAGTATGCTTAATATATGAGGCCCATGAAACCCGATAATGTTTACATGCAGAATTTAATAATAATATTAACATAGATTGTAATATGTATACTAGTAATAATTAATTTCATAACAGTGGCAAACCAGATCTGTTACGCGTCAGAATCTGTCTGCCCTCTTACTCGCCATTGAATATATTAACAACTGATGTCTTAAGCAGTGGTAATATCAGTAATGTATATTATAGGAAATTATCAAAGATATCAATAATGGATTATATAATTTTATATGTATATATATATGGTGTAATATCAATATATATATATATATGGTGTAATATCAATAAGGTTATATACGTATATATATACATAATGTCTTAATCAGACAGATAACAATATTAGATTGTGAATTAGAAAGAGTTCATAAGATAATAAACAGGTAAGCAATTGACTTACACGCCGGAGGGATATATATGTGTGTGGACATGTGTGCCCCACACACACATATATATTAATGAGGATTCTGTCGTATGTGATAGTATACCAATCTCTTTGGCAGAGTTATAGTAGTATAATAATATTGTCTCATGGGTATGTAGCAATAAAGATATGTATGTATGCAGCATATTTGTATGTATTTAGGAACAATAATAGTAATTAAGGAATATGTAGATGCAGGCATAAAATATAGAGGATAATGAAATATAAAATGTTATATGAATAACAATAATTTGGCTATGTGATGGAGGCTATAGGGAGAAAATTCCCTTAGCCTAATTCAGGGATTATGATAATCCCTGGTAGGCAGTATATACTGAGTATTTATATGCATATATGTTATGGCTTGGGTGTCAAAGGCTCACCCAAGAAGAGACGGATCTGACCGGTCCTCTTTGGTAGACTTGAATGATGAGATGCATCATCCAAGGCAAGGAATTGATCATATATGATGGTCTTCCTTGGTAGGCTTGGATGTAAGATGACAGGAATCGAATTATCCATCGATTTCTTGGTATGGCTTGGAACCAAGATGGGTTCCAAGAAGGCAAGCATTACAACTGCCTAAGGACAGGTACCAGTACTGCACTCGTATCCTTTTATTAAACAAGAATTGAGGTTAGTTTTAATTAAGTAATTGAAGTTTAACTGCAAATTAGATTAGTTATATATATATATATATTTGTTGCATTCTAACAGTCCGTTTTGCAGGATAGTGATCTCTAACTAGTACGGACATTACAGTGAGGCATAGCAAGAAGAACTAATTTCACTTTGGGGTGACTGTCCTAGACACCTTCTCTGTCACACTCAGAATGAACAGTCATATACATGCTGCAAACAGGGTTGTAGAAGAAACCACTCACTGTGGAAGGGCCTACATGTAGTCTGCAAGGGTCCTAGGGACACATCCCCTCTGGAGTTTAAAGCTTAAAAATTAGTTTTGTTGTCTTTGTTTGTGACTGTCCTTTTAGGACAGCGTTGGCCACTTTTGGTACCCAATGAACAGTCACCTTGTGGAATTTTGCATTGAGAGTGTGTTGAGGTCTCCCTAAGGCATTTAGGTGAGCATTGTGAATGACTCTACACCAACATTAAGGTCAGGAACTATCAGCTTTTGGTGTTACCCCAATGCCAAGGGTTAGAAGACTCCTAATTGGCAATCCCAATAGTGCAGAAACTGATATTGTAGACCACCAAATGAAAATATCACATGGCTGTATAAGACATAGCATAAGCTCATGATAAGCCTCTCCTCTGTCTAAACTTCATGAGTAAGAAACCTAAGCCTTGTGTAATGAGCCATGGTGGAAAACTAAGGAACATGTCCAAGTGAGTTACATTAAGGATTGTGTTGGAGAAGCCCTTATGTTGAGTTGGCCTTTGTGGGTCTAACCCTGCTTCTGCATCATGTCCCAAGGTGTGTGACATGTTGAGAACTCCTCTCAAGAGCTGTCAGACTTTCCATCTGAAGGCTGCTGTTATAAATCATACCAGCAGCTAAATCACAGGCAATGATGTTGTCATGTCCCCTAATAAGTAATTGTCGAATCTTTAAAAATATTAATTACTTTATATAAAGTCCCCATTCACTTATATAAATAATTAATATTTCTCAAATATTAGTCTTAACTATTACTAACAATTACGGGAATTCTTAACTATTATGGGAATTCTCAAACCAATTGATGTTAATAAAGGATGGGGACCCGAGAGGAAGAATATGGAATTTTTATACAAGCCAAGTCTGAGTAAAGATTGATATTTGGTGGGATATCAAGCATTAAAAAAAAGAATTCCTTTCGCTAGCTTAACTGGCCTATTGGAAGCAGTGACCGCGAGGTGATGTACAGCAGGGGTATTGTCCAACATCGTGGCTAAGAGCATTCATACGCACCAACCAATCTATCTGGAGATTGTCAGGAAGGCACGCCATTAATTCATCACGGAGATTACCCGAAGGCACAACAATTTATTCTTCCTCTCGCGTCAGAAGAACCCGATATCAGGTGCAGTCTACACGAACACTTGTTCGCTCACGTGAGGCAGATGCGCGTCATCTGGAGTATTTTCGTCTGCGTACACAAGGCTCGGTGGAATGACAAAAGCAACGCGAAGGGTTTAACGTATTCCGGCCCATGGTGGAGTTGATTGGCTTTCAGGAGTGCCATCGCGAGACCCGATATCGGGTATCATTTCGGGATCCCTGCAGTCACAAGGAATCAACAACATGGAAGAACGGAAGCAGCATTGATGTGTAGCATTTGAAGTAGATTCTAAGCATGAAGGTATCGCTCAACACACAACCAGAAGTCTCGTGGACCGGAAGAGACAATACATAACCCAGGAGGCTGCCTGACATGCTTAGGGTGAAATTTAGATTATCATCTGATAACCAGCAGCAAAAGGAGGGCATCTACAATTATACTATGGCTACCAGGTGCACTATTAAGTATTCCTCCTGAAGAATGGATGTTTATTTTATCGATGAATGAAATACCAGCCAATGGAATGGAAACTAAGTCATATTTATGAAACAAATGTCACTGTTTGAACTTGTTTCATTATTCTGTCAATAACTCACTGGCTATGTTGAATATATATTACCGATGAATTGAACATATATCCAATAGATAATTTAAGGAATTTTACAGTGGTATCAGAGCTTTTGAATCCTGCCAGCCTGTAGGGTATTGAAATTTCATGAAAACTTAATGCACAATTGAGTATGCACCAGGGAAATTATAATTTCCGAAGTTCTAGGGCCTGTCAAAACAGATTCCCAAACTCTCCTTTAGCACAGAGTAGTTCATATATTTTGTTTGAAATTGAGGATAGCCACACAAAAATTGACGAGGAATTTATTTTTGAAACCAACATGGGAGGCCCGGATAACAATAGGGACTTATTGGCTGCATTAAGCAGAAGTCAGGAAGATATGCAAGATAATGTTAACACGATGACCAACTTGATGACCCAATTTATGGCTAATAATATAAATCAGCACCAAAATAATGGAAGACAGAATAATCAACATCAAAATAATGGGGGAAACAATGGGGGTAGAGATAAACTGTCAGTTAATAATCAGCTAGAAAGAACAGGAACAACTAGACCATTTATGCCTACATTTACTGCTAGAAACCAGCCACTTGAAAATGAACCAACAATAAGAGAAATACAGGAAGAAATACATCAGGATTGGTTAGGTTCCGGTGAAGAATTCAGATCAGCAATGACATTTAGAGAATATTTAGATGTCAGAATGAAACATAGGCCAAGAGGACAGCGAGGAAATAACAGTGAATTGCAAAGGAAAATTGGAAAAATGTCCATTCCTTATTTTGATGGAACAGGTAAAACAACTGCTTGGGCTTGGGTGCAAAAATTAGACACGTACTTCCAATTAAATCCTATGTTGGAAGAGGAGGCAATTAAATATGCTGCGTTACATCATGATGGTGTAGCACATGAATGGTGGCATCATGGACAAATAACCTTGGGTCATAATTTGATAGGCACTTATGTTGAGTTCATTGAGAAACTTATTGATAGGTTTGATTCTAAAGTTCCTGAATTACATCTTAAGGATTTGACTCAGCTTAAGCAGACTGGAACTGTTGAACAATATATTTCCGAATTTGAAAAATTGGCTGTCTTAGTTACTGAAATTTTAGAAAAACACAAGATTGTAATATTCATAGATGGATTGTCTGATTCCCTAAAAGGTTGGGTTAAGTCCTTAAACCCTCTGACCTTACAAACCGCTGTCAAAAGAGCAAGAGAATTAGAACCATGTTCAAAAGGAAATTTTTTTAACAAAGGACCACCTCCTAAACCGGAAAAAGACAAACAACCCTTCAACAAAGATAATTTCCCTAAAAACAGGTTAGATAAAGAGGAAAGGAAAGAGCTCAGAAGGAAAAAACTATGTTTCAGTTGTAGGGAAGCATGGCAGCCTGGACACAGATGTTTAGGGAAGGGAAAAATTCATTATATTGAGGTTATGTCTGACAGTGAGGATGAGGAAAATGTTGATCCTAACACAGAACGAGCACCACAGAACACAGAGTCAGAAATAGGTATCCAATTCCTCGAATTGATGAATTGTTAGATGAATTGCATGGTGCTGTATACTTTTGTAAAATTGATTTGAGATTAGGGTATCATCAGATTAAGTTAAGAGAACAAGACATTCATAAAACTGCTTTTCGTTGTCATTATGGTCATTATGAATTCTTGGTTATGCCGTCCGGTTTAACAAATGCTCCAGCAACATTTCAGTCTTGTATGAATCATATTTTTAACAAACAATTAAGGAAATTTTTGCTAGTATTCTTTGATGATATATTAATTTACAACAAAACTTGGGAAGAGCATTTGAAACATATTGATATAGTTCTTGGTATTATGGAATCACAATCACTGTATGCAAAGGCGTCTAAATGTGAATTTGGAATGACTGAAATTTTGTATTTAGGGCATATGATCAGTGCAACAGGGGTACAGGTTCATCAAGAAAAGATAAGAGCCATTTTGGATTCTTTGTTTTATGCAGTTATTACTGGAGGTTTGTCAAAGGTTTTTCATAGCTTGGGGCACCCTTGATAGATCTTACCAAAAAAGGGGCATTCCGATGGACTGAGGAAGCTCAACAAGTATTTGAGAAACTTAAAGAGGTAATGAGTTCTTGTCCGGTACTCAAAACCCAATCAATCACAAATCCTCGCTTCTTCTTTCTTTTCTCAATCAATAGCTTCTGGTATTTCCAACTCTCACCTTTCCAGGACTCCTCCACACCTACACTAGTCTCTCGAGCTCCTCTCAGACTCTCACTACTACAGTCTCTTTCCCAGCCATAGGTCTCTGCATAGGCTACCTCACTTTTGGTGGTCTGCCTATATACTCAGGACCTCTAGCTCTAGTACCATTTGATGCAATGCAACTCCCCTCCTTTGTATAACTTAAACATTGAAAAACACACAACATAAAACAAAGACTCATTGGTAGTAACATTTTGATTGAAACCAATGAACAAAAAAGTTTGTATTCACATCAAATCTGCATTACTATTATTGACATAGATGGCATTTCATGGTCGTTCTCTCTCTTTCTCTACTGTAACAGATACCTCTATCGGTGTTCCTCTGTAACTCACAATGTTCCCTATCCTCAAGGCCTAAACCAGCCTATCAATGGCATAGCTTCTATTCTCCAATTCCCCTGCTTTCTTCTCATGGTTCTTCCATGATGTCTTCTATCTATAGGACCACATTTTATTCACCACTGTTAAGGGTAAATAATGTATGTTAGTAAGAATAATATTTATAAGTGTTTTATGTTTATGTTTGTCGTCGAGAGGTTCCCGTCGGGTAGTTGGGAGTTGGTGACGGGTGGGAACTTGACCAACCGTCGGGTCTTTATATTGTTTGGTTGGAACCTCGGGTCTTTATATTGTTTGGTTGGAACCTCGTCAGGGGAGATTATGTATGGACAATTCTGAACACTGGAATAAAGATATAACTTTTTTGGTCTAATTATTATCATTGTCATTTATGTTGTTATGTACAATCGTTCTGTTTCATGAATACTTGCTATGTGTGGGAAATATTGTGTTATCTGATTATTCACCAACCATACATTTAGGACTAAACAACCACTTTGCGTAGGCTTTTTCCCCATTTTCCCTCAATCAATGCCCACCGCATCTCACATGGCCGATACTTCATTATATCATCTCCATTGTCTATTGATTCAGATTCGTCTTCCATTATTGTGCTCTGCCCCTTTTTATTTTGCCGTATGTCTCTTCAATTTTCAGACTATATGATCATACAGACGTCATTAGCATTTGTTTGCCCTCTCGGGTAAACGGTTAAATGCAGAAAGTAAATGCACAGAACATAATGGAAATATATTAAATAACCAGCCTTTGTATTAATTCCACAGTCCATGTACAATAAGTGCTTATAACATTACATCTGACATGACTAACATGATCCTTTCGAAGAAAAGGTACACAATATATAATACCCGAAGGGGTATGACACAACCGTTGCGATTCCAACTACCTACCCGTCGGCCAACTAACTGACCGCCGTAACTCATTATTACCGACGACAACATAAACATAATATAACAACATAACATAATGATTATTCCCGTCAACATCATCCCCCCCAAGAAAAGAAGTCGACTCCGACGACTTAATACAAAATAGAGATGAACGGCAGGAACTCCTGACGCCAGTCGGGCCCGGATCTTATACACTTGCTGCGTCCTCGCCTGAAAACCCTTTTCTGCTACCATCTGATGCTAAAGTGCGGAATTCACCAATATTGCTTCCTTTGCCATCACAGTCCTCCTGTGCCTAACCCAAACTTGTCTGCAAAACACGTTTTTCAGTCTCAGCTTCCACCAACTGCTACTCAATTGATACTATCTCCCTAGCCAATTTGTCCTCGATGGCCATCTGTGCTGCTCTCCCGACATCCAACTCCTGGGTACGCTGAACTAAGTCTCACGCGACTATTGCCTCCAACTTGGTGGTCAGCTCCTCCCGAGCCCTCTGTGCATCCACCAAGGCAACCTCACGTCCAACCGAGACATACTCCGAGTTCCTCAAAGCGTACCAGTCATGCCTGGAGGTGGCCACAATCCGCTGGCACAAATGCTAGGAGACACCTCAAATCCTCCATCACACTCCCCAAAGGCTAAAAACTGAACTGAATAACTCCCTGGTGTCATACAACTGCGCAGACCTGCAATGCCTTCCCTCGAACTCTGTTTGTTCCCAACCTCCAAATCCGTCTCCCTCTACGACTTATGGCTTCCCCGCCAATGCTTAGCTGTGGGCTTCTTCCTCACAATACGGACAACCACAACACTTCCCGTGGTCTTCTGTAGCTCAAAATAAACTGGGGGTCTGGGGGCAACGCCCCCAGCGGGGTCGAGGGGCAGCGCCCCAGCGGGGTCGAGGGGCAGCGCCCCTCGCGGGGTCCTGGGGCAGCGAAAGTCCATGGCGCACATCATTTCTGTGATATTTTATGATGTCAAAACCCTTCTTCTACACTCCAATATTTTCAGTGTCTAGGCTCCAGACTCCAGCAAATCATTTTAAATCTGGCCGTCGTCTTTTTTTTTTTTTTTGTAGGCACTGTAATGTCCCCGATGGCATCCCGGCCATACAACCTTCCTGTACGGTCAACACAGCACTGGCACCTCCGATCGTGCGATCAACACCCTCCACCATACGACTGTGCCATAGGTAAGCATATTGGATTTGAGAATTTTGTTGGTAAGCATGCATGCAAAATGTGGAAACACATATGAGATACGTGAAATATTGATAGAATGCCCCAAAAGGGACACTGTCTCTTAGACTACCAAGACAATTGTATATGCACAAAATGGATTCGTCTAAAAGGCCATAAACTTTCAAGCAAATGCAAATTGGTAGGCATAAAGCCAAATAGAGTTGGGACATCCATAGAACCATAAAGAAAATTTTGTCTGCTGTTGTAATTGCAACTACCATTGTAGACATGTATGCAAGTTGTGGAAGCATGGGCAAGGCAATGAACTATTTGACCGAATGCCTCAAAGAAAACATTATTTCAATGAAGATATGCGCAAAACTGGAGAAGGCTGCTTGCTGGCAGCAACTTGTAAATGCTGTTGACGGGAATAATCATTATGTTATGTTGTTATATTATGTTTATGTTGTCGTCGGTAATAATGAGTTACGGCGGTCAGTTAGTTGGCCGACGGGTAGGTAGTTGGAGTCGCAACGGTTGTGTCATACCCCTTCGGGTATTATATATTGTGTACCTTTTCTTCGAAAGGATCATGTTAGTCATGTCAGATGTAATGTTATAAGAACTTATTGTAATCTGAACATTTTCTTCTTTAGAATCTGAATATTGTGCCATAGGTGGAGTTGTTTGTGATGTGATATGGTTATGAGTATCCTTATAGGCTTGAGAAATAACTTATAATTCTAGTTTGCAGGAATGAGGGTCTGTTGAAGTTTGTTTGTATCACATTTTTTTATCAGCACACAAAACACATTAAGTCTCAATGCTACAACATTTGAGAGTGTGTTCAATAGTATAATATTCAGGGCATGAGCAACATGCTTTTGCGAAAATGATGTAATAAGGGGTGATTGTTTGAATAAAATAATAATTTTACATCATAATAACACTTGTTTGTAATAAAAAATAATGTAGTAGAAGTGCTTATATTTGATTAACCATGTAATTGGTTAGTGGGTGGTGGAGGTTGGTCAGAATGTGTATGCAACTTACATTTCAGTAAAATTGTTTATTGATTGCCTGAATCACGATTTCTAATTATTTCTAATTATTTTGACATTGATGAAAGTGTGGAATTCTCCCTTGAGTAAGGTGACTTCTTTCTTTGATTTTATTCTTTTCATAGGCTTTGGTTTGAATTGGCATGGCTTTGTGATTGTATCTCTTATTGTGAATGGTGATGTTGTGGGTCGAGACTTCCTATGTACATATGACAACACTAATCTCTTTTATTGTTACTTGTAAAAGAAAAGCAAAACATATGTGAAATTGTTCGTTGAGTGCTTGTGAAATTTGAATATTGTTTGAGAATATTTAAATGCCATATTTGAGACACCTGCATGTTATATTTGAGATAATGAGTATTGCAGGTTTTAATCTTATATCCATTTTGCTTCTCCAGCTGATGTATATAAAAGGATTATTTAACAATATTATATAAATCTTTCGTGAAGCTATGTTTTCAATCATGTAATCCTTAAATTGTTAAACAATAATTGGTAAATTGTGTAGGAAGTTTATTCTCAGTTGCTAATTGTATATTAGTATTCTAAGCATCTTCATAAGGATGATTTTTAAAGTACAAATCAGAGTAAAATATTTTGAATGCTTCTGTGTCAAATAGCTTATTGTATCAGCTTTTATAAGACTGAAAATTTAAAATCTTACCAGTTCTAACAGATTACCTTGGCTTTGTGTGACAGGTATTGTTTTCAACAGAGACATTTGCTATGGGAGTAAACGCCCCTGCAAAAACTGTGAGTACCTTAGGCCATTTTGCATTGTTATCCAGTAGTTAATTTCAAAATTTTGAATGTTTTATTAATGCAAGGTTCCTTTGTATGGCTCTTGATGACACACCCATTCTAGAGTGTGTTCTGAAACTTTTTCTTGGTTTCAAAGTACATCATAGTTTCTTTATGTTGGTCGGTTTAAATCTTATTGATGTGTCAAGTAAATTTTTCCCTACTGTTGAATTTGTTGAGTTTTGTCATCGATGACAATATTTTCGTTCAGTTTGGGACATGTGGCTGGTATGTGTATTTTCTGCAAGCCAGTGCTGATCTGTATGATCGCTATTTCTTTCTTCTTCAGCGAGTGCCATTTGTATATGTTATGCATGCGATGTTGTTGCAAAGATTGCAGAGAATGTCTGCAGGTAGAGTCAGCGATTTCTTTATTCTGCTCAGTGTTGTTTCTGAGTGCTGGAGAGTGTTAGGGGCGTTAGATTCTGTGAGGCAGTTTTATATTCTTTGAATTGCAGTTTCGGTTATGGTTTGTAGGAGCAGTTTCAGAGGATCTTTTTTTATGATGTGGCAGCTGGATTGTTCATTTTGTCGGAGGCGTTTTGTTTCTTTTGGCAGCGCTTTCATTTCTTACCCATTTTTTTTCTGGAACTTTTTTAGTTCTCAGTTTTCTGTTTTCATATGAGGGTGCCTTTGTTCGCTTTTGGAGGTGAAGTGGCACAAAACTAAACCATATGATTCGAACATAGTTATGAATGGTTTTTGGCATATTTGATAACGGCGTGATGAAAGGATATTGATGTTTGACGTGATTCAAAACGGTTTTTTTTTAAGACGGTTTTTCTGTGTGCAATGTGCACATCCCTCTTTCATTTGTGTGGGTTTCTCTAAATGATGAAGTCCTTTTCATGGCTGTAGAAGAAACATTGTCTGAAAATGATGAAGAAGTTGAAGTTGATTTGGAACAAGAACTTATTTATGTTCTAAATGAATAATGAAGCTTAGAAAGAAGAAACAAAGTTTGGAAGTGCTGCCTAAAGAGGAAAGTAACAAGGTTTCCGAATAAACCACTGCATTAGAGGTTGCTGTAAAACTTATTGAAGATCTAAAAGTGCAGATTGAAGAAGCCAAAAAACTTGAAGAATATATTAGGAAACAACTCAAGGAGAAGGAACTTGGTTGTGATAATCTTCAAAGTGAAGTTGTCTGATTGGGAAAGTTGGAAAAATCCTCACAACAGTTTAGTAATGAGAACACTTTTCAGAATAGCACTATGACTCTGGACTGTCTTCTTGTTCTTTTTTTTGTTCTAAAAAATGAAGGAGCATTACATAAAAATTTTGTCAAAAAATGAAAATTTTACTCTATGGCATGCTTCCCGAGGTAGAATTTCGCCTAATCCTTGGACTGGCTTAACCCTCAGTCCATCCTCGAACGACGTTTCAAATTTCGTCGCATTCTGGGTTCGTTTGCTATGTCTTTCCTTCAATTTCAGGTTTTTTCTTGCTGACTGCAGGTGGGTAATTTTCCTTGAAGTGCAAGTTTTGATGATTTCCTTTGTTTTGGTCTTTGTAGGGAAATTTTTGGCTAATTACTAGTGCACTTTATTGAAAAATAAGAACTTGTAATTTGCTTTTTATTTCCTCCTTGATGCCTTTTGGCTTTTTAAGTTATGATAGGGATTTTTTGGATAGGTTACAAGTTGATTTTAAATTACATGTTTATAAATAACTTGTAATTTTTTTCTAAAACTCCTATTTTAATGTCTTTTGCTTTTAATAGGGATTTTAAACCCCTATTACATATGTGCAAGTTATTAAAACTTGTTGTAGGGATTTTATTTTCCCTTTACAAGTATTTTGTAACTTGCACATCTTTCTCCAAAACCCGATTTTGCCTAGAAATGAAATAAAGTGACATTTTAAACTTGCTATTTTAGCAAAAAACCCGATTTTCTCCATGAAGTGCAAATTGAAGGATTTTAAACTTGTAATTGCATTTCTAAAACCCGATTTTGCCTTGTGAAGGGAAAAGTGACAATTAAAACATGTAATATGAACCCCAAAACCCGATTGTCACTATTCTCATGCAAAATCGAACTTGTTCTTTCTTCTTAAGAACCCGACCAGCCAAGAAAAACGTTTTTGTTGGAAATTTGGAGCATTTTTGTGGAGAATTTGTTGGGAGATGTAAGGCATTTGGGATTCTTCCCTATTTTCATGCAATTGCAAACATCTTTCACGCCATTTGGGGGTTTTTGTTTGCTGATTTTCTGATAAAACGCCTACTAAGTGGTTCTTTGAATCCACATTTTGGGTGATCTAAACTCCATCAAGTTGCAATCTCCTAAGGCGTTTTTGCCTTTCATACCTAGGCGTTGAAGTTGGAAGGAGATTTGGTCACTTCTTGTGCCATTTTAAATTCATTTGATGCCACGTTTTTTCCACGTGATCCTTCAAAGGCTGCGTTTTGGAGGGTTTTGATGCCATGTTTTCATTTCTCCCTTGGGCGTTTTGCTTTGGGACTCTTAGGCGTGATTCCTCTTTGGCATTTTGGCTCTTCAAACTTGCATGTGATGCCACGTTTTGCTGCTTATGGCGTTTTAGTAAAAACGTGGCAAGGGTTTTCGGATTGCGGTTTATCTCTATTTAAGAGCTATTCTTCCTGCTTTCAAAGATTGATCATCTTTTGAAGAGACATTTTTAGATTGAAGCAAGGTATGATTTCTTTTCTTTTCTTGTTTCATTTTCTTGTTTTCTTGTTTTCTTATTTTCCTTTCTAGTTGTGGATTTGTATATATGTTGTTCTTGCCTCAAAAATCGGTTTTGTGAAAGATATTTTCCCCTTTGAAAAGCAATTTTTGAATTGCATTGATCTTCCCCATCTTCCCTCTTTACTTGTATTCGGGATTTTAAATCCCAATTACAAGTTAGATGAAAATCATTGTTCTTCGCTTACGGTTAAAAGAATTTAACCATCTTTTGTTGAAATTCCAAGTTGCAAAGATGAAAAATACCCATCCTTTCAAAATCGGGTTTTCAAAACCGGATTGCATGTTCAAATTCTTCCCATTTTCATGAAAATATAATTCCCAATATCTTTCCATTTTTATCCATCCATAATGCCTATATCCCTACTTTCCGTTCACGTCATTTCCTGCAAGTCTAATTCTCATTTGAAGCACAAGGGTTGTAGTTCTTCCCATTTGAAGGAGGAAAAATGATGGTTGCAACTGATTATGATGTTGCTTTAACACTTTTAAGTCTTCATTGCAGTATACCAGGTTGTCCTTCAATGTCAGATTTGCCGTCATCCCTAATTCCAAAGAAGATGAAGTATAAATATGATAAGTACCAAAATGAGGTTTCACCTTCTCAAGTCTCTTCTCGTTTGGATCGCATAAAAGATATAGAGATAGGGCATGTGGTCATCTTAGAATTTGTCAAGAGGGTAGAGGATCCGCAAGATAGCAATATGCAATGGCTGTTGGATAGCCATATCCATCACGCATCTTCTTTTCCAGTGGCTGCCCTAGAACTTGAATTTGTTCTCGCTTGCGCCCATCACTTTGACAAGGAGACAAGAACCATTAAAAGTGATGATGGTGAAGCAATAATCCGCCTTGACGCAGACACAATTGAAAAAGTCTTCGGAATACCACCGACAACTGTTTATATGGAAATCTCCAAAGATAGTGCGACTAAGTACTATGTCAAAAGTGAAAAGGACTGCAAACGTCATATTAACAGGTGGATTCATGAGCCACGAGCTGCCTTCTCAAGGTGGGTTAAGTTGTATTGCTGTGACTTCAAATGGGAGATTGTAGACATCATAACTCTCCTCAGCAGGATGATGGGTCTTGAACATTCTAATGTTTTTGAGCCCTGGATGTTGCAGTTCGTCATGTTCATAAGGCAGTCCCATCATATTTCATGGGGAGAAGTCATCAGTGATACCTTGAGTGAGAAACTTGCAGCAATCCCTTCCACCATTACTTTCTATATTAGTTTATACTTAGTGTATTTGGCAGCGTCACTTAGACATTTCCTTGGTCTTTCTACCAAGGGTGACCGCTCGCTTATACCGGTATGGGAATACTATGATCAGCTACGTTTGAGACCCAACATATTGCATTTCAGAAGAGTTCAAGATGCATTTTTCAGTTACTTCATGTACCAGTTTGACAGAACTCTAAAGAATAGAAGGGTGTCAGATGTGGCATGGGAAAGAGTGAATGAGTATGGGTGCTTGCTTCTTCAATTCCCGACCTTTACCTATATGAGAGTCGGATGCTACAGTGGGCAGCCGTACATGCTTCCTAGGTACCCAACTGATAAGATCATTCTTATGGAGTTGGGAAGACAGATCATAGCTGTGCACGCTCATTAGTCAATCAGACATAAGGTTGGGATGGGGATTTCTACAACAAACCCATTGAAAATTGGCCGATATTCTCTTATCACTTCCGTCAAAACCAAGGCCATGGAGACTGAAATGCGGGAAATTAAGCTCAAAAGGTTTAAGTCCAGTGTAATGCCCCTACTACTTAGAGATCACTTTCCTGCAAAACAAATTGTTAGAATACAACAAACATATATATATATATAACTAATCTAACTTGCAATTTAACTTTAAAATACTTAATTAACATAATCACAATTCATATCTAATAAAAAAGATACGAATGCCATACGAAGATATGTCCTTAGGCGGCCGTGAAGCTCGCCTTCTTGGAACCCATCTTGGTTCCAAGCCATCCAGGAAATCGAAGGTGAATTCGATTCCTACATCCAAGCCATCCAGGAAATCAAAGGTTAATTCGATTCTTGTCTTGGGTGTAATTTCTTACACCCAAGCCATCCAGGAAATTGAAGGTTAATTCGATTCCTGTCTCTTACACCCAAGCCATCCAAGGAAGACCATATGTCAATTCCTTGCCTTGGATGATGCATCTCATCATCCAAGTCCTCAGAGGGGATCGGCTAGATCCGTCTCTTCTTGGATGAACTTAGTCAACCAAGCCATATATATGCATATAGATATTTAGTATATATACTGCCCCAGGGATTGCCATAATCCCTCCATTAGACTAAGGAAGTTTCCTCCCTATAGCCTCCATCATGTAATCACATTTATATTACATTTAACAATTTATTACTATTTTCCATTCCATAATCCACGTTTACATATTCCTAATTTAACATGTATTCCCTAACATATATTCAGAAAATATATATTATCCAACATTCATATTTATTTATTAACGTATATTCCTAACTATGCATTGAGATGTATTTATTAACATCTAAGAACCATTCATTAACATATGTAATAAAATGTTCATTACTTATATTCATCAACATATGTATTAAAATATTCATTATTAATATTCATTAATATACATATTAAAATATTCATTAATATATATATTAAAATATTCGTTATTAATATTCATTAATATATGTATTAAAATATTCATTATTAATATTCATTAATATATATATTAAAATATTCATCGTTGATATTCATCAATATATATATTAAAATATTCATTATTAATATTCATTAATATATATATTAAAATATTTATTAACTATATTCATTTATATCTACATTGTGACATCCCTTACCTACCTGCACCTCCCGTAGCAGCTTCCACTCTGCAGTTCCTTTTGCTGTTCTCAGCTTTCCGAAGACCACGCGCTGTGACGTCTCCTCTCTATATAGAGTTTGAATGCTTAATGTTGGTGTTTCCGTAATCTTTTTTCCTCCCTCCTTATCCACGTACTTTCATCATCCTCTCTTATACCTTCCAAGAGAGGTATTTGTTCCTTTACAAGACATACCTCTTCTCAAACAAGGGAGAATTTCAAAAAGTTTGCAAAATGGGTGAAATCTCCGAGATTTGCATTACAAGGGAGAATTGCAAAATATTTCAAAAAGCTTGCAAAATGCTTTATTTCGCCGAGTTTTCAATGGTCTAAAATCGCGATTTTATAGAGTTTGAAAAAGATCACGTCTTCGCCGAAATCGCGCCATAAGGAAATCGCAGAGTTCAAGTTTTCTAAAAAGTTTGCAAAACCCCCTCATTCACTGAAATCGCGCCACAAGGGAGAATCACGATTTTTATAGCTTCAAGAAGAAGGAAATCGCGAGGTTAAAGTTTTCAAAACCCCCTCATTCTCCGAAATTCGTCATAAAGGGCATAAGTGTTAAAATTTTAAAGTTTGCAAAAGCTCCCAAAATCCCGAAGTTTGGCAATATTGCGGTATAAGAGGGTTTTCAAGAGATCACAAATCCATTTTCAACGTCATAGGTAAAATCGCGAAGTAGTTTGAAGGTTTAGAAGGAGAGCAAAACGCCCAAGACGCCATTGAGGAGAGAAAACGCAAAAGTTAATAGTTTGAAAACATTGTAACCCCCGAAGTTTGCCATTAAAATCGCAAAGTAAGAGCTTGCAGCAGAAGTAAAATCACTGAAAATTCCAACCAAGGTAAAAATCGCTAAATCTAAGTTTTCAAAACTGCATTTTTCTCCAAACTTAGGTGTAAAATAAGAGATAGAGAGTTAACCGTTAGAATTCGAAATTGCAGAAACCCTACCATTCCAAAAAATTTGCAAGCTGTGCATTTGTCTTTTCAAAAGCATAGGGCATAAGAGGGGCATTTTCAAATTTCAAAGGAGATCAATCCTGCACGCTGGATTTGTGCGTGTTGACACCATATTTTGCCAGGTAAGTCTGCTTTGTCTCCCTTGGAATCATTTAAAATGCATGCAGAATTGGATAGATGTGTTTATGCAAAATTGATTAAATGATTAAAAAGGCATCAGGCAATGCAGTTAAAATCAGAGTTTGTTCCTATAAGTTAACCAAAAATGCATTTTCGGACTTAGGGAAACTTGAACCTCATGGATTTTGAAAACTGATCTTAAATGACTAAGTGCAAATTTAGCAGTCAAAATTGCCTAAGTCCTTGAATCACAGCCGAATAAGTAAATTTTTAATCAAAGAGCTTAATAATGTTCATGTCCAAATTAATCAAGCTCTTTAGTTGAAGTATAATGCTTTCTTCAAATTCGATTTTCAATTGATCCTGATGTGCTAACGTATCCCTCTTATGTAACCCATTTTGTTTCCTTCATCTCGTCTCGTAATCCACGTCCGACTGTGCAGGATAGATGCCTAAATCTGTAGTAGAGACCTGAAAGACACCTGGTGCAGCCGAAACGTCCCGAGCATCCAAATCAGACATCCCTCGCAAAGGCGAAAAATGAAATACAATTATCAGAGGGGAGGACTGAGGGAATCAAATGTCCAGAGCATACGGGAAAATGTAGGTGATACTGACCTAGGCCACATTGATATTCAAGACTTCAGAGACAGAGTATTCTCCCCTAACGCCTATGGCAAGCCTAGGCGGATGATGGAAAGTGGTATTGCCCAGGCAACAGGATTTCCCCCGTCAGTGCAGAATTATGAGCTGGTTGTAGAGGCTGCCCGACATTACCAACCAAACACCAGATTGGTGCTCCTTGAGAATATGGTCCTAGCTGACTTAACTCCTGAGGCCATTGGCGACGCATTTGACATCCCCTTCTTGAACAACCCCATAGCAACAACTATAGATGAAGCGCAAGTGGCATATGATATGAATCCTGCCAAATGCAGGACATTGATAAATGAGGAGTGGTATAAGGAGAGAAGACCTCCAAGCATCAGAATTGGGAAAAAGACCCCCAGAAGCGACTTTCACAATGAGCATGGACATATGGTCACATTGCTCAGCAGGGTTATGGGACTCTTCCAATCTAACTTCTTTGAAGAGTGGATGTTCTACTTTACAGAGCAGGTCTTCACCGAGAAATCCAAGTTCGACTGGGCCCAGATCATAAGTGACAACATCCATACCCAGTTGGTCGAACTTGAAGAGTAAAAGTACTCTACCATGACATCCTATCTAGTCTATATGTTTGCAGAAACCAGCCACTGCCAAGTTTAATCATGAAGGATGAAATTGGGAACGGGCCCAATTAGGTGAAGGTGTACGATTGCTATCCACAATTACATTATCAGGGCATAGCTCAAAGGGAAAATAACAACCCTGCTTATGCAATTGGTCAGTATGAGCGTGTCAATGACGCCTTCACAATGCGCCTGGTCAGACTGATGCAAGGGGGACTACACATAAGGCTTTCAAAGAAAGCTACCATTTTGGTACAGAGGTATGGCATCCGGTTCATTCAGTTCCCAAGATTCTCCTACATCCGAATAGTTGGCTTTGAGGGCGCTCCTTTCTGACTTCCACGATATCCAATCGACAAAATAGTTCTTTTGGAAGTTGCAAGGCAGGCACGTCCGGCGAACAGTTTATTCAGAGACAAGAAGTAGTCCGGATTCACCTTCCCTATGATTTTAGGTAACCTTGATATCCATTTGAAGAATCCAACTCATGCCGAAGAATCCCTTGTTGAGTTAGCCTCCTATGGCTTACAAGAACATTTCGCAAGGAAATGTTTTGATCATGACAATTTGGCGAAGAGAGCCTAGGACAGGTTCTACAGAGCAAAGGAGTCAATTGAAGATTGTTGGAAGAATTGTTCTGATGACTATGAGGTCCGACGATGTGAATATTGCAGCAAATGCGACTTTATGAATACTATCGGGTCCCGGATCAGTTAACAGATTTTGGAAATTGATTACAATTTCGGGAGTTTGAGGCAGTAAGACATCTCTTGCCAGGCATCAATTGGTCACAGGATCCAATCACTGATTTTGAGGCAGTTATGGCAGCCCCAGGAAGGTACACTGATCAGTGGCTGCACCAGCAGATTGAGCGGTAGATTCATGAGCGAGACCAGTTCACCTACCATATGATGGGTAACCTTGATTCTCAGTCCTCGGAAGATGAGGGAACCTTGAGTGCACCAAAGGAAGAGGTTGAAAAGCCCGGAAAAAAGGAAGAAAGCTAAAGCCAGCAGAGGGACTCGGACATCTAAAAGGACAAGAAGGGAGAAGATCCCTATTAGGAGACCAGAGGTCACTTCATCATCAAAAGACCCCAGTTCATCTGATGATGTAATTGAACTTGATTATATACCCGCTCCGGCTTCCCAAAGCGATGTTGATGCATTCAGACCTGATGATCCTCCTGCACAAGAAGGGCTAAATACAGAGTTGAGGGTAATTGAGTCCTGTGAACCTGAGAATCAAGTGGAGGAAGGAGAAATTCCGTCCACTCAAGGGCTTGCGGTGCAAAAACCCACCCAGGAGAGCTGCCATGAATTGCAATTGCACAGTACCGGCAAGGATGACACCACTGTTGAAGGAGAGCAAAAGACAGATGAGACCTGGGAGCCTGATAGAACTGAAGAACAACCATCACATGGAGATACCAGACAGTTGTTCAACGAAGTAGGAGAGAATTCAGCTGCAAGCAAAGGACTTGACACCTCCTCCACTCCCCTTGTAACAGATCAGCTACAGATATGCAATGATCTAGCGGAAAGCATTAAGGAGCAGAGTGGGAATTTAACCATAGCATCCGGGCAGACTATACCTCAAGATTGGTTAGTTGCTCGAGCTCAGCGAAAGGCAGCCACCAAGCCACCTATTGACTTGGAAGACATTTTCTTGCGCATAGGGGAAGCAAAGTCCAAAGGAAAGAAACAGCCTAAAGCCTATTCTCGAATAACCAAGGATGAACAAAGGAACCGTACCCTCCATATCGCCACCTCGCCTGTCAGTAAGCCAACAGATCAAATTACACTGGCTGATTATAGCATCACAACCGTCCTGATCAGACGAGCCACCAAGGAACAGGAAAGGGAGGAGTTCAAGGACTCCGTGCAAAACATGCTCAGGCAACTCGAAGAGATAACTGCTGAGAAAGACATGTATCGAGTTCGTGCTGAGCAGGCCGAGGGGTACATTGATCAACTACTGAGACCATTGCATAATGCCCCCGAATCCCATGTTCCCTCAACAACATTAGTGCAAAGGACTACTATAGAATTTGAAGGAGTACGAGATACCGCCAAGGCTGTCAAGGAATGGATGCGAAGCATTAAAGAAAGGGGAGAGGTAATCATTGAAGAGGTAAAGGAAATGGCCCACCACCGAGAGACCATTTTGGTCAAGCTGCTCGAGGTGAAGCAGGAATGCCTCAAAGTTCATGAGGTAGTTGCTACGACTCTTCCTCTCGTAAGCGCTCTTCTCTGGACCCAAACACAGATTCCTACATTGTCCGCCATCCTGGACCCCCACAACATCGACAATTTAAAGAATGGTACTGGACCATCACTATGAAGAGTGAGACAAGAGAAACCATTGACAAAGAGCAGGCGGAATGCGATCAAATTTTGAAGAACATGGAAGAACTTGGCAAGACAATCCTTCGATCAATGGTTTTGGGTTGGAAAAATGATCTGTCCGATGACGTAGAGCAACCGGACTGGGAGGAAAGATTGAGGACGGATAAGATTGCCTACTCGGAGGCCCTGGATTTTGCCGGTAAATTACATTCAGACATTTTGTGTTATGAGGCAAATCGGTCCAGCTGGCAAGATGGTTTAAAACACGTAGATCGTCATTTGGAAGGCGTGCAATATAAGATACGTCATCCTCCTATGCCTCAATTCACGGTGCTGTTCTAGCTGTGCATCAAGTTTCAAGAGTATGTTCGTGAAGAACGTGCAGAAGGTCGGGACCTTTGGAAAGAGTATTTGCATGACGGAGATGAATTTTTAGTAAAAGGATATGCAACTGAAAAGGATAAAGTGCTTTCTTAAAATATATGTATTTCTTTTAAAAATCTGAAAAAACACTTTTGACCATAAAGTTCATATTTGACTACCAAGTCAGCTGCAAATTTTGAGCTCCGTGCATGTGCAAATTTTGAGCTCCGTGCATGTGCACTTTTTGAGCTGTTATGGATAGTTATTAATTACCTTTTTTAGGTAGTTATTGTGCTCCTTTGGGTGGTTGTTGATATTTACCTTCTATTTATGGGTATGGGTACTATTTTGTACAGATGAATTTGGGCCACTTGTTTATTTTAAATCTTGGCCATTCATCTATTTCTGGAAATCTATTTAAAGGGACTGGTTTTCCCTTATTTTTGTAAGAAGTCCAAGATTGTTGCTGAAGCTCTGACGAAATTTACACAGGATTAATGGAAAATTAAGGTTATTTCATTTCTTTGTGAGTGCATGCTCTTCTTCACCATTTAATTATTCTGTTATGTCTTTTATTTTCAAATAGCATTTTTAGGATAAACATCTAATAGAAGCTTTGCTGTTCATACCATTAAGGAGTGACTGATTGTCTTTCCCCCTGCATGGATAGTCTGAACCCACTTATATGCTCAGTTCGGTTATTAAACAGTAAGCGAATGAATGTTAAAATTCTAAAATTATGTTAAGTAGCATGAAAATCTACTTCTCCTTGAAGATTGCACTGGATTTTTATAGCATTGTGCTTAGATACCTGATAATGTTAAATCTGGTTATTTGGAGGTTTCTGTCTGTTTTTCCTGAACGTGTTATCTTAGTTAATTAGTCAGATTTTTCTATATCTCTTTTCCCTATCCCTCTTTTTCCTTTTTTTTTACCAAGAAGAAACCCCACAGTCCAACTGAGTTAGTATCGATCCAACTGAAATCAACCGATAATAAGATTGTTAGAATTTTAGGGAACTCACCTGAAAGTTGTTTATCTAACTGTAAGTCGCCTTTGTGTTATTCTGCGTTGGCCAGATGGAACTGTAGTGATGCGATTTCAGACACGTCAACAGAATTGCCGCTAGAAGGAGCGCCTCTGAGAGAACAACTTCCTAATAGTTGGACTTGAGGTCATAATAGTTCATGCTTGTGAGCAATTACCTAGAGTTTTTATCGCTAAATAAATCCTGAGCAGCTAAAGTTACCTATTATGGATAATAGATATGATGCAGTATGGTATTGTTGCATGAATTCCCATTCGATCTGCCTCTTGAACAACGTGGTCAAGGACTGAATCAATCATATATTGCAGATCAATTACTAACACTTGCTTGGAAATCAGAAATAAATCATCCTCATTTTAGACAAGTAAGTCACACTATTGCTAAGGAAGAGGAAAAAGGCTGGCAAATAGAGACTCTGATCAAGGAAAATCTAGACAGACAAAGGATTTCTGCCCTTCACAAGCAAGTTCTTAAAGAGATCCGACAATTTTCTTTCCAGTCTGCTAACATGGTAAGAAATGGGTCTGCCCACCAATCCTTCTGAACCAAGAAGAGATCCCGAACCAGTGATACAACTAGATTTGAACTTCAACGACGAACAAGAGGACCTCATCACTGAGTTATATAGCTTGGCCTGGTCTGTGAAAAGAAATTATCTTGATTGGTCTTGAATGTACTTTGTCCTCAAAGAAGAAGAGGAGAGTGCTGATCGCATCCACACACAAAATCAAAGAGAACAAGAGGAAGTTAATCCAGCTCCTGAACCTGCTCCCGCACTGCATCAGCAGAATTGGCATTAGAAATAGCTCACGCTGGAACGAATTGGATCTTTCTTTCCGGAGAGATTCGAAAGAGTCGTGAAGTCTAGCCCAGAACGGGAAAGATTTGCTGGATTTCACTTCTATAGGCGTAAAAGTTACCGCCGGGTTGCAGACCCTAGTGAGCCCAGTTCATCAGACCAACAGTTTGCTGTCCCAGAAAGCATGGTTTTCACGACCCCATCTGTTACAACTCCAGTTCCCCCTTTAGTTCCATTAATTCAGCCACAGATGGCGCACAATCCACCTGCCCCAAATGGTGCCACTTGGTTGGTAGACAACCCGTCACCAATAATTTTCCCAGCTTACCATGATATGCCCAAGAGCCCGGATAGGTTCTGTTCTATTTTTCATAGAAATGATCCGAACAGAACAGCAGAAGAGCATATAAAAATATTAGAAGATGCGTTGCGTAATAGACAGATTGAGTATGCAGATGTTGCCTGTAGACTCTTCTCTTACTCTTTGGGAGAAGACGTATTTTACTGGTTTATCCACTTGCTAGTATCTTCTATTGATTCTTGGGAAAAGCTGAAGACGGCTTTTACGGGAAAATATGGTATTCCTACAACCCCCACAGAGTTGTACAGACAGTTCGTGGAAGTGAAAAGACAGAGACATGAGCCAATTAGTTCCTTCAACAACAAATTCCACAAAGCCTTTACTCGGTTGCAAGACCCATATGTGGTAAGTGATGCTTCAGCAAGAGAGATTTATTATTCAGCTCTGGACTATTTGACAGCCATATTTGTCCGACAGTCCCAACCTGTACTAACAGAAGCATATGCTAAGGCTATGGAGATCAGTAAGAGATTAGGCTAGAATATCGCAGGACCATTGCTGCAATTAGGACCTCCTGCTATGCCTAACCAAACTCAAGAAATCAGTCAGGCCTTGGCTCACCAAACGCCTATCATGAACTCGATCCCACAATTGGGATATCAGCCCCAACAACCTACAAATCAGCTGGTGCTCCATCAGATTGTTGCTGAAGCTCTGACGAAATTTACACAGGATTAATGGAAAATTAAGGTTGTTTCATTTCTTTGTGAGTGCATGGTCTCCTTCACCATTTAATTATTCTGTTATGTCTTTTATTTTCAAATAGCATTTTTAGGATAAACATCTGATAGAAGCTTTGTTGTTCATACCATTAAGAACTGATTGATTGTCATTACCCCTGCATGGTTAGTCTGAACCCACTTATATGCTCAGTTCGGTTATTAAACAGTAAGTGAATGGGTGTTAAAATTCTGAATTTATGTTAAGTAGCATGAAAATCTACTTCTCCTTGAAGATTGCACTGGATTTTTACAGCATTGTGCTTAGATAGCTGATAATGTTAAATCTGGTTATTTGGAGGTTTCTGTCTGTTTTTCTTGAACATGTTATCGTAGTTAATTAGTCAGATTTTTCTATATATCTTTTCCCTGTCCCTCTTTTTCCTTTTTTTTTACCAAGAAGAAACCCCACAGTCCAGCTGAGTTAGTATCGATCCAACTGAAATCAACCGATAATAAAACTGTTAGAATTTTAGGGAACTCACCCGAAAGTTGTTCATCTAACCGTAAGTCCCCTTTGTGTTTCCAGCAAAACACATCAAACCACTAAGTTATCCTGCAGTCAAGACCTGACAAAAGAAACATTGAGGTAATCCCCATTGATAAAAAAAACAGCATTAGGGATTTCCTTATTTCAAGAGAGGATAGGATTCTTAGTATTCTCTTCTGCGTTGGCCGGATGGAACCATAGTGATGCAATTTGAGACACGTCAACAAGCCGACAACTTAAAAGGAAAAATCGGCTTAATGAGCCGAAATATTAGATAAAGGCAAAAATAGGCCTAAAAGACCGAAATGTGAGATAAGCTCACAAATCGCCTCTATAAGCAAAAAAAATAAAACGTCAAAGCAATTTCGGCCTAAAAGGTCGAAATAATAGAGTAGGTCGAAATGCAAAGATCTCTAACAAACTTGCAAAAAAGCCCCATGGGCCGAAAATGAGCACGAACTCGCAAAAGAGGCTTTAAGGTCGAAACAACGCTAGCTCTCATAAAGCCTTACTAAGTTGAATTTGAAAGGAAGGAGGGCATCTAAACAAAACCAAGTCGTGAAATTTCGGCCTCCTAGACCGAAAATAATTAATAAACAAAAGCTCACAAAACCTTGTTTTGGGCTGAAAGTGAATAAAGCTTGCTAAATTGTCTATTTGGCCAAAAAGGTTTCGAAATTCAAAAGGAAGAGAATCAAATCCCGCAATTCGCATCATAAGGACGAAACCAAGCCAAGGTAAATTCGTGCAGGAGAATAACATCGGCCTGATGAATTGAAAGTTTAAAGAGCTCTAAAAATCACTCTCTAAGCTGAAAGTGCTCATCAAAGTTCAAATTCGCACCAAACCCTCATTTCGTCTAAAGGGCTTCAACATCGACCAAGTCGCAAATAGTTTTTGAGTCGCACAAAACGTGGTTTCAAGCCGAAATTGGCTAAAAGGAAGTCGCTCAAAATAATTCTTTAGGCCGAAAATCTCCATGGGGTTTCGTACAGTTTGAAGCCGAAATCAAGAGAGTCAAGGACCGCGGTATTCATTTGAAGCTTGAATTATTCAAACTTAAGGCAAGATCGCTCCAGTTAGAAAGGCGTTTTTAGACTCAGCCAAGAGGAGTTCAAAATCGTATGAAGGAAGTTATCTTGAGCCGAAATCTTCCAAAGAATCAAATCACGTAGGGAGTCTCCATTAAGTCAAAATCAGACAGACGCAAAAGAGATAAAATCGGCATTGTTGGAAGCAAGACTAGCCAAAAGCTAATAGTTAGCAAACCAAAATCTCTAGGTAAGTGCAAATTTCTCCTCCCGAATGGTTAAAATTGTGCAAAGTTATAATGTTTTAAAACCCAGGTTTTAATCTACAAAGCAAAATTCAAAATTGATACCCATCACCGTTTAATGAAGACCCAAGGAATATCCATTATTTGCTAGAATCATCTTTCCAATCGAAACTAGGACTTAGACAAAATCTAGGAAGTCTAGTCTGAAACGGTTACAATCACATAAACTCATCTTTCAAAAATTGCAAACGCATAATCATTTTCTAGACAGTCAGCGCAAAGCAAAATTTAAAATTTAAAATGGTTATTCGCACAAACGAACCTTTGTCACTTTTTGTTCATCAACAATCCAAGAACCGACCAATTTAAAATGTGTTCGAACCAACTACCCGAAATTAAAAAAACATCTAATCTTTAGTGTCCAGATTCTGTTTAAAATGCACAAATTTGAATTGTTTAAATAGCTCGTTTTAACACGCTTTCAAGTTCTAAATTGTCTAGCTGTTTAATAATTTTTATGCTGACGCCATCTTCTGGCACTACTAACCCATCTTTTCGCTTTAAAACATGTCTCGTAATCCGTGTCCGTGTGTGCAGGAGAAATGCCTAACTAGGCGGCAGAGTCTTCAAAGGCACCCAATGCACCAGTAACATCACAAACCTCCGGAGCCGACATTCCCCTCAAGGTAGAAAAATGAAATATCAGTATCAGGGGGGGTTGATCAAAGAGTCAAAGATCTAGAGTGAGTGGGATAAAGTTGGTGATACAAACCTTGGGTATATAAACATTCAAGACTTCAGAGACAGAGTGTATGCTCCAAATGCATACGACAAACCTAGGCGGATGCTAAAATGTGGCATGGTGCAGGCTGTTGGTTTCCCATCGACTGTACAAAATTATGAGCTTGTGGTGGAGGCCACAAGGCACTATCAGCTAGGAGGAAACAAGAATGGTGGCGGTAAAGAGAATGGTAATGGCCAACTTCACACCTGAGGCCATCAAGGAAGCATTTGACATCCCACTGCCTGAATGCACCACCAAAGTGACCATTGATGAAGTCTAGCGCGCTGTTGACAAGGAACCCAATAAGTGCAAGATATTAATAAACGAAGAATGGTTTAAAGTAAGAAGACCCCCAAGCACTGGGATCGTCAAAAAGACCTACAAAAGAGAGTTTAATGATGAGTACGGGGACATGGTCATGTTGCTAAGCAAAGTTATGGGGCTCCCCCAGTCTAACCTGTATGAGGATGGGATGTTCTATTTTATCGAGTAAGTCTTTAGTGGAAAGGCTAAATTTGGCTGGGGTCAAATCATCAGCGACAACATCCACATGCAGCTAGTTGAGCTTGAGGAGAAGAAATACTTCACCATGACCTCCTCCTTAGTCTATATGTTCGCTAGGCATCAGCAGCTGCCATGGTTGATCAAAAAGGGTGAGATTGGGAATGGGCCGAATTAGGTAAAGGTGTATGACTGCCACCCCCAATTGCATTATTATAACATAACTCATAGAGAAAAGAACAACATTGCCTATGCAATTGGTTAGTATGAGTGCATGAATGATGCATTCACAATGCGCATGGTTAGGACGATGCAGGGGGGATTACACATAAGGCTGCCACAACAAGCTACCACATTGATATAGTTTTACGGGAGCTAGTTCATTTAGTTCCCTTGCTTCTCCTACATTAGAATCTCAGGCTTTGAGGGCGCACCATACCGGCTTCCCCGTTATCCATTAGACAAAATGGCCCTCATGGAAGTAGCAAGATAGGCACACCCAGCAGCCAGCATACTTAGAGAAAAAAAGCATTCGGGGTTCACATTCTGAATGGTCATAGGCAAGAAGGACGTGTATTTCAAAAACTCTGTGTAGGCCAAAGAATCCTTTGATGAATTGGCAACATATTGCTTGCAGGAGCATCTCCCCAGGATATAGTTCGACCCCGCTGGGTTAGGAAAGAGGGCCTATGGTATTCATTACAGAGCTAAGGCATCCAAAAACGACTACTTGGCTAACTGCCTAGATGACTTTGAGGTTCTCCGGCGAGAATACTCAAGGTTAGATGTTCAACAAATGAGAGATTTCGAGTACCGCTATGTCCCAGATCAAGTAGTTGATTATGGAGATTGCCTGCAGACTCAAGATTATGAGGTAGTTAAAGACCTCCCACCAGCCATAAACTGGGCCCAAGACCTGATCAAAGACTTGGAGGCCATCATGGAAAGCCCTAGCAGATATAACAAACAACTGGCTATCTGAACAGATAGAAAGGCTAACTCATGAAGGGACTTTGTTCACCTATGGTCTCATGGGCAATCTTGATTCCCAATCTTCAGAGGACGAAGGAGCGTCAAGTGCGCCAAGGGAAGAAGAAGTTGAAAAGCCAAAGAAGAAAAGAACAAGAAGGGAGCTCAGCCATGAAAGAGAACAAGAAGGGAGAAGATGCCAATTAGGAGGCCAGAAGTTACGACCTCATCGAAGGATCCCAGTTCGCATGATGATGTAGTCGAGCTTGAAACAGAGACACGGATCATTAGTCTAGAGGGACCTGAAAATCAATTCGAAGTTGGAGAGATGGTGCTAGATCAGGGGATTAATAGATAAGAGCTCATGCAGGGGAGCAGACATGAGTTGCAATAGGAGGAAGGTGACAACATGGATAACACTACAGTTGAGGGAGAAAAGGAGGAAGATAGAACCCAAGAACCCAGTAGAATTGAGGAACAACCACTTTTAGAAGCTACACATCAGTTGCTCAGTGAAGTGGGAGAAAACTCAACAGTGAGTAAGGGACCAAATACAGCGCCTAACCCACCTTCTACATCCGATCAGCCGTAGATAGGTAGTGAGTCCGCAAAGAGATCTAGAGGACAAGATAGGGAGCTGGTGGTTACCTCAGGATAAACCATCCCTCACGATTGGTTGATAGCCCGGACACAGCGAAAGGCGGCTATCAAGTCAACAATTGACCTGGAGGACATATTCTCTCGGATAGGAGAAGCAAAAGCCAAAGGAAAGAAGAAGCCAAGGATTTACTCCAGGATCACCAAGGATGAGCAGAGGAATCAGACGATTCATATTGCTGCTCTGCCCACAGAAAAATGAACTAATCAGGTTGCATTGGCCGACTATAGCATCACATCCATCTCGATAGGGAGAGCGACCAAAGAGCAAGAGAGAGAAGAATTCAAGGATTCTGTGCAGAATATGCTTAGACAGCTAGATGAAATAACCGTTGAAAGAAATATGTTTCAAGCTCGTGTTGAGCAAGCTGAGGGATACATAGATCACTTGTTAAGACCGCTGCAACACACTGTTGAGTCCCACATTCCTCCATTGGCGTTGGCGTAGAAAACTACAACTGAATTCAAAGGAGTGCGTGGCACCGCCAAAGTAGTCAGAGAATGGATCCAGAGCATTAGGACAAGAGGGGAGAGAATCATCAAAGATGTGCACAGCGTGGCACTCAATATACGGTCAGCCTGTGTAAAGATACTGAAGGTAAAGTGGGAGTGCTTCAAAATCCAGGCGATGATTGATATAGCTCTACCCATCATGAGAGCTCTCTTCTAGACTCACGCTCAGATTCCGGTGCTACAAACAATCTTAGATCCTCACAATATCAACACCTTTAAGGAATGGTATTGGATTGTAAACATGAAGAATGGAACGACGAACACCGTTGAAAAATCTCATGAGGAGTGCGATGAAGTTTTGTCTAGCATTGAGAATGTCGGTGAAAATATCGTCAGGTTATTGGTCACTAGCTGCAAAGATGGCATGGGAGGTGATGATGTGGTGTCATGATGGAATGACAGGTTGAGCACCGATAAAATATCATACTCCATGGCTACATAAAATTTGCCAACAGTCTGCACTCATACATACTTAGTTTTGAAGCTCGTCAATTAGAATGGCGCGATCGACTGAGGATAGTGGATGTCCATAGGGAGGGTATTCAATACAAAATGCATAATCCTCCTACTTCTCCCAACAAGGAATTATTCCTGTTATGCATAAGGTTCCAAGACCATGTTTGGATAGAATGCCCAACAGGTTGGGATATCTGGGAAGATTATTTGCAAGGGGAAGTTGAATTTTTGGTGAAAGAATCTGCCTCGGAAAAGGAAAAAGTGCTTTCATAAAATAATTGTTTCTTTTAAATTCCAAATGCACTTTTCTACAATGAGTTATGTCTTTCCAACTACCCAAGTTCATTGCAGATTTTGAGCTCCATGCAAGTGCACTTTTTGAGGATCAACTTTATGTTGGGTAGTTATTAGTTGGTAGTTGGTGGGAGATATTTGTTCCTTATTAATAGGTATGGGCAGCCATACTTTGTAGGATGAATCTGGGCCACTTGTAAAGTTTAGATCAGGCCCATTCATCCAATTTTGGAAATCTATAAAAGGGACTGTTTTTCCCTCTTTTTGTAAGAAGTTCTAAGATTGTTGCTGAAACTTTGGCGAATTTTATGCAGATTTAATGGAAATTAAAGCTGTCTTGTTTTCATGTGAGTGCATGGTCTCCTTCAGTTTTTAACTGGCAAATTTTATGCAGATTTAATGGAAATTAAAGCTATCTTATTTTCATGTGAGTGCATGGTCTCCTTCAGTTTTTAATCTTTATGTCAAGTATTTTGTTTTCAGATAGTATTTTCAAGTAAGTATTTGATAGAAACCTTGGAGTTTATACCCTTAAGGATTGACTGATTGTCATTCCCCCTGCATGTTTAATCTAAAGCTGCTTATATGCTTAGTTTAGTTGTTAAATATCAGATGGATGGATGTAAAATTTCTACATTTTATGTTTAATAGCATGAAAATCTAACTCTCCTTGAAGATTGCATCAGATTTTACAAAATTGTGCTTTATTAGCTGGTGAAGTTAAATCTGGTTTTTTGACGGTTTCGGTCTATTTTCGTGAATATGCTGTCTTAGATAGACTAATTAGCTTCTTTATCCCTCTTTTCCCCTCTTTTTTTTTATCAAAGTTGAAACCTAAACATCATGTCAAAGATAAAATCTGATGGAATCAAGACTGTAGAGTCTTAGGGAACTGTTGTGACCATTTCACACATCGCCCCATCCCAAATGGGGACCCCCTCTTTTTGCTTGTTTTTCGCTCGTTTTCGCTTTTGTTTTTAGGGTTTTGTCAGTTAGTTGGTCGTCTGGATTTAGGGCCAAGCCTTAGGGTTTTAAATTTTGCCTTTTCAAGCCAAAATCCAGTTGTTTTTTGAAAGCTTTTGAGCTTCTTTTCTAGAATGCAAATTTTGAATGCAATGAATTCGCCAAATTGGTCTAATTTTCAATTGGAATGTTAATGCAGAGCTTAAACTTGTCTAAGTGTTGACCGTCAATGTGAATTTTTGTCCGATTGAATATTTTGACCAAATTTTGACTTTTTTGAATTTTGATCCTGGGCATTGGAATTGATTTGTTTTCGCCTCGTGAAGTGTTAGAATGTGAAAAATCTTGTTATTTTGGCCTGTAGGAGCAAAATCGCTCCTGTCCCTCAGTGAAGGACGGGAGCTCAATTTCAAATATCTCATCATCCTTGCAGAGTCCAGACAAATTTTACGTTTGAAGTGATGAAGAACGACGAGATCTTTCCATTGAATATAAATTGAAGATTTTCATGAGCACAGAAAGGCCTCCAGAAGGAAAATCGCTCCTGTCCCTCAGTGAAGGACCGGAGCTACGAATCAAACTTCGCCTCGTCCTTGCAAGATTTTAATGACTTAGCAATTTGAGGACGTCCAAGGGAAGATGCTTTGCCAAATGAATATAATTTGAGATGCAAAAACGAAGGAAAATGACCTATATTGACTAAATCGCTCCTGTCCCTTTCCAAGGGACCAGGGCGAGGTACCTTGTAGCTCTCGTCCCTCTCCCAGGGACCAGAGCGATTTCCTCCATTTTGCAAAATCCAGACAAGGGTCAAGGCAAGTTTACGTTCGAAAACAAGGGAAAACATGAGATGAATGCATTGAATATAATTTGAAGATTTTTTGGACGTCCATACCAGTGCTAAATGCCTAGTTCGCTCCTGTCCCTCAGGAAGGGACCAGAGCGATTTTTGATATAATTGCTTTTCTTGCAAAGTTACAAATGATGTCAAGGCATGAACGAATAGAGGGAAGAAGGACGAGTCCGTTGAATATAAACTTGGAACCAGGCAAAGTGAGATAGTGGCCACAAGGGAAGGATCGCTCCTGTCCCTCTCCAAGGGACTAGGGCGATGATGATGATAATACTCTCTACGCAAGTTCAAGGTCGTTCCTCCAAAGTTCAAGACCGCTCCAAGTCAAGACGAAGGGTGGCGAAGACATTTCAAGGCATTTCCATCAAGCGCAAGGTTGTAAAGGTCATCACATGGAAGGATTTGCGCTCTAAAGACCCAGATCGCTCCTGTCCCTTGGGAAGGGACCAGAGCGATATCTACATAATGGCGTAGATTTCAAAAGGCAAACAAGTTTCGAACAACCAAGAAGGTCGAAAGGACGTCATCCCACGCAATGAAGTTGATTGCAAGTTGGTACAAACAAGAACAAGCACATAATGATGAACTTCGCTCCTGTCCCTCAGGAAGGGACCAGAGCGATATTAGATGTATTGATCATTTCATACAAAATTCACGTAAGGACAATATATTGCAATGTTTTGGAGGGTCCATGGTATGACAACAAGGTGATAAACAAGAGTTTTGAACGTCCAAACATCGCCAAATGGTGTAAACGCCCCACATCGCTCCTGTCCTTTGGACAAGGACCAAGGCGATACTATCAAAACACTCACGTTCCTTCAAAGATCAAGGCGAAGCGAGGTTAGGAAGTGCGAAGGACGACGTTTGAAGGACATTGCAAAGGAGATCGAAGTTTAAAAATCGCCAAGATCAAGGAGAAATAATGGATCGCTCCTGTCCCTCTCCAAGGGACAAGGGCGATGGTCCCTTTAATGCATCCAAACACATAATAAAAGCAAATGGGAATAAGCGCAAAAGAACACAAACATTGATATTTCGAAGGTCAAAGATACAAGATGAACATGAAGACATGGAGATCGCTCCTGTCCCTCTCCAAGGGACCAGGGCGATAATGATCATGAGATGCATTTGCTCGCACAAGAAAGGCATTCAAATTCGAAAGGACCACCAGATGATCAATTTGGGACATGGAAGTAAAGGAGTTAAACGTTGAAAACGCAGGAATCTAGACCAAAATCATGGATCGCTCCTGTCCCTCTCCAAGGGACCAGAGCGATGAGGTACGTCCCTTTATTTTCATATTTTTGGCGCCAAATTAAACAATTCGAATTTCCTTAAATGCTAAATCGATTTAAAAATTGAAAATCTTATTTAAATTGGCATTTAATATGGCGTTAGACATTTATTAATTATTTTGCCTTTATTTAAAATCGAAATTCTCAAATAAAAAACGCAAGGCATTAATTAATTAATTAATTAATTAATAAAAAAATCAATTGGAGCGCTCATATATGGAGGTCAGCCTTGTCATGTCATTGCAAATCATTTAAAAATCGTTTAAAATGGTTTTATTTTTGTTAAGTCGGCCTAAGGGGTGAAGGATGAATGCGCTATATAAGGGGGGGTAGAATTATCATTTTCTACATCATTATTTTACCTTCCTTCATGCGAATTGAGAAGAGGCGAATGTAGTGCGAGTTTCATTCATCCAAAGGTGGTGCGATTTCAAACCAAAGGTGGCGCTAGTATCATCTTGCGTGGAGTGCGAAGTGTGTTTGGAGAGGTGCAAATTCCATCCAAGGTGGCGTAAGCAATCAAAAGGTGATGCGAATTTGAAGATCCATCTAAGACCACGCCAAAGGGGAATTTGCTAAGGACTTGGAGATTTGTTAGTGCGAATTTGAAGATCCATTTGAGACCACGTCCAAGGCGATAAGTGAAGATCACATTCTATCCAGAAGTGGCGAAGTCAATTTTGAGGGGATCATATTGAAGATTACTTCATACCTCAAATTTTGCCTAGGCAAATTTTGTTTTTTGCATTCTAGAATTAGCTCTCTATCGAGGTATGGCGATTTAATTGTTATTGTTTTATTCATTCATCGTCATATTTCAAATTTTGAGATTTTGATTCTTGAATTTCTCTTAGCTCAATCGTTGTATTTTAGGAAATGATAACTCTAGAGACTTATCATGAGATTTCCTAAAATTTATCTCTCTTATTTACGTTATTTATTGCAAAATCTATTTCTTATAATGAAATGTTGTGTAGGTATGGCGACCCCAAAGGCGGGAGCATCCACCAGTCGCTCGGCTCTCATGAAAGAAGATCAGAAGACTGAAGAAGTGGAGACCAAGATCGTGTCCAAGTGGAGCAACATTGGAGATACCAACTTGGGGAACTTTAGCACAAAGAAGTTCCGAGAGGTTCCTTACATCGGCAAGCCATCACCTGTCGCCCGGAGAATAATAGAGAGTGGCATCATTAAGGCGGCCGGTTTTCCTCCAGCCATTCAGTGCCACGAGTTGATGATCGAGTGTGCCCGTCATTACAATCCACAGTCCAGGACAATTGTGTCCAACGAAGGAAACACTTAGGCGTACCTTTCAGAGGAAGCCATAAGTGAAGCCTTCCATCTTCCAGAGCACAGGGACATGATATACAAGAGCATTGAAGGAGCCAGATCAGTGTACGATGATGATCCAGATGCTTGCCTAAGCATAATCAACAAGAACTGGCTACTTAAGAGTCGTCCCCGTCTGAGCAAAGTACCGAACACACCACACAGGATTGATTTCCAAGAGGAGTACAGAGATTTGATCACCATGCTCAACAGAGTTACAGGGGCACCTCATGCCTTCTATTTTGAGAAATGGATGTTTTACTTCATCCAGGTGATTGTTCAAGGAAAGGGTACAATACATTGGGCTAGGATAATTAGCCATTGCTTAGACGTACAGCTGAGAAGACTCAGGGCTACTAAGTCTTTCCACATGAGTTCATACGTCATCTATGCCTTAATCAGGAGCGTTGAGTACGCAGGACTACCTCACAGAGGAGTGATTGGAAGAGGACCCGGCGAGGTCAGAGTTTGTGAATCCTATACCTACTTGCATCATCCACCAGGGAAGAACTACAAGTTAATCAATGATACTTTCACAATGAACATCACAAGGACGCTGCAAGGAGGGATTCACAACAGATTATCTCAGGATGCCCAGGAATTCATCAAGAGGTACGGTGCTTGGTTCATTCAGTTTCCCAAGTTCACTTACATTAGAGTGTATGGATGTCCTTTACCTCCATACATGTTGCCGAGGTACCCGACAGACAGAATTGTGTTACTTGAAGTAACAAGGCAGTTGGCAGCATATGTGAAGGCATTCAGACACAGACATCAGAATGGAGTTCAGGTACCTATTATTTTGGGTAATTTAGTTGAGGTATGTCCTAATGTCTTAGCCATGGATGACGCAGAGAAGGAGTTAGCCTTGTATCCTTTTTCATCTTTTGCTTGGAGGAATAGTTTTGATCCACATGGACATTTAGAGGAGACGGTCGGTAGAAGATTTAGACATGAGTACCAAATTGAAGATTTTATGATGAATCTCCTAGATGATCTCGAAGTGAAACGAAAGATACATTCTAGATTGCCTTTGGATTTCATCAGGAAATGTAAGATTTACAGAGTAGCCGACCAAGCTCAGGACAACGGCAGGCACATCCAATTTTCATATGATAGAGAAAGCAAAACAATAAGTTTGAATTGGAATGAGCCCGAGGCCGTGGATTTAGATGATTTGATGGCACCAGTCTTGTCTTGTACTCGCAGGTGGGTAGACGTTCAGCATCAGAAGTTGAGAGAACAAGGCATAGCCATGTCTTTTACTTTGGAAGAGAAGCCAGCCGAAGGTGGAGCCAGTGTTAGTGGAGGCAATCCTAATCCTAGGAATTCAGGTGAAGGTAACCTTCGATGTGCCAGTGAGGGCAATCTCCATTCGAGAGGTTGAAAGAGAAAGGAAAGATCAGAAAAGAAAGAGCCTTCCAAGAAAAAGCAAGGTGCTAACAAAGATCAAACACCAGGTACTTCTTCCAGGCCAGAGGATAGAACAGTTCGAGTGGAAGAATCCATGGAATCGATGGTACAGAATGACAGACAGGAAGAAGAACAGGCACAGCATGTTTCATCCGATGGATCTCTCCAAGACTATGATTTAGATAATGATAATGAAGTAACATCTCCTCCCAGACAAGAAGAAATAGTACATAAAGAAATTCAAGTTCAAGAGACAAGATCAAATATCCCAGATTGGTTGAAGGAAAGATTGACTAAGGTGATCGTAATTGAGGACGAGGACAGTGCAATTGATTTAGAGAGCCTTGTTGGACGTTCACATATGACAACAGAGAAAAAGAAGGCTACAAAGATGTCCAAGATGATTCGAGATGAGACTGGATCAAGAAAACTGCAGATAGCTACACCGGCAGCAGACAAATATGAGGGTGAGATCCTAGCAGAGGACTATCATATACAGACTATTGAGTTAGGACCATCCACAGCAGAGCAGACTTTAGATGATGCCACCGACACATTTGAGGCATTGAAGGACAAGTTTAGAGAAGAAGTAGAAAAGAATAGAAGGCTGGAGAAAGAGGTCGGTGCATGGAGGACATATTTCAGTCACATCAATGAACCTTTGGGACGTCAGGATCCAGTTAGATCACCATTGCAGGCATTGCCCCTTCAATCAATCAATGAAGCAGAAAGATTCAGGAATATGGTCCAGCGTACATGTAGTTGGATGGATAGATCTCACACGGTGGCCATAGAGTTTGTTACAAGGATGTCGAAGATCACCCATCAGGCTATCCAAGTTCTTGAGATTATTCACAGATTGATGGCGACAGTAGCTGCATTTGCCCATACCAAGGACGTTGTCATCCCTGTCTTGAAAGTTATAAGACACACATCCAGAAGAATTTTAGCACAAGAGAAGATCTTAGAAGGTGATTCTCACAGTTTGTTTCAGTGGTCAACCTTACTCCATATAAAGAGTGTTCTCTTTGAGGACATCAGTGTTAGATGTGGTCAAGTTGAGGAGGTGATCAATCCGATCCAGGACAGAGTATTTGAGGTACTTCGTACCATTCTTGGCAGAAGGATCGAGGTCGAGACAGATGTAGATTTACAAGAATTTGAGGATAGAATCAAGATCATCTTTCGCAAGGATGCAGATGTTACAGATGAGCAGTATGATCAGATGTATGCTACCATGCTCCTGATTGATAGAACGAAGGAACTTGAACCTACTTGGGACACAGCTCTTCTAGATGCATTTGATCAGGTTATCCACTTAGAAGAGAGTATCAAGAATCTTCCCGAGATTCCAAGCACAGAAATCGAAGGAATCGTGACAAAATTCATTGCATATGCTAAGAAAGAGAATTGGAAAGGGAATAAGATTCTAGATGAAAGGTTGTTACAAATGACATGACATCTTATTTCTCATTGGGTGATACCTCCTAGATTTTTGTGCCAAATTTAATATTTGGCTATGTATTTAATATTGTTCAGTAAAAAGGAGGTCATTTGTAACAAACCCTAATTAGGGTTTAGGTGTCATGATCTTGTCCATTGATTTACTTTCAATCTGGACCTTTCATTGTAACTGGGGATGCTATTTATACCCCCATTTTTCATTTCATTTGTAAGTGAGTTAATAGTAAAATAGAGTTAAGAGTGAAATAGAGAGATTAGAGTTGTAAGCAATTTTTATTTTGTAGCAAGATTGAGTCTTGAAGAGAGAAATTCAAGCAATTGTTGTATATGATGACTTGGAAATCAATAAAATATTGAAGTTATGGTGTTTTGTTGCAAATTTCATAAGTTATCTTCATGGTTGTTGGATGCACTTGAATCACGCTCAATCAAAGTAGTTTGTTAATTTGAAAGGCTAAGTGTGAGATTTGATATTTGGTAGGATTCGCAATCCAAACCACTAGCTTCTTGCTGATTGTAGGAACGCCTTGCGTGGTCGACTGGAAAACATTTTTGAGTCCTTAACCTTCAAGCATTTTCGCATCTAGGATATGTACCTTCGTAGTAGTGTCCTTGGTCTTTGATGCATTGAATACCATTATTACCTTAGAAGATCGCACTAATTTCAATTGAGTTGTTATCTTATGGCAAAATTGAAGTTAGTTGAGTCTTGCCAAATCTCATTCATGCTAAGTCGTTCATAGGGTTAGGCTAGATTAGACCTCTTAAAACCCTGTCCTTTTGCCATTTTTTTTGAAAGTTCCTTTTAGATTAGTAAAACCTTCGAACTTTTGGAATCCGTAAGAAGCCTTGGAGGAAACAGCAAATCACATCATACCACTAAAAAGCTTGTCCACACGTGGAGACCCCACTAAAAGAACCTTGGAGTCCATCTAACTGATCCTTTTTGCAGATCTTCAGCAGTTAGAGACTATTTTCTCAAGAGAGGATAAGATGCCCGTCGGTATTTTATTCTGTGTATGATTGTGTACAAAATACACGTCAACAGGAACCCGTATGAACAGAACCGATTCTACCCAACCGTAAGTCCCCTTTGTGTTTCCAGCAAAACTCATCAAACTCTTGAGCTATCTTGCAGTCATGATCTGACAGTTGAAACATTGAGGTCATCCCCGTTGATCAATTTAAAACAGCATTAGGGATTTCCTTATTTCAAGAGAGGAAAGGATTCTCAGCATTCTATTATGTGTTTGCCAGATAGAGTTGTAGCGATACGATTTTAGCCATGTCAACAACTGGCTGTTTGGACTTACCACCAAAAAAATATTTCAGTTTTTTTGTTAGTTATGAATTTATATTTGGTTCACAATACATCAGTTTTTGTATATTGATTAGTTTAAGGATAATTGATGTATTACTTGCATTGGAATGAAATTACCTAGTAAAATTTTGACCATACCTATTTCAACCTTGGAGGAGTCGAATTATAAAGGTGTTGTCGGATCAGTCTTGGTGAAAATTGCACAAGTCCTTCAACTGCAAGTCATTTGTGAAAGTCCTTTGTTATGTAAACTTGATAAAATGGAACTTTGAGTATTTGTTCGTTGCTCCCTTTGTTTACCCCGTGGGGTGGCCCATTTTACGACCAACACCCTTTGCATGAAAGGAAAACCCTAATGATTTTACAATGTCTTTACTTATTTCAGCTCTCTTTGATTTTTTAGTTTTGTTCGATTTATTGATTTTATATTATTTAATTTTTCAATTTTAACTTTTAATCTATTTAAATAAGTAAATTTTTATTTATTTATATAAATAATATATGTGGTCTATTTTTTATATTAATATATAAATGTTACTATGATATTTGTATAATATATGTTTTCAATTCCTTAAATTAATAATTAAATATTTATTATAACTTTTATATAATATGTTTTGTTTATTTATTAAATTAATAAATGTTTATATAATATAATAATATCTATAGAAAAAATGAATATTTATTATGAAGTATATTATATTTAGAATTTGTAATATTTATAAACATTTTGATATATATATATATTATAGTTGTACCCAAAACTTATGCTGCCCCCTTAAAAAACTTGCCGTAGTAGTGTATCGTACCCATGTAACCGTACTTGTGCCTGTACCATATTTGGCAACTTAGCCCACAACCCCAACCGTGCAAATCATATCAAGATTTATATCTTGTTTGCAGTTTTGCACTTAGTGCCAAAATCGTTACTCTTCTGGTAAATGCACACATTGTATGCAAAGTGGGGATTACTAGCACCTTGGGACTGTTTTCTATTTTTTGAGCCAATTGCAAAAACCCATCATATTTTGAGTGGTCATATTTTATATACCTTAGCACAATTGCACAAATCTCCTTTTGTGCCAATGTCAGTACCAAGTTTGAAAACCCACCACACTCTAACTTAGTTGGACATTTACACTAATTGACACTTGGTACCTCAGGGTCCTTGATCCCCAAAACTACTATTTCACTTATGACCTTTATATCCCTAATGAACTAGAAAACTCAATTTTGAACATTTCCATCACTTTAGTGCGACAATTCCCTTTTTTGAATGCATATTTTGAATCTTGTTTCTCTATACTAATTAAGATAGTTTATTGTCAAAATAATGTAATGTTAGCTCTCAAAGATGTGCTTCAAATAAAAATAGATATTTTCTATAAGCGCAATATGGGACTTGTAAATTCCTTGCACTCTTAGCTTCTATGACACCATTTTAGTTAGTTGGAATGGTAAAATTAATGTTATATCCTTCAATAAGAAGTCATCAAAGCAATAGGAAATCCTTGACATTATTTGTAATGTGTGGACTTTTACCCACCCTACTTGGAGGAGTGCATACCATTGTTTGTGCGTGTGAGGTTGAGATGTACCTCAACACTTAAAGAAACCCAATAGCTTTTGAAAGTAGACTCGCAATACACTTGAGAACTTGAAGACTCAACAAATTCATGACAACAAGAGTTGTGCATTTGTATCTTGAAAGTGAATGACAAAGGTGTTAATAAAAGCCAAAGAATTGAGATTGAGAAGAATTATATGATTTCTCCATTTGAGAGCACAACCTTATATTATATAAACAGGTCTGAATATAGATATCAGTTGGATATGATCATAGTCACAACGCCCTCATCAACGACCACTAACATATTATGTGTTACATTGAAATGTAAACATATAATTTACTATATTATTAAACTAATATTTTAATGCCCTCCCTCTTTAATGACTAAACTAGAAGGATTTGGAGGTTTAGTCGTTGATTTGTAATATGGTACTTTAGATGTGTAGAAATAGGACTACATATCTATACAAGGAACCTTCTTGACAGTAGGCAGTTGAGAAAGATACATAAAAAGAACCAAATGAACATGCACTTTTGTGGAATGATTAATTGGTTTTCCTAGCCTTCGTGCTGGTAAATCTAATTTTGGAAACTCATTATTTTCACGTTCAAAATACTATTGGAGCTTCCAAAGCACTTAGGTGAATGCTAAGCTGCACCTTAGTTGGAATTGAGACACATGGAGTTTGTTGTTGTTGATACAACGAAAGAGTTGAAATGGAGACACATGGAGGTTGGTGTTGTTGATACATTGAAAGAGAAGAACCACCCAAAGGCTGATGTACTTGAAGATGTACTTGAATACTCCATAAATGGAAGGTACGTTTGTTAATGGCATGATAGTACTAGCTTCTATCCTAGCCTCCTCAGGTTTATCACAAGACCAAGGTTCCTTTGATGTAGTATGTAAAGCAAAATTTACAAGTATAATTGGATATAACCAGTATAAAGTTGGTTTAATATTTATAATGATAATATCAGTTTTGAGTCTATGGGAGAAACAAGAACTGGTCAATGCCTATTCAAGGTTATAGTCACTAAGACATACGCCACTAAGACATACATCTTCATACCATAACACATTAGTATACTTTAATGGTCACTAAGAAATCGCCACCTTGTAGTAACTGAACTTGCATCGGGCTAATAATGTGATCACAAACCATGAAGCAACATAGTGGAATCCATGTGGAATAATGTACCACGCAAATCAATACCAAGATTCCATATCAAAATGAAGAATCTGTTGTAGGAGATGAAGTAGGAGAATGTCAAATGATCACCATGAAGTAACCATACAAGCATGTAGGACATCAAGGCAATGTGAACTTGAACTCCCATATGCTAAATAACCAACACAAATGGCCACCAACCCTCCCTGTCATAACTGTGATCAGCAACATAGATGATACCAAACATGTCATCAAACCAATGCAAATCTAAATTATCCATGTCATGCCTTATCTCCCTCTAGTAGACTTCATGCCAAACACTCCCAAGCGACTCAAAAGCTGATACAGACCATGCTAAATCTGAAGGTGCAGTGGAAACCCAAGTAGGACAGCCTCTAATCCGTAAAGTAACAAATAAAATTAAGTCACCCACCAACAAATATATCATTGCCATACCATAAAATTTTGGGGACATAACCAAAGATGAGCTATAGATGACATCAATGCTCTTAAAAACAACTCGAGTGGCTGGCCCACTAAGAGAGTCATCAATCAAACCACTATCACCATCATGAGAATGATCAAATACCTCAATTGGAAATTCTGAATTAAGCAACTCATGTCTCACAACATCAAATGAATGGTGAACATCACGAACATGTCGAAGATTGATCTTGAATTGTTGAGCCAATAACTTGGCTTGCCTTGCCCTTTCTAGCCAATCATCATTCATCATTTGGGACTGAGCTATATCAGCTGCTTTAAAATGTCTAAACCCAGTCCTTGGTGGCAAATCTTCAGTTGAGACAAGCACCTTTTTCTTGTAAACTTCATGCTCAACCTTTATATCTTGAATGCTAATAATTGGAGAGTCCATAGTGCTTACTTTTTCATGAAAATAGGCAGCTAACTCAGGAGTATAAAGAGATATAGTGCTGCTGCCCTTAATCAGGGATTTAGGACTGATTGTAACTTTTCTTTTTTTTGCCTTGTAAGTCTTTAATACTAGAGTACACTTGCATACATTTCATAGCTCTATCTTGTAGCATATCATGTCTTAAAGCAAAGTCATTATCATATTCCATCAAGGTATCTCGAATTGATTCATGCCCTTCTTCAACTGCTGTTATAAAATCAGATTGTTGGCAATTTGAAGTTTCAATCTTTACCTCATACTTATCTATCCACTCACGAATGTTTACCATGCTACATTTCTTGTCACCACTATCCCTCTTGGATTTGTGCCCATGTGATGTCACGATATTGCTGTCCCAACTCAAAGAATTAGAATTATGCTCATACCTTTCCAAGGTGCCTTTATTGCTCTTGTATCTTTTTTGAGGGAAGATTGTTCCTACATGAGTGCAGGCCTATGAGGTGTGATCTGTTGCAAGTAGCGTAATTTTTTAGCTGCTAAAGCCGATCTGTCTTTCATAACTAACCAACTCCATTGTATAGTATGCAAAACAAACCAAGCATTATCAAATTCTAAGATCTTCCTATTAGGGAATCTCTTAGTCTCTATAGTCAGCTGTCTGAGACAAAATGCCTCATATGATCTTAGCAATTGTCTTTCATTGTGGATGATGCATGTTCAATCAAAACAGAGTCAATAATGTTTCCTTCTACACAAATAGGTATAATACTAGTGGCTGGTCCACCAAGTGTGTGTCCATTATCATCATGGTTTTGAACCTTGAAAGAACTCTCTAAAAGAGTGATGCAGAGCACTGGTATGAATGATGTAAAAAATCTCAATCAACAACTTGGAAGGGTATTTTGGCCATTACACAACGTACTTCCTTCACAGACCACCACTAGTCCTTGTAGCCCTCTTGAAGGGTCTATTCCCCCACAACTTTTGAGGAATGAATGATAAACAAAATGTAAGACCAGTTTTGGATATTCTTTTTGGCCTTATTTAACATATCCCAAATTTAGGGTAGGTTATTTTGTACGGATAGACCCTAATTTTGACTGTCCTATTTCCTGACCCTAAGGCATGGTAGCAGCAAATTGGGTTTTTCAACCATAAAATTCAAACCAGACTTGATACCAAAATTATAAACACAGTTCTAGATACCCCATGGGCTGTTTTATAACACATCTTGAAATGGGTAGGGGGTGTTTTGGAATAGATGACTCAAATTTGGACCGTTCTCCCTCAAATTAGGCCTCCTAGAGGTTCCAAACCTGCACGTAGAAAAATGATCATAACTTCTGTAAATCTTCATGAAATTGAACCAAACCAAAAACAAATGAAACTAGATTCATTTATCCTTCTTTTCTCGTTGGTTTTAAGCCAATACAGGTTTGTACAAGGACGTGCAACATGCTGCAATAGGAATGTGACAGGGAAAATCTGGGAATCGCAGCCACTAAAACGTTCATAACTTCCTCAAAACTCAATGAAATTGAATGAAAGAAAAAGGAAAAGAAAGTAGATTCGATGGTATTTCATCCACAATCGTTTCCAGGTCAATATCAATTCATACAAACATGTACAATGCAAACAAATAGCAAGGTAATGTTCAGATTTGCAGAATACAGAGATATATTTTTATTACAACTTCAAGATTTTCAATAATCACCATCTCCAACAACCTCCAACCATGGAATTCGAGTTGGAGGCCATATTTATACATTTTTAATCAATTCTAGTTGTTTTGTAACCCCTTCTTGATTAACATTGACCCTTCATATTCCACATTGTGCAATTTTACAACATTTGCAACATTGACATTTTTAATAACAACTAAACACTTCCAGTCACCTAATGATCTAACTTAGACTCCAACACCCATGAAATGGTCTTCTTAGACCTTTACACCAAAGACACAAAACTAAAACCAAAATGACGAAATTGCCTCATGGAGGCATGAAATCAACGAGGTGCTCCTACACCATACTCTCGAACAAAAATGAACTAAGTCCAGTTGAGTGCAGGTCTTCTTTCTCTTCTTGGTCTTCCAATTCTTTTGTACCATTGCCTCTATCTCTTCTTGGCTTTGCCTTTGTGTCTGCAACTTGTTGGCTCTAGGTTGTCTTCTCAACTCCTCCACTTCTTTCATCCTTCTAAGGTAGTCTTCTTTGTTGGTATGTTTGTCGTTGTGCCAAAAGCTGGAGCTATCAACACCCGCTACAAACACCACACTTAACCAAATCCATGGGAGGCGGTTAAGCCATGTCGCGAATCCCAAAGGAGGTGCTGACCACCAAGTCAACAATCTCCCGCTCAACACCGACTGAGGTTTCCGCACTGACGAAATGAAGGAGACCTCCTGGGATTCGAACCCGTTACCCAATGCTCCAATACCAATTGTTGGTATGTTTGCTGTTGCACCAAAAGATCGAGCTATCAATGCTCGCTACAAACGCCACACTTACCCAGATCCATAGGAGGCAGTTAAGCCATGTCGCGAACCCCGAAGGAGGTGCTGATCAAGAAGTCAACATTTCTTTGGCATCCTTACTTGAACCTTATGTCTTTGAATAGCCTTCTTCTCAATGATTTGAATCTCCTTGTCTAACAAACCTACACATACATAGTCCAATGAAAGATTAGAAATAAAATATTGAGACCTTGAGGTCTCCTACTTGTCTCCTTGCACCATACACTCCACTTCAACCTTGTCTTCTAAGGGTCTCCTTTGATGAACAACATCTTCCAACTCTTCCATCATCAACAAAGAGTCTTTAATGCTTGGTACTTCTATCGTCTCTTGTCTTCTTCTCTTCTGAATGCTTTGAATAATCTTTCCTCTTACACTACTGATTTGAACTTATAGATACCAAATCATCATCATCCTCTTCGGGTACAACCATAAATTGTGTGAACAAAGGGAGGTCACATATTTTCTTAGGAAGAGTGCAATACTTATGGTGGCTGCTCATAATTGCATCATTGAATGCCTTGGCATAAGGCCTCTTACTTGTACTTGTCGATGGAGATGAAACCTTAGAGTGGATAGTTTTCCTTGAATGTGCAACATCTAAATACTGCAATTCTTGATTGTTCTGAGGTTGAGTTTCTCTTAACTTTGTAGGATCCTTCGTTATTTTCTCACGGCCAGGTACCTTTTCCTTCATTGGTGAAGCAGGAAGAAAGGTAGGTAATAATCTTCCACCCTTAATTCTGGCCATTGATGTAATCGGCAAATGAAGCAAATTGATTTCTATCCTCAGGCTGGCAGAATCAAGGTATTGATACCACTGTAAGATTCCAGACTGAAATCTTTTCCAATTTCCTGATTTTGTTTTCAATTTTGTCTTTGGTCAGCGAATGGGTTTTGTTTTGATATTTTCTGGGTTTTTTGTGTTTTTTGACTTTGAAAGAATAATGAATGCAAAATACAAGGAAATAAATTGACTGAAAAATAATTCTAGAATTCTGAATTTTACAACAACAAACTATAATTTTAATAAATATTCTTATTTCACCACAAAGAGACAAATTTCATACCAGGAGTCAAATTGCCTAGCCTGGAAGTGCACTTTTTATTGACGATTCTCACCAGGAATGACAATATGGAGCTATCAGGCAATGACAATACCTCCAATGAGGTTTATTTGCATCCACTAGAATCATCAAAAACAATTATTGTAGAATCAAGTAAATCTGCTACCAGGTCTACTAGGCTCCCAGGCAAGACCACTGAATTTGCCCTGTAATCCTCAAAGAATTGCTCACACTGATCATATAAGCTTGAGAAAGTTTGTTGCAAAAATTTATTTGCTGATTGCTAGAACTAACAATGGATTTCCTACAATTTTCAAACCCTTATTGCTACTGATTTATTCATTCAACCATACTGATGACAATATGATGGTATGGCTAGCATACGATGACCACGTGGAGCTGGAAAATGATATTTGCTGCCCTCACTCGCCCCCAATAACTGATCTCCTTGGTCTTGCAGGTCTTCATTGCTGATAACGACTGAATTTGAAGCCCAAATAGGAATTTTGAGTGAATTTGTCTGAAATATGGCCTGGGGTTTTATCCAAGCTTGCCTGGAATTGAAGAGTTTTCGTTCTCCAACACTTGAATGCTGCTGATTTGGTCTCAGAGCTGCAATTTCCCAAAGAAGAGATGAAAAATGAACAATAATATGCCAAAATGACGGTCGTACATTTTCTTTTATGTTTCTCCAAAGCCCAACGCCCAAATTAGGGCTCCAATATGCCAAGATTCCAAAAGAATATCCCTTCAACTTGGGTGCCCATCTTGAGGGTTATGATTCATCATTGATGGGGCCACTTTTTTAATTGAAGTTTACTCACCCTCTGCTTAGACAGGCGTGCATAAAGGGGTAAACTTTATATTTTATCATTGACATTTTAATTAACCCCTTTTATAAAGTTACTTTATAGAATATGTCTACGTTTAGAAAAAGTAACTTTATAATTAAATATTATAAAGTTTACATAATATAAGCTCACCAAGGCCAAGAAAATGACTAACTGCAAATCCCTTTGGTTATCCAATCATCTCCTAACCTCTAAACTTGCTTGCGGAGATGGCTAGTATGCAAATCTATGCTCTCGAGTGATCATTGGGAAAGTGGGGACATTACATACTACTAATTTTTTTATGCTGTCTCTCTTTTTCTAGGCTTCATTTTTATTGTTTTTAAAAGGATTATGGATTTTAAAAATAGATCTATTGGCAAACTGTAATGTTCCCAATTGGGGATTGGATTATTTGGCGTTCAAGTCCTACAAACAAACGTTAGTATACAAACAATATGAAAGATAATTAAACATATATATTTATTTGTGCAATTATACAAGAAAGAATGCTATACGTTATTCTACATATTTAACAAATAATGTTAACTGATTTATTGTATCTATAAAAAAAGATACAATACTCAGTTGGACCTTACCTGGATTGACCCAACCCTCTATTGAGAAATATTTCTCAGTTAGGAGCAACCCAGGATGTCATCCTCCTAAGGTCTCTATTTGGGATCTCTATTAATGAATGAAATCAATAATGTTCTCAAAGCTTGGCAGAGATCCCACCCCTGCTCAAACTTCTCTATCTCTAACATATGCATATGGTTAACCTCTACAATATAATATATATTGTCTCTAAGAGATTCCCTATGAATCTCTCTCTGGATTCCTCTTGGAATCTTGGCATTCAATTATGCCCTCTGGTCTCTATGGCTCCTTTAAAAGGAGCAGTCATTGTAGACATTATCAAGGACTTAAATATAATTCTACTCTGAAATGCCTCAATGATCCCTAGCTCTGTAAATTGCCTCTGAAGCAATCTCTATTTCCTCTGTTTTAATTCTGAGTGTATCTCTACAATCTTATGGTAATTGTTATTTAATATCACTAATATATCACTATTATATTATAATCCTGAGTGTATCTCTGTCTCTAGAAGTGTCATTACAATTCTGAGTGCATCTCTATTATGCTAATTCTGAATGTATCTCTGCAACATTGATTCTAAATGCATCTCTGATATATTAATTTAGAATGTATCTCTGTTATTTACCGGCTATTCTGCTTTAATTTATCTTGCGGTATGATTCGAATTCCACGACATTATTCATGAAGTATTTCCTACGGTTTAGGACAAACCACTTACCGTTCACTTGCCGATGGTGTATCTTGGATATGCTGGGTACGCTTTACTCCTTCCACAGTTTTTGCTTCCAATGTGGCTATCCCTGTTAGCACTATCCCCCCTTTTTCTTTATATCTCTCAATGTGAGGGAGAGGTCATACCTCTTCATCATGTATGCCCTTTGGCAAGGGACACACCCTTTCACCATTAACACCCTTTGAAACTGTGCAACTCTTCATTATTTCTGCCCTTTGAAAGGGACACAACCTTTCACAATCAGACCTGCACTTCTTATTTAAATCAGATCTGCACTTCTGATTTCCAAGTTATCCCCCTCCCAAATGAGGTTTTCTTCTCCCTTTTATATCTTATTGTTGAGGGAGTCACAACTTTTCCTTCCATGTCTTTTAACCATTCATTAACTTAATTAAATTTTAATTAATTATATTCTTTATATTATAATTTAATTCTTAATATTTTAATTTTATTATTATTATTTATTATTAAATTCTATTTCAAAGGGGGGACATTACACAAACCTAGAGATCTTTGCTGGAAACATGGACACAAGGTCTAGAGCGAGGAGAGATTATTTGTATCCATTGTACTAAGAGTTTGTATGGAGGCGTGAATCAACTTAAAGATAACATTTTGTAGATCCCTCGCCGAGACAATAGTTGGTCTAGAGTTGGAAAGAGAGGTAAAAGCATTTGTTGTAGCATATGAGCAAAGCAAAGCAAAGAAAAAGACTACAATGGAGACAATTGTAGTACCATGCTTAGTGTTATGTTTTGTATGGTCAAAGAGAGATATGGGTCTCTTCTTGTATTGGGCCACCGATACGAGGAACATTAAGTGTGGGCAATTCTAGTTCTAGCTGCTTTGTTCCTCATAACACTTTTGTTGTGCAATCTTCATTGGAAGGTATTGCATGCAATAGAGAATTGCAACATGAGGTAAAGTTGGCATGTGCAAGATTTTGGTTCAACAACAATAATAAAAAATGTTGCTTCAAGACTTTATTAAAAACAGTGGATGAATGCATTGACTACGACAAGTTAAGGGTTCTAAGCCCCAAGTCATCATGAGTGGAGTGGACCATTGTTGTAGGATGAGTTCCAAATCAAAATACGTGGTTATTAGTAGAAGAACAAAAAAAAGGAAAATGAAGGTTGCACCATTTGAGCTGACAGGTGGATGAATGGTAGGAATAGAAGACTCATCAACTCTTTAATAGCTTCAAGGGGCAAGCTAGGCTCTTTAAAGCCACCTGATGCCTTCAATGAAATTAAAAAAGCAGAGACCTTGTGCAACAAGAGGTGATGATGGAGGTGAGAGTGGAAAATGTCATTCAAATAGTGACCAATGATGCAACTGCATATGTGGCAGTTTGTTAACTTCTATAGGTGTAGTACCCGACATTGTTATGTAGCTCTTGTTTTGCCCACAGTGTTGACCTATTCCTTGAGTCAACAAATGGAGTTTTTTGAGGTCATTCACACAAAGAAGTGCAATAGGTTGAATTGCTGTTGTAAATTTTCACTTCCTATCAGCGTAATTTTTTTAATTTAAAGAAATAATACTAGTATTTGATCATATACAAATCTGCTTGTATTTCTGTACATTTTGGTTCCTTATAAAGAAATTTACCATACGTGAACAAAGCAGCAAGTCATATCCTTTTGGAAAAAATTTGGAGGCTATTTCTTAATATAAACAAACCATTTGCTACGAATGTTTATTACACCTCTGTATTATATTAGGGACAAGGTAAAATTGTTAATTATATTATTCATTGCTTACATGGTATTCCAGTCCTTACCCTTTTCTTTGCTTCTATCATTTCAGGTGTCCCTTTGGACATGTTCATATATGAGCATAAAAAAATAGTATGGTGGTTTCTATTTTTAAAATGATTTATGGTATATTCTGACCGTATTTTAGGGATAAATATTGATGTTTCAGGTAGCCTTCCACACTGTGAGAAAGTTTGATGGAAAATCATTCAGACAATTGCTCCCTGGTGAATATACGCAAATGGCTGGGCGAGCAGGTCGGCGGGGGCTAGATGAGGTTGGTTAATATAAACAGAGTAGTTTTATGTTCTATTGAGATAATATGCTATAGAAAAGAGAACATTGTAGACATACCTTTTGTTCATGTGCTCGAAAATTCATTTTTCTTGGATACGTCATGTGTCTTTGGCTGTTTTCTGTCTTTGCAGTTGTAATGAATCATTTTAGATTAAGTCTCCATCTAACATCCTCATTGCAGGTGGGTATAGTCATCCTGATTTGTTGGGATGAAGTACCAGAGGAGAGTGACTTGAAGCATCTAATTACTGGAAAACCAACAAAGCTTGAATCCCAGTTTCGATTAACCTACAGCATGATTTTAAATCTACTTCGTGTTGAAGATCTGAAGGTATATATGATTATGCATGGCCCATTTATCAACTTGGATAACTACACATCTTAGTTTCTGAAACCCAGTTCCCCATAGTTTTGGCTTTCAATCCATTCATTTTAAGATTGATATAAGTTTTGTAAGACTGATACTGTCAGTTTTCTCAATATTTTCAATTGAGCTTGAGCTGTGCAAGACACAGAATATTCTTAGGGTTATGAAGTTTTCATCTTAACTGGTAATTATGTTTGATTTCTATTCAATAACCATGATGACAGAATATGCAAGGGGAAGTCTTAAGCTTTTAGCAGAAAACACATACTGGGTTGTTACAGTAAAGCAGTAGTTAATATAATGCACTTAAGGACTGTTAATACTGGAGGCTACTGTAATTAAGATTATTGATCTCTACTATACTGCAGTTCAACAGGTGTTGTTCTATAATAAATATATTTTACTATGTGCTTTATGTGATCTGAACTAATCTGGTTGAACATGGCTCTCTTGTATATTTGCTCTTTAGATTGACCTTTGTAATGAATAAAATGAGATCCATAAGTTTAAGGCCATTTTATGGTTTTTACTATATTACTGTTCTATATAAAATCACCCCTGTTTACTTCATTGTCAAATATTTTGATGGCTGGATATAACTTGGGATGATTAGCTGATTGAATTATTTTGGTTGTAGAAATATATAAAATACTAGAGCTTTATGTTGATGGTTTAATTAATTTGATATTTTGAACTTCAGGTAGAAGACATGTTAAAGAGGAGCTTTGCTGAATTTCATGCACAACAAGCTCTGTATGAACAGCAGAAACAACTTCAGAAGGGAGAGGGAGAGCTTTCAAAGATGAGGGCAGCTATTGAGTAATATTTTATTTCCTACTTTCTTAATTAATGGAACAAGAGATCTGCTGTAAATTTTGATTAATTACAGAGTAAAGAAAAAACTAAGATACAATAATGTCCACAAATAACAAAAATAACAAGACGTGAAGAAATGCTTCATATAAAATCTTTAATGGACAGATGAAATAGCATAGAAACATTTTGATTTAATCCTCGTCATGTTTCAAAGAATCTGGAATACTCTTGATCTTTACTCTTGGAAATGTTTCGTTGATGTCAACTGTACAAAGACGAAGTTGTCATTGATGTCAAAGTCATGTCACAAAGGGTTTTGCTGTCTAAGCCTATTATGTATAGATGAGATTGTTAGAAGGTTGTGCTTGATGTCAAAGGAGTACTGAAGATTGTTGGTAAGCTTATTGCGATTAGTTAACAAAGTTTGTTTCCCTTGAAGAATTGCCTTTGTACATGAATGGGATGACTCTCTTCAAAAAAACATGTCAATCTCGTGTTTAATCCTATCACTCACCGTGCCTGTATAAGAAAGGCTTCTGTACACTTTATATCATATCTTATTGATCATCATTTGATCAATCTCATAGATCTTAATATCAAGCAAGCTCATTTCTTGAACACTCTCTTGTGAAAGGTTTCTTATGTTTTTGTAGGTGATCTTGGGTATTGAGCTAATCTTTAGCTCCTACATGGAATCAAAGCCATGGCCATGCATAATCCTTCTCAGATTTGAGGGTGGATGGTTGTTTTTAGTAAAGTTGGGTATGGTGTTCGCTTGCATCATATGGTGACCTTGAGAATTAAAAAAGATCGTAAAAACCACCAGAGATGGGGTTTCGTGTTTTGTGGGTTTTCATTGCAGGTTCATATTGAAGTATGATAGAGAAAAATTGAGCTCACCATTGAGTTTAGGGAGAATAAACTCGGTTTTGTCTTTTGTTTTGCCCAAATCGACCTTGTGACGCTAGATCTACAAGGGTTTGAAGTTGGGAGGGGATTGCCCAATCTGGGAGGTAGCTGAATTTTTAGAGTATTTGGGCCAAAACAAACCTCGCCATTGCATCCAAAGGCTTAAAAACCCTAAGTTCAATTGTCAAATTGCTAGAATTAAAAACTTTTGCCCCGTGCCCTTAGAGGAAAATTTTGCCCTATTGCCATTATTGCAATCCATACAATTGTACACTTCTCCATAGTGAATGACGCCAAACAATTTGTACACTTCGTCTTAGGTTCTAACTACTTAGTTGGCTAGGAAAACATAGAATATTTAATGGCATATTCTTTATAGGTACTTTTTGCACCATCATTGAATCATTCGGGTACATAGGGTATGGCAGTCCTATCAATAGGTGATGTCAATATTTTTTTTTTTTTCAAAATTTTATTTAGTGTTTAAAATTTAGGTTAAGTGCCTTTTTCATAAGCATAGTTTTTTTTCTTTTCCGGAGATTGTGTAATCACCACCCACCTGAAATTACCTACTAGCCCAATGATGTTGCCTTGTGTGGTGGTGTGTTTTTATTCCCTCAGCCAACATCAACAGTCTTGTGGGTGATCGATTTTTCAGCCCCAGACGTTTAGTTTGGCCACTCTAGAGCCCGAATAGTGGATTTATTTCTATTGAGCATAATTTCCCGTCAAGGTGTTACAATTTTGGAAATGAGATATTTGATGGAAAGTTGTTTCCACGTATTTCGTAGTGGTGTACAAGTTTTTTTCATATTTTTGCTCTAGCTGAATTTTATTGCTAGTTGAAGGCAATTTTTCCATTTTGGGTCTTCGAGCCCAAAACTTTTTTGCCATGATCTCACAATTTTTGTGATTTTTGCAATGTTGGAAAGTTATTGAGGAGCTTGTTAGGCAGAAAACACAATAATACATTTTGGTTATGTTTTTAATAATATTTTGCTATGTATGGGTTCCCGTAGGAGTTAGTGTCAGTTATGACGGTTGGTACCTCGACCAACCGCCAAATATTATATATATTGCCACGTAAGGGAACGCAGGCAAGGAATAATCATGTACTGAAGTTCTGGAATAAAATAAAATACATCTTCTGCCACTCTATTGTGATTTGAATTATGTTTTGAGTACATTTGAATTCTCTGTTTATATGTTCTGTGTATGTTGGAACTTTTTGTTTATTCCGAGAACTTAAGCATACTCACCATACGAAGTAAACATTTTGGCACCATTGTCGGGGAAGAGCCACGTCATCACCGATCGGTTGTTGAGGATCAAGTCCGATGAACCCACGAAAGGGGTGAATGAAGACTTCCAAGATGCGCATTTGTTCCAAATAGTAGCGTTACCTCCATGGTACGAGAATATCGAGGAGTATTTGTCCACTTCAACATTTCCACAGGGCATGCCGCCAGGGGAGCAATTTAAGTTGGTAGTGTAAAGAGCAAAACCTTCCAGCTGATCAATAGCCTACTGTACAAGATGGGAACTGACCAGATCTTGCGCAAATGTGTGATGGAGGAGGAAATTCCGAGTGTACTAAAAGTTCATGATGGACTGGTAGGAGGCCACATGGGACCTAATTCTATGGCACAAAAGGTACAATTGGCAGGGCTGTGGTGGCCAACCTTGCATAACGATGCACAGGAATGGGTTGTGCGATGTGATACATGTCAGCGTATGGGGAAACCACTTAAACGAGATTTTATGCCTCTATTCCCTTCTCAGCCGCAGGAACTATTCGAAAGATGGGGTTTGGATTTTGTGGGAACCCTGAAAGTGAGCAACATGCACAGGTGTCAGTACATTGTTGTAGCCACGAAGTACTTGACGAAGTGGGCTGGAGCCAGAGCTCTCCCAGACAATACTGCCGTAAGTACGACAAGGTTCTTGTACGAGCAAAATGTAACCAGGTTTGGGATCCCCATCCAGATTACAAGTGATCGGAGAGATCACTTTGTTAATCAAGTCATTCATACAATGACGGTGGATTTTTTAGACTTTCACAATCTGTCAATAGCGTACTACCCACGGGCAAATGGTCAGGCGGAGGCAACGAATAAAGTGCTCGTATCCATCATTTATAAGTCATGTGGAGTGGAATAGGAGGATCGGGAGGAACGTCTTCCGACGGTACTATGGGCATACCGTACAACATACAAAGTGACCATGGGTCACACACCCTTCCAGCTCATGTACGGCCAAGAGGCCGTGGTGTCGGCAAAATACACTGTACCAAGCTTGCAAATTGCAATAGACAATTGACTTGGAATCGAGGACAGTCTCAATGCCCGTTTTATGAATCTCACCTGGTTGGATGAATGACGAATGATGGCGCAGTGGGCGATGGAGGTGGCCCAACGCCGACATAAGTATTGGCACGATAAACATCTGCGGCAGATGAACTTTTGTCCCGATCAGTCGGTTCTACAGTATAACGACCGCAACGAACTTCAACCTGGGAAGTTCAAAGTTCGTTGGTCGGGGCCTTATAAAATCAGAGAAGTCGGGAAGAATGGAGCAGTAAAACTTTCTACCCTGGATGACAATCCTATACGTGACCGTGTAAATGGCTCCAAATTGAAGATTTATCGAGAACATGAGAAACTAGTAATAGCAATCAACATGTTGGGTTATGCAACGAAGGGGGATTGGACCATCGGAAGGAGTAAGGAAGTGGAAGAAGATTCGATGGTCGCTGTAGAACCTTACAGACTCGACAAAGATTGGACAAACCAATCACCTTCATAGAAGAAAGGTTGTTGTCGAAGCAAGTTGAAGGCATTGTAGTGCCTCGAGTGCATAAGCAACATACGAATGCATATTTTGGCGACGTGAAAGATCCCTGACTAGAAATCTGATCCAATCTGTTGTTTGTTTACAAATTCAAATTCTTTGACCGGCGAATTGTTTACTTTAGAATTTGATGAGGTTTTGAATTTTTGAAGTTTTGATGTTTTATGCGAGAAACATAGACAATGCTTATAGGAAAATAGATGCCAAACATGAATATCAACTGAACTAAATTCAAGATTCTGATTTTTATTGCAGCTTTTAAAGAAATCAGAATACCAAATTAGAGATATTAAGCCCAATTGTCTTACCAAGAGTCCAACGCCTTCCTGGATGAGCTTCGTTTATTGACCCACAATGCACTAACTACTGAAACGGAAGCTTTCAAAGCACTACAACAGCTCCAATGAGCTTTATTTGACTAATAATGAATTACCAAAACAAAATATGAGAAGAAATAGCAAGTCAGCTAAGAATTCCAAAATGTTGTCAAGCAAGATTCCCAAATTGTGACCTTTTTCCCCAATGATTTGCTGCTGCTGCTCAGATCTGATATTTTCTTCCCTCCAAACCTACTGTGATCTCTTATTTAGACCCCAACAATCAAATCACAAGCAATTCTAACTCTCCAAACCCTCCAATTATTTTATTTGGAACCCCAGGCTGCCCAAAATGGTACGGCTGTCATAAATGCACTTATTTTGCTGAAGAGACCCTCCAATCTGCTATGAGCTGTGGTTCTCACCCTATAATTCCTGTTACAATCAGTAACCTCTGATTTGTGACCCCAAATGGCCAAATATGAGGTGAATTCTGAATGCTGATGTAGTGTGAATGGCTGGGGTATCGTCCAACCAGGCCCAGATCAAAGGTTTTCGTCTGCAATCAGGTTTCCTCAAGCTGTTCCTGCAATGGCAGACTGCTGCAAGGTAAAAGATTCAATAATTTCCCAAAAGCATACCTCCCAATTGGCACGTACAAGCCTTATAAGCCTCCTAACCCTAGATCAAAACCCTACATGGCATCTTAGAAGATTCCAAATGGAATCTTTGGGCTTCATAATGGTTCGCTCAACATGAGGGGTCAGCTTATCATTGAATGGGGCCACTTTTTAAAATATAATTCACTTAGGAAAGTGTGCCAAGGGGGAAAAAAGTTACTTTATTAACTTACCAAAGCCATAAAAATGACTAAGTGTATGATTCCCTTTGGCAAGTATATCGTCCCCAAACGCTAGAATTCACTTGTGGAGATGGGTGTCAGGTAAATTCCCCATCCTGATAGATCACTCAGGAAGTGGGGACATGTTGACGTGTATTTTATACACAATCATACACAGAATAAAATACCTAAAGGCATCTTATCCTCTCTTGAGAAAATAGTCTCTAACTGCTGAAGATTCGCGTAAAGGATCAGTTAGGTAGACTCCAAGGTTCTTTTAGTGGGGTCTCCATGTGTGGACAAGCTCCAGTGGTATGATGTGATTTGCTGGAATCACAAGGGGACTTACATTGAACTTCCGATCTGCTTTGCTGGACACAGGCTCTTACTAACTTAGATTTGAAAAAATGAAAAAGGAAGGGCGAAGAGAGGATCTAATCCTAATACTAAGAATGTAGGAGCAATGATTTGATTTTTGACAAAACTCTAACTAGATCTTGTTTTGACATCAATGGAACATCTACACAAGACTAGTGCAATCTTCTAAGGGGAGCTTTATGATGTTCAAATTATCACCGCAGGCATAGATACCATCCAAGTTGATGCATATCAATGAAGAGGCGACAAATTGAAATTGAGCTTAAGCTGAACGATTCCAGTTGACTACACAAGGCAAGTTTGCAATCAACAAACTGCTAGTAGTATGGATGTACGAATTCCACCATCAATCAATCACATTTCCTCCATTCATCTAATTATCTACCATCTAAGATTGAAGACTCAACAAGAAACCATGCAAATTGCAAGAAAACGACATATTTCACCATTACTTCAATGAAAATGGAGTTTGTTTACAATCAATGGCAACAATTTCTTGCCTTGTCCTCCTATTCTACTCTAATTGCTATTCTATCAACTATATTCTAACTCTTCCAACTATTTACAACTCTCTCTAATCATCTCTAAAATTTTTCTCTTACAAAATGAAATGCCTGGGCTTATATAGTGCCCACAATACAATTTGATGGCTTAGATCAATTCAAGATCAATGGCCAAGATTTTACAATGAAAACCCTAATTAGGGTTTGTTACAACCATTACATAACATTTAATGCTTGACCAATGATAAAATTGTATTGCTTGGACACATGTCCCTTCTAGAAAAATCGACCAATGGATAGCCGGGGTAGGTACATCGGAGTTTGTGCCACCTTCCATGAGTTAAGTACATTGAATCTGGACGTGCTGAGGTGGAACACACTGACTGGAGAAATGATGACTAGGACGCCACCTCATTTGACACTTGGAACTTGGTAGATATTCAACTTGATGTTGTTGAGAAGCTTGCTTTAATTAATTCATCTAGAACTATTTTGCTTCTTCAACGAGCCCTTGTTCTAACTCCTTGCGTCCTTGATGTGCAGGAAGATGATGTACCTCGCCTTGGAATACTGGATTGAAAGAGTTCGCCCTTGTCCTGGCTAAGACCGTCCCGGCGAAGACCGTCCTGGATCCGGCTTGATTTTCCTTGAAGAGACCTCCATTTGATGCCTACACAACATTTCAAAATTAGTACCATGATTTTGCAATACATAACATAAATTAGAGAGCAATTTTTTAGGAAACTTAATGATAAGTCCTTTATTAATCATTTCCTAAAAACAACTGAGCTAAGGCAAAACAAAATTTCAAAATCCAAAATTAAGGAAATGACGATCAACGTTCGAAATTAAAACAATAAATCCATATCGTCATACCTCTTTGAGAGCTTAACTCTAGAATGCAAAATGAGTAAAATTGCCTAGGCAAAATTTGAAATAAGATGGTCCTCAACGTGATCTCCCTTCAAAATAGCAATTTCGCCACCTTTCAAGTTTTTGACATGATCTCCTCTTCAAGTTAGCAATTTCGCCATCTTTGATATGTCTTTGACGTCCTAGGCAACTTCGCTCAAATGGAAACTTCAAGTTCGCACCACCTTGGAAGTTATTAGCGCCTTCTAACTTGAAATGAAATTCGCTCCTTGAATACAACTTCGCACTTTGCTTTGTCTTCCTCAAGATCGCATGTAAGAAATGACAAATAATGATGTGAAAATAACAATTTTCACCCTCCCTTTATAGCGCTCCCCTCTTATTCACCTTTAGGCCGACTTGGTGAAAACAAAGATAATTAAAAGCCATTTTTAATAAAAACCAAGGCCGACCTTGTGTAAAATAAACAAATAAATATCAAGCGCTCACTCAATTTTTATTAAAATAATTAATTATTTGCCAACGTTTTTTTTTTTAATTTAACAATTTCGATTTTTTACAAGGCAAAACAATTAATTAATGAATATCAAGCGCAAATTTTAAATGCTACTTAATTGAATTTTCAAAAATTATCGAACTTAGCATTTAAGGAAATTTGAATTGTTTATTTGGCGCCAAAACTATGAAAACAAAGGGGACGTACCTCATCGCTCTGGTCCCTTGGAGAGGGACAGGAGCGATTTTGCTCTTGTGGGCCTCATTTCACTTCATCACCTTCGTAAATTATATTCAACGGATTCGCAATGCCCCCTTTCATTCATTCATGCCTTGAGATCGGTTGAAATTTGGCGAGAAAATCATCTACAACAAAAATCGCTCTGGTCCCTTCCTGAGGGACAGGAGCGAACTTAAGCATTTTGGTCCTTTGTTGACGTTTGATAATCTTCAATTTGTCTTCAACGGGTTCGATTGACCTCCTTTCTTGCCTTCGAACATAAAATTTGCTTGATCTTTGCCCAGATCGTACCTTATGAAGAACTTCGCTCTGGTCCTTCAGTGAGGGACAGGAGCGGATTTGACCCTCTAGGCAAAACTTCATCATTTCATTGTTTTTTGATCAAGTCTGGATGTTCTATCATGCTCATTTCGTCCTTCACCATGCCTTTGATGTCTCGATTCGTCCAAACAAGGTCAGGAATGGCTCAACTAAGCATTTTCGCTCTGGTCCCTTGGTGAGGGACACGAGCGATTCGCCTTGGTCCCTTGGAGAGGGACACGAGCGCATTTCGCTCTGGACCCTTGGAGAAGGACACGAGCGAAATTTGACTTTTCGCACTCTCAATCAGGACAATTTTAATGGAATATAACATTTAAGTATAAGTGACATTTCCTTCTATGTTTCTTCTTTCTTATACTTTAAGTTATATTCCATATATACTTTCAGGATGTTTGAGAGTGGTTTCAGACCTCCAGGAGTTATATTGCAAAATCTAGTTTTTGGAGGTTTTTCAGTTTCCAGACTTAGTCAAATTTCAGGATCAGGACATTCCAGACTTAGCCAAATTTCAGGATCAGGACCTCACTCAAGCCGGACTTGCTACCCTGTTGATCTCCCCGACAGCACTTCAAGTTATATTCATTTGATAAAATGTACCTCTTTGGACCTTCTCACATCGTCAAGACGTTAAAATCTTGCAAGGACAAAGCAAAATTGGATTTGTAGCTCCGGTCCTTCACTGAGGGACAGGAGCGATTTAGGCAATTAGCACTGTTAGGGACGTCCCAAAAATCTTCAATTTATATTCAACGCATTTATCTCATGTTTTTCCTTGTTTTTGAACGTAAACTTGCCTTGACCTTTGTCTGGATTTTGCATAATGAAGGAAATCGCTCTGGTCCCTGGGAGAGGGACGAGAGCTACAAGGTACCTCGCCCTGGTCCCTTGGAGAGGGACAGGAGCGATATGGTCAATATAGGTCATTCTCCTTCGTTTTTGCATATCAAATTATATTCATTTGGCAAAGTATCTTCCTTCGGACGTCCTCAAATCATTAAACTTTCAAAATCTTGCAAGGACAAGACGAAATTTGAATTGTAGCTCCGGTCCTTCACTGAGGGACAGGAGCGATTTTCCTCCTGGAGGCATTTCTGTGCTCATGAAAATCTTCAATTTATATTCAATGGAAAGATCTCGCCTTTCTCCATCACTTCCAATTCGTAATTCATCTTGACCCTGCAGGAATAGTAAAATATTTGAAAACGAGCTCCCGTCCTTCACTAAGGGACAGGAGCGATTTTGCTCCTACAGGCCAAAATATCATGATTTTACACATTTTATCACTTCACAAGGCGAAAACAAATCATTTGAAATGCCTAGGATCAAAATTCAAAAAAGTCAAAATTTGGTCAAAAATATTCAATTGGACAAAAAATCACATTTCATCTTCAACACTTAGACAAATTTAGACTTTGCGTTCAAAATTCCAATTGAAAATAGACCATTCTGGCGAATTCATTGCATTCAAAATTTGCATCCTAGCAAGGAAACTCAAAAAGCTCTCAAAACTGACTGGATTCTGGCCTGAAAAGACGGTAATTAAAACCCTAAGGCTTGACCCTAAATCCAGACAACTAACAAACTAACAAAACCCTAAAAAAGCAAAGCGAAAACGAACAAAACGAGCAAAAAACATGGGTCCCCATTTGCAATGGGGCGATGTGTGAAAACGTCACAACATCTAGTGCCACCTTGAATAAATGTTGAAAAACATTTCAGAGATAAAGACTCAATCGACACCTAGAACCTCTGGAAAATTCAACCTAGCTCATCAAGAGATTAGAAAATGTACTCAAAGTAGAAGGAGAATCCTTAACCATATCTAGACGCTTAGTCTTTGATTACCCAAGTGTGTGCAAGTGTATTTATTCCTCTCGACAAGACAACTATAACTTTCAGGTTCCCCTGTGATTAGCTACGTAGTTTATCTGAACTTCAAAAGCATCCTGGATAGAGCCTCGCTGCCAGCCAGACGTCCATAGTCCCGACGAGGTTATCGCCGGAAGCTCACGAACATTGCTCCATTGCCAGCCAGGCGTCTATAGCCCCGATGGAGTTACTCGCATATTCCCTTTAGCCAATTTTGATATTTCATTTCATTTCATTTTTCTCCTCATTTTTCTTTTTCGTTTTCTCTTTTTTTTCATTTTCCTTTTGATATTGCTTTTTCCTTCGTCAATTCCTTTGGCTTGTAGGCAGTGAAGCTTACTAGGGTTTGAGGATTGCGGTGGCGCTGAGGCCAGATTTTAGATTTTTCACCAATCACAACTTTGCCTGAAAACCATAATGACTGGGAGTCTATTAATGTGTGAAGATATAGTAATCAACAGATGTCGGCATCAAGACACAGAAAATGATTCCCTTCCAAGTCAAATACAGGTCCTGATCAGATGATAAAGCTAAAGAGGAACAACCTCGGATTCCACACACTTCATGAATAGATATCTAAGAAATGAGTCTAACATAAGATCCAGGATATTGCCAGCGTGCGGGCAACAACACAAACGCCTTTCTCACAAAATGGAGGCTCCCACTCAAGACACCTAAACTAAAGCAAACCGACCGACAGACCGACCCAAAGCAAACTAAACTAAAACGCACACCAAAAGAAAACTACTAAACTACCTGAGCCACACTAGATCATGAGTCAAATGACTCAAGGCAAATCAAGAACAAGGCTCAAAAGACCTCTAATCTAAAAACACAAAAAGAAAACCTACTCTAAACCTATATACAAGAGTCCTAGACTCGACACGACTCAAGGAAGCAAAATATACACATAACTTTACATGATTTCTCAGGTTGTGCAACAGGAGTATGGCAAACGTGACGGTTCTCAATCGGGCAAATTCATCCTTAAATACAGAAAAGCAAACTCTCACCATGCATTTCTCATACTCAAGCAAGTTTTCACTCAAAATGATCAACTGAGGTAATTGACAAGTACCACGGTAAATTGAAGGTATGAAGGCTAAAATTAAAAAGTTTTTGCCAAGTGAAAATATTAAAAGAATATTTTAAAAGAAGAATATTAAAAATAGAAAAAGCAAGGCAAGTATTAAAAATTAAAGGGAAAGGGTTAGGAAAAATTAAAAAATTAAAACAAATGGGAAATATTATAAAGTTAGTAAACGAAAAATTACACCCTAACCCTAAAAGTGAAGTTGTATAAAAAACCCTACCCAACAATTCTAAGCAAATTATGTAGAGAAGAAGCAAGTGGATTTGTGAAGGAAACAACAAAAATCACTAGGGGCAAGTCCGTACGATTCCGTACGGAACAACAGAGGAGAGTGAAGGAGGTATCTGTACTAGTTCGTACGGAAATCATGTAGCAAAGGCAAATTATTGTCTTACGGATCCGTACAGTTGGCAGAAGAGGAGAAATTGCTAGTTATAACATCTTTGTACAGTCGGTAGAACCTGTAGAGGAAATTCAATATTTGTACGGATCAGTATGAAAATCTGATAAGTTTGTGCACGTGAAAATTATTCAACACCTGTACGGATACACAGTGGAAATTTTCAGGCGGAAGAATTCGCGTATGAATAGAAGTGGGAAGAAATTCCATACGGAAAGTACAACCAATAGATTTATCATACGAATTCATACGAAAGTTGCAGACGGAGAAGTTGGAAGTTTTTTCGTACGAATAGGTACAAAATTTATAGACGGACAGAATGGTCTTGTACGGTTCTATATGGAAAGCATAGACAAAGACAAAAGGGTTGGTAGCGTTGTACGGAAATGAGAGAAATCGGTCGGATTCTCCCATTCGCCAGAAAAAATTATCCTACGTACAGGAAGGAAATTGGTCGTACAAATCCGTATGGACCCTGCAAGCGGCTGAAGGGGGAGGAAGACTTTTGTGGCTGCAGACGAAAGAATTTTGTACGGGTCGCAGACGTGAAGAGATCTAGAAAAAATTTGAAAGCATCCGTACAAGGTTGGTGGACATCCGTACGGAACTGAGTGGAAGAAACAGTCTAGACAAACTTCACAGAAGCATAGAATTGACTCTATACGGTCAACTAGGTGGCTAGGAAGAATTTTCGTACGGAAAAGGCAGCTAGCAGAATTCATTTGATTGCGGAAATAGTTGCTGTAATTGTTTGGATAGAAAAATTGTACATCTGGCGGGAGACTTTTATGAAGGAAAAATATCCAGGTTTATAAAAATTGATGGGAGCATGACAAGAATCAATTTTGGAAACCCCGACGACGGAAGCAAAGTGATACACGCAGGAACCATGACCACCCCAAGAAGCAGCAAGGGAAAAAAAGGTCAGGCATGAGTACAAAGAGATGAGCCCGTGATTGTACAGTCCCTGACATGGGAAGGCTTGAATGGCAGTGATTGCAAAGCATGGTGGGAAGAGACGGATGACTCCAATGTCATCAAGACAAATTTGAAGAGAGCATGGGTCGACAAAATTTTGGCCATGCCAGTTTTCAACATCAAAGATTTTGAACCTGTGCTGAAGGGGATGGTGACGGGCTATGAGAGGCCCACACACAGGTCAATGGTGAAGTATGGCGGCTGCCACATTACCATATCCTTCTCTGCCATGGAGTTCGCCAGGCTATTTGGGATTCCAAACCAGGGAAGCCCGGTGGTCAACAGGAAGATAATATTGAAACAGAAACAACAGTTGGTTCGGTTGGTTTGTCGGGGGGCCTTGAGACAAGAAGAACAAGACAACATTTGGAAGTTTGGAAGTAGCCACGATGTGAAAAAAGCATTCTTAGCAAATACGAAATGGCGTTGCATCATGGACATTATCAAGAGAAGATTGACGGGAGCAAGCAGAGGGTCGAATATTGTTGTGTGGATGTTGTACCAGATGAATGGGCTGCGGAATGGCACGGTGTATAATTGAGCATCTTTTCTCTCTGGGCGCATCCGAGAATGTCTAGGGTTGCAACACAAGGTATCCTACATGTCACACCATTCTATTGCCATGTTCCTAGAAGCCATCCACACAACAGTGCTAGCAGAAAAGAGGGATGAGTTGCAGCCGCTTTCAACAGTGGAACCGTGTAACCCACCAATTTTTAATTGGGCCCACTTGGACACCATGGTCGCTTGCGGGGAGCCGCAGAGGAAAAGATGATGGCAGAATGTGGGTTAGTTCGCCAGTGCAGAGAGCGGGGTCAGTGAAGAGGAGGCTATGGAGGCATCCTCATCCGACGAAGAAAGTGTAGAAGAAGATACTTTCCGAGTGGTTCCAGCCGAGGGTGTGACAAAAGGGGTAGGAGAAAGCAACACGGCGAAGGAAGTAATGGCAGCCGATAACCCTCCTGCACCATTAGACAACGACCGTGGCAACTGACCACCACCACCACAAGGGGAAGAGCGGAATAAGGAGGTGTCGCACCAGGTAATTGATGTGGTGGATGTGGAAGCTTCATCGCCACTTACGATGACTCCTCGCTTGGACACAGTAGCCCAGTTGAGTCCTACACGTACTAACCATCAAGTGGAAACTATAGACTCATGGCTCTTGGAGACTCTAGGGGTACTAGGGGAAGAATTGCAGGAGCTTCCACCATCACCAGGCGTTTTTGGGGGAGTTGGTTGCACTAGCGGATTGGAATTTGGAGGAGGGGATCCTCAGACTCATCAGAAGACATTGGAGCACACCGAGCAGAGAGAGGAACAGGTAATCTCCTCTCCTCATGGAGAGGAACTGGTGCTTCGATTGGAGAAGCCCAATTTAGCGGATCCATTCGGCACTATGCAACAGTGTGCATCCCAGATTGGATAAGTGGCCAAATTTTTGAGTGATGTTGGCCACATTGTAAAAGATGTTGAGCTCGAACATGATCCCAGAGTTGCTCAAGTGGTTGAACGGCTTCTATCTTTTGTGAAGGATGACTAAGAGGGAGATTTTTTTCGTTGCTTCACGACCAAAGGATGGCCAAAATCTGAAACTCCCGAGATGATTGACACATGAATGGCTAATGTGATAGTTATCGAGGAGCCTAGCATTCATGGCTCTCTGCGTAGAATTGAGATTGTCTTCTGAGATCTGGTCCAGAAATATCGCAGGACGACAGTAGTCAGGATGGAAGCCATTACAACACAGTGGGATCAGGCGATACGAGAAGTTGAGGGTGCCAGGAAAACATTGGCTCACCACATCCAGAGGAGCCAGGAGCAGTTGGCTCAAGACAACTCACGAGTTACTGCCTTGGAGGAGACCGTGGCCAAGAATATCTAGGAGTTGGAAACGAGTGGCAAGGAGAAGGCCGAGCTGGCGGCTAAGGTGGCAGGATTGGAGGCTAGCTTGGTAGAGAAAGAGAAGCATTTGCATGGATAGGGGGAGGAGCTTCAGAAAGCTCGCAACAAGGTAATTGAGGCAGCCCACATGGTTAAGATGGCAAGAGAACGGGAACTGGCGGTCACACAATGTCTCCAGCACCTTCAGTAGCAGGCGGGCACTTCCTAGTCGTCATTACTGCCAAAGACGCCCTCTCATCCCTCTCAGCATTAGTTTTTAGATTTGATGAGCTTCCATTTTGTTTCTGTCGTCTGGAAGATTACTTTTTAGGGGGGTTGATGTTAGGCGGAAAACACAATAATACATTTTGGTTATGTTTTTAATAATATTTTGCTATGTATGGGTTCCTGTAGGAGTTAGTGTCAGTTATGACGGTTGGTACCTTGGCCAACCACCAAATATTATATATATTGCCATGTAAGGGAACCCAGGCAGGGAATAATCATGTATTGAAGTTCTTGAATAAAATAAATACATATCTTTTGCCACTCTATTGTGATTTGAATTATGTTCTGAGTACATTTGAATTCTCTGTTTATATGTTCTGTGTATGTTGGAACTCTCTGTTTATTCTGAGAACTTAAGCATACTCACCCATAGGGAGTAAACAAAGCTCTAACACTATGCTCATCCACTTTTTCCAGATTCAGCCCCAATTATATTTTATTCAATTTTTTTTTGGACACATGGCATATAGTGATTGCTTAGACATCTATACTCCTAGAGATGTTCTTTCATTTTGGGAAGGCTTCATATGCAGTATTGATCATATATGGGATTTTCTATATATGCAGTATTAAGCAATTGAGACAAAAGAAACCTCACATGAGGGGGCAAACTAGAAACTTTTATCCACCTAGAGGACGAATAGGAAAAAACATCTTCCCAGGTGAAATATAGGGTCCAATGACAAAACCCTAACTATGGATTAAGCAACTTTCAAAAAATTTAGCCACCACCCTATTTTGCGTCAAAGCAATTAAAAAGCAACCCTTTTTGGATTAGTATGCACATATTTATATACAAAGCCAGCTGTTTTCTCCAAACCAACATGATCCAATCATTAAAAAACTTTTGAGAGAATATAAAATGTTTACTCAAGAAAACAAAAAAATCCCAACACTCTTAAACCAATGCTCTTCCTTCTCATTCTCAATAACCTTTAACATTTCATCATTTTGGAATATTTTCATGTTAGTAACATGATTATTACCTTGCTCAAAATTTCCCTGTTCTGTCCCTCCATCTCCAGTAAATGCTGCACCTTTGAGAACTGAAATATTCTCATCAGATACTAGGGTAGATTTGTAAGTCTTGCGACCAATTGCACTATTTTTAAAAAAATGGAAGCATCATCTCCAACACCACAGCAAGACATGACATCACTGGGGATTAGTACCTGAATCTTGTACCTTGCCTCACTTCTTGGGGAAATCGCCCAAAAGGCCAACAAACACCTGGGCAACCATAGGATGAGCAAAATAAAAGTGAATACATAGCAAAAACCCACTGAACCCAATATTAAACAAAGGAAACAAAAGCCACTTAATTAATAACAATAAAGGACACAAATCAATTCCTAGTAAGAAAGAAGAGAGCATTGCTATGGAGAACGACTCTTGCCTCCCCTAGCACCAGTTGTCTACTCTTTTTCTTGCCTTCACTAATAGCACTAGTTGAGCTGAAATTTTATGTGACATAAAAATTTGTGGACAAAGATACATTTCAGCAACTCTTGAACAAACATTCTTATGTGTTTATTTTGTCATTAAATTACTGTTTTTATATTATTTTTAGATCTTCTATCCTTCCCTGAAATATAAACAAAAATAGAGGATCAATAATCTTGTGTCTATAGAATGTTGAAACATCTAGGTATTATGAGCTCTTGAACACAAGGAGTCGAGATATCATGCATGTTCTCCTTTTTGTTTAATCTGTATTTACTATTTCTACATGCTAATTCTGTAAAAGTGTGATTCATTCCTTCTAGATTTTGAAATCTTAAGATGCCACATAAAGATTGTTTTTCACAAATTTTGTCACTTATTTTATTTTATTTGTGATGGATATGATTTCATACTATTGTTAATTGAAAATTTATATGAGAATTGCAGATTATAATTATAGTTATTAGAGTTTTCTACTTTTGTAATTGATTATTTAAATATTTTCCCACTCTAGCACAATGTTTGATTAGAGCTTCTAATTAATGAAGTGACTATTTGTGCCTATCTGCTGGACTCTGTTTTCTTTTGACTCTAATGCTTTCTTTTTACAACTGAATTTAATTTTTGATCTCAGCAACCAATTTCAGATATTAGTGGACATTAATAGAATTTCCTTATTTATTTCTAACTACCAGTTTTCTGGTTGGATCCTAGTTGTATCCGAGGTGACCCAACCATTGAAGAATATTACGAAATGCAAAGGGAAGCAGAGAAACTGGGTGGAGAAATCCAGGAGACAGTCATGCAGTCACGTGCAGCTCTACAGGCACTAACCCCAGGAAGGTTAGTGGTTGTCCGTACACCTTTGGTAAGTTTCGAGAATGAATTCAATTTCTACCTTTATTGATCCTTAATGTTTGTGTGTATGTGATCTCTCTAGGATGAAAGAACTGGAGCACAATTTGTAAAGTACAATTGTAGAACACGTCTTTATTAGAAAAATTGTCTGTAAAAAGCAAGGAAAGATATCAATCTGTATGAATTGCCCCATGGCTTCGTATCTAGACAGTGTATGCATGACATGTTTTATAGAAATCATACATGTACAACTATAACTAAATGACTACAGTTTAATGTCTCACCTCTTGGTTTTTTATGATTAGTTTCATAAACTCATGAAATATTGTAGTTTCTAATCTGAGCATGCTAGTAAATAGAATATTTCAACCAAGTCTTGTGTCAAGCAGTACATTATTTGTGATTTTGTATCAATGCTCTAAAAGAAATAGTGAACGAGAACAAAAAGGTTACAGCTGTCAATTTCATTTCTGACATCTCTTTAAAGATATTAGAAGTGAGTTCTACCCTGGTTAATGCAGGTGCAACTTCCAATTTTTTGCTGTTGTTGTTAATGTTCTTGATATCTTTTGTGTGGGTAATGTTATAGACAAATTTTTGGCTTTGATTGTGTCAAGTGTAACTCTTAGATTGAAAAATAGATTTGTGTTTCAGTAAAAATTTAGGGAAAACAGAAATAAATAATTAGTTGATGTGGCATAATATTAAGATGTGAATTTACCAAAATTTGGCATACAACGCAGACTTGATTGATAAACTTGATTGATCATCACTCTTCTAATATGTCATAATCTATTTGGTTAGTGCCACATGAGATTCATTCTTATTAACTATTGTAATGGTGAAATTTGTATATCCATGACAAGTTTTGAAGTAGTTATGGGTGTATTTTGATGGAATGACTCTATAATTACACATTGACAAGCCGCACACTTTTGTGCTAAGTTTTGCACTCCCTGATTGTTATCCATCCCATTTTACATTCATTTACACACATTTCTATACATTCAAAGACATTCATTTGTGAAATTAAAAACATGAAGAGATCATCCTAGTTCATCAAGGAACATTTGATTATCAGAAGAGCAATCATTCAAGGAACACTTGAATTTTTTGAACTTGAAAGGAATCTACTGCACCAAAATCTTCATTTAGGCCATCCATACACTAATGTGTGCCCTTTTCCAATGTTTGTCCAAGGCTGTAAAGCTGGTCTGGGTAGGAGGTTGACCTAGAAGAATATGACCCTAGCAATGCAGCAACTTCCCCTAAGCTGTTAATACTGCCATTCTTGTCTGCATTCAGATATTAATAAATACAGCAAACCAAGTTGTAGATATCTGATGTCTGCCAGATCAGATCCACAGTTTGGGATCGTTTCCAAGTCACTTGGGATTGACCCATAAAAGATTCAGGGTCTATGCAAAGTCTGAGACAATGAGTGCATGGAAGACGTCAATTTTCTGTACTATGATGAAGATTCTGCACATCTTCAAATCCATATTCCATCATTGATTTGACAGCAATATATAACTATCCATTTACTTTAAATTTCTAAATTATCTTTTCAATTTATCATTTCCTATCTCATCTAAATCAATTATTTCAAGGTTAATTTATGTTTTGATCTATGTTACCCCGAGTTTCTGGGATAGGGGGATGGGGAAACGGGTTTCCAGGACTTTTTCTTTTTTCCTAGAACAGGGGACAGCTATATATATATATATATATATATATATACACATGGAAATCTAAATTTATATACATGGAAATCTAAAATTTATATAACATTGTAACACAGTAAACATTCATCATAGCAACCCTTCAAATGGTAAATCCAAATAACCTTGCTGTTGCCTCTTAAATTTTCTTCTTTTCTTCAAACCCTAGGTGATAAAGTTCACACTTCACAGTCTTGAGTCTTCTCTTCTCTAGCCTGGACGGAGAAACCTATTTGGCTATTTCTGCAGTGCTGCTGTGAAAGTTCATTCGATAATTTTTTATTATCGCAGGGTTCCTTTTTTCTTGTTCTTTGGTGGCTCGCCCTATCGGGACGGTTGTAATGCTATAATCGGCCAACGCAATTTGATCTATTGGCTTATCAACAGGCGGGGTAGTGATATGGATGGTGCGATTCCTCTGCTCATCCTTGGTGATCCGGGAATAGGTCTTGGGCTTTTTCTTCCCTTTGGACTTTGTTTCCCCTATGCGAGAAAAAATATCCTCCAAGCCGATAGGTGGCTTGGTGGCTTCCTTCCGCTGTGCACGAGCAACTAACCAGTCCTGAGGTATGGCCTGCCCGAATGTTATGGTCAAATTTCCACTCTGTTCCTTAGAGGTTTCAGCTGGTTCATTGCATATCTGCAATTGATCTGTTATAGGAGGAGTAGAGGTAGTGTCTAGCCCTTTGCTTATAGCTGAGTTCTCCCCTACCTCACTGTACAACTGTCGGGTATCCCCATATGATGGTTGCTCCTCAGTTCTGTCGGGCTGATGGGTCTCATCTGCCCTTCGTTCTCCTTCGACGGTGGTGTCATCTTTGCCGGTACTATGCAGTTGCAACTCATGTCGACTCCCATGGGTGAGTTCATGAACATCAGCCTCTTGATTGGATGGAATTTCTCCTTCCTCAACTTGGTTTTCAGGTTCACCAGAATCAATGATGCTCACCTCTATATTTAGCTCGTTTTGTGCCAGAGGATTATCAGCCTCAAATGCATCAAAATCGCTCTGGGAGGGCAGAGCAGGTATATAATCAAGTTCAATTACATCATCATCGGAACTAGGGTCCTTGGATGATGAAGTGACTTCTGGTCTTCTAATAGGGATCTTCTCCCTTCTAGTCCTTTTTGACATCCGAGTCCCTCTATTAGCTTTGGCTTTCTTCCTTTTTTCGGGCTTCTCAACCTCTTCCTTTGGTGCACTTGAGATTCCCTCATCTTCTCAGGACTGAGAATCAAGACTACCCATCATATGGTATGTGAATTGAACTCTCTCATGGGTTAGTCGCTCCATTTGCTGGTGTAACCAATGATCGGTGTACCTTCCCGGGGCTGCCATAACTGTCTCAAAATCAGTAATTGGATCCTGACACCAATCAATGCCCGACAAGCGGTGCCTTAGTGCCTCAAACTCCCGAACCTGCAAGCAATTTCCAAAATCTGTCACTTGATTCGGGACCCGACGTTATTCATAAAGTCGCATTTGCTTCACACTTAACCTTGAATATTCACGTCGTCGGACCTCATAGTCATCAAAACAATTCTTCCAATAGTCTTCAATTGATTCCTTTGCTTTGTAGCGCTTGCCATAGGCACTTTTTGCCAAATTGTCATGATCAAAATATTTCCTTGGGAAATGTTCCTATAGGCCATAAGAGGCTAACTCAGCAAGTGACTCATCGGCATGTGCTACATTCTTTAAATGCACATCTAGGTTACCCAAAATCATAGGGAAGGTGAATCCGGAATGCTTCTTGTCTCTGAGTAAGCTGCCCGCTGGACGTGCTTGCCTTGCCACTTCTAGAAGAATTACTTTGTCTATTGGATAGCGTGGAAGTCGAAACGGAGCTCCTTCAAAGCCGGCTATCCGAATATAGAAGAACCTAGGGAATTGAATAAACCAAGCGCCGTACCTTTGTACCAAAATGGTAGCCTTCTCTGAGAGCCTTATGTGCAATCCCCCCTGCATTAGCCTGACTAGGCGCATTGTGAAGGCGTCATTGACACACTCATATTGACCAATTGCATAAGCAGGATTGTTCTTTTCCCTCTGAGCTATGTCATGGTAATGTAGTTGAGGATAGCAGTCGTACACCATCACCTAATTGTGCCCGTTCCCGATTTCACCCTGTCAGTGGCTGGTGTCGGACGAACATATAAACTAGGTAAGAGGTCATGGTGAAGTGCTTTTTCTCTTCAAGTTCGACCAACTGGGTATGGATATTATCACTGATGATTTGGGCCCAGTCGAACTTGGATTTCCCAGCAAAGACCTGCTTCGTAAAGTAGAACATCCATTCTTAAAAAAAGTTAGACTGGGGGAGTCCCATAACTCGACTGAGCAAGGTGACCATATCTCCATGCTCATTGTGAAAGTCACTTCTGGGGGTCTTTTTCCCAATTCTAATACTCGGAGGCCTTCTCTCCTTATACCATTCCTTGTTTATCAATGTCCTGCATTTAGCAGGGTTCATGTCATATGCAACTTGTGCTTCATCTATGGTTGTCACAATGGGGTTATCCGGTTACGGGATGTCGAATCTGTCGCCAATGGCCTTAGGTGTGAAGTCAGCTAGGACCATATTCTCCAGAACCACTAATCTAGTCTTTGGCTGATAATGTCGGGCAACCTCAACTACTAGCTCATAATTCTGCACTGATGGAGGAAATCCTACTGCCTGGGCGATATCATTTTCCATCATCCGCCTAGGCCTGCCATAGGCATTAGGGGAAAATACCCGGTCTCTAAAGTCCTGAATGTCTATGTGGCCCAAGTCAGTATCACCTACGTTTTCCCACATGCTCTAGACCTTTGACTCCCTCAGTCCTCCTCTCTGGTACTGGTATTTCATCTTCTCGCGTTTGCGAGGGATGTCTTATTTAGAAGCCCAAGATGTTCCGGCTGCACCAGGCGTCTTTGAGGATTCTACCGCAGATTTAGGCATCTATACTGCACAAATGGACGCGGATTACAAGACGAGATGAAGGAAACAAACAGGTTAGTCAAAAGAGGATAGCGCTAGCACATAGGATCAATGGAAAACTGAAATTTGAAGAAAGTACAATGCTTCAACAAAAGAGCCTAATTAATTTGGACATGAAATGCTACGAAACAAGAAACTAAGCTGGTTTTGTTTAAGATTTGTTGCTTGGAGGGGGTTCCAATAGTGCCACTTCTAACCAATTACGACGGCACGGGAAAATGCTCAATTTTGCAACTCAAGGCTCGGATGTTTTAACGACTGCTAATTTTGTACTTGGAAAAGAGTTTGGCCTAAGTTCAGTTTTTAAAATATTCAAAATTTCTCAAAGTCTGAAATTTGCATTCCTGGGTTAATTTTGGGCAGACTCCGCTTCAGATGCTTTGTTTGATGCCTTTTAAAAGAAAAGATGCGGTCCACGGAATTTTATCATTTAATCAATTTATTTATTATCTGCCTAAACACATCTAACCAATCTTGCATTCATTTTAAATGATTTCAAAGGAGACAAAACGAGCTTACCTGGCAAACAAGGTGTCAATCCTGCGATCTCCCCAAACTTCGGGTTTAAAAGGGCCTTGTGCAAACTCGACCTGCAGGGTCGTTCTACAAACTTTTAAGAACTTCCTTCTTGCGATTTTGACTGCGGAGGAAATTGAAAAGGCTTTGCAAAAAAAAGAAGGGTTTACACCTTCCCTTTTATCGCAACTTTCGGCCAAGAGAAGTATTTTGCAAGCTTGGAACAGCTAAAATGCCGCTTATGAACTGCGCGATTTCCCCAAACTTTGGCGATTCTGGGTGCTGGGTGAAGAGACAAATGCACAGTTTAAGACACCGCCTAGGCTTAGTTTCGCGACTTCCTCCCTCTTTGTGAACTTCGGCCTCTTGGGGGGGGGTTTTTGCAAGATTAATGATTCGGTTGCTTTGCTCAATTTCGGGCAAAATGCGAGTTTTGCAAGGCTTTTAACTTTCAACGATTTTACCCTTTGGTGTGCCGACTTTGGGTTATATCATTCCTTTGCAAACTTCTTATATTTCGCATTTTACCTCTGCCCCAAAATTCGGCGCTTTGGGCTCCTTTGCAAACTTTTGGACATTTTAAAGCTTTCTCGGAAATCGGCAAATATGGCAATTTTGCGAACTTTCAAAGACATTTTGACATTTTACCTCCTAACGCCGAAGTTCGAGAGTTTACATGATTTTGCAAGGTTTTAACATTTCACTCTATATCGCCGAAATTCAGGCCTTAAGGCGATTTTATGAAAGTTTTAACTTTTTGGCATTTTACTCCCTAACGCCGAATTTTGGGACTTAACCACTTTCGCAAGTTTAAACGCTTTTTTGCATTGGCACTCTAACGCCGAAGTTCAGGGTTTCATCCCTTTTTTGCAAGTTTTAACTTTTTCACATTCTACCTTATATTGCCGAAATTCGGCATTCTCAGGGCATTTGCAAAGTTTAACGTTTTACATTTAACCTCCTAACGCCGAAATTCAGGATTTTACATGATTTTTGCAAAGTTTAAACGCTTTTCACATTCTACCTTATATTGCCAAAATTCGGGATTTTCAGGGCATTTGCAAAGTTTAACGTTTTACATTTTAACGTGCATTTGCCAATTTCAACGAAAATGTAGCTTTTGCAAGGTTTTTGACGTTTAGCTTAGTTTAGGCAATTTTGGCGAATGAGGACATTTTGCAAGTTTTTTGCCTTAAGCGTTAAACTCACCTTGCAGATTCCAGGCTCAAGCTATGACAAGATCTCCCTTGGACTGATTTTGGGCACTCAAAAATGACGCGAGACCCTCCATGCAGAACTTAGCAGGACGAAGGCTGAAAACCAAAAGATGGAGACCCTGTCGGCGACAAGGAGTGTGTGCAATGCATGACAATCCCGAGGGCTAACTAGGACTTTACAGGGATCAGTGAGGGATTTGGTCTAGGCGATTTCAATTTCAGGCAATCGGAGGTGTTTTGACAGGGTTTCCAGATACTTATTATTTATAGTAAGTCAGTTGTGGCTCAATATTTGATAATTTTTGAAGCAATTTTGGTTGTCAGTATTCTGGATTGCAAATTTAATGGTCCTTTAATTAATTAGGCAATAAATCAAAAGTTCCTAAAGTAAAAATTAAATATTTAACTTTAGTAATTTATTTAATGCTGGGACTAATGTTCAATGCGAACTTTTTGGAGACATAGGGGATATTAATATTTTATTGTACTATTCTTTATCACACACTTATGGTGCATTGGTGATTGTGCCCAAACGGAGTTATAAGTGCATTAAATGCTGGCTGGATATCTTGGAAATTGAGTCTCTTGGAAACTGCATTTCTGGAGTTCATCTCTGGAATGATTTTCAGGCATTTGAGGACGAAATCCTCAAGTGTGACATTTCTCTTGCCTATGAAAGACCAGGTTTGGGAGTTTTTTTAGAAAACAAATTGGCCTTGTACGAGTTGAAGAGCATAGATGTTTCAGGTTGATTGCGAAAGCTCAGCTGGGAAAAAGTCGTGGTATTAAGTCAGGTATTCCTTAGTTTCCAGCACTACTGAATGAGGTTGCTAATCGAATATTGTCTTTGAAGGTTGGGTATTGACTAGGGCCTTGAACGGCGTAGCTATTGTAAGAATTGACATGGCAGTCACGGGAAAACGCAGAACTTATGTGACAGGCAGTGGATATATTCGTAGTACTTGTAGACTTGGCAACACAGGTGTCTATTAGGAACGGCAAGCACTCGTAACAGCTTGCGGGGCTCAGTGAATGTTTGGTCACTCCAAACAAATTAGTAATGAATAAAACAATGGCATGGAAATTCCCAGTAGTGACTGCGAATTCGTAGCTGTGTCTGAATTGCAGAGAAAGGTCAGGTTAACACTCCAGTTGCAGCATTGAAGTCATCATTGCAGTCATCGTATTGGAAGGGTACTAGTCCTACACATACCATATTAGTACGGCTTCTTGAAGGAGCAAACAGTAAGTTTTGAAGCTGCCGCAGCACTCAGAAACAGTCCGTAACAGTTCATACACCAGCAGTGAGGCTCTTTGGGCATATCACCTGAGTTTGAAGCTAGCTGCCTTGGAGTTTGATAGTGGTTGGGTGGAGAGACAGCAGCCAGCTTGTATCCAGCATGCTTATCGTACATCAGCTGGGACACGTAGAGGGAAACATGGAAGCTGAACACTAACCATAGCACTGTGTACACTCAACGAGTGGAGAATGGCCTTGCACACCACTGATTGACCAGGTTTTGTGTTGACTTTCATATTGTAATATTGTCTTCATTAAGGAAGCTGTGTTGATTGCTTATGTGGTGAAGAACCATATGCGTGAACTTTATTATTCGGGTGTTTTGAACAGTAAATTAAATAAGTTAGTTTGGGGTACATCTGCCTTAGAACTGTCTGTATGAACTCAATGTCATAAAGTATGCATGTAAGCTGTTATGTCATCTAACGAATCAGGTATCAACAAATCCACACCTCTACATTGAGGAGAAAAGAAAAAATCAGTACGCAGGTTGAATGTATGACAACTGTTTGAAGATATTCCTCATTGACTGTTTGGAAGAGTTTGTGGTAAATAGGGCAGCCCATTACATTTAAACATTTCCTTGCACTATAACCTGATGGATCTTCTGAGGATCGAAAACCCCAAGCATGGCTCTTTGTGTCTCTAATAAATTATTGAATGGGTACTTTCTCACAAGTCCCAACCACAGAAGTTACAATCATTCAAACCACTATATAACAAATCTAGCTGATGACAGCCATAAGAAACAAACCACATCTTAAACCCAAGAGCTTGCCAAGTATGATATGTGTTCTTTTCTCAATCTGAGTACTAAGACTAAACCCTCTAGAAAGCCTGTACTACAATAATTAAAAACAAGGTAAACTTTACGTGATCCCAATCCACTGAGAGGACTCTAGAGATGAGTTAGTAGTTCCCCACATTTTATATTGAAACACCACTTGACATTCTTTTTTAATTGAAATTTCAATCCCCTCCTTGTTCTTATTTTCTTTTGCAGAGCAACATTATTGTTCACCCCTTGTTTAGTGTTAGGTACAAAATCTTCTGGAAGATACCAATTGCATTCTTCTTCACAGTTTAGAGCATAGAAGGCTCAAGAGGACTCAAGTTCTCAATATTCACAATTGAATATATCTTCAAATAGGGACATAGGTGTAATTTGAAATCATTTTTACCGACTTGTCTCAAAGGGGTTTAAGCTTCGTAGCTTGTCCTTGGATATCTTCTTTGCTTGATTAAAGTTTTGTCCCTAATATGGACCTTATTCTTAGTTGTATGCTGATTTACCATGGTGGGAAAATGATGCCTTAACACTGCAAACAGTAAATGAGCTACATACAAGGAGAAAGGATCAATACCACCGAGGAGTGCCAAATTCACTTAGGAGGACATGGCTCAGTTATCTGGGTCACAAAAAACGATTGCAGCTATTTAAGCTTAGCTTCGGGAGTTGACATGTAATATCCCCATTTCTGAAACCAAACATTGTGTGGTGCAGGCATGTTTAATGTCCCTACTATTTAGAGATCACTGTCCTGCAAAATAGTTTGTTAGAATACAACAAACATATATATATATATATATATATATATATATATATATATATATATATATATATATATATATATATATATATATATATATATATATATATATATATATATATAACTAATCTAAATTGCAATCTAACTTTAAAATACTTAATTAACATAATCACAATTTTTATCTAATAAAAAGGATACGAATGCCATACGCAAGTATGTCCTTAAGCGGCCGTGAAGCTCGCCTTCTTGGATCCCACCTTGGTTCCAAGCCCTCCAGGAAGTCGAAGGTGAATTCGACCTCTATCTTGAATGTAATTTCTTACATCCAAGCCATCTAGGAAATCGAAGGTTAATTCGTTTCTTGTCTTGGGTGTAACCTCTTACACCCAAGCCATCCAAGGAAGATCCTATGTCCATTCCTTGCCTTGGCTGATGCATCCCATCATCCAAGTCCTCAGAGGGGACCGACCAAATCCATCTCTTCTTGGTTGAACTTAATCAACCAAGCCATACATATGCATATCAATGTTTAGTAAATACTGCCCTAAGGATTATCATAATCCCTCCTTTAGACTAAGGGAGTTTCCTCCCTATAGCCTCCATCATGTGATTACATTTATAATACATTTTTGCATTTTTATTACTATTTCCCTATTCCAGAACCCACATGTACATATTCCTGAATTAACATGTATTCATTACATATACTCATAAAAATGTTCATTAACCAATATTCACATGTATTTGTTAACATATATTCCTACTATCCTGATATGTATTTACTATTTATGTTTATACGCATTCCTTAACATTTAAGAACCTTTCATTACATATGTATTCAGCATGTCCTTTATTTATATTTATTAATATATATATTAAACTATTCCTATGTTCATTAATATATATATATATATTAAATATTATTACTTATTTTTATACATACATCCTGAGACTTCTTACCTGTCTACCGCAGTTTGGTTTCCAATCTGCAGTGTCGTAATCTCCTGTCCGCCCTGTCTCCCTTTCCTCCTTTTTCTTCCCTTGACCCTTGCGGATTTGCTGGGTTTAATACCCATGGAGGGGAGTGATCGTGTCCCTCCATGGGCACCCTTCTGTGGGAAGGGATGTGGCGGCCCGCAGCCTAAGTTGCGACTACCGTCACACCACTTCCCTTCCGAAGGAAGGGGTGTGATGGTAGTCGCAGCCTGGGTTGTGCCTTCCCGTCCCACCACTTCCCACGGGGGGGGGGGTGTCCACCTAATTCTATAAACAAGTTTCGTTGTTTCAATGTAAGTATGTTTAAATACAAATACATTAACTATTAATTTATTAAATAAAAACGATTCCTAGTTCAATGTAAGTATATTTAATAAATTACATTAACTATTAATTATTAAATATCAACATACTCTAAACATATTAATTATATTAAATCAATTGAATATAAATATAATTAATTAATTCTTTTCTAATAATTTATTAGTATTATTTCCTGTCTAGTGTATTAACACTATTACCTCATTTAATAATTGATTTTATCATTATTTGTGTTAAAAGGTCTTACATCATGTGGCGAGGTAGGGATATCACAGTCCCTCTGTCTCAACTTTGCTTGTCCTCAAGCATTTTTAGATCCTCCTCTTTTTCCCAAGTGGCATCTTCATTTGGGAGATTCCTCCATTTTATCAGGTGTTCGGTGATGGTTCGGTTCCTGAGCTCTCTTTTCCGTGTATCCAGAATGATCTTCGGGTACAATGTGAGTTTCCCTTCATCATCTAGGGGGGGTAGTTCGCTGCAAGGAACCAAGTGTTGTCCGAGAACCTTCTTAACTCGGGAAACATGGAACACATTATGTATTTTACTGCTTTTGGGAAGTTCAATCTCATAAGCTACTTCTCCAATCCTTCGAATTACCTCGTAGGGTCCATAGAATCGGGGTTTTAATTTTTCAGTCCCATTCTTTTTGAGGGACGATTGCTTATATGGTTGTAATCTTAGAAACACCAGATCTCCGGCCTCAAATGACCGTTCTATACGCTTCCTGTCGGCATAGATCTTTTGTTGATTTTGAGCTTGTTGTAAATTCTCTTTCAAAGTCTTCATGATATCCCTACTCTGCTGCACAAAGTCTTGTGCTTTTAGTACTTTGCTTTCTTGGGTTATTAGTTCCCCAAAGCTTGTGGCCTCATAGCCGTATAAGGCTTGGAAAGGACTCATCCCCATTGACATGTGGTGAGTCGTGTTGTAGCAATGTTCTCCTAAGTGTAAGCACTTAACCCAAGCAGTTTGTTGCCCTACAACATAATTCCTTAGGTAGCCCTCTATCCATTTGTTCACTATTTTAGTTTGCCCATCGGTTTGAAGATGGTAACTGGTACTAGGGGTCAAGTTTGTTCCTACCATTCTGAAGAGTTCCTACCAAAATTGGCTAATAAACTTGCTATCTCTGTCATTGACAATATTCAGAGGGAGCCCGTGGAGTCTGAAAATTTCCCTGAAGAATAGATCTGCTATTTGGTAGGCTTTGTATTCGGTTGAGATTGCAAGGAAATGGGCATACTTCGTGAGTCTGTCTACCACCACAAAAATGCTATCCTTCCCTTGCGTCCTTGGCAACCCAGTTATGAAATCCATAGAAATACTCTCCCACTTTTGATTAGGAATAGGTAATGGCTGAAGCAATCCAGTGGGGTGGGTGAGTTTTGTTTTATTGCACTGACATGTTAGGCATTCTTGTACATATTTTTGGATATCTCTTTTTTGTTCTTTCCATGCATATCGCTCCCAAATGTGTTTATAAGTTTTGTAGTACCCTGGGTGTCTTGCTAGGGGGTTATCATGAAATTCTTTGAGAACTTTGCTTTTGAATCTGGTCTGAGGGGTCAAGTATATCCTTCCTTTATACAAGATGAGATTTCCTTTAACTTTAAAATCTTCATTTGGAAGATTTCCCGCCAAGATTTCCTTTGCCTGTGGATCTTGGGCATATTCATTAAGGATTTCTTCCTTCCAATCTTTTGAGATACTGGTGATGGTATTGAGATGAGCCCTTCAGGATAGTGCATCTACTGCCTCGTTGTTCACCCCTTTTACATATTCTATATCAGAGTCGTAGGCTTGTATTTTGCTCACCCATTTTTGTTGCCTATCATTAAGATCCTGTTGGCTCAAGAAGAAGCGTAGACTGTTATGATCTGTTTTCACACCAAACCTCCCATAGACAAGGTATTGGCGAAATTTGGCCAAGGCGTGCATTATGGCTAGCATTTCTTTGTCATAGACAAAGTAGTGTCTTTCTGCATCGGTAAGTTTACAGCTCTCAAAAGCTATGGGATGTTTCTTTTGCATGAGTACGGCCCCAATTCCTTCCCCTGATGCATCACATTGTAGTTCTAAAGGTATAGAGAAGTCGGGGATGGCTAATACTGGACAAGTGCTCATGGTTATCTTAAGTTGTTCAAAGGCCTGTTGGGCCTGGTCATTCCACGCGAAAGCCCCATTCTTAGTTAGATCGGTATGGCTTGGTTGATTAAGTTCAACCAAGAAGAGACAGATCTGGCCGGTCCCCTCTGAGGACTTGGATGATGGGATGCATCACCCAAGGCAAGGAATGGACATAGGGTCTTCCTTGGATGGCTTGGGTGTAAGAGGTTACACCCAAGACAGGAATCGAATTAACCTTCGATTTCCTGGATGGCTTGGATGTAAGAAATTACATTCAAGACAGGGGTCGAATTCACCTTCAACTTCTAGGAGGGCTTGGAACCAAGGTGGGTTCCAGGAAGGCAAGCTTCGCGGCCGCCTAAAGACATACTTGCGTATGGCATTCGTATCCTTTTTATTAGATAAAAATTGTGATTATGTTAATTAAGTATTTTAAAGTTAGATTGCAATTTAGATTAGTTATATATATATATGTCTGTTGTATTCTAACAAACTATTTTGCAAGACAGTGATCTCTAACTAGTAGGGACATTACAGCGTGGCAGGCCTAGGACATCTCCAAATTAGTTAGTAGCAGAAAGAGTGAATGGGTTTAGCAAGAATGATAAATAAAGGATGGTAACAAGACTTCATTAAGTATTGTGTTGATAACTTGGGAAAGCTAGTTGTATTATCTTTATAAATTGTAATAGTATTCAAAGTCAATACAGTGATCCTTGAGAAGAAGAAGAATGACAAGATAAAAAAGTGTCATTATTGATCAGCAATTATAGATGACCTTGGTGATTTATATGCCTCAATATACTTGTGGATTTCCTCAATCTTGAACAGCTGGCTCAAACAAGGAATGCAATAAGGTGAACATAACTCTGACATGAAAATGAAACATACACATTTATAGTATCACTCCAATAAATTGTGATATGAGCAGTGACTAAGTTTATTATGCAGCAGTTAATGAGTAGAAAATATATTATCAAGAAGAAGTGACTAAATTTTGTTCAAGTCAACATATAGAAAATTTAAACGACGGGGATGAGAAAGGATAATAGTGCAGAGAAGCAGCAATTCTAGATTATGAACAATATGATATATGAAGCAATTTTTAAATAATAGCAATTCAATCTATGATATATGTGCAGCGATACAGTATTCAAGCTGTCAACACACAGAACACTTTATAGCAGCGACTTCAAGGGCGACTTCAATGCTGGGCAAATTTCCTACACTTTTTGGCCGATCTCACTACAATAATCTGATGATCCAATAAATTATTAGAAAGTGCTTATTATTGACAAAACTGATTCCTATTTGATAAGGTGATTAATATTGAAGGATGTGATTTTTTACAAGCAGATACCTAGTTAATGTGCAAACAAATAGGCATAAGCAGCGATTGATTATTATTATCAATAAGCACAAAGGAAAGGGTGCAATCCTAAGAGGAATATTAACAAACTATAAAGAGTTGTGATTTAATCAATAAAATGAGATATTCTAAATGGTGCGATTTAGTAACGAAGAGGTATGATTTATTAAAGAAGTGTGATGAAGAGTTATGACTTGTGAAAAGACATGCCCTCTTGGTACAATGCAGATATAAATAGAGGTTTTAATGAAGATGGAAAAAGTGTGTGAAGATATAATTTTATTATTACTCTAATCTGAAGAGCTCAGTTAAGCAGGAGGAGTTTAGAATATGGAAGCATATATTTCAAATATATAAATCAGGGTAAGCTTCATAGCAGAACTGCATAATATAGGCATTTTGATCAGCTAAAGCAGTCAAATTTCAAGGCCTATAATAGGCAGGCTTATACAAGGTTAATGAATGGTTTTAGAGTCATAATTCAGGAACAGCAGTATCTCATATAGGTGGATCTATATCCAAGCTTATGCATGTTTTAAAAGACATTATTCTGGAACAGCAATCAGATCTTGATATGGATCAACGTCATCTTCTTGTATGTACAAATCAGACTTTATCAGAAATCCAACAGAGTTATGATCATCCGTAGTTATCTAATATTTTTATCCATTTTTGTTCATTGTTAAATATATTGCAATTTTAGCTGATATATTTCATTATTCCTAAAAGGGGACATTACATGACAGCTGTAAGGCTTGATATAGAATGGTTTTGAAATTCACTTTAGGCTAATAAACAGCCTTGTTAGATAGTAAATAACGTGCTAGCATTTTTCTCTATCCTCAGAATATTTGCTTCTCTTTTCTTTCCATTGTTAATGTCACCTAATTCATGACATTATAAAACTTTGTTTAAAATTTTTTCAATTAATAAAGATTGAGTTGTAGCAAACATGTTCAACACTTTATTAATAGTTATATGCTTTGTAACAATATGTATAACAAGTTAAACTCATCATGTTCATAACAACCTTTTTCTCCTGGTGTTGAACAGATTTCCTTGATTTCATTGGGAGTAGTGTTGAAACCCCCATCTACTGGCAACAAAAATTCCATTGTTCTGGTATTGAATCAAGATCCAGCTTTCTCTGTGCCAGACAAAGAGGTGACCAATAACAAATTGGAGATAAAAGGAGCCAATAAACTTTCAGAAGGTTATTACCGGAAAGGTAACAGGGACCTTGAAGATGAATACTTTGCATTTGGGGGATCATCACGCAAAGGAACTGGAGCAGTAAATGTGAGCCTCCCTCACTATGGAAAAGCAGCAGGTACTGGGTATGTGGTTACTGAAATTGACAATATGGGATTTATAAGTATTTGCAAGAACAAAATACGTGTAGATAATGTCCGTCTACTTGAGGATGTCAGTGCTACAGCCTATTCAAAGACAGTACAAGAGCTATTACAGCAAGAAAGGGAAAATCCAAAAAACTATCCCCCAGCCCTTGATCCCTTTAAGGGTATGTTGCTCCTTATTCATGCTACCAATATATTTTCTAAATTTTAGTATTTTACTAATGTAACATGAATTTTTAATTTTTATCAATTGGAATGTTTTTATGAGAATAAGCAAATACTAATCATAAAACCATGCAAGTGATCATTACCACATAGATTTTGATATTTTAACTTTGAAATATAAATATGTGCTTCTTATGTTGAGAGTAACACTTGTGAATTTCTCTCAAGTATATACAAATAGATTCTATGTGTGTGTGTTTATGATAATGCCTTCTATTGAGAATAAGGCTTGTGAATTTCTCTCAAGTAAGTAGAAATGGATTCTAAAGACCATTGTACTCACACTTTTTGAAGTGCAAAATATTATCAGTGAGTACCTAGTTACACATGGCTACATGCCAGCTAAACTAAATAAATGATCTTATCATCCTCCCATATTAAATGATTGGTGTCCGTTAATTGCATATATACACACTTCTTTAATTTAGACATACGATGCTAATTTCTTAACAGATAAGATTATCATAATCGGTGTTCGTTAATTGCATATATACACACTTCTTTAAGACTATCGATCCATGATGGATCCTCATACTTGTCATCAGCATATGAAAAGACAATTATCATATTAAAATGTGAATAAATATTTAACTGGGAAAATTAAAAAATCAATAATAATTACACAGCTATGGTGGACGTCTATATTGTAGGTAATCATTGCCATACTAATGAATTCTCTTGGGTATAGCCTATCTTATATAATGAAAAATCTATGAACCAATGATAAAATGTTCTCATATCTAACCTTTTTCTCAATTAATATATTGTGGATACATCTGGCTGTCAGTTGTTTTGCCCCTGAGGGGTGTGTGTGCATTCAGTGCATAACATTAGAAGAATATAGAAAAGGTAGCAGTACACAAGGATGCAAGTGAGAAGAACTCATATGTTTGTATTCATTGATTCCACAATACCAGTACATTCAAAGCATAGTTTCCCTTCCGCCTATCACATATCTGGAAATAGAAGCCCAAGTACATATATATAGGTGTCGGTACAGGTTGTCCGGTGCCAACTGCCGACAACCGTCACGTAACCACCAACCCTTAACACACGTAACATTCTAATTACAATATGACATAATTACCCAACAACATCAATGACCCAGTCAAGAGACATCAGATATTTTCATGGCCATCTTGGAAATATGCCCTAGGATGTAGGGCACACTTTTGATTCATTTTGAAGAATCCTTGAATTTTTTGACTGGTAGGGGATGGCAAGACACCCCTCCTTCCCTCCACATTTAATAGAAACAGCAAGCAGACAAGAATGCATCATTTTATTTTGACTCCAACTAGAGTATTTTATTTTGATAAAAAAATGTTGTTTTGCCTTGGGAGGTGCATAACTTTCGTCCTATAGTAGATTGTTGGAGGGTGGTTAGGATTTTGTTTAAATTATCAAATAAGGTTGTCTATAGTTTCTAGAAAGCAGATCTGGGCCATTGAATGGATTTAATCTTGGTCGTTGATGTTAAATGTAATATCTATAAAAGGTCACTGCCTCTCTCATTGTACGGGATTAGAAATTAGATTTAGAATTAGAAGTAGCTGTAGCCAGCAAGTAGAACTAAGAGTAGAATAGGAATTGTTGTACCAACAATTGAAGCCTATGAATAAAGCATTGAAGTATGGTGTTTTGCCAGTTGCCTTCATTTGTTTGCATGGTTTCTTTCATCAAGTTAGTTAAAGTTCAGTGATTTTAATGGTGAAGTGTGAGGATATTTGATTGATTTCCGATTCATATCATTAGGGATTAGCTGATTGTTAATTTTTGTGCATGGTTAGTCAAAGCCTATTATTACTATTAGTTCAATTGTGGATGTTTGTTTGAGTTGCACTAGAATTGGGTACTTAGATGTATGTTCATGATCAGAAATTCTTTTATTTTTCTTTGCAGATTGCACTATTTCTATGGCATTGTGAGTTTATCTTTGGTTAAGCAAGAATCAGTTTATGAGAAATCTGTCTATCTACAGCATCAACCATTATTATCATTGTCCTTAGATTCACTGAACCCTATCCTTTTGCTTTTTATTTTAATCAGTTTGAGAAGTAAAGCATCAATCAGATTGTCATATCAGATGCAAACTATCTTGTCAGATGCGTAAGTCCCTTGTGATTACTAGCAAATCACACTGAGTTATCCTAAGGACAGTCAAGACCTAACATTCGGAACCTTGAGGTTATCTTGTTTGGACAGTCAGAAGGCATACAAGATTTCCTTATTCAAGAGAGAATAGTATATACTTTGTGTATTTTATTTTGTGTTAACAGAAGTGCAAACTTCCCCATCAAAATACTCTAGTTGGAGTCAAAATAAAATGCCCAACATCTGGATCTGTACTTGGACTGTCATTGTAAGCCATGTCCTCATTAAAATTCATGAATCTAAGAATTAAACAAAATTCATGAATCTAAGAATTAAACACATCCACTCAATGTAATTAAAAGTGAAATATTATACATGAAAGTGGGATTGCTTTGCAAATCTTGTGTGAACTTGTTTGAAGTTCAGTATTTCCAATGATTTTAATTTTCATTCTTAAGTATTTTAACATGCTTAATCGTTGATTTTTTGTTATATATTTACAAAGTCCTTAATATGTTTCATTGATTGGTTTTTTCTTCTCTTGTATTAATGCCTACATTTCTAGAAACTTGTAATTGGAAAACAACTGCATATGTCTGATTCTTGTAGCCTAGCTTCTGGTGACTCTGTTTTCTTTCTCCCTAGTTTGCTATCCTTTGATTTTGATCATTGATTAGAGAGCAAATGAAACAATATCTTCCCTAATGACAGAGAATTTTAAAAGCAAGATAAAATGTATAAGATGAGGTCTTGCTTAGTTTGTTCATTCTATTAGAATGATATTAAATTATTATTAGGAGATAAGACTTACTTTTGTGATAAAGTCACCTCAGTGACTTAATTGAGTGTACTATTTTTAGTTTACTTTTTTTGGCGTATAGGTTGAGTCATATGTCATGTTTTTCCTTTGGACCTTTTGCATGTAACTCCATATAAGGAGATGAGCTTCATTGTAATCTGTATCTTGATATCTAATAGAATAATAATATTTTGTGCTACTTCATTTTTTACAACACATGCATTTTCCATAGAATAATAAAAACTGGTGGCATTCAGCCTGTCTTTGTTTTTTTTTGTTTTAGGGTATGTACTACCGCATGTTTCTAACCATTAAAAAAAAAAGTAAATTATCAAGACATATCAGTACTTTCCCAATAATATTCTGAATTTTGCTCAATTTTTTGATTCAATCATAATTTAAGATATCAAGCTGAAAGATCCGGAGATAGTTGATGGGTACCGAAAAAGAGAGACCCTTTTACAAAAGATGGCACAAAATCAATGTCATGGTTGTCCAAAGCTTCAAGAAAATTATGAGATGATCCACAAGCAGCAGATCCTGAAAGAAAAAATCAAGAAACTAAAATATGAAATGTCGGACGCTGCTCTCCAGCAAATGCCTGATTTTGAACAACGAGTAGGTGTTTTTCCCTTTCATTTCTTTGTGCTATATTCTCATAGGAGGTCAAACAAGTGTGATTAGTGGCACACCATGACGATGCTAGTATTTTTATATTACATTGTCTTCTATATTTTGATTTCTCTGGCTACTATTTCATCAGATTCAAGTGCTGCAAGAAGTGGGCTGCATTGATTTTGATCTTGTGGTTCAACTCAAAGGACGAGTAGCATGTGAAATCAATTCTGGAGATGAGTTGGTTGCCACAGAAATGCTCTTTGAGAATCACCTGGATGAACTGGAACCAGCTGAAGCAGTCGCTATTATGTCTGCACTTATATTTCAGCAGAAGGATACAAGTGAGCCTTGTCTAACCCCAAAGCTCAAGATGGCAAAGGAAAGGTAAAAATTTTAAACCCATTCCTGTTAGTTCCACATGCTTTTTAGTATACCTAAAACATGCTTTTGTTTTACTTAGCTCCCCTTTGTTCTTTGTTCACTATACAATTATAGCAGACTGGTTTCTGTGTTAGAGTGTTGAACGACAACTTGTCTATCTTAAAGAGATTCAAATGACTGATAATAGATAGTTTCTTCACTTTAATACCATATGCATTTTGTTTTATCAAATATAAAATCTTGTTATCAGGTCATTCTTGTTTAGAATTTTTAATTCTGTTAAGTTGATGATCTGCAGAATTTACAATATTTATTATTTAATAACAAGGGCAAAGACAATGATTTATATTTTCAGAATTCTCATTTCCTAAATACCATAAGCTATGAATTGATGTGCAAAGTATCTGAAAAATGTACAGATGAAGATAAGTTTTGATGAAAAAATGTTCATCCCTTCTGATGGAAAAGTCACCAAGATTCCAAACACTTCTCTTCTATGTTGCTTTTTAAGTATGATATCTAAATGAGCATATAAATATAATATCGAAGTGATATTTGTTGGTTGAAAATTTTGTACACATGGGGAATGTGCAAAATTGTGGTTTCAGCCACAGTGTGAGTATGATCCTCTCCTAATTTAGGGAAGGCTCCCCCTATCTACAAACTAACCTAATCTTATATGGGTGAAACAACAATCTTTTTTCTTCTTTCAAGAAAAACTATACTCTTTTCTCTTCATAGAAAAGTAATAGCAATTGGAAATAAATAACAACAAATACAGAAAGTAATAGCAATTGGAAATAAATAACAGCAAATACAGAAATGAAACTATTTTGTAGGATTTTTGGGACATAAAAGGAAGCAAAGTTTCCACAAAAACACAAAGACCTCTGTCACTTCACCGGGACGGGAAAACAGAAATGAAAGCACAAAGTCTTCAGCACTTCTACTGTCCTATCAACCTTCTCAAAATGATAACAATGTACAACACACAACAGCTCAAAGTCTGTCTATATGATGCACTTCACCTTACATGCACAAGTCTTAAAAATAAAAGCAGCACAAAGTCTACAAGTTATCTCCTTCCTTGAGCTTTCTACACTAGCTTGAAACGTGATAAACAGCTCAAAGTCTACAAGATCAAGTCTGAAAACCAAACCTATATCTCCAAATGCAATTAGCAACTCAAAGTCTGCAAGATTGAATTTAAATCCCTCTTGAACAATAGAACAAAAATCACAATCAACTCCAGAAAATGTCGTCACATAACAACTTGAATTGGCACAAAGTCTCAAACAACTTGCCTCTTTTATTGAAGGCAATTTGATTTACATCTAAGCTCAAAGTCTTAGAGTGCACATATAAACTGGTAGAATTTTGTTGCATTGCCAAAAGATATCAATTACAATAGATCCCCTCAAGTATTTATAGGAGAGGAGCCTTGACAAAAAGGTGGGACGATCCCAACTAACTTGAGCAATTCTCTCAACCACCATGACTTATTCCAACTACTAACTAAGACTTATTCAAAATTACAAGTCCTATTCTAAATTGACTTGTAATCAGCTTACTTGTAATCACAAAAGTGCAAATGATAAACTTGCAATTAAAAAATTGTTTTTTTTTTTACAAGTAAACTTGCCAAAACAAAATTACAAATACATAATTGAAACTATTCTATGTGTTCGAAGACACAACTTTAACTACATCATCCTCTATTTTGAAAATCTTCATGTTGCTTCAGGATGCTAGAACTTGAAGTATTTAGGATTGGTGAAGACATCTCAAACCGGAATGAGAATTTGCATCCTTAATGTGATGGTATGATGAAAGAATAAGTATCCAGTAGAATACTGAGAGGGGGGGGGTGAATCAGTACACTAAAAAACTGATACAAACTTCCCAAACTCAACCTCAGACGAACAAAGTAATCATATCCCAGTCAAGATCAATATTCATAAGAATACTTGACATCAACCGGTTTAACTGTTATGATAACTTTAACAATAAACAACTTCAATCTTGTGAATATCAACAATGCTTAATCATAACTCAACATATTCATCTCTCAATGCTTCTTCTTAACATGCCTTATCAGAGATTAACCAAATCAACAAATAAGATCACAACCACAAAAGCATTCACCACTTGACACAAATGTTTATACGTGGAAAACCCAAATAGGTAAAAACCACGGTGAGATGAGACTCACAAGGATAGCTATCTGAACTCTTTCGAAGTTCGCCCTGTTAGGAGCCAAAGCCTGTTAGAGCTCTACAATAAGTCATGTTAAGAACCAATTCCGGTTAGGAATCACCCGGTTAAGGGATTTTACAAATATGCCTTGTCAGAAGCACAATACCCTGTTAGGAGTAACCTCGCTGGAGGATTTAAGAATCCAAGCTAATGGACCACCTTGTTAGAGGATTTAATGAGTAACCAAGCTTGTTAGAGCTTACCCGATTAAGGGATTTAACTTCTTCCGTAATTGTTAGAAAACAACAGTTTTGTTGATCTGTCTGAATAGCACTACTTTTGCTTGATCAGATCCTTCTATAACCTTCAGTCTGCCTTCACTCAAAGTGCAGATCCATTCATCGGTTTGGCAACTATACACTCAACAAGTTTTCTACCAACCTTAACAAACAACTTCATCGACCTTAAATAGAAATCAATTAGGTTGGTAACACAGCAAAAACCTAATTCTCATCATCGATATTACAAACAAGTTGGTACAATCTTGACCGTTAGAAATCATGACAATCTCTTCACATTCTTGAAGATAATTTCAACCGCTCCATGATCACCGCTCTATTGGACTTTGTAACTCATCACGCGCTATGCATTAGATGCAATCCACTTTGCTCCTTCCCTAGACAAGAACAAACACGCCGAAACAATTTGAATATCTCCTTAATCAAATGATCACACATGTCTCCATCATTACCACTTTTTAGATAATAAACCATCAAACTTGGTCCGTTAGGGTTTAACAGCTGATAGGGTTTACCGGTTACATTACATAGAAAGGTTTAACCCTTTACACTGGTTCAACTCACAAACTTAACATACAGGTTTACAACATCTTCCACAAATCTCTTCTTACCGATTGCAAGCCAATATCAAAAACAACAATATCAGCAATAACATGAATACCATTTACTGGTCCAATTGACATCAATGACAACATATCATTAATGCAATCTTGATGCAAAATACCAACAAACTCAAAATGCCACCAATCTCCCCCTTTGGCATTGATGGCAATACAAATATCAACGCCTCTAATTGCTACTGAGATTGCTGAATAGGAATCCTGGTTTACATTACCAAGTATTCACCTTGCTTTGTCTGTCTTCAGCCTGCCGCTGGTTCACTTAATCAGACACAATTCTTCTCCCCAATCACATAATTCTTCTCCCCCTTTGACAACAATGTCAAAGTGAAAGTAACACATGTAATTCTGCTCTCATTGTAATGTTGATGCGCCCCCTGTGGAATACATTCACTCCTTCATCAATCCATATAAGATTCTACAAGTGGTTCAGGGACTGATGCAATCAGCATCATGCTTAACTAACTTCATGAAGAGGGACAACCCCCAATTGACTTCTAAGATACTCGAAAGTGGTCTTAGGCAGAGGTTTGGTAAAGATATCTACAAGCTACTCCTTGGTAGAAACATGCTCCAAGATAACATCTTTACTTTGAACCTTTTCCCTCAAGAAGTGATATTTTAATTCAATGTGCTTAGTCCTTGCGTGCAAAACAGGATTTTTTGAAATGTTTATTGCACTTGTATTATCACACAAAATCTTTATAGGTTCTGAGATTTCTATCTTCAAACCTTCCAAAATGTGCCTCATCCACATAGCTTGTGTGCAATTCATATAAGCTGCTACATACTCAGCTTCAGCAGTAGATTGTGAAGTGCAACTCTGCTTTTTACTACTCCAAGAGACTAGCCTTCCTCCTAAACAAAATGCTCCATCGGTAGTACTCTTCCGGTCATCAATGTTTCCTGCCCAATCAGCATCCGTGTATGCTTTCAAATCAAAATTTCTACCATATGGATACCATAACCCATAGCCAACATTACCTTTCAGATATCTAAAAATTCTCTTGGTTGCCATCAGATGTGCCTCCTTTGGATTCTTCTGAAATCTAGCAACAATACCAACTGCATGGGCAATATCCGATCGACTGTGAACAACATAGTGTAGTTTGCCAATCATTGCCCTGTATTCCTTTTCATCTATAGACTTAGATGCATCTTCCTTGGACAACTTACAACCTATAACCATTGGGGTTCCAACTGGTTTACAGTCACTCATACCGAAAGTCTTCAAAACCTCTTTCACATACTTGGATTGAATAATGAAAATACCATTCTTCATCTGTTGTATCTGTAAGCCTATGAAAAATTTTATTTCCCCTACTAATGACATCTCAAATTCATTCTTCATTACATCTGTAAAACAATTACTCATGTCATCATTACCTCCAAATATAATGTCATCTACAAATACTTCACTGACTAGTATTTCATCTCCTTCAAACTTGAGATAAATGTTGTTGTCATCACTGGTTCTAGTAAAGCCTATCTTCATCAAATGAGTATGAAGTCGTTCATACCGTGCTCTAGGTGTCTGCTTTAATCCATACAAGGCTTTATACAATTTGCATACCATGTCTTCCTTATCTGTCAATGCATAACCATCAGGCTGCTCTATATAAACCTCTTCTTCTACTATCCCATTCAAGAATGCAGACTTAACATCCATCTGGTATACCTTGAACTTCTTATGAGCTGCAAATGCAAGCAATGTTCTGACACCTTTCAGTCTTGCTACTGGTGCAAAAGTTTCTCCATAGTCTTCTCCTTCTTCTTGTGCATAACCTTTGCATACTAATCTTGCCTTATTCTGAACTATCACGCCATCTTCATTTAACTTATTTCTGAACACCCATTTGGTACCTATAACATTCTTGTTTACCGGTCGGGGTACCAGGGTCCAAGTGTTGTTCTTCTCAATTTGATCTAACTCCTCCTCCATAGCTTTCACCCAATGATCATCACCAAATGCCTCTTTAGCACTTCTAGGTTCAAAGGTGGATATCATGCAAGAGTTCTCTCTTATTCTTCTTTTAGTTAGTACTCCAGCATCCTTATCCCCAATTATCTGTTCAGGACTGTGATTCAGTCTGACATACCTAGGAATAACATGACCATTCTCTTCAGGTTCAGCTTCATCATTGTCATCTTCCTCTGAATTTATTTGTTCCAGTTGAACAAGTTCATCAAGATTTGCTTTACCGTTTTTGTTCAACAGTTTTAGGTTCCAAAAGCAAAATGCAAGGATCTTCATCCTTCTTCTCAGAACTGGTTCCTTATGCAATTTCAGGACATTCATCTACACGAATGTCAGCACTTTCAACAATTTTTTGTGTCTGGTTGTTGAAGCATTTATAGGCCTTACTCTTGGTAGAATAGCCAAGAAATATGCCTTCATCACTCTTAGCTTCAAACTTGCTTATGTAATCACCTCTTTTGCTAAAACATTTGCTACCAAATATCTTAAAATAGCTAACGTCAGGTGATCTCCCATACCAGTACTCATATGGAGTCTTGTCCTTACCTCTTTTCACCAAAACTCAGTTCATTGTGTACACAGCTGTACTTACAGCTTCTTTCCAAAATGTTTTAGATACACCTCCTTGTATCAACATAGTCCTAGCAGCTTCAACCACTGACCGGTTGTTTCTTTATGTTGTACCATTCTGATGTGGTGCCCTTGGTGCAGAAAGCTACCGCTTGATACCATTATCATCACAATATTTAGTGAACTCTACAGAAGTGAATTCATTGCCTTGATATGTTCTTAGACATTTTATCTTTTTGCCACTCTTTCTCAGCTAAGGCTCTAAATGTAATGTCCCTACTAGTTAGAGATCACTGTCCTGCAAAACAGATTGTTAGAATACAACAAATATATATATATATATATATATATAACTAATCTAACTTGCAATTTAACTTTAAAAGGCTTAATTAACACTAATCACAATTCTTATCTAATAAAAAGGATACGAATGCCATACGGAGATATGTCCTTAGGCGGCTGTGAAGCTCACCTTCTTGGAACCCATCTTGGTTCCAAGCCATCCAGGAAATCGAAGGTGAATTCGATTCCTATCTTGGATATAATTTCTTACACCCAAGCCATCCAGGAAATCAAAGGTTAATTCGATTCCTGTCTTGGATGTAATTTCTTACACCCAAGCCATCCAAGAAATCGAAGGTTAATTCGATTCCTGTCTTGGATGTAACTTCTTACACCCAAGCCATCCAGGAAATCGAAGGTTAATTCAATTCCTGTCTTGGGTGTAATTTCTTACACCCAAGCCATCCAAGGAAGACCATATGTCAATTCCTTGCCTTGGATGATGCATCTCATCATCCAAGTCCATCAGAGGGGACCGGCCAAATCCGTCTCTTCTTGGATGAACTTAGTCAACCAAGCCATATATATGCATATATATATTCAGTATATACTGCCTACCAAGGATTATCATAATCCCTCCATTAGGCTAAGGGAATTTATTCCCTATAGCCTCCATCATATAATCACATTAATATTACATTTTATAATTCATTACTGTTTTCCATTCCATAATTTACGTCTTCATTTACATATTCTTTAATCTTTCTAATGATCCTAAATATACATACATATTCTACATAGATACCTATCTTTATTGCTACATTCATATAAGTAATCATTAGAGATATATGTATTCATAAAAATGCATTAATATATATGTGTGTGTGTGGCACACGCGTCCACACATATATATATACCTTAAGACTTCTTAACCCCCGTTACCTGTATGCAGATTGTAGCTTGCGGTTGGAGTTCGCACAGTAGATGTCTCCTGCAGATTGGGAGGCATACCACAAAGAACACAAATGTTACTTCCTATAACTTGATAACAATTCTGATCTGATCTTGTTAATGGTGATGTCACTAGATGCTTTTGATTCCTTCCCTTTATATCTCTCAATTTGAGGGAGAGGTCACACCTCTTCATCATGTATGCCCTTTGGCAAGAGACATACCCTTTCACCATTAGCACCCTTTGAAAGAGTGCAACTCTTCATTATTTCTACCATTTGAAAGGGACCCAACCTTTCATAATCAGATCTGCACTTATTATTTAAATCAGATCTGCACTTCTCATTTCCAAATTCTTCCCCCCCTCTCAAATGAGGTTTTCTTCTCCCTTTTATATATCATTGTTGATGGAGACAACTTTTCCTTTCATGTCTTTGAATTTTCATTCACTTAATTAATTTTTAATTAATCATATTTAATTATATCATTTTATATTTTAATTTTATTATTATCATTTATTATTAAATTCTATTTCAACTGGGGATATTATTATCATTTATTATTAAATTTTATTTCAAAGTGGGGATATTATTATCATTTATTATTAAATTCTATTTCAAATATTCATTCGTTGGTAATTATTATATAAATTAAGAATCATTGGCTTATTTAGGATATATATATATATATATATATAACGATCATGGAGGGGACATGACACTAAATGCCTTGAATTTACCAAAAGCTTCATTTTTATCCTTCAAGAATGTGACCCATATCATCCTTGAACAATCATCAGTGAAGATCATAAAGTATCTATCACCTTGAATGCTTCTTGTTCTAATTGGTCCACATAGATCTGTATGAACCAAATCTAACAAGTTCTCTGCTGAGAAGGACTTGCTCTTGAAAGTTGAAGAAGTCATCTTTCCTAGTTGACATTCTTTACAAAGAGCATTAACCGGTTTGTCTAGCTGAGGCAGACCTCTTACTGTCTTAGACTTGCTTACTTTAATATTGTCAAAATTAATATGACAAAATCTCTTTTGGCAGAGCTAGCTATCATCCACTTTCCCAATCAAACAGTTGCTAATTTTAAGATTGAGATGAAGCAAATTACCTTTGGTCTGTTTACCGGTTGCAATCAATTCTCCTTTGTTGTCAAAGATTTTGCATATACCATTTCTGAATTCCAGTGGGTATCCCGTGTCATTAAGTTGTGCCACACTAAGAAGATTGTGCTTTAGGCCTTCAACCCAACAGACATCGCCAGCACTGCTTTTCCCATTAAGAGAGATAACTCCCTTACCTTTAACCATACATGGTGAGTCATTGCCAAATCTGACAACACCACCATCAAATTCCTTCAGCGAAAGAAATTTGCTTCGATCACCGGTCATGTGATGTGAATAGCCACTATCAATGATCCAATCATCAGAGTTATCCATTCTGGATACTAGTGCCTTCTGATCTGATATTTCTTCCTTAATTGCTACAAACACAATACCTTCACTAGCATCATTATCAGATTCTTCGTCAATAACACCATTGTCAATAGCTACAAAACAATCTCTCTTGCCTTTACCCTTGTGTTTCTTAAATTTGTCTCTCTTGTATTCATTTTCGCCATTAGGGCAATTTGCTACTATATGACCAATCCTGTTGCATGCAAAACATTTTAAAGGTAGCTTACCTCTATATTTACCAGTGCCTCTAGGCAGTTGTTTTGCCAACAATGCTTCAAGTTCTACTAAGTTGTCTTCATCTTCAGCGTCTCTGTTGGGTCTAGATTCATAGTTATGGCTGGTTTCTCTACTTCTTCTCACAGATGGGTTAGAGACAGAAGCTCTAAATGCAGATTTTGATTTCTATACACTACCATCATAGCCATTTAGTTCAAAAGTAGTAAGTTTGCCAATAATAGAGTCAAGAGTTACCTTTGTCTTATCAATAGATTTCAGCTCCTGAATAGCTGCAACTGGGATAGCATAGACCGGTAGCAAGGTTCTCAGTACCTTACTGATTACTGTGGCATCTTCCACTTTCCCTCTTGCACTCTTTATCTCACCAACTATCTCTTTAATCCTTTGACCATACTGCTGGATATTCTCACCTTCAGACATTCTCATGTTGTCAAACTTGCCTCTTAAACTCTCCTCTTTGGCAATCTTAACATGTTCATCACCGCTATAAATCTCTTCCAGTTTCTTCCATACTTCATATGCAGTTTCAAGACCATGAACATTTACATATTCAGCATCAAACAGGGAACTGATAATAGCTTCTAGTGCCTAGTGATTTTCTTGTTGTTCTTTCTTCTGATCATCAGTCAGGGGTCCAATAGGTGTAGTATACTTATTTTCTATATGCTCCCAATACTTACTACCAAGACTCTTAATGTAAATCTTCATTCTATCACTCCATATTCATAGTTATCCTTGTTGAACTTCGGACCTTCTTTCTTCATCATGATCTACAAGATCTTTTCCTCAAGCTGTTAGGCTTTTAGATTAAGAGGACCTGAGATGCTCTGATACCAATTGATGGTATGATGAAAGAATAAGTATCCGGTAGAATACTAGGAGGGGGGGGTGAATCAGTACACTGAAAAACTGATACAAAGTTCCCAAACTCAACCTCAGTCAAACAAAGTAATCATATCTCAGTCAAGATCAATATTCATAAGAATACTTGACATCAACCGGTTTAACTGTTATGACAACTTTAACAGCAAACAACTTCAATCTTTTGATTATCAACAATGCTTAATCATAACTCAACATATTCATCTCTCAATGGTTCTACTTAACATTCCTTATCAGAGATTAACCAAATCAACAAATAAGATCACAACCACAAAAGCATTCACCACTTGACACAAGTTTGGCAAATTGTCAAGTTTGAACTCGATCACTTCCAATGTATCAGCACAAGTAGCAAAAACCCTTTGCCATTCCATCTCTTGCCTCCTAAACATCCCCATGAAAAACATGAATGAACATACTCTAGTCAAAACAGCATCTAAGAAACCTGTGGTTGGCAAGAAAATAGACTTTATCTTATTATGTAATTCATCAATGCTAAAACCGTCTTCATCAAGCATATCTTGAAGGAATATTTCTCAGGTTGAGATGATGAATTGTTCTTGAATTCCTTTGAGTGCCTCTTCCATCTTGTTGCAATCATCCTTTGTCTTATCAATAGTTTCTTTCTTAGTCACCAAAATGCAATACCATCTGTTGAAGTCATAAATTGTTTTTGCATCCATCACTCCACCATCAATTATCACCTGCTTGGGAATTTCTTTCAATGCTTGCAAACATGGAATGGTTTTCTCTCGAATGAATTGAAATTCATCCCATGTCTCCATAATGTTTTGGATTCTACACAAGAAAGTGGTGACTCTATCATAAGTTTGTAGATACTCATGAATGAATGCACTAGCTTGTTGGAAAGCATTTTCGATCCATGCCTTAGTGGCTTGAGCTATCATTCTTGTTTCTTCTACTCCTTCAACTGCTTCTTTGGAGAGTATCTTGAGGTGGGAGAGGTGTATCTTCTTCCTGTCGGGATGACATGTGGTGGATGTAATCTATCAATTGTCTTTTTTCTTACCTCAATCTCCAATCATTCTTCCATGTTAGAGGCTGATCCTCTAAATTCTTCAACAACCTAAGTGCGAGTGATAGGACCAATATCTATCTCTCTTATGTCATAATTTTCCGCCATAGTTTGATCCCTTGGTTTATCAAATTTGGGGATAGCTACTTGTACTTTCCGAGATCCAGAGGCATCATTCACAATCCTGGAATACTTCTTAGGCTTCTTTTCTTTATTTTGTTCTACTCTTGCCAGCAAAGCATCCAAATCTCTAACTTCATCTACTATTGTTACTGATTTCTTCTTCATTCTTTCTCTCAACCTTTTGGGTGCTTGATCATCCATCTCTTCTAAATCAGATTGCTGCTGATTGCCTTCGGGGGCCATGAATGTGTCTTCATTATGTTCTTGATTTTGATTATCAACATTCAGACCTTGTACTTCTTCATTTGCATTGATTTGTTGATCATAAATAGGTTCCTCGTCGTGGGGTGGTGAATTAACTTCTTGATCTTCTTGCTGATTAATATCATTAGATTCATTAACACTCCTCCTATCTTGTGTATTGTGAATAACTCCTTCATCTTCTTGTGAGATGTTCTTCCCTTTCAAAGCTGCATTCATGTCTACAAATATGTCCACTTCTCCCCCAAAAGGAGCACTAGTGGTAGATGGAGTCTTTGTTGACCTTTGTTTCTTTTGCGGAGCTGAGTTATCTTTCACCCCTTTTCTCTTCTTTGCTTGAGCTTGTGGACTTTCAGGAATGTTTTCTCGATTGCTTTCCCCTTGTGTGTTCACTTCATTTCTTGTGCTTTCATCTTCGGATTCTTCTGAATTCTCATATTGATAAGATGATGACTTCTCATTATCCATCCAATCATATGTTAAGGTGATGCCTTTCGCTCTCAATTTATCAGCTTGATATAATATCCACCTCTTAGTGTTGTCTAACACTATTTGATTTATGGCTTCTGGTTGAGTGATCTCGAGAGCATGCCAATCTCTTGAAGAAAGAGGCTTGTCTTTTTCTTTTCTATAGTGGAGTAATATCATACCTTCATCTCCTTCAATCTGACTTGGTACCCATAATACTTTTGTGTGTCTGATCAATTTAAGAGATAATCTTGAGTATGCTCTTTCTCTTATTTCAAAGTCATCAACTGCATTAGCCCAATGGTCTTCAATATGTATGAAGTGGTGAAACTTCTCTTTATTCACTATTCCGATGTTATGATGCGGATCAAAGTTGCTCCTAGAGGTGTGAGTCCTAAGATTGTAGTGTTGTAGCTCTTCCTCCGCTCCTTATGCTGCCAAAAGGGTGGGGCATGTTTCAAATGATTTTCCTACCATGACTGGGAAGGTGGTTTTAGCTGTCTTCCTTCTCTTCTTGATTGCATCATATTCTAACAATTGCCTTGATACTTCTAACAGCACAATCCTGTCAGTAGGATATCTTGGTAGTCAATAGGCATATGAAGAACATCCTTGTATCCTCAAATATGTGAATTTTTAGGAATTGAGTATACCAACACCCATACTTCTTTACTAGGTTCATTGACTCCTTAGATAGTCTAATATGAGTGCCCCTTGTAATGTTCTCACAATATGCATGGTGAATGCAACGTTCACTCTTCTGAAATGAGAAACACTATTGTTCAAGTGCAACTATGGATAGGCATCATATGAGAGCATTTGTCCTTCTGCTGGTCCAACGGATGCTCTACAATTCAAACCTTTGTATTTCCCATATCTTGCCAAAATGTAGACTAAGTATGAGCTCATATAGAATGTTTTAGTTTGTTCTACATTTTTCAATTGCTCATGTAGATTATCGCTCACTATCTTGGCCCCATCGATTATGTTAACACCTTTAGTCACTTCCTTTATGTAGTACCACATCCAAGGTCCGTAAGATGCACTTTTTGGGGATCCCATAACTCTGTTTACATAATTATAAGCTTGGCTATTCCTTCCTTGAAATCTGATTTTAGGAGTGTTTTCTTGGGTATTCTCTTATGATTACAACATGGTTCTATGATCCAATTTTTCTTAAGGATGTCATCGCATTTCTCTGGTTTGCTTTGGTATAGGGCTAATGCATCCTCCTTACTCTTGTAAATGAGCTTGTCGTATGTAGACACATTGAACACTTCAGCTATAGATAGCTCTGTGAGGTATGCTATCTTGCTTCCATCCGGTGCTACTATAATTCTCCTCTTCGGGTCATAATGCTCTGCACATTCTAGAACCAATTCGCTACATTGTACTACTGATGAGAAGCTTGCAATGTGAGAAATGCCATTGCTTGTGAGTTTCTTTGCCATCTTTGAAGCGGTGTATTTGCCTCTATCGAACACTCGATCTTGAAAATCTTCCATATCAGTGTGCCCGAAGTTGGTGTCGCCAATCTTCCACCATTTCGGGGTGAAGCAGATGAGAGTTTTAATTTGAATTACAGCAATTGATATAAACAATACAAGATGATCAGAGCAACACGAAAAACTCAAACACAGAGATGTACGCCAAATTTCACGTGGGAAAACCCTTACGGTTGAAAACCCACACACCAAAGTAATCCCTTGTATTACAGTAAAACTATTACATAGAAGTTCCAGACCTTTGATCTAATCTCTGTTCAGGGAGCAGTACAGAAGATTACAATCTTAATCGGCTTTTCAATTCAGCTTTCAGAATTACCAATCGATTGCTTCAATCCTCTTTTGCACAATGATAGAAATCATCACCACACGATCCCAACCGCCTGCAACTCTTTTCCAGACGTTTTTACATGTCTCTGTTGAAAAACAATTTGTTTCAGTTGCCTAACTATCGAACTTCCCAAATTGTCAATAACACACGTTGTCTACATTGCTTCCTCTGAGTCGTTCCACTTTCCACCAATCGTCAGCAGACAATTCGGCAAGTAGATAAAGCGACTACAGAAAATAATGTACATGACAATGCATACCAGACACGGTAGTAAAATATATCTTTATTCGCACTTGCAATTATTACAGAGAAGAAGACCAGAGATGGTTGTCCAAGGATTACAATAGATCTGACTATACCATACTACTTCCTTGGCGGTAAACGATATATTTAAAGGACTCGACGGTTGCTGAGAGGTACACAACCGTCAACCAACCGACACATAACTACTCGAGAGTGACAACCCACTTAATACAATTAATTAATACACTGACAGGTAACCAAAATTATCAAATATAACAATATGCGTTTTATGCCAACTACATTATCCCCCCCAAAAGAAAAAGTCGTCTTCCAGACGACAAGTAAACATCAAGTCATATTTGGAAAGACTAATGACAAGAGTGTAGGCCAAGACTTGTACTAGACAACCCCAACATGTAGTGTATTTGCCAGATCAAAGGGAGGTTTGGGGGCAACGCCCCCAATGGGGTCAAGGGGCAGCGCCCCTTGCTCGTGTTGTAACTGCAATGCCCTTCTTGAGTTTTGTCCACCAGATGGAATTTCCATCCCTCCATGGGTTTCCATATCACCAAACAGAAGTTCAAGTCTGCTAGGACCGCCAGATAGTTCCATTCCGCCAACTTTGTCGGACCGCTAGATGGCAGTTCCATTCCGCCAACTCCGCCACGACCACCAGATGACAGGTCCACTCCGCCATGTCCTGGACCGCCAACTCCGCCACGACCACCAGATGGCAGGTCCACTATGCCATGTCCAGGACCGCCAACTCCACCACGACCGCCAGATGGCAGGTCCACTCTGCCATGTCTAGGACCGCCAACTCCGCCAAGTGATGGTAGCATCCCCTCTTCCCTTGACAGTGGCATCTCCTCCATCTGACAAACAGAGCTCTTGTGACTACCAGGAGTTTCCATAATTTCGTACGGCCAGTACAGATGCCTCCAAATGTCACCATATGAGATCTCCTCAACTGCCAATTCTATACGGATTCCTCCAAATTTACCCTCTAGCTAGCTCTGTATGAATTTCTGGCAATTCTGTACGGATCTCTTCAAACTTCTCTACCAACTCTGTACTGACAGCTCCAAACTTCGTACGGATGTCTTCATTGTTCATATGGAGTTCTCCTATCTGTCCATACGGATTTCCTTGTGTCTAGCCATACGGATTTTCCTGTGTCTGGCCATACGGATTTTCATGTGTCTGGCCATACGGATTTCCCTGCCTAGCCGTACGGATTTCCCTGTGTTTGGTTGTACGGATTTTCCTTGAATCTCGTGCAAATTTTTGTACGGATTTTCTTGCTTTTCATCGTACGGGTTTCCCTGTGTCTGGCCATACGGATTTTCCTTGAATCTCGTGCAAATTTTGGTACGGATTTTCTTGCTTTTCATCATACAGATTCCTTTTGCCTTGTACGAAACCCTACACACCTCGTACGGACTCCTCCATAGAACTCTGCACACCCCGTACAGACGACCCATCCTACCTTTGTACAGTTCGTTTCACCCTACGTACAGATTTCTCTTCCTTGTGTACGGATGCCTTTCGGAAGGTCTTTTAATCTCCTCCTTGCGTTGACCTATGTGGTTCCGTATGTTTGTCCTCACCCTTTGCTCAATTTTGCCTCCATCAAAATGTTTTCTTGCTCGCGTATGGGTTTGTACGAGTCACTTTCCCCTTGCCATATGGATGTGTACGGACTTTTGCTGCCTTTTGCTACTTGTACGGACTGGGGAGATGTGTACGGTGCTCCTTCTCTAGACCAGCTTCGATTTTTCCCTGCTTCTTGTCTGTGTACTTGGCTTTGGATGGCCTTTAAGGTGCTCTGGTACTTGACAACTTGTAATTCATTCCGAGTGCCTTGTTTGTATTGCCTTTGTTCTTCCTTGATGGGCTTTTCCCTTCCACTTTCCATCTCCATACTACTAGATGTATCATTCATAACTTTACATGCTTTCATCAGTTGCTCTTCACGAAGAGTGGGAGGTTCAAGAAAATTGCATGTTGGTGAAAATACCTCATAGTCCTCCATTTGCCAGTGGAATAGTCCATTCAAGGAACTCGTCTCATCTTCAGAGCAATCTTCCACTTCATCGTTGGGTTCCATGCCACTTCCACCCTCAAACTCTGAGTCGAAGGATGCCAACTCTTCACTCACGGCCTGGTTCCTCAAGTCAATGACGTGCTTCCTCCAATCACTCTCAATTGAGAGTGTGTTGCGCTACCAATTATGATTTGCCTTGGCAGTAATCAACCATCCCCTCCCAAGGAGTGCGTCGTACGCCTTCTTCTATAATGGGATGACTACAAAGTCTAAGAAAAATTGTTGTGTCCCAATCATTACTTTTTGTGCCATCAATGTTCCCAACGGTTGGATGTCATGTTGGTCGGCACCTACCAAATGGAAGATTGGCAGCCAGAGCGTCGGCTTCCCCAAACATTTTCAAGTGTCTTTTGGCAATACGTTTACTCCCGAGCCTCCATCGACAATGGTGTTTGTCAACTTTTTCCCCATTATTTCCATCTCGACGACTGTCGGCTTCCTCTCAATGCTCACCATCAGCAACATTGGATAACTGGACTCATTCCCTTCGGGTGATGGTTTTCCTGTCAATTCCTCGTGCGGCTTACATTGTTTCTGGATGACTATGTCATCACTGACTGTGTTGGCAATTGCCATTCTCAGTTGCGGCATAGTTTGAAGAAGGTCTACCACCTTGATGGGTACGGTTGTTTGTAGCACCTGTCGAACTATGTTCTTCTCTGACTCCTGCAATGACAGACTTGCAGTTCCATTGGAAGTTACTCATTCCTTCGCCAACACTTGTTCTTCTTTGGCTCGTTCCTTTTCCGTACCAAAGTTTGAATATATCGGCTTCTTTGTCAATGCTCTCGTGATTGCCAAAATTGCATCCTCTTGTGCCTCCACATCCAACATATCAATACCCTTCTACTTCGGGCAGTTGGTGTCTTCCTAGTCCACACCATTTGCACAATAATTGTACATTGTCTTTTTTGTTATGGCAGTCTCTCGCAAAGTGTCCCCATTCACTACATTGTTGACACTATATGATAGGACGTCATCTAGAGTCGTACTGTATTTGGTTTCGCCCTCGTTGATTTCCATAACCACTTGACGATAGATTTTGTGATTTCGATGGGCTGGACTCTCCCTGTGTGAAGAGTACTTGTGTACTTCTCATCTTCAAATTGTACAGGCACTCCTTGATTGAATGCCCCAGCACTGGGCAAATTTCACAAAACATATGTCTAGGACAATTACCTTTCATGTGCCCCTCCCTTTTGCACTCACTACACCATAGTTCATTACCTTCTTTGCTGGTTCCTTTCTCAGCCTTAAATTCTTTCATCATTCTCAACATATCTTGTCGAAGGGCTCATACGGTTTTGGATTCTTCGTCACTGTCGGTGCTCTCATCATTGTCAGTCTTCCCCTTCTCTCAGGAGGAGGTTTTGTTTCCACTCTCGATGTCCATCGCTCGATTGTAAGCATCAACGTATGAGGACGGAGGCACTACTTTCATCTTCTTGCACAGTGAGGGTATCAATCCCTTCATGAACCACCTCTTCTTCAACCCGTCAATTGGCTGGTTCTCCATCTTGTTCAATAGTTCTTTGAGCCAACAGTTGTAAGCGCGTACACTCTCATTTTTCCCTTGCTTAGTATTATAGATTTTAGCCACAATCTCATTATCACCCCTCAGGAGTTTGAATTCCTTCTGGAACACCCTCTTCAAATCACTCCATCTCGTCTTGTGCTGGGCATCGAGGTCTATGTACCAGTCAATGGCGATCCCCTGAAGGGTGGCGGGAAATGCCTTCAGCCAGTAGTCCCTTTCATCTTGGCCATTTGCCTCCCAAATGGTTATGCATGTTTTTCAATGTCGCACGGGGTCCTCCGACTCATCTCCCGTGAACTTCAGCAATTTCTGCTTTTCCTGGGTGTTCAACATTGTTTTCACTTTGAAGGTACGTGTGTATTCGCCTTGTGTGCTGGACCTAGGTGGACTGTTTCGACCACTACGTTCCAGTGCTTTCCTTGCACTCTCGGCCACACAGGCGTCCTCTACACGTCCACCTTCAGCGTCCCCAACACTTTGAGTACTTCTAGGTGTGTCTGACCTAAGTGAACTATTCCGACCGCTACATTCTGGTGCTTTCCTTGTACTCTCAGACACGCGCGCGTCCTCTACATTTCCACCTCCAACGTTCCAACACTTCGAGTACTTCCAGACTTTGACTCGTCTCTGTGCTCCCTCCAGCCGAGGGTCAGCGAATTACCTAATCGCTTGGTCTTGACCACCCTATGGCCTCTTTTCACCTTTAATGGGATCTACGGACATGAATCACTCAAGGCTGACCTGATTTCTTTTTAGGCAATGGCGCCAAAATGTTTACCGCTACAACTGGTAAATTAAACACAGAAATAATAACGTACATGACAATGCATAACAGACCCGGTAGTAAAATATATCTTTATTCGCACATGCAATTATTACAGAGAAGAAGACCAAAGATGGTCGACCAAGGATTACAATAGACCCGACTATACCGTACTACTTCCTTGGCGGTACACGACATATTTAAAGGACTCAATGGTTGTCGAGAGGTACACAACCGTCAGCCAACCGACACATAACTACCCAAGAGTGACAACCCACTTAATACAATTAATTAATACACTGTCGGGTAACCAAAATTATCAAACATAACGATATGCGTTTTATGCCAACTACAGTTGCCGCTTTCTCATCCAACTGATTGCACCACCATTCAACGTGAATACATATCCACTAGTGGATCTTCTGCTATCAATGTCCCCTGCCCAATCAGAATCCACATATCCCTAAATGTTTACAGTCCTTTGCGATCCAACCAAATTTCCATGATAACATGGAGCATACTGAGAGGTACCTTTCAGGTATCTAAACACTCTCTTCATAGCATCCCATTGCAGTCTTCCTGGATTTTCCATAAATCGACTTAATACTCCCACTGCTTGGGCAATGTTTGGCCTTGTACAGACCATTGCATACATTAGGTTGCCAACTGCACTTGCATAAGGCACCTTGGCCATGTCCTCCTTCTTAGTAGAAGATTTTGGACAATCTTCAATAGAAAGCTTCATTCCCTACAACACTGGAACAACTAACTGTTAAGGATGTAGCCTCATTCGGATTGAAGCAAGTATCACATCATATATTAATTGACAGTAACAATAAACATGTTACAAATTTCCTACAGCAGAATAATCCCGATGATTGTCGAAGTTGAAAGACATAGATAGTGACTATCATCGTTGCATTATCCGATGACAGTCGAAGTATTTAGTAAACCGAGCACCGTAAATAAGTTAACTAATGAACATAACGGTGAACGATGTACGAAGAGTCATGTTCCTGTAGGGTCATGACTCTACGTGGCATAAGCCACGTAGAAGTCATGCCCCTATGTGGACATGACCCTTCACCCCTCTATTTATGCAAAGGCATCGACACTTGCTGGGGAGGAAACCAATAACCGTGCCAATTTCATGATCCGGCAAGCAGTCCATGTTTTCATAAAAGATTAATAGACAAAGTCATATATATACATCGGTGGTCAATATATTCAAAGCAGTGATCTCATAAAAAGTCTATTCTTACTATATATTATCAGACTATTGAAATCAGTAGAGATGTCAAATTTGAAGAAGATGTTGCTTATAAACTCTCTCTAAGTGCAGAAGATAATCTAACCACAGAATCAGATGAAAATCTTACAATTGAGAATCAGAGGGAGAATAGCATAGAAAATCATGAACTTCAATCACCTAATTCCGAGAATGCTGAAAATCCTAACAACAAGAAAAGACCACTATGGGTAAGAAAGATGATTGAAGAAAATAATGTGGAACCTAATAAAATCTTCAAAGAGAATAAGAAAACAAGAAGTCAATCATGCTATGTTGCACTCATGACCGAACTTACAAAATCTGAACCATCAAATGTTGAAGAGGCTTTAACATGTCAAGCTTGGAAAAATGCAATGATTGAGGAATACCAATCAATCTTAAAAAATGATGTCTGGGACATTGTACCTAGACCAAAAGACAAATCAGTTGTCTCATCAAAGTGGTTATTCAAAATCAAATATGCACCAGATGGTAGTATTGTAAAACACAAAACCAGATTCGTTGCCAAGGGGTTCTCTCAAAAGGCTAGAATTGATTACGAAGAGACATTTGCTCCAGTTGCCCGATATACTTCTGTAAGAACCATCATTGCCATTGCAACTTCCAAAGGGTGGAAGATACATCGAATGAACGTAAAGACCACACTTTTGAATGGTGTTATTGACGAAGAAGTATATATAGAACAACCTGAAGGCTTTGCTACACGTGATAGAAATCTCTGTGTGTAGACTAAAAAAAGCTCTCTACGGCCTTAAGAAAGCTCCCAGGGCATGGTACGGAAGGATAGATAGTTATCTCTCCAAACTAGGATATTCCAAAAATGAAGCAAATTCTAACATATACTTCAAAATATTGGATGGTGACATGTTAATACTTGTTCTCTATGTTGATGACTTGCTGATAACAAGAGAAGATCACCTCATTGCAAAATGCAAACAAGATCTTGTGGCTGAATTCGATATGAAGGATCTAGGTCTACAGCACTATTTTGTGGGCCTAGAAGTATGGCAAAAAGAGAATTATATTTTCCTAAATCAAGGAAAATACACCACTGATATCCTGACCAGATTTGGTATGATAGATTGTAAGCCTCTATCCATTCCAATGGAAACAAATCTTCATAAGCTCAAAAGTCAAGCAGTAGATTCAGAACCTACATACTATAGACAAATTATTGGATCTCTTATGTACCTGGTAAACACTCGCCCTGATATTTGTTACGCTACCAATGTGTTACGTCATTTCATGTGCAAACCTAAGAAGATTCACCTAATGGCTATTAAGCATATTCTGAGATACTTGCGTGGCACTATTGGACTTGGCCCGAAGTATAAAAAAATTTGAGATGCAACTCCAAGGGTATTCTGATTCCGACTGGGCAGGAAGTTCCATTGATCGTAAAAGTACAACGGGGTGTTGCTTTAGTCTTGGATCACCTTTGATATCTTGGTTTAGCAGAAAAGAATCAGCAATTTCTCTGAGTTCCATTGAAGCCGAATATATGGCTGCCTCCATGGGAGCACGTGAAGCAGTATGGTTAAGGAAATTGCTAGTTGGACTATTTGGGAAGCCCCTAAACCCCATTTTGATTCACTATGATAATCAAAGCTGCATCAAACTTTCTGTAAATCCAGTTTTTCATAATCGATCCAAGCATATAGAAATCCCATACCATTACATAAGAGATATGGTAGACAGAGATGTCATCAAATTGACCTACATCACCACTGAAGAGCAAAGTGTCGACATACTCACCAATCCTCTTGCAAAGTTGAAAGTGGAGTACTTTAGAGGTAAACTTGGTATGACTAAATTATAATGGAAATTTCTGATATTAATCTTAATCATATGTAATTTGATATATTCATGAATATCTTGGATGCAATATTGCATGTATGTGTTATGTCATGAAAGGTGATGATCTTTCGTGTGATGTAAGTGTAAGATCGCTATTGTAAGGTGTCGACTTTCACAATAGCCTGATCTGTTATCAAGATTGACTACATTAAGTTGTTGTCTCGGAATGTGCCGGAAATCTTGATACTAAATTTGCTATGTTGAGTTATTGAATTGTTATCATTAAGTGGTTGTTCTAAAATATGTCAGAAATTATGATAACAATCATATCATGATTGACTACATTAAATTGTTGTCCTGGAATGTGCCAGATATCATGATACTAAAATTATTTCACCTGTGATAATGACAATGTTATAGTTGTCACTAAGATCAAGGTTGTAATCTGATAAGATTTCATGTAGTTGTTGTCCCAGAGTGCTGGATATCAGATAATCAATATCTTTCTGAGATATGAAGTATTTTACTAGTAGGCATTATTGAGTGAATGATCATGTCAAATGAATATGTATATCTAGAATGTTGTTCCTTAAACTTAATTATGAAATTCAATCCTCTTTTGCTAATATTACGCAAGTAATTGGTAAAAAAATGAATGTATTAACAATGAGCAAACGCTCAATAAATAGGATTACAAAGAATTACAATATTGAGCCTTAATAATAAAATAATAAAGTATTATTTTAATACCCTCTCTTAATGCTCAATCTATCAACTACACCAATAGACCCCCTAAATTTTACAAACTTATCTGGACTGAGGGGTTTGGTGAAAATATCTGCTGACTGCTCCGAGGTAGGAACATACAGCTATTGAATGGATCCATCTTCAACCAACTATCGAATGTAGTGACAATGAAGTTCTATATGTTTGGTTTTGTTGACGTGTCTGAAATCGTATTACTACGGTTCCATTCGGCCAACGCAGAATAGAATACTAAGAATCCTATCCTCTCTTGAAATAAGGAAATCCCTAGTGTTGTTTTCATTTGATCAATGGGGATTACCTCAATGTTTCTGTTGTCAGGTCTTGATTGCAGGATAACTTAGTGGTTTGATATGTTTTTCTAGAAACACAAAGGGGACTTAAGGTTAGATGAACAACTTTCGAGTGAGTTCCCAAAAGTTTTACAGTCTTATATCGGTTGATTTCAGTTGGATTGATACTAACTCAGCTTAACTGTATGGTTTCTTCTTGGTAAAAAAAAGGAAAAAGAGGAATGGGGAAAAGAGATAGAGAAAATCTGATTAATTATCTAAGGTAACATGTTCAGGAAAACAAACAGAAACCTCCAAATAACCAGATTTAACATTATCAGCTACTCAAGCACAATGCTGTAAAAAATCTAGTGCAATCTTCAAGGGGAACTAAATTTTCATGCTACTAAACATAAATGCAGAATTTTGACATTCATTCACTCAATGTTTAACAACCAAACTGAGCATATAAGTGGGTTCAGACTAACCATGCAGGGGGAGTGACAATCAGTCAATCCTTAATGGTATGAACGTCAAGGCTTCTATCAAATGTTTATCCTAAAAATACTATCTAAAAATAAAAGACATAACAGAATAATTAAATGGTGAAGAAGGAGACCATGCACTCACAAAGAAATGAAACAGCTTTAATTTCCATTAATCCTGCATAAATTTCGCCAGAGCTTCAGCAACAATCTTAGACTTCTTCCCAAAAATAAGGGAAAACCAGTCTCTTTAAATAGAGCTTCAGAATTAGATGAATGGTCAAGATTTAAACAAAATAAGTGGCCCATATTCATCTGTACAAAATAGTACCCATGCTCATAAATAGGAGGTAAATATCAACAACCACCCAAAGAAGAACAATGACTACCTAAAAAAGGTAATTAATAACTATCAACAACAGCTCAAAAAGTGCACATGCACGGAGCTCAAAATTTACAACTGACTTGGCAGTTAAATATGAACTTTATGGCCAAAAGTGCCTTTTTAGATTTAAAAGACGTGTATTTTATGAAGGCACTTTTTCCTTTTCAGCTGCAGATCCCTTTACTAAAAATTCATCCTCGGCACTCAAATAGTCCTTCCAGAGGTCCCGACCTGCTATACGTTCTGCACAAACATACTCTTGAAACCTGATGCACAGCTGGAACAACACCCTGAACCGAGGCATAGGAGGATGACGTATCTTATATTGCATGCCTTCCAGATGACAATCTACGTGCTTTAAACCATCTTTCCAGTTGGACCGATGAGCCTCAAAACACAAAATGTCTGTGTAATTTACTGGCAGTAGGCGATCTTATCCATTCTCAATCTATCCTCCCAGTCCGGGTGCATTATGTCATCAGACAAACTATTTTTCCAACCTAAAACCATTGATCGGAGGATTGTCCCACCAAGGTCCCTCATGTCCTTCAAAATTTGCTCGCATTCCGCCTGCTCTTTGTTAATGGTTTCTTTTGTTTCGCTCTTCATGGTGATGGTCTAGTACCATTCTTTAAAAATGTTGATGTTATAGGGGTCCAGGATGGAGGACAATGTAGGAATCTGCGCTTGGGTCCAAAAAAGAGCCCTTACGAGGGGAAGAGTTGTAGCAACTACCTCATGAACTTTGAGGCATTCCTGCTTCACCTCGAACATCTTGACCAAAATGGTCTCTCGGTGGTGGGCCATTTCCTTTACATCTTCAATGATTAGCTCTCCCCTTTCTTTAATGCTTCGAATCCATTCCTTGACAACCTTGGCGGTATCTCGTACTCCTTCAAACTTTGTGGTTGTCCTTTGCACCAATGCTGATAGGGGAACATGAGATTCGGGGGCAGGATGCAATGGTCTCAGTAGGTGATCAATGTACCCCTCGGCCTGCTTAGCACGAACTCGATACATGTTTTTCTCCGCAGTTATCTCTTCAAGTTGCCTAAGCATGTTTTGCACAGAGTCCTTGAACTCCTCCCTTTCCTGTTCTTTGGTGGCTCGCCTGATCGGGACGGTTGTGATGCTATAATCAGCCAGTGTAATTTGATCTGCTGGCTTATCGACAGGCGGGGTGGCGATATGGATGGTACGGTTCCTTTGTTCATCCTTGGTTATTCGGGAATAGACTTTAGGCTTTTTCTTCCCTTTGGACTTTGTTTCCCCTATGCAAGAGAAAATGTCCTCCAACTAACCAATCTTGAGGTATGGTCTGCCCGGATGCTATGGTCAAATTCCCACTCTGCTCGTTAATACTTTTGGCTGGTTCATTGCATATCTGTAACTGATCTGTTACAGGACAAGTTGAGGAAGTGTCTAGTCCTTTGCTTGCAGCTGAAATCTCTCCTACTTCGTTGAACAACTGTCTGGTATCTCCATGTGATGGTTGTTCCTCAGTTCTATCAGGCTCGTGGGTCTCGTTTTCCCTTTGCTCTCCTTCAACAGTGGTGTCATCTTTGCCGGTACTATGCAATTGCAATTCGTGCTGACTCCCTTGGGTGAGTTCATGCACATCAACCCCTTGATTGGACGAAATTTCTCCTTCCTCAACTTGATTCTTAGGTTCGCCAGACTCAATGACCCTCACCTTTGTATTTAGCTTGTCTTGTGTCGGAGGATTATCAGCTTCGAATGCATCAACATCGCTCTGGGAAGGCGAAGGAGGTATATAATCAAGTTCAATTACATCGTTATCGAAACTGGGGTCTTTTGATGATGAATTGACCTCTGGTCTCCTAATAGGGATCTTCTCCCTTCTTGTCCTTTTAGATGTCCGAGTCCCTCTACTGGCTTTGGCTTTCTTCCTTTTTTCGGGCTTCTCAACCTCTTCCTTTGGTATGCTTGAGGTTCCCTCATCCTCAGAGGACTGAGAATCAAGACTACCCATCATATGGTAGGTGAACTGGACTCCTTCATGAGTTAGCCGCTCAATCTGCTGGTGTAGCCAATGATCAGTGTACCTTCCTGGGGCTGCCATAACTGCCTCAAAATCAATGATTGGATCCTGTGACCAATCGATGCCTGGCAAGAGATGTCTTACTACCTCAAACTCCCGAACTTGTAATAATTTCCAGAATCCGTTACTTGATCCGGGACCCGACGGTATTCATAAAGTCGCATTTGTTGCACACGAACCTTGAGTATTCGCGTCGTTGGACCTCATAGTCATCAGAACAATTCTTCCAATAATCTTCAATTGATTCCTTTGCTCTGTAGCGTCGGCCATACGCTCTCTTCGCCAAATTGTCATGATCAAAACATTTCCTTGGGAAATGTTCCTGCAGGCCATAAGAGGCTTACTCAGCAAGTGATTCTTCGGCATGATTTGCATTCTTCAAATGTACATCAAGGTTACCCACCACCATGGGGAAGGTGAATCCGGACTGCTTCTTGTCTCTGAGTAAACCACTCGTCGGACGTGCTTGCCTTGCAACTTCCAAAAGAATTATTTTGTCGATTGGATATCGTGGAAGTCAGAAAGGAGCACCTTCAAAGCCAACTATTCGGATATAGGAGAACCTTGGGAACTGAATGAACCAGGCACCATACCTTTGTACCAAAATGGTAGCTTGCTATGAGAGCCTTATGTGTAATCCCCCTTGCATCACCCTGACTAGGCGCATTGTGAAGGCGTCATTGACACGCTCATACTGACCAATAGTATAAGCAGGGTTGTTCTTTTCCCTCTGAGCTAATCCCTAATAATGTAGCTAAGGATAGCAATCGTACACCTTTACTTGATTGGGCCCGTTCCCGATTTCACCTTTCTTGATCAACCCTGGCAGTGGCTAGTGTCGAGCGAACATATAGACTAGATAAGAGGTCATGGTAAAGTACTTTTTCTCTTCAAGTTCGACCAATTGGGTATGGATATTGTCGCTTATGATCTGGGCCTAGTCGAACTTGGATTTCCCGGTGAAGACCTGTTCTATGGCGAAGACCTGCTCTGTAAAATAGAACATCCACTCCTCAAAAAGGTTAGATTGAGGGAGTCCCATAACCCAGCTGAGCAAGGTGACCATATCTCCATGCTCATTCTGAAAGTCGCTTCTGGGGGTCTTTTTCCCAATTCTAATGCTTGGAGGCCTTCTCTTCTTATACCACTCATTTATTAATGTCCTGCATTTGACAGGGTTCATATCATATGCCACTTGCGCTTCATCTATGGTTGTTGCTATGGGGTTATCCGAGACGAGGATGTCGAATGCGTCGCCAATGGCCTCAGGAGTGAAGTCAACGAGGACCATATTCTCAAGGACCACTAATCTGGTGTTTGGTTGATAATGTCAGGCAGTCTCTACTACCAACTCATAATTCTGCACTGATGGAGGAAATCCTGCTGCCTGGGCGATACCACTTTCCATCATCCACCTAGGCTTGCCATAGGCATTAGGGGAGAATACCCTGTCTCTGAAGTCCTGAATGTCGATGTGGCCTAGGTCAGTATCACCTACATTTTCCCATATGCTTTGGACCTTTGACTCCCTTGGTCCTCCTCTCTGATACTGGCATTTCATCTTTTCGCCTTTGCGAGGGATGTCTGATTTAGAAGCTCGGGACGTTTCGGCTGGACCAAGTGTCTTTGAGAACTCTACTGCAGATTTAGGCATCTATCCTGCACAACCGGGTGCGGATTACGAGATGAGATGAAGGAAACAAAACAGGTTAGATAAGAGGGATACGTTAGTGCACAAGGATTAATTGAAAACCGAATTTGAAGAAAGCAGGACACTTCAGCGAAAGAGCTTTTTATCTTTGGACATGAAACATTATTAAGCTCTTTGATTAAGAAAAATTACTATACGGCTGCGGTTCAAGGACTTAGGCGATTTTGACTGCTAAATTTGCACTTAGTCTTTTAAGTTCAGTTTTTTCAAAAAATGGATGAGGTTTAAGATTCCGTAAGTCTGAAAAAATGCATTCCCGGTTAACTTCTGGGACAGACTCTGATTTTAACTGCTTTGCCTGATGCCTTTCAAACGAGAAAAGATGCGGTTCAAAGACTTAATCATTTAATCAATTTTGCAAAAACACATCTAACCAATTTTGCATGCATTTTAAATGATTCCAAGGGAGGCAAAGCGAGCTTACCTGGCGAAATATGGTGTCAATCCGCACAAATCTAGCCTGCAGGATTGATTTCCTTTGAAATTTGAAAATGCCCCTTTCCTATGCCTTACGCTTTTTGGAAAAGACAAAATGCACAGCTCGCAATTTTGTGGAATGGTAGGGTTTCTGCAATTTTCAAATCCTTCACATGGTTAACCCTCTATCTCTTTCTACGCTGAAGTTGGGGAAAAGAATACCCTCTTTGAAGACTTATACTTCGCGTTTTACCTTGGTTGAAATTTCGGCGTTTTTGCTTCTATTGCAAGCTTTATACTTTGCGATTTTCAAATTCTGCAGACCTCTCAAACTTGGTGATTTTCTTATGGCAAACTTCGGCGGTATAACGTCTTGCAAATCTTAACCTCTGCGATTTTCCTATGGCGTCGAGCTTGGGTGTTATAGCTCTCTCCGCAAACTTTCAAACTCATGCGTTTAACTATGTCGTTGCCGAAAATGGGGGTTTTGCATCATCGCAAGGATTTAAAGTTTTGCAATTTACGCTTCACGCGAATTTCGGCGTTTTCATACCTTTTTCAAACTCTAAAAATTTCGCCCTTTATGCATATCGCAGACTTCAGGGTAACGTCTTTTTGCAAAGTTTTAAAACTTTTCGCAATTCCCTTTAGATGCCGAACTTCGGCGATTTCATACTTTATGCAAACTTCAGCGACTTTGAATGGTTTGCTAACTTTTTAAAACTTTTGTGATTTCCCTCTAGATTCCAAACTTCGGCGATTTAGATGGTTTGCAAACTTTACATTGCAATTCCCCTTAGTTCGCGAACTTCGGTGAATGAAAGGCTTTTTCAAACTTTAAACATTGCGATTTCGCCTTTTCCATATATCGCGAACTTCGGCGATTAAGTGGCCTTTTTCACACTTTAAAAATTTTGCCCTTATGCGAGGTTTTGGCTTATTTCCAAGTCTATCACAAACTTCGGGGCTTTGGGGGCGATTGCAAACTTCAGCGATTGAGGTCCCTTTTTCAAACTAAAAATTCCACGATTTTACGCCTTGGGAACTTCGAGATTTTTAGATGGTTTTTCAAACTTTTATAAAAATCATGTCCTACACTGTTGTTGCGAAAATCGGGGTTTGAGAGCCTTTTGAAAACTTTAAAACTTTGACATTTACGCCTTTTATGGCGAACTTCAGGATTTTTAGACCAAGTTTAAAACTTTTGACAATTTTCTCTGTTGTATGCGAACTTCGGCAATTTTAGCTAGTTTGCAAACCTTTTAAACCTTCACAATTTACCCATTATTGGTGAATTTCAGGATTTGAGAGCACTTTGCAAACTTTTTAAAACTTCGCAATTCTCCTCCTTAGCGCGAATTTCGGGATTTTGGAGCCTTTTGAAAAGTTTTGACACTTTAACATTTTACGCCTTTCAATCTCCTTTTGGCAACTAATCTGGCCTTATATTTATCTAAGGTACCATCTACATGATACTTGACCTTATATACCCATTTACAGCTAATGGGTTTCTTCCCTGGAGGAAGATCTAAAAGAACCCAGGTGTGATTCTTCTAAAGACTTTGGAACTCAGCATCCATTGCCTGTTCCCACTCTGGAATCCCTTTGGCCTCTGCATATGTTTGAGGCTCATAGATACTGTGGATGTTAGCCATAAGAGCAAAATTAACTATGTTTTGTTGTTTGCCCTTATTTCTGGAAGCTCTACCCTCAATGAGCTCATCAGGACGAAGATCACTGATGGTCTTAGCCCACCATTTAGGCCGAAGAGTAGATGTGCCAACATCAGGAGCAGGAGGAATAATTGGAAGAGGAAGCGGATCAGGATCAGGAGTAGGAGGAAGATTAGCATCTTCCGGAGGAAACTCAGGTAGTGCATCATCAAATACAGAATTTGCATCATCCCTCCCATCAGGTGAACCGAATGGAAGACAGATACTCAAGTCAGAAATCTTCAAAGGCTGATCCTCAAAATGCTACTGAGACGAGGAAAGCTGAAATGGTACTCGTTCTTCATCAAAGACAACATCACGACTGAAGATAAGACGATGAGAGTCTACATCAATCAGTCGGTAGGCCTTATGGCTATCACTGTACCCTGTAAACATGAGCTTCTGACTCTTGGAATCCAACTTAGTACGCTTGGCATCAGGAATTCACACATAAGCTAAGGAGCCAAAAACTTTCAAATGGCTGATCCGAGGTTTGCGACCAGACCATGCTTCCTTAGGAGTCTTATTTTTAACAGCATGAGTGAGTGACCTATTAAGAAGATAGATTGTTGTGAACACTGCTTCTGCCCAATATTTCTTAGGAACGTTTCTATGTTCCATCATAGACCTAGCCATTTCTGTAATGGTGCGGTTACGACGTTCTACAACGCCGTTTTGTTGAGGGGTGTATGGTGTGGTTAACTGACGTTTTATGCCATGTGTATCACAGAAAGTAGAGAAAGAAGAAGAATAAAACTCCCCCTCATTATCAGACCTAAGAGTAATAATAGAAGAACTAAACTCTTTTTCTACTAAGGCCTTAAATTTCTGAAATAGAGTAAACACATATGATTTGTGCTTAAGGAAATACACCCACATTTTACGACTGAAATCATCAACAAAAAGCAAGAAATACCTGCACCCAGTAACAGAAGTAGTATTCGTAGGACCACATACATCAGCGTGGACCAGCTGCAGTACCTTAGAAGCTCGCCATGAGTCACCATCCTTGAACGATGTCTGGTGCTACTTCCCAGCCTGGCAAGCTTCACAAACGCGATGATTCTGAGTCTGAATATCACGGAGACCATGTATTAAGTCTTCCCGAACAAGCTGTGCAAGATATTGAATGTTTAGGTGACCATATCGTTGATGCCAGAGACTACTGATAGATGAAGATTTAGCTGCGAAGGCATGCTCAAGAGAATCGCCTGTATCCACAAGTCTATATAGACCATGATCCTCAATGCCAACAGCTACAGTAGTGCTAGAAACACAATCAACAATCGAGCACTTATGTGTACTGAAAACAACATCCAGCTGAGGAGAATGCCGCATAATCTAACTGACAGAAAGGAGGTTAAGTTCCATACCAGGAACATAGTACACATTGAGGAATATGAGATTCCTCCCTCCAAACTGTATCTGGACGTTGCCCTTGCCGACAACAATGTACTCTTCACCACCTCCAAAAATAACTGAATCAGTGTAGGGAGAGAACTCAACAAACCAGTCACGCCTGTGAATGAAATGACGAGAAGCACCAAAATCAATGTACGAGGCATAAGACTTCACATGATCTGCAAGTCTTTTAGCCATGAAGGCATAAAAGGCAGACTCTTTCTGCTCTGTGTGCTCAACAACATTGGCTTTAGGCTGAGAGCCTCCCTGCTTCCGCTTCTCGGAAGCCAATCTGGTACGGCAATCTTTGATCATATGACCAAATTTGTGACAGTAATTGCATTGCACCTTCTTTTTCTTGGAACCATCCGGAGATTGAGAAGAGCCCTTCTGCTGAAAGGACTAGGATGATTGGGATTTGCATTTATCCTTGTGAAAGGATTTGGCAACAAAGGCATGTTCTGAGGAGGCTAAAGTAGCACCGCTACCAAACTGTTGTTTCCAACGATCCTGTTGCAGAAGTTTGGTGCATAACTTTGGAAATTTCAGATCAACATTAGTAGAAGTAATGTTGAGAGTCTCTGTAAAGTGCTCATACGGCTTGGGTAGACTTTTTAGAGTAATGACTACCATATCCTCTTCCTCCATTTGCCGACCAATAGCTTCGAGCTGATCTCGAATGTCCTTAATCTTTGTAAGATGCTCCTGTAAGGACATGTGTTCATCCATCATAATGGAGAACAACTGATTCTTCAGAAAAAAGGCTCGACTCTTGTCGGATGTCTCATGCAACTCCTTCAGATGCTTCCAGATTTCTGCAACTGACTTGCCGGAAGGAATCTAAGGTAGCTGGTCATCTGTAACAGAGAGCTTGAGAAGCATAATAGCTTCTCGATTGCGGTCATCAAACTTGTCCTGGTCAGCTCCAGGTGTTTGAGGACAAGACTCCGTGCCCAAAACAAGATTATCTAGGCGGCGATATTCAAAAATAGTCAGCATGCGCTGCTTCCAAGTGTTATAATTTTTCCCATTAAATTGTTGACTGCCTTCCAACATCAAGTTGGTCAATGACGCCATCTTGCACATTACCTAATGCACGGAAAACGAAAAAAACTAAGAGGCATTGGCACGAAATTCAAAAAAATTGAATCCCAATGTAGAAATAGGGGCAGATGCAGGTACAGACTTCAAAAAACTAAGTTACCAGTTCGGCTACGGATTCGCGGATTCGGCAAAAAAAAAAATTGGGGTACAGGTACGGGTTCGTCCGTCCATATATATATATATATATATATATATATATATATGTGTGTGTGTGTGTGTGTGTGTGTGTGTGTGTGTGTGTGTGTGTGTGTGTGTTCAAACTTCAAACATCAAAATTATATATGTTGACAGTTCAAACATACAAATATGAAACATACAATGATAACAGATAAATCATAAATCATAAATCCATAATTGCCAATGCCAATAAATATTCTGATATTGATATATCGTAAATCATAAATGTAATATCATATTCATAATTTGCAAAAAAGATAATATTCAAGTTTCAAGTTTCAAGTTTCAAAATGTGAAAATGTCATGACACAATAAAGTATAAAGTTAAACATTCAAATTACAAGCCATCTATGGGATTTAAATTCCATATTCATCTTCATCTGTAGCATCCAACCCAAGCCCAAGGTCATCAAGTGGTTCAAATTCAGCATCAATTGAACCAATATCAAATGGAATGCCACTCCCACTAGCTATGTCTCTCTCAAATTCCATAACTGCCTCGTCTATAGAGACTTGGCAAAGTTGTGCAACTGTAGCATCTAAATCAGCACACTCAGGGGCTAGATCCCAATTCCTTGTTACACCCTCACTATATCCAGGGTCCTTATGTGACAACAAACAAAGGTTGGAATGTACGTAGACCAAATCCTCAGCTTTCTTTGCACCCAAACGATTAGACTGAGTGGATGAAGGAGTATGTACTCCAATTCCGCTCAGCTGAAGAAGAACTTGCAACCTGTTAAAAGTTAAAACATAATTAGAAATTTATAAATTAAAATTATAAAATAAAAATATGATAGCATCAAATGGAATTGGAAAACTATAAAAATAAAAATAAAAAGATACATACTTGGGAGTTAAGTTTAATTGCAAGAGGCTGCAAGTAAACGAAGCCTTGACCATGTACATACCACCACTCATCAACATCCATCCCATATCTAGCATTAAGAGCTACAACATCATGATTTTTTGCAGATACAAATTGGCCAAACTCTCTCAAGTCAATATTTCTTGTCTCCTCATCTTGATATATCTTTTTAAAGGCAGCCCTATAGCCAGAAGCAACCTCTGCATCTCTATATGGTGGCACCCTCCTTGGTGTTGCAAGCATCTCTGCACTACAAAATTTTGGCGTCAAAGCAAATGCTAAGAGATGCAAGGGGTGGTCATCTTGGTCCAACGATCAACAACAATTTTCTACACAACTTTGAAAAATGTTTCCGTTGGGTCATTTTCTTTTCTATTTATTACTTCTTTTATTTTTTCCACCATGCAATCTATGCCATCATAAATCTCATCCAAACATGGGCGATCAATATCAGCATACCTGATCATGCTCATGATGGGCTTAGTGAAATTCAAAACATATTCCACATCATCCCACCATTTCTCACTAAGGATCAATGCTCTTACTTTTAGAGCTCTTTCTGTGTGGGACTACTTCCATACACTCCACAAGTTGTTGATGACTATTGGTGTTGGAAATAAGCCACACTTGGACCAACGATGGACTGGTCCAAGAGGGGCCAGTAGCTTAGTGGTAGAGCACTCCAGCAGTGTTGGAAGGTCCTAGGTTCGAGTCTTAGCTGGTCCATGTCTCAACATGGTATCAGAGCCAGGTCCAGGCTAGAAGCCCCAAGCACACAAGAGGTGTGGCTTAAGGGGGGTGTTGGTGTTGGAAATAAGCCACACTCGGACTGACGATGGACTGGTCCAAGAGGGGCCAGTAGCTCAGTGGTAGAGCACTCCAGCAGTGTTGGAAGGTCCTAGGTTCGAGTCTTAGCTGGTCCATGTCTCAACAATGACCATAGAACTTAAAGCGTCTCGCACCTTCAGAAGTCGTCTTGAGACGAGCGTGTGAGATGCAAATCGTGTCTCAGCAACCTAACATGACATAAGAAAATACACAACATATATCAAATGTAAGTCTATAAAAAATACAAATTTAAAACTAAAAAATTAAAAAATAAAATTTAAAATTAGTAATTATAAATTACCTTCAACAACTCCAACTTGGAGAAGGTCCTGAAAATGGCTTGTGACATATGATGATTAGTCACAAACATTTGAATCTCCTCGCCCTCCGCATACAGTTTTTTCACCCAATAAATTTGTGTGCCAAGCTTTTGCATGATTAAATTGAGTGAGTGTATTGTGCATGTTGTCCAAAAGATGTGACCATATGTAGCCTCTCACATTTGAGGCCCCACCATGTCAATGCATTCTATCAAGATATTGGCAATGAAACTTGCATCTTTCACTTGCCCCTCACAATCCACTGCTCTCAAAAACATTGCCCCTTTAGGACACACTGCTATAACATTGATCAATGGCCTATTTTTACTATCTTTCCATCTATTAGAAACAATGGTCACACCTGTTTCTTGCCATGTATCTTTGATGACCTTCAACTGTGACTCTACGGATGCTTTCTCCTTTGCCAATAAGGTGGTTCTCACCTTTTCATACCCTGGACAAACATAATCAGAAGGTGTATTGCAAAGAGTATGCACCATGTCCCAAAAGTAAGGTGATCTAACAAGGTTGAAAGGAAGCCCATTGCCATAAAGGCAACATCCAATTTTGGAATCTGCAATCTCTCTCAGTTCATTTTTTAAGGCAAAATCCAATGGGCCTCTTTTCCGTGAAGCCACAACATTCTGATTCTCTACTGCATCAACTGGTGGGTTTTTCATGAAAGGATGTGAACCAGTTGGTCTTGTGGAGCCACTGCTACTAGAAGGCCTCGTAGACGTTGATTTTGGATGGACGAGAGGATGATCAATCTTTGCTTTGCTACTTCTCCTACCAGTTTCCTCTTGTTCTCTAATATATCCCAAAACTAGAGCTTTTGACAGCCCCCTGCCATCTGATCCCTTACAAAATTTTATTCCACGCCCAAGGATGAAACAAAGGTGGCCTTTCACTTGAAAGTATGAGCTGGTATACTCAGTGCCACAATGGTTGCATTGCCAAACAAAACCCCCACCACCAGACACTAGCTTGATCATTGTTGTATAATGCCAAAGTGGTGAATCTTGATCAATTTTAAAGGGGTTATTTTCAGTGCGAACATTTGCAACTGAACTAGAACTTGCACTTGCACTTCCAGTTCCAGCCATTACGTATGATTATATGAATAATGCACCTAAAATGAAAAGAGAAAGCACAACATTATTGAAAAAAATTATTAAAATTTCGGCATTATAACCCCATACTACGCATACAAAGTGTAAAAAAATATACAAGACTTCTTTAAAAAAAATTAAAAAATTCTTTAAAAACTTGGAAAAATTCTTGAAAACTTGAAAAAAATTCAGATTCACTTACCTTTAATGGCTAAATCTTCCTTCTCTAGTGATTCCTACGCCTTTGATGCATGTCTCACAACTTCGTAGTCGTCACCTTCGAAGAAAAATACAAAAACTAAGAAACTAGATTGTAGAGAAAAAATCTTCAAAAATGCAAGTAGAATGAGTTGAATGCATGTTTTGATGCATGAAATGCATCATAAAGGGGTGGATTAGGGTTTAGATGTTAAAATAAGATTAAAAAATTTGTATTTTAATTGTTTTTCTTTGTTTTCTAACTCGTGGGCCCCGTTTTTGGGAACCCACGGGCTTGGGTTCACCCGAGTCCTTCCTGGTTCGACCTGCGTCCCACTCAGGTGCTGCCCAGGCAGCTGGGTTCTCTGTGGGTCTTGCACGAACCGGGACCAGGACCCGGCCATTTTTGGCAAGAACCGGTAACTAAGTCAAAAAAATGAAGTACGGCGGGCACGAATTTCAAGAAAAAATTCCGACTAACCCAAAAAAATCCGAAGACAACCCAGAAAGAATTTGCTATCGGAATCTGGATCCGTTGGCACAAAAATCGAGGCACCCAGAAAATTCTAACGACGACCCAGTTGAGATCTTGAAAAACCCACCAAGAATTTGCAATCGGAAAAAAAAATTCGACTTGATCTAAAGGGAAAAAACCCTAGTCGAAAATGCAGATTTTTGTCTTAAAAATGGTTGAAAAAATTTGCAACCAAGAAAAAAATTGCGTCGTGTGGTCGCGCGAAATGCAAGAGAGACAGGTCGCGGGAGAGGGCAGAAAATAGCTGAAAACCCTAGTAGCTGCAGCCAAAACGAACTGCCAGAAAACAAAATCACGGAAATAGACTGCAGAAGACAAAACGTGATTTTAAATCACGTCACTATTCATGAGCAGAAAGAATGACGCAAAAAGACCCTCGACCAATCCACACGAACCAGTAGCAATTTCGAATAAACAAAGAAATTTTTCAAAAAAAAACTATTAAAAATTCGTGACGAATTTTTAATTGAAAAATTAATTCGAAAATAACCAAGGCTCTGATACCATATTACGCAAGTAATTGGTAAAAAATTGAATGTATTAACAATGAGCAAATGCTCAATAAATAGGATTACAAAGAATTACAAGAGAGCAAGTTTCTAAAAAGAAACTGCCAATAAGATTGAGCAAGATCTTATTAAGATATTTACACTAAGTTTACAATATTGAGCATTAATAATAAAATAATAAAGTATTATTCTAATAGCTAAGAGGGAGTGTTAAGGATGTAGCCTCATTTGGATTGAAGCAAGCAATATATATATATATATATATATATCACATCATATATTAATTGACAATAACACTAAACATGTTACAAATTTCCTACAACAAAATAATCCCGATGACTGTCGAAGTCGAAAGACATAGATAGTGACTGTCATCGTTGCATTATTCGATGACAGTCGAAGTAGTTAGTAAACCCGAGCACCGTAAATAAGTTAACTAATGAACATAACGGTGAACAATGTACGAAGAGTCATGGTCCCGTAGGGTCTGTTAGGACCCGGAGGCAACTGAGAGGGGGGGGTTGGTGAATCAGTTGACGATTAATTTCAACCCAAATATAACTTAATCAAACTTGATACTTAATACCGGTAAACCAAACTTAATGCTAGTTAACAGATTAACAGTTAATATTAATACCGGTGAAACTTAATGCATGAAACAGGAAGAGAAACAACATCCACAACACATAACACAGGGATTTGTACGTGGAAACCCTGTAAGGGGAAAAACCACGATGGGAAACCTTACCCACAATTAGATGATACTACTGCAGATAGTATGTGTGTACAGATGGAGTCTGCACATGCAGAAAGGCCAACTGCCTAGAGCGCACTGCTCAATCACAAGATGGGAGTCACACTGACTACATGTAATATCCCTTGGCTAATCTGACCCTGTTTTGCTTATATGAACACCAAGGAATATTGTCAAACATTTGGCATACAATGTTTGAAGCCGCTGTAGTGAATTCTTTATTTGTCTTCTTTGGGTTTGTAGGCTGCAAATGAAGTTATGGAAAGCTTCTAACAATGCAAAGTGGTTATAGAAATGATATACTAGCTGTTTTAGACCTTTCCACACATATGTAATGACTGAAATTAACTAGTACAGCTAGTTGACATTAAGACAAACACTTGTCATGCATCCCAAAGTACACCTACAGCCATTAGGCATTTAAGCAAACAATTGGCATGAAAGCTAAATGGCTGATCAATGTTGAATGTGGAATATGCAAATTATATCTCCATTAAACATATGCAACCTCCAAATATTTCATGATATAATCATAATAGAAAATGATGCAATGAAGTAATGATTTTCTAATACAATGACCATAGATAGAAAACCTGGTATTTCAATGGCTGCCTTGATATATTGGTTTGATTCTCCTCATATGCAAATCCCTTGTCACATATATATAGCTGTTCAACCTCTCTAAATCCCCTTCTATAGAACTCCAACTACTGTAGCGCACTGTTCATGCGCACTGTAGCGCACTATTCACGGCACTGTTCATGCGCACTGTAGCAGCAAGAACAAACTTGCAATCTGCTCTTAAAACCTTGAATAATTTGTTGCCAAATAAGGATGATTCACAACCAACTATAAATGTTCTTCAACAATAAACTTCAAACCCTTGTAGAAAACTTCACCAATTTGCACAAATGAAAGAACTGAAGTATTCTTTCCCACAACTGCAATAATTCAGGTGTTATTTCACACCTTCAAAATTGCTATCAATAGGAAGTTTTCGTTTCCTATGATCAAAGAAGAAAATTGCGAAAGCCCTAGGCTCCACAATAAAAATCAATCAAAATACGATTCATCAACTGGATGCCGAGAATGAACTCCTGCCTTTCCTTTTATTCTTTCCTTAAGAGAGCTCAAACACCTTCCTGGCCAATGTGGGATAAAAGATTTATTCCCACATTAAATTATTCACTTAACGCACTTTATTATATTAAAGTGACTTTATTATTATAAAGTTACTTTAGAACTTTATAATAATATTAAAATATTAAATAAATCACTTAAGTCACTTAAACTTTAATATCTCTTGATGTACTTGTCTGATTGCTAAGCCGTCTGAGCCAGGAGTCGACTCTCCCTGTTCTCCATGTGATTGGATGCCTGTCTAAAAATAGAAACCCTGAATAGTGACTTACTATAAATAGTAAGTATGTGGAACTGAGGCTAGAAATAGCTGCAAAGGCCCAATCAAGGTCGACACTGCCAATAAGCTCTGCTCAGGTGTCTTTCTATTAATAGGAACCCTGACTCTCCCAAAATAGTAACTTACTATAAATAGTAAGTGTGCCAATCTGAGTCAAAAAACCTGTGCAAAGGCCAAAACCTGAATCCAGCTGAAGAGTAATGTCTTTAATCACCAAGTAACTGCCACACGAGGCCCTCTATCAATAATTATTAGCCTACGAGGGTCAAATGATAGGCTAATTCTTACAAACTCTGATGCTCGCAAAATGGGGACATTACACTACAATTGGATGATTAAATCCAATGATAATGTACTACTCAAAGTAGCACCTTCTATGTTGGATTCATTACCGGTCAAGTCAAGCTCTGATAATCTCCTTCAAACCTTCCTTGAATCTTCAAATGATGTCTGCGTGAGTAGCTCTGCTTATATTCGCATATACCGAATATCACAACCTTACCATACCATATTACATACCATATCATAATCTCACAAATGAGATCTTCCATATATACCAAAACCTAGGACCAAATGTGTAGGTCGGCTCACTAAGAATATTACAATTAGATCAATTACAAATAAGTCAAGATGCGATGCATCATGTCGGCTCAATACAATTACAACAATAACCAAATGATTAAATCATCTCCATAACGTGTCGTGCGAGCGATCTGGATTAGATAATGCATGCTAGTCCATAGCCTAGACCAGTTTGCCGGTAACAGCAAATATGTCAAGCCGATTAGACCAATAACCAAAATACCAAAACTAAGTGTCCAAACCATGTTTTCAACATAACCGAGTGATCTCTAGATGATAACAAGTCATCCTTAGTGTCAGTGAACAATATAACCTACCGGTGAACCAAATACCGGTGATTGTGCATAAGTCACTGAACTTGCCAGTGAACATAACCAAAGATCTCCAGAAGGATAAGTGCTGATAAGTGTTGACATCAATGACAAAACCAATGCAACACATCCATAATACCAACAAGGTCATGACTCTACGTGGCATAAGCCACGTAGAAGTCATGCCCCTACGTGGACATGACCCTTCACCCCTCTATTTATGCAAAGGCATCGACACTCGCTGGGGAGGAAACCAATAACCGTGGCAATTTCACGATCCAGCAAGTAGTCGGTGTTTTCATAAAAGATTAATAGACAGAGTTGTATATATACATCGGTGGTCAATATATTCATAGCAGTGATCTCATAAAAAGTCTATTCTTACTATATATTATCAGACTATTGTTTTCTCTATCTCTGATCTAGATTCCTTAACACTAACTGCTTGCAATCTGACATGTTAAATCTCTCCAAGACAGTACTAATGTACTTGCTCTGACTAAGCCAAAGCTTTCTATTCTTTCTATCCCTATTGATTTCCATCCCCAGAATATACCTAGCTACACCTAAATCTTTCATTTCAAACCGTGCTAACAACTGAGATTTTAAGTCGGAAAGCATACCCTTATCATTCCCAATGAACAACATATCGTCCACATACAAAGCAATGATAAGTAAACGATCATTCTCAGTCTTGTAATACACACAATGATAAGACTTTGACCTTTTACAACAAAATGCTCAGGCTGGGACATATAAATCTCTTCCTCCAAGTCGCCATGAAGGAACGTTGTTTTCACATCCATCTACTCGATCTCAAAGTCATATGTTGTTGCAAGTGACAAAAGAAATCTGATAGATGTCAGCTTTGCTATAGGAGAAAAGATTTCTCCATAATCAATTCCCTCAACTTGGGAATAGCCCTTCACAACCAATCTGGCTTTATACTTTTCCATACTGCCATCCAAACCAATTTTTTTTTTAAATACCCATTTGCAGCCAACAGGTCTTCTACCTTCAGGCAAGGGCACTAGATCCCAGGTTTCATTCTTCTTTAGTAAAGCCATTTCTTCATTCATGGCCTCCAACCAAGAATCTGAATTGGGCATTTGTATGGCCTCTTTCACAGTCCTAGGCTCATCAGTGTTAGAAACCAAAGCATAGGCACAGTTTGTATCCAACAATGAGAAACCATATGTATCAGGTTGTCTTCTCTCCCATGTAGACCTCCTCAATGGCTGAGGTGGAGGGAATGGAGGTGTAATGGATGTGTAATGGACCTTGAGAGCCCTTACCTTGAGGAGTCTAGCAACCTGGTTACAGCCTCATCTCAAACTCACAGGTTAAGTCATAATATCCTCATAGTATCCTCTAAGCAGTCCTCATAGTATCCTCCTTCCAAACATTTTTGTTCATACTAAATTGGAATTCATGTCATAATATTGAACTTACATGATTATTAATCAAATGGAATGTATCTATATGCATACGGTTTATTGTTACCTGAAGGAAACTTTATTCAATCTGCTGTTCCTAAGATAATCAGGTATCATCTCTAACCCTAACTGTATAATTTTCACTGTTTTCAATACATAATATAGAAGGGGACATTCCAACAGTTCCTTGTTCTGTTACATACACATCAGGTGTATCACTGTACTCCAAGGCCAGTTGAAGCTTGTAATGTCGCACCCTAGTCTGGAACACTGAACAAATTGTAGAACTGAAATTGACCTGCTTGTTCCCTGTATTATTTTTGTTTGGTTGATTTTATCTTTTAGAACCAGACAAAAGTTGCAGAAGAGGTTTTGTGTTTTTGTTTTGCAATGTTTGAGTTGATAATATTGAACAACAATTTTTTGCAATAGTAAACACAAGTAATACAAAATATTGAACAACATCCACTGTTATGCAACTAGAGAGCATTTAATTTCCAGATTTCATTATAGTATCACGCAGAGATCTGATTGCAGCACCTTCAAATCTGTCCTCTCGAACCCAAAATACTTCTTAATGCGATTGTCTGATTTGGCCACTCGAAGTGCAAAAAGGTGTCACCAAAACCTAGGCGAGTTGGCCTCCTTTAAATCTGGTTTTTAATATTAGTAACCCTTTAGTCCCCTGAAACTGTTGGAAATCTGCTTCAAACCCGCTGAGACTGGAGGACTGATGTAGCTCAATACCAAACAGCAGTTGAGTGACTTTTCCCAACTCCAAAATGGCTAGAAAAGGGTGCGGCCAAGCAAGCAAGCTCCTCACTCGGAAAATAACCAGCAAACTGCTCCAAACTGATTTCTTTGATGCTTTAATGAAACCCTTGAAGTAGGATTTCCTCACACACCCTGGGAAGATCTTTCACTTCTACAGATGTAAGCTTTATGAAGGGTTTCGTCTTCACAAGCTGCTCTAAACCTTCAGGTTCAGCTAACTCCTTAGGAGGCAAAAGAGATAATATTCAACATGCCCTAACAAATGATTCCAAGTTGCCTTTTATGGCCTCCTATTCCTATGCCCTAATTAGGTTTTTTCCTTTCCAAGCACCCACTTTTGATTATATAAGTTTATTCACTTTTAATCTCTCACTAACAAACCTTTTTCTCTCTCCTAAAGCCGCCCACTCACTCTCTCTCTAGACTCCATAAATTACACTTTTGGAGGAGTTTCACTTAAGTTTAAATATTTATTTAACTTAGCAACTGGAGATATTATAAAATAACAACTGATGCCTCCCAATCCACTCTAGCAAGCTGTCTGAACCATGAGAGAATCAACCCAACATGGGTCCTCTATCTATTCTATTAGTCTACGAGGACCTGGTGATAAACTAACCCTATTAACTGAAGCTGGCTAGGAAAGGGACATTACAAAGCTCTCATCAAGCAGCTTACGGCTAGCTCATTTGTTCAAATCATTTTTAAGAATGCGCTGCTCAGAACAGTGATACTGCAGCTCTGAGCCCTACTCAGAGAGGAAATAGGGTCAATAGTTTAATTGGTTGAATTGTCCCACTTGTAACTGTTGCTTTTCTAAGTTAAACTATCTTTAGAAATTAATCACAATATATTAGTAATTGATGATTTATTGATCTAGCTGAAAATAATCCCCTAAACTATCCTAGCCATGCTTCTGGACTTTGAAGACTCTTTGAAATACAGTGTGCAATCAACCAGTTATTTTTAAATAGAAAGTGTGGACCTTTAATCACCAGATGCCAACCTCTATATTTCATGCAATCTTGTTTGCTTTTCAAACTTCATCTAACACAACTTAAACTGTTTGGATTGTAGACTTTTCAATACTGCTCTTCGACTTGGAAATACTCAAGCATATTATGGGCTTCCAGTAAATCCTCAGGATTATGCAAAGGATTCTCTAAAGTTCGGTCTTGTTGAAGTTGTATATGAGTGGGCCAAGGTTTGCATCTTCCATCATTTTTCAGATTTGTGTGATCTTCTTTTTATTGGTCTGTTAAAAGAATTAATTTGGTCTGCTTCTTCTGATTTAGGGTACACCTTTTGCCGATATCTGTTTTTTGACTGATGTCCCGGAAGGATCAATAGTACGCACCATTGTTCGTCTTGATGAGACCTGCAGAGAGTTCAAAAATGCAGCACGTATAATGGGTAATTCATCTCTTTATGAAAAGATGGAGGTGGCATCTGATGCCATCAAGCGTGATATTGTTTTTGCAGCCAGTTTATATGTTACCGGTGTTACATCATAGAATACTTATTTTTATAATTTTCATTTTTTACGTTATGTGTTGGTTGTTGTGCATATGCATAACAATGTGTACAAGTATGTAAATGTATATTTCTTTGCACTCTTCCAATTAGAAATCAGACATTGTAACAATCAACCAGGCAGATATTTAAGAACTTGCATAGGTATTTCTTAAATAGTGTTAAGCGATTTAAAACTTGCTCAACTGTAGTAAGTTTTCTGGTATAGATTTGATATTAGTTTGCTAACCTATCATAGATTGGGCATATTCAAAGCTTATTATGATCGAACTTTTAGGAATTGTTTTCTCATTTTGTTTTTTAACAAATAAAAGAATGAAATATCTTTACACCCACAACTGAAGACAAATGAGTATATTGCAGAAGCAAAATCCAGTAAGTGATAGCAGCATTTTCCATAAATTTAAATGTCATTTTTTCACATTCAAATTTTATCTAAATTGTCAAGGTTGTATCAATGTGTAGATTGACAGAAATAGAAGTGGGTTATTTGGCCCTATTAAATCCTTGCTTTGTACCATGCTTTCTCAATTGTGTCGGCAATGAATCTGAATACCAAAAATACAAATACGAGACTACTGAAGTTAGGGGTACACCTACAACTCTTCGAAAATGACACTAAAAAACAAATGCATGTGTGATGCATATATTCAAGAGATTACAGCAAGGAAGGTTCAAACCCTGCAATAGTTATTCAGAAATGGCACTCCAAAATCTCTCCATGTAGTTAAATAGAAAATATGTACCTGAGAGATGTTAAACACTAAACAAATCTTCCAAAATCAACCTGAGAAACGTTAAATCAGTATAAGTCTTCTGAAACCACACTCAAAAACATATACTCATGTAGTCAAATCCAAATGCAATATTATACAATGATGCTGAAATTAGAGTCCACTATAAATAGTGTGGTAAATTAAATCCCTTTAACAAAAATTATTATCGATACAATATAATTAAACTAGGATTGAAGACCTCCTTAGAGCTAATTCTCAACTGAAGGGTTCTAGAACTTGGAACTTAATTGTCTCTTGTAGAAACTTAATTTCAGATTCCCTGTCTTGGGATATTCATGATGGACCCTCTAGCCTCTTTTGGGAAGATTCATGGGGAGGATACCCAAGCATTGAAAGTTCTCTTAACATTCCAACAGCAAAGCAAGGATGGAGCTGAAAGTCTATGGAAAGGACCTTTAGCATGCAAGGATGGAGTTGGAAGTCTATGGAAGGATTGCCTATTCCAATTGCTGAAATTAAACAACTTTTAGATCTTATAAGAGTAAGAAATATTAACCCTAGAAGAGGGAAAGATACACTTATTTGGGCTTCCTTAAAAATAGGTCAATATAATGCCAAAGATGGCTACAGAGTCTAGCTAACTCTCAGAATCAAGAGGAACAGGATATTCCAGTTAGGCTCTTTTGGAGCAATAAAATCATCCCAAAAGCAGGGATCTTTGCATGGTTAGCTTTCAAAAAGAGGATTCTTATTGCAGAAAAGTTTACTAAAATGGGCTACGAAGGGCCCTCAAGATGCATCATGTGCAAAGCCCATGTAGAGACAGTTGATCACCTTCTCTTGAATTGCCCTTTTGCCTCAAAATGTTGGCGATGGCTTTGTGCAAAATTGGGGTGGATATTAGCCTTGCCTAATGATATAATCTCCCTCTTTCTTCTAAGGAAAGCACTTTAAGCTAGATTTTGGAAATTTCTCCGTCCTGCCTTGTTTGGGAAATTTGGAAAGAAAGGAATCGAAGACTCTTTGATAATATAGCAATGAGATTTGAATCAGTTTTAAGCTCAATTGAAACCTCAATTGTTGAAATAGTAAACTGCAAACTAGCTTTCTCAACAGATTCATCCAAAAAAATTTCTTGGGATGAAAGTATAAGAAATAACTGGCAAGGAATCAAGGTTCCTCCTTCACTTGGGCAAAAACCTAATGCTCGAAAGAAAGCTATATGGTCTCCTCCTAAGAAAGGATGGTTCAAACTAAACTTTGATGGAGCCTCCAAAGGTAACCTAGACCCTTTGGGTATAGGACATGTGGTTAGAGACTACGCAAGTTCAATTATTGGAAAAATGGCCAAGCCAATGCCATCGGATACCAATAAGAAACATCATAGTGGAGGGAGACTTAGAAATAGCAATCAATGCAATCAAATTGAAAAAAAACCCCAAATTGGTGGCTACGGGCAATTCTAGATAGCATAATTGACAATCTGGCTATACTAGAGCAATATGAGGTTAAACATATCTACAGAGAAGCGAATATAGAGGCAGCTGCTCTCTCAAAATCTACAACAAAAGGCATTTCTCTACACTGGTGGGAGCAGGGAGGCAATCACCAGGGCTAACCTACAAAGTATCTTCATCATTTCCCAAAGCTTCTATCAGAGGCAAACCTTAATTTTAAAATCTGCAGTAGATGGTTTCCTTTGTTTTGGCGAGAGCATGGCAGGAATTCCCAAAATCAATCTAATCTGCTCAACAGAGGCTTTCTTTTTCAATTTTTCAAACTTTACTTCTAGCGTTAAAGTTTAGTGAAACGGCTACTTCTTTGAATTCAAACTTTTCCGCCAGCTTAAAGATTTGAAACAAACACGTCATTTCTGGCATCACCTATTCTTGGTCTTGCTATAATCATATTCTCCCACTCACCTCCCGAAAAGACAGCTTATGATCTACCGTCATTCTAAGTATGAGGCATTCGTTGTCCACTAGATAGAGATTAACCCTTTAACCGGTAGATTTGGCATGATTAGAGACAAATACCCTTCGCCACCTTTGCAGGCGAATTCATTGCAAGGCATTTCTCATTAATGCATGTTGAAGAAAGTGTCGTCAAGCCTTTACTAAGCTTCCTCTGCAAGTTTATCAACTACTCTATTTCTGCAATCGCATTCAAAATAGGTTAAGCTGCTTCAGACCCTCGATTATCTTTGCAATTGCTCTCTAGAAGATCAAGGTGATACAAAATCCTAAAGCTATGTCTGGTGAGGAGCCGTTTGGATTCATAATGAGTGTCTACCCTAGGCCAACCTCAATGCTTTGGTGCGGACACTCCCATTTCTCTCTCGACTTCCACCCGTCAAGTTCCCTTTAGGAAAATCATGGATTTAAGACTGAAGAGGCTACTCCTATATCTTGAGCCATCGGTTATCTTGGTCGTGAAACTCATCCTTGGCAGTGGACATATTAGCAGAGAGGAATACCCTCGCGACAACACCAGTATTTCATCTCAGTTTGTCGCCTCCCTCATGGATTTAAAACTTGACAAACAAGCAGTCTGGACCCTCACCAAAAGGCTATTCCCTAATGACATTCTGCTTGAATTGCAAGAGGTTCTTAATAAGGTGTGTCATGATTCAAGGGCTCCTTGACCAAGCGAGAGAATTCTCTTCAACGTTCTTGGGGAGCTCATCAAATTTTACCCTTTTCTACTTGATCTTACTGGCAAGGACTTTGATAAGCACAGATCATTTGCAAGCATGGGTCTCAGATTTCTGAAATGGCGTTTTCTCGGGGGAAAATCCGGAAGATTTGGGCAGGGAGGAAGAGCTTCTTGAATTCGCCAGACTTAATGGTGTCTTGCCTTCAAAAACAGAAGAAGAGGAACCCCAAGTAGAACAGGGCAGGCAAGGTGGTGGCAGAGGTTCGGGTCGCAATTCTGGTCAGGCCAGGGGACATCCTCTGAGTAGAGGCTCTGGAAGAGGTCGAGCTCCAAAGCCTCCATCAGTGCCAGATGAAGACTCTTAATCAGATAGGTGTTTCAAGCTGGGGTTTTTTTTCCTTTGAGGTCGTTGCAGAGCCTTTAGTTGGTTGTTTGGGTTTTTTGGTTTTTTTTTTTTTAATTCTCTATTAAAATTAAACTCTCATAATCTCTGCTATGACTTCGTTATTGTAGCTTTAAACTTTCAAGATATTTTTGAATGACTGAAGAGGTTTCATAATGTTTAATGTTTAATGTTTATAAGAAAAACTTATGTCCATTCCGAGCCCAGAAATTTTTTGAGGTTACTATTTGTGTAGGGATGTATATCTAAGACCACAGAGGAAAATAGATATTAGTCATCCCTACACAAATAGTAACCTCAGGCCAATAAACTTGCAAGCATGGAAGAAGAATGGCTTTTCATGGAGCAATGATGGTTGGTTTCGTAATGTGAAGCTTCCTGCTACTGAATTGGTGCACAATTGGAATTCAATATTAAATCCTAATCCCTCTGTATCGGAGACAGAAAGATTTAACATCCCTAATTGTCATAGGCAAGGTTTCAACCCTCCACCGAGTAATGGCCCTAAAAAGTTTCGGAATGGGTGGTTTAAACAAGACAACTTCGCGAGCCAATCGTGCAGAGGTGTGGTGGTCCATTGCGCTAGCCAGAAACCAATGATCTAACTTGGATCGAGTGGGGCAATATGAACTTTGGCGAAGATACCAACCATCGGTTTATCCAAACATTCACAAATCAGTAAGGAAAATCTCGAGACCCACTGTTAATTTGGATGATAACAAGATCAATTTGGCTAGGTCAAATCTTCAAGATTACTCTTTTTTTACTAAATGGGGTGGAGGTAAATGGTTAAGGGGAAATTTTGAGAAATAGTGTAGATCGCAATGGGGGGAGGACATTAACTTTAATGTTCTTTTGAATGATTACTATCTGATTGAGTTTATGAAAAAAGAGGACATATGGAACGCTATAAATAAAGGTCCTTATACTTTGGATGGGATTGGAGTGCATTATTATTGATTGGATACCTAATTTTAATCCCCGGTTTCATACCTTACCAGAAACCACAGCCTAGTTAAGGCTATACAACTACCCATTGGACTATTGGCACATTGAAATTATTAAAGACATCTGCAAAGAGATTGGCACTTTTGTATTTGTTGATGACATTTTGGAGGATAGGGTTTGGGGTAGTTTTATCAGGATATGCATTAATACCGGCCAAATTTCCAGAATCCCAGAAGAAGTCAAAATTATTGGTGCCGGCAAGGTATGGATTCAAAGGATCGACAGAGAAGATCAATTGCATCTTTGCCCCAAATACTTCTCAAGGGAACATATTGATCTTGAATGTGAAGTTTCGGCCTCTATCTTAAGAAGTTATGCTTGTGTGCAAACTAAGTCGACCGATGTGAAGTCATATAAGGAAAATACTGGGAACAAACGATGTAGAATAATCCTCGGCGGCTAGTATGAAGGAGGTGGAAATTAATAATCATGTTGATAATTCTCCCCTCGTATCTAGCCAACAACAAATCCATACTGACAACAGTGATAGTGCTCAAGCTCTACTAAATCTATTGGAAGATGCTAAATCCCTTCAAACTGATATTGCAATGGAGTTTGCAGCTTCTCTTTCCTCAGAATCCACTAAGGTCGGTGAATTTAGGGTGACGGAGGATGAGAATATTCCCCCTCTGCCAGTTGATCCAAACGCCTCTGGTGTTTTGGGCAAGAAAGGCGTCACCACTAACTTGGAAGAAGGAGAAATTGTTTCCTCTACCTCGGAATGGTAAGAAGATTTTGAACCAGTTGCCAACCTTATAATGGATAATACTGCGAAAGGTTTTGGAAAGACTACTTCATATATTAATGCTCCAAACTTTAAACAACAAGGAAAAAGGGGGCGCAAATCAAGGAAATCAATGCTAAAAATCGCAGGTGCGGCTAGTGGGCAATCCAAACTTAATTTAGGGAAGGGGACCCCCCTTCCCCAAGATCAATGAGGCTACTATCCTAGAATGTCAGGGGCCTTAATGCCCCTGACAAATGGTGCTTAATTAAGCGCTAGATTGATGAGACTAAGGGAGATATTTGGGTATTGCAGGAAACTAAATGGATTCAGGCTGAGATAGAAAAAAAAAAATGATGAAAACATGGAAACAATGGAAAGGTCTATTGAGGCAATATGAGGGGGCCTCTGGTGGTATGGGAATAATCTGGAATCCTACGAATGTTAAAATCACTCCTTGGAGAAGATAAATATTGGCAACATTGTCTGGTCACTAGTTTATGCAAAAATGAGAGTTTCAATCTCTTTAATTTCTACGGACCTTCTGCTGCTAATGACAATCGAGAACTTTGGGCACTTCTCTCAAACAGATTCCAAAATATTTCTAAGGGCAGCAGTGTGTTTGGAGGTGACTTCAATGCTATCCTGGCAGGTAATGAAAAGAAGGGTGGTATTCAAAAGATTGGTACGGTTCAGAAAGACTTCCAGGAATTTGTAGAAATTAATCATCTATTGGATGTTGTCCCGAAGAATGGAATCTTCACATGGACAAATAGGAGAACCGGTTTCCGATGGCCGGTGATTGGCTTGAACAAAATCTTATCCTTGAATCAACTATTCTACCCCTTGTAGGATCAGACCATTTCCCTATTTGCCTAAATGTGTCTATAGGACAATCCGAGGGTGGCAACCCTTTCCGGTTTGAGTTGATGTGGCCTAAAGTGTCAGAACTACATGAATTGATAGCAGCATGGTGGAATGAGCCGGTACTAAGAAATAACCCAAGGTTGTTCAAGCTAAATAAGAAGCTCAAGTATATTAAGATCAAAATCAAAGAGTGGAACTTGAGTCAATTCCAAAACATCCATAAGGAGAAACTCAGGGTCACGGCAGAGTTGGAGGAAATAACCAATTCTATCATAAAGACAGGCATGAATGAAGAACTTTTCAAAAGGGAGAGCTCTCTTAAGACTGAACTAAATGAAATTCTTCGACATGAAGAAATTCACTGGAGGCAAAAATCTAGGGAACTTTGGCTCAAGGATGGGGATAGAAATACCAAGTTCTTCCACAGATCGGCTATTGCCAACCGAAACAGGAACAGAATATTGGAGATTGTGAGGCCGGATGGTAGTATTGCCAGGGACTATGGGGATATTGCTCGGGAAGCAGTAAGACATTTTGAATCTCTAATGAATGGTAATTGCCAGAGTGTTCAGGAAGCAAGAAACAGAATTCTAGACTCAATCCCTTCTATAATCACTAAAAGACACAATAAAGAGCTCTTCAAACCTATTCACTTAGATGAAGTCGTGAAAGTTACCTTCCAGTTGAATCCTGATAAGACTCCAAGCCTTGATGGTTTTCCTACGGCCTTCTTTCAGCATTTCCGGGACATTATTGCCCAAGACCTACACCTAGCGATAGAAGAATCCAGAAAAAGAATGACTATGCTAGGAGTTATTAATCACACCTTTCTAGCTTTAGTCCCAAAAAAGAAGAACCCTCAGCAAATGGGTGATTTTAGACCAATTTCATTATGCAATTTAGTCTACAAAATAGTAACAAAGATCATTGCCAACAAAATGAAACCTCTTCTAAAACATATTATTTCAGATGAGCAGAGTGTCTTTTGTTGAATTTGAGCCCTAGTTCAGTAATCAGATTTGTAACATTTAATTATGCCCTAGTTTATTAATCAGATTTGTAACATTTGATTAGTTTGTTGTAATTTAGTAAACTATAATCAAATAAACTCAAGAATGAAACAAGGAAATAAGAGACAAACACAAATACCCTGGGAAAACCTCCAAGGAGGAAAAACCTAGCATTAAAGACCCACAGGTCAGAGTATGTATTCACTCTTATTGCACAAATACAATACTTAGCTTGCTTCTCTGGATCTGATATTTTATATATCAGATCTGCCCTTCTAAATGCTTCAAGACTGCACCAAAATGCCCTATATCCTCTTGGATAAGTTCGCACAATCCTTAGATAAGTTCGTACAATCCTCTTTAGTGATTTCGCACCTTTAGTTGCAAAGCTAATTCGCTGATTGCATGAATGAATGAATTGTTTTTGTGTTTGCAATTTAACCTTTATTTATATGGGTCTTTAACCCATATATCCTAGGTCGGCCTTAGTCCTTTTGGCGCCAATTTACTTTATTGTGGCGTGTTGCTTTTAATGTGGCGTGGAGGATGGGGTCGGACTTGTCTTGGGGGCACACTACCCCTTTAAGATAGGACCTAGTCCTAAATGGGTTCGGATGTTGCCTTAAGGCAATCCGAACCCATCTTCCCTAGTTATAAATAACACTCCCTCTTAACTAGGGAAGAAGAGAATACATAATCTGAACCTTTAGAGTTCCATCTAGCACACAAGCATAGATTGTATACTTTTCATTCTTGCACACAAGCAAAGAATGATCAAAGCGCAACATATAGAGTCACTGAGATTGGAGCTCTCTCTCAATCAGGAATTCATTTTCCACAATACCAAGTCTGTCTCTGAAGTATTCGAACTTCACTCTAGTTAAGGGTTTGGTAAAGATGTCTGCAACCTGTTCATTTGTTCTAATGTACTTTAGTTGAATGGCGCCTCTTTGCACCATATCCCAAATGAAGTGATAGTGCATTTCCACATGTTTGGACCGGTCATGGAACACAGGATTTACTGACATCTTTATACAGCTTTGATTATCACAATGAATGGTGGTAGGACCACTAGCTTGACCAAATAATCCAACAAGGAGTTTGTGAAGCCACACTGCTTCTCTGGATGCTACAAATGTTGCAATGTACTCAGCTTCTGCAGTGCTCAATGCTACAGAAGATTGTTTTCTACATGCCCAAGAGATCACTGCAAAGCCAAAGTTGAAGCAGATACCCGAAGTACTTTTCCTGTCCTTGAAACTTCTTGCCCAATCTGAATCTGAATAGCCTTCCAAGAAGATTGAAGTATTAAGTGAACACTTCAGCCCATAACCAATAGTGCCATGCAGGTATCTTAGAATGTGCTTGGCAGCCACCAGGTGAACAAGTTTAGGCAAGCTCATGAACTGACTAAGGGCATTCACAGCATAACAGATATCTGGCCTTGTATTGACTAGATACATCAAGGATCCAATCAGCTGCCTATACTTAGATGGATCTACAAAATCAGAGTTAGCTGCAAAAACACTTAACTTCTTTAAGTTAGATTCCATAGGAGTATGCATGGGTTTACAATCCATCATTCTAAATCTTTTCAGAATATCAATATTATATTTTCCTCGACTTAAAAAAAATTCATTGGATTTTTGCCATACTTCTAACCCTAGGAAGTAATGCATTAGTCCTAAATCCTTCATTTCAAATTCTAAGGCTAATTTTTTCTTACATCTTATGATTAGTTTATTTTCACCAGTGAGAAATAAATCATCCACATACAAAACCAAAATAAGCATATCATCATTATAAATCTTTAACTAAATGTTAGCATCAGCATCATTCTTACGAAATCTTAAGCTTAGTATGTACTTAGCAATTCTTTCATACCAAGCACGAGGAGCCTGTTTGAGCTTGTTTGAGCAATACTTCCTCCTCAATAACACCATTGAGGAAGGTTGTCTTAACGTCCATTTGATATAGTTCCCAACCTTTGGCTGCAGCAATAGCTATTATAGATCTAATAGAAGTATATCTAGCAACAGGAACAAAAGTTTCTTCATAATCTATTCCTTCCTTCTGAGAAAAACCACGAGCTACAAACCTAGCTTTGTATTTTTGCATACTACTATCAGCATTATGGTTAATTTTAAACAACCATTTAGAAGAAACAACAGACTTACCTTTGGGTCTGAGTACAATGTCCCAGACATCATTCTTGATGATAGACCCATACTCTTCATCCATGGCTGATTTCCAAGCATGATGGGACATAGCTTCTTCGACATTGTGAGGTTCAGACTCAATGATATTACACATCACAGAAATGTAGTTGGCGTGATTTTGGAATCTCTTACTATCTCTAAAGGTTCCTCTAGGAGCAACAAATCCTTCAGCATCTTGAATCGTGTTTCTAACTCAAAGTGGTCTCTTCTTGCAGACGACAATATCCTGAGGTATATCAGTAGTCTATGGGTTCTGTTGGGTCATTCTGAACTTCCTGATCCGAAAGGTCAGTGGACTCCTCCTGTATCTCGGGGTTAGCATCAACTATTGAATCTTGATTTTCAATCACCATATCATTATTGTCAAATAATGAACCTTTAGATCTTTTGAAAGCAATATCTTCTTCAAAAGTTACATCTCTACTTACCTCAACATACCTTTGACCTGAAATGTAGATCTCGAAGGCTTTGGAAGATTCACTGTATCCCACTAAGATGCCTTTCTTTCCAGAGGGATCCAACTTGGTTCGTTTTTCTTTAGGCACATGAACATACACCGGGTGTTGGTGTTGGAAATAAGACACCTGGATTGACGATGGATTTGTCCAAGAGGGGCCAGTAGCTCAATGGTAGAGCACTCCAGCAGCATATGGAAGGTCCTAGGTTCGAGTCCTAGTTGGTTCATGTCTCAACATGGTATCAGAGCCAGGTCCAGGCTAGGAGCCCCAAGCACACGAGAGGTGTGGCTTAAGGGGGGGTGTTGGTGTTGGAAATAAACCACACCCGGATTGACGATGGATTGGTCCAAGAGGGGCCAGCAGCTCAGTGGTAGAGCACTCCAGCAGCGTATGGAAGGTCCTAGGTTCGAGTCCTAGCTGGTCCATGTCTCAACACCCGGCTCCCGAATATCCTTAGGTGGCTGATGTCAGGTTTGATTCTTGTAAAGGCTTCTTCAGGAGTTACATCCTTTAGAGCACGATGAGGACATCTATTCTAAATGTAAACTGTTGTTTTGGATGCTTCCGCCCATAGAAAAGGTTGCAGGTCTTGATCATGGATCATGGATCATGGCTCTTGCAACTTCAACAATAGTCTTGTTCTTTCTTTCAGCAACTCCATTTTGCTGAGGATTGTAGGGAACACAAAACTCCCTCTTAATTCCTGCCTTAACACAAAAGTCATAGAAACTGCCTGAGGTGTATTCACCTCCATTGTCAGACCTTAAACATTTAATTCGATTTCCTGTAGTGTTTTCAACTAAGGCTTTGAATTCTTTAAATCTGTTTAGGACTTCTTCAGACTCTTTAGATTTAAGAAAGTAAATCCATGTTTTCCTAGAGAAATCATCTATGAAGATAAAATAATACAGGAAACCGCTAGGAGATGCTACAGACATAGGACCACATAAATCTGAATGAATAAGTTCTAACTTTTCTTTAGCCCTACTATCGCTTTTATGAATAGGATTCTTTACATTCTTACCCATTGCACAACCTTTACAAGCATCATCTTGAGATAAACTAAGTTTAGGCATACCTTTAACCATTTTACCGAGAGTGGGAAGAGCTTGAAAGTGTAGATGTTCAAGTCTTCTACGCCATAGCTCGCATGATTCAGGGGCCTCATGGATGAGAGCTTGAATTGGATTAGCTGCAAGCTTATATAAACTATCTCATCTATTTCTAATAACACGAGCAATTTTGAAATTAGATTTCTTAGACCAAGCGAGTACTTTCCCTTCAGAAAATGCTATTTGCAAACCCTTATCTTTTAAGGCAAAAATGGAAATAAGATTTTTTTTAATACCAAGTACAAAAAGAATATCATAGAGTTGTAAGGAAATACCAGAATTTAGTTTTAAAGAGGTAGTACCAGAACCTTTTACGGAGTATCGAGCATCATCACCGATTACCACATGAAGGTTGGTGTCTTTTTCAATCAGATCTGAATGATGCTCACGAAAACCTGAGATGTGTCTGGAGGGATCACTGTCAAGTATCCAAGTATTATTGTCCATAGGAACATTGCTGGATAGAGCAGAGATAAGAAGATAATCCTCACTTTGTTCGACAACTTCATTTAAATTGACTTCCCTTTCCTTGGGATCATTCTGACAATCTCTGGCGTAGCGACCATACTTATCACATCTGAAGCAACGAATGTGAGAGGAATCTCTTGACTTCTTCCTTGGATCATAGGAGGATCTAAAATCTTTACTTCTCTTTTCTTTCTTCCAATGACCACCTTTCCTAGATTTAGCTAAGAGAACATGATTATCTTTGTGAGAGTTCTTGAGTTTTCCTCTTACCTCAATTCGAGATTCCTCTTCAATGCAATCAAATTGAAGACGTTCAAAGTTGGGACGATCGGCTCTTCCACCAATGCTATGAATGAATGGTTCCCATTCATCAAGTAGACCATTTAATGGAATCACAACAAGATCTTTATCCGAAATTTGGCAATCAAGAGTACTTAGCTTGTCCTTTAGTTCATTGATCTTCATGAAGTAGGCTATGATTGAGTCTTCTTCTTTCAATTTCATGTGAAGAAGTTGTTGCCTTAGAGCAAGAGCCTGTTGAGATTGTTGACTTCATACATCCCTTCCAAGTGTTTGATCATTTCCCTGGAAGACGCAAATTTTGATATGACAGTGACAAGATGATTCTTGATGGATTCAATTATAATCTTCCTAGCCTTGAGGGAGTCTTTCTTGAACTACTTCAGCTCTTCAGCGTCTTCTGGAGGGGACAGCATTTCTTCTTCTACGAACTTCAGCAGATCATTCTCTTCAAGGATCAATAGAATACGGACTTTCCAAGCAGCAAAATCAAGGGCTCCATCAAGTCTATCTTTAGCCCTCAAACCTGACATTTTAATCTGAAAACAAACAGCAACTATATGCAATAAATGATTTACTAAAATCTAAAGTTAGTGACACCTTAGCTCTGATACCATGTTGAATTTGTGCCCTAGTTCAGTAATCAGATTTGTAACATTTAATTATGCCCTAGTTTATTAATCAAATTTGTAACATTTGATTAGTTGTTTGTAATTTAGTAAACTATAATCAAGTAAACTCAAGAATGAAACAAGGAAACAAGAGACAAACACAAATACCCTAGGAAAACCTCCAAGGAGGAAAAACGCAACATTAAAAACCCACAGGTCAAATTATGTATTCACTCTTAATGCACAAATACAATACTTAGCTTGCTTCTCCGGATCTGATTTTTTATATATCAGATCTGCCCTTCTAAATGTTTCAAGACTGCACCAAAATGCCCTATATCCTCTTGCATAAGTTCGCACAATCCTTGGATAAGTTCGTACAATCCTCTTTAGTGATTTCGCACCTTTAGTTGCAGAGCTAATTTGCTAATTGCATGAATGAATTGATAGCTCTGATACCAATTGATAGTTCTGATACTAATATGTTTAGTACAAATGCCAAGCTTAACAAGATGAGAGGGGGGGTGAATCATACAAACTTAATCTTCCATAATAACAATAGATTCAACCTCGGTAAACTTATCAGAAAAACTATAAAGCATGCAGACTCATAAATAGATAAGATCACACAACATATAACATCAGATTTAATGTGGAAACCCAAATAGGGAAAAACCACTGTGGGATTTCAGACCCACTAAGAAATATACTCTTCTAGAGTATGCTCGGTTAAAAGCAAATCCTGTTAAAGATTACAAACACATTGCTAGATGTGACCCGGTTAAGGGATTTCCCTCAGATCTATTAGGATCTTCACCTTGTTAGAGGTGACCTTATTAAAGGATTTCAAACAATCAATCTAAATGTCACCTTGCTAAAGGGTTTTACAAATAAGGCTGTTAAGTCCACTCGGTTAAGAGATTTTCTGTCACTTCACAAAATAACAATAATAAAATATATCTGCAACTTCACATCTACAAATGCTAAAGCAGATTCTTATTTGCTCAATACAATCTTGGTCATAGGACTTATCTTGTCCCTCTGCTGGGCTCTATACTCTGTTATCAAAACAGATCTTCAAGCTTCAATGCTCGGTAATCACTATGTAGCATTCATGTGCTTACAGTTGCCCGCATGCATTGTTTATCAACAGTTCTTTATTTATAAACAATTTGCCAACTGCTTAATCTCCTTGATCACATTTCCCATGATCAATCATAGTCGTCAGATCTTCAAACTCGACCAGGTTCAATGTATCATTCAATCAGAAAACGTTTTACCTCGCCTTGGAACTTGCATACATTTTTTGAAACTTGTGCTAAGGTATTACGGTCCAATCTGAGCTGTAGATCTTCCTACTGATCTTTCATTGCCATAGATTCTTTAACAAACTTCATGCATGGCTTACCAATCATTTAATCAACTCCAGCTCATCAGCTTCCTTCATTAAATAATGCTTTCATATATTCAATGCATTTTGTTATTACTCGGTTGCAACTCGGTAAATACTAAACTTTACTCGGTAGACATTTCTGCCTTTATTAACCGATAGCGATAACCTTAGGGTTTACCGACTAGGTTCCTTGCTCGGTAACATAGTATAGTATTAACCTTACAAACAATAGCATATGTAGGATATCAAAACAATCTAAACATCTTGATCTCATCATTGTCTAACTCGGTAATAGTTGCTCATTGAATAACTTATTCCTCCCCTTATTCATTACATTCTTTTTGTGTCTTTTACCGACATCTTAACTCTTTTCAAAACATTCTTCTTAAGATATGGCAACACCATACTGAATCAGAAAATCAATTTCTTGACATCAATGACAAAATAATAATGTTAAGACAGTGAACATCCTTAATCAGTTATATCCATAGTCATCAACAACCTTCTCAATATCCTTATTGAAATACCAACAATCTCTTATTGTAATTAGAATGCCAACAATCTCCCCCTTTGGCATTGATGGCAAAACCAATTGATTTGACTTAAATGATTCGGATTGCTGTGAAATTCTGAAATGCTGAAATGCTCTCCCCCTGTCATTAGTCTTCTCCCCCTTTGACAACAATGCCAAAAATGAAAAGAACTAAAACATAATTTCTGTCGCTGAGAAGTGAATTCCTTCTTGTCATGTATCTACTGAGTCGCGGTTTGAGCATTATGTCTTCAATCCCTGTTCCCTGTTATTGTTTCCTGCACACCTTTAGAAAACTTCCTAAAGTGTGTAAATCAGCATCAACTCTTAAAAGATATTTTGTAGAGTCATCGAATTGATGCTTTCACCGAACTCGGTCAGTGAATGGAAGATAGGGGTAGGACCCCTAACTGACTTTTGAGATATTCAAAAGTGTCCCTTGGTAGTGGCTTGGTGAAGATATCTGCGATTTGCTCCTTTGTGCTAACATACTCCAACACCACTTTCTTCTCTTGAACTTCTTCTTTAAGATAATGATATTTGATAGAGATGTGCTTTGTCTTAGAGTGCATTACAGGATTCTTTGAAATGTTTATGGCACTAGTATTATCACAGAATATGGTTACTGGCTTGGTAACTTGCTCATTTATGCCTTCCACCAATTGTCTGATCCATGCTATATTAGTACAATTCAATGTTGCAGCAACATATTCAGCTTCTGTTGTTGACTGTGAAACACATCCTTGTTTTTTGCTAAGCCAACTCACTACTCTTTCTCCTAAAAACAAAACTCATCCACTTGTGTTTTTCCTTTCATCAATGTTGCCTGCCCAATCAGCATCAATATAAACTTTTAAATCAAAGACATTTCCTTTCTGATATACTAAGCCATACTCTTCAATGCCTTTCAAGTATCTGAAAATTCTTTTGATTGTTGTCATGTGTGTTTCCTTGGGATCTGCAGAGAATCTTGCAACTATTCCTACTACATGTGTTATATCTGGCTTGCTGTGAACAACATATTGCAATTTTCCAATCATAGATCGGTAAAGTGTTTCATCAATAGATGCAGATTCATCATTCTTTGATAGTTTACAGTTGGTAGTCATAGGAGTACTTACTGGTTTTGAATCCTCCATTACAAATTTCTTCAGATTTCCTTTATGTACTTGGATTGGGTAATGAAAATTTCATCTTTCATTTGCAGTATCTATAAACCTATAAAATATTTTATCTCACCGATTAATGACATCTCAAATTCTTTGCTCATTTCATTTCCAAAGCTTTTGCATAGAGAGTCATTTCCACAAAAGATAATATCATCAACAAATATGGCTGAGATTAGTATTCCATACTCATCATTCTTCATGTACATATTGTTGTTTTCACTTGTTCTTATAAAACCAATTTTGATCAAATATGAATGCAATCTCTCATACCATGCTCTAAGTGCTTGTTTCAAGCCATATAAAGCTTTATTCAATTTACATACCTGATCATTATTTTCTTTTTCAACAAATCCTTCAGGTTGTTCAATGAAAATTTCTTCTTCTAATATACCATTCAGAAATGCAGATTTGACATCCATTTGATATACCTTGAAATTTTTGAATGCAGCATATGCCAACAATGTTCTTACTCATTCAAGTCTCGCCACAGATGCAAAAGTTTCACCATAATCAATTCCTTCTTCTTGAGCATAACCTTTGCAAACTAGTCTTGTTTTATTTCAAATAACCTCACCTTTTTCATTTAGCTTGTTTCTAAAAATCCACTTTGTATCAATTACATTTTTGTCCTTCGGTCTTGGGACCAGTGTCCATGTGTCATTCTTTTTGATATGATCAATCTCTTCTCTCATAGCATTTATCCAATCTTCACTGTTAAATGCCTCTTTCACTATCCTCGATTCAAATTCAGATATCAGACATGTGTTTTGTCTCAGTTTGTTCATTGTCATCACTGGATCATCCTTATCTCCTATAATCTGACTTGATGTATGATTCCTTCTGACATACTGGGCTAATGCAGGCTCGGTAGACTCTGTATGTTCTTCTTCATCACTCGGTAATTGGATATTCTCTTCGTTTCCTTCAGCAGTCTTTTCGGTAGGACTTATCGGTTGAACATAGACAAATCCTTCATAATCTTCTGGTTCTTTGGAGTTTCCTTCATCATTTCTGTCTGTAAATTCATCAATTTTCACATTTGCACTTTCTACTATTTTGTTAGATAATTTGATCAGAGATTTATATGCTTTGCTTCTAGAAGAATAACCTAGAAATGTTCCTTCTTCACTTTTCTGATCAAACTTACCATTTTTATCATCTTTGTGTACATAGCATCTACTTCCAAAAATTTTAAAATAATTTACATTGGGTTTCTTGTCATACCAGATTTCATAAGGTGTCTTCAAAGTTCCTTTCTTCAGTTGTACTCGGTTCAGGGTGTAAACTGCTGTGCTTATTGCTTTTCTCCAAAATATTTGTGGCTCTTTCTTTTCAATCATCAGGGTTCTGGCACAATCCACAATAGATTTGTTTCTCCTCTCAGCTATTCCATTTTGTTGTGGGGTTCTCAGTGTAGAGACTTGCTTTTTAATACCATGATCATTGCAAAACAAGTTGAACTCATTAGATGTGAACTCTCCTTCTCTGTCTGATCTAAGACATTTCAGTTGTCTTCTTGTCTCATTTTCAACTATTGCCTTGTACCATTTAAACATTTGAAAAGCTTCTGATTTTTCTTTTAAAAACATTACTAACATCATCCTTGAGTAATCATCCACAAATAATATGAAATATTTATCACCATAGTAACTTTGAACTTTCATAGGACCACAAAGATCAGTATGCACAAGATCTAAAATTTCCTTAGAAGTGTAGGACTTACTTGTAAAGCTTGATCTTGTCATCTTTCCCATCTGGCATCCTCGGCACATAGCATTCTCAGGTTTTTCAAGACTCAGTAGCCCTCTTACTCGGTGTTTCTTACTTATTTTGATCATATTGTCAAAATTTACATGACAAAACCTTTTATGCCATAACCAAGTATCATCTATCTTTGCATACAGACACTTATTTCGAGTTGAGTCAAGGTGAAATGTGTTACCTTTTATTTGTGTCCCGGTAGCAACTAACTTTCCATGCTTGTCATGAACTTTGACAATTTCTTTTTGAAACTCTATTCGGTAACATGTGTTGTTTAGCTGTGCTACACTCAACAAATTGTATTTCAAACCTTCAACCCAATAAACATCATTACATTTAGCATTGTCAAGAAGTGTTATGGATCCTTTACCTCTTACCGGACATGGTGCATCATTACCAAATCTCACATAGCCTCCATCATAATCTTCTAATATAACAAATTTGTGTTTATCACCTGTCATGTGATGTGAGCATCCACTATCTATGATCCAAGAATCATTAGTATTTATATGAGATATTAAAGTTTTTTTTTCATACCTTTCTTCATCTGATCCATCTTTGATAGCCACATAAACAACTTCTTTTGTATCAGTTTCATCTGATTTATCATCATTAGATTCTTCATCAGCTACTAGGCATGTCTTTTTATCTCTTCTCCTGAAGTCTCGATGTCCTCTGTGATGATTATCTTTCTATCTATCATCTCGGTAATCTCTCTTTTCACTAGATTCTTTGTTAGGACAGTTAGAAGCCATATGTCCAATTCTATCACAGTTAAAACATTTCAAGGGTAACTTTCCTTTGTACTTACCTTTTCCTCTCGGTAACCTTCTGGCTAATAGTGCTTCAAACTCTTCTTGCTTTCTGATTTCCTCATACAGTTTGTGTACCTCCTCCATGTTTTTACGAAATCTTTCACTTGCTCCACTGTGATTCCCTTCAAAATACTTATACTTTCTATCATTGTAATTATCAAATTCATCAAGATGGAAATAATTAAATGCAGACTCAACTTAATTTACCGATGACCCACTGTTATCAAAATTACTTAACTCAAATGCATGTAGCTTACCAATAGTAGCATCTAGAGAAACTGGCATATTGGGTACAGACCTCAATTCATTGATTGCAGAGTCTCGGATTGCATAAGCTGGTAGAAGGGTTCTTAACAACTTACTTGTTACATCCTTTTCTTCAATAGTTCCACCTGCTCCTTTGATTTGATTGACAATCTCATTTAGTCTTGTACTGTACTGGGTTATGTTATCACCTTCATTCATCCTCATAGATTCAAGTTGTCTTCTTAGACTATCCACTTTTGCTCTTTGAACATGTTCATCTCCACCATACACAAATATGAGCTTATCCCACATTGCCTTTGCATCCTTGCAGCCTTCTAGGTCATTAAACTCTGAGTCGGTCAATGCGGATGTTATTTCAATCATTGCTTGGATGTGTTCTTGCTTTGCCTTTATCTCTTCCATTGTCATTGGATAGGTGCTAGGTGCAGTGTAGTCATTCTCCAGATAATATACAGCATATTCTCCAACTCCTGATAGGTGCAGCTTCATCCTTTTCTGCCATGTAGAGAAACTAGACTTGTTCAGCTTCGGTGCATCCCTCTTATACATCTTTGGATCTTTGCCTCAAGTACTTTTAAACCCTTTTTTTTTCGGAGTCCAAAGTTGTGATACCAATTGATAGCTCTGATACCAATTGATAGTTCTGATACTAATATGTTTAGTACAGATGTCAAGCTTAACAAGATGAGAGGGGGGGGGAGGGGGGGGGTCTGAATCATACAAACTTAATCTTCCATGATAACAATAGATTCAACCTTGGTAAACTTATCAGAAAAATTGTAAAGCATGCAGACTCATAAACAGATAAGATCACACAACATTTAACACCAGATTTAACGTGGAAACCCAAATAGGGAAAAACCACTGTGGGATTTCGAACCCACTAAGAAATATACTCTTCTAGAGTATGCTCGGTTAAAAGCAAATCATGTTAAAGATTACAAACGCATTGCTAGATGTGACCCGGTTAAGGGATTTCCCTCAGATCTGTTAGGATCTTCACCTTGTTAGAGGTGACCTTATTAAAGGATTTCAAACACTCAATCTGAATGTCACCTTGCTAAAGGGTTTTACAAATAAGACTGTTAAGTCCACTCGGTTAAGAGATTTTCTGTCACTTCACAAAATAACAGTAATAAAATATATCTGCAATTTCACATCTACAAGTGCTAAAGCAAATTCTTATTTTCTCAATACAATCTTAGTCATAGGACTTATCTTGTCCCTCTGCTGGGCTCTATACTCTGTTATCAAAACAGATCTTCAAGCTTCAGTGCTCGGTAATCACTATGTAGCATTCTTGTGCTTACCCTTGCCTGCATGCATTGTTTATCAATAGTTCTTTATTTATAAACAATTTGCCAACCGCTTAATCTCCTTGATCACATTTCCCATGATCAATCATAGCCTTCAAATCTTCAAACTCGACCAGGTTCAATGTTCCTTCGATCAGAAAATGTTTTACCTCGCCTTGGAACTTGCATACATTTCTTGGAACTTGTGCTAAGGTATTGCAGTTCAATCTGAGTTGTAGATCTTCCTGCCGATCTTTCATTGCCATAGATTCTTTAACAAACTTCATGCACGGCTTACCAATCATTTAATCAACTCCAGCTCATCAGCTTCCTTTATTAAATAATGCTTTCATATATTCAATGCATTCTATTATTACTCGGTTGCAACTTGGTAAATACTAAACTTTACTCGGTAGACATTTCTGCCTTCATTAACCGATAACGATAACCTTAGGGTTTATCGACTAGATTCCTTGCTCGATAACATAGTATAGTATTAACCTTACAAACAATAGCATATGTAGGATATCAAAACAATCTAAACATCATGATCTCATCATTGTCTAACTCGGTAATAGTTGCCCATTGAATAACTTATTCCTCCCCTTATTCATTACATTTTTTTTGTTTCTTTTACCGACATCTTAACTCTTTTCAAAACATTCTTCTTAAGATATGGCAACACCATACTGAATCAGAAAATCAATTTCTTGACATCAATGACAAAATAATAATGTTAAGACAGTGAACATCCTTAATCAGTTATATCCATAGTCATCAACAACCTTCTCAATATCCTTATTGAAATACCAACAATCTCTTATTGTAATTGGAATGCCAACAATCTCCCTTGTCTGTTATAATGCCAACATGAATGAATTGTTTTTGTGTTTGCAATTTAACCTTTATTTATATGGGTCTTTAACCCATATATCCTAGGTCGGCCTTAGTCCTTTTGGCGCCAATTTACTTTATTGTGGCGTGTTGCTTTTAGTGTGGCGTGGAGGATGGGGCCGGACTTGTCTTGGGGGCACGCTACACCTTTAAGATAGGACCCAGTCCTAAATGGGTTCGGATGTTACCTTAAGGCAATCCGAACCCATCTTCCCTAGTTATAAACAACATCTTTGCCCCTGTACGCTCTATTGTTGAAGGCATCATCATTGCTCATGAAACACTCCACACTGCAAGGAAAACTAAATATTCTTGTATGATTTTAAAGTTGGATATTATGAAATCGTATGATATGGTGGACAGGGAATTTCTTGTAGAAGTATTGAGGAAATTTGGCTTCTGCAATGAATGGATCACATGGGTCAAGAATTGTCTATCAACACCCAAATTCTCAGTTTTGGTTAATGGTTCATCTCATGGTTTCTTCCCTTCAATGAGAGGTATTCGCCAAGGGGATCCTATGTTGCCATTTTTGTTTATAATTATGGTTGAAGCCTTAGGTCGATTGATTAAATCTCTTCACCATAATGGTCGTTGGCTGGGTGTCAATGTGGCTACAGGAGTTGAACATTCACCCCACTTGCAATTTGCTAATGATACTATTATGTTTGGAGTCTCTAGTAGAAGAGAGGCAAGGACTATAAATACTTGCCTGAATGACTATTGCAAGGCATTGGGGCAAAAAAACAATTGGAACAAGTCAGAAGTTTTCTTTATCAACACTTTGCCGAATATGCAAGGTGTTCTATCAAGGATCCTCAATTTAAGAGTTGCAAATTTTCCAGGTAAATTCCTTGGGACTCCTCTTTTCATTGGCAGTAATAAGACTTGCTATTGGATGCATCTTATTGAGAAATGTAAATCTAGGCTTGAAAATTGGAAAGGGAAGTGGTTATCATCTGTCAGTAAGCTTACTATGATAAAATCGGTCCTCTCTGCCATACCGGGTTTTTTCCATGGCTTGCTTGAGACTACCGGCTACCATAGAAGATGAGTTAATTACTATAATGAGGAATTTCCTTTGGAATGGGTCAGATGACAAAGGGAAATTTCCTTTGATTGCCTAGAATAAAATAAGTCAACCAAAAAATATTGGGGGTGCTGGAATTCGACATATTTCTATTATGAATTTGGTTGTGGGAGAAAAATTGGTATGGAAAATTTGTAGAGGTGGTAATCAGAAGTGGGTAAGAATCCTAAAACACAAATATCTGGACTCACTTGAGCCTAAAAGGATTCTCACAGTTATCAACCCACCCAGGGGTTCGGCCATTTGGAATTTTATTCTAGAATGCAAAGAAATCATAAGCGATCAGGTCACTTGGGACATCAAAAATGGTAGGAATGCATCCTTTTGGTTGGATTCTTGGAGTGGCAAAGAAGCCTTGTGTCATAGCCCTGCTCTTCAATCTATAATGAGAGAAACATGTCGACTTTGGGGACACAAAGTTTGTGATTATGGTCATTCAGTTAAGGAGAATGGTATTGACAGATGGGTGTGGAATTCTCTGGACCCCTTGGACTTATTCCAAAATCAAAAAGATATTTTTGTCGGTATTCTAAGGAATCGAATCATCCATCCATCCCCAGATGAGGACATCATTAGATGGTGTGACTCGTCTGATGGTAAGTATAAGGTATGTTTTGGCTATAAATTGAAAGAAGTTGTTGTAGATAAGAAGGATTGGTCGGTTAATCTGTTCTGGCACAGACATCTACTTTCTAAAGCAGGTTCCTTTGCTTGGATGGCTTTCCAGAGAAAGATTCCAACCAGTGAAAGACTCCTTAAATCGAGTATTAATGGGCCTAGTAGATGTATATTATGTTGAAATCAAGAGGAGACAATTGATCACCTTCTGCTTCACTGCAAATTCTCCAGCAACTATTGGTGGCATTTTATGGGTAAAGTAAATTTTGCATGCCCTTTTCCGAAAGGTTTGGATGATTGGTTTCTACTATGGCCTAAATCAAAATGCAAGGCGTTATTTGGGGACTTATTTGTCATCTTGCACTCACTGCTGATTTGGGAAATTTGGAAAGAGAGGAATCGTAAAATTTTCCAGGATAAAGATATGGGCCAGATTGTCCTCTATGGAAAAATTGAGAATCACTTGGTTGAACTCCTAAATGAATCGGCTAAGTCCAAATCACTGAAAAAGAATCTATACACTGACTGGGATTGGAAGCTAAAGCTTGCATTCCCAAATTTGATCATCCCCCCACTTTTTGGAAGTGGCAACCCTAAGATACCGACTAATACAAGATTGGGTGTTAAATGGGAAATCCCAGATCCAGGGTGGCATAAGATTAACTTTGATGGTGCCTCTGCAGGGAATCCAGGGCGGAGTGGAATTGGATGTATTATTAGAGATTCTGAAGGTATCCGTATTAAGGAAATCTCTGAAGATATCGGTATGGCCACTAACAATGAGGTTGAATTCCGAGCGGCATTAAGAGGTTTGCAATTGGGGATTGAGTTGGGGATAAAAAGAATCCATTTGGGGGGTGATTCATTAAATGTTATCAATGTTGTTCGTAGTAACCAAACCCCTAGTTGGCGTCTTAACCTATGGCTTCGACCGATGGTGGATTTGCTTGAGACCATTGAAGAATTTCAGATTAGCCATATCTATAGAGAAGGTAATATGGAAGCAAACAGACTATCTAAGATGGCAATTGTAGATGGAGGCCTTGATCCAGAGCTTACAGCTAGGGCATAGATAAATTTTGATTATAGCAATTTATATGGTTAAAGTGTTGCAACCTATTATGGCAGATGAATGATCCGGCTTTGTTTCCTCGATGGTCTGGGTTTCTACCGGTTTGTAGTACTTACCGGGAGATGAACTCTTACTGGGTGTGGGTTTTTCTTTGATTGTGGTATCCTTCTGGTTCCTACCGATAGGGGTATCCCACCCGGCTACGCAGTCTCTACCGGTTGGCGATGTTGTCATTTGCATAGGTCTCTTGTACTTGTCTCTTACCGGTATTTATTACGTTTCGGTAATATGGTCTTATCGGGGTCATTTACTCTAGTGCTAGAATAGATGTTGTCAGAAAGATAATCTAGCAAAATTTCTGATAAGCGGCTGCAATCAGTTCTCTCCTCAAGTCACCCTATGTGGATGGAGGCCTTGATTCGGGACATACAGTTAGGGCACATCTATATTTGATTATGGTGGTTAATATGGTTTAAGTGATGCAACCTATCTTGTTCTAAGAATGAAACGGCTTTGTTTCCCCAATGGTCTTGGCCTCTACTAGTTTGTAGTACTTACCGGGGGTGAATTCTTACCGAGTGTGGGCTTCTTTCAGTTGTGGTTTCCTTCTGGCTCTTACCAGTAGGGGTATCCCCCTCGTCTACGAGGTCGAATGGTTGGCTATGTTGTCGGATGCATAGGTCTCTTTCATTTGTCTCCTACCGGTATTTTTTATGGTTCCAGTAATATGATATTACCGAGGTCATTAACTCCAGTTCCGGTGTAGATGTTGTCAGAAAGGTAATCTAATGCCCATAATTACTATTAGATATGATAAAGTCGGACGGTGCCAGACATCAAAGAGGCAATCAATTGCAAATAAAGGTAACTTGCTTAAGATGTGTTTTGTTTGTGCGAAGTAATTTGGCACGGTTTAGCCAGTTCCTCGAGCTCCTCAACCTTTATGAGTTGTCGAGATAAACAAAGGAAGGCCTTCTTAATTTAAGCATATCAAGCTCTTCCCCTTTCTTGCTCTGCTATTCATACAATGGATACACCGATATTGTTGGAGGCAACATGTCGTCAGATGGCGTTTCTAGGCAAAATTTCTGATAAGCGCCTGCAATCAGTTCTTTCCTCAAATCACCCTTTGATTCTGCACTGTGTAAAAAGAATTTTAGGGAAGGAATTCTTAAATGCTTACCACAGATATAGAGCCAATGCAGACATTCTGGCTTTCTTTTTAGTGATGTTGCTCTACATGGGGACTAGCAAGCAAAGGGTGAAGTTGCTCACTCAAATGGTGTTTGAGCACCGCTTCCTTGGGGAAATTGATACCGTAGTGGATAATGTCGACGGCAATCTCAAAATGCCCTTTCCCAAAATTATTATATGAGTTTGGGAAATGGTGTGGAGGTGAGGAAAGAGGTGATAGTAACCTTTCTTGATTTCAATGCCTTGGAGGACTCCTAGCCTAACATTAACAGAAATATTGAGTTCCTTTTCAAGGTTGTCGGAATACTGCCTGGCTTCATGGCTGCCTGTTGAAGAACCTATATTCAGGATGAAGGGCTTTCGGGCAGAGGAGACATTGGTATTTTGGCCAACAGTGACATAGACAATGGCAACTCTTGGGGTCTTGGTCGTGGAGAAGAGTGGTTTCCAAACGATGTCTGCCACCCCTTGGAAAAAGCAGAATCGATGGCTCATGTTGCTTGTGGGAATGATTGCCCGGTAATATTGGATGTTGTTGTTGCTCTTGCACCCGATGACAAGGACCCAGATTCAAGCTCTGAAGAATCTTGAAATGTTTGGACCTCCTCGGCTCTGTGTGTCGGTTCTCTTTGGTATTCCATTTCTCAAGTTCTTTGTACTATTAAGAAGATTGTAGACCTTTGGCCAAATTAGGCATAGTAACAACCAGCATTTTGTTCTCATCCAGTTGATTTTGTCTAGGAATGTAGGATCCTCACCAGCTCGGTTGGTTTTTGGTTGTTTGGAGCAATGGTAGGGGGTTTTCTTCATGGTTCTTTCCCCCTACGGCTCTTTCTGAACCAGGTTTGTATTTTTCAAATTTTGTTTAATACAAGGGTGTTGCCCCTCTGCAACTATTAATCTATTAAAAAAAAATTAAATAAATTATAAAGTGATATTATTATTTTTTTATAATAAAATAACGTATAATAAGTTGGCCCCCTTTTTTTTAGGTGTTTGAGGCATAATATGTCGTAATAAAAAAGAGAAAACATTATAATAGTAAAATATAATGCCTAAGGGGTCAATTTTTAAAGAAAGGCGGAGATTTTAAAAATAATAAGTTGAAAATATGGAATACCTAAAAGTGACGACCTAGGGTTTGGAGTCTTTTAAAAAGGTATTTGGTAACATTCTTCGTCATTCTATTGTTCATTTTCATCTCTCTTTTGGGAAATTGCGACTCTAAGATTAGATCAATAGCATACAGGTGTTGAAGAGCAAAAACTCTTTAATTCCAGGCAAGCTTGGACGAAATCCCAGGCCATATAATAGAGGAATTCACTCAAAATTCCTAATTGGGCTTCAAAATTCAGTTTTAATCAGCATTTGCAGACCTACTATAGCAAGAAGATCAATTATTTGAGGTAGTAGAAGGTAGCATTCATCATATTTCAGCCCCATGTGGTTCTCCTATGTTAGTCGTACCATCTTGAAGACGTTGAATAAATAAAATAGCAACAATAAGGGTTTGAAAATTGAAGGAAATTCATTGTTAGTGATAGTAACCAACAAATAAATTGTTCTTTAAGACTTTCTCAAGCTTATATGAGCAGTGTGAGCATTTCTTTGAGGATTACAGAGCAAATTCAGTGATCTTGCCTAGGAGACTAGAGGAATTGGTAGCAGAAGTACTTGATTGTTCAATAATTGCTTTTGATAATTCTAGTGGAAGCAAATTGTCTCAGCTTGATAGCTCCATATTGTCATTCCTGGTGAGATCATTCAATAAAAAGTGCACTTCCAAGCTAGACGTTTGGACTCTTGATATGAAATTTGTCTTTTATGGTGAAATAAGCACATTTATTGAAATTATAGTTTGCTGTTGTAAATTTTAAATTTCTAGAATTTATTTTCAGTCAATTTATTTCCTTGTATTTCGCATTCATTATTCATTCCAAACCCAACAAAAAAAAAAAAAATCAACAAAATCCCTTCACTGGCCAAAAAAAAAAATTGGAAACAAAATCAGCAAATTGGATAAGATTTCAGTTCAGAATCTTACAGCTTCATAATGGTGTGAAATTTACATTGGCAAATCTTATTTGTTTTTGCCCTTCAAAATTTACATTTCTATTTGTAAAAGAATATGATAATAGAAAGTACATTGCTAAAAAAGTAGTTCTACTTATGTAAAATATATTTATTGTATAAAAAATCTTCGATATGCATTCTTATATGTAAGACGATATAACAATAAAAGTATAATATGATAATATTATGTAAATTGTCTTGCTTTGTATGTGAAGTATATATCTTTACTTCTAATTTAAATTTGTTCATACTATACCAAGTAACTATTATTATCATTTATATTGCCAATCTTTGTTGTCTTGTATTTTTAAACACTTATCGACCTTCACTAGTAAAGATATCTAAACTATATGAAGGAATTATACTTTATGTTAGAAGTAATTGACCTTCTTGGGTACTACTATATTTTGTGAAAACCATATTACCCTATTTAAGATTGTCTAATATATTTGAAAAAAAAATATAAGGAAATATATTTTCAATTTGATTTTCAAATGTTAGTGGTGCATGCATCTAATGCAAGTCAAGTTGCCAAATAGTTTATCTATCACAGCTTATTATACACTTAAGATTTTTCAGAACAACTAAGTAAACTAGACCATTATCTCACCCCTTTCTTTTGAAGATCCATCTCAATCCACACCTTGAAGGGTATTGAGTATTCAATCACTTATTCTTCAATAACCATTTATAATTGCTCATTAACTAGGCAATCTGGATGAGCACACAATTATACTAAAAGGGGGGTGAATCAATATAACAACAATCTTTTCTTTTTTCAACCTTAATAACATAAGCATATTTATTGCATAAGAACAACATAAAATGCAACAATAATACAATTAAAACACATGATTACATGAAAACCTTCACGAAAGAAAATCACAACACAATAATGTTTTTTATTAAAAAAAAATTTACAAATTTTATAGACACCAACCCCATTCAATTTGTGAGCACTAACTCATTAGAGACATCAAGCCTTCATTCAATATAGATTCCTCTTTAAAAGAGTTGCTATAACTCTCTTCTCTAATTTGTTATTATGTTTAAAAAACTGATTATAATCTCCTTACAAATCTGCCATATAACTTCTCACAATCTCCTCGTATGTCTGCAAATAATCTTTCTCACAATTTGCTCTTCATTAGTCTGGTATATCGAATGTATTTCTTTGTCTTGCACATTATATTAGCAGTCGGCCATATTGATCACTGTTTGTAATGAATTCATTGCTCATTGTGTCAGCTTTATCAAAAATATCAAACATAAAGATATCAAACATATTAATATGTTTTTGGGTGCTTAACGAAGATCTGATTCTAATGTTCATTGTTTATTTGTCTTTAGTTTGTTGTCTTAGTCAAATACAATCGCTTTTGTTCATCATGAAATCGCTGCTCATAATTTCTTTAATTACATATCATTCTATGTAATTGCTTTTCTTTATTTATTATTTTCGTTGCTACTTGATAATTGTTGTGTTTTTACTTTGCTTGATCATTTGTTGTCATTGCCGTGTATTTACTGAAGAAGCCGACCAGACTTGATAAAGTAATCATTGCTTATCTTCTTAACAAACCAGTCGCTCCTCTCCTTAGGCAAAGCGCTACCTTAATGGCATTCTTTGTAGGATAAACTTGTCATTCTTCATGAAATAAACTACCTATAGCATTCTTTGCTTTCACAAATAGAGTACTTTTTATTCTCTAAACAAATTCTTCATGATCATAAAAATTTCTTTGTAATCGACTTGAATGCTACCATTTAAATAATTTCTTCTAGATAATGCAAATCGTTGTGTAATTGATCGGCATGATTTCTTTGTCTGGGCTTCAATAAAGTCAACTAGATAAGTTTAAATTGTTCATTTAAATTTCTATATAATTGCACTTATATCCTTCATTTCTTACATAGTTGTCTTTGATGGAGATCGGTTTTATTTGAGACTATATTTATTAAACCTACTCCATAATCTAAATAATTATTTTGTTAAATTTTATCAAACATCATCGTTGTTTTATCTTCTCCTTAACCAATAATCAATCTTAATAATAATGATTCCATCAATGTTATATGTCTTATCAAACATGTTGCTATCAATTTTAATCTTTTGTTGCATCTTGACACTTATCATTCGTCTTCTCTATAGTAGCCACATTATTCTATATGAACAATCTCTTGTGCCACAAACTTTCTAACATATTTGATATTAGATGCAATCCCTAAATGGTAAGTAGACCCATTAAATTCTTACTTATTTTGTCTTTGTTTCCATCATGTTTTCTTGTGTACATTTGCAGACTCTTTTCCTTCTAATTGCTTCACGAGAATGTATCTTCCTTGTTTACTTTCTAGCCTTGTGAGGCCATTGTTTCTCACTCACCTTTAGCATCAATGACAAATTCGTCCAATGACTTTGATATCATTGACAACCAATCTCCCTCATACACCTTTGACATCAATGTCAACGATCTTGCCCATACCTTTTGAAATCAATGATATTATTCTAACACATTTATTAAATATCTCATCCTTAAACCAATTTTTAATACCTTAAGTGTTTTATGCAGTGAATGCAAGAGAGAATATGATTGAATACTACTAAGCTAATCTAAGTTGGCAATTTAAGAGAAAAAAACATATATTATGTAATTTAATGTGTTATAAACCAACTTTTCAACAAATGAAGATACTAAAATTAGCATTTTACAATATTTGGGTTAGTAAAGTGGTAATTCTATATGATGTTGAATATTGAATATCTAAACAAAACTAGGAGAATGTACATAAGAGAAAAAAATTAAAAGAGACATGTATGCATTTGTACTACATTTTTTTGATAGAATGGTTTTAGAACACTTGTAGTCACCTAAAAGTGCTCATGTTCTAACATGTCTTGATTAACCATTTATTTTTTATTAATTACAAAAATTAGCTCATTTTTTTAAAGTTCTAATCCATTTTCCTTAGGTCTCAAGCTTTGTTTAAGCTCTAATAATCAAGTACATTTCCCACTTCATAGGTTTAATAAATATTATTTATTAAAACTTTTATTTTCCCATTCAACCACATAAAAATCAATAAAAAGAAATATTTAAATTATTTTTATTTCCACCACCTATCTTATAAATAGCTTCCAAATTGGTTGATGGTTATACAAGGGCAAAGCGTTCGAGAGGCTTGGGTTTTTGTGACCAAGCATTTTTGTGGAGACATCGACTCTCCTATGTTGAGCTTTGGTGGTTCCTTCTTGTAGGTGCCTTCTTTGTCTCTAGAATTTTCCTCATGCTTGTTGTGGTATGCTAAGTGTTAACATTTCTTTGCTCAAACATGTTTTTAATTTTATGCATGCATTTATTGTGGGAGTGTTCTTTCTACATTTTTGATAGTGCATTTAAGATTGCAATATTGGGCCTTAATGGATGGTAAACCACTCGATATCCCAATAAAGGCATCTTATATTAAAAAAAAATAGTAAAATCTTTTGTGATGTGGTTGTGGAAGAAAACTCAAAGGTCTCAACTTTTGCATATTTGTCTCTAGATTTGATGGTGAAGGCCAAGAGGATGGGCTTGAGGGAGGACAAGGTAAGTGTCCTCTCACTAGCCCCAAGAAATTAACCATTTCTCCTAATTTTGAGATGATTGTTGCATTAAATAATGAGAAAACCATATTTAAAAACATTGTCATTTTTCTTGTGGTGATTGATTACAACAAAATCCCTCATAAATTTTTAGATGACTGGATGAAGGGTGTTTGGGCCAAAAAATTGGGGGTTCATGTATCATTCTATAAAATGATTCAACAAGGACTCTCTTTAATATTTTTTAAAGAGCACAAAATGTAGGAAGTTGTCACCAGTAGGCACTCTTAGAAGATTGGGATCTATATGTGTAGCATCCTAAATTATACTCCCTTACAATTTTGTCCTCATTCCGGCCTTACCCTGGCATTTGTCTCCCAAGGCCTGATCAAAGCCCTGATTCTGCTCACACCATGCACCAAACTTAAATTTTTCAACATAGACATTATCTCCCCTAAGATTTGTGTCCCTAATTGGTTAGGACTAGCGCGCTAGTGCCCTAGTCCTCAAGGACCAAAGCGCCCTTGCTTTGATCCTCCCAATCAGGGCCCATTTTGGGGCCTCTTAACAGTCATTTGAAATGAGAGGGAATCTTGATCCTGTGTTGGCTCATGTCAGAAAAATAAGTTATTTTTCGACTAGCAAGCATAAAAGGAGGTCTACTCCTCTCATTTTGATATATCAAAAAAAAGTAATCACACATCCATCAAGCAAACAAGCATTCAAATTCAAGTGAGAAAGCAATCAGTCTTCTTTCAAGCATTGGAGCAGAAGTGAAGTCAAGATTCCAGCATTCAAGATGACATTCATGTTCTATGTTTTATGAAGACTACATGAAACCCTAATTACTTGTGAAGACAAACAAAACTTCATAAAAAGGAGCAAATATGGAGCTGTAATTTTCAAGATCAACCTTATTCACTGTAATATCAAAAATTGTACCTTGTACAATTCATCGCAACAAATGGTGCCTTCCTCCATGTCATCGAAGGTCGTGTACCTTCATTTTTGTCTTTTTGCCCACTTAGATCGCTTTGTCAGCTCCAAATCGGAATCCTACCAACTTTGTCGACCTCTCATCCTCGGGACACTAGTGTGACGCGCTAGCATCCACGAATCTGACAGTCTGCAGGTGGTCATTTGAGTATTACATGTGCACCTAGAAGGAATCATAATGCCTCTGCATGCGCCCACCAACATCGGTTTCTCTTCCAGAGCCTATATCTCCCCCATTTGAAGACATTTTGAGGATCTTTTTGGCATTTTGGATCACTTCTTGCAGGTTGGAGCTCTTAGCAATCTTGTTGGGCAATACTTACGAGCTATCATAAAACTACCATTGTTAAAACCTTTTGAAGAACTCATGGTGTCGTCTTTGCAAGTGCTCAAGGAATTGTTTCTTACTCTTCTTAGTTCATTTGTCCATCAATAATCTCTCATTTTCAATCTATTTATTATGTTAATTGCATCTCTTCTATCTTTGTCATGTCAAGTTTCTCCATTGTTACTATCTGGGTTGTCTGTGGAGGTGGAAACACGAAAATGGGAGTCTAACTAAGGCATACTCCAAAACACAACCCCCAACATTTTCCTTCTTGTTTGTGTGCAGGTTTTTGATCATTTGGAAGAAGATCATTTAGTAGGAGGCTTCAATCATGGACCATTCGTGAGCTTCCTTCATTCCCTCTTCTCAAGTCATCTTAATATTTTGCATTTTGTGTTATTAGCTTATTCTGTTATTTTTCCACACATATTTAATATTATAATTGCATTCACCACCCCTATACAGTTTATGTGTTTTGTCTATACAGGACGGTGCACTGGTGTCCCAGCTCCACACGCTTGTCCCGAGGACAAAGGCTAAACAAAGTCCTATATGAGTCTTCTTTGTAGTCTATTAGTTTATCTTGTCATTTTCATCCCTTGGCTCACCCTTAGCACCAGTATAAGTGAGGTACTGGAGGGTCAATTTGTTCTCTTGGGTTTATCATCCTTGATAGCAAATTTCCTCTGCTACATTTTGGTGAACTTGACATGAAGGCTAGTTTTCTTTATGCATCATTTTTTATCATTTAGTTCATTGCATACATTTAACATCTAAAATCTAAATTCCAAAAAAAAAAAACATAGTTTGCATCTTTGTTTTAGCATTGTGTGCATTTGTTTCTTCATTTTCTGTTTAATTTTACCAAAAGACAAAACCCTTCATGTCCCTGTAGTGTGGTCTTAGCGTCGCAAGGCTTGTCTATGAGATTTACGACCCAGACTACCACAAGAGCTATAGTTAGGAGGACATCTAGACGAGGTTTCTCTCTTAATCGTAACAACCCTCCTCTACCCAACACGATGATCAAAAACCCTCAGCCTGACTCGGGCGAGTCTTTCCCCTCTTATACTCTCCAGATACCTTTCATGTGGGTCTTGTCAGTCACTAGCTCTCATAACAACTCCCGGACGAACTCTCTACCGCCTGCTACTATGTTTTGCTATTAGGATTTGGTACAGGTTGTGCTGGTAATTGAGTGGGTCTAGGTGCACTGGTGTTTGGGCGAGCTTGAGGCAATAAGGCTTGTTGAGGAGGAGGAATAGGTGGCTACATGTAGCCAGCAGATTGGTTTTGCCATTGTTGTCCTCCTCTCCATTGAGTTAATGATTGCCATTTCCCCATGGGAGGTTGCCAATTACCTTGAGGTGGCATATTCTGATATCTAATTTGGCCTTGAAGGATGTTGGTTTGCCCAATAATTTTGCCCAGAATTTGACCAAGTGGGAGGATTTTGGGATTGCCAATTGTTGTTATTAGCATTGGGATTTGCATAAGGAAGATTGAAAGAAAGAGGATCTTGAGGCATACTTTGTCTTGGTGCCCATGGTCTCCTTTGTGCCACAAAGAAGACTTGTCCTTCCTCATCCTCTATTGGTCAAAATTCTCGATAAGCAGGCCTGCACTCAATGCTTGAAATGTTTTTACATCTCCAGTCTCTCTTCTCCTACCTACAATGAGACAATATTCTTCTAACATAGCTTATGTTTCAGCATGCGTCTTGTTGGCTTGAAATGTGTCCAATTGTGTTTCCAAATTGTTGATAATATCTTCCTTGAAATCTTTCAGCAGATGAGTTATCTCCATCCTGGAAACTGTTGAAGGTGCTTTTGTTGCTGTAGAACCAATCCTATAGTGTCTTCCCTTCTTGGTAGAAGCCCCAGAATACTTCTAACAAATGCTTCAGGTTTCATCCCATTCAACTTGAGTAATGTCTCCTCCTCCCATGAGATCAAGTTCTTCAATACAATCCTCATTGATTCCCCTTAGAAAAATTGATTTCAGGGATTCGTTACTTAAAGTGTTGTGCTTGGACTTTTTGACACTAAACAAGAACCTTTCAAGGTAATCCCCCAGACTCTCATCCTCCTTTTGTGCCATTATGAAGATGTCATCACCATGTCGATCAATTCCTCTTCAATAGTCCTTATATTTCTCCACGAATTTTGTCTTCATTTCATCCCAAGTAGTTATTGCATCCCTACCTAAGCTCATAAACCACCTAAGAGCGGCTTCTTTCAATGTAGCAGGGAACAACTTGAGTTTATGGGCATCAGTGGTATAATCATAACTTTTGCAGAGGATATCAAATTCAAAAAAAAAGGTATCTGGGTCTTCTGTGACTAGGCCATAGAATTTTGGAAGAGAGGATGTTAGAATATTCTCCAGGTTTGCATTATCATGCTGGTCGGGAATAGGGAATTTAAAAGTAGGATTAGGAGGTGGGTTACCCCCTCCACCAGGAGTTGCCATTGGAATTTGATAAGGAACTAGAGGTAAAATATTCTCTTCAGGAGGTTCGTTTAAGAAATTAAGGTCTCCTTCCAATAGTTTAAAAGCATCTCGGTTTCCAGCTTCCACAAGAATTTCAGCAAAAGGATTTATATTTGGGGCTTGGTAAGGATTTATTTCAAGATTAGACTGAGAGGGAAGGAATCTTCCTAATGCATCCCTCCTTCTTCCCCTATGCATGCAGATTTTCTCTCAATTATCAATATGCCTACACAAAATGTCAGGTGATAGGTTTGTGCTTTTACTTTCAAATGATTCAAAGGTGTCTCTACCTCTAATAACATCAAACTGGAAGCTTAAAAATTCTAAATCCTATATTCCCACTAAGTTCTTAGTTTGACACCATCCCCGGCAATGACACCAAAAATGTTGATTCCTAATAATGTCCTAGTAATTAAGACACATTTCCTTGACCTAATGGTTCAATTCTCTGCTTCGCTTGGTTACTAATTCATTGGCATAAGCTCATTCACTTGTCAACCCAAGAACGTCTACTTGAAACGGGTGTGCACTATATGTGCACTAAGAAACTCATAAGGAACGCTAACTTTATCTTGAAGCAATTGAATAAGGAATTAATGGAATGCATTGAATTCTAGTGTTATTTCTATTGATATCAATCTAACCTACCACATATGAAACTTATAACTTCATGCAGAAAATAAACTAACCAACTAGTGATCTTAAACTCTACTTTTCGTTGGTTGTAGGAACAGACACAGAATGGAGCTTTTGTGGTTGCAGGATAGTCAACTAAAAGATTTTAACCAATGAACATAAGCTTGCTAATGAACTCACTCAATAGAGCATGGAAGTAAATGGGTGTGGATGCTCCCCAAGTGGGCCCCCTTGGATGAGCTTCCAAAATATTAACCAGATCTAGAAGTTACAGCAACATCATAAACACATTGATACTCTCGACAACAAAATGGCAGAACTGAATTTTCTTTATTATTCAGACTATGAAACAAAGTACACTTAATGCTTAAGAAAGATAAAAATTGCATTACATACTCCATCCTTAACTAATGGATTTATAAGAGATTCTACAACTAACTTACTACATAGTCGATCTACTCCCAATAAACTAGGAGGACGGCTTTTATTAGAAATAAAAGCATAGAAAGATGAATCATTCTAGGACTTAGTCTCATGCACAAATATAGGCCAAGGTTCCCTCTAGATTTCTTTGACAATCTGGCACATGTTCAGAAACAAATAACTGCATCAACCACAACTAGGAGTTTTGTCACAGTCATCAGCTACTGGCTTGACCGGTTCAACAATCTTATTTGATTATGACTGCAATTGTTTGAAACAACAATAGATGTCCTTTGTTGACTTAGTCCCTCCTCCAGCTGCATACACAAAGGTTAACACGCACAGCATACCTTTGCATAATATCACCTTTAATCACCATTCAATCAAGCATTCCCTTATCATTAATATGGATTTAGTATATCATTTATAAGATTGTTCAATAGATAACAAAGTTCATAGATTAAACATAAAAAGGCTTATATCTATCACAACCGTAATGTCTGAGTCATAAAATGACAAATATAACTTAATATAAAGTTCATATCGAACGACCAAAAAGGTGACTCATCATAGCCCCCGGTGGTGTCTTTTGTTCTTGAGACTGCGCCTAAGATAAGGGAAAGGCGCTCGTGTTGTCAAAGTCTGCAGCCTGCCCTCCCTTTGAGCTCTCGATCATGGCCAATATCCCTCGGCCTTCTCAATATGAGAAAGGGAGGCATTCTTCTCGTATTCGTTCATCGCTTGCTCTTGCTTCATAGCTCATGTCGTCACCCTCTGTCCCTCCAATTTCTCCTTGAATGAAGTGAGGTAGGGTACCCGCTGCTGTGAATGTAGTACCTATCTCAGATGCACGTACTTTTCCATCGGTTGGGCCTTCTCTTGTCCCTGACATGGTTCAAGAGGTCTCTCCTATGGAGAATGATACCCTTGAATCCTCTCGGGCTTCAGTTGGCAATCCTCATCTTCGTCGTAATTAGAATGTGCATGAGCATAAGCACTATCGACGAGCCATGGCTTGAGAGCATGATGCTACTCTGCAAGTTGTTGATTCATCTACAGTACCCAGCTCTATCGCATCAGCTCCTGCTTCATTTGGTGCTCATGTTTTTGGATCCTCTTCGGTTTTACTCCCAGCTGCTTCGGGGTCAATCGATGAACCTCCCTCTAAGAGGATTCAATTCTTCGTCACTCCTTCTTTGGAGTTGCCCCTCATCACCTCTTTACCAGACATACCTTCATTGTCTCGGCCTATTGACCTGTTGCATACATAGGTGATGTCCAGCGCAGCTCTATTTGCTCCCCCTATTCCACAACCATTCTAGCATCAGAGTTTTCCTGGGGTCCTTAAGCGTGCTACGGTTGATAGGAGACTGTTTCTCCTGTCTAACCCAAGTGCAAGCTTGAACAAGGCCCTATACCGTAGTTTCGACGACACAAATCCTCATAGGTATGATCTTCATCCTTTTCTCTACATGTTTCAGTGCCTACTGGTTTGCCTGTTTCTATGTGCGTGGTTGAGAAGGCTCTACCTTCACCTGAGTTTGTCACTGCCCCTCTTCTGGAGGTCGATAGTCTTGTTCTTGTTTCATCTTCCCTAAGTGAGTCACCTGCTTCCTCTATGGAGGCTTTCTTGTTCAACTCCTTGGAGGACATCCCCACATTGTCTACAATCTTCACGTGATTGTTGACCCTTACCTCCTTCGAGCCTGTGGACGTAGATGTTGATGTTGCTTTGTCCCTCACCCTCGCTACTGGTGAGGTGCCTGGTGCCGCTCTTATCATTGTCCTGCTTTTATCTCATCTTCCTCCCTATGATCTCGATTGGGAGGATGCTGATCTCCTAAGGGATGACCTCTAGGATATTTAGCTTTTATCTCCATCTTTGTGTGTGTGTGCATGATTATGTTCCCCCGTGCTTTCTTTATATGTTTGTTCCCTCCTGGAAGACCCAGGTCACTCTGTAGGTACTTAGATACGAGAGGTCGATTGTCTTTATCTGTTGTGCTCCCTCGGAAGACCCAAGTTAGTGTAGGTTCTCGGATATGGGAGATTTTTTGTTGTACATCTTCTATTTGTCTCTCTACTTCTTCTATTTGTCGTATCTTGCTTTTCGATATTTGTGAACGATGCGAAGCATTGGGGACATCTTTGTCCTTCTTCAATGTTGACCCGAATTTTTATTTTTATTTTGTCTTCATGTTCTCTTCTTTAGATCCGAGAACTTTGGCACTATGACGATATACCCATCTCGCAGCTGTATTACATATTTTTCTCACTGTTATGGGTTCTGACACCAAACTATCATATCCCCCTATCCTCTTGCATTCATCCTTGATGTTGTGGAAATTTATGTGTCACCAACTACTAATGGCATTCCACAAAAACATCTTGCTATGTTGACGTGCCACAACTTCTCTTCTCCTTAGAATAACATGTCTTTCATGCATATCATTCTAAGGGTGGGCCACCATATCTACATGTCTACATGATCTGCATTTGTTATTTAGCCTCTTACATTTATGTTTTTTGTCATTCGCTCTTTCATATTTGCCTAGGTGGGGGCCAAACCACTTGATCTTTTTCGCCTAGATGGGGGCCAAACCATTTGATCTATCTCCCTCATTCACCTTTGTAGGGGTCAATCTACTACTTATCAAATCTATCTTCAATCGCCCAATTGCATGGCTATCTAGTGTATTTCTACCCATGTCAGCATGATCTCATCTTATCGTATAGCTATCTAGCATAATGCACTTTTTTATCCATATTGGCATATCTCATATCACGACAGTTGCTTATCTTATATCTTTTCATAACAAGGGGATTTCCTCCAAAGTGAGGTTTGTTTTTGTTACGCTATCTTATCTATCATCTATCTTAAATCTATCATTTATCTTATCATCTGACATGTTAGTCTATAGCTAACATGTTTGTGATGCATCAATTAGCAATATCTATTTCAAACTTCAGTTTCATCTCGTTGGGGGCAACCTCGTCTGATCAACGAAATTATGCCTCCCCGTCGCAATTTCTTTCTTTATCCTCCTCTACTTTATCTTTGCATCTCTCAGCAAAGACCTGCTCGCTAAAGTGGGGGCAAAATATAACATTAAAAATCGCACCTTGTATAATTCATCGCACCAAATGTCACCTTCCTCTATGTCATTGAAGGTCATGTACCATCGTTTTTGTCTTTTAGCCCAATTAATTAGACCGCTTCTTCAGCTCCAGATTGAAATCCTACCAACTCTGTCGATCTGTCATCCTTGAGATACTAGCGCGACACACTATCATCCCATGAATCTGACAATCCGCAAGTGGTTGTTTGAGTGTTATGCTTGTGCCTAGAAGGAATCGTAATGCCTCTGCATGCACCCATCGAAGTCGATTTCTCTTCCAGAGCCTATATCTCTCTCGTTTGAAGATATTTTGAGGATCCTTTTGGCATTTTGGATCACTTATTACAGTTGGAGCTCTTAGCAATCTTCTTGGGCAATACTTATGAGTTATCATAACACTACAATTGTTACAACCTTTTGAAGAACTCACGGTGTCATCTTCACAAGTTCTCGGGGAAGTCTTTCTTACTCTTCTTAGTTCATTTGTGTATCAATAATCTCTCATTTTCAATCTATTTACTATCTTAATTGCATCTCTTCTATCTTTATCATTTCTATTTTCTTCGTTGTTACTATCTGGGTTGCCCGTGGAGGTGGACACACCAAAACAGGAGTCTAACTAAGGAAGACTCCAAAACACAACCCCCAACATTTCCTTCTTGTTTGTGTGTAGGTTTTTAATCATGCGAAGAAGATCATTTAGCGGGAGGCTTCAATCATGGACCATTTGTGAGTTTCCTTCATTCCCTCTTCTCAAGTCATCTTAAAATTTCACATTTCATGTTATTAGCTTATTCTATTGTTTTTCCACTCATTTAATGTTATAATTGCATTCGCCACCCTTGTACGGTTTCTATGTTCCATCTGTCCAGGACGACAACGCGTCTCACTAGTGTCCTAGCTCCTCGCACTCGTCCCGAGAACAGAGACTCAATAGAGTCGTCTGAGAGTCTTCTTTTTCGTCTATTAGTTTAGCTTATCATTTTCATCCCCTGGCTCACCCTTAGCGCCAGTATAAGTGAGGTACTAAAGGTTCAATTTTTTCTCTTAGGTTTATCATCGTTAGGGTAGCAAATTTCCTCTGCTACATTCACAAAAATGAACAAATTCCCTTATGGACGGTGAAAAGTTCGAAGGACTAGAGTGATGGGCATTCTGGTCCTGACAATTCAAGATGACCTTTTGGGAACAGATGTGAAAACTCACATATTGCTCAAATCCAAGTTTGTGGCTTTGTTTGACAACTATAGCTCAGTATTTATGCATAATTACTTCAATTTACACACATTTACCCTAATTTCAACATTTTCACAATTTAACTTAAAAGAGGAATCTAATTAGAATTCTCAACCCTATCCTTGCTTATTTGAGGCTAGACCTATTGGATTCACGCCTCTTTAATGTAATTGGTCCCTAAGAAAAAAGTAAGGGTTTTACTACATCTATTGGGTGAAACCCTAATTTTCCACCATTTTACATTTTGGTGAACCCAACATCCTACACCCTTAATTTTTTATTTATATTTTCAGATTTGACTGTTTATGTATTTTCAAATTCAAATTTACATTTGCAAGTTAGATTTTCAATTGAATTTCAAAAATTTAGAGGTTAAATTCATAAAAAGCCCTAATTTTAAATTCTAAAATTGAGCTTGTGGATTGTCTAATTTGGATTCATTATTTCAGATCTGATTATTTATGCAATTTAAAATTCAAATTTGCATTCATAGATCTCATTTTCAATTGGATTACATAAATTTAGTGGTTGAATTTATAAAAACCCTAATTTATAGTTGTAAAATTTACTTGTGGGTTGCATAATTTTTCAGATTTGATTTTTATGATATGATATAAATGCATGTATCTTTCAAATTCATGAATTAAACTGTCTAACTAATTGGTTAATCAATCACTTTTATAAAATTTTGCATTGTTTAATCACAATTTTTAAATTTCAAGTTCAAATTTATTTCCTTTGTTCATGAGTTTTACTACCATTAGTCCTAGATACAATATTCTTGGGAGAAGAAGTTGTAGAATTAAGGCTTCCCAAGGTTTAATTACTACGGATATGGAGCCTAATTTGGATAGCTTATTTCACGAAAATGTTGGTGGTTCCTCTAATCCAACAAATGATGTCATTTATCCTCATTCTTTCCATAATTCATAATTCTCATGATGTGGATGAGTCACTAACTAGGATTTTTCGTTGATCAATTGGAGAATATTGACAATGAATTTGAAAATCTTCAACAATGGATGAGTCAACAATACCTAGAAAGTGAGGCAATCCCATTGATTGAAAGATTAAAAAGAATGGTTCAAAGTGATACAATTGGTGTTGATTTGATGTGTGGCCTTTCTCATATTGTTGACACTAATATCATGCCTATGAAAAGTTGTGCCGAAGTTCTTGGTTACACTCAAGCTACTAGTCAAGTCAATCATTCCATTCCTATGCCTACATCACTGCCTAGTGTGCCTACATTCACATCTTCTATCATGACTACTTCCACACAAAATATTAATCTTGCACATGTTAGTCAAGGGGGCAACTTTGTTAATCAAAATTCTTTTTATACCTCCTTTTGTGAGTCTTCCATTTGTGACCCAATCATGTCCCATACCTACATATCATAGTGTTCCACCTTACTCTCAACCTCAACCTACATACAACAATGTTACTCCATCACAATCCAATATGTCCAATTTTAATCCATCTACCGAAGCACCATCAATAACTTGGCCCAAACCATCTAATCTTTACAACAAAAAATGGCTTCCATTACCCAATCCAAGTTTAATGTGCCAACATTTGATGTTGTGAGCCCATTATCCGATGACATTGTGCATGCAGTCCCTCCTAAACATATGGAAGTCCCTCAAGTAGAGCTTTAGAATGAAAAAAGTGATCCCTTGACTCATGTGAAAACATTCCAAACTTTGTGTAGTGATTTTGCTCATGATCAAAGACTTATGGCTAGATTGTTTACTCGAACCTTTAGGGATAAAGCTTTGCAATGGTATTGTTCTTTGCATCCCTATTCTATTACATCATTTCAACAATTAGCTAATGCTTTCATTCAAAAATTACACAATAATATTGGTCCCAAAATTTCTTTGATTGATTTGATTCATTGTAAACAAGGTGCTAAAGAAAAAGTGACAAATTTTATTGGTAGATATTGAAATTTGGTTCTCAAATTGCTTATCCTATGCCCAATCAATATATTCAAAGAATTTTTGTTGCTAATTTACAAAAAAACATTAGAGATAAGCTTGTCTTTTCTAAGTTTACTTCCTTTACACAGTTTTGCATAGTGCTTCATAATTATCAACTTCAAGTGAGTCAATTTGAATCATCTCCTTCAATGGCTCTGGTTGATAAGAATGAGAGTGCTCAACAATCTTTTATGAATTTTAAACCAAACAAGGGATACATCAAGTTTAATGACAACATCAATACTTAAGTGGCAACCACGACATCAAGTGTGGTACTCCTCTTTCTAAGCCTTTTCATAGCATAATGACACAATTGATGAATAAAAATGTGTTGAAACTTCCTCCCATCAAGCCAAATGATACCTCCAAAACTTTACCACCTTATCATGATCCCAAAGTTGTTTGTGAATTCCATCATCAACTCGGTCATGGCACTAAGAAGTGTTATACCTTAAGGAGTAGAATTCAATAATTTATTGATAACAATACCATATTTGTGGTTGATGTTAATGATAAAGGAAACAAATTCGTAGCTCCTCCTAATCAAAATCTTCAAATCTTCACTAATCCTTTGCCTTCCCATTCTACTAATGTGGTTGAGTCCAAACCTCTTGCATATTCTCCCAATGACCTTAGCCTTGAGTCTAATAATGTGGTGAATCTTGTTGATAAACCTATACCTCATAAGGACCTATGCATTACCTTTGATCCTAGCAAGACTATTGATGCACCTGATGGCCCACTATATATCACTGCGAAGATCAAAGATAAACTCTCACGAGGGATTCTCATTAGCATGTATGGTGAATGTGATGTGTTGGAACTCCAAAAAATATAGGATTGTCTAGCATAATTAATGTGTCCCTAAGTTTTCATAATTTTCCCACTATTGTCCATATCAGTGTCTAAACTAAAACAAACAAAACTCATGTTTGTGCATATTCATTTAACAGCAACATCATAGCCAAGTTCCCTTTTGTGGCATAATTCAATGTGTTTTCTAGCCTAAATTCCAAAAATCAACACCAAATTGCTTGATAATTAATCATGAGTTATCAAGAATCCTTAAAAAGAATTATGATTTTATACCCTTCAAGACACCTTAATTAATCGTTCCTATTCATATTTCCCATCATACTTCTTAATTATTCCTATTCACCTTGCTTGTCATGTCGCCTAGACCCTAACATTGCTTTATTACTAATTATCGCAATCTCGTGAAACCCTTCCCTCATCATATTAAGTGGTATGTGATATAGCGACAAAGGGAATAGAGTTTGTAAGGTTATCATTATATTGCAAAAGGGCACAGTGTTAAGATGAGTGTGCTACAATAGAGCGATAAGTTGATGACTGAGCTTAATTGAAGGTGACATCAGTAGGTCATAACTGTTTTTTGAAAAGGTGGAAGAGTTGTTAAATCCATCACAATGGCACGAACGAATTAGATGAGAAATGACCTTTGCAGGTTTCCATTAAAAAACCAAATTCTTGCTTGCAAAATTTATTCAAAACTTGAAGATTATACAAGGTGAGCTCTGTGATGAAGGGGAAAGGGTCGAGATCACTTGTGAATTCACAAGTACTCCATTATCTCTAAGTCTTCTTGAATAGTGAATTTGAGTATAATTCTAGCTAAATTTAAAGTAGAAAAACAAAATGCCTTAGATGGTGAGGAGTCTAAAATGGAAGAAAGTTCAAAAAAGGGGAAGGGTTTCGAGAAAAAGACGCAACCATCTAACCCTATTGAGAAGAATAGGACCACTTCAAAAGTCTTTTTTAGATGCATTACTAGGGTCAAAAGACACTGAAGCCAAGAATGTTTTTTAAGGATAGGATGGAAGGTTGTAGGGATGTCATGATTCCCATAGCTGGTAGGGATTTATTTCGGTATTTCTATAAAATTTGAGATGGGAAAATCCCAGTGTCAAACCCCTGGACCTTGGACATGGCTAAATTGATTGTGCCAAATATTTTTATTTATGTGGAATTAATTCAAGTACTGGCTGAAAAATATCACCTTGTGACACAGATGGTAAGAATGCCTAGTGAGAATCCATTGTTAGTCATCACAAAGTTAGCCATTATCAATTGTTTCATGTTGAACAAAGAGGCCCTAACTAGGATTGATTTGGAGCAATTTGAGATAGATTACACTAGGTTAAAAAAGACTTTCAATAGAGATGAGCTTCCATTCTACCGAAAGAGGAGCATAAATAATCGACCTGTGGTGATTACAAGCAATGAACCTTTCCCAATTGATGAGTTTCTTGTTTATTCCCAAAGAACATACTTTGCTTTATGCCAAATACTAGGAGAGGATGCTAGGGAAAAAATGCCAATTTATTTGATGTATATGACAATGAGGATCTAGAACTCTAAGCTAAATCTTGAATGTGACTTTGACCTGGAGTTGGAGAAGAAAATTCATACACAACTTGTGACTTGGAAAGAGAAGAAAGGGTGTGACTTTCATCACTACTCTTTGTTATGTTATTTGATTATGTACCAAAATAGGCAAGCCTTGGGTCAGCATTTGAAGTTGGGAATTGTAGATAGCAATGGAAATAGAGTGCTTGTAAATTGTGGTGTTATATATGGGACAAGAGATGCAGAGACAATAGCTACAAAGTTTTCCATGATGCAATTATTGTTGTAATTTTTCATTTCTTGAATCACCAAGTTGAAAGGTTGTCATTGCAGATAAGAAAGGTAATAAGGTCATTGACCATGGATTCTAAGAAAGGACACACACATAATTTTGTTGATTGGTTCTATATGGGGAATACACTCTTATCAGAATATATGAATGTCCTCAAGCTCCTCATCAACTACATGTGTTTGTGTTAGATACAATTGCATTCTTAGAATTTATGTGGCAAATGTTGTTGCTAGAGGAGGTTATGGGGAAAAGAAAGAAGGGGACGTTCCTACCCCATGTAACCAAATGTGTGGGGTTCTCCATAGGATCAAATGTTCTTCAAAAGATACAAGGATACATAAAAACAAACTATTCTTTAAAATTTGGTCAAGAGAGAATGTGTGACCCAGAAGGTCACATCAATAATATCAATAGAGCTATAACACATGAAGTGTTGATAGATGAAAACTTGATTAGAAACTATGTCACATTTTATGAAATTGTTCAGGGAAAAAAGAAATGGAATTTATTGACTCAACTAGAAGAAGATAAGAGGAAGAGGGATCTAAGTTTTCTTGTATTTTTCAAAGAGGAGACTAATGTCTTAAAGAAAATTGATTTGTATATAAACAATTTTGAAAAGTATATGGAAAATCAGTAGGCAGTGGATCTCCACCAAAAAGGGCCAAATTTGCCATTAAAGAAACCCCAAGGGGTGGTAATTCATGATGTACCAGATGATGAATCAGTGCAAGAAACCTCACCTATCCCAGTCCCATCAAAGAAACAAAAGAAGAATGACCCTAAGCCCTTCATGCCATATGAGGATACAAAAGGAGGAGGTGACACTGATGAAGCCATTAGTGAGAGCTTTGAAGGGTGATGAGGAGGTGGAGCAACCACAAATATCCCCGTTGAGGTATGAAGAGGAAGTACATGGATATGAAGCTCAAGTTGAAGAAGATGCAAAGCCAGTAAACCATGTAGATGAAAGGGTGGCAATTTCATTGAGATTCATAGAGAATGATGAATTCATCGCCTTTCCCAAATTGAAGGATTTTTGGATGAAGATGAAGATGAAGGAATTTGAGGAGAGAAAACAAATAAACTTAATGGGTGTGGGTGAATCAAAGCATGATGAGGTGACAGCACAAAATTTCAAAGAAATAAGGTTTGATGAGATAAACATTACCCAAGTTGAGGCAAGAGAAATGGTCATGAAAATTAAAGTAATATATTAATTGTTCCTAGAATGACATTAAAGAAAATGTTTCTGTTAGACCAAGTCATACATTAGGAAGATCCAACGTTGGTGGCAGAATTTGATTTTGAAGAAGGGGTAAGTGGCACTCGATACAATCCCAAAATAGAAATTCTGGTAGCTTGGGTGAATTTCAAGAGTACTAATAAGCCCAAATTAGTAGATATGGTTAAAGAAACTAAAGGCACAACCATCTTGAAAACCTTGAAAGATACCTCCCCATTGGAGGCGACCACTATGACCATGCATTCTGCAATGTTCACTAGAGATGTGGTGGAGAATATGCAACAAAAATTAATTGAACTTGAAAAGGGATAGGGTGAAATGAATGAGCAAATAAACAGGTTATGTGTTAAGAATGTCATGTTGAAAGAGCAAACAAAAGGGCAATCAGTTAATTAGTTATTGTTTTCCATAAAAATACTAAACCCCAGCCAATTGAGGGCATCAGAGATGATCAAGGATGGCTTGAAGAGAAACAAAAATATGAAAAGGAAATCAATGAGTTAAAGAGAGCCAATGGAGAGATCCAACAAAAGATACCCCACCAAATCCTTGACACTTTTGAATAGATATTGATACACATGATAAATAATGTCATTGATAAACTGGATGATGTCTATAAGGGCTATGAAGCTTGGCTGAAAATGTTAGATACATTCAAAGAAAATAGACCTGCATTGGAAACATTACCAAAAAGATGGAAGCTAGTTCACCACACTCTCATCACTTTGTGTAAAGTGATACATAGGGATCCAATTGCTTCTCCTTCTATAAAAGGAACTGAGAAAATGGTGAACATGATTATTGAAGAACTCAATTATATTTCTGGTGAAGAGCCCAAGGTAAAGGTCAAAATAGACTCTTTTCACACATTTAAGCACTTGACTATACCACAGATCACTGAAAAAGATAAACATGTAAGAGACTTTGGTGATTGAAGAACTTATTTCAATCAAATGGTGCCTCAAATTGTAACGCATATGAAAGAAGAGAAGGATATCACTGTGCAAAGTTTCAATCTATTTCTGGACAAAATTGTGACATTGGATGTTGGATACACTAGATTCATCACAGAGGTGCCATAATAGATAAGAGGTGGAGAGACCACTTAACAAATGTGTATGTTGTTCAAAATCACAAACAACCAAGTGATTATGACATCTACCAGTGGAAGAACACCTATTTAAAGCCCTTAGAAGATTGATGCAAAACAAAGCCAATCGATGGATATGAAGAATTCTCTTATTTAAAGTAGAACCTTGCCAGACCCATTGGTCACGGGTTGTTGCTCACAATATGATGATAAAAGGCATACTTATATTCACCAACTGTGCTCATGTTATGTTTTATTTGCAATCTTTTTTTCAAAAACTTTGTTCTAATCAACCAAACTTTAAATTAAGATTTGTTTAGGTTATAAAAAGTCATTTCCTTTAGTTATGAACAGTTATTTTGTAACGGAATGAAGCTTGTAGCTTCTCCTATTTTTATATGAGGGAGAAACCAAGACCGAGAAGAAGAGATAGACAGATAGAACAAATATAGTAGTGGCATAAGAGACCTTTGTACTTTCCTTGCAGTGGCGATTATATAATACAAAAAGTTTCAATTTCTGCTCTTAATTACTTGTTTGGTTGTGAATGACATATATTATATGGTTGTCTCCAATTTAGTGTTGTCTTATTTTTTTAATTCAGATTATCAAAGATATTTCTGATTTATCAAAGTAGCTTTCTTTCTGTAAGGTAGAATTAAATTTCATTTAATAAAGTTAAAGAAAATTGGAAGGAATTAACTGGATTAAAAAGAACCTGTTAGCACCATATTAATGCACATTTATATAAGGTATAAAAAAAATTAAGTGTCAAGTAATTTGAATTTTGATCAGAGATTACATGTATGTGGACTCTGTAGCCCTATAGGAAGGCACCAATCTTAATCATTTTCAAGATAATTTTCATTAGAAATGCAATTTTTCTCTTTTCATTTCAAGAAGTATTAGAATTAAAAATAGTAAGGAGTAACATATCTATCTCAAACATTCATGTCATGTTGAAGTGGATTTAAATTAGGGTTTCATCACAATTAACATAAGAAATTTGGGATCTACTTAAGTTATTAGAAGGTACACCTACCAAGTTTTAGCAGAGCCTAAAGAGTAGAAGACGTCTTCTTTTAGAAGATTCTTGTCTGTTGGCCAAGTCAGTTGCATAACCTGATTATAGAAATTGTCATATTCTTATGGTTTTGCAATCTGTTGATTTGGGAACCAACATGATCACTAAAGAATATCTTTATACTTTACAAGTAACATATGATAAATATGATGTAGTGGTCAAGGTGTATGATGGTTTCTCTTTCCCTACTATTGGTTCTATTACTCTTCTCCTTGAGGTTGGTACTAAGTGCTTAGATATCATTTTTGTTATCATTCCTACATTGGATCAATTTCGTGTGAAGTTGGGGCATCCTTGGCTCTCTTCCATGAAAGTGATTCCTTCTACTATTCATAAATGTTAAAATTTCCTCATAATGATAAAATCATAACAATTAATAATAGAACATGTATAAACCTATGATGAGGCATGGAGATGTCAACCTTGATTACTTTTGGCCTAAACAATTTGAACCTCTTAAGCCTCGAAGTGATGCTCTTTTTCAATTTTATCAAAAGTGGAAGAATAAGATGATTTTATCTTTGAGGAAGCCTAGAGATCCTAGACATATTCCTCCTCCTCGTGATGGACCCGGTCTCCTTCTTACACCTTCTATTCCTCCTATATATCTTGCAGGCTCGCATCCTACATCTTACAAAGGGAAGCACTTGGCATCTCCTATTGTTAAACCTAGTAGACCTTCTCATATTCCTCCTCCTTTGAAGGACGAGGAGAAGCCTATGTCTATCGACTCTAAACATTCACAACCCTTGGCTAAAACTAAAAGAAATTGTTGTGTGAGAGAACGTCGACGACGTCGTGCTAAAGCCCATGAACTTGCTTCTCAACCCATTTCCTCCCCAAAAATACCAAATGTTGACTTGGTCCTGTAGACGTATAAATATGACCACTTTCCTAAATAAATATTTAATATTTATTTTAACCCCATTCCTCCTATTAATTAAATTCTATTTAGTTAATTTCTTCACATTCATCTATTTGATTAAATGAATTACTCTATTTATTTAATTAAATTCACCTAAACCTTTTTTGGCCTTTAATTAAATAAATCACTTTATTTAATTAATTCCCCTTTCTCCCTTTTTAATTAAATTTACATTTAATTAAATTGATCCTTGCAAATAAATAAATCTAATTTATTTATTAAAATCCCCCCACTTGTATTTATGCAAGTTGCATCTATTTTGATTGAAATAAAGTAATTTTATTTTCATTAAAATATTTTCTCCTCCATCCACTTGTATTTTCCTACATCTTCCACTTGCCTCCTAAAACCCTTCTATATTCTTCTAATCACTTCCAATTTAGCCTAATTCATCTCCTAATTATTGTCACATTCCTAAGCAAAGAGAAGTCACTTCTCAAAGCCTCCAAAGTCTTCAATAACCATTAAAGGCTTTATGTCTTCAAATGGTTAACCTCTAAAGTCTTCCAAACCATTAAAGGCTCTTGCATCTATTTTGGTTGAAATAAAGTAATTTTGCTTTATTAAAATCATTTCTCCTCCATCCACTTGCATTTTCCTACATCTTCCACTTGCCTCCTAAAACCCTTCTAGATTCTTCTAATCACTTTCAATTTATCCTAATTCATCTCCTAATTATTGTCACATTCCTAAGCAAAGGGAAGTCACTTCTTGAAGCCTCCAAAGTCTTCAATAACCATTAAAGGCTTTATGTGTTCAAATGGTTAACCTCTAAAGTCTTCCAAACCATTTATGGTTAACTCAACCTTCTTACATGGTTAGAGACTTTCTCTCTAACTTAACCCTCAACTAACCCAAGGGTCTCAACAAACAGTCATGGCTTTAACCTTGGTTATCCTATTAACCCTTGCACAAAAGTTTACCCCTTGGGTAAAAGCTTTATCCATTGGATGACCCTAACTTAACCTTTACCTTTACCTCCTAAGGTAACCCTCATGTCTTCTCAAGCATTTAATGCTTCTTGCATCTCCTCTCAAGCAACCTCTTGTTGACAATTGTCACCATTTCATTGGTGAGAATTGTAAACATGGATTGATAACTTTCAATCTTAGCCCTTGTTAAGATTACTCAATCTTAACCATCCATGGCCTTATTTTCCTTATAAATAGAACTCGCATTCCTCATTTTAAAAAAAGATCCAAGTTTCATGCATCTACATTATAGTCTAATTTACTAAACATTTTAGCCTCTCTTTGTTAAATCATCATAATAGCATTTAGAAGCATATTTCATATCATAGAATATTCATGCTAGGCTAGTATATCATGTTAGGATAATTTTTTTAATCTTTTATCATATCACTATCTTCATTTTAAGCTTAATCTTCATAGTTTTACCATATCATATAGATCTTAGAATGCATTTATGCATATAGATCAAATATCACTCGTTCTTGGAGTTGTCATTCCTAAGTCATTTTCTCAATGATATGAGAGCAAAAACATTGACTTTAGGGATCCTGTGAGATAGAGAACAATGGGACACCCCTTGGGAAGTTGAACTAATTTAGTTAGTTCATATACTTGCACCAAGAGTCTCATTGGTGTGTGGGTCTTTTGAATTCGGTTTATTCGTTTTGGTCACCGCATTTTCCTACATACATTTCTGGCACCCATCATGGGGCGATAGTACGAACAAGGTTATATCGAGGAAAGTACCTTTGAAGACCTTGAAAATATCATAGACCTCACCAATATCCCAAAAAACTATAACGATGACTCTATCATGACACTTACGGTAGTTGATCTTAACCCGCCAAATGACTCCTTACCACTCATATATCCTGATGTCATAGACTAGGAAGAACCCGAACATCATGATATACCAATATTGTCAAACGATGAGTCCATTTTCCAATACCTATGCTCAGTCAACTCGGAAGCATGCTCCACCAGTTAACAAAATAACATATTTGCAATCAGGGGAGTGCCAAGTCTCTCAGTCGCAAAAATAAAATAAATGACGAGTCTAATGGTGAAAATCAGTTAATGGCAGTATTAGATCACAAAAAAGTAAAAATAAAGGATGAATCTGAGGGTGAAAACCTTTTTTGAGGCACCTAAGGATGGGAGACTTGACACTCTTCCTGAACATTACCAAGAAAGGTCACCAATATTGTCATGGTATGATGAAAGAATAAGTATCTAGTAGATTACTGAGATGGGGGGTGAATCAGTAAACTGAAAAACTGATACAAACTTCCCAATCTCAAACTCAAACTCACAAAGTAAACTTATCAATAGAATATTACTGTCAAGATCAATACTCATAAGAATACTCAACATCAACCGGTTAACTATTATAACAACTTAACAATAAACAACTTTAATATTGTAAACTTCCAAATGCTTAATCATATATCAACACACTTTATCTCTCAATGCTTCCAGTTATCATGTCTTATCAAAAGTTAATCAAATCAACAAATAAGATCATAACCACAAAAACATTCACCACATGACACAAATGTTCATACGAGGAAAACCCAAATAGGTAAAAACCACGGTGAGATGAGACTCACAAGATAGCTATCTGAACTCTTATGAAGTTTGCCTTGTTAGGAGCCAAGCTTGCTAAAGTTTTTACAATAAGTCTTGTTAAGAACTGATCCTGTTAGGAATCACCTGGTTAAGGGATTTACAAAATGCCTTGATAAAAAGTAAATACCCTGCTAGGAGTAACCTCGGTAGAGGATTTGAGAATCCAAGCTAATGGACCACCTTGTTAGAGGATTTAAGAAGTAACCAAGCTCGTTAGAGCTTACCCGATTAGGGGATTTCAATTCTGCTGTAATTGTTAGAAGACAATAGGTTTTTCTTGATCTGTCTGAATGGCACTACATTTGCTTGATCAGATCCTTTTAAGCTTCAATCTGCCCTTACTCAAACTACAGATCCATTCTCCGGTTTAGGCAACCACACACTCAACTGATTTCAGCCAACACTTTGCCAACACTAAACAAAACAACTTCATCGACCTTAAAAAAAATCAATTAGGTCGGTAACACAACAAAAACCTAATTCTCTCATAGAGATTACAAACAAATCGGTTCAAGTGTGACCGTTGGATTTACATAGCAATCTATACACATTCTTCAAGAAAATTCCAACCGCTCCATGATCACCACTTCATCGGACTTGTAACCCATCACACGCTTTGCATTAGATGCAATCCACTTTGCTCATTCCCTAGACAATCAAACAAACACGCCAAAACAATCTAAACTTATCTTCTTACAATGATCACATGTGTCTCCATCATTACCGCTCAACAGATAATAAACCAACATATCTATTTCAGCAAACTTAATTGGTTAGGATTTAACAAAAACAACTGGTAGGGTTTATCGGTTACATAACATAAAAAGGGTTTAACCTTATACACTGGTTACCAGTTCAACTCACAAACTTACATACCGGTTTACAACATCTTCCTCAAAGCTCTTCCTACCGGTTACAAGACAATATCAATAACAACAATATCAGCAATATCATAAATACCATTACCGGTTTGGTTGACATCAATGATAACATAACATATCATTAATGCAATCTTCATGCAAATGCCAACAATCTCCCCCTTTGGCATTGATGGCAATACAAATATCAACGCCTTTGATTGTTGTTGTGAATGGTGAATAGGAATCCTGGTTTACATTACCAAATATTCACCATGCTTTGTCTGTCTTCAGCCTATCGCTGGTTTTCCTTTGCCAATCACATAATTCTTCTCCCCCTTTGACAGCAATGCCAAATTGAAAGTAAAACATGTAATTGCAAATTTTCACTGTGCATCAACAACATACTGCAACTTGATGTTGCCCCTGTGGAATACATCCACTTCTACATCAATCCTTCTAAGATTTTGCAAGTGATTCAGGGACTGATGCAATCAGCATCATTTTCAACTAACTTCATGAAGAGGGACAACCCCCAACTGACTTCTAAGATGCTCAAAAGTGGTCTTAGGCAGAGGTTTGGTAAAGATATCTGCAAGCTACTCCTTGGTAGAAACATGCTCTAAGATAACATCTTTACTTTGAACGTTTTCCCTCAAAAAGTGATAATTCGATTCAATGTGCGTGGTTCGTGCATGCAAAACAGGATTCTTATAAACATTTATGGCACTTGTGTTATCACATAAAATCTTTATAGGTTCTGAGATCTTCATCTTAAAACCCTCCAAAATGTGCCTCATCCAAATAGCCTGTGTGCAATTCATATAAGTTGCAACATACTCAGCTTCAGCAGTAGATTGTGAAGTACAACTCTGCTTTTTACTACTCCATGAAACAAGTCTTCATCCTAGAAAGAATGTTCCACTGATAGTGCTTTTCCAGTCATCAACATTTCCTGCCCAATTAGCTTTTGTAGCCTTCAAATCAAAGTTTCCTCCATATGGATACCATAATCTATAGTCAACAGTACCTTTTCGATACCTAAAAATTCTCTTGGTTGTTATCAGGTGTGTCTCCTTTGGATTCTTTTGGAATCTTGCAACTATACCAACTGCATGGGCTATATCTGGTCTGTTGTGAACAACATAGTGTAATTTACCAATCATTGACCTATATTCCTTTTCATCAACAGACTTAGATGCATCTTCCTTGGACAACTTACAACCTGTAACCAGTGGTGTTCCAACTAGTTTACAATCACTCATGCCAAAAGTTTTCAAAACCTCTTTCACATACTTAGATTGTGTAATGAAAATACCATTCTTCATTTGTTGTATCTGCAAGCCTATGAAAAAATTTATTTCCCCTACTAAAGACATTTCAAACTCATTTTTCATTTCATCTGCAAAACTATTTCTCATGACATCATTACCTCCAAAAATAATATCATCAACAAATACTTCACTGGCCAATATTTCATCTCCTTCAAACTTGAGATAAATATTACTATCATCACTGGTTCTTGCAAAGCCTATCTTCATCAGATGTGTATGAAGTCGTTCATACCATGCTCACGGTGCCTGCTTTAATCCATACAAAGCTTTATGCAATCTGCATACCATGTCTTTCTCATCAGTCAATGCATAACCATATGGTTGCTCTATGTATACCTCTTCTTCCAATATCCAATTCAAAAATGAAGACTTAACATCCATCTGATATACCTTGAACTTATTATGGGCTGCAAATGCAAGTAAAGTTCTGACACCTTCCAATCTTGCTACTGGTGCAAAAGTTTCTCCATAATCTTCTCCTTCTTCTTGCGCATATTCCTTGCAGACTAATCTTTCCTTGTTGCGAACTACAACACCATCTTCATTTAACTTTTTTTTGAATACCCATTTAGTACCTATAACATTCTTATTTACCGGTCGGGGTACCAGGGTCCAACTATTGTTCTTCTCAATTTGATCCAATTCCTCCTCCATAGCTTTAACCCAATAATCATCACCAAATGCCTCCTTAGCACTTCTAGGTTCAATGGTGGAGATCAAGCAAGAGTTCTCTCTTGTTCTTCTTCTAGTTAGTACTCCAGCATCCTTATCCCCAATAATCTTCTCAGGACTGTGATTCAGTCTCACATACCTAGGAATAACATGATCATTCTCTTCAGGTTCAGCTTCTTCATTATCATCTTCTTCTGAATTTATTTGTTCCGGTTGAACAGGTGCATCAGAATTTGCTTTACCAATTCCTAATTTAACAGTTTCAGGTTCCAAAAGCAAAATGCAATGATCTTAATCCTTTTTCTCTGAATTGGTTCCTTTTGAGACTTCAAGACATTCATCTACTCGAACATCGGCGCTCTCAATAATTCTCTGTGTCCGATTGTTGAAGCATTTATAGGCCTTACTCTTGATGGAATAGCTAAGAAATATGCCTTCATCACTCGTAGCTTCAAACTTTCTTATGTAATCACCTCTTTTAATAAAACATTTGCTACCAAATATCTTAAAATAGCTAACATTAGGTGATCTTCCATACCAATATTCATAAGGGGTCTTGTCCTTACCTCTTTTCACCAGAACTCAACTCATTGTGTAGAAAGTTGTACTTACAGCTTCTTTCCAAAATGTTTTTGCTACACCTCCTTGTATCAACATTATCCTAGCAGCTTCAACCATCGATCGGTTGTTCCTCTCTGCGATACCATTCTATTGTGGTGTCCTTGGTGTAGAAAGATGTCGTTTGATACCATTCTCATCACATTACTTAGTGAATTCCTCAAAAGTAAATTCACCGCCTTGATTTGTTCTCAGACATTTTATCTTTTTGCCACTCTCTTTCTCAGCTAAGGCCCTGAATGCCTTGAACTTACCAAAAGCTTCATTGTTATCCTTCAAGAATGTGACCCACATCATCCTTGAACAATCATCAGTGAAGATCATGAAATATATGTCACCTTTAATGCTTCTTGTTCTTATTGGTCCACATAGATCTGTATGAACCAAATATGACAAGTGCTATGTTGAGAAGGACTTGCTCTTGAAAGTTGAAGAAGTCATCTTTCCTAACTGACATTCCTTGCAAAGAGCATTAACCGTTTGTTTAGCTGAGGCAGGCCTCTTACTGTCTTGGACTTGCTTACTTTAACAATGTTATCAAAGTTTATATGACAAAATCTCCTATGCCAAAGCCAGCTATCATCTATCTTTGCAATCAAACAGTTGTTAACTTTAGGATTAAGATGAAATAGATTACCTTTGGTTTGTTTCCCGGTTGCAATCAATTCACCTTTGTTGTCAAAGATTTTGCACATACCATTTCTAAACTCCAGTGGGTATCCTTTGTCATTAAGTTGTGCCACACTCAAAAGATTGTGCTTTAGACCTTCAACCCAATAGACAGTGCCAGCACTGCTCTTCCCATTAAGAGAAATAACTCCCTTACGTTTAACCATACAGGATGAGTCATTTCCAAATCTGATAACACCGCCATCAAAATCCTTCAAGGAAAGAAATTTGCTCTGATCACCATTCATATGATGTGAACAACCACTATCAATGATCCAATCATCAAAGTTATAACCATCTTGGACACCAGTGCCTTCTGATCTGATATCTCTTCCTTAATAGCTACAAATACAATATCTTCACTAGCATCATCATCAGATTCTTCATCAGTGATACCACTATCAATAGCAATAAGACAATCTCTCTTGCCTTTACCCTTATACTTCTTGAATTTGTCTCTCTTGTATTCATTTTCACCATTAGGACAATTAGCTTCTATATGACCAATCTTGTTGCATGCAAAACATTTTAAAGGTAGTTTACCTCTATATTTACCAGTGCCTCTAGGCAGACGTTTTGCAAACAATGCTTCAAGCTCCACTAGGTTGTCTTCATCATCAGCATCTCTGCTGGATCTAGATTCATAACCATGACAAGAATCTCTACTTTTTTTCATAGATGTGTTAGAGACAGAAGCTCTGAATGCAGATTTTGATTTGTGTACACTACCATCATAGACGTTTAATTAAAAAGTAGTAAGTTTGCCAATGATACTTTGATAGATTTCCGATCAATATATTCTATATCAAACTCACTTAGTATCATAACCCATTTAGCCAATCTCCCTATCAAAGTTGACTTGCTTAGAAAATATTTTAGTGGATCTATTTTTGCTATCAATTTTACAAAATGAGTCAGCATATAGTGTCGCAATTTCTAAGTTGCAAATACAATTGTTGGACATGTCTTCTCAACTGATGTATAATTCAATTCATAGCCTACAAGTGTTCTACGGATGTAATACACTGCTCTTTCTTTTCCTTCGTCATCATGGTGTGCTAAGATAGCTCCTAGTGATACATTTGTTGCTGAAATATAAAGCAACAAGGGTTTCCCTTTGATCGGTGATACCAGTACTGGAGGATTTGCCAGATATTCCTTGATTTGCATAAAGGCTTCCTCACACTTATGATCACATTTGAATGGAACATTCTTGTGTAATAGGTGAGTAAAGGGATGACATATATCTGCTAGCGGGGCAACAAATATTTTGATCGATTGCAATCTCCCTTGTAGAGAACGCAATTGACTTATGTTCGTAGGTGACTAATGTACCATTTATTTGGATTTAATGTCATAGTCATCATCATCATTGTTGGGTATTTCAAGGTTCATGACATAATAGTCATAGTTTGGTGTAAAATAGGTTATGTCATAGATAGAACTCTCTTGAGAATAATTTCTCCCAAGTTCTCTCCAATTAGCTCTAACAAAATCAGGATTGTTATTTTACGATTCGCTCTCAAGTGACTCATCATCTGACGTTTGTCCCTCAAATGAATGGATTATATCAACACATACATCTTCGATACTATAGGTTCCTTCTTGGTCAATTTCATCAAATTCATTTGTGGCTTGAAGTTGACATACTTGTGCACATGATATAGAAGATTCTTTTGTTATCTTTTGTCTTCTCTCAAACTCAGCTTCTTCTGGACTAGTAGTCATTCCTGCTTGACTTCCTATTAGTTCTTCTATACTTCTTCCATACCTTGGTATCTCTTGCTCAATATTTGATATAGATCTGATATTCTATGTTTCCTGTGTTGTCATTTCTTGATCTTTCTCATTCTCTTTTCTTTGTTGTCTTGCATATACTTCTTTCCTCTGAATTTTGATTTATTCTTGTCTTCTTTCCAGCTCTATTCTTTATTTTGTGAAAAGTGTATCCTCACCTGTAACAGCGACTTGTTCCTCATCATTTTTTTCACTTGATATATCAGATGATGGATCTAGACCCCATTCATATTCATTTGAATTTGTTTTTGAATCATTGTCTAGAATCACACCACTATACCTAACAGGAATGTTATATGGTGAGAAGAGTTCTTTGATTTTCGCCATATGTTCTTTCACTGCTTCTGGAATATCTTGATCAGGTTTCGTGATTGCGTGTATTCCTTGGATGTGTTTGCAAGATTCTTCTTATCTTTTGATAGCAAGTTCTTCATGTTGTTTCTCATATTCTTCTTGATATTACTTGTTAGCTATTGTTTATGTTGTTTGATGTAGCTTTTCTTGTCATGGTTCTTCTTTAGGGATTGCTTTCTTTCGCCACTTTGGATGTCGATAATTGTGGTGCCTTTACTTTGATTTAGAAAACCCAAGTCCTGATTTATCTTTCTTAGATTGTCTATGAGGACAAATAGGTTCTAAAATACCTTCTTATCTCTTGCCAATTGGTCATTTTCCTTCATATCCCATCTTTTGCATGATCTTGTAACCATTGCCATATTGTCCTATGGGAATATTAACTTTTGCAGTTGTTGCTATGGTTTCATTTTTATCTCCGTACAACCAACTAAGGATGTCCTTGTCTTCAGTTTCCTCTGCAAGTGTTCCAGCTCTAACAAATGCTCCATGAAACATTTCAATTGATTTATGTGGGATCCATGGTTGAGCATTTGTAGGTTTTCCATATGATTTAGGTGAAAGTGGTAAGTTATGCAAAGAATACTTTCACATTTCTTCATCATTTAATTTGACCTTTTTCTCAAAGTTTTCCCATATTTTTTCTTGAGTTTCTTTAGTGGGATAAACTGCTTCTCTGAAATGCGGAACTCTTGCCTCTTGTGTTGGTTTCAGATTATTGCAATATTGACTGGAGTCTACTTCTATAGTGATTTCTTGTCCATTACGAGGAAATTTTGCACACTGATGATAGGTAGAAGGAATGGCTTGCATGTCATGAATCCATGGTCTTCCCAAAAGAATGTTATAAGATAAATTCAAGTCTAAAACTTGGCACAATGTATCTTTTTCCACAGGTCCTATTTTGATTGGTAACACTACAGTCCCTTTAGAAGAACGCTCTTCCTCATCATAAGCCTTGATAGTTATTTTCTTCTTTGGATCCACTGCATTTTTTAAATATCCTAAAGCCTTTATTAAACTTAATGCACAAACATTCAATCCAGCTCCTCCATCTATGAGTATGCGTTTGATATAAATTTTATGAATGGTGACTTCAATATGTAGGGGTGCATTATGAGGGTGTTGCAAGGATGCGTCATCATTTTCAAAAAAGGATAAGCAATGTGGGGTTATGAGGTGTCCTACCACGTTTTGGAATTGATCCACATCCAGATCTTTTGAGACTGTTGTTTCTGCTAGAGCTTTCTCCAATATTTCCTTATGCATAGGTGAAACTTTTAGGAGCTCCAAAATTGAAATTTGAGTGGGTATCTTTTGCAATTGTTCCATTAACTTGTATTGTCTTGAAGTGGATGTTGATTCATTTGTTATACCCAGAAATGTAACCTTTGCTTTGCTTCTTGCAATGACGTTGATTGGTTCTGAAGGTGTTTTGTCTTTGACAATGATGACATTTACCACGTCATCATATGTATAAGTATAATTTACCTTAACTTTGCCCTTGTCATCTTTTGGGTTGGATTGTTCACCTTTTTAATATTTTGGGAGTGGAGTTTTGAATGCTAGATGTGATTCATTCATTTTATGACCATCCACTATGATAGTTCCATTATCAATTAAATCTTGAATAAGGTGCTTCAGTCTTTGACAATCATTAGTTTGGTGTCATTTGTTCGATGATAGTTGCAAAAATGATTGTCATTCCACCAATTGAGGTCTGACTTGAGGCTCATACTTTCTTGCTTCTAGTAAGGTAATCAATTTATTTGCAAGAAGAGTCTTCAAAGCTGATTCCAATGGTTCCCCAATGTTTGTGAATTTCCTGTGAGGATTGGAGAAGAGAGACTTGGATTTATTGTTCTCTTGATTGTTGTTATTTGGTACTTGACTTGATAAGTTGAAGTGGTTGTTGTTTGGTAGCATTGTTATCGTCATTTCCTCCATTGGTAACATTCCTATTCTTTGACCAAAATTTGGGTTTGTCATTGTTATTATTACCACTATTGTTGTTGTTGTTGTTGTAATTGTTATTGTGGGAACTGTTGTAGAGTTTTAACTCTCCTTTCTTTACCATTGCATCCTCTATCTTTAGACCATTTTCAATCATTTTAGCAAAAGAAGGAGGACATTGCATTTTAAAATGGTAACTCATTTCACTAGTAAGGTTGTCAATGAATATATCCATTTTCTATTGATCAGGTATATCTCTTGGATATCTATTGAACATTCATCTCCATCACTGTAAAAAGACCATGAAAGGTTCACCATTCTTTTGCTTGATGTTGCATAGATCTAGCATTGTTATCTCATACCTTATGTTGTAGGAATATTGTGAGATAATTTTGTTCACATGTTCTTAAAAATATTTAATCCTAGATGGTAGTCTTGATAACTATTCCATTGATTGTATGCTTAAGCTTCTAGGAAATAGACGCATTAAGTTTCATTGTGTGCAAACTCCATACTCATGGTGCAAAATTCTCTAATGTGATCCCGAGGATCAGATTTCCCATCATATTTATCGTACTTAGGGATTTCAAAATGTTGTGGGAATGGTATCATGTTTAAATTCTTGTCAAAAGGATATGGACAGATGTCCTCCAATGAATATTTCTTAGAACTTGTTCCATTCTGCATATCTTGTATTTGTTGTTGCAAGGTTTGTCTTTGTTGAGAAAGAGTTAACAAAGGATTATCAACGCAGGTTCTTCTGTTGCCATGCTCTCTTCTTGTATCATCATGGTTCCTTGCATCATCATGGTCTTTTTTTGTTCTATCCCCTCTTGTTTCCTCATGATTTACTTGATTTACATCTTCATTATTGAATTCATCAGTGTTTTGATTGTTACTTGTTCCTGCATCTTGTTTCAAAACTTCTATATTAAAATCTTGTGGAAATTTAGCTCCTGAATTTGCCAACATTAGGATGTACTTTTCCCTTTGTTTTTCCAATAACTTTTTCATTAGTTTGTTAAGTTTATAATCTTGTTCTAGGTCTCTAATGGTGTTATTTACTGCTTCTTCATCAACATTTGTGTATCCAAATAGATGAAACATTGGATTTTCCTCTTCCATTTGTTTTTGTTATCTTTTGAATTGCTCATATTGAGCTATAGTCCAAACTGGTATGTGATTGATTTGAACTTCCCAAGTTTTTTATTTTCTAAATGCCACTCAAAAGGTAATCATTGGTTTAGGAAGATAAGCTTTGTTGATTTTACCACCGTTGTTAGTGCGTTGTGATAAGGCATTTTTTGTTGAAAGGCACGTGCTTGCAAAAGTTCTCAATCAAAGTTTGTTCCGTAACCACATAAATAGTGACGAAAACGGTATAGGAATATTCTATGTTTTAGTAAGATTTTGCGATTGATGTATAATAATTTCTTCTTCTTCAAGATAGCCTTCCAACTTGGTTTTCTCTTCTTGAAGTGATATCTAAAAGTCATATAAGCATCTAATAATTTTCAAGTTGTTTGATTCCAATGTGAGTGCAATCTTGATTTTGATAAAACCTAGGTTCAAAAGAGGAACGATATATCCAAGATAATGAACAAAGGTTGATATGATCAAGTTTCGTGATAAAGGATTTGAGATATTCTGATATGAAACTGATAATGATATTGATTTGCACTTGAGATGGTTGAATCACTAAGTTGTTGGATGTTTTATGCTTATGAAAACTTTTGGAAAAAAACCTATTTGATTGATAAGTTAATCGTTTGACTAGCTTGAAGACCTATGATAGTTGAAGACAAATCTACTCGAAAAAGGGTATCTGAATATGATGTTGAAATTTTGGTCAAATATGTGGAAGTGTTCATTGTTTCAAATGCAGGAAAATAAATGCACTAACCTTTTTCTCAAAAGCGCTAATCTACGCAACAGATGCGTTGCTCTGTTGAATGGAAGCATTGCTCTGTGTTGTAAAAGCGTTAAACTAAGGTGCAAAAGCGTTGTTTTATTGAGAAAATGCATGATTCTAAAGGTCAAAAGTGTTATACTATTGATCAAAAGTGTTGTTATGCACAACAAATGCGTTCTTCTATGCAACAAATGCATGATTCTGACTGTGTTTAAAGAAATTCTCAGTTTTCCAGCAAGTTCTTGGATTTTTGACTCATTTCAGGATGATGATTTTTTTAAGTTTTTGACCATTTTGAGAACATTTTGCAAACATAAAAGACACAATGTTTAAAAATTAAAGTGCACAAGAAAGCACAAGTCTTATGGTAGGCTGAGACAATAATTGTTGAATCTCACATAGGGTTTCGTCTGAGGCTATGCTATTCAGAGCGGATATTTAGGTGCTTGACCCCACTGGCTCCACCCTCGACACTCACTTCTTCGGGGCAGCCAAGCACCAATTTCCATGAAAACTCCCCGTGGCAAACTTCATATCTCTACTAAGAATCGTATGTGTGTGAGTCACTTTAGAGGTTCGACCTCCTGCACCAACAATTAGAAGGATTTTGGTAGCTAATACAAATGGGTTTTAGTAAGGGCTTTCGGTCATGTGGCCATACATGCGGCACTCTACACCCTATAAATACAAAAGGTTCCTAGCCTATAGAGGTTACGCTCCATAGGGTTTATGGGGAAACATAGTGTCGGTACGAACTATTTAGCACATGTTGTCCATGACTTTCGTCATAGACATGATTTATTTAGAGTGGATCAAAAGGACTTGGTATTAGCTTGTTTCCACTTGGGTTGTTCCCCTCTCACTGGCCCCCTCAAGGCAGCTCGGGAAGGCAGGCCCTTTAAAGGTAAAACATGAAAAATGAAAGTAGGTCTATTTTTCTGATCACTGTATTAGGGTGAGAGCATACTCACCTACTACTTTCAAAACTATCATGGTAGACAATGGTTCTTTTACCCTTTAGATTACCTATGTACAACTACCTTACTGAAAACACACGATTCAAGTTGCATGCTATTCATTTACCTCTTAGTTAAACTAGGTGAAACATGTATGATTTTTTACTTCCCAAAGTAATCCTAGTCAAACTAAGTGAGGAAATGCATGAAAATTTGCTCAAAATAAACCATGCATGCACACAAGTCAGTAGTTTCCAAAATTTGATCTTGGACAATCGAACCTGCGAAAGTATGTTAGCTAAGAAATTGTAAAAAATTTAAAATTTTGTAGTTTGACATAACAAAAGCGCTAAACCTGTAAAAGCATGATTCTAAACTATAAAAGCGCTATTTTGCAGAATAAATGCACTGCCCTGCATCACAAATGTGCTAACATATTGATTGAATGTGTGATTTCAACATCAAAAGCGTTAACCTATTTAACATATGTGTTAACCAAAGTAGTAAATGCGTTGTCAGATTCTGTATAGGCGTGAATCTTAGTTACAAATGTGTTAAATTGATTTATATGAGAATAAGACAGGATATTAGAAGGATAGGTGCAAGACCTGAGCCCCACGGTGGACGCCAAAAATGTATCATGCAAATATAACTCAAGTTTCAAACAATGAAACAACATGAAATAGAAAAGCAAATGAAATTGTTATACCTTCATGAATTATGTCTCATTATGTCTGAACCCCATTGTTCTTGGTTGCAGATGATTTTGCTCTCAGACAAGCACTGGTAGCTTCCAAGATGGCACATGAAGAATGGACAGATAACTGGTTGTTGATTGATATGCTAAATAATATTAAGCTAATATGCAAATATAATGATATGCTATGATAAAATTCCTTAAATGCTAAATTGCTTCAAACTCAAAACTCACGGATGCAAAATGAAGACTATGTGATTAGCTATTAGTTCAAAAATGCCTTAAGAGACCTCTATTTATAGATGTTTGAGTGCATAAGCTTAGGTGGCAGAGATCAACGTTCATGATTAAATCTTACAATTTGGATGGCTATGAGAAAGAGGTTGAGATGTGAGAGAGAAAGGTAGAAGATGTTCCTCCTACACCTACAAGATGGAGGAAAAGGTGGAAGGAGAAGCCAAGTGTCATTAATCTCACCTTGACTAAGAATGAAGACTTAGAGAATATAGGATAGTTGGAGAAGATTTAGGGATAAGAGGACAAGTGGACTCAACTTCCTCCAAAGATGTAGGAAGGTTGGAGAGAATATATGAAGGTTGAAGAATGTATGTACGTACACATTATTTGAAGAATAGAATGAATGTTGAAGATAATGATGCATATTAATATTAATTAAATATTAATATCTTTAGCCACATGATGGATGAGTTGGCAAAGAATAAGTGATGTGGAGATGAGGGAACTTGAAAAAGGGAGACTAAATAATTAAGAAATTATTTAATTGATGAGACCATAAGATAGTGGATAAAAGAATAATTAAATTTAGATATTTAATTAATTGATTAGAAAAAAGGAATATGAATTAATTAATAAAAATTTTCAATTAAATTAATTAATAGAAGAATATGAAATGAATTAAATAAATTAATCTTTTCAAATTAACTATTTAATAGAAGAATAATTATTAAATAAATATAAAACATTTATTTAATTACTCATAGCCAATTTTATGTGTATACAATCTCAATCGAGAAAAGAGATATAATATGATCTAGAACATGGAGAGCTAAATATTGTTTATCACAAAAATCTATGTGTACTATTGTCTATGGTGTATTCTTCTATCGGGTAATTCCAGTTGTAGGGGAAACTTCATTACTCACAATGTGATCTGCTTTCACTAGATAGTTGTTAGAATCATCCATAAAATTGTAGGGGGAGTAACAATTCTAGTTGCTAGCTATTAATGTAATGAAGACTTAAAAAATTTCTTGTTGAGCTGGAAGTGAAAATTGGGACTAATAAAGAAACATTTTCTAAGTGCATCAAGACTATTTTCTGCATTTAATATCTTAGTCTATTGATGTTTAAATAAAGTTAGAATCTTCAAGGTTCCCATCTATATTTAGCACATATAGATCTGGTGAAGAAAATATCCATTGATGTGTTAATTATATGTTGTTATTTATGCATATGAATGTAAGAGGGCTTGCAATTCCATTATCCAAAAAATTCAAAATATTATCATTGACTTTGCATCAAGAAACATTACTAAAACCAGTGCAAGCATGTTGTTTGCCAAAATTAAAGTGAGAACCTAGTTCAATGCCTTTACCAACGAATGCATGTCAGCTATTTGACATAATTCCTACATAGTTGAGTGGGTGAATGAAGTGTGGAAAATTTTAGGTGCAATTTGGGGTACGACATTACAGTGGTATCAGAGCCCAGGTTTTTGCCATCTTATGGGGAGATTCAGTAAAAATTCAGTGTTATGACAATGGGTTCCAACAAGGTTGAAGACCATATTAAGAGGGGTTGTGAACTAGAAGCTATCCAACTCTTTGAAGAGTACCTAAGCATGCATGAGGAGTTTGAAAAATAGGTTTTCTATGATGATTTCTTAAGTTTGGTTGTAACCTTGAGACCTAGTAAAATGAGTGTGGTAAAGTACATCAAAAGGATAATGAAAGAAAAAATAGAAGTTACCCTTGAAGAAAGGTTAGAGAGGGAAGAAGTACTTTTTTGTGACTTGCAACCAACAAGTATTCATGAAGGAGACATAAACCAGTCAACATACATTGAAGATTGGACTCTAAGCCCCAAAGAAAATAAAGAGCACACAACGATTGAGGAAGATACCATCATAGAGATTACCAAACCAGCTATGTTAGATCAGATACAAGAAGGTATAAGTTCATTTGTTTTTCCTCTTATTGAGCCTAGCATTGCTTCATCACCCTCACCTCATCTTGGCAAGGAATCAAATTATGGTTTGGGTGTCTTTGAGATGGATATTTTTAATACATATGGTGGTAAGTAAAAAAATTTAGCATGTGGTGAACAAAGAGGTTTGGATCAAATATTCCTTGAATAGAGAAATCAATATTTTTGCACTTGGGATCCGAGTATGATGGTACCTACATATGAGGTGGATCTTGCTTGGGATGGATCTACTTATGACCATACTACAATTCCTACTACATCTACAAATTTGAGCATAAGGGATGGCTTAGATAGAATTGATGGTATGGTTATGAACATTGATAATAATTCTGACTTGACATTTCAAGATAAGGAGATTTTAGGTGTCCATACACTGCCTAGAGAAGTTATAAAGGAAGATCTATTTTAATAGAGCATGATGATACCCCATTTTTCACACACGGACATATTGGAGAAGAGGCCAAGAAGGGGGTTGATTTGAAGGTGCATAAATATGAAGACAAATTAACATTTTTTTCATGGAGGAGTTGTCTCATAATTTACATCCTTCGAAAGGTCAACTAAGGCTAAATGAAGGTATGGTCATGGTATCTCTAAACCACTTCAATCATGTTCATAAGATGATGGTAGGTCTATGTTATAATTATTTTGAGAATCATGATGGTTTTAAAGGAGGTTCATCTCTTGCCAACTTGAACAAGCTCGAGGAGGCCTTAAAAGTAGTGAAATTAAACTACCTACACTTGTGGATAGAGATCAACTCCTCACAAATGGTGATTTATACTTTGATGCCTTAAGAAGAAAAAGAGATGACATGGGAAATATTGGTGAGGAGTTGGGTATACCACACTCTTCATCATACACAATATAATTTCAATCTTCTATATCAACCACATTGAATGATTAAATACAATATGAAGATGGAAAAAAGTGGAGGCACATAAGAGGGACTTGAAGGGTCCTTTAATGAAGGCATGAAGGTAGAAGACACACACACATGAAGAGTTATCTTCTAGCTATGAGATAGAGTTTGTGACACCTGATACACTTGATTTTCACTTGGAGATGTCTTGTAGACTAACACTTGTTGATATCTACCCACTCATGGAAAGAGAGATGATTGAGATTGAGTATGTATGATAGTATTTCCTTATCTTCACATCATCATGATATACCACCCAAGAGGATAAATCTAGAGGCTTTTGATTTTCCTTAGAAGACTCGTGTTAGTTTTCTCTTGATGCAAAAATGAGGAATAAGATATTTGAGAGTGAAGACACCATGGAAAGGTATGACAATGATTCTAGTTTTATGATTTGGAACAATAATCATTGGTTTCGCATAATCTTGAGCTGGCAACTCCTACTCATGAGGATGATAGTAAGAAGTCTTTTTTTATTGTTGATATTCATTTGGGAGATAGACATGAGGTTTTATTTGTGTCCAAGACACAAGAAGACCAAGTTAGTATAGCATTACAATAGAGTTTGCAACTTCCTTTCTTTAGGTATTTTCGATGGAGGATTTACTCATGTGTGGCATACCCTCAAGAAAACAAGGTTACAGAGGAGCTATGATTATAGTGAGCATGATGACATTGGTATCCCAGCCCACAATGATGGATTTTTACTCCATAAGTTGATGGGAGATGGCTATCCTACCTCATGGAGCATAGACTTCTTTCATATTTTTTGGAGGATACCAATTGTACATGATTTTGGAGGAGAGTTACATAATCTCCTCTTCATTGTAGAGTAGAACAAGGTTGATACTCTATTACCCTATGACCTCACCAGTGTTATTTATATCCCCATAAGTCATATTTTTTGTTTGGAGGTTGTTGATCTATTCCATATCAAAAACCTAGAAGGAGTAGTTATGCATTATCTTGTACCGACGATGGGAATTTATCATATCCGTAGGAGACCTACAAGATTTGGAGAATGGATCTATGTAGCTACTAGCACTTTAGGATGCTTCTTTGCTTATGTTTGGTGTATTTAGGGATTTAGGTGGTGACAGGCTTAACACATCGATTCATTTAAATCGAAATGAGTTATGTTACCCCTCTGAACATGGTGGTGATTATATCAGGATGACACAATGGAAGTCAAAAAGTATTAAGAATGGTGAACTTCCAGTTTGGTTGTGGGATCTTAGGATTTATATGATAGATGGAGTGCTTCCTAGGTTGTTACATAGATTTATGACAGTTATGTGTAGCATATTGGGGGAGCTATATCTTTGAGATTGATATGGGATCCTTGTATTCATATCGGCATATAGGTGTTGTAATGTGTGAAAAATTAGGAATTAGGATTTCAACACATAAAACCACTAATAGCCCAATTAACACACATACATTGAAAGAAGGGAGTAAATCCAATAGATCTAGCCATAATTTGATTAGAAAAAGGCTTGATAATGTTGATCGTATTTACCATAATTGTGTGTGTGGGAACCCCCTTCTTCCTAAGTTGAATTGTAATGTAATTTATGAAAATAGGGTTAAATGAGGGATTATTGAAGCAATTTGACAGAAACAATAAGCTACAAATGTCCCACAGAACCACCAACCTGGATCTAATCAAAATGAGATTTTTAAAACATGTCATCTGAAGTTTGAGCTAATTTTCCATGACCAAGTAGCATAGATCCGTACTGGTGGACTCCGAATTTTCCATCATCAAAAGTTGACTTGTTCATCACTGTTGACTCTGTCGGATTTCCTGAGTATAGCTCTAGACCTATTTCCTACACACATAAAGAAAGGAAAAGATGTTGGGAATAGGGGTTTGACTTAGGGGTTTGCCTTAGGTCAAACCCCAGTTTTGGAATTAACCATAAATGAAATAATATAAATACTAAAATAAATATTAAGGGGATATACCTCAAATCTACAATTGTTGATGATGATGCAATTCTCTTTGAATGTAATCACAAATGTCCAATGTAATGGCATGACAAACACATGGACATGAAAAACCCTAAGCACATACATATGCTTGCATGAATATTGATGTAAATTTTCTCCACAATGATTGAATGATGAACATGTAGCCTTGAATCTTTGAAAATTATTGATGATGAATGCTTCATAGATGCATGAATACTTTAGGTATCTTATGGATATTAAAATGAATTGGTATGATGTCTTTATATAGGGTTCCCTATGTAATTTACCAGTTAGGCCGACCTCCAACAGTCATGTGTAGCCTTGGGAATCAAATTATGTTGCCCCATTTCAAATTGGATCCCCTTTGAGAGAGACCAGGGCATTGTTACTATTTACTAAGTTGTCATTAGTTTTATGTCCAAAGTCATCCTATATACTCCAGTCGGTTAATACTACTAGAATACTCAGTCGGTAAGCACTAAGGGTGTCGGTTATAGAAGAAAGGCTAGTCACCGAGATGATATATACTGTGTTGTCTACCAAGTAAAGTTCTTATATCCACCAAGTAACAAAGAAGGTATACCGCGTTAATCTGAACCGAGTGGAAACATGTTACCAGATTCAATGAACCTAGACACATATGTGGAAACGTGTTACAAGATTCGAGAACAAGGAACCGTTATTTCATAGGGAATTTCACTTGAAGATTTTGTATAATTTTGAGGAAGTTTATCCAATGAAATAATTTCTATGTTTATTCATTCGATAAAACATGTTTGTATAATCGATGTATGAACAAGATCACCGCCTCAGAGAGCTATATATATAGAATGATTTGAGTATCAAATATATAGAGGGAAGATGATGAGTTGAAAATGAAAATATTGAGAGAAGTTAAGATGTGATGATTGAACAAAGATATTTAGAGGTCACCAAGAAGATTTCTCAGGAAAATAGTTTAAGGGACAGAGAATACAGAAGAGGTCACCGAGTTGATCTATCAATTACCGAGGTATGCTATGAGCATGGTAATTTCATATTGAGAACATAGAGTCTTCTATAACATTTCAGATGTAAAGTTGCAGATATTTGTAAAGATTTTGATTGAATTATTTTGAGTTGTGTTAGAAACCTTTAACAGGGTAAAAGCCTCTAACAAAGTCTATAAAGTGTAAAGCCTTTAACCAGGTACAACATTTTGTAAAAGTGTTTGTAAAATCCTTTAGCAAGGTAGATCTAAAGATCTTGATACTCCTAACAGGGTAAGCTATTAGAAATAGCTAAACATGTATCTCTAACTGAGCAACCTTTATTATTGTAGTAGTGAAGTTGTGGGTGCCATCCCCACCGCAGTTTTTCTCTCTAACCAAGAGTTTCTGCGTAGCCAAAATCTTTGTGTTATGGAGTGAAATGTGTATCGATGTTATTTCTATGATTATGTTTTAGTATTATATATTATGAGATCAACTATACATAGTTTATGTTTATCAGTAAGATTGTTTTTGAAGAAAAGTTTTGAAGTACTGATTCAACCCTCCCCTCTCAGTACATTGGCTTTCCTTGTTGGACCTAACAATTGGTATCAGAGCTATACTCTTGGAAAAGGGTTTTACAGCCTAAAGAGAAAGATCCCATCAATGGAAGGCTATAAACAATCACAAAAAATTGTGAATCTCCAAGAAGAATTGGATCGTGCTAATCAAGTGATTGCAGACATGCAGAGACAAATGCAAAAATCACTGAAAGTCAGAAGAAGATTGTCTGACGATTTACAGGACTCACAAGAGTTGGTGGAACAAATTGAGACATCATCTGAGAATAGCATATCAAAAGAGTCTGAAGAAATGATTGTAGAATTGAAAGAAAAGAACAAAGCACTGAATGATCAACTAAAAGCAATGAGAAGGGAACATGAGTATTTCAGCACACAGATGACTGAAAATCTTGATGCATTAAGAACAGCTGAAGATAACATAAGAGATGTAGAAAGAGAAAAACAACAGCTAGAAGAAATGGTATCTAAAAAGAATGATGAAATCACAAGGATGACTGGAATTCAACATAATCTGACTAATCAATTGGGTTATGCACATCATGAAGCAACTCTAAAAGAAAATGAGAACCAAGCATTGAAACTTGAAGTATCAAGATTGACCGATGAACTTGAAGCAAAAAAGGAGTCAAAAGAAACACTGAAGAAAAGTTATGAAGCGTCAAGAATGTTGGACGAACAACTAAACATAAGATCACCCAACAAATCTGTCGGACTCGGTTACAAAAGAAACAACACTACCGATAAAGGAATCAACACCACCGAGAAAGGAGAATCATCAAAGAAGGCTAGAAACAAAGATAAGAATCCTATTTGCAACTACTATGGAAAATAAGGACATACTGCCAACATGTGCCGAATCAGAAAAGGTAAGCAACCGAATGTCACTAGGTCTGATAGTTATTGTTACAACTGCAATAAGTATGGTCACACATCTAAACAATGTAGGACAAAGTCTGATAGCAATTATTAGAAGGCAAAGTTCAAGGGATTTTGCAAAAACTACAATAGATATGGACACAATACCAAGAAGTGTTGGTTTAAGCAGAAAAACTATATGTGGTCTCCACACCAAGCAAATGATAGAAGCTACCGAACTCACACAGATCTCAATCATCAATATACTGCAGTACCATGGGATTACAATACAAGGATATGGTGTGAATGTTGTGGAAGATATGGACATATAAGTGCAAATTGTATGATAAGGTTTAGAATGAACAACCGGAGATCATGGAGAAATCCTGGAATGGCATGCTTTCATTGTCATAAAGTTGGACACTTGGCTAAAGATTGCAAAGATCAACACAGAGGAGCTACTGAAGAGATAAGAATCAAATTATAGAAAATCTGGAAAAAGAAGGAAAATGGGTCAAATAATGAAGAAAGCACCTTACCTACCGAGTTAGGTGCATCTACTTCTAATTAATCAATAAAGGTATGAAGGGACTGCATCTTCACAAGGTTAGATCTTAACAGTTCCTATTTTAATCATGAACATAATTCCAAAATCTGCATAGCTAAGGTGTATTAACATTTTTGAAATTGTATCTAGTCTTATGATTTACCAATGAAGTCGGTAAATGCAGTAAACCTGTCTAGTCGGTAAAAGCATATAAGGAAGTTAGTCGGTAAAGTGAAACCAAGTGCATTTAATGCCTATCTTACCTAACTACACGAAGCCCGATAAGGTAAAGGGTGTATTTAAAGTTCTTTATGCGGTCATTTTACACTTACCAGTTTTCAAAGAGCAGAGCTAAGTGAATCAAAGGCGATCAAAATTTCTCCAGAGTGAATTCAAGGTATTTTCACACAATCTTAAATGCATTTTCAAGTGAGTTAATCGATCAATAACAACTGTGAATATTTGCATTATATTTACTAAGTCAAAAGTGTTTTCTGGTTAGTTGAAACCCTAAGCTATTTTGTTAGTAGAAATCAAAGTTTGAAATGGCTCCCAAGATGCAGAAACCAATTGTAGTTGAGACTATTGAGAAGCCCTCACTTAAGTATTCCTTACCTCCCAAAGTGGCATCTGAACCCGATGAGAAAACTGCATTTTCTCTTATTCCGAATAGGGTTCTATTGGTTGAAGATGTCAGATTTTATACTAAGTGTCGTGTTGAAGAGCTAGGTCATACCAAAATTAAGGACATGTATGATGAACTATGCACCGATGGAATCCTAGATGGTAAGTTTGAGCATATCAAGGTTAAGGGATTGACCGAAGCCCTAACCTATCCTCAAGTTTTCAAAACCCAGTGGGTCAAATTTGTCTTGAGCAGAGTGCATGATGAATTTATGTGGTTATAGGAACAATCATTCAAGATCACCAAGGAGATTATTCACATAATAACCGGATACCCTATATTTGACCATGCCCGAGCACAGAAGATGATTTCACAAAAGGAATTGATAACTTTAACCGGAGTTGAGTCTAATTGCAGAGGTCTTAAGTTGAATAATGTAACAGATGCAGAACTAAAGTTTGCAATTAGAGTCATTGGTTATTGTTTCTTCCAGTCGGTAAGAGAAAATAGTGTACCGTGTGCAGCTGTGGATTTGGCCTATAAAATTGTGAAAAAGGGTATGAAAATTGATCTGTGTGAAGTATTGTTGAAGAATCTTTTTGAAAATCTCAACACAATAAGGAAACCGAAGAAGAATAACACTGCTAACACACTAAAGTTTGGGTCACTCTTAGTGTGCATGTTCTTCTATTTTTAGAAGTTCTTTCCTTCAGTCGGTAACATTGTTTGGGAACTACACCGACCAATCACCCATCAGATAAATGATTTTATCAATCAACTAGGTGATAATTTCAATGAGATAATGGATGATTACTTTAATAAATTTTGGAAAAAGATGCATAACAGGTACAGGATCTCGCTTCAGCTAGTGGAAAAATATAAAGATACTATATGTTTTGAAGTGGACACCGACTACTACTATGTCAATGCAGTAGAACCCAGAACTCAATCTTTACCGCCTATGGGTTATGAGATTGATTTTGATATTACTCAACAACAGATAGATGCCTTTCTGGCACTTCCAAGGCACTCGACCGAGATCAGATATGGTACCTATGAAGAGGTAAAATAGAAGGTAAAAATGAGCATAGTTGTACCAAAGGCTACCAGAAAAGCCACTAAAATGATTAAAGACTTAACTAAGAAATTTGGAGAAGGTTCTACCTCCACACCTACTAAGCCAACAGGTAGCAAAGATGATCAAATTTCAATTGAGGAAGAATCTGAAGCTCAAGAAGCAGCCATCACTCTAAGCATCGAGTTGCCAAATGGGAAAAATATTGAAAAGGAAGAAACAAGATACAACTAAGGTATCACCGACTCCACCAGTTAATCGACCTAACACTAGATCATCTACAGTGTCGCCCGGTAAGAGGCAGAAAAATGTTGAATTGCCTAAAGTTACAAAGACTTATAGAAAGTCAACTAGGAGACTCATTTTGAATAAGGAGTCAAGTGACACAGAATCTGAAGACAAAAATAAATTTCAGATTGTTAAAAGCACAAAGGAAGATGTACACAATGTTGACAACTTTTGTGTAAAATTGAAACAATATGGAGGATTTGGGTCATTCAGGTATGTAAAATATGACTCCCGGACAGAAGAAGAAAAGAGGCAAATAGAAGAGTCAGTAGTATGTACACTTCTCAAATTCTGAGTAGTTCCATTAGAAGTAACTGATTTTCTTCCAAAAGCATTATACTCTCATATTGACAACAGATAGAAATATGTTATGGACTCGGAGAAGTAGATAAGAGAAAGAGTTTTGGTACATCTCTTTCCAGACATGTCGGTAGATGATATCAGAAATCATTTGAAAAACTACCAGACAAATTTTCAAGTAAAGCAAAGGGCCTTGAAAATGATTAATGGACTTTATCTTGAAGTCGAAAAGGAAACTAAAGAAAGATGGCAAGAAATTTTTAGAATTCAGGCTAAAGAACCTCAAGGTGAAGTGGAAATAGTTGACATCACCGAACAAGATCTTGCTTCAACTATTCAACTAGATGAGGATGTCATGGACACTGAGGCATAGGAAGAATAAATGATAGAAGGAAATGTCTATGCCAAACTGGTATCCAGTGAATCGGTCTTGGAACAGGTTAAGTCCTATCCTCTGATAACTCCACAAGTGTCAACCGAGAAACCTCGGGACACCGAACAAGGCAAAGAGGATCAAAAGGATACTCAAGGTGAATCTACCTCTCAGGCCACAGGCGAGCAAACTTCTCAAGCCCCTGCAAGCACTGAAATTGTTGCCACTGAGACCCCATGCAAGGAAACACCGAAGGCTACAATAGAGGCTACAGGAACCGACAAAAGTGTTGCTCCCACCGAGCAACATACCGAGGAAGATCAAGCCTCCAAAGCCATTGTACTCATTCAACTGGTGAAGGCATCATCATCAAAGAAGTGTAGAAAGCAATTGCTATAGGTAAAATCAAGCTTGTTGGATTCATTGTTGAGTTGTCCCCTCAATTCAAGCACATTATTTATTTATTCCAGAAATTATGTACATTCTCATTCTTTATTAAAGATATCAAGCATAAGACCAAAGTCATTGAAAAAGAGATTACCGATCTCTCAAATAAACTGACTACTGAGCCAAATTCTGTTCAAAAATTTTATACAAAGCTACAAACTCTTATGGCTCAGCAGTTAGAACTTTGGAATGAAGAGCACAAAATAAGGATGGATATTATGACTATTCAAACATTATTTATTCCCCATCTGTCGTTAGTACAAGAGCAGATTAACCGAGCTACCCAACTGTCCACACAAGCAGAGGGAAGCACTTTAGATGGTTTGATTTCATTGTTAGTTGATATTACAACTCAAAATTCTTTAATGGAAAGTGTCAAAGGTGCACTTACCAATGCTCTCACCGACGCTCGTACTAAGTATAAATCTATTTTTGATTAGTTGCCCCCACTGAATGGTAACTAGTTTTGATGTTTGTCAAAAAGGGGGAGTGTATCGAGTGTATACAGATGAATTTGAGTGTACAGAGGTCATACTATCTACCGAGTATACAGATGAAATTGACAGGGGGAGCATGGAACATCAGGCGCATGCAAATCAAGTTTTGTATAGCATATTGATAAGGGGAGTATGTATTTGAAGTATGTATTTGAACAAATGTATATACTGTCATTTCAGTCAAATTTTGTAAGTATATAGATTTTGTGTTATGACTTTGAAAGGAGTTTTGTCAAACATAACAAACTAATGTCAAAATGGGAGATTGTTACTATTTACTAAGTTGTCGTTAGTTTTATGTCCAAAGTCATCCTATATACTCCAGTCGGTTAATACTACCAGAATACTCAGTCGGTAAGCACTAAGGGTGTTGGTTATAGAAGAAAGGCTAGTCATCGAGATGATATATACCGAGCTGCCTACCGAGTAAAGTTCTTATGTCCACCGAGTAACAAAGAAGGTATACCGAGTTAATCTGAACCGAGTGGAAATGTGTTACCAGATTCAATGAACCTGGACACATATGTGGAAACGCGTTACAAGATTCGAGAACAAGGAACCATTATTTCATAGGGAATTGCACTTGAAGATTTTGTATGATTTTAAGGAAGTTTATCCAATGAAATAATTTCTATGTTTATTCATTCGATAAAACATGTTTGTATAATCGATGTATGAACAAGATCACCGCCTTAGAGAGCTATATATACAGAGTGATTTGAGTATTAAATATATAGAGGGAAGATGATGAGTTGAAAATGAAAATCTTGAGAGAAGTTAAGATGTGATGATTGAACAAAGATATTCAGAGGTCACCGAGAAGATTTCTCAGGAAAATAGTTTAAGGGACAGAGAATACAGAAGAGGTCACCGAGGTATGCTATGAGCATGGTAATTTCATATTGAGCACATAGAATCTGCTATAACATTTCAAATGTAAAGTTGCAAATATTTGTAAAGATTTTGATTGAATTATTTTGAGTTGTGTTAGAAACCTTTAACAGGGTAAAAGACTCTAACAAAGTCTATAAAGTGTAAAGCCTTTAACCAGGTACAACATTTTGTAAAAGTGTTTGTAAAATCCTTTAGCAAGGTAGATCTAAAGATCTTGATACTCCTAACAGGGTAAGCTATTAGAAATAGCTAAACATGTATCTCTAACTGAGCAACCTTTATTATTGTAGTAGTGAAGTTGTGGGTGCCATCCCCACCGCAGTTTTTCTCTCTAACCAAGAGTTTCTGCGTAGCCAAAATCTTTGTGTTATGGAGTGAAATGTGTATCGATGTTATTTCTATGATTATGTTTTAGTATTATATATTATGAGATCAACTATACACAGTTTATGTTTATCAGTAAGATTGTTTTTGAAGAAAAGTTTTGAAGTACTGATTCACCCCTCCCCTCTCAATACATTAGCTTTCCTTGTTGGACCTAACAGGCATTTTGGGGTGCCCTGGTCCATCCATAAAGAGGACCAAAATAAGTAGCCAAAGGGGAGGGAATCTCACAATGGGACCCACCAAAGGGTGTACATGACATCAAAGTTGGATAACATGCTGACAAGAGACGTTGTACAAGTTATTAGGTGTTGTCATTTACGACAACCCAAGTCATTGTACCCATCCGCATTGCATGATTTGATCATACGGGAAGTCAGATTGAAGATTTGTTCAAGTTCGATAAGCTAAGAACAAAGCATCTGACAGTGTTCAATATTTTGGTCGATACTTCATTTCAGGTTAACATTTTGTGTTACAAATCTAAGGAAAGGTTAAAGGATGTCTGGACTACCCTATTATATAGTTTTGGTCTCCAATGAAGATCGGTGTGCAAGATAGGAGCCTTTGAGTACTAGGTTTTGGTCTACCAGTTTAGATCAAGTCGACTTATGTAGTTGATCTTTGTGTGGATTTCATGGAGCGGTTTTGGCGATTGGTTTTGTGATCCAAGAGGTTTATTCGACATGTGTGGTAACGTGTGAATAATTATTTTTGGTCTGCATAAGCATTGGAGCCCGAATTCAGCCGACAGTTCATACAAATTTGAATAATGTTCTAAGTATTCATGAGCCAACTAGAAATGGATCTAATTTCTTGTTGCAGAAATATATGATTGATGTTTTGTATCATTTTAGTAATGAAAAAGGTGTTAATGATCTATTATGCACAGTTTCACATGCACAGGATAGAGATCTATGCTCTAGATCTTTGATAGAGCAGTGAGAGATGATGTGTATGAAATCGATACATTGCGTTTAACCAAAACTATATTTTGGCATTTGTAGATGTTGTTGTTGAGTTCAAACATTTATGTAATATTTTGTGAATGATTATGTAGGCAGTGAGCCTCCCTTTGAGCAGTGACCTCTAGGCAGTGTGTCTGAATACATGTGCATTCACCATTGTAATACTTTTAACAGAGTTTACCTATATTGTGGGTTCATCCCCACTATTGTTTTTCCCTTAACTGGGTTTCCACGTACAAAATATTGGTGTTATGGTGTTGTGGTTGTTCATTTTATGGTCTTTCATCTTTCTTTTGATTAAATGTATTAAGTGGTTGAAAGAACAAATTAATAATATCAAAGTTTGTAAAACACTAATTCAGCGCCCCCCCCCCCCCTAAGTGTTCCTTGATTCCAACAATTGGTATCAGACCCTGGTTCGTCAGAGGAAGTTTAACAGCTTGAGGAAGATCCAGGAAGGTGATTCAATGGATTTTGGTGGTCTTCAACAACAACCCCTAGTTGCACTAGATGATCTTGATCAGTCCAAAGCAGAATTCTAAGAGTTGCAGGCGAACCTTAAGGATGCTAAAAGTTTCATTCAGTCATTGAAAGGGAAACTAAACAACTCCATGGAAAAGAGAAAGGAACTTTGTGAATAGATAAAGTGGAAAGAAAGAAAATTCATGGATGATTGTCACCTGAGTCAAGCCTTGAAGGAGAAGACAAAAGAATGTGGGAAGCTTGCAAAAGATAATGCAGCCTTGAAACATGAGATGAAATCTATAGTGATGGGGTTGACCAAGGAAATTGAGGGAAGAAAGAAGAATGGAGAAAATCTTAATTAGTCCTTGAAAGAAAGATCTGATGAATGCAACAGACTTGATTGTGAGATTGGCCAACTAAAGCTTGACCTGCAAGAATCCAAACACAATGAGGAAGAACTTGGAAAGTAGATTGTCACTCTTAGGAATGAACTTGTGACTGCAAATGAGTACAAGTATAAGTTCAAAATTATCTCAACTAAATTTGATGTGTTGCTTGAAAACCAGAAAAAAAAGGTAGATGACAAGAAAGGTCTTGGATTTGACAAAGGTGAAAGCTTCGGATCTGGTCAAAGCAATCCTAATCAGAAGAACAAACCTAGAAGGTATCCGGTAAGACAATCTAATGCTCAAAGGTATTCCATATTTCAATGGTAATTGTTGTGTTTGCAATAAATTTGGTCATAAATTTATTCAATGCAGAAGTAGAATGAATCAAAATGGTCCATCTTTCTCTGGTCAGTGTTTCAAATGCAATAAGTATGGACATAAATCAAGTGAATGCAAAAGTATGATAAATAATTATTTCAATAGAAGGAATGTTAGGTGTTTTGCATGAAATAGGTTTGGTCACATTGCTAATTAGTGCAGATCAAGAGGAAATCAAGTGAATTACAGGTTTGGACAGGGAAATGTTGTTTGCTACAATTGCAACAAATTCGATCACATTGCAATATTTTGTAGACGCAAGAATGTGGACATTAAGGGTCTGACAAATAAAAACAAAAGTGTGCAGAAAGATAATAAAGGAAAAGGGAAAGTGGATGTGGATGAGATCAAGAATCAAATGAAGAATACATGGGTAAAGAAAAGTGAGACTGATGCAGGGAATGGATCCGCACTTGAATCTAATGCTGGAAATTCCTCCAAAAATTAATTTAAGGCCTTTGGCCTAGGGGGAGTTCTCAAGAAAGTCCTATTTCCCCCTACTAGCAGTCAGTGCTTCTATCTGACAGATTGACAAAAGTTTTATTGGGGCATTGCAGATGAGTTGGAAGAATTTTTAGAATAAATTAAATGTTATTGAATATCCGTAGAGGAATTTTTGTAATGCAGTGTAAGAAGACAAGGTATCCAGAAGGTTTAGGGCAAGTGCATTTATTACATCAAAAAGTTAGGTGTGTGAATGATAAAAGGTCACTTAGCTTTCGCATTTGTCACTTTTCATTCTAAGAGAAAGAGAAGGAGTGAGCTCTACAAGCATATTTCCGTGAGATCAAGGAGTGAAGGAGATTTAAATAGGAAACCCTAATCCGGTGAGAAAGGTATTTATCTGCAAAGATTTCCAACTTGAAATTTCTGAAAAATGGCTACTCTATTGGTTGTGGATATCACTTAGAGGTCTTGCCCAAAATTCAAGAAACATCCTTTCAAATCTATAAAGGTAGTTCCGCTAGGTGCATTCTCTTCAATCTCGTATGGAGTTCTTCATGTCGAAGACGTTAGGGCTTATATTCACACAGATCTTGAGGAGTTAGGGAGCTTACAATTGTTGAATCTGTACTCTAAATAGCCATTGGGAGATGATTGCAGGCTTAAGCCAGAATTTAAGGTGTTGGAGGAGAAGAATTTCGTTCAGGTTGTCAAGTTTTTGTTGTTTGAGGAAAATGAATGGGTCCAGTATGTGTTGAGCAAAATTCATGTTGAATTCATGTGGTTAAGTAATCCGTTCATGATCATCAAGGACACAATCAGGGTTATAATAGGTTTGAGCTCATCCAGTGGTTTACCTACGCTGAGGTCTGTGAAGAATCAACTTGTTACTAATGCAACCAGTTCAAAGTTTGATAAGAGGGCTATGACAATTCGTGACATAATTGAGCCTGGTGTAAAGTTTGCTTCAATATTTATTGGTTACAATATCCAAAACTCCAGTTGAGAGAATTTTGTATCCAGTACTGCAATCAATGCAGTTTATCAAATGATTAAGGAGAATAAAGAGTATGACCTGTGTGAGCTATTGCAGATCTAGCTAATAGAAAATCTGATTAAGATAAGGAAGGATAAAAACAATGCATTCAAGTATGGCACTTTGGTACTGTATTTGTTCTTTTACTTCAGGAATGAGATTCTGGGAATTGGAAATGTTCAATGGACAAATGACAAGCCAGTGACTGTTCAAATCAAGGATTGTCTATATAGAAATGGTGATAGTAAGGCCTGAAGAATTGCTCTTTGGGGATACTTAAAAAAATCCAGGGTATAACACAGGCTAGGGAAAGGATCCCTCAGTCCATTGTTGAGAAGTATAAGGACTCTATCTGCTTTATGGTTGACATTGATCGGTGTTTAATGGAAGCAGTGGAACCAAGAATAGTTTGGATCATGCCTATGGGGTATGAAGTTGATGAAGAGATACTAGAAATGTATGCTCAACATCTGTTGAGTAAGCCAATTAATACTTCAGAGGAGATATTTGGTACCTTTGCAGAGAAAGACTTGCAGTTGCATTCTCAATTCAAGAGACTAAAAATAGTAAGGAAGGTCAAAAAGCAAGTTGAGGAGTATGAAGAGAGCATTAGAATTTCCAAAGAATCTTTGATGGAAGCCAGGAAGAGGAAAAAGGTAGATGAAGAGGAGAAACCCACCAAAGAAATATCTACCATTCCAGGAGCCTCTCCTAGAAAGCCAAGTCAAACCAGAAGCTCTGCAGCCTCCTTTGGTTCTTCTAAGTCAGCCAGCACTGAGAAATATCAAGCCAAATCATCTGACAAGGAAGGAAAGAGAAAGAAAGCCAAAAGTTCAAAGGTGTATGTCACTGTAGATGATGATGAAGAGACTGAATCTAATGAGGCAGTGAAGGAAATCAAGGCCAAGGGTACAAAAGCCTCAAAAGTTCCTAAAGACAAAACCCACCGGTGGAGAAAAGGTAAGCGAGAAAATGAAATTTGATTTAGATAAGCCCATTATGTCAATAGATGAAGTTGTGAATATTGTTACTGGGCATTTCAATCTAAAACCTCTTTCTAAATGTTATGACAAATTTGATGAGGCTAGAAAAATAATTCTTGAAGAAGCCATTATTAAATACTTGAACACATTCAATAGGGCTCTTATTGAAATCATGTTTGAGATTCCTAAAGGTCTATATAACCCTTTAGAAATGAGAAGAGTTAATGCAAAGGTTGTGGATGAGAGACTAAGAGAGCATGTGTTGATCAATCTGTGCCTTGTGATATATGTAGAAGAAATGAATAAAATAGTCAAAGAAGCTAAAAAGGAATCGACTAAGAAACAAGCTTATTATTGGGAAAACTGGTGAAGTTGTTAAGGAAACTAAGAAAATATTGAAGTCAGTTCTGGAAAAAAACAAATTTTATGTTGTCTCAGAAGAAGCCCATGGTGGTGACAGTTCATCTGTTCCGCACATTCAAGAGTTGCACTCAAAAGGTGAATAGGTTGAAGTAAATATTTTCTCTGTTCTGGAAGAGGGAGGTGTGGATAAAGAGAAGGAAGCTGGAGAAGAGACAAGGAAAGACGATAAATATGAGGATACTTAGAATCCTCTAGACTAGTAAATGAACACAATACCATCTGTGGATACCCAAGATCCATTTGGAAATGAAGGACCAAAGGAAGTCAAAACAGAAACTGACACTGAAATTAAAAAAACTGAGGAAATTGGTGTTTCTCTTAATCAAGAGACACTGCAGATGATGTCAAGGATCTCCTTGAGAAGGATAAACTAGTTTTTGATGATCTGGCATTGTCCCAAGGACCTATCAATTTGGTCACTCTCTCTCCCATCCAGAAATTAAGTTAGCGTCACTTTCTTAGGCCAAGGAAAGAGAGGAGATTTTGAAATCTCATATAGAAGATAACGAGCTTCCCGGTCTTGCATTTGTTGTCTTGGAGAAGATAATGCCCACATTTGTCAAAGACACATCTGATTGTCCCTCCGGACAGCTAAAGAGCTTAATCAACTCTATAAGTACTCATTTTGAATCATTTGAGAAGTTAGTTGAAGTTAAAGTTTGAAATGAGTTTAATGATAAAAGATTCAGTGAGTTGAAGAATATGATTGCTAATGATAAGATTTTGTTATAGACCTATTGGCAACAATGCAGCAAACTAAGAGGGGGGGTGAATCAATTTGCTCACAAACTCTACACAACTCAAACTTTTTGAATTTATCTGATAATAAACAGTTAAAATACAAATCAACACCGCATCAATAACACACATATTACCAAGATTTTTGACATGGAAAACCCAGTTAAGGAAAAACCATGGTGGGAACCTACACATAATGAGATAAAACCCTGTTAAGATTAAGTGTAAATATTACAATGGGGAATGCACATGCATTTAGGCATACTGCCTAGATCTCCCTGCTCAAATACAAGAAGGCATACAACCTTGAGGAAGTCTCACTGCCTTACAAGATTCAGACAATAATCTGGATTACATGAACTGTGAAAATAACATCTTCTAATTCTTGATTACAGTTCTGGTTAAGCACATATACTCAAACTCTGCTCTTTCCACTTCTTCACACTCTTTCACACTTCTCCTCTACAACTAAAAGATAATTTTAATGTTTGCACATGCAGATACATCTCACAAATGAATATTACATATATTTATACAAATCATCAACCTATATTTCAAGGTCGGCTAAACCCTCAACACAAATTACAAAACAATAACCTCGCATGCTACAACAACACATGCAGATCAAAACAATGTTGGCTTAGACATAGTCTGAACCTAAATCAATACCGCAACCATGCAACACTTCCAACAATTATGCCTCAAACATTCACAACACGCTACAATCACCAAGAATTTTGCATAGCACAAAGAACACCAGCGGATCAAGAAAATGATCAATAACACACACACAACGATCAATGCGAACCATCAATACATATAGAACCTGATCTAGAAACATCCACAAGCAATTTGAATCACACTAGAAACAATTGCAACATCACCACTTACTAGAATCTCCATCATTAATTATACCAAACTTCAAGAACACATGTTGAACTAATTGTCAAACTAACAGAGTCACTTGCGGACTTCCAAATCACAAACCATATGAATTGAGGACACATATGAATGTCCCAAACACTCTACTAAATTCGTAAACTAAGATAATGTAATTTTAGAGCAATGTGGAGCACAAACCATATTACTGAATAACATAAACAACTAAATAACATCCTTAATACCGGATCACATAACTTGATCAAAACATCATTCGAACCTCTGAAACTTTTGCTAAATCAACTAGAGATAAATATCTCTAAACCCATTAAACTACAACAAATCATCTACAACACACTAACTAAACCATTTCATTTAATCTAACCGCAACACTAGAATACATAGAAGAATATGTTGACATCAATGACAACACATCATTCCAGCAAACTCTTCAGCAATATCCAACAATATGCATTAAGAGTATTCAAAAGGTCTTATCTGAATATGGTGCAGTATACAAATCTTTTTTATTATCTTCTAAATTTGTTGAAGATATTGAGATGCGGATAAAGGAAAATGAGAAGCACTTGGCAAGCATTTGTCAATCGTTTGATCCCTTGACTGTCTTTGTGGATAGTCAAGAAGGTCAAGTTATATCTTTACTTGACAAAATTAAAAGTTTAACGCATGATAAGGACAAGATTATTAGTAGAGTTGGTGAGATTTGGAGTCTAATTGCTCCTAAGTTGGAGACAATGTTTAGTGCTTTAAATGAAGCCCAAGATACCATGATCACCTGTGATCCTCCAAATATTCAAACAACAGAGATGCAGGCATTCATCTTTTGTGGGCAACTATGTTAGAAGTACGATTGTTGTTGTACCAAAATATCAACCTGTTAATGCCCGATACAACCACTATACTTATAGAATCTACACGAGGTGGTTAATCCATGTCACAAACCTGAGCGTTGCGCTACACAACACAAGGAGACCAAGGGTGCAAAACTTGCAACAATCCCCCTCGCGCAAGCGACGAAGTTTGAACCTATGACCCAGGCTCTGATACCACTTGTTAGAAGTACAGTTTTTGTTGCACCAAAAGATCAACCTGTTAATGCCCGATACAACCACTAGACTTATAGAATATATAAGAGGTGATTAAGCCATGTCACAAACCCAAGCGCCACATTGCACAACACAAGGAGACCGAGGGCTCACACCTTGCAACAAAATCTCAGTTTCAGAAGGCTTAAAGAAAGGTTGGGACAATGATCTGGCACTCTTGAATTATTTTTTTGCAGATGTTCTTAAGTTTATATAAGTTAGGTTTCATGGCATTCAAAATTGTATTGCAAGGCAGGTTTCATGAGATCTATTCTAATGGTGTGAACTGGCTCAACTTAAGGGAGATTCTTATCATCCCTTGCTCGAGAGTGGAGAGAGAATTCACTACACTGTTGTGTGAGGAGTGGTTAAAGAATAACCAGTTTGCCCCACTATCATGGGTCGTGCCCAAACTAGGCTCCATAGTCATGGACCTTTCTTGGTCCAATGAATTTACAAAATTCATAGTTGTCTTATTCATTCAACCGGCCTATTTCACCTGGGAGGATTTGGATAAACAAATTATTACCTACAATCTGCTCAATGGAGACCAATTGGTTGGTGTGTTTCTTGATAGGGTTGAAATCTTGTAGGACTCAATAAATAGATTAGTATTTGTTTCCATTATCAATGGACTAAGATACTCCTCCTCGAAACCATTCCGAAATTGGCTCAAGGAAAATGTTGCAATTCTAGGTCAATTTCTGGTGTCAAATGTTGTCTCCAAATTTTGGGGGTTAAGAGTTTTGTACAAACATACTGATATTGACCCTCATGTCTGCATGGGGTCTTTTCCTATGCCTATGGAGACTAAACCCTCCATGGGTTCCACGAATGGAAAATAGGGTTAACAAATTTTGATGGAACATGAATCAATTTTGTTTGCTAAGTAGAAACCTGTTTCAACCTATATAATAGTTTCAGTACATATGGTCCAAGATTCCACATTTTGGCTCGAATAGGGTTATGGTTCTCAAATAGGATATTGGTTTACAAAATGCACTTTACCAGGCCTGACTTCATGGTGAGCATGTTTTGCAGCAAGTATTTCTTGGCTCATTGGTTTTGTTTGCTAAGTAAAAACCTATTTCGGATTTTATAACAGTGTCAGTACATATGGTCCAAGAGTCTGCATTTTGGCTCGAATAGGGTTTTGGTTCTCAAACAGGATGTTGGTTTTCAAATGGCACTTTACCTGGGTCGACTTCATGGTGAGCATGTTTTGCAACAAGTATCTCTTGGCTCGTTGGCAATGCTCCCTTCTCCCATTGATAGACCCAACCTCGACACAAGGTTTCGATTTCATAATGGCTTGAGTGTTTTTTGGGAGTCGATGCCACATAAGATCATCTCTCTTGCATTTTATTGGTTAAATGCAAGGGTCCATAATGCTTGGTACTTCATATTCTATTCCATGTCACCTTTCCTTTGGGAGTTATCATCTGAGTCACCTCTCAATCTTGGCTTTCAATGTATGGACCCATGGTCCCCTTTTTGTACAAGATCAACTATCTGATCATGGGTCAGTTGTAGTCTCTTAGGCCTTTCAATCATTGGGTGGTTGGTATTTTGGTATTCAATATTTTCTATGTTATTCGGGCAAGCTCGGGGTGAGATTGATTTTTAGACTGTATTAGGATATTTCGGGCTATTAGTCAAGGGTATTTATTTTCTAGTCTCAGGCTATAACTGGAGGTTTTCTTACTGGCTCTTTCCTCTTGGTATGCTCTAAGGAACCAGTTTTTTGTAATCCTTCCTATTACTATATTTATATATTTTGGTGGCTTGCTACCTTTGCCTTAAAAAAAAAGTATATATAAATTAGAGATGTTTGTACATAGATTTTGGTAAGAATTTTTGGTATGTGGATCCCTACCTTTTCCATTGATGTCAAAGGAGGAGTGTAGGGTAGTGAAAAATGTAATATTCATCCCAGGGGGAGTTTTAAAGTTCTGAGATTTTAAATTTTGGACTGTGTGCACATATATGGTACTGATTTTGACACTTAATTATTTTTCACTAAGTGTTGCCATCAATGTCAAAGGGGGAGATTGTTGGCAAGAGACATTGCACAGGTTATCAGGTGTTGTCATTTATGGCAACCCAAGTCATTGTACCCATCTGTATTGCATGATTTGATCATACCAGAAGCTAGATTCAAGATTTCTTCAAGTCCAGCAAGCTAAGAACAGAGCATCTGACAATATTTAGTATTTTGGTTGGTACTACATTTCAGGTTAACATTTTGTGTTGTAGATCTTAGGGAAGGTTGATGGATGTCTAGACTACCCTATTATAGAGTTTTGGTCCCTAGTGAAGATCGATGTGTATGATAGGAGCCTCTAAGTACTGGGTTCCGGTCTACCAGTTTAGATCAAGCCAACTTGTGTAGTTGATCTTTGTGTGGATTTTATGGAGTGGTTTTGGCAATTGGTTTTGTGATCCAAGAGGTTTGGCTGACATGTGTGTTAACATGTGAACAATTATTTTTGGTCCGCATAAGCATTGGAGCCTGAATTCAGCCAACAGTTCATACACATTTGAATAATGTTCTAAGTATTCATGAGCCAACTAGCGATGGATCTAATTTCTTATTGCGGATATATATGATCAATATTTTTGATCATTTTAGTAATGCAAAATGTGTTAATGATTGATTATGCATAGTTTCACGTGTGTGGGATAGAGATCTATGCTCCGAATCTTTGATAGAGCAATGAGAGATGAAGTGTATGAAATCAATATATTGTACTTAACCAGAACTATATTTTGGCATTTGTAGATGTTGTTCTTCAGTTAAAACATTTATGTAATCTTTTGTTAATGATTTTGTAGGCAGTGTGCCTCCCTTTGAGCAGTGAGCTCTAGGCAGTGTGCCTCAATGCATGTGCATTCCCCATTGTAATACTTTTAATAGAGTATACCTATATTGTGGGTCCATCCTCACTATGGTTTATCCCTTAACCAGGTTTCCACGTACAAAATATTTTTGTTATGGTGTTGTGGTTGTTTGTTTTATGTTCTTGCATCTTTATTTTGATTAAATGTATTAAGAGGTTGAAAGAGCAGATTAATAATATCAAAGTTTGTAGAACATTGATTCACCCCCTCTCTTAGTGTTCCTTGATTCCAACATAATTGAGCCTATATGGAACTAGAAAGGGGATGAGTATAGGACATGCTAAAGTGGGAGCACAAATATGAGATGTAAATTAGACCGGTGAAAATTTACGATGCTACATTTAGCCCCTAATTTAACAGGAGTATGAGCCTATGCAAATACTTGCAGTAAAGTAGAATGATAAGAGAAAGAAGAGCAATTAGGAGTAGGATCAAAAGGAGATAAGACATCATTGATTTTGAGGAACCAATCCCCCAATCTTAGGATCTTAACTCACACAATCTTATGCCCACATAAAACAAGACAAAGAGAAATAGGCCAACAAAGACAAAAAAAAAGACAAAAGACACACAACAAAAACACTAAAAACCAAAACAAGACCTAGATTAAAAAAAATTCTCAACCACTAATATCATTCTTGAAATGCTATCACAAGGACACAAGCGATCACATAAAAATAGCAAGAGCATGCAACAAACCATGAATCACAAATAGAAAAGCTATGAGCTCGTGGGGAGAAGAAAGGGGGAGCATGGATGTCACATGCTAGCAAGCTTTGTTATGCTAGGTGATCCATGAGAGGAAGAGCAAGAGAGGGCATAGATACCACAAGCTAGTTGTGTTTTTCTAGGTGATCCATGTTGGGGAAGAGAGTTAGAATAATCTAGTTATATTTTGCTAGTTCCACTCGTCCTACTGTATATGCAACTGTTTGATTTTAGGAGTTAATAATTTCATATAAGACTTTGTTTGGTTTGGTTTTGAGCATACAACAACCTAAGACATGAAGTGAAAATGCAAATATGTGTCTAGTTTTGGGTATGAAGCATCTCATGTAAGACTTTGTTTTGTCTGGTTTTGAGAATGAACAACCCATGTAAGACAAATATATGCTTGGTTTCATGAACATCTCATGTAAGACTTTGTTTTTTCTAGTCTCAAGAATGTGTAACCCCGTATAATACATATATAAATGTTGTGTCTAGTTTTAGGTGTGAAGCATCTCATGTAAGACTTTGTTTTGTCTGGTTTTGAATCTGAACAACCTATATAAGACATGCAAAATATAGTATGATATAGTACAAAGAGGGTGATATGCAATGCCACCCCCCCCCCCCCCCTCTTAAGATGTCAATGCATCCCTATGTTGATGTCTTAAGGAAGCTAGAAACAAAGATACACATCTTCAACACCAAGGAGATATCCTTTTAGGCAAAAATGTTCATAAATCCAAGCTAAAGAGGCAATACTCTTACAAGAAAGGATAAAATAATTGAAAAAAGAGATATATTGCAACAAGTGTAAAGGGAATACTTAGAGAAGAAGATTTTTTTTTTATGAAGTCTACCCCCAAGAGGAGTTTCTTGAACAAAAATATCATTATCAGCCAAAAGAGAGAAAGGAGAACAAGAATACATACCTTCCCCTATTACTAGGTGAAATGGATTCTTTATGAAGAATGACACATTTTTTACCCAAAGTGAAGGGTTTGTTTATAATAGACATACATTGCCAATTGTAGAAGATGTTGTAGCCGAGGATACACACCTCTTGCATAAGAGAGAATCTTTGAGCAAACAAACAAATTCACACAAGGAATGATAATGTATCGTAAGAAAACACCACTCAACAAAAGAAAAGTTGATCCTTAGAAAGGATAGGAAAGATCAATGCCCCCAAATATAGGGACAATAAGAAGGATTTACACAACCTCTAAGGATAGATTTATTCATAAGAGATGAACCGTTTCAAGCAAGGAATAGGTCCTACCCAAGGGACACACATGTACTCGCATGAAGGATAATTCTATGCAAGAAAGGACATCATGTTATGAAAAATACAACACAAAAGAAGAGGTAATATTCAAAAGGAGAAATAGGAATGAAGGATGCATTATCCTTGCCTCCCAAGAAACAAGTCAAGGATAACCATGATGAAGGATCACACACCTCTTAAGGAGAGATTATTCATAAGAGATGTATCATTTCAAACAAAGAATAGGTCGTAACTGTTATCACAAAAGTTTACACCCTTGTTGAACACTAATGTTCAACAACCTTGTGAAACATGGAAATAACCTCCAAGTGTGGGACCTTGCCCATGTGAGGTTGAATCTCCGAAGAAGGTCGGCTTCCTTTCCAATCAGGGTGCAATGTTCGACTAACCCAACACTTTTAAAACCTACTCCTAAGAATAATTTGCCACTTGCAGAGGAAAATGAAAGAAGGAATGTTGAAAGGTAAATAAACAGTGATACGCCAAGATTGAAGTTTGTTTTTTTCCCCTACCTATGACTACACAAGACATGAATGAAAGCAACTCAAAAGTATATGCAGGTTCCTATCCTTAATCAATCCCTAAGACATACAAGATTAGAACTTAATGAAGGATTAGGAGGGACTAAATTATCCATAGACAGTTCTCATAAGAAAAGTTGATACAATGTACACATCAAACAAAACAAATTAAGAATATATTCATAACAGAGGCAAGATAACTGAACTTGGAAAGAGGTTAAAAAGATAAATTTATTAATGCAAAGGTGAGGTATATTAAACATATAGAAAATGAGTTCTATATCAGAATGAAGGGGAAATAACCCTGAGAATATGTTACAGAATTGCCTTTATAGGTCAGGCATGTCTAAAAGTGTCCTGCAAAACTGGGAAATAACAACAATCTCCCAAAAAATCAGGGAGGCTCTACATTCGAATGGCATCTAATGTCCTCTGTTAGACCAAAAATTCTTATGTGTGCCATAAATTGGCATGGGCATCCCTAGAAAACATCTACAAAGTATGGGACGAGTAGTGGTGATCTTCTTGCAACATATGCAAGTGGTTGGAGCTCAATCTGATTAGATATGGTGTGTCGATGAGGACCTGCATTAAATTTTGACTTGATAAGGTCGACAACACCCATGGCACTATTTGAATTTAACGTTCATCTGCAAAGTTTGATATTGGGTTGTTGGATCCTATCTTCACACATGGATGAACGATTGAGATGCACCCAAAAATGACCCCAAAAAGAGATTAAAACATAGCCATTGATCTCTCCCTTAACTAAAATCATACGACTATTATTGCATGTGAAATCTATAGGCCCCACCAATCATCATAAGATCGCAGCACAAAATAGTCCACGTCATTGACCGCTACGAACCCTATGACCAAGCATCCACGGTAACTCTAGCAGTCCATTACAACATTGCAGGGGTAAGAGGTGGTTAACCCTGACGGTTGTGAACCCTACGGCCAACAACTAAGGGTAATTGCAACAGGGCCATCACAACATTGCAAGGCCAAGTAGAGGTGACCGCCAACTGATAACTCAATGATGAACAATGAGTACCAAACCGGTACTGAGAGGGGGGGGTGAATCAGTACAGACACAAAAACTTTTCCTGAACCGGTTTGACTGCAAACAGTGAACTTGACTGGCAATCACTAACACCGGTCTTAAACCAGATTACAACCGGTTAAGCACAATGAGACTATGAAAGATATAAAATGGAAACACTTATCTTTCCACACAACCTACACCCTCATTTCCACTTTATCCTTATGCATAAACAAGTAATCTACCATCAGAAATATAATAACTTGCCAGATCAACATGATTCACCGCTTGACAGAAAACAACAAAGCATCACATGAAAAAGACATCACATATGACACACATATTTTTCACATGGAAACCCACCTAGGAAAAACCACAGTGGGGATGAATACCCACAAGCTGTTTTTGAACTCTTTAGAAGTCTGCTCTATTAGGAGCCTAGTCCAGTTAAAGACTGTTACAATAGGTTCTGTTAGGAACCGATCCTGTTAGGGATCACCTGGTTAAGGCATGGCTAGAATACCCGGTTAAGGATTAAACCCTGTTAAAGGTTACCTTGTTAGAGGATTTCATGAACTCAATGGCTTTGAGTCACCCTATTAAAGGATTTACAGCAAGCTGGTTAAAGCTACCCTGTTAAGGGATTTTCCAACTGTTGAAGTGGTTAGAGATCAACAAGTATTGCAATAATCTAGTAACAACACTCAATGCCAATGCAGATCCACTTCAGTTCCTTCCTTCTGCACTCACACTCTGTAGGTATCTATTCTCATATCTGGTCTGGCAAGAATCACATATCTTTGCACTTAGATACACACACAACATTTGCCAACAACCTCAACATGAAACACAACATCAACCTTATAGGAAATAGATAGGTCGGTAGCATAAACCCTAAACCCTAAACATTTAGGTTGAGCAATTCAGTCGGTTCAATCCTGACCATTGAACACTTTGCATTTGAATACAACGGTCTTGAATACATCTCAAGACATTCTCTATCATTCATTCTTCACTGCTTCTTGGAGGCGATAACCCATCACGCGTTCTCTAGCGTTTGTAGAGACTTCGCACATTCCTGAGGTAGATAGGATCAATCTCCTTCATGCAAGATCCTTCACGCGCATGAGGCTGACATGGCAACACGATCTGATTTCCATTACAATGCTAACTCATCATACAATGCCATCGGTTGAATCACACAGGCTCGAAACACTTCAACCAAAAACCCTAAAGCTAAGACTACCAACTGGTAGTCATACCATATGAAACCTTGATACAAGGCATTCCATATATCGGTTCATATTCCAACATACCGGTTCTCTTGGACAAACATACCGTTTCACTTGCTCACATATACCGGTTCACATTTTCACATATACTGGTTCACCTGCAAGTGCTTACTTCAATATACCAGTTCACTCTTCATCATATTGACATCAATGACAACATACAATATCATCATGTCAACATACTCTGCTCATATGCCAACAATCTCCCCCTTTGGCATTGATGGCAATATACAAAGATATCTCTGAGCTTTACATCTTCTCCCCCAATATTGCAGATATCTTCTTCGATTCACATCTTCTCCCCCTTTGACAACAATGCCAAAGTGGAGGCACAAGTTTCCCTATTCCACTATGTTGTTCCCCCTGAGGAGCAGCATCCTTCAACACATCAATCCTAAAAGGATATAGAAAAGTAAGATCTGACTGATGTGGAGCACAAAACTTTAGCTTACCTCTTGAAGGGGAAGCACCCCTAATTCACCTCTCAAATAGGTAAATGTAGCCTTCGGTAGAGGCTTAGTGAATATGTCTGCTAGCTGCTCCTTACTGGAAACATGTTCCAATACCACCTCTTTGTTCTGAACCTTTTCCCTCAAGAAATGATACTTGAGTTCAAAGTGCTTAGTTCTAGCATGTAAAACCGGATTCTTGGAGATGTTAATTGCACTTGTATTGTCACAAAATATACTTACCGGTTCAGATACAGGAACTTTGAAGCCATTCAACACATGTTTCATCCAAATAGTCTAGGTGCAGTTCATAAAAGCTGCAACATACTCCGCTTCTACTGTAGACTGAGAGATACAACTCAGCTTCTTACTCATCCATGAGACCAGTCTACCGCCGAGAAAGAATGCACCACTGGTTGTGCTCTTTCGATCATCCACATTACTAGCCCAATCAGCATCTATGAACACTCTTAGGTTGAAATCATCATTGTATGGATACCATAATCCATAGTCAATAATTCCCTTCAGATATCTAAGAATCCGCTTGACTGCTACCAAATGGGATTCTCTTGGGCTTTTCTGGAACCGAGCGGTAATCCCCACTGCATGTGCAATGTTTGGTCTGTTATGCACTACATAATGCAACTTACCAATCATTGATCGGTAATCCTTCTCATTTACCAACACTGAGTCATCCTCTTTTTATAGTTTACAACCGGTCACCATTGGTGTACCAACCTGTTTGTTGTCTTCCATGCCAAAGGTCTTCAACACCTCTTTGACATACTTGGACTGAGTAATAAAGATTCCATCTTTCATTTGTTGAATCTACAGTCCAATGAAGAACTTAATCTCCCCTATGAGTGACATCTCAAACTCCTTTTTCATCTCATCTACAAAGTCATGACTCATCTTGTCATCTCCACAAAAGATTATGTCATCAACAAACACTTCACAGATTAGAATCTGATCTCCTTCTGATTTCAAGTAGATATTGCTATCTTCGCTTGTTCTTTCAAATCCAATCTTCACAAGATGGGAGTGCAAGCATTCATACCATGCTCTAGGTGCCTGCTTCAGTCCATATAAGGCTTTATGTAGCCTACACACCATGTCACTGTCTTTTGATAGGGCAAACCCATTTGGTTGCTCTAAATACACTTCCTCTTCAAGTATTCCATTTAGGAATGCAGATTTTACATCCATTTGGTATACCTTGAATCCTTTAAAAGCTGCATATGCAAGAAGCATACGAACTCCTTCCAATCTTACTACTGGAGAAAAGGTTTCTCCATAGTCTTCCCCTTCTTCTTGGGCATATCCTTTACATACCAGTCTGGCTTTGTTCCTTACCATTGTGCCATCCTCATTCAGCTTATTTCTGAAAGCCCATTTGGTTCCAATGACATTTTTATGCTCTGGTCTGGGTACCAAAGACCATGTACCATTCTTCTCTATCTGGTCAAGTTCTTCTTCCATTGCCTTGATCCAATCTTCATCTTTGTGTGCTTCTTTGAATGATTTAGGCTCAAATTCAGAGATCATACATGAGCTTTCTCTAACCTTTCTTCTTGTAAGAATTCCTGCATCTTTGTCTCCTATGATCTGCTTTGGATCATGATTGAGTTTGACATACCTAGGTATATTCTTAACAGATTCCTCTTGCTTTTCTTCTTTATCCTCATCTTCATCAGCATCAGCATCTACCAGTATAGGACCATAGTTACTGGTACTGGGCAGATTTGCAACCGATTCCCAGAAGGTTACTACCGGTTCATCTCCTACATGCTCACTGTCGGTTTCCTCAGATTTCTCAGAGCTTTCATCAACCCTAACATTGATACTTTCAACGATTCTCTGATTCCTATTATTGAAACATTTGAGAGCTTTACTCTTGGTGGAATATCCTAGGAATATTCCCTCATCACATTTTGCATCGAACTTGCTCAGATGTTCACTCCTCTTGATATAACATTTGCTACCAAATACTCTAAAGTAGCTTACCACTGGTGTCTTACCGGTCCAGTACTCATAAGGAGTCATATCCTTTCCTTTCTTGATGAGTACCCGGTTCATTGTGTAGACTGCAGTGCTCACCGCTTCTCTCTAAAAGGTGTGAGCAACCTTTCCTTGGATCAACATAGTTCTAGCCGCTTCAACCACAATCTGGTTGTTTCTTTCTGCTAAGCCATTCTATTGTGGAGTTTGGGAGGCAGACAGATGCCTCTTGATGCCATTCTCTTCACAATATTTGTTGAATTCACTGGAAGTGAATTCCCCTCCTTGATCAGTTCTGAGGCATTTGATTCTTCTACCACTTTCCTTTTCTACCAGTGCTCTGAAAGCTTTGAACTTTCCAAAGGATTTAGACTTATCCTTCAAGAATGTGACCCACATCATTCTTGAGAAATCATCTATAAGAATCATAAAATACCTATCTCCCTGCACACTCCTAGTTTTCATAGGACCACACAAATCAGTATGCACAAGATCAAGTAAATTGTCTGCAGTGAAATATTTACCTTTGAAGGTTGAGGAAGACATTTTCCCCAGTTGACACTCTCTACACAGAGGATTTTTCGGTTTGCTCAGCATTGGCAGTCCTCTAACTGCCTTGATCTTACTGGCCTTCACTATGTTATCAAAGTTTACATGGCAGAGTCTCCCATGCCATATCCAACTATCATCAAACTTAGCCATAAGACATGTACTTATATTTGCATTCAGCTGAAATAAGTTACCTTTGGTCTGCATATCGATGGCCATGAGTTCACCATTCTTTCCTTTGATTTTGCACACTCCATTTTTGAATTCCAGAGTGAGTCCACTATCATTCAGCTGGGCAACACTCAATAGGTTGTGTCTGAGACCTTCCACCCAATACACATTGTCAACACTACTCTTTCCATTTAGAGAGATGGACCCTCTGCCTTTGACCATACATGGTGCATCATTACCAAAACGAACCACACCACCATCATACTCTTCTAGAGATAGAAACTTGCTTCGGTCTCCAGTCATATGGTGAGAACAACCACTGTCAATAATCCACTCATTGTAATTATCAAAGCGGGAGACAAGAGCCTTCTTGTCTGACACATCTTCCTTGACTGCAACAAACACAATATCTTCATTTTCTTCATCTTCTGATTCTTCATCTGTGACACCTTCATCAACTGCTACAAAACAGTTTCTCCGGTTTCCTCCTTTGAATTTCTTGAACCTTTCCGGTTTGTCCTTGTTATCACCATTAAGATAGTTTACAGCAATGTGTCCTATCCAAATACAAGAAAAGAATTTCAAAGGGAGATTACCTTTGTATTTACCAGTTCCCTTAGGAAGTCTCTTGGCAAGAAGAGCTTCAAATTCCATCAAGATCTCCTCATCATCCATTTCTCTACTCTGTCTTGGTTCATCACTGGTGCTTGCTTCTTTTCCTTTTCTGGATGGTGCAGTAGATGCTCTAAAAGCTAATTCAGTCTTCTGAATACTGCCATCAAAACTATTTAGCTCATAGGCTGTCAATTTTGCAATGATGGAGTCTAGGGATACCTTAGTCTTGTCTATTGACCTCAACTCCTTAATAGTAGCAACCCTTATTGCATAGACCGGTAATAAGGACCTCAAGACTTTGCTAACAATAGTAGAATCATCAATTTTGCCTCCTACACTCTTGATATCTCCAACGACAGTTTTGATTCTTATTCCATATTGTTGAATGGTCTCTCCTTCAACCATCCACATGTCTTCAAACTTTCCCCTAAGGCTTTCTTCCTTAGCTTGTTTCACATGCTCATCACTGCCATAGATATTCTCAAGAGTATCCCATACTTCTTTGGGATTTTCTTTATCCTGGACATCAATAAACTCAATGTCAGATAAGTTGTTGATTAGGGCTTCCATGACTTGCCCATTCTCCTAGATCTCTCTCTTTTGATCATCGATGAGAGTACCGGTAGGAATAACATAAGCATTCTCAACATAGCTCTACTGTTGAGCACCCATGCTTCTGATGTATATATTCATTCTGTCCTTCCATATTTTGAAATTATCTCTATTGAACTTTGGACCTTCCCTCTTCATCATTACAATAGGATCTTTCCCTCAAGCGGTTAAGCTTACAACACAAAGGACCTGGAGGGCGCTCTGATACCAATTGATAACTCAATGATGAATAGTGAGTACAAAATCGATACTGAGAGAGGGGGGGTGAATCAGTACAGACACAAAAAATTTTCCTGAACTGGTTTGACTGCAAACAATGAACTTGACTAGCAATCACTAACACCGGTCTTAAACCAGATTACTACCGGTTAAGCACAATGAGACTGTGAAAGATATAAACCAAAAACACTTATCTTTCCACACAACCTACACCCTCATTTCCACTTTATCCTTATGCATAAACAGGTAATCTACCATCATAAATATAATAACTTCCTAGATCAACATGATTCACCGCTTGACAGAAAACAACAAAGCATCACATGAAAAAAACATCACATATGACACACATATTTTTCACGTGGAAACCCAACTCGGAAAAACCACGGTGGGGATGAATACCCACAAGCTATTTTTGAACTCTTTAGAAGTCTGCTATGTTAGGAGCCTAGTCCAATTAAAGACTGTTACAATAGGTTCTGTTAGGAACCGATCCTGTTAGGGATCACCCGGTTAAGGATTAAACCCTGTTAAAGGTTACCTTGTTAGAGGATTTCATGAACTCAATGGCTTTGAGTCACCCTGTTAAAGGATTTACAACAAGCTGGTTAAAGCTACCCTGTTAAGGGATTTTCCAACTATTGAAGTGGTTAGAGATCAACAGGTATTGCAATGATCTGGTAACAACACTCAATGCCAATGCAGATCCGCTTCAGTTCCTTCCTTCTGCACTCACACTCTGCAGGTATCTATTCTCATATCTAGTCTGGCAAGAATCACATATCTTTGCACTTAGATACACACACAACATTTGCCAACAACCTTAAAATGAAACACAACATCGACCTTATAGGAAACGGATAGGTTGGTAGCATAAACCCTAAACCCTAAACATTTAGGTTGAGCAATTCAGTCGGTTCAATCCTGACCATTGAACACTTTGCATTTGAATACAATGGTCTTGAACAGATCTCAAGACATTCTCCATCATTCGTTCTTCACTGCTTCTTGGAGGCGATAACCCATCACACGTTCTCCACCATTTGCAAAGACTTCGCACATTCCTAAGGTAGATAGGATCAATCTCCTTCATGCAAGATCCTTCGAGCACATGAGGCTGACGTGGCAACACGATCTGATCTCCATTACAATGCTAACTCATCATACAATGCCATCAGTTGAATCACACAGGCTCGAAACACTTCAACCGGAAACCCTGAAGCTAAGACTACCAACCGGTAGTCATACCATAGGAAACCTTGATATAAGACATTCCATATACCGGTTCATATTCCAACATACCGGTTCTCTTGGACAAACATATCGCTTCACTTGCTCACATATACCGGTTCACATTTTCACATATATCGTTTCACCTACAAGTGCTTACTTCAATATACCGGTTCACTCTTCATCATATTGACATCAATGACAACATACAATACCATCATGTCAACATACTCTGCTCATATGCCAACACCAACAACTACAAACCTATGATCTGACATCTCCCAGTAAGTTCTAGCAGGTCCATCGTAACATCGCAAGGTTAACTGGAGGTTAACCCTAACAGTTACGAACTCGCAATCAAGCAATCATAGTAACAATTAACTTCCCGCCTGCCAGTAGCAGGTGAAATGGGGTTGGTTTTGAGATGAAAAAGGGATAGTCCAACCGGTAAATTTAAGTGATATGATCACCCGATCTAGTCTATAGAGGAAAAAAATAAGGCCAAAAAAAAGACTAAGGCAAGAAGCCTTAAGGGTTTAGGGTTTAGGCCTTAGGAAAAAATGCAAGGTTTAGCCATTGATGATTTCTTAGATTGGTTATTTGTATGGCTAAGGTTGACATGAAAAATGTCAACTAAAACCAAGGAACACACATGTATTCACATGAAGGATAATTATATGTAAGAAAGGACATCATGTTATGAAAAATGCATCCCATAAAGGAAAAGTGAATCCCTAGAAAGAAGAAAGAGAAATTATTCTTGCCACCCAGACATAGAGACAATAATAAATAGACTATTATGTTGCTCACTAAATATGATTGTACCTGAAATTGTACTACCATGAATGACAATGAACCCCTGATAGGTAAGCTAACAATGTCACATAGTGAGGAGCAACATTATAGTAACTTGAATGTTATTTGAAATTATATTGAGAAATATCTCATTAATTGTCACATGTTACTTTTATGATACCTAAATCAATATATTGTTGTATTTTAGTTTGCAAATCTTGACATTCATTAGTAGAATGGCCATGAATTTGATGATACTTGCAAAAAGTAGAATTTTCAAGATGTTGTCTATGTTTCTTCTCCATTTAGGCCAAAGAGGAGAACTTAAATTGGTGTGAAGGAGGTTAGAAAAAACATCATATTGTTGTAATGCCATATTGGAATAAGAAGACATGGATTTACTGGACAATGGAGGAGGGGATGTTGACAAAGGAAGAGGTTGGAAGCCTAGCTTTTCATTAGAAAACTGTGATTTCTCATGACTTTCAAGACTTTGTTTCTCACATCCTAAAACTTGTTCATTGTATCCATGTGTAGGATCTGGAGAGGGTTTTCTCTTATGTGGAATTGGATGAAAGTTTAAAGAGGCCCAATCAACATCCAAACATGTATTAGGACTAAGATTTTGAGTATCAAATGCAGACATCTTAAATTTTCTACAAAAAGAAGGTGTGAAATCTAATGACCCCCAATTATCCTCCAACAGTTTTTCTCTAGGAACATATTTAGTAGGAGATGGTGTATTTGTCTGAATTTGAGAGACAATTGTAGGAACTAACAAATTATATTGTGCTTCAATTTGTATGCTCTTGTCAACTTATAAAGTAAACACTTCATTATTATATGTGTAAGGCATTGCATGATAATCAGATTGATAATTCACTCCACTCTAACAACAATTTTTGGTTTTTTTTGAGTTTGAGAAACATCTTGAGAAAGGTGAAAAACAACCTTAGGCTTCTCAACAACATGAATGGTATTGATTTGATCTTTGTTAGGTTCTTCATTTTTGGGATAGAGAGAGTATTAGAAACATTATAATGATGGGAAATAGTATCATCCTCTTGTTTTAAAGTATCTTTATGATTAAGACAAACTTTAGGAAAGGGATAATCATATGTCAATAATATTTCATCTCTAGGGGGGAAGATTATTGAAATGAATAGAAGGTGAGGTGTTATCAAGAGAATTATCAATCATGTCACCCTTTTTTACCATAATATCATCATCTTTCACCAAGGTATTCCCATGGGCGAGGAACATATTAAGAGAATAATCAACATCATTCTCCAATGGTTCATCCCAAAGAAGGAGATCAGTGAGAGAAGTGTTAAAACTATCTTCTTGCATCAATATGTCCTCTCTAGGGAGAGAAACTTTGGGAGAGGAATCATTGAAATGTTCATAGAGGAGATTCTCATATATATATTAAGTCCTTGTAGCTTAAGAGCATCCTCTTGCACCAAATAATCCTTATGGGGGAGGTAAATTTCAGGAGAAGGATGAACATTATTCTCCAAAGCTTCATCTCTAGGAGGGAGAAATTTGAAAGAAGTGTTCATATTCTCTTATTTCACCAATGTTCCCTCATTGGTGGGACAAATTTTGGGAGAGGGTAAATCATAGCTATGAATGAAAGGGAGAACTAAGTTGTCATCATATGCATGAAATGGAACATCATGAACATCTTAAATGTAACTTGAAATTGAACTAGAAAAATACGATAAGAACTCCAAATGCACTTATGATCAAGCAATAAACTCATATGTCATATAACCAAAATAATGTTCATTCAATATATGCAATGAAACTATGAAAATCACATCTAAACACAATTGAACAATAATGCAATCCAGAAGTCAATTTTAGAAAAATAAATTGGGGTTTTTTATAAAATTAACCTCTAAATTTATGTAATTTAATTGCAAATATGATTTATGAGTGCAAAATTTATTGTTTAAATACTTACAAATTAGATCTGGGGCCATAAATGAGAAATAAGCATGTAAGGAGTCAAGTTCACCAAAATGTAATGTGTGGAAAATTAGGAATTAGGGTTTCAACAAGCAAAACCACTAAATAGACCAATTAACACACATACATTGAAAGAAGGGGGTAAATCTAATAGATCTAGCCACAATTTGATTATAAAAAGGGCTAAGAATGTTAATTAGATTTACCCTAATTGTGTGTGTGGGAGCCCCCTTCTTCCTAAGTTGAATTGTAATGTAATTTATGAAATTAGGGCAAAATGAAGGATTATTGAAGCAATTTGATAGTGTATACAATGAAAATGGATAACAACAATGTTGAAAGACTAAATGAATTCAACCACAAAACCCTAGCCTAACAACAACAAAGATCCACCATAACATATGAAGATTACCTAAGACAATGCAAATCAAATGAAATCACAAAGATTATACCATCACATGTCCAATAGGGTTTGGATCTCCATTCTTCCTATCTCCATTGATCTTGCTTGATATATTTGCTCTCAGATTTTATGTGCACAAGAGCTCAACAAAGAATGGAATGTGGTTGCAAGTAGGATCGCATATGAAAAGTGTAGTGTAGTCAAGTAGTCAATTGATCAAGTAGTTAGTTAGGGTTTGATAATGAAGGAAGCATCTCCTTATATAAAAGACACTATATGAAATGGAGGGATAAGATTGAGAGGTGTAAAAAGAGGTCGGCTATGATTAAAGGGTAGGTAAAGAAAATAATAAAATAATGAAAGGGTAGGTAGTGTATGAATTAAGAGATGAATGACATGTGTCATAGGTAGAAAAGGTTAATGAATTAATTAAATAAATAAAGATTTATTTAATTAATAGTAGAAGTGGGATAATTAAATAAATAAAATATTTATTTAATTTAGGAAAAGGATAATTTAAATAAATAAATGTATTTATTTAAATGAGCAATAAGACTAGAAGAGGATAAATGAATTAATTAATTAAATAAATATTTATTTAATTAATAGAAGAATTAGTCTTAGATAATTAAATAAATAAAGATATTTATTTAATTAGACATGACAATTTTAGGTGTCTACATTTTGCCCCTCTTTGAGACAATGCAGCTTGTCACGTTGTTTCAAAGAAGATAAGATGAACTGATACAAAGTTGCCCCAAGATGGGAATGATATTCCCCCTTGAGAGATTGGATGAAAATGTTTGAAAAGATCACAGACAATCTCTCGATAAGAAAGAAAGACTACAATGGACTGACCAGGTAGGATAGAGTGACAGAGTCACAGGATAACGAAGACTGACATGGGAGACTAGCGCTAGGGCGAGGGCTAGGGTAGCCTATAAGATAGACTACGAGGGAAATACATCCTCATTGTCATCCACACACCTAAGAAATCAGGGTGCAGAGCGAGATAGAGCAACAGCAGTTATCAGCGATGACATTGGTTCACAGATTCGATCACGTTCGCCGATTTCAGAGGCCAGCAGAGGCAGGAGAGCCGGTGAGTACCACAAAACCTCCTTGTTCCTTGTTGTATTAATTGTTGTCATTGATGCATGTCAAGTAGAGCAATAAATGCACTTTTAGGATAATGTCAAAAAGTGTCAAAAACATCGAGGCGCGTCTGTGCTAGTGCCAGGCGCGTCTGGGTTGGCTAGGCGCATCTGCATTTGTGCCAGGCGCGTCTGTGCCAGCAAACGCGTCTGTGCAGAATGCGATCACGTCTATGTTGTGCAGGCATGTTTGTGTCATTCAAGTGCGTCTGTGCAGAGCATAGACACGTCTGTGTCTTTCAGGCGCGTCTGTGCAAAGCAGGCTCGTTTATGCAATATGCAAATGCGTTTATGAAATAGAAGCGTGTTTATGTCTTCAAGGTCAAATCGACAGTTCTGTGATAAACATACGTTGTCGATTGGATAAGCTGCTGAGAGGATACACTCAAGTAGGTCCTCTAGGGAAGACTAGAATAGCAGACAGGGCTAGGATTGACAATTCTGTGATAGAACATATGTTGCCAATTAGGAAACTACTCAAGAGGATTCACTCAAGCAGAGGCCCTAGGATAGGATAGATCAAGGCACTTTGTGATGAACAGTGAGTACCAAGACATAGTACTTTGTGATGAACAAGGAGTACTAAAATATGAGCAGCACTTTGTGATGAACAGTGAGTGCAAATGAGAGCAGCACTTTGTGATGAACAGGGAGTACCACTAGGATAATCAGCAACACTTTGTGATGAACAGTGAGTGTTACTAGAATAGAGTACCATACACACTTAGATAAAAAGTAGCATTTTGTTATGAACAGTGAATGCCACTATGACTGACATGATTGATTTGCATTTTTGCAGGAGTACTTGCCTATGTTGGAGTCACGGGAGAGATTCCCATCGACTCAAAGATTGCGAGCTGAGCTGACAGTTGTTGAGAGAGTGGCTATCGATGCTATGGGCTTATGCCACATTTTTTATTTGCCTAAGTTTCTGGCAAACATGGGTTTTCTAACTGCATTAGTTGAGAGGTGGCACTCTGAGACTTGCACTTTCCATTTGTCGATGGGTGAGATGACAGTCACCTTGGAGGACGTTTATAGGATTCTACAGATACCGATCGATGGGGAGTTGATTCCTTATGATCGAGAGTAAGATAGGGAGGCCTTGAGACGAGTGTTTCAGGATCCAGGACTAGAGATGAGGGTTGGACACATGGCATGGGATACCATGACACAGACAGGACTGGCACTACCAATAGTGCTAGGAGGAGTGATCAGTGGATTCCTGTGTCCGGATAGGGCAACACGAGGATTGGCTATGGGCTGGGGGAGCACCTTGGAGACACTGGTTACACAGCACACCAGATATGCCTGGGGACCGTGTGTGCTGACACACTTGTATTACGAGCTGCATCAATTTGTTTATCATGGATTCATAGGATTGGGCTGCGGAGTCACATTGCTGCAGGTATGGACTTATGAGCATCTGTCGGTTACTCGACTGATATACTTCAAGGGCAGGGGTCATGGACGCAGTTTTGTACATCTGTATGATATGATTACCTCACAGCCACGGATTGGCAGGTTGGAGTACTGGCGTCGAGTCTTGGATGAGATCGACACTGTGATATGGAGGTCGTACCTTAGGTGCGAGCAGTGGGAGGAGGATGCAATAGAGTTACCATACACCTTCCGGAGCAGATATCTGATTGGGTAGATCCCCTATGTATTGGAGAGGCAACTGGTAGACAGAGTGGGCAGACAGTTTGGCAGGATTCAGTGGATGCCAAGGGGTTCCGAGATGTATGCTCGGACAGTCAGAGATCAGACGCTCTTTGGGCCATTATTGTCGTATGATTAGGCCGTGACGCAACTAGTAGAGATGGTTCCCTTGCCGTGGGATATCTGGCCAGATATTGAGGATGCCAGGATGGATGCAGAGTACACTACATACTGAGCTGAGCATCCATTCCCGCGATTGGCAGACCTAGGGGAGGCGATAGATGGAGATGGTGGTGGGGATGGAGATGATGATGGAGATGGTGGGGATAGAGGCCGACGAAGGATGCAAGGTATAGTTGGAGAGAGGAGGGTGGCTCCATGGAGAGAGGGTGGGGAGGAGAGACAGGCTCGGGTGGTGAGGGGTCGCAGTGGATTGCCACTATAGGTGCCAGTAGCACAAGGTCCTAGACAGGTGCAGGGACAGGTACAAGTACAGGCACAGGCACCAGTACAGGGGGGCTACAAGCAGAGCCACAGGGGGCTGAGGAGGAGGAGGATGAGCTGCTTGAGCTGAGGGAGATCTACCAGGGACAAGCAGATGAGATTCAGGACCTGGAGAGGGAGACAGCTAGGCTGAGGAGGCGACTGAGGGAGACAGAGCATGAGCGGGATCAGGCTATCCAACGCTATACTGAGGCTGAGATAGCACTAAGGGCTGGGAGGCAGGCGACAGAGGATACAGGGGCTGGATATGCCTATGTTCTATAGGCAGGGGAGGAGATAGGTTACTGGCGAGACCTCTATTATGGGGCAGTGCCACCAGAGCAGTGGGCGAGGAGCTTCTGCAGACCATCGCAGACAACGACAACTACGGGAGGGAGCCAGAGGAGACAGGCATCCAGCAATGGGGTTATGGGTCCTCCACCACCACCATATAGAGGGGACAAAAGGAATGATCTTGGGGTAGGTCCTTCTAGGGCTCAGACTCCGTCAAGGCCAGGCGACTCCGAGGGAGGGAGTTCATCATAGTCGTAGAGGGCTCCCTATGTATCAGTGTGTTAGACCATTTTGTATTATGATGTAGACACCTTCGGGTGATTGTAGCCATATGATTTTGACATCATTGTATCATGACACTTTATATATATATATATATATATATATATATATGAGATGATTCATCTTTGCGGCAGCTATATGCATGTGTACCTATGTGATGAGATGTTTCATGATGTATGTTTCTATGTGATGCTTATGATATGGATGTAAATATGTATATGAGGAAATGCAATATTTTTGTTCTTTTATGTTTTTGAATATGTTATGCCAATGCAAATGTCAATGTATGAAATGCAAATGATTATTTACATGATGAGAATGCAAGATGTGCTAACATGTGTTGTGTGCAGGATGTGATGCAATTGTGATATCTATATGTATGTATGAAATGCTTATGCGTGGTAATGCAAGTGCAACTACATGAAATGCAAATGTTTTTGGCGTTTCATTATACTCAGTCATGTGATAGCAAGCTACACGGACTCAAGAAGGACGATGGAAGTCAATCAAGAAAGGGGGATGGAAGATAGAAGATATGAAAGTGAAAGAGCTTCTTGTGCGTTATCATCATTGAGCTTTATTATGGCAAGTAGGTTATGACAATCAAGGCATATGTTTGACCCAGAAAGTCATTGTACCTGTTTGCATGGAGATAAGACAGTCACAAACATGGAATGCCCCAGTTCATACTAGACTCTCAGTGTCCTCATATCCTTAGACAAATCATAGCATTACTAAGAGACAATCCATAGACAACAAAGAAAAATAGGTGACGATACCCCATCCTCGCTTTTCTAGTCAAAGACATCCTGGAGATAGAATCTCTAGTCACAGACATCCTGGAAAAGCTAAAAGACATGTCACTGGAAAGATAAAATCAAAAGAAAACCAAGACTCAACACCAACATCCACTGTAGTCCTCAAGTTTAGTGTCTCTTTTCACTTGTATAAGTCTTATTTGATTGTGGTCACAATGTTTACTTTCACAAAAAGGATAGATAGCACTGAACCATAATGTTGTCTGAGTCTGTTGAAAGATTTGATTTGTTGGAGCCCATTGTTGCTGCTGTGTCTCATCTGAAACTAACTGAATCCATAAAACTGATACTTTATTGCGAAGAAGATGAAACTTTATTGCGGACTAGCGATGCAAATGTTGCTTTATTGCGGGTTGTGCACGGATAGACTGAAGAAAGATGGAAGAAACTGTACTCCTCGAAACATGCAATGCTCTCAGTTCCACACCCATCACTAGACGTAGGATTTGCCTTGGCCACAGATAGGAGCTGATTTATTATGGATGGAAAAGGGTGAAAAGGAATATTTATTATGGATGGCTAACTAATCTTAGGTAGATCAATGACAAGCCATGATGGGAATGGGTAAGTTTATTAATGGATGAATAGGTCATGAGTGTGTGCAAAATGAAGGATGAAATGGAATCCTAAAGGAGGGAAGAGCAATGTCTCTACACATGGCGCTGGTGACCCAATTTTCACCTTGGTACTTGCCCAGGGCGCCACCGAAGTAGTTTTCACCGTTGGACGAAATTATTTCTCTTTACTTTTTTTATTTTTTATTTTTTTATTTATTTTTTTGTATTTTGAAATTTTTTGAATTTTTTTTTTAAATTTTTTTTTATTTTTTTGTATTTTTTGAATTAGGATCTGAAGAGCTATGTGTAAAACCTGCGAAGCTGCATGTTGTTGATAGGATTCACCCTCTGTGGTTGAAAGTTGATATGCACCGGATCCATATGCTACTGTGATGATGTAAGGACCAAGCCAGTTTGGTTCGAACTTGCCCTTCTTCTCTTTGTCTTGCTGATTTTTAAGATTTTCTCTGAGAACCAAATCACCTACCTCAAATGTGTGAGGCTTAACTTTGTGATTGTAGCTGTGACTCATTCATTGTTGATAAGCCTTGAGATGATTAAAAGCAGTTTGTCTTCGTTCATCCAATAGTTCAAGTTCTTGTAAGTAGGAGACCCTATAGTCTTCATCACTGATAATGTTTTTCAAAGAGACTCGTAAAGAGGGTAGCTTGACCTCAATAGGCAAGATAGCTTCAGCGTTGTAAACAAGTGAATAGGGTGTAGCTCCTGTAGGTGTGCGGACACTTATGCGGTAGGCCCAAAGTGCAGGATTAAGTTGGATATGCCAATTACGGCCAGCATTGTCGACTGTCTTTTTTAAGATTTTAAGGATTGTTTTATTAGACGCCTCAGCATGACCATTATCTTGAGGGTAATATGGTGTGAAGAAATAATGGGAAATATGGAAGCGGTCACAAAGTTCACGAACATCCTGATTTTTGAAGGGACGCCCGTTATCGGTGATAATGGAAACAAGAATACCGTATCGACAAATGATATAGTTGAGAATGAATGTAGCAATTTGTTTTCCAGTGACTTGCATGAGAGCCACGGCTTCAATCCATTTTGTGAAATACTCTGTGGCAGTGATAATGAATTTATGACCGTTGGAGGATGGAGGGTGAATTTTGCCTATGAGATCGAGTCCCCACTGATAAAAGGGCCAAGGAGTCGCAATTGGTTGAAGTTCCTGCGCTGGCGCATGGATGAGGTCTCCATGAAGTTGACATTGCTTACATTTCTTGACAAACTGATATGAGTCTTTTTCCATATTGGGCCAGTAATATCCAGTCCTCATGAGTTTCTTGGCTAAGGTAGGACCACTTTAATGTGGACCACATATCCCTTCATGTACTTCACGTAACGCAATCTGAGCTTCATCACTTTCCAAACATCTAAGAAGAGTGCCATCTAGACCTCGACGGTATAGGATATCGGCTAAAATGACGTATCGGGAAGACTGGCGAATGAAAGTGCGACGTTGGTTATTGGATAAGTCAGGCGGAAGGGTATTATCACGAAGGTATGTGAAGATGGAACCATATAACTGGGACTCAGGACTGACGACACATATTATCTCAGTAGAAGTGATTTCATATGAAGGAACCAAAAGGTTATTCACCAACAACTCATAGTGGGTCTCATTCGAAGATAGATCGATTAGTGAAGCAATTGTAGCCATGGCATCTATGGCTCGATTCTGCTCTCTTGGTATCTGCTCAAAGTCTATCTTTGTGAAATGTTGTTTCAGGTCATCCACCATTCTTTTGTAAGGCATTAATTTCTCATCCTTTGTTTGGTAATCATCAGTTGCTTGATGAATTACAAGTTGAGAGTCCCCAAAAACATGAAGTTCCTGGATCTTCCACTAAACTGCTATTCGTAATCCAGTTGTTAATGCCTCATATTCTGCTATGTTATTAGTGCAGGGAAATGATAATCGATATGATTTTGGTATAGAATCCCCTTGAGGAGTTATGAAGAGAATGCCAGCTCTTGCCCCATGCTGTGTGTATGAGCCGTCAAAGTATAGTTGCCATGGCTTTGCATGTGACACTGTTAAAATGGATTCATCTGGAAATTCTAAAATTAGAGGAACGTCATCTATCATAGGGGCATCTTCTAACTGATCTGCGATGGCTTGTCCTTTTATTACTTTTTAGTCCACATACTCAATGTCGAATTCACTCAGGATCATTACCCATTTGGCTAGTCGCCCAGTAAGCGTTACTTTACTGAGAAGGTATTTCAATGGATCTATCCTTGCAACCAACTTAGTCTTATGAGTTAGCATGTAATGTCGTAATTTCTATGAAGCAAAGACCACAGCGAGACATGTGCACTCAATTAGTGTGTAGTTTAGCTCATATCCCACCAATGTGCGACTGATATAGTATACTGCCTTTTCTTTGCCCTCAGCAACTTGTTGTGCTAAGAGTGCCCCCAATGTTGTTGAAGTAGCTGATATGTATAGTAATAAAGGCTGATTTGGAACTAGTGGCATCAAAACTGGTGGATTCAGAAGATAATCTTTGAGTATCTGGAAAGTCTATTGACAGTTATCATCCCATTTGAATTTGATGTTTTTATGTAGCAAGTGCTAAAAGGGATTATATTTATCTGCAAGTTGTGCTATGAATCTTCGTATGGACTGGAGTCTCCCTTGCAAAGATCGAAGCTGACTGATGTTTCATGGTGGTTGCATCTCTAGGATGGCCTTGACTTTTGCTGGATCGGATTCAATTCCTCTTTTTGACACAATGAATCCCAGGAGCTTCCCGGAGGTTACTCCAAAGACACATTTCTTGGGGTTCAATCTCACTTTATATTTTTCCAACAGATCAAAGAGGACTGAAAGTATGTCCAAATGTGTATTTCTGTCTATTGATTTGCTGAAGAGGTCATCAACATAATCTTCCACAGTAACGTGCATGGGATCATGAAAGATAGTAGTCATGGCTCTTTGATAAGTAGTGCCTACATTTTTTAGCCCAAAGGGCATGACATTCCAGCAGAAAGTTCCCCAAGGACAAGTAAATGTTGTTTTGTGCTGGTCTTCGGATGCAATTTTTATTTGATTGTAACTAGAGAATCCATCCATCAAGGATAACATCACATGACCTGCTATCAGATCGACAATCAAGTCAATATTTGGTAATGGAAAATCATCTTTAGGACAAGCTTTGTTGATGTCTCTGAAATCTATACATATTTTGATGCTACGATCTGGTTTACTGACAGGCACTTAGTTGGAGATCCATTCAGGATAATCAATTGGGCGTATGAATCCGACATCCAGTAATTTCTCAAGTTCTACTTTGACTAGTAATGCCACTTGTGGATGCATCTTTCTTAATTTTTGTTTCACTGGTTTTGCCCCCGGTTTAATTTTCAAATGGTGCATTACCAAATCTGGATCCAATCCAGGCATATCAATGTATGACCATGCAAAGTTGATTTGTCGTTTCGTGAAGAAACTTATGAATTTTGACCTTTCTGACTCTGTCAAAGATTGAGCCAGGAATATGTTGTGTGGAACTTCTTCTGTACCAATGTTTGTTTTGATAGTCTCCTCTACCAACATGGATGACTTTTCCTCATATGATGCTGGGAGAATGTCAAGTCTTCCATCTTCGGGTGCCTTAGAGAGATTTTCACCCTCAGATACGTCCTTTCTTTTTACTTTTTTGGGGTCAGATAGCGCCACAATGTGGTTTTCACCATAAGACCCTTGATTTGTTTTTATTTTTATATTTTTGCGACTTGAAGATCCGACACCCTCACCAAAATATGCCACGCTATTGAGTTCTATAGTGTATCCCACTTTATGGTCCCCAAGGGGAAGATCATCTCGTATGCCAAGATAGTCAATAAGGGCTTCATCATTTTGGAATGTGTCAAACTGTGCAGGTCCTTCATGGTCCCAATCAATAAGTTGGTGGTGAACAAGGGGAAGGCCTTTGATGTCTTCAAAGTTAGCGGGGTTAAGAGTGAAGATGTAGTTATATTCAGGTATGTCGAGGTAGTTATTGAGGTCATCATTGGCACTCTCCTCATTAGTCTCGATCATGAACAAATCCAAATTATCATTACTAGTAGCGCATTCCGGGATAGGTGTTCTCATTCTATGTGATTTCAACCTAGGACCTAGAGGCAAAGACTGTATGTGATCCTCTATGGTTGTTTCTTGACCAACTTTGAATTTCCTATTAAATTCCTCTTCTTCTGTTGGTTCACTTGGTTCTCTAAATGTCTCGGTGAGCTCATAGTCACTAGAGGATTTGTCTGAACCCCATTCCCATTCATTGGAGTCTGTGGAATAGTGATTCTCTTATTGAATTTTGGCAGCTTTGATTTGTAATGCTTCTTCTGTCCTTTGAGTGTGCACCTTGGAAGTCATGAAGCCAAGTCCTTTCGAGCATTCCTTTTTGAATGTGAATTCAGGTTGTAAAGGTTCAATGATGCCTTCCTTTCTTAACCCAAGAGGGGCTTTTGCCATCATACCCAATTTTTTGTAGAATCTTGAACCCTTTGGCACACTTCTCACATGGTATACTGATGTGATCTTGTGTATCATTTTCAAGGTCTTTGTAAAGCATTTTGTATAAGTCTTCCTCTTCCAGTTCACCCCATCTTTGAAAGATAGTAGGGTCCCATTTGAGTATAATGATAAATACCTGCTTATTAGGATGTGGTCTTCCATATTCTTTTGGTGAATTCATGACTTGTTGTGAGTACATGGTCTAATTCAAAGTGTATTCACCCATGCCCTTGTCCTAGAATTTGCCCTTAAGTTCACCTTATTTTAATGTTGAAGGTTTTAATGACTCAAGATCAATGTATGCAGAAGAAGGAACAGCTTCACGATTACTGGGAATGATGGTCTCAGTTTTTGGTCTCAAGTTATTGCAATATATGAATGTATTAGGATCTCCATTAACTGTTATTTCAACTCCATTTTGAGGAAACTTGATGCATTGGTGATATGTAGATGGGACCGCCCTCATTTCATGAATCCAAGGACGTCCTAGCAATATGTTGTATGTGAGATCTAGGTCCAAGACTTGACAAACCAAATCCTTTGTAACTGGCCCAACTCTGAGAGGTAAGGTGACTGTGCCTTTGGATGAACGCTCTTCATCATCATATGCTTTGATGGTAATTTTGTTTGTAGAATTCACAGCTTTGTCAAAATATCCCAATTGTTTAATAGTGCTCAATGTACAAATGTTTAGACCTACTCCTCCATCTATTAGGACTCATTTGATTCTATGTTTATGTATGAAGGTTTCAATGTGTAATGGTGCATTATGTGGCTGACTTATGGAGGCGTCATCGGCTTCTGTGAATGTAAGAGAGTGTGGAATGGAAAGGTATCCCACAATGGCTTGAAACAGGTCCACGTTCAAATCAGTAGGAATGGCAATGTCTCTCAAAATTTTCTCAAGAATAGCTTTATATGCAAGGGATATGTGTAAGAGCTCAAGGATGGAGATAAGCGCAGGTGTTTTCCCTAACTACTCTACAAGGTCGTATTCAGGCTTGGTCGATGAGGAAGCGGTGTTTTTAGTTGGAGCACCTTGCAAAGTGAATTTACCTCGACGGGTTGTAACATGACATTCAAAGGTAGGTTCGGAAGAAGATCCAATGCCTTTCAGAATGATCTTGGGTCTCTAGGTAGAATTCTCAGGGGTTTTATCCTTGATGATAATGGTAGAGACATAATTGTCCATTGAGATGTGATTGATAGTTGAATCATAGTTTTAGGATGCTCTGGTATAGTTGGTTTGATCATCTGTGGCTGCCGCTTTTCCCTTGTCATGCTTTGGGAATGGTTCCTTAAACATTTCATGTTCTTGATTGGATGAGTGCCCTTGAATCTCAATGTCACCTCTATCAATGAGATCTTGTATGATGTTCTTCAGTCGATGGCAATTTCCTATTTTATGACCCTTGCTCTTATGGAATTCACAATACTCATCATCATTCCACCAATTTGGTTTGACCTTTGGCTCATATGGTGGAAAATCTGGAATTGTGATTACTTTGTTTGCCACTAGCTTCTTGAAAACTGACTCAAGCGGTTCTCCCATTGGAGTATACTTCCTTCGTGATTTTGAAGTTGTTTGAGTATTCACTTGATTGTTTGTAGAGCTTGATCTAGAAAAAATGATTTTGGGTCGCACTGTATTGGCATCAACAACACCATCATTGACTGTGTTCTTGTTTTTCTTCCAAAATCTTGGCTTATCTTTTCCTTGAAAGTCATCTTTGTTTTCCTTGAATATCTTAATGACTCCTTGTTCAATTAGGACCTTTTCTGTCGCTAAGCCTTTTTCAATGACATCCTTGAAGGTGGACAAACAAGCTTTCCTTAGATCATAGCCAATGTCTTTGTTAACATTCTGGGTGAACATCTCTACCATTTGTTTTTGTGGAATTTCACAAGAGCATCTGCTAGCTAGATTCCTCCATCTTTGTAAAAATGATGAAAAAGACTCTCCATCTTTTTGCTTGGTGTTGCAAAAAGTAGTGACTGATATGTCTATCTCTATGTTGTAGGAGAAATGTTGAATAAATGCCTCTGCTAAGTCACCCCATGACTTAATACCAGGTGGAAGTTGGGAGAGCCATTCCATAGCTTGATCACCTAGGCTTTGTGGGAATAATCTCATTAGATATGTCTCTTCTGAAGCTACCTCGATGCAAGCTATGAAAAATTGTCTTATGTGTGCCTTAGGATCCCCTTTTCCTCTATACTTATCAAACTTAGGTGTCACAAATTGTATAGTAAAAGGAGGCATTGGAATGCTCTTGTCAAATGGATAAGGACATATGTCTCTCATTGTGTATGTTGGCTTCGGTGTATTTATGTCCTCCATTTTCTTTTGTAAGTCCCTGATTTGTTGTTCCAAGTTGTTCTTAGGTGGAGATCGACTTCTTGGACCATACCCCATGCTTGAGGCACCAACTGGAGGAGGAGCATGTTGCATATATGGATGATATTGATCATACACATGTTCATATGGAGGAGGTCTATAATGATGTTGTGTATATGGACCACTTGGTATAGAGTCATGGTGAGGAATGGAATATCTGCTTTGTCCATGTATACCATACTCTACAGGCATGTCATGTTCTAATGTGTTGCCCCCAAATTTGACATGGGGTTTCCTTGTGTCCAAATTTTGAGCATGCTTTTGAATATCGAATTGCTTTGGTGCTAGGTCCTTAGCATTGGTATGTGATTGAGCATATTTTTCTGCATAAGACTTCCATAATGGTCTACGAAGGTGACTATCATATGCTTGACCATGTGTGTATGGGACCTCTGGTTTTTGAAATAAAGATGATGGTGATTCAGGTACAAGATGTGGTCCTCTATTGCCTCCACTATTTGGCCTCCTTTGATCCATGTTGGAGTGAGATTGTTGCAAAGGTCTATGTTCCATTATTTGAGACATGTCAAAATCATGAGGGACCTTGGCTCCACTTTGTGCCATCACTTGTAGGAAGTATTGTCTATCTCTCCTCATTATTTCCTCAACCAATCGATTGAAATGGGGATTCATAATGGTGTCTTCCACTTCTGCTGAATGTACTAAAATGTTGTCCATATTGTCATTGTGTGTATCATTATTGTTTGTAGTGTCCATGTGCTCAACATTTGGAATGTTTCTATAGGCATCCATGTTAGGTAATGTAGTATGATCATAATTGAAAAAGATATCATTGTCATACTCATAAGAACTCATGTTTGTGGACTCTTGAGCCTCTTTAGTTTCTCTCCTAGATTTTTGGGAACGGGTTTCAACCATGAACTAGGTATTGATCAAGATGTGTGAGACTAGATGAAAATGAAAAGAGTATGGAAGACCAAGAGTCGGATGGAATGTAAATGAGTCTAAAGTTTTACTTGCAATGACCAAGGTGTAAGACCAAGTATGTATGTAGTAGAGTAGGTGTGGCTTCCAAAGAGAGGATAGTTTCTCTTGATGAGGTAAGTTGACCTTGACTCTAAGTAAGACCAAATGAGACCCAAAGGTGATAGACCTTGATGAGGGACCACTTAGCAAAATGTTGTTGTATGTGGTGTGTTGACAAAGTATGATGAGGACAAGCAAGTGACCTTTTGACTCAAGTTTAGACAAATGTGAATGTAATGTAAGGTGTAAAGCAATGATGGACTTTGTGAGACCCAAAGATAGGTTGAATGCTAGATAAAACCCTGGAGAAATAACCTGGGAAGCTCAAGAATTCCGAAACTGACTGTGTGTGTTTGCTGGACTGTAAAAGTTTTTCAATTCTGAACACAGACGTGCCTGTATACTACACAGACGCAATTTCCTAACACAGACGTGATTCTGTTTAACACAGACGCGAGTTTGAGATTTTGTAAATGCAATATTGATTCTGAGAACACAGACGCGTTTCTGCCCTTCGCAGATGCGGTTATATGACACAGACGCTATTATGTCAGACACAAACGCGTTTTTGCAAAATTTGTGCAATTTTTTCCAATCTATGAAGTTGCTTTGTTGTGACCAAATCTGAATGTTTGACTATTTTTTCATGACAAGATGACACAGTGTTGATGAGGACTCAATGTTTGCAAGTGTCTAGACAAAAATGACTCAAAGAAAAGTGTGTTGTTTGATGTAAAATTGTTTTGCATACACTTGAAGACACAAAAGATAGAAGTTTGGTCTTGAATGTTTGAATGTTTAAAATAAGTCAAGCACAATTCTTATGGCTAGCCAAGACAATAGTTGTTGATCCCACATGGGGTTTTACCCCTGAGGCTATGTTATTCAGAGCGGATACTTAGATGCTTGACCCCACTAGCTCCACCCTCGACACTCACTTTTTGGGGCAGCCAAGCATCAGTCCCCACGAAAACTCCCCGTGGCGAACTTTGTATCTCTACTAAGAACCATATGTGTGTGGGCCACTACCAGAGGTCCGACCTCCTGCCCAACAGCTAGAAGGATTTGGACTTCTAAAACAAAAAGGTGCTAGTAAGGGCATCCGCTCGTGTGGCCATACATGCGACACTTTCAGCTCTATAAATACAGAAGGCTCCCAACCAGTAGGGGTTATGCCCTACAAATGATCAAATAAATTTGATCAAACGGGTTTATGGGGAGACATAGTATCGGTATGAACTAATCAACACACGTTATTCATAGTTTTCACCATGAATACAGTTATTTATAGTGGTTTGGAAGAAGATGGTTTTTCTTTTGCTACCACTTGGGTCGTTCTCTCCTCACTAGTAGTCCTAATGACCACACAGGGAGACAGGTCCTCTAGAGATTAAACAAAAAGAGCCTATTGCTCAAGACACAAAAGACTGGTTCAATTTTAGTGCACCAATTGAAGTGTTTGCTAGTCTATGAAAATAAGGCACACAATAAAGATCAAAAACCCTTGCCAAGGTCCTGCAACAAAGATTTGTTAGTAGTTTGGATTGTTTGAAATAATCACCCCTTCCTGCAAACACACAAGTTAGGTAAATTTTAGATCCAAAAGACTTTGTGAAATAGGATCAGAGCCTTGCCCAAGGCTGCCAAAAATAGCAATGCGCAAACTGCCACTTACTAAAAATAGTAAGTCAAGAAATACTGCTCCGAGGAACATGATCTTCGCACCTAGGGAAAGAGCTTGGAAAGCTCAGTAAAACTGTACCATCCAGTCATCCAAACCCTAACTTACTAAAAATAGTAAGTTCACACTTCACTATAGAATCAAGTGCATGTTATGCCACCTTGAAGTTCATGAAAAACCCAAAAGGAAACTATAAACAAAACTGAATAATTTTCTCTTGACAAACCCTAAAAAGCTCTTGCAGAACTCCACAAAAGTAGAAAACCCTAATTCTCCTTTCCAAATAGCCTACGAGTCTCCCGAATAGGCCACTGGATCACTGAATGAACATCATTGAGAAGGGGACATTACAGTTTCTCAATCCTCTTAAGAAAATCAGCTAGCTCAATATGACCTATCTCTATATCTCTTATGTGATCAATGTTTGAACTGACTGAAGAAGGAGGAAAAACCAAATGAGGGTCTTGCTTCTTGAATTTCATCCCCCTTTTATTTGGAGAAGCTTATGTCATTGATACAATAATAACACTGAGGGAAAAAGACATTCATGAGTATTATATTGATACATTTCATTTATAATTTTGTTCATATGACCTAACAAATTCTGAAAATAGTTCAATTCAGCCATTAGGGTTTCCAAAACCCTCTTTGAAATCTTTGAAATCACTAAGATAGATCGATCATAAAAACTTAACTTTCATGTGTGATAAATAAGATTTCAAGATTATAATATAAGAAATTTACTTATTAAAAAGTGTGGATGAAGGTGTAATTCGGGTCCATAAACCCGTATTACACATTGGAAAATAAATATAGATGTAATTCGGGTTTATAAACCCGAATTGCACTTTAAAAAATAAAATTACAAAATAGGTGTTGGGCAGGGTTACTGTGAGATTTTGCCAAGATCTAGACGCAATGGAAAGCACAAATAAGAGAGAACAAAATAGATGATAGGAATAAGCTATATTCTATCAAGATGCAAAATATGATCAACTGGATCATTACAAGATGTTCAATGATTTCTTGTTGTTTGTACAAACAATGTAGATGAGCCTACTTATATAGGCAAGGCAATATGGATATGTGAGCACAAAAACATGACATGTGGCTATATAAGAAACAAGGGTAGATAGGAAATATGTGTGGGTAGGTAGGAGAAATAATATAATATTCCACATGAGGTGGATCACCAACCGAAGGTGTAGTGTAACAACAAGATCTTCTCCTACACACACTATCCCAATGTGGCACAAACACCCAAGTGTCTCATACCCAAACTACTATTAAATGCATGTGCCTAAGTAAACTTAAGTAAAGTGTAATAATATCCATGATGAATAATTATTTACACCAACACCCCCCCTTAAGTGCAACTTAGGGGAATGCACTAAAGTCTACAATGCAACTAAGCAATGCAAGATGGGTCCCAGCTACGAGGCCATGTTAGGTACCCATGTACAAATGCAAATGCAATCTCCCGTAAATGGAGAAAGAGAGAAAAACCCAATGGGAAAAAACCCTCCCCCATAAGAGAGAAGAAAGACCATGAAGCCTCCCCTCAATGTCGAATCTCCTACAAAGATGGTCCAATGATGATGACCAAAATACCTCCCCATAAGGAAGAAAGAGATCCAATGCTACACCAATAATGTCAAAGTGTGACAAAGCCAAGTACCAAGTCGATGACGATGAATCACTCGCTGCAACAAAAAGAAGATCAAGTATGGAGACAACCTACTTTGAGCATCATATGGATACTCGTAAATGGCAAAAATAGTGGTACAATCCAAGTCTCATGGGAGCCATGCACAAATGTGTACAATCTAAGTCTCAACTAGAGTCATGCACCAAGTCTCACAAGATATTCTTAATCTATGTGTACAAGAGGATTACATCAAATAGTCAACAATAACAAGATACAAAGAGGTGTGGCACTTTATGATAGTGCGAGTACAACATTGTTCATGCAAGAGCATACATCATGATAAAATATTCAAATGTGGAAACATGAAAATGATGCCACCAACAAAGAAGCTCTGTAGAATACTGCAGATGAAGATGCCTTCAAATGGAATTTCATCAAGAGATATAAATGAACAATTGACCCCCCATAAAAAGATCATGTTGGCACTTACAAATAATGGAAAAGTGGAGTTCTGATTTCAACTTTACAACTTCTCAAAATAAGATATAAGAGACTTCAACAAATAATACTAGTGATCTAAACTAAGATCCAAGCAAAATACAAGTACCAAATAGGCCAAAAAATGACTAAATACTGAAAGTGCAATTTCTACTCAAAATCACTGCAAACTAATGGCAGATTATGAAAGTAGACAAAAAAATTATGCACTCTAAAAAAAACGGCACCTAAAAAGGAGTCCATATGAGCCCAAATGAAGCCTCCAAAGTTGTAAAAATCAGCATTTCATGATTTCCGACAAACCTGTATCCGAAAAATAGAAACCTCCTGCACCACTATACAGATCATGAAATTATACCCCGAAACAAAAAAATATTTCTCAAAAAAAGAAGTCCAGATGAGTGAGATATCACTATTTGAAAATTGTCTACAAAATTATAATTTCTCCAAAATTTCCATCGCAGCTTCAAATTTCAAATGCCTCTAGATTTGGCCTCTGAAGTCCGATTTGGATGAAACAAAAGGCAAAACTGACTTTCTTGGACCTCCTCAATCCAATGGTGACCTCATATTTAACCCATCAAGCTTCAATAAAAACCTGCAATCGAAAGCTCCAAAACATACAACCCCAAATTGCATCAAATTCCTCTCAATTGACAAACCAATGACACTCTAATGGCTCTGATACCATGTGAGATTTTGCCTAGATCTAGAGGCAATGGAAAGCATAAATAAGATGAAACAAAATAGATGATAGGAATAAACTGTATTCTATCAAGATGCAAAATATGATCAACTGGATCATTACAAGATGTTCAATGATTGCCCGGTGTTCGTACAAACAATGTAGATGAGCCTGCTTATATAGGCAAGGCAATATGGATATGTGGGTACACAAGCATGACATGTGGCTCAATAAGAAACAAGGGTAGGTAGGAAATAGGTGTGGGTAGGTAGGAGAAATAATATAATATTCCACATGAGGTGGATCACCAACCGAAGGTGGAGTGTAACAACAAGATCTTCTCCTACACACACTATCCCAATGTGGCACAAACACCCAAGTGTCTTATACCCAAACTACTATTAAATGCATGTACCTAAGTAGACTTAAGTAAAGTGTAATAATATCCATGATGAATAATTATTTACACCAACAGTTACAAACTCACTAAGCACCATGTTTGGGAATTTAAATAATGCAATATAGGTGAGGGTCAGGTTTACAAACCCGCCGAACATCTAAAAGACATAGGAAGAACAAATGGTGGTTAGCGAGGTTACAAACCCACCAAACACCATTTTTGGTGTATGGCGGGTTTGTAAACCCGCCACCCACCAAGCTTGGCTCGCAAAGAAAGTAAGTAATAAACAGTGGTGGTCGGGGTCGCAGACCCGCCACACACCACTGTGTGGTGTGGGGTGGTCCTATGGACCCCATCTAACACCGAGATGGTAGTTAAGCGAATAATTTCTGAAATTGGTGGTGGTCGGTTCGTCGACTTGCCACACACCAACATGTGGTGTGGGGTGGGCCTACGGCCCTGCCTAATACCGGAATGGTATCACAAGTAAAAAGAAATGGTGGTGGTGGTAATCAGAGTCTTTGAATTTGCACAATGTGTAGAACAATAACACGTAGGGAAGCAAGTTTATGGTGTGGGGTGCAGGGGCCTATAGCCTCCACCTCGCACCACCGCATCGACAGGGATAGATAAAACACTATAAATTCAAAAATAAAAAGGGTTTTCAAAACCCTAAGAATCGTGAATAACAACATACCGGATTCGATGAAAACTCCTCTTCCAACTTCAAACAAGATAAAATGAATGAAGATTGGAACAAAAAGGGAGTTTTAAAGAACTAAGTAAAAGGTTCCTATTAGAATTACTCAAACAAGTAATTAAATAATTGAAGTGCAATGTAAATTGGGTTTACAAACCCGATTTGCACCTGGATGGGCAAAACATGAAAAAAAAAGTGTAAATCAGTTCGTAAACACGATTTACACCAAAGGGACACACTTGATGTAAATGGGAAAAACAGGGGAAAATACATGCTAATTACAACAATAATGTCTTCAAAAGTGTGTAATTAGCATAAAAAACATGAATAAGCATAACATTTGTGGGATACCCTTGGATTTTTGAAAACGAAAATCGAGGATAACATAATCTCTAGAGTCAACTAGCATAACACACCTTGCTAAATCAGTTTGAATCTCCTTTTATAACATGACTCTTAGTAAGCAACTCTTACTAGACCTAGATGCTATATCTCATCTTTATTCTTGTATGCTCCATGTGTGTGTCACTTATGTTGATCGTGTTGCTCCTTTTATCTTGATATTTTAGACCAATGAGATTTTAATTCCTCTGGGGCTTGGGGTTTTCTTGTCTCTTTAATGTCTTTGTGAAATTCTTTTGATGCTATCTTGTAATTTATTAAGAGTATGGGCATAAGGTGATGATCCTAATAAAATAGGGGCTAAATGCAGTGTCATAAATTGTATCCTCATACAACTTCATATGCATTTGGGGCTTACTTTGGTGTTTCCCTTCATGGCCCTGAACCTGATTGATACTGCTCAAGACAATGCCATATCTAGAGACTCAACACCTTTTTCATGCTCCCCAACTAAATCTCAATCTAGGAGGTTTAGACCAAGGTTCCTTCTAGACTAAGGTGCGTAACATGCTAGTCTCCCTAGTCCAATCAAAAGATGCCCAAATTTGAACCTTCCAATAGTCATAAAATTTCGAGTAGGAAAGAGCTCCCCGATGTTGGCCTCTTTCAAAATTTCAGCACATTTAATTTGGTTGAGTATAAAAGCAAGTCTTGCCCCCTCATTTGAAACATATATCATATCCTAATTTAACGAGCATAAGGTAATACTTTTGCTAAAGTGGGGGCTAAATGTAGTGTCATAAATTGTATCATCATATAATTTCATACTCATTTGGGGATCACTTTGGTGTTTATCTCTTCATGTCCCCAAAACTAATAGATTCTACTCAAGACAATGCCAAATCTAGAGACTCGACACCTTTTTTAGGCTCTTTGACCAAATATCATCCTAGAAGGTCTAGACTAAGGCACTTAGCGCCCTAGTCCCCTTACACTTTGGTGCTTAGCATCATGGTCCAATCAAAAGAGGCCCAAATTTGAACCCTCCAATAATTAGAAAATATTGAGAAGGAAAGTGCTCCCTAATGTTGGTCTTTTTCAAATTTTCAACATGTTTTGTGAGGTTGAGTATAAAAGTAAGTCTGGTGTAGGGGAACCCAATGTCCTTCATGCCTCCATGAGGCAAATTTTTAAATTATGCCTTTTTTTGTGTCAGATAAGGTTCTATGGACCATTTTGGTGATGATTTGTAGTCAATCAATGTAATTGGGAACCCTTTTGGGTCCATGATGCAAAGTTGTTAGAAAATTGTCAATATTGTCATGAGGAGGCAAAATGTTGTCAATATGTGTCCAATGGCATTCTATCATTGTATTAGGGTCTACTAGGAATCTTCAAACATATTTGTAATGGTTTCAAGCCATAAGAGTCTCGGTTAAGGTATTTTAGCAAGTTTTGTAAAAGTTGTCATGATTGACAAAAAGAAAAGTTCTCATTGTAAAAGTGCAAAATGGGAAGTTGAAAAGACAAAGTTGTAAAGGGGTAGTTGGAGAAGTTAGAAAGGGTGTAGAAAGTTATAAATAGGCCCATTGGGAATAATTTTTACATTGTTAAGTGTGGAGGAAGGTGGTGAGGATGGTTGGAAGATGAAATGAATAAGAAACTTCATTTTTTCTCTATTCTTTTCCAGAAATTTGCTTCTCTTTTGTGCAGTATGGCCTGTACAAACGTGATGGGGGTATAAATATTATATGGTTAGAAATATAATTGAAGTAAAAAACTTTTTTATTCTTACCAAGTCAAAAGAAAAGTTCGTTTAAGTTGTCTAATGGTTAAATCTTTCCAATTACTGTTGGAAATGTGCCTCGAATTAACTTGACTTGTGTTCAGACTGATCGGAGTAACCTATCCCGATGGAATAGTTATCGGTGTGACTCTTGCCGACGGGCCGATGGAATCTTCTTCCTGTGATCACTTAATGGTCGAGCAGATCAAGGTTGATCCAACGGTGGTCACTAGGTCGCGATGAGAAACTGCTCGTTAGAATATCCATTGCGACCCAACGACAAAGAAGAGCTTCATTCCGGTGGTTAGTGAGGTCATGCTAAGGTGGAAGGGAAGGGACTTTGGATCCAATCAGTAAGTGACAGGCCCATGTGAGATAAGGGTCGTGCAAATCGAGAAGATCCAACGATAGATCTGAGGAAGATCAACGATGGAGTAAAATTCTGGGACTATCAGCGGTTGATGTTGTACCAAGGTTGTGAGGTGCCCGAAATGTTATCCCTCGTGACATGACGACTAATTGGTGGGACACGACAGGAGAGTGGCTAAGGCAAGTTAAAGGTCGAGCAGATTGCAGCTAATTGGACGACGATCACAGAAGATCCGACGATGGTCGCTAGGTCGCGATGGGAAATTGCTCATTAGACTTTCCATCGCGACCCAACGACAAAGAAGACGTTCATTTTGGGCGGTTAGTGAGGACGTGCTAAGGTGGCAGGGCAGGGACTCCAGAGCCAATTAGGGGGTGCCACGTGGCAGAGTGCAGAAAGAGGAAAGGGGTATCATTGAAGATTGGGAGAACTGGTTGTTTTCTACACCAATACCCAATGAGGTCGCCTTCAGCGATTGGGTTGATATCGGTGATCAAGTTGACAAGATGGAAGCTATGTCCATGGCCGGATCGAGTCATTGTGGTGTCATCAGGAGATTGGGTCTACTTGTTGAAGGCTATCTCGATAAGCCGATGGAGCCGATATGTTTGGAGCCGCATTAGTGGTCGTCCACTGGTTCATTGGAAGATCAGAGCAATGCATTTGTGGTCTTTCTGATGGCCGATGGAGTAGAGAACAAATACGGGTGTGCATTCGAACTGAAGTACAAAGGGTGAAACACTTGGACACTCGAGATGATCTTGTTGATTTATATGAATACGAACTGACCCGACTTCCTGATGTGGGATAATGGACGAGTCATGAATATAGGACGATCGACGATTAGACTTCTTGGCGGTTGGAGTGACTAACTGCTGTGTGAACTGCATTCGACAAATGTAATCAGAGTAGCTAGAGAAAATCAAAACGCAATGCTGGTTAGGTGGATGGATGTTATTGAATGACAGACGATTGGAATCCATAACGATTATGCTTAAACGATACTTTGTAATCAATGGCAAATATATATGTTGCCAGAGATGTAACGAAAGTGAGTGAGAGAGGTTACTGTGTGATGTATGGTGTGGAGTCCTGTATGTTGGAAGCCTGAGTGTTCTGCATAGGTGATGACTGTAATCTGAACATATAATCTGAGAGAAAATGCCTGTGAAGAGGATCTCTAGCCATTTTGTTGAAGCCTCTGCCACCTTGAATACCTTAATTATAGCCAAAAATATAAATTATGATAAGATATGGCTTCAGGGAGATTCACTTAATATTATAAAGTGCTTAAAGGGGGAATCAGAGCCTTCCTGATCTATTGAAAATATCATCATGAAAGTTAGGGAGATCATTGCTAGCTTCAAAGAAATTATTATTCAACATGCCTTCAGAGAGCAAAATAGCGTTGCAGATTGTTTAGCGAATACTAGAGTTAACTCTGACTCCCAAATGATTTGGCACGAGGAGGATCTCAATTTAAATATCAAAGAGTTCATTAGAAAGGACCATTATATGGGGAGAGAAGGACAATTTAATCATGACAAGTAAAAAGAATCATTTATGCCTTGCTGGAAAGGCCATCATTACTTGGCGTTGCGACAGATTTCCTATTATCTCTAATAAATTGCCACACGCTTTGTGGGTTACTCAGTTCGAAAACTTGAGCAACATCAGGAAAGAAGGTTATAATTTGCAGAGAAACAGAGCAGATAGCCCGTATCCGAAGATGGGAGGAGACCTAAAGCGGGAAGAACCAGACAATACGTCGACCTGGAAAGCGATGCCAAAAGTCTGGGCGAAATTGGAGAAGGGATCTCTTACCAGTTTCATGGAGAAACTTGAGGACTGTGACAAAGGTAGGGTTAACTTAGCCATTTCCAAGATTTCCAAAAACTAGTCTAATGGCTCTTTTAAACTTTATGGAGTTAAGTTTAAGTTGGATGCTGGGCTCATTTCCACTGTGACCAGAATGCCCCACACTGGACTTAATTTCTTTTGAGACCTTAAAGTCTCCAACAACGCGGTTAACCTGTTCTTGCGAAAAGAGAAAGAGAGGGCTAAAATTAGCAAGGCTACTAGGGGCTACTACGAAGCTGCAAACATCAAGAAGTTGTGGGGCTGGGTTTTGAACGCAATTATGGAGTACATCACGGTTGAAGGCTATTTCTCTAGGGCCCACACCTACCACTTTGTGCTCTTAACCCATTTCAAACATGAAAAAAAGGTATCCCTGCCCTACTACCTTTTTCAGTCCCTCTCTAGGTCCCTCAACAAACACAGGACTAACCCTTCCAACCCAATTCTCCACTACGGACTTCTGCTACTCATCTATGAGCATTGTGAAACCCTCACCCTGCTAGAAAATAAGAGGATTTCTGCCTCTCCAGGCAAGAGAAAGATGGAAGAGGGAGAAACTAGCAAGGAGAAGGCGTCCTCCAACAAAAAAAGGAAAAGCATCCCTGGGTTGGAAACAAAGGACATTATTAAGGAAAGCAGCGGAATGGAGACGGATGACTCCAACGGTGAAGACAGTTGGAAAGACGAGGAGCTAGGTAACGAGGAAGAAAGTGGTGATAATGAGCCTGGTCAAGAAAGCCCTACCCTCGGTGAATGCCCTGGTAAGAAAAACAATCATCTGATGGAAGAAGCGGAACCCAAGGATAACAAGGAAACCAGAGTGAATTCTGAGAAGGAAATGAACAAAGACTCTGAGAAGGACTTGACTAAGGATAGGAATAGTGAGGACAAGGAAAGTGCTGGTAAAGGGCTTATCTTGGATAACCTCAAGAAATTCTCTGAGGCTAGAATGGATTTCGATAGATGGACCTACGAGACCCTGAAAAACCTGGATAAGAAAGGGATAAAAATGGATGAAAAGAGGGAGGATGAAAATAGAGAGCAGATTAATTGGAAGCAGGAAATGGAGAATAAGGTAAAATCATTGGAAGAGGGAAAAGAAGTGATGAAAAATCTGATGGGAGTTATCCCAAGTATCCTCTCTGCTATCACTAAAAACCTGGAGGACGTCGCCAAGGTCGTTGATCATACCTGCACTCCTAAACTAGTCATGGATCTTGACCTGGAGGAAGAGACCATCTAGACTGGAAGCGGTGATGCTACTGCGGTGGGCGGTATTGCGAAGAGAACCATGGCCAGTATCAAGAAAGCTATGGCTGCTTCAGCAAAGGATCCCCCTAACTTCAAAGACAACATCAAAGAGCTGTATGAAATCAACAACACCCTAGCTAAAGCCCTGGAAAAAATCTAAATGCTGGAAGGCCTGCTGGCTTTTTGGGGCTTTTTTGGGTTTTCTTCGGTTTTCCGTTGGTTTTTTGTGGTTCTGCTCTTTTTTGTTTCTCGTAGCTTTGTTGTTTAAGTTCTGCTTGTAAAGGGTTTCGGGGCCCCTTCAAAACCTGCTTTTTCCTTAATCAAAAATTTTATTGTAACCTTTTGTTAACTGTGAATAAAGTGATCTCTCTTTGGTGGTGGGTTTTTTACCCGTAAGGGTTTTCCCACGTAAATCCGGTGTTAACTCTGTTGTGTTTTCTGTGTGATTAGTTTTTCATTAGTCTGTGTATATCTTAATGTTCTGAAAAAGAATTTAAAGACATACTTGCTTGATTCCCCTTATAATTGGTGTTAGGAGAGCGTTTTCCGCACTGTGCTTTCCTTACAGTTACCCAATTCAAAAGCTAGGGTTTTCCATTGTAGCAGTCCATTTTTTAGGGTTATGTTCTGAAGAAACCCTATCTAATTTTGACATATGTTATGTAAATCCCAAATGGGCATCTAAAAATGGTTTTATGTTTCTGATATGAGCCCTGTATTGAAACTTATTCCCGAGAAACCCCTTTTGTTGCACTTTTTAGACCTAGGCTATAAATTACCAGTCAATTTTTGAGTCAAGTGTTCCAAAGGAGTCATATGATCAAATTGGATATTCTTTGTGTCTTCCAAAAGGGTGTCTAAAAAAATATTTTTCTTGTGGAGATTGGCCCTAAATTAAGAATTATGCCATGTTTTGTCACTGGTAAGGGCTACTAGAATTAAGGATAGTTTTTGTGGAAACCATACAAGTTGGAATAACCAATGGGTTTGAGAGTTGCCAAAGGTGTATAAATATTGTATTTTATCGGTCTAAGATGTTCCCAAAGTGGGTTGTGTTGTCCTCATTTTTTAATTTTAAAAAATGTGACAACCCTTACAAAATTTTGGTTTAAATGTGTTGATTTTACTCTTAACGCACGCTTCTCGAGGTAAAAAAATTTCTCCTTGTTGAATTGGATTGATCTTCGATCCATCCTCGATTCACGTTTCAAATTTGCGTTTGAGTTCATTTTCTATGTCTTTCTTTCAAGTTTAGGTTTTTTCTTCCTGACTGCAGGTGATAAATTTTCTTTCTGTAGCAGGTTAGGAGTTTCCTTTATGTTTTTGTGTTGTAGGGGTTTTTTCTAGCAATTACAAGTGAACTTTTTAAATAAATTGTAACTTGTAACTTGCTTTTTATTTTCCCTTTTCACTTTTTGTCTTTTAAGCTATTGTAGGAACTTTTAGACAAATTGCAAGTGAATTTAAAATTACAAGTTTAATGAGAACGTGTAACTTCTCATAAAAGTTCCTACTTTGTGCTTTTAAGTTGTAATAGGGGTTTTATTTCCCTATTACAAGTCTTTTAAAGTTTTTTAAGTGATTTTATGTCTTGTGTTTACTTGTAATGGGAATTTTATTTCCCTATTACAAGTTTTTATGTGTTTATTCTTTTTAGTTGTAAAAGGCATTTTATTTCCTTATTACAAGTTGTTTTGCTCTTTCTTTTTGTCATTTCTTCCCTAAAACCCGAATTTGCCCAAGTGAAGGAAAAAGTGATGCAATTTAAAACTTGCAAAGGGGTTTTTAAAACTCGATTGCATCTCTGGAGGGCACATTTTGCTTGTAGTTGGAGATGAAGAACCTGACCTGTACTTTTCTTCCCATGAATCTGATTTTGGTGGCATTCTTCCCCTAAATCCATTCCACATTCATGGTAATTTTTTAGGAATTAATGCTAGTTGCCATGTTTTCTACCAAAAACGATTTGGGCAAACACGTAAGGCGTTTTGGAAGACATTTTTTTGTTGGTTCTTTCCGCATTTTGGGTGCTCCTTTTCTGCCATTGTTGCCACGTTTTGTATCCAACATTAATGTAAAGTGTTTGGCATCAAACGTGAGTCTTCTTTCCATGTCGTTTATGAAGGAGGAGGTTGAATCAAAATTCATTTTTGGCTGCCAAGGGTTTTCAACATGTCTATTTATGGAGCATTCCAATTCTTCCCAAGCTCATTTGTTTTGGTCTAGGGCATTTGACCAATCAAGAATTCAAGTTTCTAAGTGATCTTCCCAAATGGATAAGTTCTTTGAATTCAAGTTGTAAATGTGCAAGATTTTCCCCTCTTTCATTTTTCGTATTTACTTGTATTCGGGATTTCAAAACCCGATTACAAGTAACCATGGTAATGTTGACCTTCCCCCTTTGGTAAAAAGAGTTAATCTTCTTTTTACAAAATTTAGAAATGTTGAAGAATTGCCATGAGACTCATTCATTTGATTTCGGGATTTATAAACCTGATTACAAGTTGAAGTTTTTCCCTTTTTCCAAGTTATCAAACTGAAAATATTCCTTCCCATACATGTACATGGTCATCCAAATTTGCCATCTTCTCCTTCATGTCAAAATCTCTTTCCCACCATTTCATCCATTCATTTCACACCTTCATTCATTTTTCCCATTTAAAGTCTACTTGCAGTCGGAATTTTAAAACCCGATTACAAATGCAAGTTGTAATGTTCTCTTACTTGCAGTCAACCTTCCAGAACTCGAAATTGGTCCAAAATGCACTCAAAAACACTTGAAAATGAGTCTCTAAGGTCCGATTACAAGTGCAAACTTGTAGTTACCCATTACACATATGAAGTTGCATGTTTGTTCTCCACAATTGCAAGTCAATGCTCTTGTTTTTTCACACATGTAATGTAGTCTCCAAAACCCAAAATTGAGCTTTGGACCCACTTTTGCATCAATTTATCCCTTCCCTTGTCAGTCTTGTTTGCACACACAACCTACCAAATCAATGGATTAAGGCATGGGCCTTATTTTGCAAGCAGATTCCAAAATTGGAGGATGATACAAAGAAAGAAAAACAACATGATGGAGCCACAAAAGAAGAAGAGATACAACAAAAATTCATGGATGCAAATTATAGAATGCTTTCAAGACAAAGATGGTCATAACATAGAAAGAGGAAGGCAACCCTTTCCCTCTTGAAGAAATGGTACTACCCCAAGCAAGTGAAAGGTTGGAGTTTGCTGGTTAAAGACACAAAGACTATCAAGAATGCAAATTCTCGTTTTGGTTTGAGATGTCTTCACCAATCCTGAATACTTCAAGTTCTAGCATCCTGAAGCAGCATGAAGATTTTCAAAACAGAGGATGATGTAGTTAGAGTCATGTCTTCAGACACATGGAATATTTTCAATTGTGTATTTGTAATTTTGTTTTGACAAGTTTACTTGTAAAAAAATAATTTTGTAATTGCAAGTTTATCACTTGCACTTTTGTAATTATAAGTAAGCTGATTACAAGTCAATTTAGAATAGGACTTGTAATTTTGAATAAGTCCTAGTTAGTAGTTGGAATAAGTCATGGTGATTGAGAGAATTTTTCAAGTTAGTTGGGATCCTCCCACCTTTTTCTCAAGGTTCCTCTCCTATATACTTGAGGGGATCTATTATAATTTTATCTTTTGGCAATGCAACAAAATTCTACTAGTTTGTGTGTGCACTCTAAGACTTTGAGCCTAGATGTAAGTGAAATTGCTTTCAATAAAAGAGGCAAATTGTGTTGAGACTTTGTGCCAATTCAATTTGTTATGTGGCGACATTTTCTGAAGTTGATTGTGATTTTTGTTCTATTGTTCAAGAGGGATTTGAATTCAATCTTGCAGACTTTGAGCTGCTAATTGTATTTAGATTTATATGTTTTGTTTTCAAACTTGGTCTTGCAGACTTTGAGCTGCTTATCATATTTGAAGCTAGTGTGGAGAGATCAAGTGGGAGGATAGCTTGTAGACAATGTGTTGCTTCTACTTTTAAGAATTGTTCTTGAAAGGTGAAGTGCATCATATAGATAGACTTTGAGTTGTTGTGTGTTGTACATTGTTATCATTTTGAGAAGGTTGATAGACAGTAGAAGTGTTGAAGACTTTGTGCTTTCATTTCTGTTTTCCTGTCCCGGGGAAGTGATAGAGATATTTGTGCTTTCATGGAAACTTTTCTTCCCTTTATGTTCCAAAAATCCTACAAAAAGTTTCATTTCTATATTTGGTGTTATTTATTTCCAATCGCTATTACTTTTATGTGAAGAGAAACGAGTATAGTTTTTCTTGAAAGAAGAAGAAAGAATGTTGTCCCACCCATATTAGATTAGATTAGTTTAGTTTGTAGATAGGGGGAGCCTTCCCTAATTTTTTATAGTATCATACTCACACATTGTGGCTGAAACCATAATTTGGCACATCCCCCAGGTGTACAAAATTTTCAACCAACGGGTTGAGCCTTGTGTTAAATATTGAGCCCTTAATTGGTGTTTGTAACCTACAGGGCAAGGTGTCCTTGTGAAGGGAAAGCATGGAGTTGTGAAGTTCCATGGTGTTGAGGTTCTTTGAAACAAACCTCATGAGAATCCTTATTCATCTTGAGATATTCAAGTGTCAATAAGGTTTTCATGGTTGCATGATTCGGTCATTGAGCCTATTGTTGTGAAATATGCCTACATTGTGTTGAGTTGAACCCTACCTTTGCATCAAAGTCTTACCCCCTCATTTGAAACATCTCTCATATCCTAGTTCAAATATCATCAAGCAAGTTGAGTGAGAAATCGGGCATTTTCAAGGCAGTGAAGGAGAGGTCAAGTATTCAAGCATTCAATATAGCATCCATGATCAAGTTTATGTGAAGGCATGCATGAACTTTAAGCTAACAACATCAACCTTTTTTTAGACTTCCATGCAAGGAGATTCATAGCAAAGGTATACGTTTTCAATTATGCATATCCATAAAATTTTCAACCTTTGTCCAACAAGGAAAAACTCTCTTTTTCATCATCATTGTTGTAGGGGAGGTTTATTTCTATGCAAGGTTTGACTTAGGCAAGCCCCTATACAACCCAACACTATTTTCTCTCTCCTTTGTGCTTCTGATTTAGATCTAGCGAATTTGGATTATAGATTTGTGAAGTGTAGACTTTAAAGAAGCAAAATAGACAGGATGTTGTTGCTTAGCTATGGTGTCTTTTTTGATAAAATTTTAAAGAGATAATCTATAGGGCATCTTGATCCAAAATTTGCTCATGGAATTTGCATCAGATACCTTCGGGACAGTGACACCTAGCTATAATGTCTAACCATTTCAAGTTTGAATTGTAGACACAGGTTCCTTTTTTAATCCCATTTCCAGATCTGTCTTCAAAATTTGCATGTGTTATGTAGCCTACTATTCACGTCGATTATTGTCAAATTTGCATCTTCATACCTAGTTCTTGTATTTTCTCATCTTATCCTATCCAATCATATCAAAAGTTGAAACAAAATAACTTAATCATAGTGCCCAACTCTCCCAAGAATTCAAATTTGGGCCTATTGATTATTCTCCAATGTATGTTGATGTAAATGGGTTTGATTCCTAGTTTGCATGTTTAGATTATCGAACCCCATTGTGGGGTAGGTATGATGTAACTTGTATTTACTTATGTTTTAATAAAAGGGAATGGGCCCTCACCCCACAACTTACAGATAACAAATAATATTTCTAATAACATAATACTTGAAGAATTAAAAAGTCCATATTGAAATATATAATCTTGTCAATGTGCATATATGTATAATAATATTCATTTCTAAGATCTCATAACTCCAAAGATTTTTTTTATCAAAGTCTTTGAACACATGCAAAAGACAAAGCATATATAATGCTAATCTAATTTCATGGAACAATCACAAATAGATACACACAAAGAATACATAATTAACATCAACCCATAGACATTTACAACATATTTATGAATCTCAATTAAATTCATATAAATTGGGAAGAAGAGGGGATACACTCCTTTGGGAAATATAATAATTTTATATCTTCTAAAATAAAAATAATTTTTCCACTCCATTCTTCTCCCATCATTATGAACACAACATAATCTTCATAAATAACCATTTCTTTTCAATAATATAACACCTTCTTAAGAAATTATATGGTTCTCCTAACATAAATATCATAATCATGACATTTGTACCACGTATTTTTATATAACAAGAAAGTAATTTTTTTTCCCAAAAAATGACCTCCCTCAAAATCTACACATGGATTCTTTTTAAAAAAATGGAATACAAATCCCATCCCATTAATATTCACAAAATCATCTTAAGAACACATATTCAAATTTGCATAAAATTTATAAATAGAACTTAAAAATAATTTCCTTGAATCACTTCCTAATTGAAAGAATTGTTTTTCTAAAATCTCCATTGTAAAAAGACACTTTTTTCCAAAAGAAATTCCTCTCCTCCAAAATTTCAATTCACAAATAAACTTAGATTTTCTCTTTCTCATTTTTCTTCAAATAAATAGAATACTAGAATGACCCTTACTCTTATCATCGATATGCAACTCTTTATTTTCTTGTCAAGACCCCATTCTTGTCACGAGACTTAATAGTGGTAAAAACATCACAAAAAAATTCACACATAGAAGTACCTATGACCCATATTAATCATATTAGGAATTAAGCTTTTATAAATAATAATAAAAGGTATTCTTAATACCACTTTAATCCTCCAATCATAGTATTGCACAAATTGGACATAAAGACCATACCCTCCTCACAAGTCTTGGTCAGATTCAAATTGTGATTATCTCGGGAGACTTACAATATTTCCTTTCAGTTTGATTGAACCTACACACTAGAAGCATTGTCCATATATAATCCATGTAATGTTTTTTTTGGTCAGTAATATATTATTTTATTAATAAAATTCATCAAAAGGAATACATACTTCAAAAAATCTCCAGTAGTATCAACTGCACACCATACCACTTGTAATCTCTAAATTTGAAAATAACCCTTTTAACCCTCTATAGTCACTCCAAAATGAAAAAGTTCGCAGAAACAATATAAAGCACATACAAACAGCCCAACAGTTATCACTATACAACGCGTATATTAAAATTGATTTGTTGTTGTTGGTTAACAAATTTGTCCTTCAATTTTTATTTTTTATAAAAAATGACTCACAATGCCCAGGAAGAAGGATGCATAAGTACCAACAGTTGGAGAGATTATCATGGGATTGATAATCTTCCTCTGAATTTTAAAGGTACAACTCCCTCGCAAGATTTATTTTAAGTTTTCTGGGGTACGCTTTTAACCAGAAAGCAGAAAAGGCCAACTAACATCCGCCCATCACTATGGCACAAATGCAGTTATGTAGTGAGAGACACTACATAACTGCACAAAGACCATTCACTCAGCTTCTCCACCACATAAAGGCAAAAGGAAGGTTTGATATTTTCCTTTTCAAATTTATGAATGACTAAAACTCAAAGATTTTATGACAAACACATGCATAATTAAATCCGACAGGAAAGCATTTAAACACAATTTAGATAATTCAAAGATTATCTCAATCTGGAAGAACACATTCAAACTCAAAGATTTAATATATAATTCCTCCTTTCTTCAAATACATAACAAATGACTCAAAGACCATGTTGCCCCTACACAAAAATCATGTCTGAAATAGAAAATTATGCCCCCCCCTTTATTCTTTACAGCAACAAAATAACAATAGAAAAATTTGCAGCAAGAAAATTCACCCCTTCTTCTCTTCTTTGTTACATATATATAGCTCTCTTTTTTGTCTGAGATTTTCAGTTTTATGACTGATTCTTGATAAAGGGAATAAAATTCACATTCCCGTGAAATTGCTGCTCTCAAACATATTTTAAAATATCTTAAAAATGTTTTAAAATATTATACATAAATAAGTAAGAAAGTCTAATTTTTCTTGCAGCCACTTTTTATTAAATTCACCCCGGATTAATCGGGAATCTTCGAGCCATGAAAATTTGTGAGCAATTATGATATTTAAAATTACAAATGGGTTTTTAACCTTTTTGAACAACTCACCAAATCATGGTACTTGCTTTGTAAATTGACCTTGCCAACCATATTGCATGCACTGATAAAATATTAAAATAACACATCATATGAGCTCATATAGTCATGAAATCAAATATCAGAGCATTTGAGACCAAAATATTAGATGGGTTGTCTTTATATTTTTAAAAAAATCAACTTTATTTGGGTTGTATTTTTTGGTTGGCGGATATATGTGCAGAATTAGATTGTCAGACTGAACCGTTGAACCTTGAACCTTGAACCATGAGGTTCAATCAGAAGGTTGAAAATTACAGATTTCACCCATAGTATGCTTCATTGATCACTTTTCCTTTGCATTCTCCTGCGCATTGAACCTTGAACTTTGAACTTTGAATTTTGAACCCGAACTTGAACTTGAACCCGAACTTTGAACTTGAACCCGAACTTGAACTTGAACCTGAACTTTGAACTTTTTGAAAAGGTTCAATAGTTCAAGTTCAATGACAATTGTTACAATGACCTTTAACTCTTTTAAAAAAAACAAGGTCGTGATACAACATACTCCGCTTGAACTTGAACCTTGAACTTGGATGAGGTTCAAGTGAGAAGTTCAATTCAAGAAAAACTTCAACAAAACAAATACCAATACTTACACAAGCCTAGATTAAATAAAATACTCCTTATTTTTTAATAACGTGAGAACAAAATGCCTCAAGAAAACGAGGGTGGTAACATTGGCTCTGATTGGGGACCAGGACTGTAAAGGACTAGGGAGGAATTCAGAATCTTTGGTTGATACCAATGCTTTATCCATTGGGAAATAGAGTCAAATAAATTGCAGGAATAAAGGGCATTGTTTTGTAGAGGGGTGGAGGGAAATATGGCAAGAACTGAAAACTAACAAGCCAAAATTGACCAAGCCAAAACCACTAAAGCCTACAACAAACCAAAAACTTTACTTGCAAATATGTACAGGGGTCGAAAAACCCCTTTACCTCAAGAAAACTCCAGGCTACTCACGCAAAACCATTAATTGGTTGGGAGCAATATGAGCCGGTGTAGAAAAGTGGTCGGTAAGAAATAAGCTTCATTCCCAGCTGCCAAACTGCAACCACCGTGAGAAGAGACCCAACACCAATGTATTGTAAAATATTTTCAAATAAAATATTGGGTCCTGTGAGATTTTTCCAAGATCAAGAGGCAATGGAAATCACAAATAAGAGAGACAAAATAGATGATAGAAATAAACTGTATTCTATCAAGATGAAAATATTGATCAACTGGATCATCAATCGTTACATACAATGAATATGAGCCTGCTTATATAGGCAAGGCTATATGGATATGTGAGCACACAAACATGACATGTGGCTCAATAAGAAACAAGGGTAGGTGGGAAATAGGTGTGGGTAGGTAGGAGAAACAATATAATAGTCCACATGAGGTGGATCACCCACTGAATGTGGAGTGTAACAACAAGATCAACACCATAAAAGGGGGAAATTCTCCTACACACACTATCCCAATGTGGCACAAACACCCAAGTGTCTCATACCCAAACTACTATGAAATGCATGTACCTAAGTAAACTTAAGTAAAGTGTAATAATATCCATGATGAATAATTATGTACACCAACACCCCCCTTAAGTGCAACTTAGGGGAATGCACTTAAGTCTACAATGCAACTAAACAATGCAAGATGGGTCCCGACTATGAGGCCATGTTAGGTACCCATGTACAAATGCAAATGCATGCAAACCAATGCAATGAAATCTCTCACAAAGTGAGGAAAGAGAGAAAAACCCAATGGGAAAAAACCCTCCCCCAAAAGAGAGATGAAAACTAGATACAAAGAACTCTCATAGAAGTATGTGAGGAACAAAACCCCATGTGAGGAAAAAGTCCCCCCCATATGAGAGAAGAAGAAGAGAGACTAGAAAGCCCCCCCTCAATGTGGAATCTACACCAATGATAGAAGATCGAAGATGAATGAAGAAACTGCTCCACGAATGTCGAACCACATTCCTTCCCTTAGGAAGAAACAAAACCAAAGGTGTATCAATGAAGTGCCCCCAATCATGAAGGGAAGATGAAGCAAAAATACTCATGATGAAAGGAATCTCTGAAAACTGCTCAAGTGTCCCCATGTCGATGCTGAAAGTAACCTCCTCCAAAGGTGGTAAACCGTGCCACACTGCTGAAAAAGGCACTTCAAGAGCTAGTGGAGATGAATGTAGAACAATATCCAAAGACTCATATGTCTCCTCAAAAGATAAAGAGACCTCCTCCAAGTGTTGTACAAAAGTATCCACAATCATGTCAACCTCTAAAGATTGATCATGTAGAGAATGCACAAGAGGGTCAGAGTGATCCCTCGCAACAATCAAAGAAGGATCATCTTCATCAAAGAGAAGATGAATGTCATCAATGGTATCTCCCAAATCTGCAATGTAGGAGTCCACAAACAAACCTGCAATGTCTGTCAAGAAGGCATCCCAATGAACTGAAGTTGGAAGAGATAAAATATCTTGTTGCACTGAATCATAAGAAGGCAAAATTGTCACACTAGCTGCATCATTAGGTGCAATAGGTGGTGTGATATCAATAGAAGGAGATGAAATGCAAGGCTCAAGAACGGGATCATAAGTGAGAATCCCCAAGTTCAAATGCCCAAAGTTCTCCTCAAAATCTGAATCATCAACATAGGAAGAATCAACCTCATCAATAGGACCAAAATCCGAAAAAGAGTACAACCAAGATGCATGATCAACCAACCCAGTTGCAATGATAGCTCCACTCTCCAAGTCTCTAATGATAACTGAATCAGGTGTGAACTCCACAATTTTCCTAGTTTCCCCATGTGTGATTTGATAGATGGAAAGAGGATTATTTGTCAAGTGGGGTACACACAACACATCATTGAAAGAGTTATCCCCAATGGCAATAGATCCTTTCCCAATCACATCCATGTATGTATGATTGCCCATCAAAATTTGTGGCATGTGGCAAGGCTCAAATGTAAAAAACATAGACTACGAAGATGCCATATGATGAGAGGCCCCTGAATCTAGAAGCCATCTCCCCAAATCATGACTTGTAGTAGCACAAAGAGCTTGTCCCTTCCCTTTATCTATCCCAAAAGAGTGATCCTTTCCTTTATCCTTGGAATAAGAAGTTGATGTAGACATTCTAGAAGGTAGGTTGATTCTATTCTTCTCAAGAAGATTCTTCAACTCATCAATATCCTTCTTATAACAGTGATGTTCATCGTGTCCTGACTTCTTGCAATATCCACAAAAAAGATTGTCCTTATATGATTTCCTCTTAGGTGAGAATGGTGAATCATCTTGTTGTGGAGAGGAAGATTGTGCTCCATCTTGTTGTGGTTTTGACTTAGGTTGCTTTTGATTCTTTCCTTTTCCTTGATTACTTTGATTCCCCTTGTTAGCCACCAAAGCTTGTAACTTTGAAGATTTGAGAATCCCCATCGTGGTCAACTTAGATTGCTCAAGTATCAACATCTCCATGAATGAATCAAATGAGGGAGAAGTGTATGAGGAACCTTGAGCTAACCTATGGGTGGGAAAGCTAGATACAAAGGCTGCATACTCTAAAGGAAGCTTGTCCAACAAGTTGTAAACCAATTGAGCATCCTTTTTGTCAATTCCACAATCCTTTATCTTTGCTCTTAACTCGGTTGCTTTTGTGACATAATCTTGAATTGTATCAAAATCCTTGGGATCCAAAGTTGTGAGTTCACTATCAAGGTTGTAGCCCTTAATCTCATCAACTTGACCATAAAATTTCTTAAAAATATCCCAAGCCTCTTTAATTGTTGTACACTTATCAATGTGAAAAATGAGGGCATCTGATACATACTTTCTAAGAGTTCCAAGTGCCATAGCATTCTTAGTAAGCCATTCAATTTGAGCATTAGGATCAGCCTTAGGGTCAGGTGGTGTTGTTATAGTTTCATTTACATACTGAATGAGTCATTTTTCCATTAGTTTACTCCATGCCTTAATCTTCCATGATGCATAATTATGAGGAGTTAAAAGTGGAAATTTAGGAGAACCCATAGCACCAAAATGAAAAAACACAAAATAGAAAAAGGCACAATCACACAAGAAACCCCCCCAAAATGGTGATTTTGGCACTTTATACTTAGTGTGTATACAATGAGCCACTTGCAAAACAAGGCAAAGTGGACTTCTGATTCCAATTTACAACTTCTCAAAATGATATCTAAGAGACTTCAACAAATACTGTGAGTGATCTAAACTAAGATCCAAGCAAAATGCAAGTACCAAATATGTCAAGAATGGTCAAGTACTGAAAGTACATTTTCTATTCAAAATCACTGCAAACAAATGGCAGATTATGAAAGAAGATGAAAAAATATGCACTTTCAAAAAAAATGGCACCTGAAAAGGAGTCCATATGAGTCCAAATGAAGCCTCCAAAGTTGTAAAAATTGGGATTTCATGATTTTTGAAAAACCTGTATCTGAAAATAAAAAAACTCCTGCAACACTGTACAGATCACAAAATTCTACCCCAAAACAAAAAAAAAAATTGCTCGAAAAAACGAGTTCGGATGAGTGAGATATCGCTATTTGAAAATTGTCTGCAAAATTATAATTTCTGGAAAATTTCCGTCGCAGCTTCAAACTTCAAATGTCTCTAGATTTGGCCTCTGAAGTCCGATTTGGATGAAACAAAAGACAAAACTAACTTTCTTGGACCTCCTTAATCCAATGGTAATCTCATATTTGACCCATCAAACTTCAATAATAACCTGCAATAGAAAGCTCAAAAATACACAACCCCAAATAACATCAAATTTCTCTTAATTGGCAAACCAACGGCACTCAAATGACTCTGATACCATGTGAGATTTTTCCAAGATCAAGAGGCAATGGAAAACATAAATAAGAGAGACAAAATAGATGATAGAAATAAACTATATTCTATCAAGATGAAAATACTGATCAACTAGATCATCAATCGTTACATACAATGAATATGAGCCTGCTTATATAGGCAAGGCTATATGGATATGTGAGCACACAAACATGACATGTGGCTCAATAAGAAACAAGGGTAGGTAGGAAATAGGTGTGGGTAGGTAGGAGAAACAATATAATAGTCCACATGAGATGGATCACCCACTGAATATGGAGTGTAACAACAAGATCAACACCATAAAAGGTAGAAATTCTCCTACACACACTATCCCAATGTGGCACAAACACCCAAGTGTCTCATACCCAAACTACTATGAAATGCATGTACCTAAGTAAACTTAAGTAAAGTGTAATAATATCCATGATGAATAATTATTTACACCAACAGGTCCAAAAAGCCAGTCTGCATTGTAAATTTTTGAAGCCAACTGAGATGTCTTGACATTATGTTGTACATGCTGAGTTAAATTTGCATTAAAATGTTGTGCCAGATTGTCTAAATAATTAACCAAACTCTGAATTGGGTAGCCTCTATAAAGATTTTGAAAGAAACACTCATCCTCATGTGCTGGTTTTTTAGACAGAGCTGATATGACATCATTCTCAAAATAAATAGACTCTAGCATCAGGTACTCTTCTAGGTACAATATATTTTCAAAACCCTCATCACCAAATCTGAATGTTTTGAAGTCTGGCTGCATATTAGATATTGTATCAACAGTAGATAATTCATTGCCTTCCACTTGTTTTCTAATGCTCTCATAATTTCTCAAACACTCAGTTTGCAAGTTGATGAATAATGATGAACAGTAAATACTCAACAGATACTGAGAGCGGGGGGTGAATCAGTATAGACAAAAACTTCTTAAACAACTTAAACTGCAAAGACTGCACTAACAGGTAAACAACATCACCGATCTAAATCAAGGCACTACCGGTAAAACACAGTATGACTGTGAAAGACATAAACCGATTCATCTAGATCATCTTTAGACCTAACATCTCATCTCAACTTCACCCATATGCTTAAGCAAGTAATACATCAGAAATACAATGACCATTGATCAACTTGCATTACCGCTTAACAGAAAATACTAAAACATCACATGAAAAAGCATCACACATAACACACTGATTTTTCACGAGGAAACCCAACTGGGAAAAACCGCGGTGGGGATGAATACCCACAAGTTGTTCTTGAACTCTTCTGAAGTCCGCTCTGTTAGGAGCCTAGTCCGGTTAAAGACTTTACAACAGGTTCTGCTAGGAACTGATCCTGCTAGGGATCACCCGGTTAAGGGATGGCTAAATACCCGGTTAGAGGTTAAAACTCTGTTAAAGGTTACCTTGCCAAAGGATTTAAAGAACTCAATGATTTTGAGTCACCCTATTAAAGGATTTACAAAAAGCCTGTTAAAGCTACCCGGTAAAGGGATTTTCCAACTGTTGAAATTGTTAGAAGTCAATAGGTAATACATTGATATGATAACAACACTCAATGCCAAGGCAGATCCACTTCAGTTCTTTTACATATGCAATCACACTCTACAGATCTCTACTCACTGCACCGATCTGGCAAGAATCAAGTATCTCTTCACTCGGATACACACACAACTTTTGCTAACAACTTCAAATGAGAATCATCATCGATCTTATAGACAACAATTAGGTCGGTAGCCAAAAACCTAAAACCCTAAGCATCTAGGTTAATAATACAGTCGCTCCAATCCTGACAGTCCAATCACATTGCATAGGGTAAAACAATCTTGAACAAATCTCAAGACATTTTCCATCGTTCGTTCTTCACTGCCTTTGGAAGCTGATAACCCATCACGCGCTCTCCACCATTTACTGAGACTTCGCACATTCCCGAGGTAGATAGAATCAATCTTCTTCTTGCAAGATCCTCAAGGAAATTCTTCACGCGCACAAGGTTGACGTGGTAACACGATCTGATCTTCATTTTAATGCTAACTCATCACAGGATGTCATCGGTCGAATCACACAAACTTGAAATCCATCAACCAGAAATCCTGAAGTTGAGACTACCAACTGGTAGTCATATCAAATGAAACCCCGATACAAACTTTTCATATACCGGTTCACATTCCAACATACCGATTCACCTTTCGCATATACCAGTTCACACCATCATACCGGTTCTCTTGCAGTTTGCTTACTTCAATATACCGGTTCATACTTCAGCATATTGACATCAATGACAACATACAATATCATCATGTCATCAAACTCTGCACATATGCCTGTAGACACCTAAAATTGTCCAGTCTAATTAAATAAATATTTTATTTATTTAATTATTTTAGCCTAATTCTTCTATTAATTAAATAAATCCTTATTTATTTAATTAATTCATTTATCCTCTTCTAGCCTTATTTCTCATTTAAATAAATACATTTATTTATTTAAATTATCCTTTTCTTAAATTAAATAAATATCTTATTTATTTAATTGATCTCACTTCTTCTATTAATTAAATAAATCTTTATTTATTTAATTAATTCATTAACCTTTTCTACCCATGACACATGTCATTCATCTCTTAATTCATACACTACCTACCCCTTTCATTATTTTATTATTTCTTTTACCTACCCTCTAATCATAGCTGACCTCCTTTTACACCTCTCAATCTTATCCTTCCATTTCTTATAGTGTCTTCTATATAAGGAGATGCTTCCTTCATTATCAAACCCTAATCAATCATCCTAATTATCTAACTACTTCATCAATTGACTACTTGGCATATGCGATCCTACTTGCAACCACATTCCATTCTTTGTTGAGCTCTTGTGCACATAAAATCTGAGAGCAAATATATCAAGCAAAATCAATGGAGATAGGAAGAATGGAGATCCAAACCCTATTGGACATGTGATGGTATAATCTTTCTGATTTCATTTGATTTGCATTGTCTTAGGTAATCTTCATATGTTATGGTGGATCTTTGTTGTTGTTAGGCTAGGGTTTTGTGGTTGAATCCATTTAGTCTTTCAATATCGTTATTATTGTTATCCATTTTCACCATATACATTTTGGCACGCCCGGTGGGACCCTTGTCCCTTTTGTATTTAACATCCTTGTTGCAGATTTTGTATTTTGAAGTTGCAGATCTGACGTTTTCGGCAGCATTTTGATATTCCCGCGTCTGCGCACTTTCGGATCACGTTTTTGTTTTTCTGGCGCGTCTGCGACATCTGGAATCACGTCTGTGTTACTAGCAGTATTTTATTTGCAGGTTCCGGGAAAGCGCGTTTGTGTTATTAAGTCGCGTCTGCGCTGTTTTTAGCCGCGTCTATGTCCAGAAGTCGCGTTTGCGTTCTGTAGCCGTGTCTGTGTCTCAAATAACCGCATCTGTGTCACGAAGTCGCGTCTGTGTTGAGGGTAATCGCGTCTGTGTTCACCAGTTTCAAATTTTGGGTTTATAGATTCAGTTTTGGATTTTGCATTTAGGGTTTCAAATCTGGTTTATTTTGCGCTAACATTTTCAGATCTAGCTAACGAAATTGGTGCAGCTTGTCTTGAAAGCAAAATCGTTTGGTTGAACCCCTATTTTCACAAAGTCTTTTGGGTTTAAAATTTACCTAACTTGTGTGCTTAGGAAGGGGTGATTATTTGAAACAATCCAAACTACTAACAACTCTTTGGTGCAGGTCCTTGGCAAGGGTTTTTGGATTTTTATTGTATGTCTTGTTTTCATAGACTAGCAAACACTTCAATTGGTGCACTAAAATTGAATCATTGTCTTTTGTGTCTTGAACAATAGGCTCTTTTTGTTTAATCTTTAGAGGGCATGTCTTCCCATGTGGTCATTAGGACTACTAGTGAGAAGAGAACAACCCAAGTGGTAGCGAGGAAAACCCACCTCTTCCGAACCACTATAAACAAATGTATTCATGGTGAAAACTATGGATAACGTGTGTTGATTAGTTCATACCGACACTATGTCTCCCCATAAATCCATTTGATCAAATTTATTTGATCAGTTGTAGGGCGTAACCCCTACCGGCTGGGAGCCTTCTGTATTTACAAAGCTGAAAGTGCCGCATGTATGGCCACACGAGCGGATGCCCTTACTAGCACCTTTTTGTTTTAGAAGCCCAAATCCTTCTAGTTGTTGGGGCAGGAGGTCGGACCTCTGGTAGCGGCCCACACACATACGATTCTTAGTAGAGATACAAAGTTCGCCACGAGGAGTTTTCGTGGGGACTGATGCTTGGCTGACCCGAGAAGTGAGTGCCGAGGGTGGAGCCAGTGAGGTCAAGCATCTAAGTATCCGCTCTGAATAGCGTAGCCTTGGGGGTAAAACCCCATGTGGGATCAACAACTATTGTCTTGGCCAGCCATAAGAATTGTGTTTGACTTATTTTAAACATTCAAAACATTCAAGACCAAACAGCAAAACATTGTGTCTTTTGTGTCTTCAAGTGTATGCAAAACATTTTTACATCAAACAACACACTTTTATTGGAGTCATTTTTGAGTCTAGACACTTGCAAAACATTGGGTCTTCATCAATACTGTGTCCTCTTGTCACGAAAAACAATCAAATAGTCAGATTTGGTCACAACAAAACAACTTCACAGACTGGAAAAAATTGCACAAATTTTGCAGAAATGCGTCTGTGTTTGACATAATAGCGTCTGTGTTGTAGAACCACGTCTGTGAAGGACAGAAACGCGTCTGTGTTCCCAGAATCAACATTGCAATTTGCACAAAATCTCAAAGGCGCGTCTGTGTTGAACAGAGCCACGTCTGTGTCGGGAAACCGCGTCTGTGAAGTATACAGGCGTGTCTGTGTTCAGAATTGAAAAACTGTTACAGTCCAGCAAACAAACACAGTCAGTTTCAGAATTCTTGAGCTTCCTAGGTCATTTCTCCAAGGTTTCATTTAGCATTCAACCTGTCTTTGGGTCTCACAAACTCCATCATTGCTTCACACCTCACATTACATTCACAGTTGTCTAAACTTGAGTCAAAAGGTCACTTGCTTGTCCTCACTATACTTTGTCAACACACTACATACAATAACATTTTGCTAGGTGGTCCCTCATCAAGGTTTCTTACCTTTGGGTCTCATTTGGTCTTACTTAGAGTCAAGGTTAACTTACCTCATCAAGAGAAACTATCCTCTCTTTGGAAGTCACACCTACTCTACTACATACATACTTGGTCTTACACTTTGGACATTGCAAGTACACTTCAGATTCATTTACATTCCATCCAACCCTTGGTCTTCCATACTTTTTCCATTTTCATCTAGTCTAACACATCTCAATTAATACCTAGTTCATGGTTGAAACCCGTCTTCAAAAATCTAGGAGAGAAACTAAAGAGGCTCAAGAGTCCGCAAACATGAGTTATTATGAGTATGACAATGATATTTTTTCAATTCCGATCATACTACATTACCTGACATGGATGCCTATAGAAACATTCCAAATGTTGAGAACATGGACACTACAAACAACAATGCTACACATAATGACAACATGGACAACTTTTCCGTACATTCAGCAGATGTGGAAGAATCCATTATGAATCCCCATTTCAATCGATTGGTTGAGGAAATAATGAGGAGGGATAGACAATACTTCTTACAAATGATGGCCCAAAGTGGAGCCAAGATACCTCATGATTTTGACATGTCTCAAATACTGGAACATAGACCTTTGCAACAACCTCACTCCAACATGGATCAAAGAAGACCTAATAGTGGAGGCAATAGAGGACCACATATGGTACCTGAATCACCATCATCTTTGTTTCAAAAACCAGAGGTCCCATACACACATGGTCAAGCATATGATACTCACCTTCGCAAACCATTATGGAAGTCTTATGGAGAGAAATATGCTCAATCACGTATCAACGCTAAGGATCAACCACCAAAGCAATTGGATATTCAAAGGCATGCTCAAAATTTGGACACAAGGAAACCCCGTGTCAAATTTGGGGGCAACACATTAGAACATGACATGCCTATAGAATATGGTATACATGCACAAAATAGATATGTTGTTCCTCAACATGAATCTATACCAAGTGGTCCACATACGCAACATCATTATAGACCTCCTCCATATGAACACGTGTATGATCAATATCATCCATATATGCAACATGCTCTTCCTGCAAATGGTGCCTCAAGCATGGGGTATGCTCCAAGAAGTAGATCTCCACCTAAGAGCAATTTGGAACAACAAATCAAGGACTTACAAAAGAAAATGGGGGACATAAATACACCAAAGCCAACATACACAATGAGAGACATATGTCCTTATCCATTTGACAAGAGCATCCCAATGCCTCCATTTCCTACACACTTTGTGACGCCTAAATTTGATAAGTATAGAGGAAAAGGGGATCCCGAGGCACACATAAGACAATTTTTTATAGCTTGCATTGAGGTAGCAGCAGAAGAGACATATTTGATTAGATTATTCCCACAAAGCCTAGGTGATCAAGCTATGGAATGGTTCTCCCAACTTCCACCTGGAATTAAGTCATGGGGTGACTTAGCAGAGGCATTTATTCAACATTTCTCTTACAACATAGAGACAGACGTATCAGTCACTACTTTGTGCAACACCAAACAAAGGGATGGAGAATCTTTTTCATCATTTTTACAAAGATGGAGAAATTTAGCCAGCAAATGCTCTTGTGAAATTCCACAAAAACAAATGGTAGAGATGTTCACACAAAATGTTAACAAAGACATTGGCTATGATCTAAGGAAAGCTTGTTTGTCCACCTTGAAGGACGTCATTGAAAAAGGCTTAGTGACAGAAAATGTCCTAATTGAACAAGGAGTCATTAAGATATTCAAGGAAAACACAGATGACTTCAAAGGAAAAGACAAGCCGAGATTTTGGAATAAAAACAAGAACACAGTCAATGATGGTGTTGTTGATGCCAACACAGTGTGACCTAAATTCATCTTTTCGGGATCAAGTTCTACAAACAATCAAGTGAATACTCAAACAACTTCCAGATCACGAAGGAAATACACTCCATTGGGAGAACCACTGGAGTCAGTTTTCAAGAAGCTAGTGGCAAACAAGGTAATCACAGTTCCAGATTTTCCTCCATATGAACCAAAGGTTAAACCAAATTGGTGGAATGATGATGAGTATTCTGAATTTCATAAGAGCAAGGGTCATAAGACAGGAAATTGCCATCGACTGAAGAACATCATACAAGATCTCATTGATAGAGGTGACATTGAGATTGAGGGACATTCCTCCAATCAAGAACATGAGATGTTTAAGGAACCATTCCCAAAGCATGACAAGGGAAAAGCTAAAGCCATAGATGGCCAAACCAACTATACCAGAGCATCCTACAACTATGATTCAACTATCAATCACATCTCAATGGACAATTATGTCTCTACTATTATTATCAAGGACAAAACGTCCGAGAATTCTACCCGGAGACCCAAGATTGTCCTAAAAGGTGTTGGATCTTCTTCCGAACCTACCTCTGCATGTAATGTCATAACCCGCCGAGGTAAAATCACTTTGCAAGGTGCTCCAGCCAAAAACACCGCTTCCTCATCAACCAAACCTGAGTATGACCTTGTAGAACAGTTAGGGAAGACACCCGCGCTCATCTCCATACTTGAGCTATTACGCATATCCCCCGCTCATAAAGCCACTCTTGACAAAATCTTGAGAGATACTGTCGTTCCTACTGATCTGAACGTGGACCAGTTTCAAGCCATGTTGGGATACCTTTCTATTCCACATTCCCTTACATTCACAGAAGCCGATGACGCCTCCGTAAGTCAGCCACATAATGCACCACTACACGTTGAAGCCTTCATACACAAACATAGAATAAAAAGAGTCCTGATAGATGGAGGAGCAGGTCTAAACATTTGTACATTGAGCACTATTAAACAATTGGGATATTCTGATAAATCTGTGAATTCTACAAATCAAATCACCATCAAGGCATATGATGATGAAGAACGGTCGTCCAAGGGCACAGTCACCTCGCCTCTCAGAGTTGGGCCAGTTACAAAGGATGTGGTTTGTCAAGTCTTGGATCTAGATCTCACTTATAACATATTACTAGGACGTCCTTGGATTCATGAAATGAGGGCAGTCCCATCCACATATCACCAATGCATTAAGTTTCCTCATAATGGAGTGGAAGCAACAGTTAACGGCGATCCTAATCCGTTCATATACTTCAATAACCTGAGATCAAAGACTAAGACCATCATTCCCAGTAATCGTGAAGTTGTTCCTTCCTCAGCATACATTGATCATGAGTCATTAAAACCCTTGACATCGAAACAAGGTGAGCTTAAAGGCAAGTTTCAAGACAAGGGCATGGGGGAATACACTTTAAATCAGACCATGTACTTACGACAAGTCACGAGTTCCCCAAAAGAATATGGAAGACCACATTCTAACAAGCAAGTATCCATCATGATACTCAAATGGGACCCTACTACCTTTCAAAGATGGGGTGAACTAGAAGAGGAAGATTTATACAAAATGCTTTACAAAGACATTGAAGATGACACACAAGATCACATCAGTCTACCATGTGAGAAATATGGCAAAGGCTTCAAAATTCTACGAAAATTCGGGTATGATGGAAAAAGCCCTCTTGGGTTACGAAAGGAAGGCATCATTAAACCTTTACAACCTGAATTGACTTTCAAAAAGGAACACTCGAAAGGACTTGGTTTCTTAACTTCCAAGGTCCACACCCAAAGGACAGAAGAAGCCTTACAAATCAAAGCTACCAAAATTCAACAAGAGGATCGCTATTCCACAGATTCCAACGAATGGGAATGGGGTTCAGATAAGTCCTCCAGTGACTACGTGCTCACCGAGACATTCAGAGAGCTAGATGAACCCACAGAAGAAGAGGAATTCTATAACAAATTCAGAGTTGGTCAAGAAACAACCCATGAGGATTCCGCACAGTCCTTGTCTCAAGGTCCTAGGTTGAAATCACATAGGATGAGAACACTTGTCCCAGAATGCGCTACTAGTGATGATAATTTGGATTTGTTCGCGATCGAGACTGATGAGGAGAGTGCCATCGATGACCTCGATAATTACCTTGACATACCCGAATATAACTGCATATTCACTCTTAGCCCCGCTAACTTCCAAGACATTAAAGGTCTTCCCCTTGTTCACCACCAACTCATTGACTGGGATCATGAAGGACCTGCACAGTTTGACACATTCCAAAATGATGAAGCTTTTATTGACTATCTGGGCATACGAGATGATCTTCCTCCTGGGGACCATAAGGTGGGATACACTATAGAATTCAACAGCGTCGCATATTTTGGTGAGGGTGTCGGACCTTCCAGTTGCAAAAATATGAAAATAAGAACAAATCAAGGGTCTTATGGCAAAAACCACACTGTGGCATTGTCTGACCCCAAAAAAGTAAAAAGAAAGGACGTATCTGAGGGCGAAAACCTCTCTGAGGCACCCGAAGATGGAAGGCTCGACATTCTCCCAGCATCATATGAGGAAAAGTCATCCATGTTGGTAGAGGAGACTATTAAGACAAACATTGGTACAGAAGAGGTTCCACACAACATATTCCTAGCTCAATCATTGACAGAGTCAGAAAGGTCAAAATTCATAAGTTTCCTCAAAGAGCGACAAATCAAATTTGCCTGGTCATATGCTGATATGCCTGGATTAGACCCGGATTTGGTAATGCATCATTTGACAGTTAAACCGGGGGCAAAACCAGTGAAATAGAAATTAAGAAAGATGCATCCACAAGTGGCATTACTAGTCAAAGCAGAACTTGAGAAATTATTGGATGTCGGATTCATACGCCCAATTGATTATCCTGAATGGATCTCTAACTTAGTGCCTGTCAGTAAACCAGATCGCAGCATCAGAATTTGTACAGATTTCAGAGACATCAACAAAGCTTGTCCAAAAGATGACTTCCCCTTACCAAATATTGACTTGATTGTTGATCTCACAGCAGATCATGAAATGTTATCATTAATGGATGGATTCTATGGTTATAATCAAATAAGGATTGTGCCCGAGGATCAACACAAAACATCATTCACTTGTGCTTGGGGAACTTTCTGCTGGAACGTCATGCCCTTCAGGCTAAAGAATACAGGTGCTACATATCAAAGAGCCATGACTACTATCTTTCATGATCTCATGCACGTAACCGTGGAAGATTATGTCAATGACTTCTTGGGAAAATCAATAGATAGAAATACACATTTGGACATACTTTCAGTCGTCTTTGATCGGTTGGAAAAATACAAAGTAAGATTAAACCCCAAGAAATGTGTCTTTGGAGTAACCTCCAGGAAGCTCCTAGGATTCATTATATCCAAAAGAGGAATTGAAGCTGATCCAGCAAAAGTCAAGGCCATCTTGGAGATGCAACCACCAAGAAATATCAGCCAACTTCGGTCTTTACAAGGCAGACTCCAGTCCATCCGAAGATTCATAGTGCAACTTGCAGATAAGTGTAATCCTTTTCAGCACCTGCTACATAAAAACATCAAATTCAAATGGAATGATAACTGTCAACAGGCTTTCCAGACGCTCAAAGATTATCTTCTAAATTCGCCAGTTCTGATGCCACCAATTCCAGATCAACCACTGTTACTATACATCTCAGCTACTTCAACAGCACTGGGGGCACTCTTAGCACAACAAATTGCCGAGGGCAAAGAAAAAGCAGTATACTATATCAGTCGTACATTGGTAGGATATGAGCTAAACTACACACCAATTGAACGTGCATGTCTCACCATGGTCTTTGCTTCGCAAAAATTATGACATTACATGCTCACTCATAATACTAAGTTAGTTGCAAGGATCGATCCATTGAAATATCTTCTCAATAAAGCAACACTTACTGGGCGACTAGCCAAATGGGTAATGATCCTGAGTGAATTTGACATCGAGTATGTGGACAGAAAAAGCAATAAAAGGACAAGCCATCGCAGATCAATTAGCAGATGCTCCCATGATAGATGATGTTCCTCTAAGTTCAGAATTTCCAGATGAATCTATTTTAACAATGTCACATGCAAAGCCATGGCAACTGTACTTTGACGGCTCATACACATAGCATGGGGCAGGAGCTGGCATCCTCTTTATAACTCCTCAAGGGGATTCTATACCAAAATCATACCGCTTATCATTTCCTTGCACTAATAATATAGCGGAATATGAGGCATTAACAACAGGATTACGGATTGCAGTTCAGTGGAAGATCTAGGAACTTCGTGTTTTTGGGGACTCTCAACTTGTAATCCGTCAAGCAACTGATGATTACCAAACAAAAGATGAAAAATTAATGCCTTAGAAACAAATGGTGGATAACCTGAAACAACACTTCACAAAGATAGACTTTGAGCAGATACCAAGAGAGCAGAATTGCGCCGCAGATGCCATGGCTACAATTGCTTCACTGATTGATCTACCTCCAAACGAGACCCGCTATGAGTTCTTGGTGGATAACCTTTTGGTTCCTTCATATGAGATCATGCCTACTGAGATGATATGTGTCGTCGGTCCCGAGTCCCAGTTATATGGTTCCATTTTCACATACCTATGTGACAATATCCTACCTCCTGATCTATCAAATAACCAACGTCGCACTTTTATTCACCAATCCTCTCGATATGTCATTTTAGCTGATATCCTATACCGGCGAGGTCTATATGGCACTCTTCTTAGATGTTTAGAAAGTGACGAAGCTCAGATTGCGTTACGTGAAGTACATGAAGGGATATGTGGTCTGCATGCTAGTGGTCTTACCTTGGCTAAGAAACTCATCAGGACTGGATATTACTGGCCCAATATGGAAAAAGACTTATATCAGTTTGTCAAGAAATGTAAGCAATGTCAAATTCATGGAGATCTCATACATGCACCAGCACAAGAACTTCAACCACTTGCGTCTCCTTGGCCCTTTTGTCAGTGGGGACTCGATCTCATAGGCAAGATTCACCCTCCTTCTTCCAATGGGCATAAATTCATTATCACTACCACAGAATATTTCACAAAATGGATTCAAGCTGTGCCTCTCACACAAGTCACTGGAAAATAGATTGCTACATTCATCCTCAACTATATCATTTGTCGATACAGTATTCCTGTTGCCATTATCACCGAGAACGGACGTCCCTTCAAAAATCAGGATGTTCATGAACTCTGTGACCGCTTCCATATTTCCCATCGTTTCTCCACACCATACTACCCCCAAGGTAATGGTCAAGCTGAGGCGTCTAATAAAACAATCCTTAAAATCCTAAAGAAGACAGTCGACGATGTTGGCCGTAATTGGCATATCCAACTTAATCCTGCACTTTGGGCTTACTGCACAAGTGTCCGCACACCTACAGGAGCTACACCTTATTCACTTGTCTATGGTGCTGAAGCTATCTTGCCTATTGAGGTCGAGCTACCCTCTTTACGGGTCTCTTTGCAAAACATCATCAATGATGAAGACTATAAGGTCTCCCGCTTACAAGAGCTGGAACTACTGGATGAATGAAGACAAACTGCTTTTAATCATCTCAAGGCTTACCAACAACGAATGAGTCGCAGCTACAATCACAAGGTCAAGCCTCGCACATTTGAGGTAGGTGATTTGGTTCTCAGAGAAAACCCCAAAAATCAGCAAGACAGAGAGAAGAAGGGTAAGTTCGAACCAAATTGGCTTGGTCCTTATATCATCACAACAGCATATGGAACTGGTGCATATCAGCTCTCAACTACAGAAGGTGAACCTTTGGAGGATCCTATCAACAACATGCACCTTCACAAGTTCTACACATAGCTCTTTGGAATATCCTAATTCGAAAATACAAAAAAAATATAAAAAAAAAAAAAAAACATTGAAAAATCGAAAAAAGTAAAGAGAAATAATTTCGTCCAACGATGAAAACCACTTTGGTGGTGCCCTGGGCAAGTACCATGGTGAAAACTAGGTCACCAGCGCCATGTGTAGAGACATTGCTCCTCCCTCCTTCAGGATTCACTTGCATCCTTTCACTTTGCACACACTCACGACCAATTTATCCATAACAAACTTACACATTCCCATCATGGCTTGTTATTGATTTACCCAAGATTGGTTAGCCATTCATAATAAACCTCCCTTTCCATCCATAATAAATCAACTCCTATCTGTGGCTAAGGCAAATCCTACGTCTGGTGATGGGTGTGGAACTAAGAACATCACATGTTTCGAGGAGTACAGTTTCTTCCAGCTTCCTTCAATCTATCCGCGCACAATCCGCAATAAAGCAACATTTGCATCATAGATCCGCAATAAAGTTTCATATTCTCCGCAATAAAGTATCAGTTTCAGATGAGACAACAGCAACAATGGGCTTCAACAAATCAAATCTTTCAACAGACTCAGACAACATTATGGTTCAGTGCTATCTATCCATTTTGTGAAAGTAAACATTGTGACCACAATCAAATAAGACTTATACAAGTGACAAGAGACACTAAACTTGAGGACTACAGTGGATGTTGGTGTCGAGTCTTGGTTTTCTTTTGATTTCATCTTTTTTGGTGACATGTCTTTTAGCTTTTCTAGGATGTCTCTGACTAGAGATTCTATCTCCAGGATGTCTTTGACTAGAAAGGCGAGGATGGGGTATCGTCACCTTTTTGTATTTGTTGTCTGTGGATTGTCTCTTAGTAATGCTATGACTTGTCCAAGGATATGAGGACACTGTGAGTCTAGTGTGAACTGAGGCATTCCTTGTTTGTGATTGTCTTATCTCCATGCAAACAGGTACAATGACTTTCTAGGTCAAACATATGCCTCGATTGTCATAACCTATATTGCCATAATAAAGCTCAATGATGATAACGCACAAGAAGCTCTTTCACTTTCATATCTTCTGTCTTCCATCCCCCTTTCTTGATTGACTTCCATCGTCCTTCTCGAATCCGCGTAGCCTGCTATCACATGACTGAGTATAATGACACACCAAAAACATTTGCATCTCGTGTAGTTGCACCTGCATTACCACATGTTAGCATTTCATACATACATATAGATATCACATCCTGCACACAACGCCTGTTAGCATAATTTACATTTGCATTATCATATTCATCTGCATTACATACATTCACATTTGCATCATGCATACACATATAAAACATAAAAGAACCAAAAAAATATATTGCATTGCATCATATACATATTTGCATCCATAAATATAAAACAAACATCACATAAGAACATCTCATCATATAGGTACACATGCATATAGCTGCTACCAAGATGAATCATCTCATATATATAATCATAAAGTGTCATGATACAATGATGTCAAAATCATATGGCTACAAAGCACCCGCAGGTGTCTACATCATCATACAAAAATGGTACAATACTGATACATAAGGAGCTACGGCTATGATGAACTCCCTCTACGACTATGATGAACTCCCTCCCTCGGAGCCGCCTGGCCTTGATGGAATCTGAGCCCCTGAAGGACCTGCCCCAGGATCATCCCTCCTGTCCCCTCTATCTGGTGGTGGTGGAGAACCCATAACCCCACCACTCGATGCCTATCTCCTCCGGCTCCCTCCCGTAGCTGTCGCTGTACGCGACGGTCTATGGAAGCTCCTTGCCTGCTGATTCGCTGGCACTGCACCATAATAGAGATCCCGCCAGTAGGCAATCTCCTCTCCTGCCCACAGGACATAAGCATATCCTGCCCCTGTGTCCTCTGCTACCTGTCTCCCAGCCCTCAGTGCTGTCTCAGCCTCTGTATAATGCTGAATAGCTTGATCCCGCTCCCGCTCAGTATCTCTGAGCCTCCTCTTGAGCCTATCCCTCTCCCTCTCCAACTCCTGGATCTCATCTGCCTGTCCCTGGCAGATCTCCCTCAGCTCTATCAGCTCATCCTCCTCTGCATCAGCCCCCTCTGGCTCTGCCTGTGGCTCCCCCTGTGCAGCTGCCTGCCCCTGTGCCTGTACCTGTACCTGTATAGGTGCCTGTACTGGTACCTGTCCCTGTACCTGTACCTGTCTGGGACCCTGTGTTGCTAGCACCTGTAGAGGCAATCCACCGCGACCCCTCACCACCCGAGCCTGCCTCTCCTCTCCACCCTCTCTCCGTGGTGCAACCCTCCTCCCTCCAACTACTCCCCTCCTCCTCCGTCGACCTCTGCCCCCATCACCTCCACCATCATCATCATCCCCACCCCCGTCTCCATCTAATGCCTCTCCCGGATCCGTCAGGCGTGGGAATGGATGCTCTGCCCAGTATGCGGTGTACTCGGCATACATGTCAGCATCCTCAATCTCTGGCCACATGTCCTAGGGTAGGGGCATCATCTCTACCAGCTGTGTAACAGCCTGATCATATGATAACAGGGGCCCAAACTGCGCCTGATCTCTCACAGTCCGTGCATACATGCCTGAGCCTCGTGGCATCCGCTGGATCCTGCCAAACTACCTGCCAACCTTGTCCACTAGCTGCCTCTCCAGCACATAGGGCGTCCGCCCAATCAGATACCTGCTTTGGAAGGTGTAAGGAAGCTCAACTGCATCGTCCTCCCACTGCTCGCATCCTAGATATGGCCTCCATATGACCACATCAATATCATCTATCACCCGCCGCCAGTGCTCTAACCTGCCAATCCGTGGCTGCGATGTGATCATGTCATATAAGTGCACAAAACTACGTCCATGACCTCTGCCTCTGAAGTGTATCGGCCTCGTCACTGGCAGATGCTCATAAGCCCACACCTACAGCAATGTCACCCCGCAGCCCAAGCCCACTGATCCATGATATACAAACTGATGCAGCTCATAGTAGAGGTGTGCCAGCACACACAGTCCCCAGGCATATCTGGTGTGCTGTGTCACCAGTGTCTCCAATGCTCCTCCCCAACCCACAACCAACCCCCGTGTCGCCCTATCCGGACACAGGAACCCACTGATCACTCCTCCTACCACTGCTGGCAGCGCTGGCCCTATAGCTGTCATAGTGTCCCACGCCACATGTCCCGCCCTCATCTCTAGTCCTGGGTCCTGGAACACTCGTCTCAGGGCCTCCCTATCTCCATCTCGATTGTATGGGATCAACTCCCCATCGATCGGTATCCGCAGGATCCAGTATACATCCTCAAGGGTGACTGTCATCTCACCCATCGGCAAATGAAAAGTACATGTCTCAGAGTGCCATCTCTCCGCCAGCGCAGTCAACAGTCCCATGTTCGCCCGAAACTCAGGCACATACAAAACATGTCTCGATCCCATAGCCTCAATAGCCACTCGGTCCTCGAAGGTCAGCTTAGGTCGCAATCTCTGAGTTGATGGGAATCTCTCCCGTGACTCCAACATCGACAAATACTCCTGCAGTCAAGCAAATCAATCATGTCAGTCATAGTGGCATTCCCTGTTTATCACAAAATGCTACTTTTTATCTAAATGCATATGACATTCTATCCTAGTGACACTCACTGTTCATCACAAAGTGTTGCTTCTATCCTAGTGACACTCACTGTTCATCACAAAGTGTTGCTTCTATCCTAGTAGTACTCCCTGTTCATCACAAAGTACTACGTGTGTGAGATTCACTGTTCATCACAAAGTGATGCTTACATTAGTACTCCCTGTTCATCACAAAGTACTCTATCTTTGTACTCACTGTTCATCACAAAGTGCCTAGATCTATCCTAGTTTTCCCTAGAGGACCTGCTTGAGTGTATCCTCTCAACAACTTATCCAATCGACAGCGTATGTTCATCACAAAACTGCCGATTTGACCTAGAAGACAAAAATTCACATTTTTTAAACACAAACACGCTTAAAGACTGTACAGACGTGCCTGACAAACACATACGTGCCTATGCTCTGCACAGACGCGCTTGGGCAACATAGACGTGCCTTCTTGGCATAGACACGCTTAAACATAATAAATGCGACCGCATTTGACACAGACGCGATTTCAAGCACAGACGTGCCTGGCACAAACACAGACGCGCCTCGCGAGCATAGATGCGCCTGGCACCAACGCAGACGCGCCTGGACATTTTTGGATATTTTTTGGACCCTATTCTAAGCACATTTATTGCCCTATCTACCATGCATTAATGACAATAATAAATGCGTTAAAGTACGAGGAGGATTGGTGGCACTTACCGGCTCTCCTGCCTCTGCCAGCCTCTGAAATCGGCGAACGCGGTCGAATCTATGAATGAAGGCCATCGCTACTGACTGCTGCTGCTCTATTTTCGCTCTGCACTCTGCTCTCGTGGATGTGTAGATGACAATGAGGATGTATTTCCCTCGTGGTCTATCTTATAGACTACCCTAGCCCTAGCCCTCGTCTCTCGAGTCAATCTTCATTATCCCGTGACTTTGTCACTTTATCTGGTCAGTCCATCCTATCCTGTCTTTCTTATCGAGAGATTGTCTGCGATCTTTCCAGACATTTTCATCCAATTTCTTGAGGGGGCATATCATTCCCATCTTGGGGCAACTTTGTATCAGTTCATCTTATCTTCTTTGAAACAACGCGACAAGCCGCATTGTCTCAAAGAAGGGCAAAATGTAGACACCTAAAATTGTCCAGTCTAATTAAATAAATATTTTATTTATTTATTTATTTTAGCCTAATTCTTCTATTAATTAAATAAATCCTTATTTATTTAATTAATTCATTTATCCTCTTCTAGCCTTATTTCTCATTTAAATAAATACATTTATTTATTTAAATTATCCTTTTCCTAAATTAAATAAATATCTTATTTATTTAATTGATCTCACTTCTTCTATTAATTAAATAAATCTTTATTTATTTAATTAATTCATTAACCTTTTCTACCCATGACACATGTCATTCATCTCTTAATTCATACACAACCTACCCCTTTCATTATTTTATTATTTCTTTTACCTACCCTCTAATCATAGCCGACCTCCTTTTACACCTCTCAATCTTATCCTTCCATTTCTTATAGTGTCTTCTATATAAGGAGATGCTTCCTTCATTATCAAACCCTAATCAATCATCCTAATTATCCAACTACTTGATCAATTGACTACTTGGCATATGCGATCCTACTTGCAACCACATTCCATTCTTTGTTGAGCTCTTATGCACATAAAATCTGAGAGCAAATATATCAAGCAAGATCAATGGAGATAGGAAGAATGGAGATCCAAACCTTATTGGACATGTGTTGGTATAATCTTTCTGATTTCATTTGATTTGCATTGTCTTAGGTAATCTTCATATGTTATGGTGGATCTTTGTTGTTGTTAGGCTAGGGTTTTGTGGTTGAATCCATTTAGTCTTTCAATATCGTTATTATTGTTATCCATTTTCACCATATACAATGCCAACACAAGTGTCCTTCACCATAGCTACAAGTGAATTGAAAAGAGATAATCCTTTTGCATAGCAACCTCCAACTATCCACAATTATCTATTTCTTTCTTATGTTGGTCCTTTATGTTTGCTTGATCATTTGCTGAAACTGCATCATAAATTTTAAATGTGAAAGATTGAAAATCAGAAGAGGAAAATTTTTCTAGCAAACTTTTGCTTAATTCTCCATTATTCATATCATCAAAAGTTTTTTTAATTGCAGATGTGGCTGGGCAAGCTGCCAATTCTTTTGGTTGAGTGACATGATCATTTGCATCTCTAGAAAAATCAAATCCATCAGCCTGAAAATAATAAACTCTTGCAATGTTAAAAATGCCATTCTCGGTCTCAAAAGATGCTCGAAAATATTTTTCATTAAAAACTGTCAAGTTTTGACAACAAGAAATAGATGACGCTGGCTTTGTTTCTTTTGTGACAAGATTCTTTTGTGAAGGCTTCTTTCTTGGGTAAAAATTCTGATTATGAAAGTAAATTTTAGATTCTGGAACTTTCACAACACATTTACTCATGCATTTCATTCCACTCAAAATCATATCATCCTTTATCTCAACAACTTCCTTTTATGCATCTTCTAGATTTTACACCTTCTTACGTTTCAACAAAAACTTAATCTCAGGATGTAATGCAACATTAAATACACATAATTTATTATTTTCAGTTGGTTGAGACCCATGAGGAATCTTTCCAACACACCAATTAAATCTTTCAATGAAACTTCTAATGGGCTCATCTTCTTTCTTTTGCATTTGAAAGAAATTAAGCAACAAACCATACATATCAATCACAGTTTTTAATCTTTCAAGAAATTTTACCTTTAAATCATTCCAGCTGGTAATGCATCCATATTCTAAATTCTGAAACCATTATGCAGCATTTTCGGTGAGGCTTTCAACAAACAATCTCACAAACACATCTTCTTCTTGCACTCCAAGAATTCCACAAACAATAGTAACTGATTTAATATGATCATCCAGATCTTGAATCTTATTTGTAGAAAACTTTGGAAAGCATTTGTTTGAACTTTTAGGCAGGGTTGAATATTGTGGTAGAGCAAATGGACCAAAATGAGTTCCCCATGGCTGTGTTACAACCAAAGCCACGATTTAAGACTGGAATTCTTCAACCAGACATAAATAAAGTCACCAATCTCCTTTCAGACAGAGATGTCTTTAAAACATGAGGAAACAAATGATTGATCTTTTGATTTCAAATCCCCAGCAGAGTCACAAAAAATTTGTTGGTTAACAGATTTGTCCTTAAAAAAATAATAATATAGAAAATGACTCACAATGCCCAGGAAGAAGGACGCATAAGTACCAACAGTTGGAGAGGTTACCATGGGATTGATAATCTTCCTCTGAATTTTAGAGGTACAACTCCCTCGTAAGATTTATTGTAAGTTTTCTGAGGTGTGCTTTTAACCAGAAAGCAGAAAAGGCCAACTAGCATCCACCCATCACCATGACACATATGTGGTTATGAAGTGAGAGACAAAGAGAAACATAAACAAATATCACAAAGACCATTCACTCAGCTTCTCCACCACAAAAAAACAAAAGGAAGGTTTGATATTTTCCTTTTCAGATTTATGAATGACTAAAACTCAAAGATTTTATGACAAACATATGCATAATTAAATCAGACATGAAAGCATTTAGAGACAATTTAGATAATTCAAAGATTATCTCAATCTGGAAGAACACATTCAAACTCAAATATTTAATATACAATTCCTCATTTCTTCAAATACATAACAAATGGCTCAAAGACCATGTTGCCCCTGCACAAAAATCATGTCTAAAATAGAAAATTATGCCCCCCCCTTTCTTCTTTACAACAACAAAATAACAACAGAAAAATTTGCAGCAGGAAAATTCACCCCTTCTTCTCTTTTGTGTTACATATATATATAGCTCCCTTTTTTGTTTGAGATTTCCAATTTTATAATTGATTCTTGATAAAGGGAATAAAGTTCACATTCCCATGAAATTGCTGCTCTCAAACATATTTTAAAACATCTTAAAAATGTTTTAAAATATTATACATAAATAAATAAGAAAGTCTAATTTTTCTTGCAGCCACTTTTTACTAAATTCTCTTCGGATTAACCGGGAATCCTGGAGCCATGAAAATTTGCGAGCAGTTATGATATTTAAAATTACAAATGAATTTTTAACCGTTTTTGAACAACTCACCAAATCAGGGTATTTCCTTTGTAAATTGACCCTGCCAACCATATTGCATGCACTGATAAAATGTTAAAATAATACATCATATGAGCTCATATAGTCATGAAATTAAATCTAGGAGCATTTGAGACCAAAATATTAGATGGGTTGTCTTTATATGTTAAAAAATTTCAACTTTGTTTGGGCTGCATTTTTTGGTTGGCAGATATGTGTAGAATTAAACTGTCAGACTGAACCGTTGAACCTTGAACCATGGGGTTCAATCAGAAGGTTCAAAATTATAGATTTTTCCCATAGTATGCTTCATTAATCACTTTTCCTTTGCATTCTCCTGCGCGTTGAACCTTGAACTTTGAACTTTGAATTTTGAACTCGAACTTGAACGTGAACCTAAACTTTGAACTTGAACCCGAACTTTGAACCTGAACTTGAATTGAACCCGAACTTTGAACTTTTTGAAAAGGTTCAATAGTTAAAGTTCAATGACAATTGTTACAAAGACATTTAACTATTTAAAAAAAAAAAAGGTCATGATACAACATACTCCATTTGAACTTGAACCTTGAACTTGGATGAGGTTCAAGTGAGAGGTTCAGTTCAAGAAAAACTTCAACAAAACAAATACCAAGTCTTACAGAAGCCCAAACTAAATAAAACACTCCTTGTTTTTTAATAACATGAGAAAAAAATGCCTCAGGAAAATGAGGAGGGTAACAACTGTCATTAAAATTACTAAGCAAACACCACCTATACTAAACTAAGCAATTAAAGATTCTCATGTTCGTCTTTGAACCTAGCTAGGATTTTCATAGCTTCCTCTGTGCGCACTCTCGGCCTCAACTCTTGGCCCATCTCCACTCGTGCCACTTCAAGTATTGCTCAAAGAGCCTCCTCAACTCGCATTAATTCTACAAATGTCTTGAACGCCTTCCAACCGTGTTTTGCCTAAGCTCTGCACCTTGCCTTCAACTTGTCCTCTTGCCAACGAAAAAAGGGAAAGAGATTCACAGTTTCTGCCATCCCTTCTGAAACATGTCAATTCTCTCTTGTGGAATTTCTCATTCAAAGATTGATTCCATGCCTCCCAACTATTCATCTTCTATTAACTCATGCAAAACCCACTTCACCTTCTCCACTGTATCCTCAAATTCTAAGCCCCAAGCAACAATTAAAGAGTAAACCTCCATATTAGTCCTATATCTATGGCTTATGTACACGATGTACTCCCCTAACATTAATTTTACCGCATCCCTTAATCTATCATCTTTGTATAGAAATAGGCCTTATAATCACCTAACCGACACCTTTCCCACAAAAGGCACTAATTTCTTCTTTGTCTTAAAGGTGAAGCTAGCTTCCATCTTCCCACTGCTACGGTGTTGTCACCTCTGCAATCTTATTCTCCACTATTTGCAATTTACTTAAAAAAATAGTCAAGCTAATAGAAATAACACGTAGAGCTACCGAATATCAATAAAACAATCAATTCATCTAACATCATACCCAACATACTCCGCTATCATAAGACAGTTTCATCAATGCACTGCCATGAGTACACTGTCCGAGCTTTATTATCCACTCTGTCTGCACGATTCGACATATAATCCATGTAATGTTAGCAGTTAAGATCAGAATAATAATTTGATTAATTTAAACCAAGTGCATACATCTATTTTTACAACAATGTTTCATACCATTTTATAATATAAATAACATTTTGTAATGATATATTCAAAAAGTTATAATCAATAACTAATTATCTAATTTAAATCCTGATTGTACTAATCAATGTGTCCAACAATAGTATCATTGGGAATAATTAGGCAGACTTTATAATGGAAATGAAGCTCCAAGAGAGTACTTTTTATCACTATTTAGATGGGAAAATGAACATATTAAATATGATGCTGGTACAACTCATAAGAGACTACAATTAATGGGTTCCAAAGGCTTAGAACAAGTCTTTGACCTATATATAATGCTTATTTCTAAGTCTATCAATCCTTGTGGTAAACACCTATTGTGACAAATGGATGTCTACTGCAATGATTTGTTAAAATATTACGTCAATTGATGAAATACCTTGAAAAATGGTGAGATATTACAATTATTTGACACTATTACAAATGAATATTCTGCTATGGTGTAGATAACATTTATTAAAGTTAAAAACAATGACTTCTAACATTCATTTTCTAGTTTTGGAGTTTTATAGTGCATAGGAGGACCATGCCAAATGATTGTGAGAAGAAGCTTAGGAGTAAAATCAATATTCTTGAGAGGTTTTGAAAAGACTAGGATGGTATTACACAACACTAATAATATCATTCTAGTTCATAGTGAATTAGATAATGGACAAACAATTGTTATTGCAATTTCATCTTTGCATTGATTTGCAAGTAATATAAGCTAGTAGAATAGTTATTCACATCTATAGAGGTAGTATTTTCCTCCTAAATTGGGTGTTTACCAAGTGAAAATTGAGTGCTAGTGTGTATGCTTATGTTTTCACTATAATTAGTTTAAGTCAACAAAGTTCTACTTTTTGAACAATGAGATAATCATTTTAAAGAAAGCATAGTACTACTCTAGTAATTTGTGGGTCCCATGTAGTACAACAGTTAAAACACTTGCTTGGTGAAATCACCACCAAAGTTCAAATCCTTGCTGGGCCATTAGGCCCGCAAGCTTGGTACTTTCGTTGGGCTGGTGTGCTCGCTGATTTGAACAACAATAGTGTTTTGACACCTTAAGAAGTGCCCATTACTGATTAAAAAAATACAAAAATTCTAGTAATTTGTAATCCATATTATTATAGAATATTATAAATAAGATATTTAACTTGAGGTTTAACAACAATAGTGTTTTGACACCTTAAATATTGATAGTATTTGTATCTTGATTAGAATACAGTTTATTCTTATCAATATTTTGATAAAAATATTGTAAGAATTGTTAAATATAACCAAGATCTAGAGCATAATGAATATCACAAGAGAGACAAAATATTGATAAGAATAAACTGTATTCTAATCAAGAGGCAAATACTATCAATTGGATCATTACATACAATGTAGATGAGCCTGCTTATAAAGGCAAACACATATGGATATGTGAGCAAACAATCATGACATGTGACTCAATGAGAAATGAGGGTAGGTAGGAGAAATAGTAAAATATTCCACAAGAGGCAGATCACCCACCGAAGGTGGAATGCAACAATACGATAAGATCACAAAAAGTGGAATTTCTCCTACATACATCATCCCCATGTGCACACTTCCCTAAGTGTCTCGTACCCAAACTACTATGGCCTTGACTTGACCTTTGCATCTACAAAAAGTCATCTTACACATAAATTTAAACCAATATCATCATGAATAAATTAGCATAAAATCCCATTGTTAATCTATCTAGTCATCTTTATTAATTTGATTTCTAAATCTTAGAAACTACTGAAGCTGTTTACTAACACCTTTAGGGAATCTATTAAATTGTGAGGATCATGTTCACCTTAGCTAGATCCCTAGGATGGTTAATTAAATGACTTTAATCAAGACAACACACATACAATGTGTCTAGGATGATGCAACCTTTAAAAAAAATAGATTCGCAAGCTTGGTACTTTCCCTGGGCTGGTGTGCTCGCGGATTTGAACAACAATAGTGTCTTGACACATTAAAAACAACCACTATTGATAAATTTTTTTTTTTTCTAGTAATTTGTAATCCATATTATCATAGAATATTATAAATAAGATATTTAACTTGAGATTTAACGATAAAAATATTGTAAGAATTTGTCAAATATAGACAAGAACTAGAGCACAATGAATAACACAAGAGAGACAAAATATTGATAAGAATAAACTGTATCCTAATCAAGATGCAAATACTATCAACTGGATCATTACATACAATGTAGATGAACCTGCTTATAAAGGCAAGACCATATGGATATGTGAGCAAACAATCATGACATGTGACTCAATGAGAAACAAGGGTAGGTGAGGATAGGTAGGAGAAATAGTAAAATATACAATGTAGATGGGCCTGTTTATAAAGGCAAGACCATATGGATATGTGAGCAAACAATTATGACATGTGACTCAATGAGAAACAAGGGTAGGTGAGGATAGGTAGGAGAAATAGTAAAATATTCCACAAGAGGCGGATCACCCACCGAAGGTGGAATGTATCAATAAGAGAAGACCACAAAAGGTGGAATTTCTCCTACATACATCATCCCTACATGCACACTTTCCTAAGTGTCTCATACCCAAACTACTGTGAAATGCATTACCCCAAGTCAACTTAAGCAAAGTGTAATTATGATACATAATTTACACCAACAAATATGTTGTAGAAGATCTCCAAGATTGATTAGTAGAGAAGTTAGAATTTTAGAGCTTCATCAAACAACTACTTTCAAATTGATAAACTAATTGTAATTTTCTTTGGTTCAAATATGTGCTTATTGAATTGACCTTTGCACCTACAAAAAGTCATCCGATACATAAATTTAAACCAATATCCTCATGAATAAATTAGCATAAAATCTTATTGTTAATCTATCTAGTCATTTTAATTAATTTGATTTCTAAATCTTAGAAACTACTGAAGTGTTTACTAATACCTTTAGGGAATCTATTGAATTGTGAGGATCATGTTCACCTTAGCTAGATCCCTAAGATGGTTAATCAAATGACTTTAATCAAGACAACACACATACAATGTGTCTAGGATGATGCAACCTTTAAAAAAAAATGTTCTTTAATTTTTTCTTCTATCTCCTTGTCTTAGGTTAATCTAACATGATCTTGATGAATGAATGAATATCTTAAATACAACAAAATAACACACAAATCAACACAAAAATTTGTTAACTCAAAATTCGAGACTCAAATCTCCAACTGTAAAAATGACCTTTGTCAAGTTTGCATCCATAAATCTATTCCTAAACAATGAATGAAAAACTGATATAATTGAAACCACTCACTATAAATAGTAATAATAAAACTTAAATATTCATAATAATAACATAAACTAAATTTTCTCAAAAATATACTATTTATAATCTTATTTTTATTAGATAAAAACACACTAACAATAAAATAATAATAATAATATCAAGAAAATGACACGGATATGCAATTTTCACTATTTCTTTATGTGATCAGGGCGGCCTTTACTTGATCGGGAGTTAATTTGCCGGCCCGCATAGTTTGCTATGACGGAGGCTGATCTTATGAGTTTCTGGGTATGCATACTATAGGCGATAATCATTGGTTATGTAGTCGTTCTCATCTAGCAATGCGGGGTTGTAGGGCCTTCGAAGGAATGTTTTGCTAACTGGATCCTAATATTACAAGGAGTGCTAGTTTAATTCAAACATCGTCCATCCCACCCTTTCTTCATGGTGAGCCTCATAGACGTTGAAGTGCCTGTGAATATGATGTAGGAATATTTGTTCAATCGCATTCGATGCGGGGGCTTCGTTTGAATTGAGGATTGTGTTGTAGAAGGAACAGGGGAAAATTGGGATTTGTTTAAATTTCATAAGTGGGCTTTAAGTCTACAGAGGTTATTCGCTCTGAATGCCTCCTCTATTTCTCATGAGCTTTCTTTTGACTTCTTACTAATTTTATTTTGAATCTTTGATTTCAGGGTTTTTGATCTCTGAATATCTTTTAAAAAAGGTGAGTTATTATGGTCTCATTTGCTTTAAATACTACAGCTTAGTTTGAATGTGTAATTTTACGTTCAGCTTAGTTTCAGATCAATAGTTGAATTGTTAAAAAAAAAATGTAAGTGATTTTTGTTTGGACATTTGAATTTAAGGGTTTTGAGAAAGGAAAGAGAATTCAAACTTTACTGTTGTTGAGCAACCGGTGCATTCGATCTTCTCCTACTGTGAGACGGAGGCATATTTTGAGAAGAGCGGATTCAGGTTTGTATATATACAATTTAATCTTATTCATTGAACATTTATATGTAAATGTTCAAAGTGGCCAATGGTATTGTATCTGAAAAAGTATAGAGTTAGGGGAGTGGTTAATGCATCTCTAATACAATGGGCTACATGGATAGCGAATTTGACATGCTTTGACCGTGGTAAAGCTGTTAAGTTCGTCAATCAAAATGATTTAGTAAAACAAGAGATAGCTTTTACATGTATCTCTCAATCTCATTATTTGCAATGTCAACAGAGTGTGATTACTTTCCATTTTTTTGTTTTGGACTTATTTGTTATCAACCTGCATTTTCTTTTTATCCAGCGTAGTTTAGTTTTATTTTGCCGGGCTAGCAAAAGGACCATCAACATCTTCTTGGAGATTTTGTGGACTTGCAGAGGCTTATATGCTTAAGTTGGAGGTTTCTTAATCCAAAGGAACCATGAGTTTGAAGAGCCTCGTGTGGTCTAGCTATTAAGTTGTGCATCCAAAATTGAAAGATGGTGGAAATTCTTCAAACGTTGTAAAAGAAATAACTACTCTAATAGTAGGAACAACATGGATAACCACCTCAAATAAAATGAAGCAATAACATAAGCAATTCGGTTGGATGATGAGATCTTATAGAATTTGTAATAATTTAAAATTTTTTAAAACAAAAGGATTGGAGGTAATCAACCTCACGAGGATCTCTTATGTTTTCTAAATCTTGGCATAATCTGAGGGTATTACCTTCTCTGAACATGGAACAAGTTTCTGAAATCAAGGGTTCAATATGCATATTATGGCTAACTCAAATTTGACATAAGCTGGACAGCTATCTTAACCATTGAGAATATCTTTGCCATCTCTCCGATCTATACAATAATAATTCCCATTTCTAATGCTTCCAATTGTTCTGATTGGTTTATTCTTGGTTTAAATTTATCTTTTTAAGTCATGCAACCATGTGAAGAGCATCTTTCAGCTTAAGTAATCTGGTTGTTAGTTTGAATAATTGATAAGCATATTTTTTCATTTCCAGGTAGTATCCTTAAAAAGAAGCATAAGGATGCCTATATCTTTGGGCAAATGCAATCCATCTTTTTTAATATTTTTTATGCTGGTTTTCTAAGATTGAATCTCATATAAATTTACTGTCTTTGTTCCTACAAATTCATTTTGCATATATATAGATGTATGTGTGTAATATTTATATATTTACAAATGTATGAATGCAATATTTGTATACATATACAGATGTTTTGTTTGCTGAGATTGTTGAATTGTTGTGATTCACACAGAGCTTGGCCTTTCAAAGTTGTGTAGTCAGAGAGACGGACATAGGCCTGTGCGTTTCCAGGACCATTGGGAGAAGAGTTCTGTGTTTTGTGCTCTAATGAACAAGTTCTGTACATAGTTGTCTCTGTGCTACACTCCATAGCCATCAGTGACCCATATAATGCAACGTTATGTTTGCATTGGAAATTCTAAACCCTAAAGTAATGCTCTAAACATCTTAATTCTAGACTTATTTAGGTCAGTTAACATTTCACATTGTGAGACAGCAGGTGGAGGAGTTTTTTTTTGCTGAGGATGGGGGCTGGAGGTGTTAGAGGGTGTCCAGTCACATATGGGTTAGAAAGTAGTCATGTATTGGCGAGTTTGAATTTAATTATTGGTACCATTTGTTTTGGATGACCTTTCAAATCCACTTGTCAAATGAAATGATATGAAAACTTAAGTGACATTTGATCTACCATAAAAAAATTCAAGGAATACAAGTTAGCCTCAACAACTACTAGGTTCTCTTTCACATATAAATTGATTGTAAACTCAAAGCCAAATACTCAAAAGTACAAAATTTCTTGTGGTTTCCACCTATTTTAACCTTTAATCAGCCTTAAAAAAGTTTCATTTCATTGCTAAACAGGTATCCACCTCAGAGTTAAATCATAATCTATTTATGATAATAATTTACATTTTCATATTATGGTAGGAATGCATAACAATATTCACCACAGCACGGGAAAACCAAGCTCTAGAGAAAGCCTTGGGTGTCATTTGACTGCAAAATATTGTGTCACTTTAAAGATCAATAGAAACCATAATGTATGTTTAGTCTCTCTGTAATCTACTTATTATAGTAATATTGTAATATTGCTATAATGGTCTTTTTAGTCGTTTTATTTTCTTTTTAGAATGTTTCTTTTCTTGTTTTAGTTCTCAATCATTTCCACTATGGAAAGATCCTCTTGTAGTATTCTATATAAGGAGTATTCCTCTCCTTATTTAATTCACTCAATTACCATTTCATGGTTTAAGAGCCGAATTATATTTTTTGGTGAATTTTTAAAACAAAATTTGTAGTTATTTCCTAAACAAATTTGTGAAAGTTTTTTAGACGTTTTTTTAAAAAATCGTGGGATTTTTCAGGAAGAAATTCTAGTGTTCATTTTTTATTTTTCTTTTGGAAATTTTGGGTTATTGGTCTACAAAAATTCGCGGGTTCGTGTATACAATCGCGCAAGAGTTTCTAGAAAGAAGAATCACGGATTTTTTTTGTGAATCACGTGCCTTCCTTTGCTAATCATGGCACATTCTACTGCGAAAATTGATGGTGAAATCCGTCAGTTTAAATTAGTTCATTACGGGTTTCTTTTTTGTGAGATCTAAGGGTTTTTTTTCTACGCAACAACATTTGGCATTTGTGTGTGATGTTTGGTGTTTTTTTGGTGATGCAAAAAGGGCTTTTGTAGGCTCGCACCACCTCTGTCCGAAGGTTTTCCATGATTTGGGTGTGTTTTTTGGATACTCGTGGGGTTTCTACAACAAAATGCAACAACTCTTCTTCTATACATGAGTGTTTCTACAACTCGCCTTTTTTCTTTGTAATTTTTTGCACGATTTTTGTCAAAGTCGTGGGTTCTTTGGTTACATTTGGTGCGGTTAGGGTTTTGTTGCAAATCAGATTCCTCAAAGCTCTTTCAGACAGTTTTTATTAAACGCCTAGGGTTTTGATAAAAGAAAATGGTGGTATTCATTTTTTGAGCTGATCCTAGGGATTTGTCCTAATTCGGGTTTGTCTGTTTTTTGATAGAAAAATCAGATTTTTTGCATATTGTTGACTTTGACCTCGTTGTTCATGCCTTTGTAAAATGGGAGGGATGGCATCTCTGACCAACATTATGTTGGAAGGTAATCATTGCTTCAATCGTAAAAATTACAACACATGGTCACCATTTTTGAGTACTGATGCCTTGACCGGATTGTCTTGGGTACATACAACCATCTCATTGCTGCATGCAAAGACCAGGTCAAGTTTGATAAGTGTAACTGTGAAGTGGTTATGTTGCTAAAATTATTAGTTGCCGATGAGAAGCTTCCAGAAATACCTTTTGGCAAGTTATTTGCATTAATCTGGACTTATCTGAAGCATCGGCACGAGACGTCAGACAAGGGCAAAGCATTCTTCTTGAAGAACATGTTCTTGACTATGATGGACAACAATATGTCTTTGTAGGATCATCTCATGAAGATCAAAGATATTCACAATCAACTGGAGGCCATTGGTCGCAAGATGAAAGAAGAGGATATGGTGGTTATCACGTTGAAAAGCTTACCATGATCTTATGAAAACTTCATCGAAACTCTCAACATTACGTCCACCAATGTTGACTTAAAGTTTGATGAATTGGGCAACAAGCATTTGCAGTAGGACAAGTGGAAGAAGCAGTTTGGGAGTAGCAGCGAGACAACCAGTGTGGAACAGGTGTTTATTGCCAAAGATATAGGCAAAGGCAAGTCCTCTTAGCAGAAAGGACAAGGCAAATCTGAGGAGAGTTCCAAGAAGGCTATCACATGTCATTATTGTGGTAAGCTTGGCCACATGAAAAAACACTACGGGAAGCGGTTGGTTGATTAGAAATCCAACTAGGGAGAGTCTCAGCGAACGGCCGATGTTGCAGAGTATTTTGAGCAGTAGTCTACATTTTATGCTTTTATGACCCAAAGACTAGCATATCATGTCAAATCTTTTGCGTGGTACATTGATTCATGAGCTTCTCACCATTTCACACACATGAGAGATTGGTTCACGGAGTACAAGGCTTGCTCCGATTCAGTGATCTTCGGCAGTGGTGAAGAGTATACAGTTGTTGGCAAGGGCAACATTTAGATTACATCTGGTGGGAGAAATCTCATATTTCTCCATGTATACTTTATTTTGGGCATGGAGCTCAATCTGCTCTCTGTGAGTTAGATTATGTGACACTGCCCGAAGTTGGATGTCATCTTCAGTGCACATAAGCTGCACATTGTTGACAAGGAGTCCAAGAAGACAATTGCAGTTGGGCTTGAAGATCATGGATTGTATTGGCTGGTTGATACTAGAGAGTGTAAGGAGCATGTAATGGTTGCCAAGAGTTCATCTATCAGTACTCTTTGGTATTAGTGGTATGGGAATCTCAACCTATCATACCTCTCTCAGTTGGCTCGGGAAAATCTGGTAGAAACACCAAAGTGAGCCCCAAATGAGTATGAAATTGTATGAGGATACAATTTGCGATCCTACATTTAGCTCCCCCTTTAACGGGAGTATGCCTTTATGCCCATACTCTTGATAAGTTACAAGATAGCATCAAATAAATAAATGATTATTTACTATAATAAAGGATATATATAGATCATACATGCAATCACAAAATACTAATAGATCATCTATTTATCATTATCTTGCACACCAGAAATAAATGAGATCGCTATGGTCTGCAATATACAGTGGTTTCTGAACTGATCAATCTATATGCTTGATAGCTGCTGTTTTGTAACCTGATCTCTTGTTTTATGAGTGCTGATTTGCTTCTTGTGTTTCTCCTTGATCAGAAATCTCTTATTCTTCGATGCTATTGAATTGGTTTCCTTTTGATACGACTGTCTGATTTGATTAGATGAATACAGCTTGCAGATTACAGTGATGCTTATCCTTGATCAATACCCCCTTGGAAAGGCCAATATGTGGTATGTATATCTCAGCTGGAGATTGGAGAGTGACGACCTTTCTACAATCACATCCCTTCAAAATCTGTCCTTTGCCTTTTCACACATAAATCGCTGTAGTTTGGTGAGATTGCACCTTATTAAGGTTTAATAATATTTTTGACAAGTCGTAGTGGTAATAATGTGAGATTGTTGCCTTAACTCACTTACTTCTTAATCATTAATGATATCATACGAATATGGCCTGCTGTATATTCACCGACCTGTGTACTAGGGCGGGGGCCAGATCGATCACCTTTCCTTTGCTGATTGTCTAGATTTGATTTTAGGTTTCAGGAAAAAATGTGAAGTCTTATCAATCAAGACAATTTTCTGAATCCATTTATTTATTTATAATATGACAGCTAATACTGTTATTATATTCATTATGACCTGATTGGGGTCATGACATTTATGAATGAAATCTTGTAATGAAGCAACAGGTAATGTTGCTGATTGGAGTGCAGTTTTCATTCAGGGAAAATTGTGAAGTCTTATCTATCAAGACAATTTTCTGAATCCATTTATTTATTTATGATATGTAGCGAATACTGTTATTATATTCATTATGACCTGATCAGGGTCATGACATTTATGAATAAAATCTTGTAATAAAGTAACAGGTAATGTTGCCGATTGGAGTATTTTTTCAGTTTTCATTTATCTCTTTTTAAGGACATTTACAGAGCACAATGCATAGAAAAGATTGAATAAACTAATGTGCATTAAACAACACTTCACCACAAAACTCTTCAATATGCGAATTGCATATAATCTAAAAATAAGATGAAATAGTAAAATACAAAATATGCAGACCTGGAGTAGCAAATAACTGAAGTTTATCATCAGCATAACTGAAAACTCTTGGGCCTGATCATTGCATTCTTCAAAGGACTACAAGTTAGTATGATCTCCTGTACCATATACCAATGTCCCTGCTAACTCAGACTTGAAGAAGCTGATCCATGAACTGCTGGAAGGTTGCAAAGTGTGGGAAATGACTTCTGGGAACTCACTACAGCACTTGAGCGCTCAGACTCTTCAGGGGCGATTTGTTTATAAAATTCCCTAACATCAAATGGCACCCTCTAACTGCTGGAATCATTCCAGATTAACCTCATAGCATCAAACACCTAAATGAGAGGTATTTTGACAGCCCAATAAGCAGCTTTTACCTCAGCAAATTCCCATGTACAAGCTATAGGAAGAGTATGGCCCTGTCCTAGGGTGGTTTGGCCTAGAAAATTCAAATGTTCACCAAAACTTGCAAATAACCTACTGATTTGAGTCGCCCAGCTGAGGAAAGAAGAATGGATCAATACCCAGAAGCACAAGATCAATATCCACAGAGTTATGAACCAAAACATGGGTCTCTGTGTAGCTGGAAAATGTACGGCCAGATTGGAAATTTCCACCAAAACACTCTAAATACAAACAACACTCCAAAAGTCTTCAAATCACCCCAAAAACTTTGAAGGCTACTCAAATGACTTAATAAATCTTCATTTTTGGAAACCCAGATCAACAAAACCTCAACCAAAATTGTGTACTCTCCAATTGAAACAATAACCCAGCTAGGGTGGGTCTTTCACTACTGAAACCAGACAAATTGTAGAGGGTTTTCATCCTTAAATATCCCAAAAGAACCCCAATGTTCATTTTGATAGCATCTCAATATGTGTGCAAACATAGAATGCTAAAATGATAGCCCAAACCCCAATATATAGAACTTGGAGGGAGAAATTAGGGCATTTTAAATCTTCAAACATTTCATTTCTTAGAAAGGCCCCTATATAACCTTTTTAAAACAACTTATGTCTTCCTTGGCTTAGGCGTCCTCTTTGGAGACTCACTTTTCGGAATATTAATCACGCAAGTTAAAAATTTCTCTTAAAACACTTAAGTGAAAATATAAAATATAATTCCCTTCACCTTAGAAAATTTCGCCATGGCATCAGAAAAGAGAGCACTTCACATTGAAGTGGAATTGAAACTGAAGCAGATGCCAAGTGCCAGCACTTACTAAAAATAGCATATACTTAAAATAGCACTGTTGTCAAAACCCATTGAAATTTAAAATTGGAGCCCTCCACAAAACACTGAGTCCCCTAACCAACTTCAAATAGCCTACACGAACTCGGGAATAGGCTAACGGAAAGCAAAGCTGACTAGGTGCAAGAAGGTGACATTACAATCCTCCGTCCCCAAGATTGCTTGTCCTCAAGTAATTACAGGTTTGGATGCTGTAAGATCTACTCACTCTCCCAAGTAGCATCCTCCACTTGTAAGTTCTTCCACTTCACCAAGTATTCTCCGATAGTCCTCTCCTTAAAGTATGCTCCTTGAAATCAATCACTGCATTTGGAATCAATATCAATTTGCCTTTCTCATCCAAATGAGGCAATTCTAAAGAAGAAATCACATTATGCCCAAGTGTCTTCTTGAGGCATGATACACAGAAAACATTATGCACCACCTCGCTACTCTCAAGTAGATCAAGCTCATATGCCACCTCTTTAATCCTCTTGGAGATTCGAAATGTCCCATAGAATCATGGCTTCAACTCCTCTGATCCACTTTTCTTAAGAGTGGATTGTCCGTAGGGCTGCAATCGCAAGTAGATCATGTCTCCTACCTCAAATGCACACTCAACACAATGTTGGTCTGCATACATCTTCTGCTGATTCTGAGCATGCTGGATGTTATCCCTCAAATGCATACTCAACACAATGTTGGTCTACGTTTATCTTTTGGCCTTAGGTACCTTGCTATCTCCAAAAAGTAAATCAATGAAGCTAGGAGCTTCATAACCATATAATGCCATGAAAGGAAACATCGTGATAGTCATATGGTAGGTGGAGTTATAACAATACTCCCCCAAATGTAACCACTTAACCCACACCTTCTTTTGCCGTGAAACATAGTTGTATAGGCATCCTTCCACCCATTTGTTGACAATGTCAATTTGTCCATCTATTTGGGCATCTCAGCTAGTGCTAGGAGTCAATTCTTTCTCACTTAATTTAAACAACTCTTGCCAAAACATGCTCATAAGCTTGCTGTCCTTGTCATTGATTATTTTCTTTGGCATCCCATGAAGTCTAAAGATTTCATTGAAAAATAAATTTGCCACATGAACTACTGTAAATACTACTGAAATGGCATAGAAATGAGCAAATTTAGTCGGCCTGTCCACTACCACATAAATACAATCCTTCCCTTTCCTCCTCGTAGGGGATTAGTCTCGCCTAAGCTCGCTCCTTCCTGAACTCCAACTTGGCAATGAGTAAGACCAAGGTAAGGCAGGTTGGGCACTGGGCTGGGTCGCGGGGATACCTTTGTCGTAGCAAAAATAAAATACAATCTTTCCCTTGCACTTTGGGAAGTCCTGTAATAAAATTCATGGAGATACCTTCCCATTTTTGAGTGGGAATAGGTAGGGGGCTGCAGTAGACCAGCTGGGTGAGTATGTTCATTTTTATTTTGTCGACATATTTGACATTCATGAACATACTTAAGAATCTCATTTATCATCCCTTTCCATGAGAATCTATCATGGATCTGCCTAAAATCCAGGATGGCCAGCCATAGGAGTATCATGAAATGTTTTTAGAACCTTCAACTTAAGCTTAGATTCAAGAAATAACAACAATATGTCCTTATAAAATAGAAGCTCATCCCTTACCTTGTACCTATCATCTTGTAAGGAACCATCTAGAATGCTATTGGCAAGGGTGTACTTGGTATATTCAGCAAGCATTTGCTCTTTCCAATCTGCTGTTATCTCTGTTAGTGAGCACAAATGTGGCCTTCTTGACAAAGCATCAGGCACTACGTTTATTTTACCTTCAACATATTTAATGTCAAAATTATAAGCCTACAATTTGCCAACCCATTTGTGTTGTCTATCATTAAGATCCTTTTGATTAAGGAAGTATTTGAGGCTGTTATGATCAGTCTTTACAATGAATTTCCCTCCAACAAGATATTGTCTTAATTTAGCCAAGCATGCATAATGACTAACATCTCCTTATCATAAATGAAGCAGCTCCTTTCTCCCCCTCTTAACTTCCTACATTCTTAGGCAATTGGGTGTTTATTTTGCATAAGGATAGGCCCAATACCATCCCCTGAAGCATCACATGTAGAACACAAGATGCCATTGAGAGGGGGGTGAATCAGTGGTTTCCAATCTTATGCCTTTTAGTCCTAAGTGTGAGTACCGGTTAACATTTTAAAGACCAAGTAAACATACCGGTGAGATAAGGGAAGAGATCAAATGAAAGCACACACAAAGGTACATCACATAACACCGGATATACGAGGAAAACCCAACATGGGAAAGACCTCGGTGAGAAATGCTGCTGGAGTCTACTACTCCAATCCAGCCTCACAAATAAAATTGAATACAAAGTTTAGGGCACCAACCCAAGGAGCACCAACCTTTGATTTTAGGGCACCAACCCAAGGAGCACCAACCCCTGATTTTAGGGCACCAACCCAAGGAGCACCAACCCCTAACTGTTTATGGGCACCAACCCAAAGGAGCACCAACCCCTGCACCGAGCACCAACTCAGTGATCTACAATGAGTGTTATCAAATCAATACAATGGTAATAACCCGGTTACAAATGAATTCGGTAACCTCTGTATACACTTCACCTTGCCGGTTCAACTCTTCTCTGTCTCTCTGCTTCTCATCACTGCTTTGCCTTACCGGTTAGATCCACCACAATCTGATTCACTGTTTCTGCTTTAACAGTGAACCTCTTTCTCTCACTCTGCCTTTGAACTCTGTCCCTAACCAGTACAGTCTCTGTCAGTATAACAAATAGTTATGCTCTGTAGTTGCTTTACCCTCTACAACCTCCTACCGGATCAAACACTATCGGTACACTTCTCTCATAACTCTGTGACAGCTCACGGTGACTGTCTCTTATCGGTTAAGCTCCTCTTACCAGTTAAACCCTTCTTCCGGTTCTCTCAAGCACTTAGTCGCTTCAATGTTCTTCAATGAACTCTCTGTTGCACTCTCACACTCTGATCTTCAATATCCGGCACCACAGCATCTGGCAGCATCAATCAACTATGATCTTTGATCTGCACATTTATCCTTGTGCTTTCTCGCCAAAACATAACTTCAAACTTGGTGCGCTAGGGTTATTTCATCGACCACAAGGCATATCAAATCATATCTGATCTGCTTGGGGATTGACAACCTGCAACAAATCAGATAACACGCCATCTTCCGATCCTTCCTGTGCACGTTTACTATACTTAGCAGTCTGCAACCTGTTTGTCGGCCTTGACCTTGTCAATCACCATAAATGATCTCACGGTTGCCTTCACCAGATCCGATTTGCACTTGGATATCCCGCATCGATCATGATGTCAAGGAATCAGATCTTTGTCCTTTGATCTGTCTTGAGTCGCATCCTTCTGCTCTCGACCCGTGGTTTACGCAATCGACATTAATGTCGACCTACTCACCAACTACCTTGTTGATACACTCTTTACCTACCTCTGCATGCTTGCCACCTGGAAGCCACATGTCATCTTTGTCGGCATCCACCTTAGTCCACTTTGTCGGTTCAGGCAAAGGCACCGACCAAAAACACACAACCGGTGTATACCTACCGGTTATCCTTCATATTATGTGGATTTATATTCTGCCAGTTAGATCACATTAGCCCGGTCACTACAACAATACACGTCCAGAGTGAGTCACACCATACACATCATCATCCGGTGAGAGCCTTTCACCATTGCCTCTTTGGTCTCTTGTCGGTTGACATCCTTACCGGTTGACATTAACATGTCAACAGTCTCCAATGCACACTTTCTATCATATCGGTGGCACGACAACACAGACATCAATCATCAACAGGCATCCCTGTTGATATTAGCATTCCGGTAACTTCATGTTTGCAAATGCTAAATCTTACCTTCATCTTCATTTGACGGTTCTCCTCTCAATCGGTTTGCCAAGGTGGCAAACACATCACTCCTTATCCTACCTTTTTTGTCCTGGTAGCTCATCATGCCTTCTCTTGCTGATCCGGTACACATCTCTAGTTTCACATGCTGGAGGCTTCCTCATGTTCCACTTTGGTCATTCGGTATGAGCCTTCAATCACCTACCTTTAACTTCTTTGTCTTATACCAGAGTATTATCACTTACCGGTGGGAGTAGATGAACAGTTGCACTCAACCTGCCAATCATCTGGTGAGAGTGGATCCTTGTCACCTGTTGACAAATAACTGGTGGGAACCGGTTGTCAATGCATTGCTCTTTGCTTTCTGTATTGCACCGATATGACTTCCCTGTTTGAGCAGATACATCTTCAACCAAACATATAACCCAATAGACATCCCCTTTGTCTACCTTACTAACTTGCAGCAGCATAGTTTCTGTCAGTCTTCTCTTCATCTTGTGACAGCATCTTTATCCTGTGGGAGTCCTGCTGTTTCACATCTTGCATACCGGTTGTACTGCATATTCTTCATAAGTTCAACCTTGCTTGCTTACCGGTCACATGCTTACCGGTTGGCAACAACACACTGCCAACATATCACTCACCGGTTGGCATTGCCATAATGCCAACTGTCTCCAATGTCTACTCACCGGTTAACACCAACTTATGTCTCCAACACTAACTTGTATACCGGTGACTCCAATGACCAGTTGACATCCCATACTTACCGGTGACAAGCTATACCGGTAACATGCTATATCGGTTGACTTCAATGACAACACAATGCCAACATCACATTCGAGCTCAAATGTCCTAGAGAAATTCGGAATAGCCAAAACAGGGTATGCACTCATCAATTGTTTTAAGTTATCAAAATATTTCTGCGCTGATTTAGACCAAGTGAAATTGTGAGTGGGACAGCCAATTATGAAAACCCTTTGACAAACCTCTTGTAGAAATCACATAACTCAAAGAATCCTTTCAATTAAGGATTGCTTTGGTTTTTTCAAGGTCCAAACTAACCCCCTTAGAGTTGATTATGTGTCTAAGATACATAAAAACTCAGTCATTCGAACTCACATTTTGACTCTTAGCAAATAATGATTCACCCTAAAACCTCATCCAAATGCCTCAAATGTTCTTCCCAAGATTTGCTGAAAATTAATGTCATTAAAGAATATCAATACAAACTTATGTAACTACTTGTTGAAGACTTAGTTCAACAAGACTGAAAAGTAATAGGTGCATTGGTCAACCCCAAAGGCATGACTAGAAACTCAAAGTGGCCAAAGTGACATTTGAAGGCTGTTTTCTGAATATTCTCCTCTCTATCCTGAATCTGATGATATCTCGATCTCTAGTCTATTTTGGAAAAAGAGATTGCTCCATCTAGCTCATCAATGAACTCATCTATCTGTGGAATTGGGGTACTTGTTCTTAATTGTTTTCTTGTTCAATGCGCTATAATCTATTCACATGCGCATGCTTCCATCCTTATTTACCAAAACAAGTGAAGAGGCAAATGGACTCTTACTTTGTCAAATTTACCCCATCTCCAACAATTCCTTGATAGCCTTCTCAATTTCATCCTTTGTCTCTTAGGATGTTTGTATGGGGTGGTAATAATCTATTCATATGCGCATGGTTCCATCCTTAATCACCAAAACAACTGAAGAGGCAAATGGACTCTTTGTCAAATTTACCCCATCTCCAACAATTCCTTGACAGCCTTCTCAATTTCATCCTTCTGTCGCTTAGGATGTTTGTATGGGGTGGTAATAATAGGTTTTGCCCCATCCAACTCAATCGCATGCTCAATGCCTCTATTAGGAGGCCTACTCGGAGGAATGCTAATACAGATGCAAAAGCATATGGATTTCAAAGAATCGATGTTGTTCAATTAATCAAGGAGACAAAGCTCCTTTAAATAGAGTTACAAAGACGATGTTTCTAAAAGAAACAATCGTTAACTAGAGGCGAAATTAGAAACAACTTAAATGACCATTAATAACACAAAGAGAAAGATATTATTCTAATACCCTCCCTTAATGGTCATCGTTCTAACTACCAAGAGAAATAACAGAGAAGGTTACCCCCTTCTTCTCAGAACACGCTACAACAGAAGACGAGCCTGCCACTAACTCTGCCACTTGAGATGAGTCTGCCACCAACCCTCCCAGAAACTGCAAAACTTCTGGAGATACAACAACACCAACCGTCCAACCTGATGTTGGAGAACTGTTCCTCTTTGTAACTAGAGACACACCAAGAACAGCTGTCACGATTTTGAGGAAAAAATCGGCAAACCCTCCAAACTATTGCAGATGAGCAAGATGCCTGAAAATAGACTGCAAATAAGAGACTAGTGCAGATGTTTGCACAACAACTCCAGGTGCGACGAAAAACAGACTGCAACAAAGTACAATTTTTGAGGAAAAAATCATAAACCCTCCCATGATTTTTTTTACAGGGACAAAAAATATTTAAAAACCCACAGATAATTTTTTAGGACAAAATTATCTAAACCCATAGATTTTTTCAAGGATAAAAAATATTAAAACCCATCAGAATTTTTTTTTAGGTAAAAAAATATTAAAAACCGAAACAAACATCGATGCCCATAAGCCATCTTCATGCTTTTCGAGGCACGAAAAACGAGGTAGTAAGAAGATGCTAAGTGCATAAAACCTGACTGCCTTCCAACATCAAGTTGGTCAATGACGCCATCTTGCACATTTCCCAATGCATAGAAAACGAAAAAACTAAGAAGACGCTGGCACGGAATTCAAAAAATTCGAATCCCAATGCAGAAACAGAGGCATATGCAGGTACATATTTCAAAAAATGAAGTACAGCGGGCACGAATTTCAAGAAATTTTTTTTCGGCTGACTCAGAAAAATCCGAAGACAACCCAAAAATCCTTGCGAAAAACCCAGAAATAATCTGCTGTCGGAATCTGGATCCGCTGGCTCGAAAATCGAAGCACCCAGAAAATTTTGATGACGACCCAGTTGAGATCTCGAAAAACCCACCAAGAATCTGCAATCGGAAAAAAATTTCAACTCGATCTGAAGGGTAAAAACCCTAATCGAATATGTAGGTTTCCGTCCAAAAATAGCAGAAAAAAATTTGCAGGTGGGAAAAATATTGCATCGCGTGGTTGTGCGAAATGCAGGCGAGACGGGTCGCGGGGGAGGGCAGAAAATAGCTAGAAAACCCTAGTAGCTGCAGCCAAAACGAATTGCCAAAGTAGCAATTTCGAATAAACAAAGAAATTTTTCAAAAAAAACTGTTAAAAATTCATGACGAATTTTTAATTGAAAAATTATTTCGAAAATAACCAAGGCTCTGATACCATAATACAGATGCAAAAGCATATGGATTTCAAAGAATCGATGTTGTTCAATTAATCAAGGAGACAAAGCTCCTTTAAATAGAGTTACAAAGACGATGTTTCTAAAAGAAACAATCGTTAACTAGAGGCGAAATTAGAAACAACTTAAATGACCATTAATAACACAGAGAAAGATATTATTCTAATAAATGCTACTAAAAACCTTTCTTTGATTAGATAACAAACCTTGATGCCTGAATTTTTGGGTGGTAGGATCTCTTCTCCTCTTCTGTAACTACAGATATAATTATGCATTCTACTGCCCATTCTACTTGATCATGTCTAAAAAGCCTCCCCATGTGCTTAAAAGAGACAACCTATGGTCCTCCATTTGATATCTCTCTCAAAACAACATTCTTCCCCTCTGATTTAAATTTCAGCTCCATGGTTTAAAAATTAAGTGTGATACACAACACTGCATTTGTTTTGCCAATGCTAATTACATAGAAGTCATCTTTAATTTCATAGTTTCCCAACTGAAGACTCAACTGTGCGATCATCTTGGTGCCTTTAATAGTGAATCCATCTGCAACCATTGTTCTGAAACCATCCACATCCTTTTTCTTAAGACCCTTGCATGCTATGAGTCCCTCATTAATGAAGTTATGAGTAGCCCTTGTATCTATCAATTCCACCAATCGCTATCCACCTAATACCACTCGGACTCCAAAAGATTTGTTCTTTTGAAAGTTGTAGAGTTGGGGAAGTGTACCCTCATTCTCCTCTTCCTTCTCTGACTCCTTCAAATACTTTTCTTCCTCCTTTTCTTCAAAATCAGATTGCTGGTCTGATTCATCAGTTGTTGATTTATCAGCTGACTAATATTCTTTTTTGTTTGCCTTTCCTTTCGTTGCACATTTATGACCTGGGGCTCAGGGTTGACTCATAATGAAGTTATGAGTAGCCCTTGTATCTATCAATTCCACCAATCGCTATCCACCTAATACCACTCGGACTCCAAAAGATTTGTTCTTTTGAAAGTTGTAGAGTTGGGGAAGTGTACCCTCATTCTCCTCTTCCTTCTCTGACTCCTTCAAATACTTTTCTTCCTCCTTTTCTTCAAAATCAGATTGCTGGTCTGATTCATCAGTTGTTGATTTATCAGCTGACTAATATTCTTTTTTGTTTGCCTTTCCTTTCGTTGCACATTTATGACCTGGGGCTCAGGGTTCTTTGCATGTGAAGCATAAATTTTTCTTATGTTATTTCGGGCCTCATTATCTAATCTTGGAGTCATCTTTTTTGGCTGATTGACATCCTTCTGAAAAATGTTTTTTGTCCTTTTTGCTTTGAAAGGTCTTTGACTGAAATTGATTTCGGGGCAGCCAACTCCATACTTCTAGCTTTCCTCATGGCTTCCTGTAATGATGGTGGATCAAAGGCCTTGACCCATCCCCTAAGAAGCTCCATTAGTCCTTCACTTAAAAAGACTACCAATCTTAAAAGAAAATTGATTAATGGCTCTCTCTTGCAAACACGTTTTGCAAGATGTAACCCGAGCATGTCTTTTGTGGAAATGAAACCTTAAATACACTGCCTTCAAGCAAGCCCTACCCGTCTCTTGGAAAATCCTCAGTCTGCACCATCAATGTCGCGTTCCTCTTCCCCACCATAGTTTGCACAGTCTCAAGAAAACATCATTGATGAACATAACCCTAGAATGTGTCTTCTCAGTTATTCCGGAAACCATCATTGGTAGCCTCTGAAATTCTGTTATATAAGTCTCAAGTGAACTATACTGCTTCAGCTGTGGCAATTCTCTAAAATGCAACTCAGGGGCCTTATTGAACGTTTCAATGAGCTTGTTAGTGAACTCATCATATGTGGTGATTGCTTTGTGACCCAGGTTGATTAGGCCATGGTATCACTACGCATGTGCAATACCATCCAAGTGTAAAGTGACAAACTTAATTACCTCATCCTGAGCCATTGGCCTAAGAGCCAAATAATTATTCAGTTTCTAAACCCAAGCTCTACCTCTGCATTTGTCACTCCCATCAAAGCAAGTAAGAGTAACCTTGCTCAAGGCCTGCTGTAAGTCCCTCTGTATTGCTGTTCCTCTATGTTCAGCTCTACCTCCTCCTTTTTTCTTCCTCTGATCCATGTACACATTAAATGTTAAATTGTATTTGATCTCTTTAGGGAGCGTGTCATACTCTGCATAGACATGCCTCAACTCATCCACTAATGGAAATGGAGTCTTATGAGCAACCTTAAACTTGTCACTGCATAGGAAAGTGGGTTGTACTGAACTTGACCTTGCTGTGACAGTTTGTCTCTCATTGTTACCTAGCTGATTTGAAGAACTAGTTTCCCCACTCTGTGTTTGATTGCCCTGTGAGTTGTTTTGAATCACTTATATTCTGATTGATTTTACCCAATAGTTGTGACATCATATCTATCATAGCATCAAACTTCCTTTCAATTCCTGAATTGGGAGTAACAGAACCAGTTCTCCCCTTGTTTCTTTCTGCCATAGCACCTGGTGGACTCGACAAATTTGGAATATTTTCTGTTGAACTGTCACTGCTGCTACCCAAAATCTCTTGTACTGTTTGATTGTCTTTGAATGGGTTTATACCTTTTGCTGGTTGGATATGCAAGTTGGGATTTGATTTGTTCCTTCTCAAGTGATAATGATGTGTAATTGGTGGTTGCATAACTAAACCCAACAGGCTGGCAAGAATAATTGTGCTCTGATACCACATGTTGAGCTACAGCTCAATTGGACCAGCTAGGACTTGAACCTAGGACCTTCCATTTGCTGCTGGAGTGCTCTACCAACTGAGCAACTGGCCCTTCTTGGCCAGTCCATTGTTGGTTCAAGTGTGGCTTATTTCCAACACCCCCCCACCCCCCCCCCTCTTAAGCCACATTGCAGATGCTTGGTGTTCATAGCCTGGTTCTGATACCAGTAACCACTATAATGGATCCCCTTGATATTTTTTAGGTTTTTTCTGTTAATTTTATGGATGAAATCTTCTAATGAAGTAACAGGTAATGTTGCTGATTGGAGTATTTTTTCAGTCTTCATTCATCGGTTGTCAAGAACATTTACAGATCGCAATGCATAGGAAAGATTGAATAAACTAATGTGCATTAAACAACTTTTCACCACAAAACGCTTAATATGCAAATTACATATAATCTGACAATAAGATGAAATACAAAATGTGCAGACCTGGAGTAGCAAATAACTGAAGCTTATCATCAGCATAAATGAATGCTCTTGGGCTTTATCATTACACTCTTCAAAGGGCTACAAGTTACCATGATCTCCTATACCATATACCAATGTCCCTGCTAACTCAGACCTGAAGAAGCTGATCCATGAACTGCTGGAAGGATGCGGAGTGTGGGAAACGACTTCTCATTACTCACTACAGCACTTGAGTGCTCGCTCATACTCTTCAAGGGTGATTTGATTATAATATTCCCTACCACCAAATGTCACCCTCAAACTCCTGGAACCATTTCGGATTAACCTTATAGCATCAAACGCCTAAATGAGAGGTATTTTGACAGCCCAATAAGCAGATTTTACCTCAGGAAATTCCTACGTGCAAGCTACAGGAAGAGTGGGGCCCTTTGCTAGGGTGATTTTGCCTAGAAAATTCAAATGTTCACCAAAACTTGCAAATATCACTACTGATTTGAGTTACCCAGCTGAGGAAAGAAGAATGGATCAATACCCAGAAGCATATGATCAATACTGATTTGATTTATGAACCAAAACGTGTGTATCTGTGTAGCTGGAAAATGTATGGCCAGACTGGAAATTTCCACCAAAACACTCTAAATATGAACAACACTCCAATTGTTCATCAAATCACACCAAAAACCTTGAAGGCAGACTTCATAAATCTTCATTTTCTGCAAACTCATATCAACAAACCTCAAGCAAAACTGTGTATTATCTGATTGAAACAATAAACCAGCTAGGGTGGGTCTTTCACCATTGAAACTAGACAAATTGTAGAGGGTTTTCGTCCTCAACAATCCCAAGAAGAACTTCAAAATTCATTTTGACAGCATCTCAATATGTGTGCAAACTCAGGAGTCAGAATGCCAAAATGAGAACCCAAATCCCAATATATAGAACATGGAGGGAAAAATTATGGGATTTCAACTATTCAAATATTTTATTTCTTCAAAAAAGGTCCCCATATAACCTTTTAAAACCAACTTATGTCTCCCTTGGCCTAGGCGTCCCATTTGGAGACTCACTTTTCAAAGTATTAATCACTTAAGTTAAATATTAAAGTTACTTTTAAAACACTTAGGTGAAAAACATAAAATATAATTCTCATCACCTTAGCAAATTTCACCATGGCATCATAAAGAGAACACTTCACACTAAAGCGGAATTGGAACTTATCCAGATGCCAAGTGCTCAGAATAGCACTTACCAAAAATAGATATTCTAAAATTAGCACTGCTGGTGAAACCCACTAAAATTGAAAACTTGAGCCCTCCACAGAACACTGAGTCCCCTAACCAACTCCGAATAGCCTATGGGAACCCAGGAATAGGCTAACGGAAAGCAAAGTTGACAAGGTGCAATAAGGAGAAATTACATCTTATGCTATCTTATGTTAAAGAAATCATTGTTTGAAAGATTTGACTAGTGTTTTTGTTGGATAGTGTTGTGCGAATCGCACAGCCATCCCCGTCTTGGACAGGGACCCCCCAGTTTGTGCCTTTCTGTCCTTGTGGAGGAGGAAGGGGACATGAAGGGTCAAGTGCCGCTAAAGCCAATTTCGGCCTCTTGGGCCTGTTGTGACGTATTCACACATCGCCCCATCAAAAGAAAGACCCTTGCTTTTTGCTTTTTGGGGTTTGTTTTTCTAGGTTTTTTCAAGGTTTTGTATGTTAGCCTTTGCATGATGAGTGCTGTCAGGGGAATCGCTAGGATGGCAGGCTCTGCTTGAGCTAGGGTGAGTCCACAGGGCCCCAGAATTAGGGTTTCTTTGAGAGTCTTCCTTAGGGCCTGGTTTTGCTCTTGTTGCTCATTGTGTCCTGCTTGGTGAGTGAATATCATCCTTGAAGGTCTCAGTTAGGTCAAGTTGGTGAGTGATGGAGTCTGGAATGTCCTGATCCTGAAATTTGGCTAAGTCTGGAATGTCCTGATCCTGAAATTTGGCTATCTGGAATGTCCTGATCCTGAAATTTGACTAAGTCTAGAAAACTGAGGAATCCTCCAAAAACTAGAATTTGCAATATAACTCCTGGAGGTCTGAAACCACTCTCAAACATCTTGAAAGTATATATGGAATATAACTTAAAGTATAAGAACTTATACTTAAATGTTATATTCCATAAAATGATCCTTAAGCGAGATCTTGACAAAATCGCCCAAGTGCCCAAGCTCGCACTTCTTAAGGAAAACGTTTAAAATCGCCAAAATGCCTAGGAAGGGTGAATTACGGACTTTAAGGCCAAAATGAGAGAAATTTGCAAAACGTTGACAAAAGGTGGTTTAGGTCCGAAAATTGCTTAAGTTGGCAAAAGTGTCAAAAGGTCTGAAATTCACTTAAGTTGACAAAAGACCCTTTCGGTCCGAATTTCATTTAAAACGTCCAATTTCGGACACTGGGGCAAAAACTGAAAAATGTGAAATGTTGCAAAAAGACCCTTTAGGTCCGAATTTCATTTAAAATGCCCAATTTCGGACCCTGGGGCAAAAATTTGAAAAAGTAAAATGTTGCAAAAGGACTCCAATGGTCCGAAATCCACTTAAGTTCCCAATTTCGGACCCTGGAGCCGAAATTCAAAGTTGTACAAATTTGCAAAAAGGTGGTTTAGGTCCGAAAATGCCTCCAGTTCGCAAAAAACGCTTAAAACTCCGAAATTTGCGAAAATGGGCCTAGGGTCTGAAGTTTTTAAAAATTTGCAAAGCATGTTAAAAGTCCGAAATTCGTAGAAGTAAAAAAAACGCCTTATGGTCCAAAGTTTTCTTTTAAACTCCAAAAACGCCTTAAGGTCCGAAGTTTTTGGAAAAGTTGCGAAACATATGCCAAAAGGTCCGAATTTGGCCTAAAAACGCGAAATTCCAAACATGCTAAACGTTCGAAACACTTCCAAATTTGCGAAAAGGGGCTTGAGGTCCGAAGTTTTCTTCGAAATTTGCAAAAGGCGCTGCGTGGTCCGAAAATGCCTCTAATTCGCCAAAACGTCTGACACTTCCAAATTTGCGAAAATGGGCAGATGGTCCGAAAATGCCTTAGTTAACATAAACGTTTACAAACTCCCTCCAAACGCCGTACTTGCAAACTCCTCCCAAGTGCCGAAAAGCGCATTATAGAGTGAAAATATTAAAAGTCGAAAGTTTTCAAAACCCCTTGGAATCCCGAAAATCGCGATTAAAAGGGTGTGTGAAGGAAAGTCAAAAGTTTTGAAAACTACAAACTTGCAAAACGTCCCACATCACCGAAATTCGGAGAGACCCCTGAAATCGCGATTTTTGGTAAGTGTTAAAATTAAAAAAAAAAGGTTTTCAAAAACCCTCCATTCTCCGAAATTCACCAGAAAGCAGATGAGTGTTAGGATTTTAAAATTTGCAGAAGCTCTTCAAACCTCCAAAATCGCGCTATAAGAAGTTTTCAAAACGCTGTAAACGCATTCAAAACGCCCAAGACTCCAAAGGTAAAATCACGCAGAAGTAAATCGCCCAAACACCATCAAGACCAAGGATCGGTTTTCACATTCGAAGAGAAAGGAGAAGCATTTTCAAGATACATCTCACAAAGAGCTTCTCAGGCCAGACGTCGTAATTAAATTTAATGTTGTTAAATTAAATTAATTAATTTTTCAAATTGATTTATTGAAATGAAATTGGTGGATTGATCGTAGGACGTCATCAAAGAACAAGGAGAAAAACCTGAAACGCAGATCGAAGAAGGATCGTAATCAAGGCCAAGCGCTGAAAACTGGAAAAGAAAAAAAGATGTGGGAACGTGTTGCAAGAGCGCGAGAGCAACCAAACATTGGGAACCGTGCCGCTGAACAAAGATGAAGTCCACCACCGGGACCAAAGACCAAAGACCAAAGAACGCTCTGAATGTTGCAAGTTTATGCCTTCTCGATAAAAATCACACAGCTGGATTTAATTCCAGGAATTCAATTTCTAGAAAGCTGAAATTGTTTTATTGTAAAACTGCCTATGGGTCTCGTGCAAGATATTTTTGTGGACAACTATTCCCAACCACCAAGAAGATCGGATAGACTCAAATTAATGCCAAAACAGTTGTAGGTGGTTGAAATTGTGGTTGGTTGGATAACTGAGAATTAATTGGGCATGGGTTAAAGCTGCCAGCTTCTGGATGGTAGATCAGGACCCTTGGATGCAGTCCATCCTAGCCTTCGATTCAAAATTGTAAAATCTATAAAAGGCAAAGGCCTTTCTCTTGTAAAGGGTTAGATGGTTAGATAGTTGGAGATTTTGGTCAGACAGTTGGTTAGAATAGGTTAGATCTTAGCAGTAGCATAGAGATGCTGCAGAAATTGTTGTAATAGGCAGATGAAATCAATATATAAACATTGATTTGGTGTTTATTGTCTTGTTTTCATCCTGTTTGCATGGTTTCTCTCAGCATTTTGGATAGATTTTTCTGTTTTGGGTGTGCAGGTATTTGATAGATTCAGGCTCATACCACTGAGGATATACTGATTGTGTGTCCTTTTGTGTGGTTAACCTAAGCCTTCGATTGTGCTTAGTTCAATTGCAGGTGTCCGTTTGAGCTGCACCAGAATTGGGTGCTTAGCTGTGCGTTTGCAGTCTGAAAATCTTCCAAGTCCCTTGAAGATTGCACCGTTCCTGCAAGGTTGTGAGCTATTTTGGCCAAGCAGGAATTGGTTATGATGAATCCGTCTACCCGCATACCCGTGTTGTTAGTTTTAGATCTCCTAAACCTTTCCTTTTGCTCTTTATTGCGTAACTCGAGAATCACAGCAGACTAGCTTGTTGCAAATCGTACGTCCCCTCGTGTTTCCAGCAAAAGCACATCAAACCATTGAGCAATCCTGCAGTCAAGACCTGACAAACGAAACCTTGAGGTTATCCCCTTTGATCAAACGTAGAAAATAGCATTAGGGACTTCCTTATCTCAAGAGAGGATAGGATACTGAACTGGTTTATTCTATTCTGCGTTGGCTGTATGGAGTTCGCAGCAATGCGATTTCAGACACGTCAACAGAATTGGTGCTAGAAGGAGGGCGGTATGATGAAATGTGTAGATAGCTAATTCAAGATCATATCAATCCATATTTGTGAGGAGTAACCTTATAGCTTTTTTTAAACCTCCTCCGCGCGCAACAGAATTGGCGCTAGAAGGAGGGCTTGGTATGATTAATGTCTAAACAACTAAATCCAAATCATATCAGTCTATATTTGCAAGTTGGGTCTAATCGACCTTTTAAATGCAATATTCGGGATATGCAAGATCCCTGTTAAACCAAAAAAGCCAAAAAATCAGAAAATCTGAAAAATACTAAAAATATTTCTGAGTCAGTATGTTGAGTTAGTCGCTTCATGAAGGCTGTTTGCAGTCCGAAATTTTTCAGATCCAGCAGAGGTTGAGTCTGCAGCTATATCCCAAGCAGCTGTCCGAATTTGCATCTTCAGCTCATTGCAAAATTCATGACACCACAACGCACGATGAACTGAATTGCTTGACATTTTTGTCAAGGGTCGAGCTCGCATTACAGGGGCAGATATTCTTTTGGGATGTCCCCAAACCAGAGGCGACTGTACAGTCGGATATCCCCAGTCCTCCGTCCAGCATCGAAGAATTTACAAGATTCAAGAATTTGATTGAGAACCAATTTGGTCTCGAAGAGGAGTTATGCTTGGAGAATGTGCTGTCACCTTGGTGGTGCAAAATTCACCGCACCCCACATTCAGAATTCACCTGCTCGCTATGCATGGAGGCAATCAGTCAAGTTAAAGCCCAATTTGGACTGTCGGAAGAACCAGAGGAGAGCATCACCAACAAAGTGTGGAGTGCCTACCTTGCTGCAGACGAGTATAGAAGATCGCAAAATCAATACAGCACCACACCTTCTGACGACGTTAAGATGGAGTTGCCAATTGCTGAGCAAGATGAACCGGTCAATCAGACCAAGGCAGCAGATGAATTTATTATCCCTGCAACTTATGAGGACAAAGTTCAAGGGGACGATCAATTGAGCTTTGTGGATCAGCCATAGGTTGAAGAGCAGTTTGCAGCAGCCTCATCAATGGACGATGCAGACCAAGAGTCCGTCGAGGATGTTCTTGAGGGCCAATTAATCGAACAATCCCTGTTGTTTGAAGACGTGCTAGCAGAGGTGCCTAAGGCTGCATTGTTCACAAAATATGAAGATACATCAGCAGATGATGCACCCCTCTTTCTTGAGTTTGAGTTCGGTTTTGAGATCAATTGTCAGCTTGGGCTACCTAATGAAAAATCTGATGCTGATTTGCACACTTTGAATGCTGCCAAGATGTTGCACCACCAATGGCGACCTCCTGATACAACTGCTGAAGCCTTCCCGCTGCACAACCCACCGTACAATACTCTGCATGATTCAGAATCTTGCCAGGTTGTTTCTTTCCCTCCTGCTGTTAATTCTGAAAATTTTCCGTTTAATTTTGAATATTCTGGAAAAACAACCTACAAATGGATTAACCACGGACCTAATGAACTTCCCCAGCTAATAATTTTGCCCAATGTCCTGGTTAAATTCAAGAGTGGCCAACTGAAAATTTTCTTTTCAGAATACAAAGACAAACAGGCCAAACTGAGAACTATTCCCACCGCCCTCTTACTGCTGCATATACTGAAAAATCACCCTGGGTCGGGAACGCATGCATATAGTCCGCATTTTGTACAGTTGGTCTTTTCTTGTATATAGTTAGTTTAGGTTTTGTTTTCGTTTTAGAGTAGTTCGTTTTCTGTTTTTTAGTTTAGTTTCCCTGTTTAGTTTGCTTTCCGTAGTGTAGGTGTCCTTTCGGAAGGGGCTGTCTCCCTGTCAGTTTTTGTTTGCTTTTCTCAGCACTGGTGTACGAAGTCAGGAAATTTTTTCCGGCTCATTTTTTGGATGCCGACTTTGGTAGAGCACCTAATTGACGGTTGCCCCCGTAGTCAGTCCTTTTTGATTTAAGGCTTAGTCAGTCTAAAAATTTAGTTGCTTACTGCGTCTTGTCGCCAACGTTGTGATCACTGCACTTTTAAACGCTTAAAAACGCTTAAGTCTGTCGTTTTATCAAAGGGAGGCCACTGCAAGTGAAAATTTTTTGAAGCTCTGCTTCAGCGACCACTGTAACACTCAATCCCACGTAGACTTCATTGCTTACCAGCCAAGGTGAAAAGGTGAAAGTAAAGGAAAAATCAAAAGAAAAGAAATTGAAAAGCAAAGAAATATCAAGTTGCTTGGCTTTGGGAATGCAGACACCTTTGGTGATTTTTAACAAGAAAATTTATCGGAAACAGAGCAATCTCTGTGAGCTTACAGGCGATAACTCCGCCGGGGCTATAGACGCTTGCTGGCAGTGGGGCTCTATCCAGGTTGCTTTTGGAGTTAGAGTCGCTCTACGTAACTTGCATTAACTAAACAATGATATCTCAACCTTCTTTAGGCTTGAATGAACTTCACAGCACACTTGATTTCTCAAGGTTGGTGACTTGATTCAGTTTGGGACCTCATTTTTACTTTGAATCTGTCTTCTGTCATTTGAGTTGTTTTGTGGGGTATATACCAGAGATTCTCGAGTTCGATCCGGATAGTCATCCTTGAAATGTTCAGGAACATTTCCCAGCCGAGTCGCCATTTGTTGTGCGAATCGCACAGCCATCCCCGTCTTGGACAGGGACCCCCCAGTTTGTGCCTTTCTGTCCTTGCGGAGGAGGAAGGGGATATGAAGGGTCAAGTGCCGCTAAAGCCAATTTCGGCCTCTTGGGCCTGTTGTGACGTATTCACACATCGCCCCATCAAAAGAAAGACCCCTGCTTTTTGCTTTTTGGGGTTTGTTTTTCTAGGTTTTTTCAAGGTTTTGTCTGTTAGCCTTTGCATGATGAGTGCTGTCAGGGGAATCGTTGGGATAGCAGGCTCTGCTTGAGCCAGGGTGAGTCCACAAGGCCCCAGAATTAGGGTTTCTTTGAGAGTCTTCCTTAGGGCCTGGTTTTGCTCTTGTTGCTCATTGTGTCTTGCTTGGTGAGTGAATATCATCCTTGAAGGTTTGAGTTAGGTCAAGATGGTGAGTGATGGAGTCTGGAATGTCGTCTTGATCTTCAAATGCCCTGAAATTTGGCTAAGTCTGGAATGTCCTGATCCTGAAATTTGACTGTTTGGAAAACTGAGGAATCCTCCAAAAACTAGAATTTGCAATATAACTCCTGGAGGTCCGAAACCACTCTCAAACATCCTGAAAGTATATATGGAATATAACTTAAAGTATAAGAGCTTATACATAAATGTTATATTCCATAAAATGATCCTTCGGCGAGATCTTGACAAAATCGCCCAAGTGCCCAAGCTCGCACTTCTTAAGGAAAACGTTTAAAATCGCCAAAATGCCCAGGAAGGGTGAATTTGGGACTTTTAGGCCAAAATGAGAGAAATTTGCAAAACGTTGACAAAAGGTGGTTTAGGTCCGAAAATTGCTTAAGTTGGCAAAAGTGCCAAAAGGTCCGAAATTCACATAAGTTGACAAAAGACCCTTTCGGTCCGAATTTCACTTAAAACGTCCAATTTTGGACCCTGGGGCAAAAACTGAAAAATGTGAAATGTTGCAAAAAGACCCTTTAGGTCCGAATTTCACTTAAAATGACCAATTTCGGACCCTGGGGCAAAAATTTGAAAAAGTAAAATGTTGCAAAAGGACCCCAATGGTCCGAAATCCACTTAAGTTCCCAATTTCGGACCCTGGAGCCGAAATTCAAAGTTGTACAAATTTGCAAAAAGGTGGTTTAGGTCCGAAAATGCCTCCAGTTCGCAAAAAACGCTTAAAACTCCGAAATTTGCGAAAATGGGCCTAGGGTCCGAAGTTTTTAAAAATTTGCAGAGCATGTTAAAAGTCCGAAATTTGTAGAAGTTGTAAAAAAAACGCCTTATGGTCCGAAGTTTTCTTTTAAATTCCAAAAACGCCTTAAGGTCCGAAGTTTTTGGAAAAGTTGCGAAACATATGCCAAAAGGTCCGAATTTGGCCTAAAAACGCGAAATTCCAAACATGCTAAACGTTCGAAACACTTCCAAATTTACGAAAAGGGGCTTGAGGTCCGAAGTTTTCTTCGAAATTTGCAAAAGGCGCTGCGTGGTCCGAAAATGCCTCCAATTTGCCAAAACGTCTGACACTTCCAAATTTGCGAAAATGGGCAGATGGTCCGAAAATGCCTTAGTTAACATAAACGTTTAAAAACTCCCTCTAAACGCCGTACTTGCAAACTCCTCCCAAGTGCCGAAAAGCGCATTATAGAGTGAAAATATTAAAAGTCGAAAGTTTTCAAAACCCCTTGGAATCCTGAAAATCGCGATTAAAAGGGTGTGTGAAGGAAAGTCAAAAGTTTTGAAAACTACAAACTTGCAAAACGTCCCACATCACCGAAATTCGGAGAGACTCCTGAAATCGCGATTTTTGGTAAGTGTTAAAATTAAAAAAAAAAGGTTTTCAGAAACCCTCCATTCTCTGAAATTCACCAGAAAGCAGATGAGTGTTAGGATTTTAAAATTTGCAGAAGCTCTTGAAACCTCCAGAATCGCGCTATAAGAAGTTTTCAAAACGCCGTAAAACCATTCAAAACGCCCAAGACTCCAAAGGTAAAATCACGTAGAAATAAATCGCCCAAACACCATCAAGACCAAGGATCGGATTTCACATTCGAAGAGAAAGGAGAAGCATTTTCAAGATACATCTCACAAAGAGCTTCTCAGGCCAGACCTCGTAATTAAATTTAATGTTAAATTAAATTAATTAATTTTTCAAATTGATTTTTTGAAATGAAATTAGTTGATTGATCGCAGGACATCATCAAAGAACCAGGAGAAAGACTTGAAACGCAGATCGAAGAAGGATCGTAATCAAGGCCAGGCGCTGAAAACTGGAAAAGAAAAAAAGATGTGGGAACGTGCTGCAGGAGCGCGAGAGCAACCAAACATTGGGAACCGTGCCGCTGAACAAAGATGAAGTCCACCGCCGGGACCAAAGACCAAAGAACGCTCTGAATGCTACAAGTTTATGCCTTCTCGAGAAAAAGCACATAGCTGGATTTAATTCTAGGAATTCAATTTCTAGAAAGTTGAAATTGTTTTATTGTAAAATTGCCTATGGATCCCGTGCAAGATATTTTTGTGGACAACTATTCCCAACCACCAAGAAGATCGGATAGACTCAAATTAATGCCAAAGCAATTGTAGGTGGTTGAGATTGTGGTTGGTTGGATAACTGAGAATTAATTGGGCATGGGTTAAAGCTGCCAGCTTCTGGATGGTAGATCAGGACCCTTGGATGCAGTCCATCCTAGCCTTCGATTCAAAATTGTAAAATTTATAAAAGGCAGAGGCCTTTCTCTTGTAAAGGGTTAGATGGTTAGATAGTTGGAGATTTTGGTCAGACAGTTGGTTAGAATAGGTTAGATCTTAGCAGTAGCATAGAGATGCTGCAGAAATTGTTGTAATAGGCAGATGAAATCAATATATAAACATTGATTTGGTGTTTATTGTCTTGTTTTCATCTTGTTTGCATGGTTTCTCTGAACATTTTGGATAGATTTTTCTGTTTTGGGTGTGTAGGTATTTGATAGATTCAGGCTCATACCACTGAGGATATACTGATTGTGTGTCCCTGTGTGTGGTTAACCTGAGCCTTCGATTGTGCTTAGTTCAATTGCATGTGTCCGTCTGAGCTGCGCCAGAATTGGGTGCTTAGCCGTGCGTTTGCAGTCTGAAAATCTTCCAAGTCCCCTTGAAGATTGCATCGTTCCTGCAAGGTTGTGAGCTATTCTGGCCAAGCAGGAATTGGTTATGATGAATCCGTCTACCTGCATACCCGTGTTGTTAGTTTTAGATCTCCTAAACCTTTCCTTTTGCTCTTTATTGCGTCACTCGAGAATCACAGCAGACTAGCTTGTTGCAAATCATAAGTCCCCTTGTGTTTCTAGCAAAAGCACATCAAACCACTGAGCAGTCCTGCAGTCAAGACCTGACAAACGAAACCTTGAGGTTATCCCCTTTGATCAAACGTAGAAAATAGCATTAGGGACTTCCTTATCTCAAGAGAGGATAGGATACTCAGTTGGTTTATTCTATTCTGCGTTGGCTGTATGGAGTTCGCAGCAATGCGATTTCAGACACGTCAACAGATAGTTATTTATTTTTAATTAATATTGAAAAACAATAATCTTGTTTGAAGTTTTTTTAAATTTTTTTTTCTCGTTTTATGTTAGATGTTTTTGTTGCAAAGGTTTTTTTGTCTTATGCTAAATTTTTCTTAAACTTGCATGTGAAGATGTTTTTGTTTGAGATTTTATTTGAGGTATTTTGGTTAGAAATATTTTTTAAATCTTGAATTTAATGAAATTGGCATACTAACTTTTTTGCAGTGGAACCATTTTGATGATCCGTTTGTGAGGCTAATTTGGCCAAATTAGATTTTGGCCTGACTTTGGTTTTTTATGTAATTTATGTTGGGAGTTTGTCCTAATGGTGAAAAAATTAGCGGTTTACTGTCTTTTTCTTTTCATGGAGTTTAACCGGGAAAATCACTGGGTGCTTGAAAGATCCCTGATGGATCCCTTCGCTGATCTGCTGTAGTTCTTTTAATTATTTCAATTGAATTTCCTGTTTATTACTATAATCTTCCAGAAATAGACAGAAGTTGCAGAAGGTTGAATTCTTTTTATGTTTTGTTAGTTTTTCAGCAAGTAATAATTGAAGAACAAGTACATGAAAAGAGTACTGGAAATAAATGTTCATACACAGCCAAATCAGAATCGTACCAAGCAGATTTCTGATTATTTAAATCAAATAATTGTCCAGATAGTGATTCCAAACAATTCCAGGAAGATTACAATAAGCAATGTGTCCAACCTGGATGAAGAGTGAATACTGTAATAAAGAAGGAGGCTGCGGCAAACGTCCAAAGCTCTTACATAGCTCCACGTGGGAAGAGAAATGGCTGCAAAGTACAACTGTACGGTTGTTAGGTGATGCCAAATTGAAAACCCCAATCTCCACGCTGAACCCTAACTCTGTCCACTGAATCCTCTAGAAAAGATGTCGTACCAACTCTAAGGCATTGAAAATTGAATGCAAGAACCAAATAACCATTGTGCTGGGGGCTACGTCCCAGACAGGCAAGACCCTGGGGTTTTCGTCCTAGATGCTGTATCGCTCTCCAGAGCAAATTCTCCAAATCAAAGATGAAAATGTGTAAAGATGATGAACAATTAGGTCTTCATCTCCTTATATCTCCTTTCCTTTCCAAGCCAAACCCTAAAATGGTGTAAAGTTGGCGCATTATGAAAAGAGTGTTATTTTCTAATTATGGCGTCAACTATAGGAAAATAACACTAAATTGCAAATAAATAGTTTCATGCATCCAAAAAGACTTTGGAAGGTGAGAATCATGTAGCAAAGTTCAAGACCTTTCCAACGAGCTATAACACATAGGCATATCAACCTAGATGAAGCCAAAAACCCCTTATTACTCCAAAATGACTAAATATCTCCAGATATCCAATAATAGCCCAAAATAACCAAACAATCATGAATATAACTTTGTCACCTATCTGTGACCGATGCCGGAAAAGCTGAGCTAACTGGCAGTCCCATCCCTAAAATCTAGGGATGCTCCTAGAAACTAGGAAACACACCCAAACTTCCTGAAATTGAAACCATGGTATGGTCCCGTGGAACCTCAAATATGGAAACTGCCACAACCTCCTAAAAAGTAGGGAATCTCCCTAAAAAGTAGGAACCTCTCTCCAAACACTTGTAGTTGCTCAAAAGGATCCTGCTCTGCTCCTTGGTCCCCCAGGTGGTCATTTAGTCAACTGCCAGTTCTCCCTAAAAAATAGGAAACCTCGTCTGAAGGTCCGAAACGGCTCACAGAACCCTTGCAAAGCTCCATGACCCTCAGAATGAGTCCCCTAACCATGTCATTGACCTACGGGAACTCGAATGGTAGGTCAACCCCTGCTCATCTCATGTCACCTAGAAAAGGGGACATTACAGTACTAATTGTTGATGGTAAAAACTTAGCAAATGTTTTTTATCTTTTCGTCAAGTAACTGGTGACCCAACTGGGTCCAGATTGCTCCTAGGGATGAATAGACCTTAGTCTTTAACAGATTAGTTGTGGTTGGCTTATAATAAGGTGGGGATTCAAATTTGAGTTGTTCTCTTTACGAATTACCACAATATAGTAATATACTGTGACCTCACAACTCCCTGGTAAAAATTATAGCAGATTTGAATAAAAATCCTGAAGATTTTTGTTCCTCCTGTTTTATATATTTGACAAGTAAGATTTCATTGCAGTACAGATATTGAAAGTTTCATCAATTTTGAAGCAGGCTTCGGGCTGTGATTCCTATGCTTGACATGTTAACATTTTCTTTCTCTCCTGAACTGATATTTTACTTGGAAGGGTGTGTGCATCTTTTGTGGGCTACTTTAACTTGTGATTATGCCCACTGTGGAATGTACAGGGCAAGGGCGTTTTTTTATTTGAGAATCAGAAGTTTCAGCTAGAATTCTTAGATATTTTTGTCATTATAAATTACCCCAATGGCTATCTAGAAGCGAGCTTGCCTAATATAATAGAATTCCACTTTAGCTGATTAGCTAGCTACCTCAGCATTACTGTCAATTGTTGTATTTTCTGAAAGCCGAGTCCTCTTTAACATCTACTAAGACAAATTCAGATGGAAAGTACTTAACATGAGGAACATTGTATTTTTATGGGGTTATATTTTTCCAATTGGATAAAATTTTGAGAAATAATCATGAATTAATTTTCCAGTTTACAAATTTCCCAAATCATATTCACCATGTTTTCATATAAAGTTTATATTTTCCAAAGTGTAGATGCATATACAGTAAATCTTGTGATTTTCCTCAAAATTAGTAATAGATATATATTTGAGATGGAAATATTTGTCAACCAGTCTACGCTTGTAAATAATATTTATCCCTTAATTTCTTTTTCCCTCATAAGGATGCCCATTGTGGATTTCAACCTGTGTTGTCTTTGCGATGACTGATCAAAGTTCCCAGACTCGGACTCGGCTCTGACTCGGCAAGGCTGACTCGACTCGTGACTTGGCTCGGACTCGGCAACGACTCGGCAAAATAAGAAAACCTTTGAAATTTAGAGATTTTTAACGATTTAAAACTTGTTTCATACACCCATTATTGAATTAAGCTTAAAGACACTATAACATCATCAAATAGAAGCTAATTTGATCACATACATAAACATACATCCATCACATGCGTAGAAATGTAAATTGTAGCTGAAGGAATTAGAAAACATAGATATATAGAGTTATAAATGTTGTCCAATGTATATAAAATCCATGACTTCAAATGTTCCCAAACATATATGTAACTGTAAAGTGTAAACAAAAACAAGTCTATGGCTCAGGCTCAGGCTCAGGCTCGTCTATCTGCCTCCTAGAAAGGCGTCTAAGGTAGGTCCTGGATGACTGAGTAGCCATAGTCTCTACCTGTGATGTGCCAGTCTGAGTAGCCATAGGTGTTGGGGACAAGGGGACGTGTTTCCGGGACGGGGGGACCAAGGGCCTAAGTTTGGGGATGGCAGGGGGACGGCGACAGGGGGGTGGCGGGGTGGTGGTGCTGATATAGTTATACATATACATATAGTACTTGAAAAACTAGTTTTGAAAAGATGTATGACAGTATTACAGTATAAGAATTACATTTTCAAATGAGACTATAGGAAATTTGAAATACTAAATCTAAATACCAATTACCAAGATTTCTAAGTTGTGTTATTATATGGAGCCTAATCAGAGTCAGAGGTTAGATTTTCCCTACTTCTATCGGCGCGGTTTCCCCCTATATTTTTCAACAGGGGTTTGGGGGCAGCTCCCCCAACTTGGGGTCAAGGGGCAGCGCCCCTTGCGCGTTCCCTGTCGCGATACAGGGCGGGGTCGAGGGGCAGCGCCCCGCGAGGCCAAAAATACTTTTATTATTTTCTAAAGGCGTCGGGTGTTATAAGAAAGGGAAATGGCGAAAAAAGTCATTAAAAAATGTTATGTTTTTTTTTTTTTTACTGCACTTTATTAAGTGACTCCAGCCGGGTCATGACCCTCAGACTCGGCGAGTCAGGGAATGACTCGCTTGACTCAGTGAGTCAGGCGAGTCACGCCCTCTGACCCGTCCGAGCCTGGGTCAGGGTCACCGTGACCCGGCAGGGGTCACCCGGCCCACTGACTTGCGTGACTCGCGTGACTCGCCGTGAGTCACGGAACTCTGTGACTGATACATCTTATTGATAGATCACATAGACCCAATGTGTAGAATTAATTGAAGATACTTTCACTGAGATTTATGAGGATTCCATAAAATTTGTAAATGCCTTAAGGATTTTCCTGGTGTGGTACATGCCATGTAATTAGCAGTGTCTTTGACATCTTTCAGGTTATTCAGTTAAATTTTATATAATGCACATCATTTTACTTTCTTTAATTATGTCATTTCCTGCTAGTCCACAATATTATCATAGGTTTCTGCATTAGATATGTTTTTCTGCTACTGGGTTGAATTAATTGTTAACTCATCATCAGGTACAGCCAAATGATGTGGATGGAGGAGTACATGGATAAATAAAATTTGTTCTCTCTAACTTGTTGAAAGGCTGATTCCACTAGTTTATATTAGTTTGAAAATTTGAAATAGATCATTATGCACTTTTTAAATTTAATTTTAAAGTTAAAGACTTTATGCATTTGGATTAAAGATTAAGCTAGATGCAATCATCTTTCAATGAGTAAAGCCGCTGTTTGGCACACATCTTCACAATTTATGAACAATTCAAGGACATAGTTATGCAGGTACCAGACTCTTCTGTTTTAGGCATTATATATGGATTGGTGATTTTCTCACGTTTGGTGTAGTTGCACATGAAGCCCATTTAATGGCTTGAGGCTACACTCAATATGGTGATTTTTTGAGTCATAGCCGCTAATAGTAGCTTCAAATACTACACCTGAGACTTAATATTGTCAAAGAAGAAAGCCAAATCTGATTTTAGCATGAGGACTATTTTTTATGATTTATTTGTGGTAGATTAGCTCAAAGGAAAATGTCATTTTATGTCAATTAAATTATCTTCTAATCCAGCAGCATTATTTGCATAATTGAATTATTGGAGATAGTCCACTTAGTCATGATATATTCTTCCACGTGTTTTCCTCTTATTACTAATGATAAGTTGTTAACATTAATTTTGCTAGCAGTGTACTAATAGGTTCATCATGCAATTGCCAGGCATATTATTAATGGGATTAAATTTGCTGTAAGATTATGAGACATAGCTGGATTCTGTAGACATAAGAGCCTTTGGAAGAATATTTTGATTTGACATACATTGATCATTTTGATTCTGCAGGCTAGTGAATCATGAAATATGCATTGATCCTTCTCTACATTTTACTTCTATGCCCCTCTCTACATGATATCAGATGTCAATCAGAGTCATTGTCTGATGGCCCAGAAAAGAACAAATTTCGTGAACGGGAAGCAACTGATGACAATCTTCCACTTCCAACCTTGTAAGAAGTTTCTACACATCTGAATGGCTTCTTGAGTTAGTGGAAACATTAAAATTGTATTGTTGATATGGCGTGTCTCATACTTAAGATGATTTTTATGCACTGTACTAGAGATCTGCACATGGAGGTTCATGTTACAGAAGGAGATAAGTTCTTAACAACTAACAATAATACAATCCCTTGGTTTCAGCCAGAGAGACAGCTTAACTACTTGTATGTTAAGTTGATGCAGCAGGAATGCAGGAAATTAGAGTGCATAATGGTAAAATCTATGGTACAACACAACATTTTAGCCAGTTACAAAATTTTCACAAACAATGTATCTGGTGACAGATTTTTCAGAATATTTCTTTAAAATCTCTCTTATTAATTAAAATGCATTTTTGCTTACCCCCATAAGACCGTCTCATCCCTATACAAATGCTTTATATGTTCTAAAATCTGTGTCTCCTAAGAATAAATCTGTTATTGCGTACATGTAAAATACCCTATTCTAGAGCTACTTCTTTTGCTCTGTAAGAAAAGATACTGTCAGATAGTGTTTCTCGGAGTTTTGGGTATGGGAGGAATGCAGTTTCAGGGACAACTACTTTTGTAGCCAGATATTGGGGATATTTGTTTAGGATTGGTGGCATATGGAACAATCAACAGGTAGTTTCTCTTGAACCTCTCTGATTGTGTAAGAATCGGAGTTGTCCATGGTATGTGGTTAGAGATGGCAGCTAAGTTATTGGTCCTGGTACTGGTTCGGGTCTGGGTTCGTGGGTTTAGTCAAAATTTTGTTTGGGGTTGGGTTTGTCCATACAAATATATATAAAAATCAGAAATATATACATATTTGCAGCAGTAATTAAGTTCAAAATACACCACACAGTTCTTATAATTTAAAATAAACAAAACCACCATATTAATAGTCAAATATTAAAGTTAAGAAATAATAATGTCAAGTGTCAATAATCAGTCAACATTGATAAAAACTCATCATATGGATCTTCAAAAATATCATCATCACCATCCATATTAGATGATGTAGGTACTGGTAAATTGTTAGAACCAAAAATAGTGCCATTGGCACTAGCACTAGCACTCTCATGCTCACTGGTTGGCTCATCCTCAACATCAAGTGCAGCAAAGTGGGAAGTTGAAGCATCCAAGTCAATATGCTCAAATAGCCTCTTGAAAATGATCCTTCTTCTTTTCCGCAGACATCTTCACACATCATCACCACACATCTTCACACATCATCATCATAACCACATAGTCAAACATCATCATCACCATCCATATTAGATGATGTAGGTACTGGTAAATTAGAAGAACCACAAATAGTGCCATTGGCACTAGCATTAGCACTAGCACTCTCATGCTCACTGGTTGGCTCATCCTCAACATCAAGTGCAGCAAAGTGGGAAGTTGAAGCATCCAAGTCAATATGCTCAAATAGCCTCTTCAAGATGATCCTCCTTCTTTTCTGCAGACATCTTCACACACACACAAACAACTCTTAGTGGTAGGATTCACACCTGCAACAGATTCACACATTTAGTGACAGCCTTTTTCAGATACACTCATGCCTCCTCACAACACTTCGCAGTCACAAGCATCCACATGTTATCAACAAATCAACGAGAGCACACAACTCTTTGCAATTATGAATATCTGCAAATTTTTTATTAGAGCACAAAGCTCCCTGCAGTAATAGTACCCCACACCTGCAACAAATCCATTAGAACACACAACTCCTTACAGTAGTAGATACTTACAACAAAATATTAGTAAAGCCTTTGACACACCTTTCAATCAAAAGGTTTTACTCAAACCATCTCATACAATCGATGCAATCTCCAACACATACCAGTGGGTGAGCTTGCTTTGATACCACTTAATGTAGTTAAGGATTAAATACCTAGTGAAGGGCCATCGATCAAAGCTGCTCCTTACACAAAATTCACAGTAGCAATACAAACATAACAGTAAATTCAAAAATAACAATATGATAGTGAGGTAGTTCATTACATCAGCATATACCTCACAACAATTCAGAATAATGACTTATTGCTAGTGCAGTCATATGACCTACTTAGAAAAAATTAATATTAGTTTAAAAACAAAAATTCTAACTTCCAAATCCTCCATCTGGACCTTGCTGTCCACAGCAAAAACAATATTCTTTTTGTTTATGCTTCTAGCCTTTGTACTTCCATGAACATCATGCCTGCAAATATATCTCTTCACATAAGTTTTCTTTCCAGTATTTGTTAACATGTCCTATCTCAGCACTCATTGTTCTCAGCTAGGGAGGAAGATGTTTCCCTGTTTCTCTACTACACTCTCTCTGACCTGTTCCCTCATTCATTTACTTATTTTATAGAAATACTAACTGTTGATGTGTTTTTTATGCACAATCAAGCACATAATAAAATACCAAGGTATCTTATTCTCTCTTGAACAAAGTCTCTCAAATGCTATGCTTCGCGATCAAATGAGACAACTCCAAGGTTCCTAATGTCGGGTCACGACGTGTGGATAAGCACAGTTGGTCGTTGTGATTGCTGTTCCTCCAAGGGGCCTTATGTTGTAAATGAATGCTTGAATTGCTGGAACTTGATCATCTGATGTTGCAATCTTGTGATGCTTTTTATCCTAAATTAGCTTGAGTTTAAAAAAAAGGCAAAAGACATAGGATTTAAGGAGTCTAAGAATGTAGGAATGATGGACAATCTTTGGTGAAACTCGACTAAGCCTTGCTTTGACATGCAAAGCAATAACTTCACAAAGCTTAGTGCGATCTCCTAAGGTAAGCACATGATGTTGAAATCACTATCAACAATAAGGATACCATCAAGGCAATGCATATCAAAGTGTGACTAGCAATTGAAGTTAAGCTCATTAAGAATTCCAATTGACCACGCAAGGCGCACTTACAATCAGCAAGAGGCTAGTGGTATGGAATAGGAGTTTCACCATAAATCATACACAACGTTCTTTCATCCACCTAGTTATTAGCTAACGTGAATATCCAACAAGAAACCATCCAAGTGTAAAAGAAACAACACATTCCACCATAACTTCAATGAAAAGGAAGTTTATTTACAACTTAGGCAACAATTTCTGCCTTCTCCTCCTAGTATACTCTAGCTGCTATTTGCTACTAAACTATTAACTATTCTCTATTCACTATTAACTTCTATTATTCCCTTTAGAAATGAGAAGTTTGAGCCTTATATAGAGAGCTCATTACAATTCAAATGCTCAGATCGATTTGAGATCAATGGCCAAGATTACAAGATGGAAACCCTAATTAGAGTTTGTTACAACAAACTCTTCTTAGCCAATGAAATAATTGGAGCATTTGGACACATGTCCTCTTTAGAATAGTTGACCAATAGATAGTGGGGGTAGGTACATTGGAGTTTGTGCCTCCATGTATGGGCTTGGTTCATTGAATCATGACATGTTGATGTGGAACTTTCTGATTGTTGGGATGATGACTAGGATGCCTTCTCAACTTGCTTGTAGACTTGATTCATCATCGTGATTAACTCTTCTGAAACTATGAGTTTCCCTGATCATGTTTGATGTAGACTCTGTGATGACCTTGATTGATCCTCCCTTGTTCACGATACACTTGATGAATGGTGCACTTGGTGTACTGTCTTTGATTCTTGGATTCCCGGGGGAATTCAAGATTGTAAAACTTTCCTTCATTATTAAGTTGTCTCCTTCATGTTTCAGGACCTTGACTTTGATCTCTGCTTTCTATGACTCGAGCTTGATCTTGATGTTGATTTGTCCCTAATTCCTCATTTAATCACCTACAAAGCAAACAAAAGTGTGTCAAATACATAGAATACTAACTTAACTTATCTTTCACTCTCATATGTCTAATTTTGGCTTGTTATAGGTCTGATGCAATGTGAATTTTCACACAATTCTGCTTCTTGTCTGCCTCCAAAATAGATGAAAAAGATGCCTTCAACTTGATTTGAAAACCTTTTCTCTCCCTCAAAACATTTTAATTTGCCTTTTGTTTGGCGAGTGCTTATCCTTAGAGAGCCGACTTCTTCATTGCTCATGATTTTTGACTTTTAGCTTTGCAACCTTGGCGGATTTTTGAAGGATCTTTGCAACTTTGTTCTAGCCGGCATTTTGAAATACCTTTGCAATTCAACACTAGGGATTTTAGAGGCACCTTTGCAAGTCTTGATGTGATTGGCTATTTTTGATACCTTTGCAAGTCATATACTTGGGCGGCTATTTAGGAGACCTTTGCAATCCATCGTCATGGCGGCCTTAGAAGATACCTTTGCCACTCATTCACCTAGGCGGATTTTAATGGACCTTTGCAATATTTGCTTGAAGGCTGCTTTTGAAGGGTCCTTTGCAAGATTAGATCATGGCGGCTTTTAGAGAGACCTTTGCAAGATTATGATCTAGGTGGCTTTTGGAGGTAGCTTTGCAACTTGACACTTAGTCGGTTTTTGAACTCACCTTTGCATCTTGACATCATGGCGGCTTTGAAACTCACCTTTGCAACATTTGATGGAGGCGGCATTTTGTGACACCTTTGCAAGATTAGATGGAAGCAGCTTTCCAAGACACCTTTGCAACTCCATCATGGCGGCTTTTCATGACACCTTTGCAACTCATGGTCAAGGCAACTTTTTGAATGACCTTTGCAACTCTTAAACTTAGGTAGCTTTTTCAAGTGCCTTTGCAAGTCATGGTCTAGGCGGCTTTTTGAATGACCTTTGCAAGATTGAATTGAGGGGGCTTTTCTTAGCACCTTTGCATCTCATCCATTTGATCGACTTTTGGAGATAGCATTGCAACATAACATCAAGGCGGGTTTTTAAAACACCTTTACAACACTTGCTTGTGGTGGCAATTCAAGGGAGCTTTGCAAGTTTGGATTGTGGTGGCTTTTCTTAGCACCTTTGCAACTTTTGTTTCATGGCGGAAATTCAAGGCGCCTTTGCAACTTAGTGATCTAAGCGACTTTTGGAGAGACCTTTGCATCTTGTCATTTATGCGGCATTTTGAGAGACCTTTGCACTAAGTTTTATACCTCAATATAGCTTCCAAGGGTTGCAGGAAATTAACAACCAGCATGAAGGAATACTGCGTCCTTTTAAGTTTTGAACTGCTGGAATAATGTCTAACAACATAAGTAATAGTTAGCTTGGGCCCCACGTCTAGGTAAGAGCATAAATAAACTTACAAGGCCCAAAAAGTGGCCGCCAATATTAAAACGATAGTAACAACAAGCTTGGGCAAGGAGTTCACATAATTCTAGGTAGGCAAATGTAACTAGCTGTGGGTCCCAGTGGTAGATTATAGGAAAACACCCAACATTGAGGGATTTTTAGTATTTCTCTTGTAGTGCACTGGTGTGTGGGTATAATCAATAAACTCTTGCATCTCTACTTTTTTTATGTTAGTAAACTTGGTTTGGGCACCCAGGGGCCACAAAACATGAGCATGAAAGTTCAGATTCTGCTAACAGTGAGTTCACCAAATCCATCTAATATACTCATCAATCCACATTTTATCATCCTAAGTGGAAAGTACAATTCCGATGTTGATTCTGATATTGTTCAAATGAATTTCTTGCACGTTGTTAACCAATCCCCAAATTAGAAGTGCTCTATTCTCCAGAGAAAAGCATTGACTACATATATTGTGAAATCAGCCACCTTGTTTTCAGTATGTAATAATATCATGCCTTCCCATCAATGACTGATGAGAGTAAACTAAAAGACTTTAGAATCGAACTAGAAGAGTGCCAAAAGATGTACCACTTTGTAACATGAATCTAAGTACCAGATTGACTGTGCAAAAAATGGACCTACTGAAACACTTTTCCTCTTTGGAGTGAAGGCAAATTACATTGGACCCCCTCTAGAGTGAAGGCGAATTACTTTGGGGCAAATTATGCAAGCTCCATGGAACCCCCTTGAGCCCTTGTACTTTTAACCTAAGTCACCGTGTTCGAATTTGAATTCGAGTTCGGCAACCATAAAATTCGGATGAAATTCGAAGGGTAAAAAATTCGAAAAAAAAATTCGACATTAAATTCGCCTTATATAAATTTTTTATTTGATTATAAGTAATATATTTCATAAATTATCGAAATAGTTTACAATTGAAAAATAGATTTGAAATCACTATAAAAATATTAAAAATAAATTAAAATAATAATCAATTAAATATACTAGATATTAATTTTTAATATAAATTTAATATAAATTAAAATTATAAAACAATATATAAATATCCTCCTCACATTAAATAAATAAAGCATTAATATCCTCCTTACATTAAATCTATGTATTGTTTTATTTATAAATAAATAAATGAGGAGGATATTAATCCTTAATTTACTAATCGATCAGATAAAAATCCAAATTATAAAACAATAAATAAATTAAATCCTCCATACATTAAATGGAAACAATAAATAAATAAAACAGTAATGTCAGGAAATCCTAATTCAAAATTGCACTGTGAACGCAAGAGAAAGCATTGCATTGCAAACGCGACAAAAACAGTCGCCGTTGGGCATGGGAATAAGGGCGGCTAGCATTGCACTGGAAATGCGACAAAAACCGTCGTGACTGGGTAGGGGAATAACAATGGCTAGTCAAGGGCTCACGACAGAGGAATAGCAGGCACAAAGAGCTTCAATCGGGATCAAAAACAAAACGCGAGACTTAAAAATATTTTTCTGAAAACACGTCATAATTTTTTCTCCATATGAATATGATCCGAATTTTTGCGAATTTCATAAACATTTTTGAAGTCCGGCGAATTTCGAACCCGAAGGCAGAAATTCGCCAAATGCGGTGACATAGTTTTTAACCATAGTTCCTTGGAGTTTTGTGACAAGGGGGCAGGGGGACGGGTTTTGGGGATAGGGGGACCAAGTACCTACCTTTGGGGATGGCAGGGGTGGCACAAATACATATAGTACTTGAAGAAATAGTTATAAAAATATGCATAAGTATAAGAATTACAAATGAAACTTTGGCAAACTACTAAAACTAGTGGACAATAAACTTTGAAGTTGTAAACACATTGCAATGATTGCATTAAACATTTGAATTTGGAATTGAACATTAACAATAAAAATGTTGAATTCAAAATTTGTTATATTCTGCGGATGTCCCCACAATGCAATGGGAGTTGGGAAGCCCTGTTGTTTGGGTGGTTCTTGGTTTGAATCCCTGCAAGTTGCCGCATTCCTGGCTGTTGTATTGTCTGCGAGGTGTACGGTCAGTGGTCCATGGTTGCTAGTCAAAGGGGGTGTTAATGCCCGATTCCATTGCTGACTCGACAGATGATCCTCAACGCTTACAGAACAGTGGAAGTGGTGTGAGGTGTTAAGGCCTCGACTTTGGCTGCAGATGGGGAACGATCTGACAGGTTGGTGGAGCGATAAGGTGGGAGCAGCGATTGGAGAGATAAGGAGTGAGTGGCTGACGAGAAATGGAGCGATAAGGAGATGATTCAGAGTGATAAGGAGAACTAGCGAAGTGATAAGGAGAATGAATGGAGAGATAAGGAGTGGAGAGATAAGGTGTTTATGGAGTGATAACAATGAATGGAGTATAAGGTGAGATCATTTCAGAGAACAAATATGGAGGTGTTAATACCTCATCATACAAGATATTGTACTCGGGGATGGGGTCCCCCGTTGTGACCCCACTGGTTCAAAGCTCCAATCAAAAGTGATTACCGACCAAAAAAAATAAAATTATGTTATATTCAAAATTTCATAATGATGATTACAATGACAAATATTTTAAAATAGCAAAATGGAGTGAAGTGAGGCCTCTACTCATCCCCATACTCCTCATCACTAGAATGTTGGACTTCACATGCCCAAGCTCCTCTAAACCAATACCAACCAGCTTTGCCTGTGTAGCATCATCATCAACCCATGCTGGCTTCTTTGACTCTACATCCCATTTTGATGCTGGACTCTCCTTGTACACAATTGTGTTGTGGTCAATGTGACGCAAGACACCATGTACAAGCTTCTTTTCCGTCTTAGAGGTAAGCTGGTTCCTCTTAATGGAGTAAATGAAGCTAAAGTAGACCAATTCCTCTTAGTAGCAGGAGAACCAAAAACCTGGGATAGTAAACGAATGGCTAGAGAGGTAGTCATAGAAGTTGGTCCATGCATAGTCCACCACAAAATTGGGTCCTCTTATGCCATAGTTTCCTTATCTATCATGTTGTCCTTAGAATAACCCCTACAAGTGGCAAATTTTGCCCACTTAGAACAATGATGCTGGCATTTGTAGACTCATGCATCATTTGGATAGCCTTCATGAAACCTCAACATCTTCTATGGGTGTAATTCCACTAGACCTTTGCATGTACCAATCTGGATTCAATGCATAGGCAACCATGTGTGAGGGAGCGTTGAGCCTCTTCCTTCTCCGATGAATGATTTGTTGAATATGTTTATTGTAGAATTACAAAATGGGGTCCTTTTGTCGCACAACTGCCTTCATTTGGTCAAGAACAAAGTCAATGCACTCATAAACCTCTCCAAGCCTAGGTGCATTGGCATCCCTATATCTAATCACTTCGAGGATTGGAGTAGTGATGGAGACAACATATTTGCATCAGCCCAAAAAAATCACTCTTCATCGCATCCTTCACCCTCTTCCCTTGCTCTATCTTGGAGTCATGCCACTAATTCCATTTTGCTGTCATAACTATTAGTTGCAATGCGTCCTTGCCAAGGTTATGGCCCTGGGATTTTTTAAGGCGTCCCGTGTCTAGGACGTCTCGCGAATGGGGGGACGCCTCAGGGATGTCTCGAAAATGGGGGGATGCCTCAGGGATGTCCCCGAGCTGTCCCCTTTCGATGCAAAATATGGAAACGTCTCCGTTCCCAATACACCAAATTTTCACACTTAACACCTTATTTTTTTATCATATGTAAGTTTTAATACTGCTGTTCAGTGTGTTTGAGATTTGCATAAATGGCAGTTTTGCTTGTTTAATGTAATTGACATAACAGTGATATTCAAAGACATATAAATGAACAAAAATATAGAGTGCAGATAAAGAATCAACTATTTCGGAAAATATGCAATCTAACCTCTTTTATATAACTGTAACAACAAGGCAAGTTCCCCATGAATCTCATACAAGTTCAACACACTTCCTTCAGGATTATGAATTCTTAAAGCAATTTGAATTTAGGTTTGAGTTTTGCTAATTTGTTTGACTTTGACTCTCATCTGAACTCTCAATTTAACACTAATGTTATATGTATATATGCATGCTTTATCGATGTTTTCATATGAATGTTTTAAATTTTCCCTAATTTTTATGTAGCTGTGCCCTTTGCTGTTCCCAAAAATGGCCCAAAAATCAGGGACTTGGAAACGCATCCCCTTGTGCTGGCAACACAAGGTAACATAACTCCTTGCAACTCAAGCATCCTCTCTGTAGGTTTCAAGAATTTCTTCAAGAATTCGTTCCTAGAGGGTCTTGAAGAGTGCATGTGAAGTGTGGTGGTTGTAGATAAGCATCTGCACATCTCTAGTATCATTAACAATGGTTTTGATTCAATCATTTTTTCCCATGTCTTTGAATGCATTATTCATGGCATGCACACAACAAGGAGTGCACCAAATTGTTGTCCTCATTTTTGTTTTAAAAAATGTGGACTATTACATTGAATTTTTTGTCAAAAAATGAAAATTTTACTCTATGGCATGCTTCCCGAGGTAGAATTTTGCTCTACCCGTGGATTGGACTAATCCTCAGTCCATCCTCAAACCACATTTCGAATTTCATTGCGTTTTGAGTTCGTTTGTTTTGTTTTTCCTTCAATTTCGGGTTTTTTTCTCCCTGACTGCAGGTGAGAAATTTTCCTTAAGTTGCAAGTTTTAAATTTTCTCTTGTTTTAGTGTTGTAGGGAAATTTTAAGTCAATTACAAGTGCACTTTATGTAATTTTTAACTTGTAACTTACTTTTTATTTTCACCCTGGTTCCTTTTTATCTTTTAAGTCATTGTAGGAACTTTTAAAACATATTACAAGTGAACTTTAAATTATAAAGTTAAATAAAACTTGTAATTTATTTAAAAAGTTTCACTTAAGTGATTTTAAGTTATGGTAGGGGTTTTCTCCTCCATTAACAAGTTTATAAAGTCACTTTAAGTTGTATTAGGGAGTTTTATTTCCCTATTACAAGTTTTATTTTTAAGTTAAGTTATTTTTATGACTTGTTAAAGGAATTTTATTTTCCCTTTACTAGTCTTTTGTTGAGTTGTTTAAAACTTGTAAGGGGAGTTTTATTTTCCTATTACATGCATTTTAAACTTGTTGTTTTCTCTCACAAACCCGATTTTGCCTATATGTATGAAAAGTGAACATGTTAAAACTTGCAAATAGGTTTTCGAAGCCCAATTTCATATGTTCTCGGCAAATTTTAAACTTGTTGCCCTTCTCCAAGAACCCGACCAGCTATTGAAGTTGAATTTGTTGAAGGATTCAAATGAGTTTTGTGGAGAGATTTTAGGAGGAAGGCGTTTTGAATCTTAGACGATTTCATGCATTTTCAAACTCTTTTTGTGCCATTTGGAAGTCGTATTTGCTGGTTCAAAGGCGTTAAAACAGCAAAAACGTGTTCTTCAAATGCCACGATTTACCTCATGAAAGTGCCATGAATCCTCCTTCTCCTAAGTCGTTTTGGCTTCTCTTACCTAGACGTGGAGATTAGAAGCTTCATTTGACCGATTCTTCATGCATTTGTAAGGCGTTTTGCTGCATATGGCGTTTTTATCAAAACGTGGCTAGGGTTTGAATCTTCTTCTTTTGTTCATTTAAGAGATTCATTCTCTTCTTTCAAAGATTGCTTCTTGTTCTTGGGAGGTCATTTTTGTTGATCAAGGTATGTTTTCTTCTCTTGTTTAATTTGTTTTAGTTTCCTTGATCAAGTTGTATATATGTTAGTTTTGTTTTGCTCTTGCGTAAAATCGGTTTTTGTGAGAGATTTTTCCCTTTGTTCCAAGTTTGCAAAGCAATTTGCAAATTGCATTGTCTTTCCCCATTTTCCCTCTTTGCTTGCATTCGGGATTTAAAAACCCGATTGCAAGTGAGATGAAAATAGTTGATCTACCGCTTTGGTTGAAAAATCTTAACCATCTTTTGTTGAAATTCCAAGTTTCAAAGTTGGAAAAATGCTCATCCTTTCAAAATCGGGTTTTTAAAACTTGATTCCAAGTTGAAAGTTCTTCCCATTTTCATAAAGATGATCTTCCCAAATCTTTTCATTTTCACTCATATTCATTGCCATCATCCGTACATACTATTCCCACCATTTCCTACATGTGAAAATCTCATTTTTCACTCACTACTTCATTCTCCTTTTTACAAGTATACTTGAATTTGGGTTTCAAAAGCTTGATTGCACATTTGTTTTCCCCAACTTGTATACTTGTAAAATGTTCCCCAAGATCCGAAATTGGTCAAAAGCCAAGTTCCAAGCATCCCTATTTATTTCCCATCTTCCTCTCACAAAGTTGTGAAGTGCAAGAGTTAGAATTTTTCCTATTTGAAGAGGAAAGATGATAGTTGCAACTGATCTTGATGTTGCTTTGACACTTTTAAGTCTTCATCGCAGCATACCAGGTTGTTCTTCAATGTCAGATTTACCATCATCTTCCCCTCCAAAAAAGATGAAATACAAATTTGATAAGTACCAAAATGAGGTCTCCCCTTCACAAGTTTCCTCTCCTAGGATCATACCAAGGATACGGAAATAGGGCATGTTGACAAAAGGGTGAAGGACCCAAAGGATAGCAATATGCAAGGATTGTTGGACAGCCATATTCATCATGCTTCTTCTTTTCCGATGGCTGCCCTAGAACCTAAGTTCATTCTTGCTTGTGCTCACCATTTTGACAAGGAGACAAGAACAATCAAGAATGATGATGGAGAAGCCATAATCCGTCTTGATGTGGACACCATTGAGAAAGTTTTCAGAATCCCATCTGCTGTCCTATACATGGAGATTTCCAAAAGTAGTGCAGCTGATTACTATGTGTTGCCGAAAATAATCATTATGTTATGTTGTCATGTTGTCGTCGGTAATAATGAGTTACAGCAATCAGTTAGTTAGTCGTCCCGAAGGGCAGTTGGACGCGACGGTTGGTCGCACCCCTTCGGGTATTATATATTGCATACCTTTCCGTCTTAGTATCATCATAGTCGTATCTGGGTGTAATGTTATAAGCACTTGATGTACATGGACTGTTGAATTAATACAGAAACTGGTTCTTTAATATATTTCCATTATGTTCTGTGCAATTACTTTCTGCATTTAATCGTTTACCCGTATGTGGCAAACACTATGCCAAAAGGGAAAAGGATTGCAAGCGCCACATTAACAGGTGGATTCATGAACCACAAGTAGCTCTCACAAGATGGGCCAAATTGCATCGTTGTGATTTCAACTGGGAAATTGGAGACACCATCGCTCTCCTTAGTAGGATGTTGGGTTTGGAACATTCTAATGTTTTCGAACCCTGGATGTATCAATTTATCATGTTCATAAGGCAGTCCCATCACATCTCTTGGGGAGAAGTAACCGGTGACGCATTGTGTGAACAACTTGCAGAAGTTCCTACCGCTATGAAGTTCTATATGAACTCATATCTTGTGTATATAGCAACATCACTTAGACATTTCCCTGGTCTTTCTACCAAGGGTGATCGCTCGCTTATACCCGTGTGGGAGTACTATGATTAGTTGCCCTTGAGCCCCAACAGATTGCATTACAAGAGGGTTCAGGATGCTTTCTTTGGTCACTACATGTGTCAGGTTGACAAGACATTGAGAAACAAAAGAGTGTCAGACGAAGCATGGAGAAGGTGAATGAGTATGGCTGTTTGTTCCTTCAGTTCTCGACTTTCACATACATGAGAGTTGGATGTTACGGTGAGCAGCCATAGATGCTTCCTAGATACCCAACCGATAAGATTATTCTTATAGAGTTGGGAAGACAGATCATGGTTGTTCATGCATATCAATCAGTCAAGCATAAGGTTGGAATGAGATTCACTCACTTTAGCTAACCCATTGAAGATTGGCTGATATTTCCTCACCACGTCTACCAAAGCCAAGGCCATGGAGATCGAGTTGCAGGAGATTAAACTTAAAAGGTTCAAGTCAAGGGCAGATTTTGACTATTGAGGCATGAAAGAAAGGATCAAAAAATCCTTTATACATGTGCATCGGATAGAAGACATTTGGGCGGGTCTTCGTACAGAAAAGGAGGTTCGTAAGATGGATTATTACAGGCTCACCCTTGAGCAGATTATTGATTTGAACTTGGTGGACATTCTGCAAGGAATGATTGATGATGGGAATGTGCTTGATCCAGAGTATGTTTCACAAAGAGTTGATGAAGCCCCACTTCCATTAATTCAGTGGTCACACAAAGAATGCACTTCCATTCTTGAGAGATTTCAGCCTATCCTAGCTAACACCAACACTTGGCTCAAAGGTAATGGTGTTAAACTTATCAAGATCAAAATTGGTAAGGAAGAGGACTCTACAGGACCCCATTGGTCGTAGGTCCGAGATTCAAATAGATAACAAGGAAGGTGCATCATCTTCAGGCACTAGAATTAAGTTGCAGGTGAGTCGGGCAATGGTACTTCCTCCTGAGGAGGTGACAGTTCGGGGGAAGGAGAAATCCCAGCTTCATATTCATGTGATTGATCTTGAAAATCGAGAGGAAGAACAACAGTCAGATGATGCTCCTAAGTCACCAACTTCGGAGTCACCTCATGAGGTCCCTTCCTCAATCCCCATGGAGCTACCTTTATATCCTCCTGACACAAATGTGGATGCTTCTTCCACTATTCATGATGTTCCTATCATAGTGGATGAGTTCCCTTAGAATGCCATTCACATTTCAACAGTTGAGCCACCTCTTGATCATCAACAAGAGAGTTTGTTGGAAATCTTCGAGGATACTCCTGCATGTATTCATTTGTCAGAAATTGATACCTCTACTTCCGGCTTTGAGGAGTTTATGAGACAATCTTCATGCCCTTTGGTTACCGAGCAAGCCATGGTTGCCATCTAGACAGATACTTTCCCCAGGGTGATCATAGTCATTCAAACAGAAATTGCTTCTCCTTTGCTTTCAGCTGCTATTGAAGGAGAGCTAATGACTTTTACTCCATGGCTTAGTTTTTTCACTCCCAAGAGAAAGAAGCAGGAAATTTCTCCCGATGTCTTTGATTACCAGCAGCTTAAGCAATCTAGGCCCAAGGTTGCTAAAAGAGCCAAGACAATCTCAAGGGTAATAATTGACAACAACAAAATGAAGGTGGCTGAAATTGTTGAGCCTCTTGTAGACAAGCCACATGAGAAGATGCAAGCTGCTGATTATAGGGTCACAAGGGTAGAGTTGGGTAAACAAACACATGTAGTAGTCAAGCATGATGCCCAGCAGTCCGTAGCTTCACTAGTACAGCGATATTATGAACTTCTAGCGAAGAAGGACAAGCTAGAAGAGGAGAATAGGCAACCTGTTGCAGCTGTTCAAAAGATCACTAAATCTGCTAGTGAAGGGAGCAATCCTTCAAGTTCTTCCAGTCCACAAGAATCAATTCAGGGAGTTGGGAGAGCTGCTCAAAAGGTACAAGCATTGGAATCTTGGGTAGATCAACTTCATGATTTGTGTGCACAAGTCTTGAAGGAGGTTTTTCAAATGATGGTCAAATTGAAGACCATTGAGGAACAATTGAACCAGGTTTCTGACACTTTCAAAGAGAACTTGGGAAAGGTGGAAGATAGTTTGACAACTTGGCTCAAGATTCCTCAACAAAAGTTAAGTGTTCTTCTAGAACATCAGGTTATTCCTTCGAGGGTTGTGTATCTAGAATACCAAGAGCTCTTGGAGAACAAAGCCCTTGTTCTCAAGTCACTTGTTGAAGACATTGATGATGTCATGAGATTGCGAGTGGAAGTATTTCAGGATGTTGTTTCTCGTTGTGAGAATGTTTCTTGTAATATCATGGATCAGAATGGGGAATTATTATTAGAAGAAAGGGTTCTCTCAGATCTATAGTTGAAGATTCATCATGAGTGGAAGAGTGAACCATTTTCAGCTGCATCTATTCAAGCTTTGGCTACATACCAAGCCCTTTTACAAGAAATTCAGTCTTCTTTTGAGAAGAATAATGCCACAATTGTTCGTTGCAGCAATGTTATTGTGAAGACCATGATCGTGGCAAAGAATACCCATGAACTGAATCTTGATGAGCTGCAAATGATCATCCAGAAGTTTGAAGGATTCATGTCTACACATGCTGCAACATAAGTGTTTTTCAACACTTAGTTGCATTTTTCAGAATTGTAATTTCTTAGTTGTAGTTTCTCTTTTAACATGTTTACTTGTAAAAACATTTTTGCAAATTGCAAGTTAAGTCATTACTTGCACTTTTGTAATTACAAGTAGACAATTTACAAGTCAATTTAGAATAGGACTTGTAACTTTGAATAAGTCATAGTTAGTTATTGAATAAGTCTTGGTGGGTGAGAGAATTTCTCAAGTTAGTTATTATCCTCCCACGTTTTTCTCTAGACTCCTCTTCGATAAATACTAGAAGGGGGTCTATTGTATTTTCTTATTTTTTAGAAAGCAAGCAAAAACTCTGCCAAGTTTGCAGCAAGAAAGTCTTTGAGCTTTTATGTGTAAATTGAAGAATTGAAAGAAATAGAAGAAGATTACTCAAGTGTTGAGTCTTTGTGCTACATTCTTGAGTTTGTGTTACATATTATCTTTCTTACAAGTGTTTCTTAGAGAACTTAATCGAATTTGATTTGCAGTCTTTGTGCTGCAAGTATTGGAGGTTAATATCAATTAGAGTAAATTTTCTCTTGGGAAGAATTACAAGTCTTTGTGATCACACTTATTCTTGAGAGAGAGATTATAAATAGATTTTATGGTAAGAAATAGTTGCGAGTCTTTGAGGTCATACTAGTTCTTACTGTTTTGTGTAGAAGAGAATAAGATATTTCAGACTATGTGCTGCTATAATTTGTTCTTGATATCATTAGCATAGAAAAGGGTAGATAGGACTTCATATATTCAAGTGTTTGAACTTGATATTACTGTTTCGTCCCGAAAGAAGTTACGGAAGTCTTTGAGCTTTCAGGAAACTTCATTTCCTTTCTCTCATCTTATTTCAAAAGGTTGTCATTGCTGTTTTAAATTAACTTGCTATCACTTTTCTATGAAGAGAAAAGGATATTGGCTTTCTTGAAGAAAGAAGAAAGATTGTTGTCTCATCCTGTTTAGTTTTAAATTAGATATAGATAGGGGGAGCCTTCCCTTAGTTAGGAGAGTTTTACTCACACACTGTGGTTGAAACCACAATTTTGTATATTTCCCCAAGTGTACAAAATTTTCAACCAACACAAATATGTCTACAAGTTGCCTCAATTAACTTCCTTGCAACTTTGTGCACATGGGCCACATTTGTCACTACTTGGACCACATTTTGTGGCCCAACTTCCTCTATAGCATCTTTGATGATCTAGAACTGAAAATTGGCATCCTTGCAATGTCTTGAACAATCAACAACACTAAGAAAACAAGGGCCTTTTGTACATGTAACCATGATATTGATATGTAGATGTTGTCTAATGTTTGTCCACCCATTCATGACTATGCTGCATCCACTTGCGACCCGTGATTCCTTCATTTTCTCCATTAAAATTCTAATCTTGGAATAGTTATTGTCCAAGATTGTGGTCTTCAATTTTGTTTTCCCTGGTGGCACATATGATGCTCTCGCTCTTGCTATCGTTGCCTCCACCCCCTTATGATAAGGAGAGTGAGCCACGTGGAATGGAATGCCATTGGCAAAGAAGAATTTGCCAATGGCATCATCTGCCACATCTTTCAATTGCACATTCAATAATTCTGCTAGTGGGTTTGGAGCATCATTTGTCAGCTTGCATTTCTTCTTAGCCTCTGCTGCCCCTTAAGTAGAAGAAATTGACATATGCACAACTAGCCTTTGAAAGTAGTAGAAGTAGAATTCTATCTCTGATAACCCCTCAACCTTAGAGACAAAGAAGCAAATGTAGGTGCATTGTCTTCAGTGCTTGGATCACCCCATAACTTATTTATCTCAGTCATATAGTTCAGTTTTTGTGCCATTTTATCACATACATCTACACCTTTGTGTCAGATATGAAGGAGGTGGGCATTAACTTTGGTAATGCTGCCCTTAAATTGAAGCATACAAAAGTGGCACTTCCACAACCTGGTGCCCCCAAATGCCCCAGGCTTTATTTGTAATTTTGTCGCAAATTGTCGTAGAGGAGATTTAGGATCAAAGGGAACCTTAGCATATTTCGCTAGTACTTTGAACGGGCAAGTAATGTTTTCACTTCAAATAGAATTAATGGTTTCACCCCTCTGGTTTTACACTTTCATCAGGTTCATAATCGGATTTAGTTTCACTTTCAACTTCTTCAATCTATTGAGGCTCAACCTCATCCACACTCATGCTTTGGGAACTCATGGTGACATTGCAATAAATAACATAAAATTTCTAAATTTATTATTTTAAAATGAAAATTCAAACTATGCATAATGCCAAGGATTAAGACAATTATTTTTTATTTTGTTTTTCTTACCTCAGGTCATACGAAGCACACAAGTAGAGGATACACAGATAAAAATCCTTGTTCTTAACCTTTGTCAAACAAGGATTTCAGTTTTTTTCTTCTAATTTAGGTCGCACAAAGTGTAGAAGTAGAGGATGCACAAAAGTTCTAAACCTAATTTGACAAAATAAAAAATTTGAACATCGAAAATTTAAAAAACAAAATATGACAGCTTGCTGTTATATAATTAAAATATTTAAAATTTGGTCATGATTCATTAATATTATTCTTTGAATCATTTGCAAAACTATAATGTTGAATTTAAATTTAAAATTGCAATTTGTAACAAATTACTATCAACAATTTAAACTAGTATTTCAATTTGTAATGAAAGAAACTACTTAAAAAAAACTAGTCTTGGAAGAATAGTGAATTGGAAGCCTACCTTGAGGCTTGAAAAATGCTTTCAATCCTTTGAGTTGGCGTCGCTCCTCTTCTTGCTCTTGGTCTTACTCTTCACTCTCACTCTTTCACCTTGTAGGCTTGTTACTCTCACCCTCACTCATTTCCCACAACTTGCTGTTGATGACTTGTCGTGAGTTGAAATGAGGCTAAAAGGCCAATTTATAGTGTTTAGGGTTTGGGTGGGGCCCATAAGCCATTAGGGTTTGGGCTTGGGCATGAGTTCCAATTTTTTTTTTCTTTTTTAAAAAAATTTTAAATTACTTTTTATATGCCTACGTTGTGGGAGATGCTTGGTTGTCTCAAAGATATATGCGAGACTCGTGGGAGTCCCCCAGACGTCTAGGGGACATCTTGACATCCCTTGGAAGCCCCCCCAAAAGGGGATGTCTCAGAAACATCCCCTTCAAGAGGGAGACATCCCAAATACGTCCTTGGGACAGTGGAGTTGGTGATGGGTTGGCTGGGGGATGTCCCCTCCAAGTCCCCACGTCCCAATCTTGAAAATTTCTTTGAGTCTTTTCGCAACAGTATCTTCGGTCTCCTCAGTTTGCAAGTGTTTTGGGTGAATTTGATCAAGTCTTCAAGTCGTTTGAGCAAATTTGGTTAAGTGTGGAACTCGTTTGGTCCATTTTAGGGTTTCCTTCTTTCAAACTTATATTTGAGGTCTTTTCCTTAGGGTTTTGGAAAAATTGAACATTGCATTGGAATCAAGACCCTTCAAGGAAGCTACCAGTGAAATTTGAGCGAATTCCGAGCAACTTCCTATTTTTAGCAAGTTCCTATTTTTTAAGGATTTCACTGCCTCTCGGATTGTCTTTATTTTGTCAAAAATCAAGCTTACTATTTTTAACATTTTCTGTTTTTGGTAAGTGTTGTCTTGCCTCGGTTTGCCCTAATTTTGACATTTTGAAATACTTACTATTCTTAGTAAGTCTATTTTTGCCAGGATCTTCACAGGTAGGGGTCCTAACACTGAAGACTGAGCATTCCTGAATACATGTCTAAATCCGGAAAGTTTGAAAAAGAAGGCTTTTGAGCAAGAAATGGCTATGTTTGGATTCATTCCAGAAGTAGAAAGCATTGAAAATATTCCAAGGCAAAGAAGATCCACTTCAATTCTAAGTATGACATCTTGATCCGGAAATGAGCAAAAAAATTGACTGTTTGATGAGCAATCAACGATAAATCCTTGCCAAGGCAGAATGGCTTTCAAGGAGGTGGGAGCCAAATTGAGGGTCCACACCACTTTTTCCTTCACCTTGCCAAATTCACACCCATGTAGAAAGTTGGGAGCCAAAATGGGGGTGTGGAGGAATTTTCCTCCACCCCCAAAAAATCCTGCATCACACCAAATTGGTACCCAAGGTCAGGGAAGAGCGCCAAAATGACGGTAAATTCCTCCCTTGCATAGAAATTCTGCCCAGACAGGACATTGGGCGCAAAACAGAGTTGTCAAGGAAAAGTCAACGAAGTCAACATTCCTCCACTGCATGGAATTTGTGCCCAGGCATCAGGACAAAGCGCTAGACAGGGGGGGGTAAAGGAATTCTGTCCAAAACATGAAATTCCTCCATGGGGGTGAATTAGTGCCCAACTGTGCATCAGAGCACTAGACAAAGATAAGGAAGGAATTTTCGTTTCAAAGATGAATTCTTACATAGCATCAAAATTCCACGCCCAAGGATGGATTGAAGATAGAAATTCCAAGGCAAGGAAGGAGTCAAGGATAAGGAAGAAACGAAAATCCCCTCAGGGAAGAGATTCAAAAATCCTTTCTCAGGCATGAAAATTCACCAAAAGTTGAAGAAATTTCGAGGCAAAGACAAAATTGGTCAAGGGAGAGAATTTTCTCTCTCTTGAATTTTGGAGCTCAAAATGGAAAAAATTCCTGAAAAATAGGAAAGGTGATGAATTGATCAAAAATTTCTTCCCAAGAAGAAAATTACACCCAAGATGAAGGAATTCCATGAAAGTGAAAAAATTGACTAAGTGTTGGAAATTCCTTCCTTCAGGATAGAATTCCAGGAAAGTGAAAAAATGACTAAGTGTTGGAAATTCCTTCCTTCAGGATAGAATTCCAGGAAAGTGAAAATTTGACTAAGTGTTGGAAATTCCTTCTTTCAGGACACAATTCCAGGAAAGTGAAAAATTGACAAGTGTTGGAAATTCCTTCCTTTAGGAGAAAATTCTAGGAAAGTGAAAAAAATTGACTAAGTGTTAGAAATCCCTTCCTTCAAGACAGAATTCTAGGAAAGTGAAAAATTGACTAAGTGTTGGAATTTCCTTCCTTCAGGATTGAATTCTTGGAAAATGTTAAATTTGGCTAAAGATCGAAGAAATTCCTCCCTTAGGGAAAAAATTTGCCCAAGGTGAAGAATTTCAAGGCAAAAGGATTGGAAAATGTTAAATTTGGCTAAAGATCGAAGAAATTACTCCCTTAGGGAAGAAATTTGCCCAAGGTGAAGAATTTCAAGGCACAAGGAAAATTGGCTAAGAAGATTTTCTCTCCAGAGCTAAGAACAAGACAATTCCTTAGGCATGGAATATGGTTAGTGGTCAGGAAAATCTTCCTTTAGGACGAAGTGTGCACATAAATTCTCCTTAAGGATAAAATTCTCCCTTCAAGAATTTTCTCTCTCCAAGAATTCCAGATGTGTAGGGTTCTTGTAGGAGTGGATAAATTTGTTAAAATTCTTCCAAGGCAGGAAAAGCTTCCAAAATGTCTTTTGTGAGCCTGGAATAGAAAGATTCTTGCAAAAGATGAGTTGGCAACACGCAAAGAGAATATTTCGTATTAATGAAGCACAACCCGAAAAATTATAGAAGTTCCTATGATGGTGGGGTCTGTTGTGACGTATTCACACATCGCCCCATTGCAAATGGGGACCCCCCACTTTTTCGCTTTCTAGGTTAGTTGTTGGTAGTCGTGTCTTTGCTATTAGCCTCTTAGATGTAGTTGCTCAGGGGTCGATCAAGTCTCTTTTAGGATGAAATGAGGTACAACACTATCTTTGCCCTCCAAAGCTTCTAATGGTTAGTATCCCTAAGAGTAGGCCCCAAGACGAAGTTTCCTTTGCCCTAGAGCGTTGTCAATCTTAGTAGATGAAGATGTAATTCATGAGTTAAAAGGTGTGTGGATGGATTGAGATCATTGAAGTTGCCTAGGTCAATTAGGGTTTGAGATGAGGGTTTGTCTCAATTGTGTTGTAACATCAAGATCTAGTGCGAAGGAACCTTAGATGGCCGATTTGGTGAGCAAATATTTTGACAAAGGATGAAGTTTTGAATAATAACAAAAGGTACAAAGGTCCTTCAAATTTCCGCCTTCAAGCAAATATGGCAAAGGTCCTCTAAATTTTTCCCATGATGAAGGAGTTGCAATGGTCATTCAAGAAAGGCAGCCTCAATCAGGAGTTGCAAAGGTCCTTCAAATTGCCGCCAAGAGGAAAGAATGGCAAAGGTGTTCCAAATTGCCGCCTTGATGTTGACTTGCAAAGGTCATTCAAGATGGCGCCCTCAATCAAATATGGCAAAGGTGATCTAAAAAGCCGATCACATCAAAATGGCAAAGCTCCTTCAAAAATTTGCTCAAGGGAAGGAATTGCAAAGGGGTCTTGAAAATCCTCCTTGAGATCAAAGTGGCAAAGGTCTTCCAAATTACCGCCCAAGTGATGAATGGCAAAGGTCCTTCAAATTACCGCCCAAGCTATATGATGGCAAAGCTATCTCCAAATGCCGCCATAGGGTAAGCTTGCAAAGGTGAAGTTTTAAAGCCAATCCAAGGCAAATCTTGCAAAGCTCCCTCTCAAATCCGATCAAGTGATGAGATGGCAAAGGTTCTTCAAATTGCCACCCAAGCTATGATGGCAATGCTATCTCCAAATGCCGCCAAGTGGAAAGAGTGGCAAAGGTCTTCCAAAAATCCGCTTACACCATCAACTGCAAAGCTACTTGAAAAAGCCGCTTAAGTAGAGGAGTTGCAAAGGTGTCAAGAAAATCCGACTTGGAGATTGAGTTGGAAAGGTGTTCAAGAAAATCCGACTTGGAGATTGAGTTGCAAAGCTCACTTTAAATGCCGCCTAGATGACAAGATTCAAAGGTCTCCTTATTTGCCGCCTTGATGTGGAAATGTAAAGGTGATACAAAAGGCTGCCTAAGATCATAAGCTGCAAAGATGCTAATGAATGCCGCCTAGATGAAAAGAGTGGCAATGGTACTTCAAAAATCTACCTAGACAAAAGATTGCAAAGGTCCTTGAGAGATTTGCCTCCAACCAAATCTTGCAAAGGGGTCTCAAAAGGCCACCATGATGTCAACATGCAAAGGTCTCCTCAAATGCCACCTTCAAGCAAACATTGCAAAGGTCCATTGAAAATCTGCCTTGAAGTTAACTTGCAAAGGTGTCAAGAATTGGCACCTAGGTAAAAAGGTGCAAAGGTGTTATGAAATTCGACCAAGTATAAGACTTGCAAAGGTATCATGTAAAGCCGATCACATCAAATAATGCAAAGGTGCTCTCAAAATCCACCAAGGTTGCAAAGCTAAAAGTCAAAAATCATGAGCAATGAAGAAGTCGAATCTCTAAGGATAAGCACTCACCAAACAAAAGGCAAATTAAAATTCACATTGCATTAGACCTATAGCAAGCCAAAATCAGACATATGAGTGTGAAAGATAGGTGAAGTCACTATGTATTCTATGTATTTGACACACTTTTGTTTGCTTTGCAGGTGATTAAGTGAGGAATCAAGAACAAGTCTACATCAAGATCAAGCTCGAGTCATGGTCCTGAAACATGAAGGAGACAACTTAATGATTGAGGAAAGTTTTACAATATTGAATTCCCTCTGGGAATCCAAGAACCAAAGTCAGTACATTGAAGAGTTAACCCCGACAGGGTGCACCATTCATCAAGTGTATCGTGAACAAGGGAGGATCAATCAAGGTCATCACACAATGTACATCAAACATGATCAAGGAAGCAGATAGTTTCAGAAGAGTTAATCAAAGTTTGTTAGATCATAACAATGCTTCTTTTCGTCATCACATTGAGCAAATTGGATAATGTTGAGTATCAAGAGATATTGCTCAACATTCCTTCATGATGATGAATCAAGTCTACAAGCAAGTTGAGATGGCATCTTGGTTATCATTCCACCAATCAAAGGAATTCCATGTCAACATGTCCAGATGCAATGCACCTAACTCGTCCATGAGGGCACAAACTCCAATGTACCTACCCTCACTATTTACTGGTCGAATATTCCAAAAAGAACATGTATCCAAATGTTGTAATTATTTCATTGGCCAGAATAGAGTTTGTTATAACAAACCCTAATTAGGGTTTTCATCTTGTGAAATCTCGGCCATTGATCTCAAATCAATCTGAGCCATTGAATTGTATTGAGAGCACTATATAAGGCTTAGTCTTCTCATTTGTAACGAATAATAAGGGATTGTTAATAGTGAATATAGGTTAATAGCGAATAGTAGATAGCAACTAGAGTAGAATAGGAGAAGGCAGAAATTGTTGCCAAAGTTGTAAATAAACTTCCTTTTCATTGAAGTTATTGTGGAATGTGTTGTTTCTTTACAAGTGCATGGTTTCTTGTTGGATCTTCATGTTAGATGATAAATAATTAGATGAATGAAAGAATTTGTGTATGATTTATGGTTAAACTCCTAATCCATACCAGTAGCAGTTTGTTGATTGCAAATTCGCCTTGTGTGGTCAACTGGAATACTTGAATGAGCTTAAGTTCAATTGTTATTCAATCATTGATATGCATTTAATTAATGGTGTCTATGCTTGATAATGATTTGAAAATCATCTAATTTCCTTAGAAGATTGCACTAAGCTTTGTGAAGTTGTTGCTTTGCATGTCAAAGCAAGGTTTAGTCGAGTTGCACCAAAGATTGTCCATCGTTTCTACATTCTTAGACTTCCTAAACACAATGTCTTTTGCCCTTTTTTCATTCTCCAAGCAAGTAGATAGAATATAAGTTCCAGCAATTCAAACATTCATGTACAACGTAAGGCCCCTTGATGAAGCAACAATCACATCAACCATTGAGCTTATCCACGCGTCGTGGCCCGACATTGAAGAACCTTGGAGTTGTCTCAAGTGATCCTTGTGCGAATCTTCAGCATTTGAGAGACTTTGATCAAGAGAGGATAAGATACTTTTGGGTATTTTATTTTGTGTTAGATTGTGCATAGAAAACACATCAACAGGGTCCACTTGCATGTCTAGAATCTATTGAATGCATGGAGGCATGATGGTGCATTCATTGCTAGAATATTTGACCAAGGTGGCAGCTAATTCATTGCATGGCAGCCGTTGTACTTAATGCAGTGGTGGAGCATCTTTTGCATGTAATTGATTTTGGAGGTGATGGTGCATTTATTACACATAGGGCGAATTTGAAAGAAGTGGTGCATTTAATGCACAGTAGATGCCATTTTTGGCAGAATGTAATTAATGGATAATGGGCATGATGGGTTATTAATCTTTCTTCCCACCTTGTTGCATCAGGTGTGTGGAATCTTTTGGGTCAAACCCTAATTAGGTTTTGCATGTAATCAAGGCTAGAGGCCTATATAAGGGGGTCACCCCTTCATTTATAAAGCAAGGAGATTTGTATGAAATTGTTGCGATTAGTTTTTGAGATAATAACAACGAAACATTGTTCTTTGATGGTGTCCACTTAAGTTATTTTTCAAAACTTGCATGGTTTCACCTTCCTCACTTAGAGTAGAAGTTGAGTGGTGCTTTGATTTCAATGGAGAATGTAATGGTGTTTGATGAATTTCCATGGTTCATACTTTTTGTATCTTGTTGATTATAAGTTGTAGTGTAAAGTTAGCCTGAGCCACTAAATTTGTGCTAAGTTCGATTGTGGATAGTCATTTGGATTGCTTCATTTTGGGTATTCAAATGCACTTTCTCGATGTGAAAATCCTTCAACATCCTTGGAAGATTGCACCAGTTCTTGTGGAGTTGTAGTTAATCTTGGCGAAGTAGAACTTGGTTTATTTGGAATTCATCCTTTAGAGCATTATCTATTGATATCACTGCCCTTAGGAGTAGATCTAGATCCTTCTAACCCTTTCCCCTTTAAATTTCAGTTCATTCAAAGTGGAAGCATCACAGGATTGCTATATCCGATGATGAAGTTCCAGCCACAACAAAGAAGTGAAAGAACGATCCAAACGTAAGTCCCCTTGGATTACCAACATATCACATCAAGTCAACTGAGTCACATCCATTGCATAACCGAAACCTTGGAGTCAATCGTTTGAACTTACTGCAATGTTAGCATACGATTGAACTTTAATCAAGAGAGAGTAAAGTGATCGTGGGAAAACTTTATTCTGTATTGCGCATGGTCACAAAACGCATGTCAACATGACATATTTGCATGGTACACTGCTTTTAACAAATCTTGCAAATTTAGCAAGGGGAGTCATTTCAGCCAGGTCTATCTCCAAGACTTCCTAACATAGTAAATCATCCGCCCAAGTATCAAGATAGAGGTTTAACTTTGTGATTTCTTTGATCATGTGGTGGATTTTGGCTTGCCTTTCTTTGATGTGATGGAAGTGCTCCAAATAGCAATTGAAGTTGTTTGCTTGATTGATCACCCCATTTATATCCTCATGAGCTGGATATGTTTTAGCTGCCAACACTAATGTTGAGGCATAGCTTAAGGGTGTAGTAGCATCAAATACATTGCGTCTGCTTAGGGATTGCCTAGGAATTGAGCAAGAGCTGTTGTCATTGCCTCTTGAATGCCCACGTATGGCAAGCCATCCATTTCCTCGGGCAATTCCTGTTTCCTAGAAACCCAAATTTGGAGATTAGAGTTGGAGATTTATTTCTCTAGGTAGTCAATGAAATTCCCCATTACCTAAGCTATACCACAGTTCTGGTGTTGCCTCTTCCTCTTGCTGCCACTGGTGAATGAAGCCATGGGTAAAGTTGCAGAACTTATTAGATAGTAGCTTAGGTAAGAAAAGTGCTCAACACCCTATGATTGACAATCCCAAGGTGAGGAGGATGGAGGCTGAGAATGTCTAAGGCTTTCTTATGACTTGGCATGCTTGAATAATCAATAATAGAGAGCCCCGATATCTTTGACCAGGCCAACTTCAAACTCTAATCATTATTGATATTGTGTTTGCGACCTCCACTAATCAAACACCCTTTTGGAGTATCCCACTCCTTTATTTTATAATTATCACACTTTTATTGACTATCTAATGACATGTGCTTACATCCCCAATCCCTTATCAGGCAGACTCTTGCATCTCTATTATTACAATTGTAGAATATGCTGTATGAGCATGCTACTAGTTTGTGAGGTTCGATGCATGACAATATTCATATTGAGGATGGAAAAGTGAAAACACTTAATTCATGGCATCATATTGAAACACCAAAATATAATCATCACATTACATAAATACACAGCCTTACAAATGCTTTATGAACCTGTACAACTCTGTGCTTGAAGAATTTTTTGGCATGTGATCACCAAGTGGGGCCTATTGCCCTTGTGAGGTGTTTGTTTAATCATCTTTTTGTAATTCCCTTTGGATCACTTGACCATAAGGGGAAAATCACAAGGGAAGAATCAATAGGATACCATACTATAGACTTGCTGGCTACGTTACCCGGGGATGCGTCTTGGGGATTGGGGACTCCTAGGGGACGTCTCCATAAATTTTGCATATTGACAGTGAATTTTGACAATGAATTCTATAAGCAATTTGCCTTTGACTCTCAATTTAACACAAATTTCGCATAAGAACTTTGCTAGTTCTTACATGTTAAGGTTCTATAATGTATATGTGCATGCTTTTTCCATGTTTTCATATGAATATTTTAAATTTCGCTATTTGTTTATAGCCATCCCCTATGTCGTCCCCTAGCCGTCCCCAAAATTGGCAAAAAAAAATCATCGTCTTGGAAATGTGTACCCTCGTCCCCTGCCGTCCCCGTCCCAAAAACTTGGGGTAACATAGCTATTAGAATTATTCATTATTAATTAATGGTCAATTATGTAATATTTTGTACTTAATTAGTTTGTTTCTATTTATGACTGTTTCTTTTTAGAAAGATCGTTGTTGTTATTCTTTATAATGATCTATTGATCATTCTGTAAATTCAATTCATATTTTTACGAATTACTTGTTAGTAATATGGTATCAGAGCGGGAATTTTAATTTTTTTTCGAGGGATTTGTTTCAAATTTTTTCTCAAAGACTTCTGGAAATCGTTTTTTATTTGGGCGGATTTTCGCGTTAAAGGGTTTCTTTCAAAAATTCGCGACTTGCATTTTGCGATTTTTCACGACCCTTTTGCAATTCCATGCGCAACCTGTGTTCATTCCATCGCCCACCATTCTTCGCGTGTTTTTTTGCGGCGAAACAAATAAAAATCGGGAGTTTTGCTTGGCAACATGACATGACTTCTCGTTTTTAAAGTTATGCGACCTGTCATTTCTCTCTGTGTTCCACGCGATCTGCATTCGCGACACGGGTCTTCGCGATTTTGATTTGTTTTTAACTCGTGATGGGCCTTCTTTTCAAAATCTTGCAGTTTTGGCGATGGGATTTCGTCATCGTTTCCTGCTAGTGATTTCACCTGTGGCTAGGTTTTTTTAAAACACCCTCAAATTTTTTTACAGACCAAGGTTTCTACATAGCTGACTAGGGTTTTTTTAATCCTCAGTTTCAAGCCGGATTTGCATTCTGATTGCAGATTCCTTGTGGGTTTTTCGAGAGCTCTTTTGGGTCTTTGTCGGAATTTTTTGGGTTTGTAGGAAATTTTACCTTGGGTTTTGTGCCAGCTGTACTTTGTTTTTCCGAAGTCTGAACCTGATTATGCTTTTGTTCAAGTTTCACGTCTTTTCAAATTTCTTGTTTTCTGTGCATTGGGAAGCGTGAACAATGGCGTCATTGACCAACTTAATGTTAGAAGGTAGTCAGATTCAACGACAAGAATTATAACACCTGGAAGCAGTACATGCTAACAATCTTTGAATATCACTGCCTTGATGATCTTGTTTTGGGAAAAGAATCTTGTCCTACCACAGCCAGAGCAGATCAAGACAAGTTTGATGACCGAAATCGAGAAGCTGTCATGCTTCTCAAGCTCTCTCTCACAGATGACTAGTTGCCTTAGATTCCCTCTGGCAAGTCAGCATCAAAAATCTGGAAGCATCTGAAGGAATTGCATGAGACATTCGACAAAAGCCGAGCGTTCTTCTTGAAGAACCAGTTGTTCTCCATCATGATGGATGAACGTATGTCCTTACAGGAGCATCTCACGAAGATTAAGGACATTCGGGATCAGCTCGAAGCTATTGGTTGGAAAATGGAGGAAGAGGATATGGTAGTCATAACCTTGAAAAGTCTACCTAAATCCTATGAGCACTTCATAGAGACTCTCAACATTACGTTTACGAATGTTGATCTGAAATTTCCAGAGTTATGCACCAAACTTTTGCAGCAAGATCATTGGAAACAACAGTTTGGTAGCAATGCCACTTCGTCCTCCTTAGAGCAAGCCTTTGTAGCCAAATCCTTTCACAAGGATTAAGGCAAATCTCGGTCCTCTCAGTCATCTCAGCAGAAGGGCTCCAGTCAGTCTCAGGATGGTTCGAAGAAGAAGAAGGTTCAATTCAACTATTGTCATAAATACGGCCATATGATCAAGGATTGTCGCAATCGGATAGCTTCCGAACAACGGAAGCAGGGAGGGTCTCAGCCTAAAGCCTGTTGATTTTAAGGTAGTGCTCGTTAACCACAGACAAACATCAGATCTATTGCGTTCCCAACCATAGACGATAAGCTCTTATCATCACCCCTGAGCACGCTATATGTCCTTCTTGTTATTGAATTCATATCTATTAATGCAATCATGACCTTGCATATATATGAATCAATACCTCCTAATAGACCTCAAGTCGGCCATATACTTTTGGCGCCAAGGATAGTGTCAAACCTATATATTACAAGTTACATATGAGTCTCCCTTAGTTGTAAGTTACATTTAACTTAATCACAAGTTACACACAAGTGGTTCGCCCAAATAGGGCCTGCCCCAAATTAGACTCATACAACAGAGATATCCAAATGCCAAGGCCAACAGGCCACTTGGCATTTTGTGCACTAGGTCAGCCCTAGAAGGGATCCGACCTAGCTACACAACAACACTCCCTCTTAGCTAGGGAGGATTCCTTCTGAATAACCAAGTCACATAGTGACTACCACCATGGCTACTCCCATGAATAATACGTTCACCATAGCTACTCCCAGAGGGTGAACAAGCACATCATGGAATTTCTTCCATGATACCCACCATACCTACTCGCAGGGGGTGGAAGAGGGCTTTCACCTCAACCTTCTCCCAGAGAAGGGTGCATTACCACCATGCCTACTCGCAGAGGGTGGAACGAGGCTTTAACCTCAGACTTCTCCCAGAGAAGAATGCATCTCCACCATGCCTACTCGCAGAGGGTGGAATGAGGGCCTTAACCTCAGACTTCTCCCAGAGAAGAATGCATCTCCACCATGCCTACTCACTGAGGGTGGAAGGAGGGCTTTCACCTCAAACTTCTCCTAGAGAAGAATGCATTAACAAGGGATTGCACCTCGAACTTCTCCCTCACAGAGAAAAACTCATTAACAAGGGATTGCACCTCGAACTTCTCCCTCATAGAGAAGAACTCATTAACAAGGGATTGCACCTCGAAATTCTCCCTCACAGAGAAGAACTCATAAACAAGGGCTTTCACCTTAAATTTCTCCATCACAGAGAAAAATGCATTAATTAAATCTTCATGATGATGTGGCTCCCTCTGAAGCTGAAATGTCAATCTCCCTCTGAAACTGAAAAACAAGCTCCCTTTGAAGCTGAAATGTCAAGCTACCTCTGAAGCTGAAAAACAAGCTCCCTCTGAAGCTGAAAACAAGCTCCCTCTAAAGAACACAGGATCTACATTCAAGCGGTTAGACTCTATAGAAGGAACCCGCTCTGATACCATGTTGATTTTAAGGTAGTGCTCGTTAACCACAGGCAAACATCAGATCTGTTGCCTTTCCAACCATAGACGATAAGCTCTTATCATCACCCCTGAGCACGCTATATGTCCTTCATGTTATTGAATTCATATCTATTAATGCAATCATGACCTTGCATACATACGAATCAATACCTCCTAATAGACCTCAAGTCGGCCATATACTTTTGGTGCCAAGGATAGGGTCAGACCTATATATTACAAGTTACATATGAGTCTCCCTTAGTTGCAAGTTACATTTAACTTAATCACAAGTTACATGCAAGTGGTTCACCCAAATAGGGCCTGCCCCAAATTAGACTCATACAACTCAGATATCCAAATGCCCAGGCCAACAGGCCACTTGGCATTTTGTGCAGTAGGTCGGCCCTACAAGGGATCCGATCTAGCTACACAACAACAAAGCCAATGTCGCTGAGCACACAGAGTAGAAAGAGTCTACCTTTTACGCCTTTATGGCTAAAAGACCTACAGACCATGTGAAGTCTTTTGCCTGGTATATAGATTCTGGTGCTTCTCGACATTTCACTCACAGGCGTGATTGGTTTACAAAATTCTCTCTCTATACAGATTTAGTCATATTTGGAGGAGATGAAGAGTATACCGTTGTCGGCAAGGGCAACGTTCAGATACAGTCTTGTGGGAGGAATCTCATTTTCGTCAATGTATACTACGTTCCTGGCATGGAATTAAACCTACTCTCAGTGAGTCAGATCATGCAGCATCCTTAGCTTGATGTGATCTTCAGTTCACACAAGTGTTCGATTGTTGATCGTGCGACACACACTACTGTAGTTGTTGGCATCGAGGATCTTGGTCTTTACAGACTTTTGGATACTGGTGATTCTTTTGAGCATGCTTTTGTAGCTAAATCCTCCTCTATCACCAGTTTATGGCATCAGCAATATGGTCACCTGAACATTCACTATTTTGCTCAGCTTGTTCGGGAAGATTTAGTACATGGCCTACCTGAAATTCAAACTCAGAATCAGCGAGTTTCTGAAGCTTGTTAGGCTGGGAAGTAGCACAGGACACTATTCAAGGATGGTGACTTGTGGCGAGCCTCTAAGGTACTGTTATCACAAAAGCTTGCACCCTTGCTGAGCTATCAACTCAGCAACCTTGTGAAACATGGAAACAACCCCGAAGTGTGGGACCTTGCACAAGGGGTTGAATTTCCAGAGAACGCCGACTTCCTTCTCAATCTAGGTGCAAGTGTTGAACCAACTCAACACTTCAAAATTTACTCCTAATCCTATCCTAACAACTTGCAGAGGAAAAGGGAAGAGGGAATGCTTAAAATGAAAGGGGGTGATGCACCAAGATAAGAGATTGTTTCTCTTCCTACTCGAAATGACACAAAGCATCAACTGAGATACCTAGGAAATGCACAAACTTCAGTTGTATGAATGACCCCAATGCATGTATGGAGATTAGAATTCGCTGAATGTTAAGAGGGGAGATGGATTCTCACAAGTCACTCTCATAAATAAATTAACACAACATAAATGAGAGAAGAGCCATAAAACATACACCTATGATGAAGGTAAGGAAACATAACAGCATACATAAGTTGAAGAAAGGCAAGAATAGCAATTTCAATTCATTCAAAGGCCAATGGCCAAACTTACAGTTGCAATACAAGAGTAGTGGAAGAGCATAGAATAGCTCAAGCCAGTAGGGAGAGAACTCTTTACAATGAGGCTTAACAACATTTATATAGAAAATTGGTTACAAGAGGGATCATGACCCTTGTGTGTGTAGGGAAATGTCAGTCTGAGAGTGCAGGGAAGTGCATGCACTTGACTTCTGTACATGCAAGCAACCTAGCCATACCTTGAAAAAGAAACCCTGAGAAGGGTGGATTGACTGGCCTTCCAAAGTCAGAGCATGCAGACATGACATAAGTTACCACAACAAGCATGGCCCTGTACCTCTCTAGATGGAAATCCTGCAAAAACATTAAATGCACCCCTGTGGCTCCACAAAAAAAGGTGCACAAGTCACAAAAGTCGTCGGAGCATTTAAAGCTTTAAGTGTTCATCACGCCATCTGGAAGTGTTGCAAACCGGAAAGAAGTTCGAGGACTTCGGAAACTCGGGTTCCCGAAGTGGGGAAGACAAGGAAGGAACTTCATAACCTTAGGGTTTCGGAGTTTTGGGGAAGGGGAAGGAGAACCGTGGAACCTCGAGGTTCCGGAGTTTCGGGAAAGGGAAGAAGAGACTAAGAAAAAGGAAAAGGGGGGACCTAGCAAAGGAACTTCGGAACCTTGGGGTTTCGGAGTTTTGGGGAACTGAAAAAGGCTAAGGAAGGAACTTCGGAACCTCGGGGTTCCAGAGTTTCGGAGAAGAGGGAAAGGCAGCAAGGAAGGGACTTCGGAGCCTCGGGGTTCCGGAGAACAACGAAAAGGCAAGGAGGGAAGGAACCTCGGAACCTCGAGGTTCCGGAGTTCCGGGAAAAGAAAGGGGCTAAGGGAAATGAACCTTGGGGTTTCGGAGTTTTGAAGAAGGCAAGGAAAGGGAACTTCAGAACCTCGGGGTTCCGGAGTTTCGGGGGAAGAGAGAAGGAGGCTTAGCAACCTGGGAGCTTCGGGGTTCCGGAGTTCCTGGTTTGAGGACTAGGGACTTCCTCCAGACAAGGCAACACTTCACACTTCATAAATCCACTGCTTTTCTCCCTGATCAACAATCTCTGATCGGTTCTTATTGATGGACCAAGGGTGTCATAAAATGACAACATTTTTTGCGATTTCTGCGGGATGCTTGCCTGCTAAGCATGAAGTCCAGAAGCCTTGAGCATCCATTGGGCACTGAGTCACAACTACAAGAAAAAATAAAACTCTCTCCTCTATAACCTGCAAAGGATCAAGATCAGCCATTCAGAAGAGGAACAACTTGTCCTCGTGCACTTCTTGGAAAACAAGAAACCTAACTAATATTTACATTGTTACAATAAGAGGCAATTGATGCTTTTGCCTCTGTCAAAAAGGAACCTTTTGAAGGAGCTGATCCTCCTCATACCATTGTTACATTCACCATCTAGTTGCAATGGTTGAAATCTCTTGTATGCATGCATTAGATTATACATACTACTCATGTGGTGAAAGAACACTTCGCCATTCACCTTGCCACCATAGGGAAGCCATAGAAAATAGCCACCTGAGACATTTGGGGATGCATGAAGCATACACATAGTAGCAAGGGGGAAGTTTTTTAGGAGTTGGCTAGCATCAAAAGAACTACTCCTTGGAAAAGAGAAGGCATCTCTATTGTACAAGGGGGCATCATTTTTTAAACAATAGCCGACCTCCTCTTGGTGTGAGTTGAAACCAAAGGAAAAGGCCTCAAACTCACATGGTGATGAAAAGTATACCATATCTTCGTCTTGGCCTGCACAAGGGGGCTCTTCACGCACATCAAATTGGAAACTTTGAAGCTCGGGTATACTGTCAAGTTGAGCAACCAAAAGACTGTCGGCATGACCAACATGTTGTTGCTCAATGTCGTCAAACTTGGCATGTTGGTCCCAAGTGAAACATTCAAGCTCAAGCACATCATCCCTAATGCCAAAAGAAACATCTTCACCCTGAATGAAGACCTCATATTCAACATCATCACTTTCAGGGACAAGGGAGAACCAACATACATCATAATCACATGTGCTGATATCCAACTCATCAACACAAATCTCAGGTTTATGAGACACCTCCAAAGAAGAACTAAAATCTTCAGATTGTCTCTTTGTTTTTGTTTCCTCCTCCTGGCAACTAAATGCAACAACATCAGGTTCATGGCATGATCCATCCGCCATGCAATTTGCAGTAAAAACGTTACCCCTTGTGCCCTCCTCAAGACTAGCATGTTGCTCCAGAGCTACCACCAGGAGAGGTGTAGACATATCCTTCTCCTCATGAACAATAAAGAAAGGAAGATTGTCAAATGAGAGGACAATGTCCTCCTCTTTACCTTCACACTCCTCATGATCAATGACCTGCTGCTGCAACTGTTTGTTCTCAATATCCTCTTGCAGCATTGCCGATTCCTCCTCCTTTAGAGCATATGAAGACTCACCAATGGCTGATTGAACCCCTTCGTCATGATGAGGATGGGAACCATTCGTCGTCCATACAACAGGTCCGCCCTTAAAAAGGGAGATAGCATCAGGAAAGGGCCTAGGTGGTGGGGTGTTTTGCAAAAGGCACTGAGGAGAAGGCTCTTGTATAACAACAACTGGAGCTCCCTTGAAACTTGGAACTTTAAAACTAGGGGGGGAAGTTGAAGGCTTGGGAGGTCTCCCCTGCCTGAAGCTTGGGATTTCAAACTTAGGAACCCTAGGGGTAGAAACCTCCTCCTGTATAAGCCACATCTCTATGGTTGCTAGTTGCCCAATTTCTTTCTTCCTTGCAGAGGCAAGCTTCCTTGCAAGGAACTCCCTATGTTGTCTTTGGCTCCCATCTGTTGTTGCTGAAGCTGAGCCTGATAAGCAAGCTGATCCTACTATAAATCCCACTCCCGTTGTCTATTCAACTCCTCCAGCTGCTTGGTGAAATTAAGCAACACACTTTTGATTTCTGCAATTTGCCTTTTTTCGTCATCTTGGGGCTGGTTGGGCTGCCAAGAAGGTTGAGCAGGGGTGGGTGGGTGGCAAGCATTAGGAAAGTACCCACCTATTGCTGAAGTGAAGTTGTTTGGGTTGAAACTAGGAGCAGTACTAGTTCGGTCCTGTTGGTAAGGAGGGGAAAAATGGCTGGCATTCTCATAGAATGGGGGTGAATAGAAGTTACAACCATGATATGAACTCATTTTAAAGCATTTGAAAGAGATGGAGCTTGTTTATCAAAATGCCTAAAGAGAGCCTACGGACCCTCTCAACCAGAGACTGATAACATACAACAGATTCACCAAATGATTGCAAAGTTGTCAGGTGCTTGAAAGATGTTGCCTGCAAAAGCTTGATGAACTGAAGAACACACCAAATCCTCAGTTGGCTTGGGCTTAGGACTGCATGACCTCGGAACCTCGGGGTTCCGGAGCTAAGAACTTAGGCACCTCGGAACCTGGGGGTTCCGGGGAACTGGACCTGCGAATTTCGAAACCTGGGGGTTCCGGAGAACTGGACCTGCGAACTTCGAAACCTGGGGGTTCCGGAGTTGGTGACTTGGGGACCTAGGGGTTCCGAAGTTCCAGAGTTGCGATGACTTGGGAACCTGGGTGTTCCGGACTTTCGGAGAAGGAACTTCGCATGAACAAGAACTGAACTTGTTGAGCAGAGTCGCCAAGTGCTTGAGAGATAACTGCCTCTAAAGGTTGAGACATTAAGAACAACACTGAATCCTTAGCATGTATGTCGAAATTAAGTCCTACCAGGTGTGCCAAAAACTATTATCACAATAGCTTGCACCCTTGCCGAGCTATCAACTCAGCAACCTTGTGAAACATGGAAACAACCCCGAAGTGTGGGACCTTGTGCAAGGGGTTGAATCTCTGGAGAAGGCCGGCTTCCTTCTCAATCTAGGTGCAGGTGTTGAACCAACTCAACACTTCAAAACTTACTCCTAAGCCTATCCTAACAACTTGCAGAGGAAAAGGGAAGAGGGAATGCTTAAAATGAAAGGGGGTGATGCACCAAGATAAGAGATTGTTTATCTCCCTACCTGAAATGACACAAAGGAAATACCCAAGAAATGCACAAACTTTAGTTGTATGAATGACCCCGATCCATGTATGGAGGTTAGAATTCGCTGAATGTCAAAAGGGGAGAAGGATTCCCAAAAGTCACACTCAGAAATAAATTAACACATCATATATGAGAGGAGCCACAAAACATACACCTATGATGAAGGTAAGGAAACATACACAGCATACATAAGTTGAAGAAAGGCAAGAATAACAATTTCAATTCATTCAAAGGCCAACGGCTAGACTTACAGTTGCAATACAAGAGAAGTGGAAGAGCATAGAATAGCTCAAGCTACTAGGGAGAGAACCCTTTACAATGAGGCTTAACAGCCTTTATATAGAAAATTGGTTACAAGAGTGATCATGACCCTTGTGTGTGCTGGGACATGTCAATCTGGGAGTGTAGGGAAGTGCATGCAGACATGACATATGTGACCACAACAAGCATGGCCCTGTACCTCTGTTGATGGAAATCCTGCAAAAACATTAATTGCACCCCTGTGGCTCCACAAAAGAAGGTGCGCAAGTCACAAAAGGTGTTAGAGCATTTAAAGCTTTGACTGTTGATCACGCCATCTAGAAGTGTTGCAAACCGGAAAGAAGTCCGAGGACTTCAGAAACTCGGGTTCCCGAAGTGGTAAAGACAAGGAAGGAACTTTGGAACCTCGGGGTTCAAGAGTTCCAGAGAAGGGGAAGGAGAACCTCGGAACCTCGGGGTTCCGAAGTTCCGAGAAAGGGAAAACGAGACTAAGCAAAAGGAAAAGGGGGGACCTAGCGAAGGAATTTCAGAACCTCGGGGTTCCGGAGTAACGGGGAACTGAAAAAGGCTAAGGAAGGAACTTCAGAACCTCGGGGTTTCGGAGAAGAGGGAAAGGCAACAAGGAAAGGAACTTCGGAACCTCGGGGTTCCGGAGTTCTGGGGGAATAGAGAAGGAGGCTTAGCAACCTGGGAACTTTGGGGTTCCGGAGTTTCGGGTTTGCAGACTAAGGAACTTCCTCCAGACAAGACAACACTTCACACTTCATAAATCCACTACTTTTCTCCTTGATCAATTGGGGCAGTGCTGGTCCATGGATTGTATCTTTGATCGGTTCTTACTGATGGACCAAGGGTGTCATAAAATGACAACAGGTACTACAGTTGGTTCACGCTGATGTATGTGGTCCAATGAATACACCTTCTGTTAGTGGGTGCAGGTATTTCTTGCTTTCTGTTGAAGATTTCAGTCGTAAAATGTGGGCGTATTTTCTTAGATAGATTTCACATGTGTTTCCTGTATTTAAGAAATTTAAGGCCTTAGTAGAAAAAGAGTCTGGTTGTTCTATTATTACTTTTGGGTTTGATAATTGGGCCGGGGGGGGGGTAGTTTTGTTCTACCGCTTTCTCCACTTTTTGTGATACATATGGCATAAAACGTCAATTAACCACACCATACACCCCTCAACAAAATGGCGTTGTAGAACTTTACAACCGCACCATTACAGAAATGGCTAGGTCAATGTTGGAACATAGAAATGTTCCTAAGAACTATTGGGTAGAAGCAGCGTTTACTGCAGTCTATCTCCTTAATAGATCTCCTAGTTATGCTGTTAAGGGGAAGACACTTGAGGAAGTCTGGATTGGTCGCAAACCTAGGATTAGTCATTTGAAAGTTTTTGGCTCTTTAGCATATGCATGGATTTCAAATGCCAAGCGCTCCAAGTTGGATTCCACGAGTCAACAGCTTATGTTTACAGGGTATAGTGACAACCACAAGGCTTACCAGCTGATTGATGTAGACACTGATCGTCTTATCTTCAGTCGTGATGTTGTCTTTGATGAAGAACGAGGACCATTTCAGGTTTCCTCGTTTGAGGATAATTTTGAGGATTCGCCTTTGAAGGCTTCTTATTTAGGTGTTCGTCTTCCATTTGGTTCACCTGATGGGAGGGATGATGCAAATTTTGAATTTGATGGTGCACTACCTGAATTTCCTCCGGATGATGCTAATCTTCCACCTGTTCCAGATCCTGTTCCACCTTTAGTTCCAGTTATTCCTCCTGCATCTGATGTTGGTACTTCTACTCTCCGGCCTAAATGGTGGGCTAAAACCATCAGTGATCTTCGTCTTGATGAGCTCATTGAGGGTAGATCTTCTAGAAACAAGAGCAAATAGCAGTCTACAGTCAATTTTGCTCTCATGGCCAACATTCATAGTATTTATGAGCCTCAGACATATAGAAAGGCCAAAGGGATTCCAGAGTGGGAACAGGCAATGGACGCAGAATAGCAGAGCCTTCTGAAGAACAACACCTGGGTTCTTAGCCTTTTGAAGAACAACACTTGGGTTCTCTCTGATCTTCCTCCAGTGAAGAAGCCCATTAGCTGCAAATGGGTGTATAAGGTCAAGTATCATGCAGATGGTACTTTAGATAAGTACAAGGCCAGATTGGTTGCTCAAGGATTCACACAGCGGGAGGGCATTGATTATGAGGAGACTTTTGCTCCTACTGCCAAGATGAGTACAATTCGTCTTCTTGTTGTTGTTGTAGTTCAGTTTGGATGGAAAGTCCATCAGATGGATGTTAAGAGTGCCTTCCTCAACGGTGAGTTGCATGAAGAAGTCTACATGACGCAGCCTCCTGGTTTCAAGGTTGCGGTAAAGAACATCAAGTATGTAGACTCATGAAAGCACTCTATGGACTCAAACAGGCTCCTCGAGCGTGGTATATCAAGATTGATCAGTACTTGGTTGCTCATGGTTTTCAGTGTAGCCCTTTTGATAGTAACTTTTATATCAAACACTCTGGTGATGATGTTCTCTTTCTTGTTGTCTATGTGGATGACTTGATCATTACTGGCAGTTCAACACATTTGATTGCATAAATCAAACAAGACCTGTGCAAGGCTTTTGATATGACAGATTTGGGGCTTCTCCATTATTGTTTAGGTGTTTAGGTTTGGTAGATTGATGATAGCATTTTTATTTCTCAGTCTAAGTATGCTAGGAACTTGCTTGACAGGTCTCGAATGCAGGATTGTAAACTTGCTTCCATGCCCTATGGAGACAAGACTGAAATTGTTAGCCAAGTCTAATTCTCCTCCTGTAGATGAAACAAAATTCAGGCAACTTGTGGGTAGTCTCATCTATCTCACTACCACTAGACCTGATCTCAGTTTTGCAGTGAGCTTCATTTCATGCTTCATGATAGCCCCGAAGGCTGATCATTGGGTAGGAGCGAAGCGTGTGCTGTGTTATGTGAAGGGCACTTTCGATTATGGACTTCTTTACACTAGGAGTCATGATCCTGGACTCAATGGTTTCATAGATTTAGATTGGGCAGGTTCGGTTGATGATAGAAAATCAACATCTGGGTATGTGTTCAGTTTGGGATCTAGTGTAGTCACATGGACTAGTAAAAAGCAACAGGCAGTGGCTCTCTCCTCAACAGAAGAAGAGTATCGGGGAGCAGTTAAGGCAGCTTGTGAGGTAGTTTGGCTTCGCCGGATGCTTGCAGATATGCAAATATCTCAAGCAGGTCCGACTCCCTTGTTCTGTGATAATCAGGGAGTTCTCAAACTTGCCAAGAATCCCGTCTTCCATGAAAGAACCAAGCATGTGGAAACTCATTGTCATTTTATTCGGAAGCTTGTTGAAGACGACTCAGTTTAGTTGCAGTATGTTCCAACTGCGGATCAGATTGCAGACATTCTCACCAAGTCTCTTAGTCCAAATATGTTTGCTAAATTCAGGGGGTAGCTTGGTGTTGTTGACAGATTGACCATTAAGGGAGGGTATTAGAATAATATTATTTATTATTAATTAACTGTCAATTATGTAAAATTTTGTAATTAATTAGTTTGTTTTTATTTACGACTGTTTCTTTTTAGAAACATCGTTGTTGTAATTATTTATAATGATCTATTGATCATTCTGTAAATACAATTCATATTTCTACTAATTACCTGTTAGTAATAATAGCTTGCTGGCCTATGAATGAATTAAAGAATTTTAATGTTGTCGATGAGACCGAGAGGCCTAAGGGACCAATAGACACAGAACTAACACGTTTTCAAATTCTTTTCCATTTCGGTTCTTTTGTTATGAATCTCAAGTAAGAATCTCACTGTTTTGTGAAGCCTTGCCTTCTCAAAAAGCTCATTCAAACTGTACACCTTCAAATCGTTATCAAATTGACTACGGATATCTTCATATGCTTCACACTCTTTGATGAAATGCCAGTCAGTTTCCATCACCCCCACGTTGCAAAAAATGCAAGTCCTTTCTTTCCATTCTTCTTTGGGCACTGTCCATCTATCTGTTTCACATCTCAGATGATAAGAACTAGTTCTCAACTGCAGAATTAGAATTTTAGCCTTTCCCTTATTTTTTCATCAGGCTTCCACATGAGGTTAAATTCTTTGATATAGTATTCTTTTTTCCTGCCTATCTTTTTTTTCTAGATGGCAGTCCTGAATTTTTCTAACACCAACTTTTTTATCTCCTCATAGTGTTAGGACCTTCATGATTGAAGGATTGACTTTTGCCATTGTAAGATGACATTGGAACATAATTCTTTGTTGCATTTGTTACCTATGAATAACATGAATTCACTTGAATAAAATCAGAGGTGGCAAATGACTATTGGTATTGGATTGATCATTGTAATTTGGGATAATTGGTGATAGAGCTCTTATGTGCTGAATACACAAGTCTATACTGATAACAAGCTTGTTAAATTATTATCATAGTTTGCTTCACATAAGTTAGAATGCCATTGACATCAGGTACTTCTTTTGTTAACTTTCATTTGTCTGAATCACTGAATCTAGTCCTTCATGATTTATTTTGTTCTCAAGTGATTTACATTAATAATCCCATGCATTTGCTCAGATAACAAACTAAAGAATTATTCCCCTTTTGCATTCACAATAACCTTGAATAAAAATCTGGATATAAATACCAAGAGAGGCTTGCAGAACGCATTCCAGTGGATACATACAAGGATGGAAAGTTATAAATTTAGTTCTAGGAAGGATATGTTAAAGTGACTACAGAAAGTGTAAACATGCTTGAACTTGACTCAACTTATCCCTTTTTCTGATTTGCAGAGATGAGGATGCGTTGCTTAATACACAGTGTCCCAAGAATGTGGAGTTGAGGTGGCAGGCAGAAGTAAGCTCCAGCGTCTATGCAACACCTTTAATTGCTGATATTAACAGGTTCTGACATTTATTTCTCGAGTAACTTTTGTTTGCATGACTTCTTCTGCCATTTCCTTCAATTTGGTGTCTTTAAGAATAGCAATGAAATCAAGTTATGTTTCCATCATTATGTAATGTGGTTTTGGACTTGGGACTTTATGAGAAAGTATACTAAGTAAAACAATGAGAAGTAGGCCACACTGTGATGCAGGCGAATCCAACTAGGTATCCTATTAATACTTCTGCAGCTATTTAAGGTGTTTTCTCAGCACTGTATTAACCATTGTAGATACTATAATTTTGGGGTTAATCATTAGCTATGATTGTTACAGTGAACATTATCGGGCTTCACATTCTCTGCAGTGTTTGCCTTGTTACTCTTGGTGTATTCAAATTATTATATACCTTTCTTTTTCTTCTTTTTTCCATTTTTTGAAAGAGGCTAGAGGACTCTCATGACCATAGGTAACATATTTGTACTTTGAACAGGATTTGCAGTGGTATTTGGAGATTCTCTTGAATTTTAAGTTTTTAACATATTTGATCTTTTTCAAAAAATTTAAATTACATTTGCGCATTCTTTTTTACTTTACTACTAAATCTCTCTTTGCACTACACTCAAAGTTGCCTTTGCACTCCCTTGGTTGTTTCGCTTCTCTTACTTTTTTGGCCAACATCATAATCATCTTATCAATTTTTTGGGTACAAAAGTGAAATTTGCATATTCTCACATGGTATATTTGGTAGTAAATGTTTATCAAACATCAGCTTTTCCACATTAGCCTGTGCCTCCTGGGGCATAAGCTCAGATGCTAGCTTCTTTTGTTCAGTGAATCAACATATTTCAAAAAACACAACTTCTCCTTTCAGTGTTATCACATTGATGCTACATAGGTGATAGTTATTCAAAAAGGCAAGCTAATAAAATGACAGATCTTGAACCGTTTTGCTCTGGATCTTTATCGGTTTTCATATTTTCATTGAATTTTGCAGTGATGGTAAACTAGACATAGTGGTTCCATCTTTTGTTCACTACCTGGAAGTGCTAGATGGTTCTGATGGAGACAAAATGCCAGGTATGTTCCTTTGCCTCGTGTTTATTTTTTGCAACTTATTTGCATGGCATGCTTCACATTAACTTTGATCATGCTAAATGTCCCGTGGTTGTCGTAAAGTTGGAGAATTATCAATTTTCTTTATACAAAAGAGATATTTTTTTATTATTGTAGATGATAAGATGTGATATTTTTTTTCTCCTTTTTCAATCTTGTAGGGTGGCCGGTGTTCCATCAGTCAACTTCTCATGCAAGCCCACTTCTCTATGATATTGATAAGGATGGGGCCAGAGAGATAGCCTTAGCAATGTATAATGGAGAAGTACTCTTTTTCAGGTACTGAACAGGTGGCTTCTCTATCAATATGCATGGTGATATGATCATGATGGCAATGCTGCTTGCTATATAAGGTATGGTGTTGTATCTGATGATTTATTATGTTGTCTCTTGGTTGCAAAAGGACTTCGGGATACTTAATGCAAGAAAAATTGGAAGTTCCCCGTTTACGTGTTCGCAAAGATTGGTATGTTGGTCTAGAAAAAGATCATGTAGATCGTTCTCATCCTGATGTACATGATGATGTTCTAATCCAGGAGGCTATTGATCAGGAAGCTTTGTCCGGTAAGTGATGGTTCAGAATGCTTTTTAAAAGAAACCACTATAGCTGAATCCTATGACTTTTCCTTCATTTTGATCATATGTAGTTCGGGATATTCACATGATACATTCCATTCCTTCTAATTTTTAACAACCACCTTGAAGTCTATTAATTTGTTAAAAATCTCATATGTATGTATGCCTTACAAAATATATCCAAGTATAATGTGAGTTGTCATTGTAAAAGAAACACAATAATGAGATTTACCATTTGAAGCTCAACATCCATTGGACCAAAATATTATATGAATAACCTCCAATAATTGCTTTGTCTTATTTTATACAACAAGAATTAAATTTAACCCCACAAACATATAGTGCTCACAAAAGTCAAAATCTGTAGAATAACTAGATAAACTGTTCACCATATATTTATCAGTCATGGTCTTAAGACTTTATTCACCAATGTGGCCCAATTTATGGTGCGACAACATAAATGAATCAGAGTTTTCAGTTACAGATGACAAAGTTAGACTATGTAGATGCATCAAGCTTAAACAAGGTATTGCACCGAGTGCCTTTAGCTAGCAATAAATTCCCTTTAGCCAACCTACAACCACTTCTATCAAATGTGACATGCACTCCAACACAATTTATCTTACAAACGGAAAGTATATTTTTTGCAAGGCCTGGAACATACAACAGATCTATAGGAGGTTTTCCTCGTCCATCATGTAACACAAGATTACTTTATCTTTGCCAACAATCTTGTGTGAATTATTTTCACCAAGGAACACCTTACCACCATTGTATGCTCTATAGCAAAAAAACCACTCCTTGTACGAAATCATTTGGTATGAGACACCTAAATCTATCAACTATGAATCATCACTAGCAATGTTAGCATTAATAAACTATGTTACACCAAGTTTCTTAGATGGAGATATTAGAGGCCTGGAACATACAACAGATCTATAGGAGGTTTTCCTCGTCCATCATGTAACACAAGATTCTTTATCTTTGCCAACAATCTTGTGTGAATTATTTTCACCAAGGAACACCTTACCACCATTGTATGCTCTATAGCAAAAAAACCACTCCTTGTACGAAATCATTTGGTATGAGACACCTAAATCTATCAACTATGAATCATCACTAGCAATGTTAGCATTAATATACTATGTTACACCAAGTTTCTTAGATGGAGATATTAGGAAGTGAGGGGATGTATTTCCAAGATGATAGGGGATTGAAGCCTTTTTAGCAGACAATAGGGGACAACAATTTAAAAAATACAGAAAATTTCAAGAATTTATTTGGTAAGGGATTTACTATAGTCATTATATAACCATATTATGAACTATTGTCATTATATAACCATATTATGAACATTAGAGCTGAATTGAGAATTCACATGAGTCACATACAAATTTACAAAATTTATATAATAACGCATCTAGTATATTCTTTATATACTATATGATGAAACCTTAGAGCCAATTTGAATTGAGAATTCAATTCACACACAAATTAACAAAGTTTCAATGTGTAATCATTTGAGTTTTTAATACCATTGTGCACTAGGAATGGCTATATTTTGTTTTGTTTGAGTGACTTTAAATTTGTTTATTAAATTTATAAACTTAAATGGAATTATTTGAATAATGGGATATGCAAAAATATTGATTTGATATTTATTTATAAGTTTATGGATATATAAATGTAATGATATAATTGCTTCTTTTCTCTATGATGGATCATGGAGTGATTCGAAACATTGATACAAAAGGATTCTACATAGTTTTTTGCATGAAACTTTATAACCCAATCTCATGGATTGTGAAAATACCATGTATCTTACGATATAATTGTTTATAATTATATAATTTCTATAATATAATGAATAAATAATTTAATTTAGTCTTTTTTTCTTGCAATAATATTTTGTAATGCAGGTAATTTAAAAAAAGAAGATTGTTATCCATTAATGCATTTTTGTTGTTGTTCGAACTTGTTACAAATGCTCTACGTACACAAAGCACATATCATAAAGAAATCATAACCTTTTGAGAGAACAAAAACACCTTCCACGAGAAAGAAATCCATTTGAATGAAGACAAAAAAAAACTGTTCCAAGTCCATGCCTATGCGGAGGTCCTTATGATTTAAGAAAATACCTTGATCGTTGATGGTTTGATCACCCCCCCCTGCCATTAGAAAGCCATCAACAAAATACTAATTAGTAGTTAGCATGTGGATAACATTCACAGGCCACAAGGTTTTTTTAATTAATCCTAACTACGATGCCCCACAGACAATTTTCTTTTTTTTTTATCGAAAGGGTGATTTTTTAAATTCTTTGTAAGCTTTTCATAGGGGGAATGACCAATTGTCCTTGACATTTCCTTGTTACCTTTTTTTAAGAAGGTTTCCTGTGTGTAGTTAGGAATGGTGGGCAGATGTTTATGAGGCATCCTTGTGTCCTTGCTACAAGGACACTTGAAAAGGGCATGGGGACGTTCTTTTTTGCAATAAACAAAGCACATTTTCATCATTAGAGGATTTTCTTGTAGAGGAATTATTTGAAGTCTTTTTTTGCATCAATGAAAACATTAGGGACTGCAAGCTTGCCTAGACCAAGCTATCACCCATTTCTCATGGGGATCTTTGCACCTCTTTTCTGATACCTGTGTTGAAATGAAATAAGTCCCACCCTGGGATCTTTGCATCTCTGACTCCATGTAAGCCATCTAACAATCTATCCTTTGGACTTCTCGGTCTGTGCATTGGTAGAGGGGCTCTCTTTCGTTTCAGTTGCTTGATCAAATCATCATCAACCTTTTGTGGAGGCTTCTTACTCATTTTCGCTTGCTAGGGTTTGTGCTCTGTAACTAGGGTGCAATATCCCTTATATTGTGTTAATATATATATATATATATATATATTTCATTTTATGGATACCTTTAATCATTTCAGTACATTGTTATTATTAAAAAGATTAATTATCCACAATTTATTATTAACTAAATATATATTATTAATTTACAAAGTTTATTATTAATATTATATTACTTACAAATTAATAAAATCATCCACAATTTATTATTAATATCCTTGTTTATGTGCCTTATATATATTAAAATTTGTTTATATATCTACCGAAGGCACCGATTTGTATTTAAGGATCATACGTTGAATCAAAAGGGCACAACCCAAGAGATCGTGTTTCCTTGGAAGGTGTGATGTCCCCATTTTTGAAGAAGAATAATTAATTAAGTTGTCCCAATTATTGATATTTCTTAAGGATAGCTTAATTAATTATTTTAAGTAATAGTATTAAGTTAATTATTTATAAAGTTATCAAATAAATAAAAAATTAAAAGATGACTTTATATTTAATTAATTTAATAAAGTGACTTAATTTAATATTATATCATAAAGTCACTTAAGTGAAATAATATTAAATTAATATTATTTCTAGAAGCTTTTGGATGATGGATTAAAAAAGTATAAAAGGAGGTTTAGCTTAGCTTCTAATCATCCATGAATTTATATTTGATTTTGAGTTCTTGTGTGGAGAAGGAACCAGCTAGGGTTTCTGCCATTATTCAGCCTTTGGGAAGGGTAACTCTCATAGGTTAAGCAATTTTGAGGCTGTGAATCTATTAGCTGAGATTATTGCAGATGGGAGGTGATAATTTAGTCATCTCATTGGAGTTTAATTGGTGGCCAAGGGCCAAATTATGCTAGGGTTCGATTTGGAGAAGCATTGGAGACAATTTTGGTGTTAGGAGTCTTTATCAATTCTACTATCTAAGGGCTGATTGCATATACCATTTTCTGATTCACATTAGTTGGAGAAGTGCCACGATTATTGTTCATATGGCCTCATTCAAATGTTGTTTCTTTGTGGGTATTTGAGCATTCATCTTGGGAGGTCTTAGCAATCATTTTGGAGTATTTTGGAGGAGCTATTAGCTTGCTGATAATTGATTCTATGGGTCTGATATACTGCTGCTAGGGCATCATTGGACAAATATTTTTGTTCATATCTTCACTTGGAGGCATCCTTTGGTTATGGGTATTTGAAGTCAATTGCTATTGTCCTCGCAATCATTTCTATACCAATTTGGAGACCTTTATTTGCTGCATTTATTTATTATTGACATTCATATCAGAACAGGCACGAATTTTAAGAAAGGCACGATTTGGCAAGGTGAATGCACATAGTGGAGTGATATTGCTTGCTTCTTCATTGCTACATGTTGTGCTTTGCACACGCTCCCTGTCGCTGACAGGGTCCCCTTTCCTTTTTTTTGATCTTTTCGCCTTCGCCCTGTTGAGTTCTGCGTAGGGTGTTTCGCGTCCTTTTGAGCGTGCTCGTAATCAGTCCATGAGATGATGATGTCATGAGCGGAAGCCTGGAAATCCGTAAGATCAGTTTAACCTTCGGGCATTAAAAAGTTCCAGGAGATCGTTTAAACTTGTAAAATCACCTGAGATAGGCTTGGAATGGTAGAAGCTTGCAAAATTCCCCAAGTAAAAGATAAAGCGTCTTGTTGACGTGTTTTTTATGCACATGCGAACACAGAATAAAATTGTTGGTGTAAATAAATATTCATTTTGGATATTATTACACTTACTTAAGTTAACTTAGGATAATGCATCTCTTCGTAGTTTGGATTTGAGACACTTAGGGAAGTGTGCACATAGGGATAGAGTTTGTAGGAGAAATTCCACCTTTTGTGGTCTTATTTCGCTGTTACACTCCACATTCGGTGGGTCATCCACCTCTTGTGGAATATTATATTATTTCTCCTACCTACCCCTAGTATTTCTTACCTACCCTTGTTTCTTATTGAGCCACATGTCATATTTGTGTGCTCATACATCCATATGGCCTTGCCTATATAAGCAGGCCTATATTCAGTGTATTGGTTAATCCAGTTGATCATTTTGCATATTGATGAGAATACAGTTTGTTCTTGTCATTCTATTGTCTCTTTTATGCTTTTCATTGTGCCCTTGATCTTGGCAAAATCCTACATGGTATCAGAGCTATTGGGGCTTCATTGATCGGTTTTTGGAGACATCGTGGAAGGCTTCTATTTTCGGATTTGGGGATCTTCATTTTTTGGGGGCGTCATACAGCGATTTGGACATCACCGTTGAATTTGGGAGGCCGTTTCCATAAATTTCGACTATAAAGTCGACCTATTTTGGTGAGAAATTTTTTTTCCCCATTTTGGCTATTATCGTACGGATTTCGAAATTTTTTTAATTTATTTTTCTGAAAAATTTTGAAAAAAAAAATTTAAAAAAAAAAGAAAAAGTTTTTGTGTGTGTTTGGGGGTCCGCAGACCCCCGCAGACCCCCCCCCGTACCCACAGTGCGTGTGCCGCAGGTTGCAAGACGTACCTATTGACAGAGCCGTGACCCGTGCCGCAGGCCAACATCACCTGCCGCCACCCGCGCCGGTACTTGCCGTCCCCGTTGCCGCCGTCCGAGCAGGTTCCTTTGGCGACCGCTTCCACTCTGCATGCAGCCGCCACCTTCGCTGGCCGGTCAACCTCTCCCGCCGGCCCCCTCGGCACTGGGCTCGCTGGTCTCTCCCGCTGTCGGCGACCACCAAAAACAGGCGGCCCTGCGTCCGCCACGTGGCAGGCGGCCACTGGCCCGTGGACAATCCCGTACGCACAGTCATCTGCCACGCAGACCGCCCAGTCAGCCGTCCGTACGGTACGACAACTCAGTCATCTGCACAGTCACGGATGCCCAGTCAGCAGTCCGTACAGTACGGACGCCCAGTCAGCAGGGAGGCGAAGTTTTCGACGGTCATACGACCGTCAAATTTAACACAGTGACTTGCTGACGTTAGCGCCACATCAGCATTTTTTGAAATTTTTTTGACCCCTCTCCATTGGGCTTTTCAGTTTTGCAGTCCAACTTTGAAAGGCCATATCTTGCTCATTTTTGCTCCTTTTTTGGTGCAATTTTTTTTGAAATGGGCTAAAATTTGGTGATCTTCGCAGTGGTGTGGTTATTTTCTTATTTTGGTGCACAGGTTTTTCGGAATTTTCGGATTCTCTCAGTTGTACCTGTCCAACCCTCAATTCTGCAACTTCAAAGGCCTCGTTTGAGCTCATACGACCTCCTTTTCAGGTGCCGTTTTTTTTGAAAGTGCTTATTTTTTCGTCTACTTTCATAATCTATGATTAGATTTCAGAGATTTTGAGTGGAAATTGTACTTTCAGATATTGGTCTTATTTGGTCTATTAGGTACTTGTAAATTGCTTGGATCTTAGTTAGATCTCTTGCATTATCAGTTTGAGTCTCTTTTGGCCTTATTGAGGCAGTTGTAAAATTGTAATCAGAAGTCCACTTTGCCATTTTTTGCGAGTGGCCCATTGTATACGCACTACTTATAAAGTGCCAAATCATCACATTTGGGGGGGGGTTCTTTGATTGAGTGAATTTGGGGGGGTGTCTTGTGTGATTGTGCCTCTCTTTGTGCTCTTTCCATTTTTGTTGCAATGAGTCCTAATAAATTTCCACCTCTAACTCCACATAATTATGCATCATGGAAAATTAAAGTATGGAGTAAATTAATGGAAAAGGGTCTCACACACTACATAGATGGAACAATTACAGCACCACCTGATCCTAAGGCTGATCCAATTGCTCAATTAGAATGGCTCACAAAGAATTGCATGGCTTTTGGAATCTTACGCAAGTATGTATCATATGACCTCATTTTTCACATTGAGAAGTGTAAAACAATCAAAGAGGCTTGGGATATGTTTCAGAAATTGTATGGACAAGTTGATGAAATCAGAGGCTATCAGATTGACAATGAGCTCACAACTTGGATCCCAAGAGTTTTGATACAATCCAAGATTATGTCACCAAAGCAAATGAGCTAAGAGCAAAGCTTAAGGATTGTGGAATTGACAAAAAGGATGCTCAGTTGATATTCAACTTGTTGGATAAGCTTGCACCAGAATATGCAGCATTTGTGTCTAGCTTCCAAACTCATCGTTTGACAGTGGGGAGTTCTTATGTTATGCCTTCATTTGATGCTTTCACAGAAATGTTGATATTGGAACAATCTAAGTTGTTGAACATGGGGTTTCTCAAGTCTTCAAAGTCCAAGGCTTTGGTGGCTAATCAAGGGAATCAAGGAAGTCAAGGCAAAGATTCCAAGAAGAAGAAGAAGCAATCCAAGTCTAAGCCACACCAGGAAAAAGGACAATCATCCTCTCCATCACAAGGCGATTTTTCATCCTCTTCCAAGAAGGGGACACCACCTAAGAAGGATAAACCAACTTGTGCATATTGCAAGAAGTATGGTCATGATGAGCATCGATGCCACGCAAAGCAAGTTGATGAGTTAACCAATCGTCTCAAGAAAAACAACATCAACTTGCCATCCGCCTACACAAAGAAGGATTCATCTCCTTCCTCTTCCTCACAGTCTAAGGGAAAAGGGCAAGCATTTGTGGCTACAACAGGTTCTTCATAGCAATGGATATTTGACTCGGGTGCCTCATATCACATGGGTTCTACAAAGGAGCAGTTTTCTTCATTGGAGCCATCTAAGGTACCTCACATTTACATAGGTGATGATACACAAGTAGAGGTTGAAGGGAAAGGCTCAGTTGACATGGATGATGGAACATTTGAGAATGTTCTCAATGTTCCTAACTTGTCTACCAACCTTCTCTCCATCTACCAAATCACTCACTATGGGAATGGGAAAAAGGTTGAGTTTACAGCAGATTCAGTTGTGGTAAAGGAACTTGACGATGATGCCTTGGTAGCAGTGGGACAAGTCAATGACAACTCAAGGCTTTATTCATTCTCCCACTTTGTGCCAAGTTCACCTTCTAGGGCCTTGCTTACTCATTCAAATTCAGAAAGTAAGCTATGGCATGAGCGGTTTGGTCACCTCAACTACCGCTATCTTCAGCAGCTAAGCACTAAAGACATGGTCACAGGTCTACCTCGAATCAGTTTTTCAGAGGGTGTATGTTCAGGTTGTTCCATGGGCAAGCATCCCGAAGAGAAGTTTGATAAAGGGAAAACTTGGAGAGCTTTGGAAGTTCTTCAACTTGTTCATAGCGATGTAGCAGGTCCATTTCCAGCACCTTCATTTAGTAAGGCCCACTATGTTCTTACCTTCATTGATGACTACTCCCGCTTCACTTGGGTCTACTTTCTCATTCATAAGAGTGAAGTATTTGACAGATTTTAGGACTTCAAGACTTGTGTGGAGAAGCAATTAGGGAAAGTGGTCAAGATTCTTCGCACAGATAATGGAAGGGAATATGTGAACAAAAGACTTGAGGATTTTTGTACATTTGAGGGGATTGATCTTCAGCATTCTGTTGCATACACTCCACAGCAGAACGAGGTTGCAGAACGCAAGAATAGAACTCTCAAAGAAATGGCTAGCTGTATGATACATGCACGTTCTCTTGATCCCGCCTTTTGGGCAAAGGCTATCAGTTGTGCCACACACATCCAGAATCGGGTTCCTCACAAAGCTTTGCAAGGTATTACTCCTTTTGAAGCTTGGGCTGGTAGGAAACCGATTGTGAGACATTTCAGAGTCTTTGGGTGTCCACCATGGGCTCGCATACCTCTGCAGAAACGCAAGGCATTGGAACCTCAGAGTCGGCCTTGCATATTTGTTGGATATCCTGAGGGTGTTAAGGCATACAGATTGATGGATCCAGAGACACATGAGGTGTTCATTGAGAGGAGTGTTCACTTTGAGGAAAGCTCTTCTAGCTTAGCCTCTCTACCTCCTCCACCTTCCTCCATTGTGGATAGTGATGTTAGTGATTCAGATGATGAGACTCCCTCAACTCCGACTCGCAGGGTCCACTTGTAGTTGAGGAGCCTCGTTCTCCACCTCCACCTAGACCTCGTTGGGCTCGACAGACACTTGAGTCCGCGGGTTCTCTTGTTGGGGATCCTTCAGATACACGGAGAACTCGATCACAACATCAGGATCTTCCACATGCATTCATTGCTACCGCTTCCGATCCACAGACATTTAGGGAAGCATCAGGGGTTCCTGAGTGGGACCAAGCTATGGAGGAAGAGTATAGTTCCTTGATGAGGAACAACACATGGGATCTAGTCCATCTCCCTAAGGGGAGAAAGATGGTTCGATGTAAGTGGATCTATCGGACCAAGTTTGCAGCGGATGGTAGTGTGGATAAGTATAAGGCTTGGCTTGTTGCGAAAGGTTTCTCTCAGGTTGCAGGTGTTGACTATACTGAGACCTTTGCACCTGTAGCCAAGATGAACTCCATTCGTTTGACACTTGCTATTGCTGCAGCTCATGGTTGGGCTGTACATCAGATGGATGTGAAGAGTGCTTTTCTTCATGGTGATCTTGATGAGGAGATTTATATGGAGCAGCCACAAGGTTTCATCCAGGATACTTCCTTGGTTTGCAGATTAAGGAAATCTCTCTATGGCCTTAAGCAGGCTCCCAGGGCTTGGTACGCCAAGATGGATTCCTTTCTTCTCTCTGCAGGGTTCACCAGGTGTCATTCCGATCCGAATGTCTACATTTTGCGACAGGATGACTCTCACTTGATACTTGTGCTCTATGTTGATGACTTGATCATTACAGGGAGTACTTCATCCATCATTAGCAGGGTCAAATCTGCTTTGCTTGACAGATTTGCTATGACTGACTTGGGTCTTTTGCACTACTTTCTCGGGATAGAGATTTCACAGTCACCTTCTGGGATTACACTATCGCAGCCCAAGTATGCTCTTGATCTACTTGCACGCTTTCATATGGCTGATTGTAAGCCTGCCCCGACTCCCTTTCTTTCAGGAGTCAAGCTTGAGGCTCAGTGTTCTTCTCCACCAGTTGATGCCACTTTGTATCGTCAGCTTGTGGGTAGTCTCATCTACTTGACTCATACACACCCTGATATTTCATTTGCAGTTGGCATGGTTTCCCGCTTCATGCAGGAACCACATGAGCTTCATTGGAAAGCCGCCAAACGCATCCTTCATTACATCCAGGGTACACATCACTATGGGATTCACTATGCAGCAGGCACAGGACTTCGTTTGGTTGGTTACACAGACTCCGATTGGGCTGGTGATCTAGTTGATCGTAAGTCTACTTCTGGTTACAATTTTCACCTTGGTTCGGGCCCCATTTGTTGGCAGAGCAAGAAGCAACATGCTATTGCTCTCTCTTCGACTAAGGCTAAGTATCGAGGCGCTGTTAATGCAACGACTGAGACCATTTGGCTCTAGCAGATTCTCACCGAGTTTGGCTTCACCACTCCACGGCCGACAGTTCTACATTGCGACAATTAGAGTGCTATTGCAATCTCGAAGAACCCGGTCCAGCACCAGCGGACCAAACACATCGAGATTCATATGCACTATATCCGAGAGCTCATCCAGGAGTAGGTCATTGATTTGCAGTATTGTCCTACAGCAGAGCAGGTTGCTGACATATTCACCAAACCTTTCACCGAGAGTAAGTTCCAGCAGTTGCGAGCTCTCTTGGGGGTGCGGGATGTGTCATTAGGGGGGGTCAACTGACTTCTCCTTCCTCTCTTATGGGGGGGACTTTTTCCTCTTTGAGGTTTTGTCCTTCTTCTTTGAGAGTCTTTTGTACATTCATCTCTCTTTTGGGGGGGAGTTTTTTCCCACTGGGTTTTCTCCCTTTCTCCGTTTGTGAGAGATTGCATTGCATAGTTTTGCTTGCATTTGCATATTGTACATGGGTACCTATCATGGCCTAGTAGCCGGGACCCATCTTGCATTGTTGACTTGAGTCTTCATTCCCCTAAGTTGCACTTAAGGGGGGGTGTTGGTGTAAATAAATATTCATTTTGGATATTATTACACTTAAGTTAACTTAGGATAATGCATCTCTTCGTAGTTTGGATTTGAGACACTTAGGGAAGTGTGCACATAGGGATAGAGCTTGTAGGAGAAATTCCACCTTTTGTGGTCTTATTTTGCTGTTACACTCCACATTTGGTGGGTCATCCACCTCTTGTGGAATATTATATTATTTCTCCTACCTACCCCTAGTATTTCTTACCTACCCTTGTTTCTCATTGAGCCACATGTCATATTTGTGTGCTCATACATCCATATGGCCTTGCCTATATAAGCAGGCCTATATTCAGTGTATTGGTTAATCCAGTTGATAATTTTGCATATTGATGAGAATACAGTTTGTTCTTGTCATTCTATTGTCTCTTTTATGCTTTTCATTGTACCCTTGATCTTGGCAAAATCCTACAAAAATACCTAAAGGTACCTTATCCTCTCTTGAATAAAGTCTCCGAATGCTGAAGATGTCGCGAAAAGGATCAATCGGGATGACTTCAAGGTTCTTTGTTGTAGGATCTCTACGTGTGGATAAGCTCTCTGTGGTATGATGTGATTTGCTGGAATCACAAGGGGACTTACACTCAATGACCTCAACGTCTGATTTGCTGGAATCACAAGTCCTACTAACTAACTGGAAGACAAACAAATAGCAAAAGGTACAAGTTTCAGGAAGTCTACTCTACTACCTAGAATGCGAGAAGATGGATGAATGACTAGGTGGAGTCCTACTGGTTGGGTCTCACCATCAGGTTGAACAATTCAACACCAACTCAGTGCGATCTTCTAAGGGATACTTCTAATATGTTTAAATCGTACACCATCTGACAATGATCACCATTCAAGAAAATGCATGAAACAATAGACGTGTAACAACTTATGATTAAGCTCATTTGTTCCAGTTGACCACGCAAGGCGCACTTACCATTAGCAAGAGGCTAGTGGTTTGGATTAGACGGATTCCACACAGGTGCATTCAACAATTTCCTTCATTCGATCTAATCATCTACCATCTAGAATTGAAGATTCAACAAGAAACCATGCATATTGCAAGAAACGACACACTTCACCATTACTTCAATGAAAATGGAGTTTGTTTACAATCAATGGCAACAATTTCTTGCCTTGTCCTCCTATTCTACTCTAATTGCGTTTCTATCAACTGACTAATCACCTTCTAACTACTCTCTATCTATGTCTCTTATTAGCCTTTCACAAATGAAGAGTCGGGGCTTATATAGTGCCCACAATACAATTCGATGGCTAAGATCAATTTGAGATCAATGGCCAAGATTCAATAATGAAAACCCTAATTAGGGTTTGTTACAACCATTACATAACATTTAATGCTTGACCAATGATAAAATTACATCTTTAGGACACATGTCTTCTCTGGAAAAATCGACCAATGGATAGCTGGGGTAGGTACATCGAAGTTTGTGCCACCTTCCATGAGTTAGGTACATTGAATCTGGACACGTTGAGGTGGACCAACCCGACTGGAGGAGTGATGACTAGGATGCCACCTCGTCTGACACTTGGTTGATGCCAATTTGATGTTGCTGAGAAGCTAGCTTTAATTAACTCTTCTGAAACTATTTGCTCCTTCAACGAACCCTTGCTCTGACTTATTTTGTCTTTGATGTGGAGGATGATTGATGTACCTCGCCTTGGAATACTAGATTGGAAGAAGTTATTCCTGATGATGCTTGACCGAAGAAGGCCGTCCTTGTCGATGCTAGACTGGAGGAGGTCGCCCTTATCCTTGCTTGATCTTCTTTGATGATACTGAGTTGGAGGAGATCATCTTTGTCCTGGACCGGATCTTCTTTGATGAGAGCCTGCCGACCTGTAGATCTTCAGCCTTAGGAGTCGCCATCTTGATACCTACACAACATTTCAAAATTAGTTCTCAAGCATTATATCTTGAAGTGTAGAAATCTAGACTTAAAAGGAAGAGTTAAGATTTTAATTAGGAAACTTTATGATAAACCTTGAGTTATCATTTCCTAATTAACTATGTAATACTTAGATTTTTCCAAAACAAATGTCCAAAAATCAAACCTTAAACAAGGGTGTCAAGATGATTTTGCCATACCTCCTCTTGAGTATTAAACTCTAAGAAATGATGTAAAAATAGATGAATTTCGCTAGGCAAAGTGTAGATCAAAGCCTTCTCTTGAACGAATTGCGCCTCCTCTAGCTTGGAAAAGAATAAACTCCACTTCCTTCTAGCTTTCAATGCTTGAAAGAAATTCGCTCCAAGCAAGCCAGATTTCACCCCTCCAATTAGTTCTCCAATTTCGCACTTAAGGAAATGATTGAATGATTTGCAATGTGAAACAAACTCCTCCAATAAATAGAGCGCTCACCCCTTTGCTTCCTCTAGGCCGACTTGGCAAAAAAGGAGGTAAAAAAATAAGTAAAATCTCAAAAAAGGGGGCCGACTTGGCTAATAAAAACAAAATAAGGCCTTGAGCGCTTTATTAAAAATTAATTTTAAATGCCTCCAAAATAAATTTCGATTTTCTAAGGCTTAAAATCAATTTATTAAATGCCAAAATGCTTTAATTTTAATGCTAATTTAATTTTAATTTTCCAAATGCCTCAAAATTAGCAATTCTGGCGATCAAATGCAATTTGGAGAATATTAATTTTCAAAACAAGGCTTGATTAAACTCCATGATGATTTCGCCCTGGACCCTCTCTGAGGGTCAGGAGCGATTTTCTAATTTTAGCCTTGAATACTTCACATCTTGACTTGAAAATCTCCTGGAGGGTAAATTGATATCCAGTTAATGTGTTGCACTTCAAATCTGACATTTTGCGTGAGGAAAAATAGGTGGAAATGTCAATTTCGCCCTGGACCCTCAGCAAGGGTCAGGAGCGATTTTTTAAATTTTGACTAAAAGTCTTCACTTGCTCATCAAAACACTTTCTCACCAAGCTAGATCACGTTCAGGCCTCCAAAATAAGCAAGAAAATCATCCTTCCAAATTTTTCGCCTTGGACCCTCTTTGAGGGTCAGGAGCGATTTTTTGCAAATTCGGCTTAATTCTCCATCATTTTTCATTAAAACTTTGTTCGCCACTAAGCAATGATCTTGCATTAACCACTCCATCCAAATTTGCTTCGTTGTTGCAAGGTAAAATGAGGATTTCCAACATTTTCGCTCTGGACCCTCTCTGAGGGTCAGGAGCGATTTTTCATTTTGTGACCAAAATCATCAATTTTCAAAGGCAAAGCATCCTTCATCATGCACTTGGTGGTCTCTTCGCCCTAGCCTAACCTTGCCCTGGCGCAATTTTGAAGAAAACATGCAGTTTTTGTGATTCTCACCCTGGGCCTTCAGAGAGGGTCAGGAGCGACTTTTTGGTTTTAGGCATATTTCTTCATCTTTTGGACTCTAAATTGCCTCTAAGGCATAAAACATCACATCCTCTTCCTATCCACACAAAATTTTGTCTCAATTCCACAAACAAAGGAGAGAATCATGAAAATTCGCTCTGGACCCTTGGCAAGGGTCAGGAGCGATTTTTGCAATTGCCTTCAAAATCGTGACTCTCAACAATCTCTTTTCACTTCAAGGCAACATTATTTCAAACCCATGCCTAGCCTTGGCTTTTCTCAAACTTGGATGAAAAGATCCTATATTAGGTTTTTCGCCTTGGGCCCTCTCTGAGGGTCAGGAGCGATTTTTCATTTTTGGCCTGATTGCCTCTTTTGTTGATCATCCAAATTTATTCAAAGGGTAAAACATGCTTTCCTTCATCCATTCCAATTATAAAAATCACTTTGACCTTGTAAGAAAAATGCACATTTGAAAATTTCGCTCTGGACCCTCTCTGAGGGTCAGGAGCGATTTTTGCTACCTGGACCAAAATGCTTCACTTTTCATCTCAAAATTTCTTTGCTAAGGAAGATGTCGCCTTGCTTCATGCTATGAATAAGTTCTCATGTCCAAGAAAGGTCAAAAAATGTGCACATAAAGAAAATCGCTCTGGACCCTCTCTGAGGGTCAGGAGCGACTTTACCTTTCCTGGGCAAAACTCCTTCATCTCATCCTCTTTAATCGAGTCTGGATACTTTATCATGCTCACTTCATCCTCCACCATGCCTTTGACATCTCAAATCGACCAAATAAGGCTAAAAATGACAACTATAAGATTTTTCGCCTTGGGCCCTCTCTGAGGGTCAGGAGCGATTTTTGTGTTTTCAACAAGGTCCTTCATCATTTCAAGTCAAAACTCCTTCAGGTGGGTGGAGAAAGTCATTCGTTTCCCCTTCATACTCAAAACTTGGTCTCTTTTCACTGCAAAATGAAGGAAATCAAAATTTCGCCCTGGGCCCTCTTTGAGGGTCAGGAGCGATTTTTCCTTTAGTCTCCAAAATTCATCCTTTTTTTATGTCTTCAACCTTCAAAAAGCTAAGTTACTGGTTTCGGTTCGGATTCGGATACGGATTCGGCAAAATTTTTTTTTTTTTGGGTACGGGTACGGGTTCGTCCGTACATATATATATATATATTTTAATTTTTTTAATATATATATATATATATATATATATATATATATATATATATGTTCAAACTTCAAACATCAAAATTATATATGTTCACAGTTCAAACATACAAATATGAAACATACAATGTAACTTTCCCATACAATGATACATAAATGATAACAGATAAATCATAAATCATAAATCCATAATCGCCAATGCTAATAAATATTCTGATATTGATATATCATAAATCATCAAAAATGCAAGTAGAATAGGTTGAATGCATGTTTTGATGCATGAAATGCATCATAGAGGGGCAGATTAGGGTTTAGATGTAAAAAAAAAATAAGAAAATTGTTTTTTAATTGTTTTTAATTGCTTTCTAACCCGTGGGCCTCGTTTTTGGGAACCCACGGGCTTGGGTTCACCCGGGTCCTCTTGGGTTCACTCGGGTCCTCCTGGGTTCGCCTTGGGTCCCACCCGGGTCCTGCCCAGGCGGTTGGGTTCCCTGTGGGTCTTGCGTGACAGGACCCACAGGGAACCCAGCTGCCTGGGCAGGACCCGGGTGGGACCCAGGGCGAACCAGGCTGGGACCAGGACCAGGACCCAGCCAGTTTAGGCAAAAACCGGTAACTGAGTCAAAAAGCATCAAGTCACGTCCAATCATCCTTCCGGGAGACCCTGCACAAAACAAATTAGAAAAGTCAGAGACAAATATGACTTAAACAACATTTTTGCCCTAGACCTTCAGCAAGGGTCAGGAGCGATTTTACCCTTTTAGGCTAAACTGCTCAATCTTCAAGTTTCACTTCATAGGGCAAGGTAAGATCGTTTTCAAGGCCAGGAACAAGGTTTCAAATTCAAGCGAGTTGGCATATGATGTCTACAATGAATTTCGCTCTGGACCCTCAGCAAGGGTCAGGAGCGAAATTTCTAATCTTGGATAAAATCCATCATCTCAAAGTTTTCAAACATTTCCAATTTTCCCTTCAAAATGCCTTGCAAGTCAACATTTGGTCAAATAAGGCAAGAAATGAGTCCTAGATTGATTTTCGCCCTGGACCCTCTGGAAGGGTCAGGAGTGAGATTCGCCTTGGACCTCCTGAGAGGGTCAGGAGGGAAATTCGCTTTGGACCTTCAAGAAGGGTCAGGAGCGAAATTTGACCTTTTGAACTCTCCGTCAGGATAATTTTATGGAATATAACATTTAAATATAAGTGACATTTCCCTCTATCTTTCTTCTTTCTTATACTTAACTTATACTTTAAGTTATATTCCATATATACTTTCAGGATGTTTGAGAGTGGTTTCAGACCTCCAGGAGCTATATTGCAAAATCTAGTTTTTAGAGGATTTTCAATTTCCAGACTTAGTCAAATTTCAGGATCAGGACATTCCAGACTTAGCCAAATTTCAGGATCAGGACATCACTCAAGCAGGACCTGCTATCTAGGTGATCCCCTTGGCGACACTCAAAATGCAAAGGCTAACAGACAAAACCCTAAAAGACCTAAAAACAAACCCTAGAAAGCAAAAAGTAGGGGTCCCCATTTGCAATGGGGCGATGTGTGAAATGGTCACAACACGTCTGAAAAAGTGCCGATTTTCGCCGAAGGATATAGAGGAGATAAAAAAATGCAAAGTGTCAAAAGTTGACAAAACTCCTTCAAATCCCGAAATTTGCACTAAGGGGGAAAATTGCATGAGGTTCTAAAAATTTGCAAAATGGGTGAAATCCCCGAAATTCGCCAGTATTGGATAAAATACAAGAAGTAAAACTTGACAAACTCCTCCCATTCACCGAAAATCACGATCCAAGGGATAAGTGATAGAAGTAAAAGTTTTCAGAAGCATATAAAATCCCGAAGTTCGCATTATAAGAGAAATCGCGTGAAAGTTTAAAAGTTTGCAAAGTGCTTGAGAACCCCGAAATTCGCACTATAAGGGAGGAATGTTAAAAGTTAAAAAAGTTTGCAAAGTGCTTCAAAATGCAGAAATCGTACTATGAGGTAAAAGTGCGAAAAAGTTTAAAGTTTGCAAAGTACTTCCAAAACCCGAAGTTGAGGTAAATCGCGATTTTTTTTAGTTTGCAAAACCCCCAAAAACCCCAAAAATCGCGTAAAGAAGGAAATATATGCAAAATCATTCGTGCAGGCCAGATTGTGTGGATTGAAACCATTCATTTCGCCAGGTAAGTTTGCTTTGTGTCTCTTAAAATCATTTAAAATATATGCAAAATGGGGTAGATGTGTTTGTGCAAAATTGATTAAATCTTAAAACCGCATCTTTTCCCGTTTATAAGGCGTCAAGCAAAGCAATTGAAATTAGAGTCTATTCCCAGGAGTCAGCCAGGAAATGCATTTTCAGACTTGGGGAAAGTTTTAAACTTCGTCCATTTTGAAAATTGGTCTTAAGGGTGTTTAAGTGTAAATTTAGCAATTGAATCGTCTAAGTCCTTAAACCGCATCTTTTCCCGTTTATAAGGCGTGAGGCAAAACAATTGAAATTAGAGTCTGTTCCTAGGAGTCAGCCAGCAAATGCATTTTCAGACTCAGGGAAAGTTTTAAACTTCGTCCATTTTGAGAATTGGTCTTAAAAGTGTCTAAGTGTAAATTTAGCAATCGAGTCGCCTAGGTCCTTGAACCGCAGCCGAATAAGTAAATTCATGATCGAAGAGCTTCATAATGTTCATGTCTAAATCAATCAAGCTTTTTAGCTAAAATATCATGCTTTCTTTAAGATTCGGTTTTCAAATTAATCCTGGTATGCTAGCGTACCCCTTTTATTTATCCCGCTTTGTTTCCTTTATGTCATCTCGTAATCCGTGTCCGGCTATGCAGGATAGATGCGTAAATCTGCAATAGAGTCTTCAAAGACACCTGACGCAGCTGAAACATCCCGAGCATCCAAGTCAGACATCCCTCGCAGAGTCGAAAAAATGAAATATCAATATTAGAGAGGAGGACTGAGGGAATCAAAAGTTTAGAGTGTGTGGGAAAAGATAGGTGATACTGACCTGGGCCACATTGATATTCAAGATTTTAGAGACAGAGTATTCTCCCCTAACGCCTATAGCAGGCCTAGGCGGGTGATGGAAAGTGGCATTGCCCAGGCAACAGGATTTCCCTCGTCAGTGCAAAATTATGAGCTGGTAGTAGAGGCTGCCTGACATTACCAACCAAACACCAGATTGGTGCTCCTCGAGAATAAGGTCCTCACTGACTTCACTCCTGAAGCCATTGGCGACGCATTTGATATTCCCTTCCCGAACAACCCCATAGCAACAACTATAGATGAAGCGCAGGTGGCCTATGATATGAACCCCGCTAAATGTAGAACACTGATAAATGAGGAGTGGTACAAGGAGAGAAGACCTCCAAGCATCAGAATTGGGAAAAAGACCCCCAGGAGCAACTTTCACAATGAGCATGGAGATATGGTCACATTGCTCAGTAGGGTTATGGGAGTCACCCAATCCAACTACTTTGAAGAGTGGATGTTCTACTTTACAGAACAGGTCTTCGCTGGGAAATCCAAGTTTGACTGGGCCCAGATCATAAGTGACAACATCCATACCCAGTTGATCGAACTTGAGGCGAAAAAGTACTTTACTATGACATCCTATCTAGTCTACATGTTCGCCAGAAACCAGCCACTGCCAGGTTTAATCATGAAGGGTGAAATTGGGAATGTGCCCAATCAGGTGAAGGTATATGATTGTTATCCACAGCTACACTATCAGGACATAGCTCAAAGGGAAAATATTAGCCCTGCCTATGCAGTTGGTCAGTATGAGCGCGTCAATGATGCCTTCACAATGTGCCTGGTTAGGTTGATGCAAGGAGGACTACACATAAGGCTCTTAGATCAGGCTACTATTTTGGTACAGAGGTATGGTGCCTGGTTCATCCAGTTCCCAAGGTTCTCCTATGTCCGAATAGCTGGCTTTGAAGGCGCTCCTTTCTGACTCCTGCGATACCCAACCGACAAAATAGTTCTTCTGGAAGTCGCAAGGCAGTCACGTTGGGTGAACAGTTTACTCAAAGACAAGAAGCAATCCGGATTCGCCTTCCCTATGATCATAGGTAACCTTGATGTCCACCTAAAGAATCCAGCTCATGCAGAAGAATCCCTTGCAGAGCTAGCCTCCTACGGCCTACAAGAGCATTTCCCAAGGAAATGCTTTGATCATGACAATCTGACAAAGAGAGCCTACGGCAGGTGCTACTGAGCAAAGGAGTCTGTTGGAGATTATTGGAAGAACTGCTCTGATGACTATGAAGTCCGACGACGCGAATATTCAAGACCAAGTGTGCAGCAAATGCGACTCTATGAATACCGTCAGGTCCCGGATCAGCTAACGGATTCAGGAAATTGCCTACAAGTCCGAGAATTCGAGGCAGTAAGACATCTTTTGCCAAGCATCGATTGGTCACAAGATCCAATCACTGATTTTGAGGCGGTTATGGCAGCCCCAGGAAGATACATTGACCAGTGGTTGCACCAGCAAATTGAGCGACTGATTCATGAGGGAGTCCAGTTCACCTACCACATGATGGGTAGCCTTGATTCTCAGTTCTCTGAAGATGAGGGAACCTCAAGTGCACCTAAGGAAGAGGTTGAAAAGCCCGAGAAAAGGAAGAAGGCTAAAGCTAGCAGAGGGACTCAGACATCTAAAAGAACAAGAAGGGAGAAGATCCATATTAGGAGACCAGAGGTCACTTCATCATCAAAAGACCCCAGTTCATCTGATGATGTAGTTAAACTAGATTATATACCTACTCCGCCTTCCCAGAGCGATGTTGAAGCATTCGAAGCTGATGATCCTCCTGAACAAGACATGCTAGATACAAAGGTAAGAGCCATTAAATCTGCCGAACTTGAGAATCAAGTGGAGGAAGGAGAGATTCCATCCATTCAAGGGCTGGAGATGCATGAACCCACCCAGTAGAGCCGCCATGAATTGCAACTGCATAGTACTTCCAAGGATGACTCCACTGTTGAAGGAGAGCAAAGGACAGATGAGACCCGCGAGCTTGAAAGGATTGAAGAACAACCACCGCATGAAGATACCAGACAATTGTTCAGTGAAGTGGGAGAGAATTCAGCTGCGAGCAAAGGACTTGACACTTCCTCCACTCCTCCCGTCACGGAGTAGCTGCAAATATTTAATGAGCTGGCTGAAAACCTTTAAGAGCAAAGTGCAAATTTAACTATAGCATCAGCCCAGACCATACCTCAAGATTGGTTAGTTGCTCGAGCTCAGCGCAAGGTAGCCACCAAGCCACCCATCGACTTGGAGGACATTGTCTCGCGCATAGACAAAGCCAAGTCCAAGGGGAAGAAAAAGCCTAAGGCATATTCCCGGATAACCAAAGATGAGCAAAGGAACCGTACCCTTCATATCACCACCCCGCCTGTCGATAAGCCAGCAGATCAAATTACACTGGCTGATTATAGCATCACAACCGTTCCAATCGGGCGAGCCACCAAGGAACAGGAAAGGGAGGAATTCAAAGACTCCGTGCAAAACATGCTCAGACAACTCGAAGAGATAAAAGCTGAAAAAGGACATGTATCGAGTTCGTGCTGAGCAGGCCGAGGGGTACATTGATCAAGTCTTTATAATGCCTCCGAATCCCACATTCCCCCGACAGCATTGGGGCAAAGGACCACCACAAAATTTGAAGGAGTACGAGATACTGCCAAGGCCGTCAAGGAATGGATGCAAGGCCTTAAAGAAAGAGGAGAGCAAATCATTGAAGAGGTAAAGGAAATGGCTCACCATCGAGAGACCATTTTGGTCAAGCTGCTCGAGGTAAAATGGGAATGCCTCAAAATCCATGAGGTAGCTGCTACAACTCTTCCTACTGTAAGAGCTCTTTTCTGGACCCAAGCACAGATCCCTACACTCTCCGCCATCCTGGACCCCCACGATATCAATGTTTTTAAAGAATGGTACTAGACTATCACTATGAAGAATGAGACAAGAGAGATCATTGACAAAGAGCAAGATGCATGCGAGGGAATTCTAAAGAACATGCAGGAACTTGGCAAGACAGTCTTTGATCAATGGTTTTGGGGTGGAAAAATGATCTGTCCGATGATGTAATGCAACCAAACAGGGAGAAAATATTGAGAACGGATAGGATCGCCTACTCCACCGAGGACCTTGGTTTTGCCAGTCAACTACATTCAGACATGTTGTGTTTTGAGCGTAATCGGTCCAGCTGGCAGGATGGTTTGAAGCATGTAGACCGTTATCTAGAAGGCATGTAGTATAAAATTCGTCATCCCCCTATGCCTCAGTTCAGTTTGCTATTCCAGCTGTGCATCAGGTTCCAAGAGTATGTTCTTGAAGAGCGTGCAGCAGGTCGGGACCTTTGGCAAGAATATTTGCATGGCGAGGACCAATTTTTGGTAAAGGGATATGAAACTGGAAAAGAAAAAGTGCTTTCTTAAAATGCATTTTTCTTTTAAATTTGAAAAAGCACCTTTTGGCCAAAAGTTCACATTGGATTGCCAAGTCAGCTGTAAACTTTAAAGTTTTTAACTTTGTGCATGTGCACTTTTTGAATTATTATGGATAGTTTTTTATTTACCTTTCTAGGTAGTTATTGCTCCTTTTTGGGTGGTTGCTGATATTTACCCTCCATTTATGGGTATGGGTACCTCTTGTAAAGATGAATCTGGGCCACTTGTTTAGTTTAGATCTTGGCCATTCATCTATTTTTGGAAGCCTATTTAAAGGGACTGGTTTTCCCTTATTTTGTAAGAAGTTCGTGGATTGTTGCTGAAACTCTGGCGAAATTTACACAGAATTAATGCAAAGTTAAGGCTGTTTTCTTTTCATTGTGAGTGCATGGTCTCCTCCTTCACCATTTAAACTATTTTGTTATGTCTTTCATTTTTCTATAGCATTTTCTAGATAAACATCTGATAGAATCCTCGCTGTTCATACCATTAATGATTGATTGATTGTCATTCCCTTTGCATGGTTAATCTAAACCTTCTCATATGCTTAGTTCGGTTATTAAACACTTAGTGAATGAATGTTAAAATTCTGAAGTTATGTTTAATAGCATGAAAACTTAATTTTCCTTGAAGATCGCACTAGATTCTTACAAACATTGTGCTTAAATAGCTGATAGTGTTTAATCTGGTTATCTGGAGGTGTCTGTCTGTTTTTCTTGAGCATGCTATCTTGGTTAAATAGTTATATTTTCTATATCTCTTCCCCCTATCCTCTTTTTTCCTTTTTTACCAAGAAGCCCCCCACAGTCCAGTTGAACTAGTATCGATCCAACTGAAATCAACCGATAACGAGACTGCTAGAATTTTAGGGAACTCATCCAACAATTGTTCATCTCACCGTAAGTCCCCTTTGTGTTTCCAGCAAAACACATCAAACCACTGAGTAATCCCGCAGTCAAGACCTGACAATCAAAACCTTGAGGTCGTCCCCTTTGATCAAAGAAACAACATTAGAGATTTCCTTATCTCAAGAGAGGATAGGATACTCAGCGAGTACATTCTATTCTGCGTTGGCCGGATGGAGTTTGCAGCGATGCGACTTTAGACACGTCAACACTACACTTGGGTGCTTCATTCTAGGTTCATTTGGCATTGTTTATCATTGAGTTTTCAGTTGTATGCAAGAGTTAATTAGCTGCCATTAATACTCAGAAAAGTCTGAAACTAATTTTGTTATATGCCAAGAGTCTTGGCCCTTGCAAAATCATTTGTAATTCAGGATTGCATTGAAAATATGATTCAGTTGTGAAGCTCTATATGTGCTGTTATAAGTTTGTTCCAATCTGAGGTTTGCATGCCAAATGTTTGTCAAACTGTCCATTCCATATTTGAGTTGTATTTGAGGTGAATTCTTCTTGTTAGTTTGTTGTATGTTCTCTACAACATTTTGACATTAGTTTTCAGCATGCTCCAAACTGTTTGATCATATTCCTTGGGCTGCAAACATCAAGACCGCAATCGGATTTTACTAACAGCAGGTTTAAGGGTTGTAGGACAACTGTTTGACAATATCCCTTGAGCTTATCTCCAGCATTATGAAGCCATAATCAGCAAGGGATATTACAAAAGGTCAAAGCCCAATCGGGGGGTTTTAAATACTAGCAGCCTCCCTCTCTAGCAACACACAGATAGGAAGAAGAGAGGGAAACTAAGGGAAAAGGGAGCATACGGATAGGAGAAAAAAGATGTCAGCAGGTATGGTAATTGATGGTAATATGGTTTGCTGCTAATACAATTTTAACATTGTTAATTCAATCAATATTTTGGATATAACTTAATATCATTAATACAATTGAATCTAATTAATACTAATAATTTAAATTAATATGGTTATTACAATTAATACAGCTAATACAAAGTATTCATGATAGTTTAGTAAATTATTACAAAGAATTCATACAAAGTTAATTCTATCAATAATATTAATGCTGGTAATAATAATATAGTTGATACAATTTAGGAATGTAAAATAATATTAATACAATATTTAATAGAACATGTTTTAGATAAGGATAAGTGGTTAACATAATCTAATATAAAACTGCTAAACAATACATTACTAGTATAACATGAATGATATAAGGTTGGTATTAAATATGATATAAGGAGATTAATGGAACATAACATAATGATGGTAATAGATTTTTGTTGAAACTTCTAAGGGAGAAGTGGGAGAGTTGTAAGAGGGGGAACGGTGTATGAGCATCTTCCTAGATACGCCACCTCAAAGTGGGACAAGATGAGCCCACAGAGGCCAAAGGAGTACAAAGGGTACGGTCTTTGGGTCTAGGGGAGATGGTTTCTAGGACACCCTTTGCAATCTCTTCCTCATTTCCATCTTGGCACATTAATATAAGAAGATCAATCATATGAGGTGAGAGGTTGATATGATGGAGGGGAATGGTGTGAAGTCCTCACTAGGTATGCCACCTCATGATGATGGTTGAGGACCATTGGTTAAGGACCACATGAGGCCACAGAGGATAAGGTCTTGCTGTTCGGCCTAGGGTAGAGGATACTTGGGGCACCTCATCATGTCTTCCAACTCAACCCTCATTATGGTTGAGTTTCCATGTAATTATTGATATGGATTTATACATATCCTAACCTTAGAATTGGATGTATTTCATAGGGTATATCTACTTTGTTGTCTAATCTCATTGCGAGTTTCAAAAAAATAGGTTTATCTCATCTTATTCTTGAGTGAAGATTATATCTTTGGCTATGTTTTGCCCTTGTTTCATTTTGGATTTGTGAATTTAGGGCAAAGTATAAGGTGATCCCAAAAGGGGACATTACATAGGGTTTACAAAATTCACCTTCAACACTATTGAACTCACTTCTTCTCCCTACAACTCGAACAAGCATGCAATTTTGACTAGGATTATAGTTTTGAACTAAAAGAATGGTTCGCTTACCAATCAAAATGCATTTGCTTCAAATTCACCTGCAAAACCCTAATATTGTTTGCAACTTCGTCAGGAGCTCAAAATAGCAAATTTCAACAGGTGCGTAGGATTGTGCAAAAGGAAACAGTCTTCATGAAGCTTTTAATGACTTACAACAACTATTAGATTAAGCTACAGTAGTCATTTCACTATTCATTCGCGTGCGAGCAGACATTCATATTTGTAATCGTTTATCAGTTTGAATGTGCACCATTGATTTACAACAGTCGCGTGGGAATAGATGGCCAACTTTAAAAGATTGAGCCTTTGAAAAGATTCTTTAAGCTTGCCTTGTGTCGGGCTCCACCTGGATGCGTGTCGCAACAACGTGACGTTGGGGGCGTAACTAGGCTCTGACAACACTGGTCCGTGGGGCCACGTTCCAATAGAAACGTGCCAACATGCTCCACCGTGTCTTTGGCTTGCAATGGGCCCATCAAAGATTGGATGGTTTGCATTCTCTCGGGGCGCTGACAATTTTGATTGTTGACATGATAGAGGGCCGTAGGGCCACGTGAGTTGTTGTTCTTGCCCAAAGGGACATAGGAAAAATTGAACTCTCAGACTTAGGGAAAATAGCCCCATTGCAAATGGGGACCCCTACTTTTTTGCTTTCTGGGGTTTGCTTTCTAGGTTTTTAGGGTTTGTCTGTTAGCCTTTGCATGCTGAGTGTTGCCAGAGGGATCACTAGGATGGCAGGCTCTGCTTGAGCCAGGGTGAGTCCTTCGGGGCCCTAGAATTAGGGTTTCTTTGAGAGTCTTCCTTAGGGCCTGGTTTTGCTCTTGTTGCTAATTGTGTCTTGCTTGGTGAGTGAGTATCATCCTTGAAGGTCTGAGCTAGGTCAAGTCGGTGAGTGATGAAGTCTGGAATGTCATCCTGATCTTCAAATGCCCTGAAATTTGGCTAAGTCTGGAATGTCTTCCTGATCCTGAAATTTGGCTAAGTCTGGAATGTCTTCCTGATCCTGAAATTTGACTAAGTCTGGAAAACTGAAGAATCCTCCAAAAACTAGATTTTGCATTATAACTCTTGGAGGTCCGAAACCACTCTCAAACATCCTGACAGTATATATGGAATATAACTCAAAGTATAAGCCCTTATACTTAAATGTTATATTCCATACATGAATCCTAACGGAGAGACGAAAATGTGAAATTTCGCTCGTGACCCTTGCAAAGGGTCCAAAGCGAATTTCGCTCTTGACCCTTCCAAAGGGTCCAGAGCGAAATTCTCCATAAGACATTCTGCATTGCCCAAAGTCATGAACTAGCTCATTCCTAGGCATTTGTGAAGGCAAAACACTTATTTGGAGTGAAGAAATGTGAAAATGAAGTCAGGATTTGAGCCCAAGGAAGAATTTCGCTCCTGACCCTTCCAAAGGGTCTAGAGTGAAATTCATGTAAAATCCTATTTTTCACCAAATTCTTGGGCTAGATGTCAACTGGAAGAGCAAATTCATGTGATCGTGATGGAAGGAAGCCTAAAGAAGTTTGTCCAAGGTATGAAGAGGAGAAAATAAGTGAGAAATTAGCTCAAAAGGTGAATTTCGCGCCTGACTCTTCCAAAGGGTCCAGAGCGAAATTCTTAGAAGTCACCTTTTTCCCCTTGTTTGCACTGAAAAACCTTGTTCCTTGGGCATGGTAAAGGCAATTTGATATGTTCTAGCCCTAGGGAGTGATTGAAGGAGTTGGAGAGTGTGGATTTTAGCCTAAAGTAGGAATTTCGCTCTTGACCCTTCCAAAGGGTCCAGAGTGAAATCCACTTTTCCTCCACTTTTCTCAAGGATATGACCAAGATTGTTGACTTTTAAGGCATAGTTGAGAAGGTTTTGAAGCATTTTGCCTTGGAGAAGAGGTTTTAGACTTTGAGATGATGAAAGCTAGCCTGGAAAGAGAATTTCGCTCCTGACCCTTCCATAGGGTCTAGAGCGAAATCCTCCATTTAGCCTTCTTTTGGCCTTAAAAACCTAGTTTGACCTTGCCTGGAGCCAGTTGGATGGTGGATTGTCTTGACTACAATAGGAGGATGTTGAATTGACCAAGTTTGAAGGAGAATGAAATGAACCTAGGTGAGAAACTAGCTAAGAGTAGGGATTTTGCTCCTGACCCTTCCAAAGGGTCCAGAGCGAAAATCCCCTTAAACCTCAATTTCTCACTTGTCAAGGCCAAATTCCTAGTTTCTAAGGCATGTATGGAAGTGTTTGACATGTTCTAGCCTTGGGGAGTGACTTGAGGTGGAGGAGATGAAGGATTTTAGCCTAAAAGGTGAATTTCGCTCCTGACCCTTCCAAAGGGTCCAGAGCGAAATTCTTGAAAACACTCATTTTCCCCTTAGACAAGATCAGGACCTTGGTGGAGATGCTAGAAGAATGGTCTATGTTTGCCTCCCAAAGAGGATTGGAGTTGGAAGAATAAAAAATCAAGCTTAAAACATGATTTTCGCTCTTGACCCTTCCAAAGGGTCTAGAGCGAAAATCTACCTAGACCTCATTTCCTTCCTTGTTTGATCATTTTTTGATATCTAAGGCATGTTGAAAGGAAGAATGGACATGTTTTTGCCTTTGGGGATGATTGAAAGCGTTGAAAAGTGAGGATTTTGTCCAAGAATGGAAATTTCGCTCCTGACCCTCCCAAAGGGTCCAGAGCGAAATTTCCCATAAACCTCATTTCCTACCTTGTTTGGACCTATTCTAATTTTGAAGTGATGGGATGAAAGAATGTGAAGGATTTTAGCCTAGAACATGAATTTCGCTCCTGACCCTTCCAAAGGGTCCAGGGCGAAATTCCTTACAAACCTATTTTTTAACCTTGCTTGGGCTTAAAACTTTGTTCCTTGGGTGAAAAGCGATGAAATTTTATCTTGTAATGAAGAATGAGATTGAAAGGATGAAGAATCAAGTCAAGAGTGAGAAATTCGCTCTTGACCCTTCCAAAGGGTCCAGGGCGAAATTTCACAAAACCACCTTTTTTCTCAAATTTATGCTAAGTCAAATGTGGGTCAGGATGAGATAGGATTGGAGGCGTCCTTGAGCATGACTTTGACTTGTTGGTGATCTTCAAAAACATGAATTTCGCTCCTAACCCTTCCAAAGGGTCCAGAGCGAAATTCTTAAGATCACCTTTTTTCCCTTGCAAATCAAGTCAAGTTTTTGGTTTTTATGGCCTAGATAGGAGTGAGGCGATGTGTCCTTGGTCTTGGAGGTGGATTGGAGTTGAAAGAATGAGGAAATAAGCTCAAAACAAGATTTTCGCTCCTGACCCTTCCAAAGGGTCCAGAGCGAAAACCCTAAAATCCATCTTATCCTTCAAATTTTGTGCTAAGTCAGGCCTAGATCCAGGGTGAGAGAAGCTCTTTGGATTGCCTATGAAAGATTTTTGATCACCAAAAGTGTGAGTTTTGAGCTAAATCAAGAATTTCGCTCCTGACCCTTCCAAAGGGTGCAGAGCGAAATTCTAGATAGGTCCTATCCCTGGCTAGGATTTTGAGCGAATTTTCCTTTTCAAGCCTTTTTAGGATCAAGCAAATGTTGCCAAGTTGAGAAATGGATTCAAATGAAGGAGTCTAGAGGAAACAAAGTGAAAAGAATGGAGCTAGGTAGGAGAAGACAAGCAAAACATGAATTTCACTCTTGACCCTTCCAAAGGGTCTAGAGCGAAATTCTTCAAACTACCTATTTCCTCCTTGTGTCAAGTCAGGACATTGAGTCCTAAGGTGTGGTTGAGGTTGAAATGATGTTACTTTGCCCTGCAAGATGAATTGAAGTGAAGGAAATGAAGAATTGAAACCTAAAACTTGAATTTCGCTCCTGACCCTTCCAAAGGGTCCAGAGCAAAATTCCCAAAATCACCTAGTTTGCCCATGATGAAGGTCAAGTTGTGGATTCCTAGCCTTTGGTGAGGAGAAGGTTAGCGTATGCTTGCCTTGGAAGGCATTTTGGAGTAGAGACGTGATGGAATTTGTCCTAAAATGCAAAATTCGCTCCTGACCCGTCCAAAGTGTCTAGGGCGAAATCTTTTGAAACTCCTATTTTTCACCTTGTTTGGGCCAGGCGAAGAGCTAGTTGTGAGATAATGTTGAACAGAGGTCTAAATTGGGCAAATTAGCAAATTTCGCCCCTGACCCTTCCAAAGGGTCCAGGGCGAAATTCTTATAGGGCCTGTCCCTGGGAAGGATTTTGAGCGAGCTTTATTTTAGAGTCTTCTTGTTGATGATTTAAGGTGGAAAATGCTTTGTTGAAATGAACATGTCATATGTACTTAATCACCTTTTGGTTTATTTTGCAGATGGAGAAAACCAGTCTAGCATCATCAAGGACGACCACTTCGAGCCCATCATCGTCAAGGACGTTCCACAAGCAAAAGGGAAGACTCAAGGTGTTCAAGGAATTACCAGCTACCTCCAGAACCTTCACTTTGCCGCACTAAGGAACCACAAGATGACAATGAAAGGCGTTGCCAGCATTTCAAGGAAAGGTACACCACCCATCCATCACGTCAAAGACAGAGGAGAATCAAATAAGGTTAGTGCAAGGGTCCGTTGAAGAAGTAGATAGTCTCAGAAGAGTTAATCCAAGATAGCTTCTCAACATCATCAAATTGAACATCAACCAAGTTACAATTGTCAGATAGGGTGGCATCCCAGTCATCATTCCTCTAGTTGGATTGGTCCACCTCAGCATGACCAGATTCAATGTACCTAATTTATTGGAGGCGACATGAATTTCGAGGCACCTACCCCTGCTTCGTATTGGTCCTCACTCCTGGAATGTAATTTTCTAATTGGCTAAGGATGTTTGTTGTAAGAAATCCTAATTAGGGTTTCTATCTTGTAATCCTAGCCATTGATTCTAAGTCAATCAGAGTCGTGTATTTGTAAAGGGTTTCTCTATATAAGCCCTGGCTCCTCATTTGTAAAGGTTAATAGCTAGTTAATAGTTGGTTGATAGAGAATAGATAATAGTGAATAGTCAGAGAATAGGAAATAGTTAGAGTAGAGTAGAAAGAGAAGGCAATGATTGTTGCCAAGATGTTGTAAAGGAGTTGTAAACTTCATTGAAGAAATGGTGAATTCTATGGGTCGATTCAACAATTTGCATGGTCTGTATACTTCTCAAATTTGATTTCATGTTATTAGATGAGTGGAAGAAATGTGTATGATCGATGATGAAATATGTATATCCATACTACTAGCAGTTTGTTGATTGCAGACTTGCCTTGTGTAGTCAACTGGAATCATTTAGCTTAAGCTTAACTTCAATTGTTGCTTCTTCATTGATATGCATCAGCCTGATGGTGTCCATGCTTGTAGTGGTGATCTGAACATCATAAAGCTTTCCTCCGAAGATCGCACTAACCTTGTGGAGATGGTCCTGGGGTGTCAAAGCAAGACTTAGTTTGAATTTCATCAAAGGTCATTCATTGCTCTTACATTCTTAGTATTAGAAATAGATCCCGTTTCAACCTTTCTCCTTTTTCCTTTTTTTTCAAAATCAACGGCCAGTAAAATCTCACGTTCCAGCAATATCCAAAGCAAATCAGACGTTCAGGCAGTCAAACGTAAGTCACCTTGTGATTCCAGCAAAATCACATCATACCACGAAGAGCTTATCCACACGTAGAGACCCTACATATCAGAACCTTGGAGTTGCCTCGATTGATCCTTCAGCGAGATCTTCAGCAGTCGGGAAACTTTGTTCAAGAGAGGATAAGGTACCTTTAGGTATTTTATTCTGTGTTTGGTCATGTACAAAAGACACATCAACAATACGCCACCTCATGATGATGGTTGAGGACCATTGGTTAAGGAACACATGAAGCCACAGAGGATAAGGTTTTGCTGTTCGGCCTTGGGTAGAGGATACTTGGGGCACCTCATCATGTCTACCAACTCAACCCTCATTATGGTTGAGTTTCCATGTAATTATTGATATGGATTTATACATATCCTAACCTTAGAATTGGATGTATTTCATAGGGTATATCTACATTGTTGTCTAATCTCATTGCGAGTTTCAAAAAAATAGGTTTATCTCATCTTATTCTTGAGTGAAGATTATATCTTTGGCTATGTTTTGCCCTTGTTTCATTTTGGATTTGTGAATTTAGGGCAAAGTATAAGGTGATCCCAAAAGGGGACATTACATAAGGTTTTACAAAATTCACCTTCAACACTACTGAACTCACTTCTTCTCCCTACAACTCGAACAAGCATGCAATTTTGAACAGGATTATAGTTTTGAATTGAAAGAATGGTTCGCTTACCAATCAAAATGCATTTGCTTCAATGTCGCCTACAAAACCCTAATATTGTTTGCAACTTCGTCAGGAGCTCAAAATAGCAAATTTCAACAGGTGCGTAGGATTGTGCAAAAGGAAACAATCTTCATGAAGCTTTTAATGGCTTACAACAACTATTAGATTAAGCTACAATAGTCATTTCACTATTCATTTGCGTGCGAGCAGACATTCATATTTGTAATCGTTTATCAGTTTGAATGTGCACCATTGATTTACAACAGTCGCGTGGGAATAGATGGCCAACATTAAAAGATTGAGCCTTTGGAAAGATTCTTTAAGCTTGCCTTGTGTCGGGCTCCACCTGGATGCGTGTCGCAACAACGTGACATTGGGGGCATAACTAGGCTCTGACAACACTGGTCCGTGGGGCCACGGTCCAATAGAAATGTGCCAACATGCTCCACCGTGTCTTTGGCTTGCAATGGGCCCATCAAAGATTGGATGGTTTGTATTCTCTCGGGGGCCTGACAACTTTGACTGTTGACATGATAGAGGGCCGTAGGGCCACGTGAGTTGTCATTCTTGCCCAAAGGGACATAGGAAAATTTGAACTCTCAGACTTGGGGAAAATAATAACTGGGCGAGCCGATTGCTAGGAAGGAGGGGCCAGTGATGGACGACATATGAGAACTTAAGGCTATGACTAAAAAATGGATGCCGTAATAGGAATTTTCCACCTAGAGGTTTTAGGTTTTAAGGGGTATTAGGACCTAGCCAAACACTAGTCAAGGAAATTTTAGGGCTATTGGGCTCAAAATTTGTAGGTGCTACCACCACCTAATGTGGAAAAGGGATAGTGTTATACGTCCAACTAAGGTGGATCACCCAACGAAGGTGGAAAAGTGATAACATGATAAAACCATTAAAGACAGAAGTTCTGTTGGCAACAATGCAACACAGTGAGGGGGGGGGTGAATCAGTTTGCACAAGAAGTTACTGCAACTTAAACCACAAATCAGATCTGATAATTAATAGTTAAAGCATGAAACAACACCACATCAATAACACACATAACACCAATATTTTTGACGTGGAAAGCCTAGTTAAGTGGAAAACCACGGTGGGAACCTACTCACAATAAGATAATATCCTGTTAGGAGTAATTGAAATATTACAATGGGGAATGCACATGCATTCAGGCACATTGCCTAGAGCTCACTGCTCAGATACAAGAAACCCAGAATGGCTACAACCCTTAGGGAAGGCTTCACTGCCTTACAGGAAGTCTTATGGACTTACAAAAGCATTCAGATAACAATCCGGATTACATGAACTGAGAAAATAGCATCTCCATATGCCTAAGTACAGTTCTGGTTAAGCTCACTGTCAAATCTTCTCTGCAACACACTTCTTCGCACACTTCGCACAACTTTTACTGCTACTGAATGATTGATACAATGTTCGCACATAGCATGATATCTCTCAATGATCATTACATTCATTTATACAAGTTATCAACCCATAAAATATAGGTCGGCCAAACCCTTAATATAAATTACAAAATAATAACCTCACACGCTACAACAATACATGCGGACCAAAACAATGTCCACTAAGACATAGTTGTTGTGATGTTTTCACACATCGCTCCATTGCAAATGGGGACCCCCACTTTTTGCTTTTTGGGGTTAGCCCTTTTGATTTTTTTGTTAGTCGTTTTAGTGTAATTGAGTGATTAGGGGTTATTTAGATCATTCCTAGGGTGTTTTTTGCAGTGTTCCACGATCGTTGGGGACGGGGAGACGGGGGGACGCGTGGATGGGATTCAGGGATGAGGGGACAAAAGGAAAAAAAATTGGGGACAGGTTTCGGGGACGGGGGGACGCGTGGATGGGCTTCAGGGACGAGGGGACAAAAGGAAAAAAAATTGGGGACAGGTTTCGGGGACGTGGGGACTTGGGCCTGGGAGGGGGAAACTTGTTTCCGTGGAACACTGGTTTTTTGTGTACTATTTGATCACATTTCAAGTTGCTAAATCAAACCTTGGTTGAATGCATAATGTCCTCCTAGGTCCCATCCCTTACATCAAGGACAGAGCGAATTCGCTTTAAGAAGTCTGGAATGTCATCCTGATCCTCAAATGTCCTGAAATTTGGCTAAGTCTGGAATGTCATCCTGATCCTGAAATTTGATTAAGTCTGGAAAATTGAAGAATCCTCCAAAAACTAGATTTTGCATTATAACTCCTGGAGGTCCGAAACCACTCTCAAACATCCTGACAATATATAAAGAATATAACTTAAAGTATAAGAAATGTCACTTATACTTAAATGTTATATTCCATATATGAATCCCGACGGAGAGACTAACATGTCAAATTTTGCTCCTGACCCTTCCAAAGGGTCCAGAGCGAATTTCCTAATATCTCCCTTCCTGGTCTTAATTTGCCTCATAAACCTTGTCCTTATGGCGTAGTGAAGAGAGAATTGATGTGCGAAACAAAGTGAAGTGATAAAAAGTAAGGAATTTGAATATAATTGCAAATTTTGCTCCTGACCCTCTCAAAGGGTCTAGAGCGAAATATTTTCAAGCTCCTGACCCTTCCAAAGGGTCCAGAGCGAATTTCTCAAAAACATGGATTTTCCTCACAATTTTAAAGCAAATTGCCCTCAAGGTATTTTCCTAGTAAAAATCTTAATCGACAATAAATCTTTTGGCCGAAAACTTTTTAAAAATCGGGAATTGGCGAAAAATTGAGAAAAAATCGGCAATAAATCGGCAAAATTATCGAACATTTGAAAATATATAATTCCTTAAAATATTAGCAATGTTACATTCCAACCAGCTATAACATTTGTAGTGTATCTTGAACAAGTATTGCCAAGATTTAATCTAGTAGCAATGAGTTTAAATGTGTTTATATATATGTGTGTGTGTGTTTATATATATATATATATATTATTGTATAGGAAATTTGCATTAAAGACAAACGAAGGATCGAGAGTTTAATTGAGCAACCAAAGCTTACATCTTTATTGAGCAAATCTCCTGTATAACCTCCCAAGCAATATGCAACGGATCCTCATCCCCACAACTTAGACTATCTAGAGCGACCATTGAGATCGACTGAACTAACCCTAAGAATCAACTTAAATATTTTTTAACACAACACTCCTAATAATATAGATAGATAAAATATATAATAATTTCCCACTTCCCAAAATATATTATAGTTAAATTTATACCTGAAATGTGATATAATTTTAGAATAAGAAAAATTATAATAATTATCCATTTCCCAAAATATATTTTAATTAAATCTTATTCCTAACACGTGAAATTATATACTTTTGAAATAGTAAAAGCCAAGAGTAAATTATTAATTTATTTATTGTGCATACTTAGAAGCTAACACCTCACATCAAAACACATTGAATGTGAAGTTATCACCTGCCCGCCCACTTTGGTAGCATTGAATTGCGTGAAACCTGATTATGCACACATTGGCGGGTCGCAATTTTCATCTCTTCAAACATATATTAAAACCCTAACACGCCAGTTGCATCCCCATAAATTCACGCTCAAACCCCACGCGGCCCATGACGATTTTTAACGGTTTACGGGCCAATAAAATCGCAGAAACGTTTGTTCAAGAATGGAAAAATGATAGGCAACAGATAGAAATGGCGATTTTTTACATTTTAGTCGATATTTTATTGCAATTTTTTGCGTTTGATAGTTGCGATTTTTTCGAGAAAAATCGCCCGCGATTTAAATGACGATTAAATCATCTGTATTTTTGACTTGCGAAAAATTGTGATTTAGGCAATTTTTTGACGATTTTTTCATCACTGGTTTGAAGCTAAACAAGCAAGCTAGGAGAAAGCTTTCTCAAGGACGAGCTATTTTGCAAATTTCGCTCCTGATCCTTCCAAAGGGTCCAGAGTGAAATTTTTTCAAGCTCCCGACCCTTCCAAAGGGTCCAAAGCGAAATCCTTGGGATAGCCTAAATCCTTGCCAAAGCATTGAAATGGACACCACTTTGAGAACAAGTTGGCTTGAATATGATAGGATAAAGGAGAATGGGCATGTCCAAGACAAATTGGATGTGAATTGAGCTTAGAAATGTAAATTTCGCTCCTGACCCTTCCAAAGGGTCTAGAGCGAAATTCCTAGGACTCCCCAATTTCGCCTAATGCACTAAAAGAACCTTATTTTAAGCTAAATTGATGGCAAGTTGACTTGATGGTGGTAGAAGGAGGTTTGACAAGTTAAATACAAGGCAAAGAAAGGAGAAAAGAAGTGTGAATTGAGCGTAAGGTAATGAATTGAGCGAAATTTCTTAAAAACACTATTTTCCTCCTTGTTCAAACCAAGGAACTTATTATCCCTATGGCCTAGTTGAGGGATGATTGATGCATATTTGCCTTACAAGGTGGATTGGAGCAAAGGAAATGATGGAATTAAAGCTAAATGGCAAATTTCGCTCCTGACCCTTCCAAAGGGTCCAGAGCGAAAGTTTTTCAAGCTCCTGACCCTTCCGAAGGGTCCAGAGCGAAATTCCAAAAAACTCCTTTTGCTCCCAATTTTATATCAAGCCTAGTGTTGTTTGAGGAGGATTGAACTTAGAGGCATCCTTAGGCATGCATTTGAGTAAGTGTTAGTCACAAAATGTGAAGAATTTGTCCTAAAATGCAAATTTCGCTCCTGACCCTTCCAAAGGGTCCAGAGCAAATTTTCCTTGAACCTCTATTTCCTCCTTGTTCAAGCCAAGATCTTGATTTCTAAGGCATGGTTGGGAAAGAATTGATATGTACTTGCCTTTGAAAAGTGATTTGAGACAAAGTAACTGTGAAAATTGAGCTAAAATGCTAATTTCGCTCCTAACCCTTCCAAAGGGTCCAAAGCGAAATTCTTAGGAGGTCTAATGTTTTGACTAGGTCTTTGAGCAGAACCCATTCTTAAACAATTTTGGAGGCAAATGATTTGATCTTGGTCTAATTGAGCAACTTTGTCCAATTTCGCTCTTGACCCTTCAAAAGGGTCCAGAGCGAATTTTACTATAGGGCCTGTCCCTGTTAAGGATCTTGAGCGAATTTCATTCTAATGCCCTCTTGTTGATGATTTAAGGTGAGAAATATCATGTTAGAATGAATATATCATGTATACTTAATCATCGTTTGTTTGTTTTGCAGATTAATAAAATCAAAATGGAAGAGGATCAGGCTAGGACAAAGAAGACCTATTCAAGTTCCATCATCATCAAGGACACCTCAAAAGCATGGAGGAGGACTCAAGGTGCTTCTAAAATGTTGGAAGACTTCAAGTGTTCAAACAGTAAAACTAACCATCCTCAAAGATCTTCATCCTACCACATAGAGAAACCACAAGATATCAGACGAAGGATCTTATAACACTTCAAGACAAAGAGAGCTACTAAAGAAGGTGACTTGACCATGACTTCCTATCACCATAATGCAAAATCAAGGAGGAGGCTTCATCAAACACATGGGAGTAAAGGGGGTACATCATCCATCAAGTACACCAAAGACAGAAGAAGACTAACCAAGGCACAAATGCCAGACAAGGTGGCATCCCAGTCACTATTCCTCCAGTCAGATAGGTCCACCTCAGCATGTCCATATTCAATGTACCCGACTCACCAGTGATGGCACAAACTTCAAGGCACCTACCCCTGTTTCCTATTGGTTCTCAAATATTGAATGTAATTTTCTCATTGGCTAAAGGAGTTTGTTATAACAAACCCTAATTAGGATTTTCATCTTGTAATCCTAGCCATTGATCGTAAATCAATCAGAGCCATCAAATTGTAAAGAGCTCCCTATATAAAGCTCTGTCTCTTCATTTGTAAAGGTTAATAGTTGGTTAATGGAGGTTAGAATAGCTAAGAGTTAGTAGCTAGAATAGTGAATAGAATATCAATTAGAGTAGATTAGGAAGAGAAGGCAAGAAATTGTTGCTTTGATTGTAAATGAACTCCATTTTCATTGAAGTTATGGTGAAATGTGTCGTTACTTTGCAATATGCATGGTGTCTTGTTGAATCTTCATTTTAGATAGTGGTTAATAAAACAGTGCGAGACACGCAATGGATTTCAAAGAATTGATTGAGTTAACAGAATGAGCAAGACGCTCATAAATAATACAAGAATATTTACAAGAATAGCAAGTTTCTAATAAGAAACTGCTTAGAAGATCGAAGACGATCTAACCAAAATAGAATATACACTATTGAGCATTAATACTAAAATTAACATTATTTTAATATTCTATTACCCTCCCTTAATGCTCAATCTATTAACTACACCTATAGACCCCCTGAATTTTACAAATTTATCAGGACCAAGGGCCTTGGTGAAGATGTCTGCTGGCTGCTCCGAGGTAGGAACATACAGCAACTGAATGGATCCGTCTTCAACCAGCTGTCGAATATAGTGACAATGAGTTTCCACATGCTTGGTTCTTTCATGGAAGACTGGATTCTTGGCGAGTTTGAGCACTCCCTGATTATCACAGAACAAGGGAGTAGGACCTGCCTGGGAGACATGCATATCCGCAAGCATTCGTCGAAGCCAAACCGCCTCACAAGATGCCTTAACTGCTCCCCAATACTCTGCTTCTGTCGAGGAGAGAGCCACTGCTTGCTGCTGCTTACTAGTCCATGTGACAGCACCAGATCCCAAACTAAACACATACCCTGCTGTAGACTTACGGTCATCAACCGAACCTGCCCAGTCAGAATCTGTGTAACCACTGAGTATAGGATCAGAACTCCGAGTGTACAGAAGTCCAAAATCAGGAGTGCCACTCACATAACGCAGCACACGCTTCGCTGCTATCCAATGATCAGCCTTGGGAGCTGTCATGAAGCGTGAAATGTAGCTCACTGCAAAACTGATGTCAGGTCTAGTGGTAGTAAGATAGATGAGGCTGCCCACTAGTTGCCTGAACAGAGATTCATCCACAACTGGTGAGGATGACTGAGCTGAAAGTTTGAGCCCGGGTTCCATAGGAGTAGAGGCAGGTTTGCAATCCTGCATTCTGAACCTATCCACAAGACTTCTGGCATACTTGGACTGAGAGAGAAAGATACTGTTCTCAGTCTGCCAGACTTCAACTCCTAAGCAGTAATGTAGAAGTCCCAAATCTGTCATATCAAAGGTGCGGCACAAATCCTGTTTGATCCCAGTGATCAAATGTGCTGAACTGCCAGTAATGATTAAGTCATCCACATAGACAACCACAAACAAAATATCATTACTAGAATGCTTGATATACAAGTTTGCATCAGATGGACTCTGCTGAAAGTTATGATCTGTCAGGTACTTATCAATTTTCATGTACCAAGCCCGAGGAGCTTGTTTCAGACCATAGAGTGCTTTGACTAGTCTACAGACCTTCTGTTCTTGACCAGCAACCTTGAATCCTGGGGGTTGCGTCATGTAGACTTCTTCCTGTAAGTCACCATTCAAAAAAGCACTCTTGACGTCCATCTGCTGGACTTTCCAACTGAACTGGGCTGCCAAGGCAAGAACGAGCCGTATGGTACTCATTTTGGCTGTAGGAGCAAAAGTCTCCTCGTAGTCAATGCCTTCTTTCTGTGAGAACCCACGAGCAACAAGACGAGCCTTATACTTGTCTAGGGTTCCATCAGCTTTGTATTTTACTTTGTACACCCATTTGCAGCTAATGGGCTTCTTCCCTGAAGGAAGATCAGAAAGGGCCCAAGTGTGATTCTTCTGAAGACTCTGGAACTCAGCTTCCATAGCCTGTTCCCACTCAGGTATACCTTTAGCCTCTGAGTATGTCTGAGGCTCAAAAACACTGTGTATGTTAGCCATGAGAGCAAAATTGACTGTATGCTGCTGTTTGCTCTTATTACGGGAGGTTCTACCCTCAATGAGCTCAGTATCCCTGAGATCACCAATGGTCTTGGCCCACCATTTAGGCCGGAGAGTAGAAGTGCGAACATCTGGAGGAGCTGGAAGAGGCTCAGGATCAGGAACAGGAGCAGCAAGAGGAGGATTATTCTCCGGAGGGAACTCAGGTAGTGCATCATCGAAAATAGATTCTGCATCATCCCTCCCATCAGGCGAACCTAATGGAATAAGAACACTGTGAGGCTAATCCTCAGAACTCTGCTCAGAAGAAGGGGACTGAAAGAATCCTCTGTCTTCATCAAATACAACATCACGACTGAAGATAAGACGTTCAGTGTCTATATCTATCAGTCTGTAGGCCTTATGGTGATCACTGTATCCGGTCATCATGAGTTTCTGACTTTTGGAATCCAACTTGGAGCGCTTAGCATCTGGAATCCAAACATAGGCAACAGAGCCAAAAACCTTCAGGTGGCTGATCTGAGGCTTCCGACCAGACCAAACCTTTTCTGGAGTCTTCCCCTTAACAGCCTGAGTAGGAGAACGGTTAAGTAGGTAGACAGCAGTAAACACTGCTTCAGCCCAATACTTATTCGGAACACTCCTGTGTTGTAACATAGAGCGAGCCATCTCAACAACCGTACGATTGCGACGCTCGACAACACTGTTTTGCTGAGGAGTGTAGGGTGTAGTCAACTGGCGTTTGATGCCATGGGTATCACAAAAGTTGGAGAATGCAGAAGAACAAAATTCCCCCCCGTTATCTGTCCTAAGAGTAATGATACTATGTCCAGACTCTTTTTCAACAAAGGACTTAAACTTCTGAAAGATACTAAATACATCTGATTTATGTTTAAGAAAGTACACCCACATCTTTCTACTAAAATCATCTACAATAAGCAAAAAGTATTTGCAACCAGTAACAGAAGATGTATTCATAGGACCACAAATATCAGCATGAAGTAATTGAAGTACCTTAGATGCGCGCCAAGACTTTCCATGTGTGAATGAAGTCCGATGCTGTTTGCCAGCTTGACAGGCGCCACATACTCCAAGATGCTGAGTCTGAATATCAGGTAACCCTGAAACAAGTCCCTCCCGAGATAGCTGAGAGAGATACTGAATGTTGAGATGTCCATATCTCAGATGCCACAAAGTGCTGAGAGGAGAAACATGAGCTGCCAGAGCCACTTCAGGAGAATCACCAGTGTCAAGAAGCCTATATAGGCCATGATCCTCTAGACCAACAGCAACAGTAAGACGAGTCTCCCGATCAATGATGGAGCACTTGTGAGCACTGAACACCACATCTAGTTGAGGAGAATTCCTCATAATCTGGCTGACAGAGAGCAGATTAAGTTCCATTCCAGGAACATAGTACACATTCAGAAAAAAGGAGAGTCCTACCACCAGACTGTATCTGAACAGTGCCTCTGCCAACAACTGTATACTCCTCACCTCCGCCAAATACAATGGAATCACTGAAAGGAGAGAAGTCTGTAAACCAGTCACGTCGATGAGAAAAGTGACGTGATGCACCAGAGTCGATGTACCAAGCAAAAGACCTGGCATGATCTGAAGACCTCTTAGCCATAAAGGCATAAAAGGCAGACTCCTTATGCTCGGAATGTTCAGCAACATGCGCCTTCTGGTGTGACCCTCCCTGCTTCTTTTGTTCAGAAGCGAGCCTCTGACGGCAATCTTTCTTCATATGGCCGTACTTGTGACAGTAATTGCACTGCACATTCTTCTTCTTAGCTCCATCCTGTGTCTGAGAAGAGCCTTTCTGCTGAGAAGACTGAGAGGACTGAAATTTGCCTTTATCCTTCTGAAAGGATTGAGCTGTGAAGGCATTTTCCGAGGAGGCTGATGTAGTACCACTACCAAACTGTTGTTTCTAGCGATCCTGCTGTAGAAGTTTGGTGCACAATTCTGAAAACTTCAGATCAACATTAGCGGAAGTAATATTGAGGGTCTCAATGAAGTGTTCATACGATTTCGGAAGACTTTTCAAAGTGATTACTACCATGTCTTCTTCCTCCATAGTCCGACCAATAGCTTCGAGTTGATCTCGAATGTCCTTAATCCTCGTGAGGTGTTCCTGTAAGGACATACGTTCGTCCATCATAATGGAGAACAGCTGATTCTTTAGAAAGAATGCTCGGCTCTTGTCGGATGTCTCATGCAATTCCTTCAGATGCTTCCAAATGTCAGAAGCTATCTTGCCGGAAGGAATCTGCGGTAACTGATCATCAGTCACTGAGAGTTTGAGAAGCATAACTGCCTCCCGATTGCGTTCATCAAACTTATCTTGATCTGCACCAGGTGTACCAGGACTGAGCTCTTTTCCCAAAACAAGCTGGTCAAGACGCCTATATTCAAAAATGGTCAACATACGCTGTTTCTAGATGTTGTAATTGTGGCCATTAAAGCGTTGAGTGCCTTCTAACATCAGGTTGGTGAGAGAAGCCATTTGCACGTTTCCCCAAAAAAAATTCCTAGCTGACCCAGAAAAATCTGAAGACAACCTAGAAATCCTTGTGAAAAACCCAGAAAGAATCTGCTGTCGGAATTTGGATCCGTTGGCTCGAAAATCGAGGCACAAAAATCGAGGCACCCAGAAAATTCCGACGACGACCCAGTTGAGATCTCGAAAAACCCACCACGAATCTGTACTCAGAAAAAAATTTCGACTGAATCTGGAGGGTCAAAACCCTAGCCGAAAGTCAAAAAACGCGGGTTTGACCAAGTTGCAGGTTGCAGAAAAAATGGCGGGTCTGTACCGCGCCGAAAAATGCCGAAAACCCTCGCTAGACAGACTCGAACAGGAAGAATCCCATTACACGGCATAAACACAGTCCAAAACGGACTTTTGAACACAATTTTTTCGAAAATCTGCAGCGAAACTAAGAGGCCCGAAAAATCTCGGAAAAGAATTCACAAATTCTTTATTCAGGCTCTGATACCATAAAACAGTGCGAGACACGCAATGGATTTCAAAGAATTGATTGAGTTAACAGAATGAGCAAGACGCTCATAAATAATACAAGAATATTTACAAGAATAGCAAGTTTCTAATAAGAAACTGCTGAGAAGATCGAAGACGATCTAACCAAAATAGAATATACACTATTGAGCATTAATACTAAAATTAACATTATTTTAATATTCTATTAGTTAATTAGATTGAATGAAGGAAGTTATTGAATGCACTCGCGTGGAATCTGCCTAGTTCGAACCACTAGCCTCTTGTTGATTGTAAATGCGCCCTACGTGGTCAACTGACATAGAATGAGCTTAACTTCAAGTCGTTACTCGTCTATTGTTCATGCATTAAGTTGAATGGTGTTCAGTGTCTGATAGTGTACGATTTGAACATATTCGAAGCATTCTTTAGAAGATCGCACTGAGTTGGTGTTGGATTGTTCAACCTGATGGTGAAACCCAGCCCAGTAGGACTCCACCTAGTCGTTCATCCATCTTCTTGCATTCTAGGTCTTAGATTAGATTCTCCATACCCTGCACCTTTTGATATTTCTTTATCTTCCAGCCAATAGATAGGATTCACGTTCCAACAGATCGGACGCTCAGGCATTTGAATGTAAGTCCCGTTGTGATTCCAGCATAATCACATCACACCATAAGAGCTTATCCACACGTAGAGACCCTATATATAAGAACCTTGGAGTCTTCTTGAATGATCCTTAGGCGAAATCTTCAGCATTCGGGGAAACTTTGTTCAAGAGAGGATAAGATACCTTGGTATTTTATTTTGTGTTCGCATGTGCATGAAAATCACAGCAACAATAGTCTGGACCTAAATCAATACCGCAAGTATGAAACACCTCCAAGAATTATGCCTCGATCATCCGCAACACGCTACAACCACCAAGAATGTCGCATAACATGAAGAACATCACCGGACAAAGAAAATCTTCAATAATGCGCACAATAATCGATGCAGACCACCAATATGCATTGAACGCGATCTAGAGATTACAAACAATGTGAATTGCACCACAACAACTGCAATAACTTGGATCACTAGAATCATCATCATCTCTCTACCGGAGCTCAAGAACACCAGCATAACTGATTGTCAACCTGAAAGATTTGCTTGTGGATTTCCAAATCATGAACCACTTGAACTAAGGACACACATCGTCCAGAATACATCCCATACATCCACAACTAAAGATATTACAATTTTGGAGCAATACGAAGCACAAACTAGAATACCGAATAACACGAACAACTAAATAACATCCTTAATACCGGATCTCATAACTTGATCTCATCAACATGCGGATCTCTGCAAATGGTAATGAACCATCTACTGACAACATACCAAAAACCCTTTAATCTGCATTAGCTCATCTGCAACACATAGACTAAACCAACTCATTCAACCAAATTGCAACACTCGAATACACAAAAGAATATGTTGTTATCAACGACAACACATCAAACAATGTCCAACAAGTTCCACATGAGGTGGAAAGTGATAATGTGAGAAGTCTACTAAAGGTGGAAATGTCCAATGTGGTCCCTAAGTAAGCTTAATTGACGTTTAATTAGAACCTAGGTGAAGAACTAACAAGGTACAACACCTTAATTAGACCGACACCCCCCCTTAAGTGCAACTTAGGGAGAGTGTATACAAAAGCAAACAATGCAAGATGGTGTCCTGACAATTAGGCCATGCTAGGTACCCATGTACAAATGCAATGCAATCTCTCTCAAACAAAGAAAAGAAGAAAATCTGGTGGAAAAAATCTCCAACCAAAAAGAGAGATGATAAAAAAAATCTCAAAGAATAATGGGAAGGACAAAACCCCATGTGAGGAAAAAGTCCTCCCCCCCATAAGAGAGAAGAAGAGAGACCATGTAACCCACCTCAATGTAGAATGTGCATCAATGGTAGATGCTCAAAATTGGATGTAGAAGATGTTGCACGATCATCGAACAACGTTCCTCCTCTTAGGAAGAAAGAAAACCAAAGGTGTATGAATGAAGTCAACCCAATCCTGAAAGGAATATGTAGGAAGAAAACTCAAGATGTATGAAGTCTTTGAAAATTGCTCAAGTGTCTCCATGTCGATGCTGAAAGTTGCCCTTTCCAAATCACGTGTACTAGGCCACACTGCTAAAAAAGACAATCCATGATGTAGTGAAGATGAATGTAGAACATGATCCAAAGAGTCAAGTGTTTCCTTTAAAGATATAGAGACCTCCTCCAAATGCTGTACATAAGTATCCACAATCATGTCAAACTTGAAAGGATGATTATTTAGAGAATAAAGAAGAGGATCATAGTGTTCCTTGACAACAACTTCAGAAGGATCATCTCCATCGTTGAAAAGATGAATGTCATCAATGGTGTCTCTCAAATATGCAAAATAGGACTCCACAAACAAACTTGCAATGTCTATCAAGTAGTCATCCCAAGAAACTGTATTTGCAAGACAATGTATATCCTGTTGCACTGAATCACAAGAAGCCAAAGCCGTAGCAACAAAAGCATCATTAGGATAAATGATAGATGTGAGCTCAATAGGAGGAGATGGAATGCAAGGCTCAAGAACTGGATCACATGTGATAATACCGAGTTCAAGTGACCAAAGTTCTACTCAATATTTGAATCCACACTAGAAGTGTTATCATCATCTGAAGAATCAAAGTCATCAATAGGAACAAAGTCTGAAAAGTAGTACAACAAAAATGCATGATCCACCACCCTGGTAGTAATGATAGCTCTTTTCTCCATTTCTCCAAGTCTCCGATGATAACTGAATCAGGAGTGAACTCTGTAGTCTTTCTTGCTGCACCATGAGTGATTTGTTAGATGGAAAGGAGATTGTTTTTCAAGTGAGGTACACACAATACATCATTGAAGGTGCCATCCCCAATATCAGTAGATCCCTTCCCAATTACATTCATGTATGTATGATTTTCCATCAAAATAGGTGGCGTGTTGCAAGGCTCAAATGATGAGCATATAGATTGTGAAGATGCCATATGATGAGAAGCCCTTGAATTTAGGAGCCATCTCCCTAAATCGTGACTTGTAGTAGCACAAAGAGCTTGTCCTTTGTTCTTACTTGTCCCAAAAGTGTGACTCTTGAGTCTTTTCCTTATCAAATTTTACTTGTTTGGAATAAGAAGTTGAAGTAGACATTCTAGAAGGCAAACTGATTCTATTCTTCTCAAGAAGATGCTTCAATTCATCAATATCCTTCTTATAACAATGGTGTTCTTTATGTCTTAACTTCTTGCAATATGCACAAGTAGGCTTCTCCTTCTTAGATGATTCCCCCTTAGGAGAGGAAGAGGATTAAGATTCTTTGTATGGTTTAGGCTTTGATTACTTCTGTTTCTTGTTGGATCCTTTCTCATGACTAGCCATGGAGATCAACTTTTTTTTTTCGAGAATCAACATCTTAGTGAATGAATGAAGGATGGTGTTGTATAGGAACTCTCCATTGTCAACTGATGAGTGTGGAAACTAGAAACAAAAGTTGCATACTCTGAAGCAAGCTTGTCCAACATATTGAAGGTCAATTGTGCATCCTTATTATCAATGCCACAATTCTTGAGTTTTGCTCTTAGCTCATTAGCTTTAGTTACAGTCTTGGATTGTATCAAAATTCTTAGGATCTAAATTTGTGAGATCATTATCAAGTTTGTATCCCCTAATCTCATTAACTTTGCTATACAATTGGACAAGTTTATCCTAGGCATCCTTAACTGTTTTTCACTTATCAATATGAAAGTTAAGATTAGCTAATACATATTTTATCAATGTTCCAAGAGCCATAGTACTTTTAATGAGCCAATCCATTTTCAAATTTGAATATGATGGTTTTAGAACAAATCCATCAAGATAGTGAATTAATCTTTTTTTCAATATGTTTAATCCATGCATTTATTTTCCATGTTGCATAGATATGTGGAGTTAAAAGAGGAAACTTAGAAGAACCCATGGCTGAAAATATGAAGAGCAGAAGAGAGAACTGAAGGCACAAGTACACAACACAACCCCCCATATTCATTCACTCAATCAAAGAACCCTCCAAAAGCAATGATTTGGCACTTGGTGAAATTACAATGGCTACTTGCAAAACAAAGGCAAAGTGGACTTCTGATTTCAATGTGTACAACAGCCACAATCAGGCTATAACAAACTTAGATCACAATGCAAAAGACCAAATTGAGATCTATGTGTTATAATTGCCAAAATAGGTCAAATAAGACCAAGTGTTGCAAGTGAAATTTCTGATCACAATGACTACAAACTGATAGCACAAATGTGAAATACACGAAAAATTATGCAGTTTCAAAAAAAAATTGCACATGAAAAGAGGTTCATATGAGCTTGAACAAGGCCTTGAAAGTTGGAAAAACGGGAATTACTCGGCAACACTGTGAAAAAAACTCAATTTTCTGTAAAATTTAGGCACCAAAATTAGAAATCACCTGCACCGCTATGTAGAACATGAAATTCTAGCCCAAATAAAAAAAATTGCACTGAAAAAGGAGGTCATATGATTGAAATATGAGCCTTCAAAGTTCGCATGTCAAATTGAAAATTCCAATTGTGAGGGGGGTAACCAAAGAAACGGGACTCGGACTCGACGCGGACTCGGCAAGGGTGACTCGCCTCGGGACTCGGGACTCGGATCGGTCAGGACTCGGCAAAGTGAAAAACCCAAGAAATTTAGTGATTTTTAAGGATTTTTAAGGATATATGACCTCCTCTATAACCTCACATAGGTAAGTGGCATTTTTAGAATGTGCGGAAGCATCAATGGATTTCATGAACATGGTGCCACCTGAAATTTGAAAACAAAGCAAAAACAGTGATCAATGATCATTCAATAAATCTCAACTCAAAAATAAAATACGAATCATTAAATAAAATTCAAGTTATTCAATCACCTGCAGAAGAAACAAGAAAATTTAGGAGCATTCGATTTCTCCTATCAGTCCAACCATCGGTCATGATGGTGCAACCCTTCTTCTTCGATATCTCATTCAATAAATCTCAACTCAAAAATAAAATGCGAATCATTAAATAAAATTCAAGTTATTCAATCACCTGCAGAAGAAACAAGAAAATTTAGGAGCATTCGATTTCTCCTATCAGTCCAACCATCGGTCATGATGGTGCAACCCTTCTTCTTCGATATCTCTTGCTGTTCCTCTAATGTGGCTTTTACATCAGCCACCGATTCTATCAAAATTGGGCCACTTAACTCGAAATCAAAAGGGGCTTTGAAACCCGCCCCACAAATAGCAATGGCATCAACCATGTTCTGCCAATAAGGAGACCTATCACAAATAAATTTAATAACATAAGTATAAAATTATAAATATTAGAGTCTTAGACAAAGTCACAAAACAAACTAAAAATGTTAACAACTTAAAAACTTAAAACAATCAAATCAAAACTAAAAGGAATTACCTGGCTGCGAAGAATAGAATATTGCAATAAAACCAAAATCTTCCAATTGCACCTTTAGCCTTATTGTGTACCTCTGTTCCAAGCCATGCTCTCAACTGAAGGTTGGGCACCAGGAGTAGTGCGTGGCTCAAAATATGAATCCATCCTAGATTTATGAACTCTAGGACCAATGGTTGGAGTTGCACTGATACTCCCACTAGCATTGACACTACTAGCAACAGAAGCAATAGCACTCCCACTAGGACAATATGGAGGCATGGAAGAGGCCTCTCCAACACAACCAATGCTAGTTTGAGCCAACTCCTCCCTTTGCCTCTTCTTTATTTCTTATCGAGTCTCAAATGTGTCTAATAGCACTTGGCACTCACGAATAGCCTCAGGAAGTGCTTTTGTGCAAGGTTCTGCATCATGGCCATGTATTCCGACAAGGTGGTATTCAATCTATTTATGCCTCCATGAAAGATTGTTTTGCAAAATTTACATTTTGCCTCTCCTCTTTTTTGCCCGGGAAAAGGTTTTGTATATTTCCAGGCTGGATCTTTTCTACCCGGGATCGCTCTATGAGGAGGACTGGAACTAGACATTGTTTTCAAAAGTTGAAGTTTGCTGGAATAAGACACAATTACAAAAAAAATGAATATTTGTCCATTGTTAAATTATAAATTAATACAAAAAAAAATATAATAGCAATGTTTTGATTTTGATACAAAAATCAATGTAATAGAATTTGTGTTCATTTTTTTCAAAGAAATTAGCAAACCTACCATGTAGATTGTTTTTTTCATTTCAGAAGATAAAGAAATCAGCAAACCCTACAATGTACATTTTTAAACAAAAAAAAATGTACATTGTAGGGTTTGCTGATTTCTTTAAGTTTTGAGAAAACAAAAAACAATCTACATGGTAGGGTTTGCTGATTTATTTGAAAGAAATGAATACATATTACAAATGTTTAAAAAAAAAATGTAAATTTTGCTTATAAAACACCAAAAAAACCAAAAAATATAAATCTTACCTCTTATAAGAAGGTTGAAATGAAATGCAACCTCTTTCCAATCCTCTCTAACAAGCTTTTGATGCACCAAATGCAAGTATTACACTGCCCCAATGTGATTTGTTGAAGAAATTCTATTCCTCCTCCTTGCTGGTTGCCCTACTATGCTCTCTTCTTTTTCCTCACAACTCACTCTTCTCCTCCTATTTTTTCAATAGAATGAAATGAGATGCCTTTTACAACTTAGCATAAAATATAAATGAAAAAAAAAGCAAGTAAAACCATTTTTTAACATGTTTTATTTTTGCTTTTTCGGCAGTTTACGCCGGCCGAGTTATGGGCTCAGGACTCACCGGGTCCGATCCGAGTCACCGAGTCACGTGACTTGCCGTGACTCGGCCAAAACTCGCTGAGTCCGGGTCCGAGCCACCCAGGACTTGTTGAGGGTGACTCGACCCATGACTCGCCGAGTTTTGGCGAGTCACGAAACTCTGGGGGTAACAATTTAAAAATTATTTTCTGCCAATTTTAGCAGAATTGTCACCGAATTTAGCACTGCTACATAAAAAAACATCTGGCCAGAAATAAAACTCCAAAAATGCACCAAAAATCGCTCAAAATGACGAATTGAAGGCACTCTAAAAGCTCTTATAGACTTATACCATGTAAGATTTGACTATATTAAAAAACAAACACAAAAAAGACAACACAAGTTTTTCTCATGGAAAAACCTTTCAGGTAAAAAACCATGGCATCATTAATCTTCCATTGAAACAAATGGGCACCAACCCAAGGATACAAAAGTGAGCTATAACTCACAGTGGACACCAACCCTTCCAAAACACAAAACTGAAGCACTAACTTAACTGAAAATGAGACACCAATCTCAATACAGCCAACATCAAATAATTGGATATTTTTCTGAAATCTGTTAGGCGTCCTGCATTCAAATCCTTTTCAATCTCAGGTACAAGTCAGGACTCATTGAGTTCTTCTACAAAAAGATTTATGCACAAATCTTTACTTTCCAGCTCGCAGAGCACCATCCAGAACACATCCAGCCTGCAATCACACTCAGCTCCTAATATCCAGTCAGCTGAGGATGAAATGAATAGTCAACAGTTTACAAAACGTCTTAATTAAATTTGAAAGCACCTTCGTTATTCAAGAACGCAGCCCTTAACTCCATGATGGCTGCCAATCAATTTTTGACTCAACCCAGACACACACCATGCCTGATCTCAATTCTAGACACAACCTTCAGATACGCTCCCCAAAAATATTTACGGCTGCACTTCACTGAAGGAAATTCAAGAAAAAGTCACACCAAAGAGATGTGCCTCTTAAATTTGACAGTCCATGAACACTTAGAAGAATACCGGTCATCGATCAATTTTTGAAGGCGATTCTATCCTCTTTAAACCATTTATGACAGCTGTATCAAAATTCTTTGACTTCGATTTAGAACCAAATATCCATGAACTTCCCGTTACATATCAAGAGGACTGGCCGATCTCACCTTTGAAACCGTTAGTAAATTTTTTAAAAAGAAACCCCCAAGAGAAGGCGAAAATCTCTAGAACCAGCGCCAACCTACCCAGTAATAAAATCCATTGCACAGTCTTAACGCATATATACCTCCATAAAAACAAGTCCACTCTCATTATTCCATGTAACACTGAGAATTCGATGTTTTTTTAAAAACATCCTTCCACTAAGTATGAACTCTACTAAAAATGCCTTCCACAAATTCTAAAAGAAACGTGTTTCACGATCTTTCAAAATGTCTTTTTCACGCTATATCAAGTGATCGCATATTTTTGACGCCCCCCACAATATGTTGTAATATCCCTTGGCTAATCTGACCCTGTTTCGCTTATTTGAACCCCAAGGAATATTGTCAAACACTTGGCATACAATGTTTGAAGCCGCTGTAGTGAATTCTTTATTTGTTTTCTTTGGGTTTGTACGCTTCAAATGAAGTTATGGAAAGCTTCTAACAATGCAAAGTTGTTATAGAAATGATATGCTAGCTGTTTTAGACCTTACACACACATGGAATGACTGAAATTAACTAGTATAGCTAGTTGACATTAAGACAAACACTTGTCATGCATCCCAATGTATACCTACAGCCATTAGGCATTTAAGCAAACAATTGGCATGAAAGCTAAGTGGCTGATCAATGTTGAATGTTACCATGAATGTGGAATATGCAACTTATATCTCCATTAAACATATGCAACCTCCAAGTGTTTCATGATATAATCATAATAGAAAATGATGCAATGAAGTAATGATTTTCTAATACAATGACCATAGATAGAAAACTTGGAATTTCAATGGCTGCCTTGATATATTGGTTTGATTCTCCTCATATGCAAAGCCCTTGTCCAATATATATAGCTGTTCACCTTTCTAAATCCCCTTCTATTGAATTCAAACTACTGTAGCGCACTGTTCATGCGCACTGTTCATGCGCACTGTTCACGGCACTGTAGCACATTGTTCATGCGCATTGTTCACGGCACTGTAGCACATTGTTCATGCGCACTGTTCACGGCACTGTAGCGCATTGTTGTCTCTTTCAATCTGCAAACAAACTCTGAAATAAACCCTCCAATCAGCTCAATATTGACTTCTGAATGAAGCCAACTCTCACAAGCATAATCAGATGATATTGCACACCCTCTATATGCTGTTACAATGAAGAAGCCATGCTCTCCAATGCCGACAAGCCTTGAATCCTGCAGAAACCCTTGGTATTCTACACTTCAATGCTCCAGAGAAACTTCAATCAAAAACTCCAATCACATAATCAATCCCCCTTCTCTTCTTTTCAAAAGCCTTATATATATTTCCCATGAAGGTTCAATTTTCTTCAATAAGGCATTAAATCAATTAATGATATTAAATGACATTTAATGATATAATATTTTCACTTTGTCATTTAATATTTCACTTTGGTAAAAGAGCCACAATTAATTAATTAAATGGTCCCCTTTAATGATACTTGGACTCTTACTTAAGTTATAATATAAAATTATATTATAACTTAATAATATAAGCTCAAAACATTAATGTTTATTTAAACTAAATAAACATTAATATCTCCATTAATATTCAACATTTTTGAACGCCGTCTGAACTGGGAGCTGACATGATGAAGCTGCATATGACCATACCCCCTTTACTAAAAATAGCAGGGGTCCATCTCTAACATCCCAAGACTTACTAAAAATAGGAAGTAGAGCAAATGATGTCCGAATGATGCCAAACGAAGACCAAACTGAAGCACTCTGAACACTGGAGATGATACCAATCCTCAAAAGACCCTCTATCCAACACATTAGCCTACGAGGGTCAAGATAATAGGCTAATCTCACAAAATCCAAGTCTGCTAAAATGGGGACATTACATATGTCTTCACATGGTTAATGATAGCCCAATACGCCCAGAAAGAAGATTACTAGAATCATTTACGACGTGCTCTTGTAAGCCTCTTAATATCTCACGATACCTTGCCAGCAACACAATCCAAAATAGGAAGGCAGAGTAAATTAGCATGTTTGGAAAACAAAACGCCAACAATAATTAAAAAAACATCTGTTTGAAATGGCACAGGTCCTCCATTTGCCACACACACACACACTTAACAATACAAGCAGCTCTCGATAAATAAAGAGAAGTGCAAGGACTTGTTAAACCCAAAATATTAGACGGGGCATGGAAGAATGAACACGTCATCACACATTATAGAGGGTACGTGTTGGAAGCATTCACCAACTTGACTTTCAAAAAGACAAATAGAATATGCGTTGGAAGCATACACGGAGGCACCCACCTCAAGTTGACACGTAGGCAAGAAGCTCAACCAAGCAAACAAGCAGGAAGCTCAATCAAACCTTTGAATATGCGTTGGAAGCATACACGCAGGCACCCACCTCAAGTTGACATGCAGGCAAGAAGCTCAACCGAGCAGACAAGCAGGAAAGCTTAACCAAACCTTTGACATCAATGACAAAAATTCCAACACCATCCCCAAAAAATGGCAAAAAGAAAACCTGTCCCGGAATCCCGTTTTCCAGTGCCTTGTCTTGGAAACTCGGGGTAACATAGGTTAAAACCACTAAAGGTAGAAGTTCCACATGAGGTGGAAAGTGATAATGTGATAAGTCCACTAAAGGTGGAAATGTGCTATGTGGTCCCTAAGTAAGCTTAAGTGACGTGTAATTAGAACCTAGGTGAAGAACTAACAAGGTACAACACCTTAATTACACCAACAATATCTTTTATCTTATGTAAGTAGACCTTGAGACCTTTGGTTAACAAGCCAATGGATAATGGTCATATTCTAGAACTGGACCACATGCATGGTTCTGTGTTGGGGACAGTACATTGTGGACAGTCTAATCTAGGGAGGCAGAGCCCCATATAACTGGCCTGGCCTTGTTCTATGAATCTATAGTGACAAAATTAGCATAACAGAGTGATGGCTTAGCATTAGAGTCAGTTAGTGTTCCAAAAGAGTTGAATTGGGTGTTAAAACTATGCATCTACAATATTTATGCTAAGTGAGCATAAAACGAAGGGGTAAAGGTTCTGTACTTTTATTCTCTACAATTAGATTGATGTTTTTGTTCTAGAGTTATACTTGGTTCTCTGTGAATGGAAAGATTCTTATGCTGGGAAGCTCTTGAATATTTAAGCTTATAGGATTTTATGTCTTGGAAAGGTGGAAAAAAGACACTTCTATTCTGTAAAATAAGATTGTTTTGGTTCTGGAGTTATGCTGGTTCTGTGTGTATGGAAAGATCCTTATGCTGGGAAGTTGTTGAATCTTTAAGCATATAGGATTTTATGTCTTATAAAGGTGGAAGGGAGTCACTTTTATTGTCTATAATAAGGTTGTTTTGGTTCCAGAGTTATGCTTGGATCTGTGTATGGAAAGATCCTTATGCTGGGAAGTTCTTGAATGCTTAAGCATATAGGATTTAATGTCTTATTTCCATGGTTTTTATTTGTAAAAGTATTTCCTCTCTTGCATGTAATGCCAATTATTCTTTCACGATAAGAATGAGATAAGGCTTCGATGTCATTTTCTTTCCATATATGTCACAGTTTTAAATTTTATGCCATTCTTTTACCTCGTGTTATAGTTATATTGTTTTGGTTCTAAAGTTGTATTTGGTTTTCTGAGTATGGAGAGACCCTTATGCTGGGAAGTTCTTGAATCTTTAAGCATATAGGGTTTTATGTCTTATAATTTTATAAAGGTGAAGGGCACACACTTTTATCCTGTACAATAAGATTTTTTTGGTTCTAGAGTTATACTCGATTCTTGTGTTTGGAAAGATCTTTATGCAGAAAAGTTCTTGAATAATTATTAATTAAGCATATAAGATTTTATGTTTTATTTCCATGATTTTCTTTTTCAAAAAGACTTCCTCTCCTGCATCATTGTCTCATGATAAGAATGAGATAAGGCCTTGATCTCATTTTCTTACAAGATATGTCAAAGGTTTAAATTTTATTCCATTCTTTTACCTTGTTTTATAATTTTATCTTTTTAGAAATGAACCCATTTTATATTGCACCAAAGTACATGACAGCAATATTAGCCAAGGAACAGATATACATGCAAAATCTTGTCGTATGAAAGTCAGAAGGGTTAACATTTGAGCCATTGCTCAAATTAGGGTATCTATTTTTAAATGATATTTTCTGCAATCAGAAATGTTGCAATGAAATGCAAAAGTGTAAACAGGAGATGAATATTGTTTTGACTCTCTGAATGCAAATATTAGTATTCAAATAAAGTCCTCTTTATTCTTATAAGACGTTTTTGTTGTTTTCATCAAGACTAGATTTGCTGTTTGACTAGATGCCTCTTTACTGAAAATCGCTGTGCAGGGAAACATGGAAGCATCCAAGAGGCAAAGTCCAACCAGTCTATTTCTACACACGAAGTTGAGCATGAAGCATCATCAAATGCATCAAAGCCACAATCATTGTCTGAGGTTCCTCTAAATGGAGGTCACCAATCTGCCATAGAAAACAATACCCACAATGTAGTTTCAACCAATATTTCTGAGCATATATCTACTGATATGGGGAATGAAACAAAATCAAATATCAGTAAAACTGGCCGTATAGATGATGATGAGGCGTCCATGCACAATTTACCAGGGATGGAAGCAATTACAAATGCTACAAGTACAACAAAGCCAGCAGTTACCAAAAGGCGGCTTCTTATGGAAGCTGAAACAGAAACCTCTAAGAAAAATGACAGTGAAAATACCGTAACTGTTGAAAATGATGAGGAGCTGGAGGAGGATGCAGATGCCTCTTTTGATTTGTTTCAAGAAGGCGATGAAGCCTTGGCTGATGAATATACATATGACTATGATGACTATGTTGATGAAGCAGCCTGGGGAGATGAAGATTGGACTGAGGCTCAACATCAAAAGGAAGAAGATTTTGTTAATATTGATTCACATATCCTATCTACTCCAGTAAGTTTCTATTTTAAAGTTATGAAACGAAATTACACATTGGATGAAAGATATAATTGCAAATTGCAGACTGATAGTGCTTTGTTGATCATTGGTGTACCATTTTTATAACCTTAAGCCAAATGTTTCAGGTGATTGCAGATATCGACAATGATGGCATCAATGAGATAATCATTGCAGTGTCTTATTTTTTTGATCATGAGTAAGGTCTCTTCCCTTTTTACAGAATTTGATGATTGTAATGCCTTTTTGTTTTACCTTATATAGAAATTAAGCTAATGCTTTCCAAGTGAGCTCAAAGTAATTTTGTTTCTATCATTCACTTGACTAAAATTAGGGTGAGTAGGCTTTGTTGGAGCTTTTGGGCCGATGTAAAAGAAAAGAAATTGACATTGGTCCTATTACATGTTATTTGGCTGTTCTGTGTGCCTAGTTTACTTTGAATTGTTTGTGGCAATGTGTCATCTAAGCATTAAGTTAGGTTTCTTGTTGTGGTATAGGTTGCCCCTATGCTTTTTTACATGATATTCCAGGTAGTGTTCATGCTGGAATAAGTACATTCGAGAACAAAATGAATAAAATCCAAAAGCAAGTACAACACAACAGAAAAGATTTTGTGCTGACAAGCTTTTCCATAATGAAGCCATATTTATATGTATTTCAAAAATGACCTCCTATATCATGTCTTGAGATATGCAAATTTTATTTAAATATATTTTTCTGTCAGATTTTACTGCTAGCATTTTCAGTTGTGAGATATTCTTTTTCTACTCTTGCTTGCTTTAATTAAATATAACATATACTATTTGACAGATACTATGACAACCCTGCACATTTAGCAGAGCTGGGAGGTATAGATATTGGTAAATATGTTGCAGGCGCCATTGTGGTCTTTAATCTTGATACGAAACAAGTAAAATGGACCAGTCAATTGGATCTTAGCACAGACTCTGGAAAATTTCGTGCCCATATTTACTCTTCTCCTACAGTGGTTGATCTGGATGGTGATGGCTATTTGGACATTCTCGTCGGCACTTCATTTGGCTTCTTTTATGTTTTGGATCATCACGGTAATATGCCCAAAATTTACCCAGTTTTCCTTCACCTCTACAGGTCTTCTTATTTGAATGTTTTGGGAAAATCAGAAAATAAAGAATTAGAATCTGATATTGAAAACTAAGACTGGTTCATGTACACATATAGAAGTAAATAGACTATAGATTGCCTCCATTAATAAGAAATTGATGGCTATCCTAAATGAAAATAATTTTGTCTTCATAATTTTTCTACTTGCTCCTGATGTAATTATATTTCTTTTGCTTACTTGAGTTCAGAAAACAACTATCACTTAAAAGCATTTGTGGAAAAACTGTTTTTTTTTGTTTTTTGACATTGATATACAGATCTCATAGATTTACATAAAAAATATTATAGCCCTAGTTAGGAGGTCTTGTACAGTGACCTATTGCTCAAAAATAGCTGCTAGAAATGTGTAATGTCCCCAACTAGGAGGCTGCCACTTCCCAAGGAATAACATACATCACTACTTATTATTTTTGCCTTTATACTAATTACACTTCTGAGTAACTATGTTTGCTCATAGTACAATCCTAGATGGGAGACTTGCTTATCTAGGGTGCATTGATACCATCTCCATAATGCAGCCCAGATTACAGGAAACTCATCCATTCACCCTTGGGGCCGGCAGCCCAGATTTCAGGATCATGAGTTCTTCCACCCTTGGGGCTCATCTAACATGAGATGGTTTTACTCCGCCTCTCCCTAACAGCATCACACCACTCAGGAAAGAATTATAATTGATTAAGTAATTGGGCTATGAGTACACTAACTTCTAATGTATTATGAATAAATATGTAATTAAGTATGACTGTCATACATATTGCAGTCTATATTAATATTACTATTAAATTCTGCATAAGAACATTATCAGGCTTCATATATTAAGCGCATCCCCATGCATACCACCAAGAACAAGGATGTTACTGCCTATAACTTAATAACAGTTCTGATCTGATCTGTTCGATGGTGATGTCACTGGATGCTTTGATTCCTTTCCTTTATATCTCTCAATGTGAGGGAAAGGTCACACCTCTTCACCATTAGACACACCCTATCACCATTAGCACCCTTTGAAAGAGTGCAACTCTTCGTTATTTCTACCTTTGAAAGGGATACAACCTTTCACAGTCAGATCTGCACTTCTGATTCCCCAATTATCCCCCCTCAAATGACATTCTCTTCTCTCTTTTATATCTCATTTTTGAGGGAGTCACAACTCTTCATTTTATATCTATTGACCATTCATTAACTTAATTAAATTTTAATTATATTTAATTATATTCTTTTTATATTCTTTTATATTCTAATTTAATTTTTAATATTATTATTATTTATTATTAAATTCTATTTCAAATTGGGGACATTACAAAATGGTATGCGAGCTGAAATATGTACAAGTATGTGTGTTCAAATTGTATTTGTGAATTGTAGTTGGACATTACTTTGTGGATCAGGGAGTCTGTGTAAAGTGCTACATGTGCATGCAACTTGTCTGGATTAGCTGTGGAATATTAAAGGCATGAAATTCAAGATCAGATAGGTCAAATAATGACATCTTTTAATGATAATGAGAAACAATATATGTGTAATCATAATTGTGCTTATTTTTTCATTCACAAAGCCTCCATCTCAAAAAACATGTTGCTTCTTTCTTATACATTTTGGTCCCATACAAATTTTCATAGTCTCATACTTACATGTTTCACCCTTGTTGAATAATTCGCATTGTACCACTCATGGGTGTCCCATTTGTCAGCAATCAAAGGTCGTCATTCAATGATCTTCTCATCTTGCTGGTCTTTTCTTGCTAGTTGTAGGAGCAAAACTCCACATAGGTACTGCTTTAGGGAATTGAATCACACAGGAGCAAAAAATTGTAGTGGCAGATAAATCCCCATGTGACAGAGTCAGGAACTTTAGGAGTTTGATACATACATACATCATTCTAAAGATACACTACTAGTTGTGTCCATTGTCAATCTTCCTTTGGCTCAATGTGGTTAAGTATCAAGGCGATCTTATTGTTGTTTTTGTATTTCATGTGTCCCTTATGGGGATAGGTGTCTCCATATAGAGGATGGCGCATTCCCAGTTCCTTGTGGGCATTCTTTTTATTTTGTCCTTTCTAGGAGCTCTGTTGATGGGGAAAGATAAGATCATCTTGTGTTTCACTTTCTAGCCACCGCACATTCTTAGATAATATTGTAGCCTAGTGCCAAATGGATACATACTTAAGTCTTGGTCAATGGAGGAATTGACATTTTATTGAGTCTTGTGGTATTGAAAGAATAATCTTAACACTTCAAATAATCATTTATATTTAATTTATTGTCATCTTATCATATATAGAGACAATTGGGATTTGATTTGCATTGATTTTCTCAATGTACTTCCAAATTACTAGGAATAAAGTTTAGAATGATGGTTACAGCGTGGTCCTTGTAAGTTGTATCCAAGGAGTACTCTTATTTTGGGGGTTGTTAATAATTGTTCTTTTTGGGGTTATGTTGATGTGTATTTTGTACACGACCAAACACAGAATAAAATACCTAAAAGGTACCTTATCCTCTCTTGATTAAAGTTCCCGACTGCTGAAGATCTTGCTGAAGGATCAGTCGGAGTAACTCCAAGGTTCTATTATGTAGGATCTTTATGTGTGGATAAGCTCTTTGTGGTATGATGTGATTTGCTGGAATCACAAGGGGACTTATACTCAATGACCTGAACGTCTGATTTGCTTTGAATATTGCTGGAACACAGGATTTCACTAATCTAGATTTTGAAAAAAAAGAAAAAAGGATGAGGGCGAGGGAAGGATCTAACTCTGACACTAAGAATGTAGGAGCAATGATTGATCTTTGATGAAATTCTAACTAAGTCTTGTCTTGACATCCCAGGACCATCTCCACAAGGTTAGTGCGATCTTCGGAGGAAAGCTTTATGATGTTCAGATCATCGCTACAGGCATAGACACCATCAGGCTGATGCATATCAATGAAGAAGCGACAATTGAAGTTAAGCTTAAGCTGAATGATTCCAGTTGACCACACAAGGCAAGTCTGCAATCAACAAACTGCTAGTAGTATGGATATACAAATTTCACCATTAATCAAACACAGTTCTTCCACTCATCTAATAACATGAAATCAAAACTGAGAAGTATAAAGACCATGCAAATTGTTGAATCGACCCATAGATTTCACCATTTCTTCAATAAAGTTTTACAAGTCTTTTACAACATCTTGGCAACAATCTTTGCCTTCTCTCTCTACTTTACTCTAATTGCTATATTATCAACTGACTATTCACTAACTATTTACCCACTATTTTTCCACTATTCACTAACTACTTTCTATTAGCCTTTACAAATGAAGAGCCAAGGCTTATATAGTGCCCATAATACAATTCAATGGCTTAGATGAATTTGAGATCAATGGCCAAGATTTTACAATGAAACCCTAATTAGGGTTTGTTACAACAAACTTAATTTTGACCAATGAAATAATTGCATTAATTGGACACATGTCTTCTCTGGAATACTCGACCAATGGATAGCTGGGGTAGGTACATTGAAGTTTGTGCCACCTTTAATGAGTTAGGTACATTGAATCTGGACATGCTGAGGTGGACCAACCCGACTGGAGGAGTGATGACTAGGATGCCACCTTGTCTGATACTTGCAACTTGGTAGATATCCAATTTGATGATGCTGAGAAGCTAGCTTTAATTAATTCATCTGAAACTATCTGCTTCTTCAACGAACCCTTGGTCTGACTTCTTTTGTCTTTGATATGCAGGATGATGATGTACCTCGCCTTGGAATGCAGGTAGGTTATTCCTGATGATGCTTGACCGAAGAAGGCTGTCCTTGTCAATGCTAGACGGGAGGAGGTCGTCCTTGTCCTGACTTGATCTTCTTTGATGAGGGTCCGCCAAGTAGTTGATCTTCCGACTCCGGGGTCGCCATTTGATGCCTACACAAAAGATTAAAGTTAGTCTTTGAGCATCAAACCTTAAAGCATAGAATTTAGGACCTTCCAAGAGAATGATTTAAGTTATTAATTTGGAAATGACATGATAAATCCAAAATTCTAATTTTTCAAATTAATGGCAATGAAATCAAAATAAATCTTGAATAAGAACTTCAAAATGATTCTTCATACCTTCTCCTTTGAAAGCCTAACTATAAAACCTTGGAAAATGATGAAAGAAGACCGGATTTTGCTAGACAAGGATTGAATTGTGGTCTTCCTTTGGATGAATTATGCCTCCATTAGCCTCCAAAAGAGCTTCTCCTTCTTTAGCCTCCAACACTTAGCAAAATTTCGCCTCCAATCTGCTGGATTTCGCTCCTCAAATTGCTCCTCAAATTGCTCCTCAATTTCGCACTTAGAAGGGATGAATGAATGATTTGAAACTTGAAACAATACTCCCCCATTATATAGAGCGCTCACCCTACTTAACCATGAGGCCGACCTAGGTTTTTAATAATAACATAAGATACAATCCCACCTAAAAGGAGGCCGACTTGCTTGTAAAAGCAAATAAATGCTCTTGAGCGCTCACCTTTTATTTTTTTAAAATTTCAAAATTAATTACAAGGCCAAAAGGTGGATTTTTCATTTATTTCAAGGCCTTAATTTATTAAATTAAAAAATGCCTTAATTAATGCGCATTTAATTCAATCTTTCCGAATGTCTTGAATTTAGGTAATTTAGTGCAAATTTTGGGCTAGCTTAGGAATATTAAGGTTTGATCAAGACTTAATGAAACTTGTTTCCTCCTTAAGCATCAAAATATCCAAAGTGATGGTTTGAACACCTTGTCTAGACTTGCTCACTTGATAAAATTGAAATTTTCTCAACCAATATTTGCAAATTTCCATGTCTTTGTATTCTCAATCTTGCAATTTGCCTTAGACTCAATCAAACAAGGTTGAATGATAGATTTTTTGATATTTTCGCCCTGGACCCTTTGGAAGGGTCAGGAGCGATTTTTCCAATTAGGTCTTGAATATCTCATTTCTTTCACTCCAAAATCTCCTGGAAGGCGAGCTTATGCTTGTTTTGACCTATTCAAGTCTTGCATTTCAATTTTTTATGAGGAAATTAGGTGAAAATGTGAAGTTTGCGCTGGACCCTTTGGAAGGGTCAGGAGCGATTTTTCAATTTTAGGCCAAAATTTCACCTTAGTTTGATCATTAAACTCCTTCAAGGCGATCTCCAGGGTTCATTTATCTCCATCACCGGGCTAGCTCATCAAAACTTTGAAGGAAACATTGCATTTTTGGGAATTTCGCTCTGGACCTCCTGGGAGGGCCAGGAGCGAATTTTGCAATTCTGACCAAAATCTCTCACTTTTCACCTTGAAACTTCTTTGTTAAGTAAGATTTCATCTTGCACTGTGCTAAGAATATGATTTTATGTCCAAGAAAGGCCCAAAAATGTGCTTAGAAGGAATTTCGCTCTAGACCCTCTGGAAGGGTCAGGAGCGAAATTGCCTTTCCTGGACAAAACTTCTTCATTCTTTCATCTCCAAATGTGCCTAGGCTTTCATCATGTTCTTTCCACCTTTCATCATGCCTTTGATACTCCAATTCGCCCAAACTGAGCAAGAAATGTCCTCTACTAAGATTTTCGCCCTGGACCCTCTGGAAGGGTTAGGAGTGAAATTGCCTTTCCTGGACAAAACTCCTTCATTCTTTCATCTCCAAATGTGCCTAGGCTTTCATCATGTTCTTTCCACCTTTCATCATGCCTTTGATACTCCAATTTGCCCAAACTGAGCAAGAAATGTCCTCTACTAAGATTTTCGCTCTGGACCCTCTGGAAGGGTCAGGAGCGAATTTGCCTTCTTTGTCCAAAATTCATCATCTTGCATGCTTCCAAGTCTTAAAATATAGCAAACGACGTCCAATCTTCATTCCCAGAGACCCTGCACATAAAAAGTTAGCCAAAATTAGTGACAAATAAGCTCAAATAAGATTTTCGCTTTGGACCCTTTGGAAGGGTCAGGAGCGAAATCTTCATTCCAGGCTAAACTGCTCAATTTTTTAGTTTCAAACCATTTCATAAGGCAAGGTTAGATCATTCACCAAGTTAGGAACAAGGTTTCAAGCTTAAACAAGGTGGCAAATGAAGTTTATGATGAATTTTGCTCTGGACCTCCTGGGAGGGTCAGGAGCGAAATTCCTCTTCCTGGCTAGAATCCATCATTTTTCAAGGTTTTCAAACATTTCCAAAGTCCAAACATGTCCACTTTTCCCTTCAAAATACCTTGCAAATCAAAATTTGGTCAAATAAGGCAAGAAATGAATCCTAGGTTGATTTTCGCTCTGGACCCTCTGGAAGGGTCAGGAGCAAAATTCGCTTTGGACCCTCGGGAAGGGTCAGGAGCGAAATTTGACCTTTGACCTTTTGAACTCTCCGTCAGGATCATTTTATGGAATATAACATTTAAGTATAAGTGCACTTATACTTTAAGTTATATTCCATATATACTTTCAGGATGTTTGAGAGTGGTTTTAGACCTCCAGGAGTTATATTGCAAAATCTAGTTTTTGGAGGATTCATCAGTTTTCCAGACTTAGTCAAATTTCAGGATCAGGACATTCCAGACTTAGCCAAATTTCAGGATCAGGACATTCCAGACTTAGCCAAATTTCAGGATCAGGAAATTCCAGACTTCATCACTCATCAACTTGACCTCACTCAAGCAGGACCTACTCTCCAGGTGATCCCCTTGGCGACCCTCGAAAGTTAAAGGCTAACAGACAAAACCCTAAAAGACCTAAAAAACAAACCCTAGAAAGCAAAAAGCAGGGGTCCCCATTTGCAATGGGGCGATGTGTGAATACGTCACAACAGGTTATTAGGAAAGTTAATTATGGAAAAACATATTATAGCAGGATACTAGGGAATACAGAGAACTATGAGGAAAATGTATGTGGTTCCACAAATGTTTTAGATAATGATGAACAACATTCAGATCTAAAATTCATCCACAAGAGAAGTAGGGGTTTACTAACTTCATCAGCACAAAAAGATGAGTCTCCATTAAATGGACCTAATGCCATTAAGTACGTGTAAAGAAGATATTTCAGAATTGTAACAGAACCCTAGAATCGTACATCTAAGCTGTCCGGTCACGTTCCTATGCATGCTAGCATTTTGCATACTTTGCTTCTTGTATTGTGTCTGTAGTAGTTGTTCTGCATTTACTCAAACTAAGGTAACAATATAGCTTGAACAAACTTCTTGTTGGTGGTTATCAACTGTATCTGCTTCTTCAATCTTATTGATTTTTTACTTCAATTGCTCCTTGAATTGTAACCCTTGTTTTTGATATCCAAGTGAGCAAATTTCTAATCGGTAAATCAACTGCTAGTTTCACTTCAAAGTTCAACCTCAAGCAGTGGTGTGAAGTCTAAGATGGTGCCTGATAACAGAGCTGTTCCTCAACTCTTAAATCACAACATTAGTAGTATAAAAGTTTGCCTGAATACTTATCAGTCGAATAGAAAATGAGAAAACTGCTTATTAACTCCCCTAGCCAAGTTTTGATGTGTTAATGAGTTTAATTTTTTTTATTTGCAGAATTTTGCTGAGTTTTTGAGTCAAAGTCAAAATTAATATGGTGAGTTTTTCTTAGTTGCAATTTTTTAAACTATGGTAACACCACATCATTGTTGATAAGATCTTCATCTAGTTTGTCATGGTTAGTGTTATTGGGCAGCTCAATAGTTTCATTCTCATCCTCGGACTTAGAGGTGCTCTCAGCATCATCATCATGCAGTTGATTTTGTCCATGACGTGACATGATCTTTCTCAAAGTATATTGTCAAGTTGATGACATTGCTTCCAATAATTTTGGGCCAAAGTGCATTGATCTACAAAATTTTTTGAGAGAAGTTTTGGCAGGAAGCAAAAAACCAACGTGATTTCATGTATGTGTATTGTTCTGCTGATATTGTATGCTAGCAAAAGGACTTTTGAACTCCCACATTTGGAACAAAGTAAGGTGCATACGGCATAGTAATATTACCAAGTAAAACATATTTACAAGAAGTTTATGCTCTTAAATATATTCCATAATTTGAGAATTTACTATCTTCTCGTATTGTTAGGATCTGCTTCCATACTATTACATTATTCTTGCCAAGTATACCACGAGAAATTATAATAAAAAATATCCATTTAACCGTATTACACAATTAACATCAAAATTTTGGATTTAGTTGTGTATAATTTTATAACATCAACGTTCTGGATCAAAGTTCATGATCCATCATGAGGATGAGATAGCCAGAGAAGAAAGAAATGGAGAGATAGCAGCAGAGCAAGTCCTCTAAATAGGAGAGGAGAGAGGGTGCAAATTCTAAGGGGCTATGGAGAGGATAGGGAAAAGAGGATGACCTAGACACACATAAGCCACAAAAACCTACAAAGGGGTGGGAAACAAATGAAGACAGTCCCACAATTTAAAAGAAATGAAGGAAAATTCAAAAACCCAACTAAAAACCAACCAATTACACAAAACCTAATAAGAAAATAAAAATACAAGCACATAATGAACCTATTTATATATATAAATAATTAAAAATAATATATAGAAACATAATAACCACCAAAATAAACACCCTAAAATAATATAAAAAATTCAACGAAACTAGAAGCACAAAAAGTGAAAAGTAAAAGATGAAACCAAAAGGGAGGAGAGGAGAAACAAGCAAAAGGATTGGGCTCAGGTATGAGGATGAAAAAGCTTGGAGGAGAGAAAGGGAGTTGGGCTTGAGACTCCTAAATAGGGGGAGGAGTGTTGAAGATATTATAGCTACAGTCGGATTCCTCTGATCAACCTAGCTAATACAAATGTCTAATTGGCCTATCAGCCTTAGACATTTGTATATTTGATTTACTTGTTCCTGTTATTATTTTCGTACTTAAGTTGCAGATCAGTTAAGACTGTTTGTGTTTACATATTTATCATATTAGATTATCGAATTGCATTGCATAATCGATATTTGTTAGTATCGGTTCTACATAACCAATTCCATTTGTTAACATATTGTCTAATGTCAGTTATATTTGAATCGATTTGATTCCAATGGTCAGCAGGTCTATTAGTGAAGAGTCACGACTTCTTTGAAAGTCATGAGGCATCATTTATTAGTATGATTCATTTGGAGCATGACAGAGATAAGATGGATAAATGGAAAAAGTCGATAATATCCATACAACGATAAAGATATTATTATACAGCAGTCCATGATAACACAGTTCGTGATTATTGTCAACTTGGAGTAAGCCAATAACCTACAGCATTCAGTAAACACAACAGTTCGTGATTATCATCAACCTGTAGGAGGTCGATAATATACTGCAATTCATCATCACTAAAGATCGTGGCTATATATATATAAACCCTGAAGATCATTTATATATTGTGACAGATTGAATTGATACCTTACATAGTTTGAATTAACATCAAACTGAGATTAAAGATTCAAATAAAAGTTAAAAACTACCTGCTTATTAAATCTGATCAAAACTAACATGTGTTGTGCGTTGCACATGCTCCCTGTTGCTGACAGGGTCCCCTTTCCTTTTTTGGGCCTTCTCGCCTTCGTCCTGTTGAGTTCCGTGTAGAGTGTCTCGCGTCCTTTTGAGCGAGCCCGTAATCAGTCCATGAGATGATGATGTTATGATCGGAGGAGCTTGTGAATCCGTGAGATCAGTTGAGTCTTCAGGCATGAATTCCAAGAGATCGTTTAAGCTTGTAAAATCGCCTGAGATAGGCGTAGGATGATAGAAACTGGCGAAGTCCGCCAAGTAAAGGATAAAGCGTCTGAAGGTCGCATGAGGACCCAAAGACGTCGATTTTCGTAAGAGGATATAGGAGAGATAAGAGGATGCAAAAGTGTAAATTTTCAAAACCTCCTCCGAATCCTGAAATTCGCACTAAGGAGAGAATTACATGATGTTTTGAGAGTTTGCAAGATGGATGAAAATGGCGATTTTCGCTAGCTAGAAGGTAAAAAGGTGAAAACCTTGCAAAGTTCCCCAAAGTGCTGAAATTGGCAAAACTACTTAAAAGGCCGAAATTCGCATTTTGGAGGGCAAACATAAAAGGTGAAAAGAGTTTGCAAAAACCTCATAAGTGCCGAAAATCGCACTTTAAAGGTGAAAGTGCGAAAAGTTTGAAAGTTGGCAAAACGCCTAAAATCGCCGAAGTTGGCAAAATAGCTTCAAACGCTGAAGTTTGAAAAATACCTCCAAAACCTGAAATTCGCATAAGGAGGGAGGAGTGTCAAAGTAAAGTTTTCAAAAGCCACCAAAGTGCCGAAGTTCGCACTTTCGGGAGAAAACGCAAAAAGGTTAAAAGGTTGGCAAAAGCCACCAAATCGCCGAAGTTGGCAAAAGCCACCAAATCACCGAAATTGGCAAAAAGAGTCAAAGTGCCGAAGTTTGAAAACACACTTAAAGTGCCGCACTTTGCAAACTCCTTCAAAAGTCTGAAATTCGCCATACAAGGAAAAGTGTGTGAAAGTAAAAGTTTGCAAAACTCTCTAGTCTGCTGAAAATCGCAATTTGGAGGGCAATTGTGAAATTGCGAAGTTTGAAAGTGCACTAAAAGTGCCAAAGTTTTCAAAATGGGTCAAAACCCCGAAAATGGCATTTCAAGTTAAAAGTGTGAAGTTGAAAAAGTGCATCAAAGTGCCGAACTTGGCAAAACACTCCAAAATCCCGAAGTTTGCAAAAGTGCCCAAAATCCTTAAGTTTGCAAAACACTCCAAAATCCCGAAGTTTGCAAAAGTGCCCAAAATCCCGAAGTTTGCAAAACACTCCAAAATCCCGAAATTCACCATAAAGGGGTGAAAATGTCAAAGTTTTTAAAGTTTGCAAAAGTGCCCAAAATCTCGAAGTTTACAAAAGTGCCCAAAATCCCGAAATTCACCATAAAGGGGTGAAAATGTCAGTTTTTAAAGTTTGCAAAAGTGCCCAAAATCCCGAAATTCACCATAAAGGGGTGAAAATGTCAGTTTTTAAAGTTTACAAATGTGCCCAAAATCCCGAAATTCACCATAAAGGGGTGAAAATGCCAAAGTTTTTAAAGTTTGCAAAAGTGCCCAAAATCCCGAAATTCACCATATTGGGGTGAAAATGTCAAAGTTTTTAAAACTTGCAAAAGTGCCCAAAATCCTGAAATTCACCATAAAGGGGTGAAAATGTCAAAGTTTTTAAAGTTTGCGGAAGTGCCATTTAGGCCGAATTTCGAAAACATCTAAGTATGAACTTTTAAAAAAAAACTTTTCAAACGCCCCTCTTGCCCGAAATTGCCAGGAACAACTAAATTCGCAGAAGGAGTAAAAGTGTTAAAACTTGGGAAATTTTCAAATGACCCTCCAGGCGTTAAATTTAATGTTTGTTGAATTAATTTTAATGTTTCAAATTAATTTATTAAAATGGGATTAATGGTTTGCAGGTCCCAGGACGCCATCGCAGAGATCTAGGCGAAGGCCTGAAAATGCAAATCGAAGAGGGATCGCAACCAAGCGTTGGAAGCTGGAGGAGAAAACATGCAGTGCAAGATCAAAGCGATGAAGCATTGGGAAGCGTGCCACCCAGGCAACAAGTTAAAATTCACCACCAAAGACCGAAGAACACTCCGAATGCAACAATCATGCATTCTTAGGAAAAGTACACTGCTGGATTTAACTCCAGAAGTTCAGTTTTTTAAAAACTAAAACTGTTTTATTATAAAATTGCCTGTGGGTCCCACGCAAGATATTTTTTGTGGACAGTTATGTCCAACTGCCAAATTGACCGAATTAAAGCCAAATAGTGGCAGGTAGTTGGAATTGTGGTTGGTTGGATAACTAAGAATTGATTGGGCATGGGTTAAGGCTGCCAGCTTTTGGATGGCAGACAACAGCCCTTGGATGCAGTCAATCCTAGCCTCTGATTCAATATTGTAAAAACTATAAAAGGCAGAGGCCTTTATTTTGTAAAGAGTTAGATGGTTAGATAGTTAGACAGTTAGAGATTTTTGTTAGATAATTAGACTGTGGTGAGAGAGTTAGATTTTAGAGTTAGAATAGGTTAGATTTTAAGCAGTAGCATAAAGATGCTGCAAAAATTGTTGTAATAGGTAGCTGAAACCAATATATCAACATTGATTTGGTGTTTATTGTCTTGTTTTCATCCTGTTTGCATGGTTTCTTTCAGCATTTTAGATAGATCTTTTTGTTTTGGGTGTGTAGGTATTTGATAGATTCAGGCTCATGCCATTGAGGATATATTGATTGTGTATCCTTTTGTATGGTTAACCTGAGCCTTTGATTGTGCTTAGTTCAATTGCAGGTGTCCATCTGAGCTATGCCAGAATTGGGTGCTTAGCCGTGCGTCTCCAGTCTAAATATCTTCCAAGTCCCTTTGAAGATTGCATCGTTCTTGCAAGGTTGTGAGCTATTCTGGCCAAGCAGGAATTGGTTATGTTGAATCCGTCTACCCGCATACCCGTGTTGTTAGTTTTAGATCTCCTAACCCTTTCCTTTTGCTCTTTATTTCATAGTTTGAGAATCATAGCAGACCACCTTGTTGCAAATTGTAAGTCCCCTTGTGCTCCTAGCAAATCACATTAATCACTGAGTAATCCTGCAGTCAAGACCTGACAATCGAAACCTTGAGGTCGTCCCCATTGATCAAAGAAACAGCATTAGGGATTTCCTTATCTCAAGAGAGGATAGGATACTCAGCGAGTACATCCTATTTTGCGTTGGCTGGATGGAGTTTGCAGCGATGCGACTTTAGACACGTCAACAACATGGTATCAAAGCAGGATTGAGCAAAGATCAAGATCAGATTGATATATAAGCTAGATTATCTTCTATTATTGTCATCAAGTTCATCTATTTCTACCAACTTCAAACTGCAGGTGATACGATTATAAGACCAAATCTTCAGCAGACAACCCGCAAAGGATGTCAGAGAAGTGTCAGATTTGGTTCCTTAAATTTGCAAGGGATAATATAATGTGTTACGTCAGCCATCATATAGAAGAAAAAGTATCGACGATAAACTAATTTGTGAGTTGATATTATTATGGCACCAACTATAATACTATCGTATAATTTGTGGAAAGGCACGAGAAATATTCTATAGATGGAATTCATAACTGCGATAACAAGGTGACAGTTTGGCATAACAAATCGGAACTAAGGTAGACAGTGGACATGTCTCTTGGAGATAACGCATTCTATGGTAAGGTATAAAGAGGCACTCGATATCATTCCATTGGGCATCATGGTTTGTATTAATCTCTTTAGGTATATCCCGTGCGATAACTTAGACTAATCAAGCGACTTCCAGTCCAGAATCGGATTGGTACATTATCAGTCTTGTATTCACTCAAATCTGCTCTATCGGGTCGGAGCAAGTAACATATCACCATCAGACATATCTGATACAACAAGTAGTGTTGCCAGCAATAAGGGGGAAATCAGTCTCATTTTATTATTCTTATCCTTTTGGATCACTCTTGTTGAGGAATTAACCAAATATCAATAGTTGGTTACATATCGAATAAGATCTAAATCGGAGAGAGCACCACACTGTGGCAGGCTCCTACAGACATCAGAAAACAGCACCATCACCTATTGTTGCAAGAACATAACTTCAGATCAAGGACAGCCATGTATCACTGTAAGTGATATCAGCGTACACATCTGAATATTTATGAAGGCATATTGGAGACGACAGCCCTTCATATTGATATTGGGAGACGTTAAGGAATGTATAACTAAAAGGCAGCAATATAAAAGGTTTTAATATATCAGATGCAGCGATCAGAAAAGAAAGAGTAGTTTGAGTAAGCCTCAGTTAGGAAGAGGACACAAGAAACAATTAATAGGAGGACGTTTCTCTAAAGAGCATGTCTCTAAGAAATATAAGGTATATGAAAAGGGGCCTGGAAGGTGGAGAATCTATCTTATTATGACACTAATCTGAAGTTTCAGTTAAGCAGCACTATAACAATTGAGATATATATATATATATATATTTCAAGTATACAGATCAGAAAAACTTATCAAGATAAGTTCTATGCTTTGAACTATTCTTAAAATTTAAATTAATAATGAAATGTCATCAGTTTGGGTAAATTTTATATTATAGTTCTCACTTTAAGTCTGAATGGTTGTCTCAGTACTAAAATTAAGGCAAATCCCAAATAGGGACATTACAGCAGCACTAAGTCCCCCATCAAGTACGCCAACCCCTAGGTGGGGCCAGGAGGCTGAATGACTGGGTGTTCATTCCGTGCTCTTGGGCTTGATTGGAAAGGACAGGCAAGGGACTCCATAGTGCGGATTGGTTTTTAGGGAAAGTCTTAATTGAATTCCCACATACACATCATGTAATTTGCAATGGTGATCTTCCATTGCGGATGTTGGTGAGACTATTCCATAAAAGGATTCAGATGGATTCATATTCTGAGAGATATCTACCTGCAGAGGTGCAACAGTTCACTTGTGAAAGCCATAGAGGCACTTGTGTTGGTAATGATAGCATCTAGGGTTACAAAGCCAAAATTGAGGCAAGAGGGCTCTCTCAGTGAGAGGGAGCATACTGAAAGGGGATTTTGTTCTAAATCTCAGGATGATTATATTCCTGGCTAGGACTTGATCTTATGACAGTAGATCCATGGTGGTTTTGGATATAGCACTTCCAACCGTATGAGGATCATACTAGATGATGAGAGGCTCCTAAAGCAAGATATCTTCCATGATTGGGACCATGTGAGCAAGGGATGCTTCCGTGACAAAGGGAGTAGCTAAGAGGATGTGCTTCTATTGATATCCAAGGATCTTGATTATATTGGTTCAGAGGGAGTGGACCATGTCAAGATGGTTTCTCTAGCGATCAGTCGAATGACTATGATTCATGAGATGGAGACCTATGTATGTAGGGTGGAAGCCCTTTATGCTGACTTCTAGGTCATGATATTCCTAGATAGATAAATACTTGATGAGATTGGAATACATCAAGAGTGATGCAGACTCCCACCTTGTATTTCATGAAAGGTCAAAGCACGTGGAAAGGTATGCTATTCGCTTAAGATACTATGTGAAAGGCTTTCTAGAGACATGGTGGAAAGGTATGCTATGATGGAAAGGCATGCTATTCACTAATGTATTCGTCTTTTCAAAAGATGTTTTAAAGTGTAAACTCTTGTGATTGCATTTCTCTTTGAGAGAGACTTAAGGTGAAAGCTTTGATCTACACCCTCTGATATGGTTCATGGTGGATGTCATGTGTGTGATGCCATGACAAACATCACGTGAGAGTCTGTGATGATTTTCTTGTACTTGTGTGTTTACCCTTTGGATGAGCCATGGTGAATATCATTGTGAGGTGACGATCTCACAATCATGAACACTTGTACATCTCACCATTATTGTGAGGTGACGATCTCACAATGATGGTTGACATCACGTGAGGTGATATCTATGATTAAACCATAATGGTGGATGTCACATGAGGTGATATATTTGGATATGCCATAATGGTTGATATCACGTGAGGTGATATCTATGAATAAACCATACTGGTGGATATCATGTGACGTGATATCTGTGGATATGCCATAATGGTTGATATCTTGAGAGGTAATATCTATGGATATGCCATAATGGTGGATATCATGTGAAGTGATATCCGTGGACAAGCCATAATGGTGGATATTACATAAGGAGATATCTATGGTGGATATCATGAAGTGATATCCATGGATAAGCCATAATGTTTGATATCATAGTGGGGTGATATCTTTCCTTTCCACATGTGGGAGTAGCCATTGTGGTCAAATATCATGATGAGGTGATAAGCTTCTTTCATACACATGAGTGTAGTCATTGTGTTAGTCATCACGATGAGGTGATGTGTCTTGTAGAGATTGAGAAGGATTCCTCCCTAGCTAAGAGGGAGTGTTGAAGATATTATAGCTACGGTCGGATTCCTCTGATCAACCTAGCTAATAGAAATGTCTAATTGGCCTATCCGCCTTAGACATTTGCATATTTGATTTTACTTGTTCCTGTTATCATTTTCGTACCTAAGTTGCAGATCAGTTAGACTGTTTGTGTTTACAGATTATCATATTAGATTATTGAATTGCATTGCATAATCGATATTTGTTAGTATCGGTTCTACATAACCGATTCCATTTGTTAACATATTGTCTAATGTCGGTTATATTTGAATCGATTTGATTCCAATGGTCATCGGGTCTATTAGTGAAGAGTCACAACTTCTTTGTAAGTCATGAGGCATCGTATATTAGTATGATTCATTTGGAGCGTGACAGAGATAAGATGGATAGATGGAAAAAGTCGATAATATCCATACAACGATAAATAAGATATTATTATACAGCAGTCCATGATAACACAGTTCATGATTATTGTCAACTTGGAGTAAGCCGATAACCTACAGCACTCAGTGAACACAGCAGTTTGTGATTATCATCAACTTGTAGGAGGTCGATAATATACTGCAATTCATCATCACTAAAGATCGTGGCTATATATATATAATATTATAAACCCTGAAGATCATTTATAGATTGTGACAGATTGAATTGATACCTTACATAGTTTGAATTAACATCAAACTGAGATTAAAGATTCAAATAAAAGTTAAAAACTACCTGCTTATTAAATCTGATCAAAACTAACAAGGAGGACTTAGGATGCTAGAGGGATCGATTTTGAGGTGGTTAAGAAGAGGATGCCAAGTGAAACTCAGATTCCAACCACCATTGCAATTGACGTTGGATGGGTGAAGGTGGATTTCAATGGCCTCTTTGAGTTTCCTCTTGAAGAAATTGTCTTCTTTTACTAGGATTTGGGTATCTGCTAATGATATTTGGTGTTTAGTCTTAGAGGAGTGCTCAGCTAGGACTGATTTTAGGACCCACTCATGCCTTATGTCAGCATAGTGCTGTTTGATTCTGGTGCCAATTAAGCGACTTGTCTCCCCAATATAAGTTATATGGCATGAGTAAACCACTTTGTAGACACCAGAGTTAAGGAGGAGATTTCTAGGGTTTTTGGGTGAAGGGATGCGATTTCTTAAAGTATGAAGGGGCTTCAAGGTACATCAGAGGCCTTTCTTATGAAGGATCTTGGGAAATTTTGTTAGAAAGGTCCTCAACATAGGGGAGGGATGCAACATGGCAGTAAGGAGGAGGTTAATCAACCCCAGGTTTACAGGTGCAATGGGATTTGGCTTGTGTATTACACAATTGTCAGGGTCTCTTTGTACACCTTTATACTATTGTTACCAATTATAAAAGTAAGAAATTATAAACAAAATATACCCCCAGATCTTCTGATGTGGCTCTGACTAGTTTTTATGTATCTTCGTATTGTTCTAGCTTAAGAAGTTTAGTTTTGTATTGGAAAAATGAAATTTCCATAAGCATCTTACAAAGAAGTTCATTAATTGATGATGTTAAATTATTTATTCTCCTAAAAAACTGCATTTCTTTTCATCTAATGAAAATGTTCAACTTTATATATGATCAAGTGTGTTTTCTTTACATATCTTCTGATGACGCTCTTGTATTGTAGATCAATGCGCTTATAAAAATTATGGTATTCTTGGTTTTCTTGTACACTGTTGCTCTATGAATAAGTCCGACACATCTGCAATGTGTTATCATATTCTATCATACATGTTCTTTTGATCTCAATGCTTGAATACGTCTAATGCTTCCTGTCTCATATTCAACACCCTTTGTATCAGGAGGTACAATGTTTGCAAAAGTAACAGTTTCTTCCATGAACTCTATCTTATAATTTATTGACAAGTGTGTTGTGGATATTTCATTCAATCTGAGGAGGTCATCCAATTGCTTTTCGATATCCTGCTGGCAAGTGTGGTGGAATGCATGCATAAGATGCAATGATTGCCATTGTCATCAAGGAACTTACCAGTGCCCTCTATGCTCAAATTAACATACCTTTGATTGGATACTTCAGTTTCATAACCTTAATTATTGAATATTTGGGTTTGAAATTTTATGATGTAATGCATTCAGCTGTAATAGATTCTGAGAAATTATAAATTTAGCTCACACTAATTAGTTTTATATTGTTCAGATCCATCATTATCTTTCATATCTTTTTATAATACTAGATGTTGCTACTTCTATTTATCTATGCTCATTGCTTCCAGATTCTCTGTGTTCGTGTGTGTTTATGTATGTGGAGGTCAGAATCCAGTAATAATGTTGCTAGAAGCACTATTTTTTATATTCTTATGATGTGTTTGGTTACATTTAATTCTTGGTTTTTGGTATTCAGGAAAGAACAGGGAAAACTTTCCACTACAAATGGGTGAGATTCAAGGACATGTTTTAGCTGCTGACATCAATGATGATGGCAAAATTGAAATGGTGACCACTGATACAAGAGGGAATGTGGCTGCATGGACTGCTCAAGGAAAAGAAATCTGGGAGAGACATCTTCGGAGTCTTATTGCACAGGTAGAACCATTGATGAAATACCACTTTTATGTGCATGCATTGATCCATAAACTCAGGGCAGTTATGCTGCACTCCTTTAATTAACATTTGGATTTAAAATAATACACTTCCCACTACCTCTAAGTACATTGAATCACCTAAAATGACTGCCTATGACATATGCATTAAAGGATTAAATAGAAACATCTCAACTGTGTAAACAATTCGCATCACACACGTAACACATGCAACACAATTGCACTCTGGGGAGACCCTCATCTAGGCAGAAAACTCTCAAAAGATTGTGCTAAGCTTCTCATGCCCTTATTAAAATACCTGGGAAAGCTTGTTGCATATTATGTTTGAAGTTTCTTTATTATAGTATTTTAATTTTAAGATTTTGATATATCATAGATTGAAAAGTATTCTGATTCTGCAGGGACCGACTGTGGGTGATGTTGATGGTGATGGACATACAGATGTGGTAGTTCCAACCATTTCAGGTAGCATTTATGTTCTTAATGGAAAGGATGGGACATATGTAAAGCCATTCCCCTATCGCACTCATGGGAGGATCATGAGTCCAGTTCTTCTGGTTGACCTAAGTAAGCGTGGAGCAAAACAACAAGGGTTGACTCTCGCTACCACATCATTTGATGGTTACTTATATCTTATTGATGGGCAAACTGGTTGTGCAGATGTAACAGATATTGGAGAGACATCGTATGTTACCTAACTTTAAAAGATCAAACCTTGAGAGAATATTTCAGTGACTGCCCCCTCTGAATCAGTTCTTACATTTTGATTGTATTGTTGCAGTTATAGCATGGTTCTTGCAGATAATGTTGATGGAGGTGATGATCTCGATCTAATTGTATCCACTATGAACGGCAATGTATTTTGCTTTTCAACTCCTGCCCCACATCATCCATTAAAGGTATGTGAATGAAGGTATATGCTTATGATATCTATTCCATATGTTTTTTTAACTACATTATTTCCTGACTTTGCTTTGTTGGGTGCATAGTGCAACTTGTAGCATTGCTAGCTACCACATTGAACAGATTGTCACTATTTGTGACGATGAAAGTGTATAGGCTTAGTTAGAGTAGAACATATTTTATAAAAAAGAAATATTGGAAAGAGCATAAACAAAAAAACATATTAGTACCCATACAAAGAGGAATGATGATCTACCAAATATAGAAAGCACTTTACCTTTCAAAATACAATTTATTATTTTTCTTTTGTGGCAGTTCAAGGCTCAGGTTATGTGACACAAGTGAGCATCTGAAGTTGAAGACTCCTAGTCCATCTAGAAAATGATAGTATATTGCACAAATTTGTTAGAGGATACGTCTCCAAAAAACTGACTTGTTGATGGGTGTTTTATGACCACACCAACACAAAATAAAGTTTCCAATGGTCACTCTATCCTCTCTTGATCAAAATCCCATGTATGCTAAGACTGCAGAAAGATCATACAGTGATTCGAAGGTTCCAACTGCGTACTTGCGACTTTATGATGGATATAGGCTTGTTCAGTTTGATGTTGCTGGTAATCCAAGGGGACTTATATGCAATGAAGAAGACTTAAAACAAATGCTAAACTTCAAGGAGGCTTTGTGAATGATTTAGTAGATAGCTCTTTTTTTGGAACTTTTCTCAATAGAATATGTGGAAAGTAAAGAGGTAAGGGTTTACAAAGATTCTAATCTAATCCTAGGAATTTAATAGACAACAAAGACTTAGGCGAGTTCGACCACACTTTTCTTTGCCACTTTCAGACAACTACACAAAAAGGGTGCAATCTTCAAAGGTTGTGCTCATAAGATTTTGAATCATCAATGAACACCATCAAAGAACAATGCTCATTCGACAATCCAAGTTAGGAACGCACATATAAAAGCTCAATCCAACTGTGCACTGCAGATAGAAATCATCTATCTGCAAAAGGTATGAGCGAATGATCTCACCATAAAGTAATGCTATCTATTTCATTCATCTAATTGCTTGGAATTCGAATCTAAGTGAGGAAGATAAAACTGTTAAAGTTTTGTGATCAGACTGAAGAATATAATTTACTTTAATTTTATCAGAAGAGTATACAATTTGTACTGTATTACTATTCTAACTTCCCACGAATGTGACAAGATAGCAAGTGGATAATAGTCAATGTTCACTTTCCCTTGAAAGTATACCACTGATGATGAGTGTTGTTCAATCTGCCATGGATGTATGCTCAGATAATTATAGTAGTTTTATCTGATTAATTTATCCTTTAGTGTATTATAGTCTAACTCTTATCATAGCCATATTCACTGTTTCTATCATCATCGACTTGACCTTTTCAAAATGAAAACTGTATCATATTGATATATGATATTAAACGACTTCCTGAGAAGTCGTGAATCTTTACTCCAAGAGTCCCAGTGGTTTCTATCAAACTGATTCACTAATAATCGGTGAAGACTTAACTAATGCACAACCCAATCGATTACTAATCAAATCGGTGATAGCAATTATGATGTTGACTGGTTATAATAAAATATCGATCGTAAGTTAATGATCGGATATATACATGTGTCTACAGTAAACTGTTTGGAGCATTGGCAAATAGAATAAGTAAATTTCTGAGCACATATGATGGACGAGTTTCATTATATGCAACGCACATAGTGTAGACGGGTATCATTAATCTTAAATGTGCAAGGCCGAAAGGCCAATTTCGGCCAATTGAACATTTAGATTGGCTCTGTCGGTTATGCTAAGGATACCGACCAGAGCTATCATCATTAACACTCCCTCTTAGCTCAGGAGGTATCCTTCTTTAATCTTTGAGTCACATAGTTATCACCTCACTGTGATAACAAACAACATGGCATATCCATAGACATCACCTTATGTGATGTCCACCATTATGGCTTATCCATGGATATCACCTCACATGGTATCCACCATAGAGATTTCCTCAAGTAATATCCACCATTATGGCTTATCCTTAGATATCACTTCACATGATATCCACCATTATGGTATATCTAAAGATATTACTACATGGCATGTCCACGGATTTCATGTCACATGAAATCCACAATGAATATCTCTTTATGTAATATCCACCATTATGGCTTATCCATGGATATCATGTCTCATGATAACCACCATTATGGCTTATCCATGGATATCACGTCTCATGATATCCACCATTATGGCATATCCATAGATATTACTACTAGAGATATAAACCATTATGACATATCCATAGATATCACGTCCCATGATATCCATCATAATGGTATGATCAATCAATATCGTAAGATTGTCACCTTACGATAATGATTAGATGTACAAGTGTTCACTATTGAGAGATCGTCACCTCACAATAATGTTCACATGGGTTCATCAAGCACTGGACCAAAATTGTCATGGAGTCACACACATGACATCCACCATGAACCATATCAGAGGGTTTAGATAAGGGCTTTCTCCTTAAGTCTCTCTCAAAGAGAAATGCAATCACAAGAGTTTACACTTTAAAACATCTTTTGAAAAGAAGAATACATTAGTGAATAGCATACCTTTCCACTGTGTCTCTAACATACTGATACTTGATCTCCACATGCTTTGACCTTTCATGAAATACAAGGTTGGAGTCTGCATCACTCTTGGTGTATTCCAAGCTCACCAAGTATTCATCTATCCAGGAATATCATGACCTAGAAGTCAGCATAAAGGCCTTCCAGCCTACATAAATGGGACTCCATCTCATGAATCATAGTCCTTTGATTGATCACTAGAGAAACCATCTTGACATGGTCCACTCCCTCTGAACCAATATAACCAAGATCCTCGGATATCAGTAGAAGCACATCCTCTTAGCTGCTCCCTCTATCACGAAAGCATCCCCTGCTCACATGGAAGATATCTTTCCTTAGGAGACCCTTATTATCTGGTATGATCCTCATACGATTGGAAGTGCTATACCCAAAACCACCATGGATCTACTGTCATAAGATCAAGCCCTAGGTAGGAATATGTTCATCTTGAGATTTAGAACAAAATCCCCTTTCAGTATGCTCCCTCTTACTGAGAGAGCCCTCTTGTCTCAATTTTGGCTTTGTAACCCTAGATGCTATCATTACCAGCACAAGTGCCTCTATGGCTTTCACAAGTGAATTGCACTTCTGCAGGTAAATATTTGTTTTATAAAAAATGGAAATGCAAAATCTCAGAATCTCCACTAAAGTCCTCTGCATATTCCTCTTGAATTTTAATCTCTTCATCACAAATAGAACTTCAAAACTCTATAGCCTGAAAAACAACAGACTGTGATTCTAAAGATGTCCTAAATGTAAGGGACAAATTTCTCATAGTAAATTGAAGAAATTTAAAACACAAGATATCCAAATGCATCTTGTCGTAAGCGAATATCTACTAACAAAGTTGTTTCACAAATAACATGCATAATGTAATTGCATGAATTAACAAAAAACTACATATTAAATTCATGAACATTATTCAACCAAAAAAAAAACTTATCTCTTTCAAATCAAAATATGAATCCATCTGAATCCTTTTGTGGAATAGTCTCACCAACATCCGCAATGGAGGCTTGAGGCATAGTCCTGGTTGGACATTTCATTGCGTAGTGACCATATTTGTCACATCTAAAGCATTGGATTTCTGAAATGTCCTTCCTTCTTTTGTGCGTAGGAGCACCATTTGATTCCTCATCTTTCTTTCTTTTGGAGTGTCCTTTCTTACCCTTCTTCTTTGAGAAGTGTGCGGCAACAACATGAATATCTTCATTTGTGGAGCTTTGACCAATACCTCTTGTAGCCAATCTTGACTCTTCTTGAATGCAGTCTGTCTTCAATTGATCAAACTTAGGAAGTTTAGATCGTGCACTTATCCCTTGAATGAGTGATTCCCAAGAAGAATGGAGACCATTGAGAGCCAACATGGTTAACTCTTTACTTTCAATTGTGTGACCAATGGTGGAGAGCTGGTCTCTCAATTCTGTTATCCTCATGAAGTATGAGGTGATAGATTTGCCCTTGATCATTTTTACATGATGGAGCTATTGCTTTAATGCAAGAGCTCTACTAATGTTATTTATCTCATATGTACTTTCTAATGATTTGAACATGTCATAGGCCATTTCCAATTTTGAGATAATTGGTACAATATGATCTTTCACAGAGTCAACCAACATTTTCATTGCTTCGTTGTTCTTTCTTTTCCATTGAAGCTTCTCATCCTCTTCTTTTGGTTCCAGTACGACATCTTTCACAAATTCTTCTAATTCATTTTCCCCCAAGGCAAGCATAACTCTAAACTTCCAAGATACGAAGTTTAATGCTCCTTCAAGTCGATCCTCAAATCTAGCACCATTCACCATTCACCATTTTGATGTATAGAAGGGACTAGAAGAATTCTGATCTTTTTCTTATGCTGGCTCTGATACCATGTTAAGTTTTGTGATCAGACTGAAGAATATAGTTTACTTTAATTTTATCAGAAGAGTATACAATTTATATTGTATTACTATTCAAACTTCCCACGAATGTAACAAGACAACATGCGGATAATAGTCAATGTTCACTTTCCCTTGAAAGTATACCACTGATGATGAGTGTTGTTCAATCTGCCATGGATGTATGCTCAGATAATTATAGTAGTTTTATCTAATTAATTTATCCTTTAGTGTATTATAGTCTAACTCTTATCATAGCCGTATTCACTATTTCTATCATCATCGACTTGACCTTTTCAAAATGAAAACTGTATCATATTGATATATGATATTAAACGACTTCCTGAGAAGTCGTGACTCTTTACTCCAAGAGTCCCGGTGGTTTCTATCAAACCGATTCACTAATAATCGGTTAAGACTTAACTAATGCACAACCCAATCGATTACCAATCAAATCGGTGATAACAATTATGATGTTGACTGGTTATAATAAAATATCGATCGTAAGTTAATGATCAGATATATACATGTGTCTACAGTAATCTGTTTGGCAGCAATTGGCAAATAGAATAAGTAAATTTCTGAGCACATATGATTGACGGGTTTCAATACATGCAATGCACAGTGTAGACGGGTATCATTAATCTTAAATGTTCAAGGCCGAAAGGCCAATTGAACATTTAGATTGTCTCTGTCGGTTAGGGATACCGACCAAAGCTACCATCATTAGCAAAAACCATGCAAGCTTCAAAATAACACAAGTGAACACCAAAATCCAGTGTATCACTCTTATTATCTCAATAACTTATAGCAACAATCTCATACAATTTTCCCTCCCTTACAAATGAAGGGGTAAACCCCTTTTATATGCCCCCAAAAGAAAATGGACGGCCTAGATTACCCTCAAATCAATGGCTAAGATTCACCATGCAAAACCCTAATTAGGGTTTGACCAAAGATTACCAAAATGTGTCACCAAATAGTGGAGATAGTCATTAATGAAGAATCTCGTCCACTACATATTAATTACCCTTTATTCCCCCAAAAAGGCGTCCATGATGCATTAAATGCCCATTACATTTTTAAATTGCCGACTATGCATTAATGATCCACTAACTCCTTAAAAACATGGCAGCCGTCATGCAATGAATGAGCCATCACCTAGTCAAAACGTCCACCAACAATTAATGAGCCATTATGTCGTCATGCAATTAAAAGATTCTCGTCCAAAATTGGACGACTATTATCTCTTTCATTGATGGTGAATGTGACGAATCTGGTCATGACATCTTTCGACTCCCCTATGAGGACACTTGGCACAGTCTCTACTTTGAATTCCAACATAGAAGTGTCCTTTGAACACTTGGAGAAAAACTCCTCCCATTTGTTAGTTTTAATTAGGGTGAAGAGCGGATTCCAATTGCCTAAGGCAACATTGGAATCCGCCCTTAAGGGCTGGGCCCTTTATCTTGAAATGATAACGTGTACCCTTTAGGGCTGGGCCCTTCTCACATGCCACCCTCTAATAGGGAAGACCCTATAACTCACGCCACACTATGTGTCTCTCACCCAAATGAAACGTGCTAAGGGATAAGGGCTGAACCCATACACCAAACGTGGGAAAAAAAGAATTAATAAAATAATATTAATTAATGCAAGCCGACCTAGAGGTGTACCGCCAAGAGGAAGATATATATATGTCAACTTCAAGATGAAGTAAGACATTCATTTTTACACACATCACCAGCAAATGCGATATGCTCTTCTCCTAAATGCGATTTGCCCTCTTACACTTGGCGAATCTGCTCTTTGGCGAACTCCAAGGACATTTGGTTATAATGCTGCTTCATCCTGTTGAAGTCATCTTCTACTGATTGGGTTCTTGGTCATCTACAGCTAGGGCATCATCCCTCATCACCTTGGCAACTTGCTGTTTGGACAGCAATCAGAGATAAGTGTTGTAATTAGAACATTATGCTTAATACATAATCAGATCCGAGGATCTTTCTTGCTGGGTTTTTCCTCCCAGGAGGTTTTCCCAGGGTACTTGTGTGTTGTGAGTTCATTCTGTTCATTTCTCTATTTATGCTTAATTCTGGAAAATCCTAACACTAACAACAATCAACATTAATCTGGAAATTAAGATAGATTTCTATTTTCTGAGTATTGTATTAATCTGAAAGTCTAAAATTAACATGGTATCAGAGCTCTGGGTTACATACATACATATATATTAACTTTCAGATTTCAGTAGCCTTTTATTTTAGTTTGCTGTTTCATTTTCAGTCAGGACAATGACAGGACTGAAAGTTGAAGATAGGCTCGAAGGGGCTCTTAACTTTGCTACCTCGAAGGTTCGCATCCTGCTTGCTCTTGAGGAAGATGATCTCCTACAGTTTGTGCAAGACAAAGAGCTGACTGTGCCCACAGATCAAGAAGAATTAAAGCAATTCAAAAGGAATGCCCTCAAAGCCAGAAAGCTCATCATTGACTCAGTTAGAGATCACCTTGTCACCTCCATCTCCAAGTTCACTACAGTTAGAGAGATATTCAAACATCTAGAAGGTATTTATGAGATCAATAACCTTAGTAGAGAAATTGCATTAAGGCAACAATTACTTCATATTAAAATGGCAAAGGAAGATTCAGTTATGTCTTACTTCATGAAGATCTCAGAACTAAAAGATCAACTAGGCACAATTGGTCATAACATTGAAGACAAAGATATTGTCATGATATCATTAAATGGTCTTCCAGACTCATGAGACTCATTCATTCAATCCATAAGTGGGAGATCTGAATTCCCAACCTTTGATCGTCTTCGGAACGATTGCCTTCATGAGGAATCTCGCCTTGCCACAAGGGGAAAACTCTAAAGTCCTCAAGTGGATGATCAACATATGCTTGTAGCCCAATGCAAGAAAGATGGTAATTGGAAAAAGAATAATCCAAAGAGGAGTAGAGATTTCAGATCACCTAACTCTCAGTATTCTTGGAAGAAGCCAAGAGATCTCTCTCGTGTTCGATGTTTCAGATGTGACAAATATGGTCACTATGCTAAAGAATGTCAGAATGAACCCATGCAAAAGGAAGCCAACCTAAATGAAGTCTCAGAACAAATGAAGACTTCTTATTCATTTCTGCCTTATCAAGCAGCATACTTTCAGATAGTAACACATGGCTGATTGACAGTGGTGCTTCTAGACACATCACAGGATATCGTGAACATCTCTCAGACTTAGTAGAAAAGGATACCAGTCTACATGTGGTAATTGGTGACGATGCTCGATATTCGGTAAGAGGTTCTGGCACTACTTTAAATTTAGACTCTGGTATTTCACTTCACCTTAGTGATATCTTATTTGTTCCTGGAATTAAAAGAAACTTAATTTTTATTTTTGCTCTAGAAGATAAAGGTTATCAAGTAGCATTTTCTGAGGGCAAAGTACTTGCTTGGCCTAAGAATTCTAGTTTTAAATCTGCTCGTGTTATTGGAAATAGATATGATAGTTTGTATAAGCTTTCCTCTAACCCTGTTCAAGCCCTCATTAATGAGACCCCTGAATCCTGTGAGCTATGGCATAGAAGGCTTGGACACTTACACTTTCAAGCTCTTCCCTCTCTTGGAAAGATAGTTAAAGGTATGCCTAAACTTAGTAAATTTCATGATGATTCATGTAAGGGTTGTGCTATGGGTAAAAATGTTAAAAGTCCTTTTCATAAAAGTGAAAGTAGAGCTAAAGAAAAACTAGAACTTGTTCATTCTGATTTATGTGGCCCTATGTCTATAGCATCCTGTAGTGGATTTCTTTATTAGGTAATATTCATAGATGATTTCTCTAGGAAAACTTGGGTCTATTTCTTAAAGACTAAAGAATCTGATGAAGTCTTAAGTAGATTTAAAGAATTTAAGGCATTGGCTGAAAACATCTTTGGTAAAAGAATTAAACGCTTAAAGTCTGACAATGGAGGTGAGTATACCTCTGGCAATTTTTATGACTTCTGTATTGAGTCAGGAATTAAGAGGGAGTTTTGTGTTCCCTACAACTCTCAGCAAAATGGAGTTGCTGAAAGAAAGAATAGGACTATTGTTGAGGCTGCAAAGGCCATGATCCATGATCAAGACTTGCAGACCTTTCTTTGGGCTGAGGCTTCTAGAACAACGGTCTATATTCAAAATAGATGTTCCCATTGTGTTCTAAAGAATATGACTCCTGAAGAAGCCTTCTCAGGATCCAAACCTGACATCAGCCACTTGAGAATTTTTGAAAGTCCTGTATATGTTCATGTGCCTAAAGAAAAACGAACTAAGTTGGAGCCCTTCGAAAAGAAAGGAATGCTAGTTGGATACAATGAATCCTCCAAAGCCTTCAGGATCTACATTCCAGGTCAAAGGTATGTTGAGGTAAGTAGGGATGTTACTTTTGAAGAAAATATTGCATTTAAGAAGTCAAAAGGTTCTTTTGTTATTGATGAGGCTAATGATAATCAAGATATGAATGTTGATACTAACCTTGAGATTCAAAGGGAGTCTGTTGTGCCTCCACCCCAAGAAGTGCATGATGACCCCACCCGAGCCTATGAATCCCACGGATGTACCTGGTGACATTGTGGTCAGCAAAAAGAGGCCACTTTGGGTGAGAAACACCATTCAAGAAGCTGAAAGATTTGCAGCCCCCAATGGTACCTTCAGAGAAAGCAAGAGACCTCAAGTATTCTCCAACCACGTTGCATTGATGAGCAATCTCATTGAGTCTGCGCCATACAATGTTGAAGAAGCCTTGAACCATCATGCTTGAAAGTTAGCCATGGATGAAGAATATCAGTCAATCATCAAGAATGATGTCTGGGATATTGTGCCTAGACCTAAAGCTAAAGGTTGGAAGCTACATCAAATGGATGTTAAGACTGCCTTCCTTAATGGAGTCATTGAGGAAGAAGTCTATATTGAACAACCTGAGGGTTACGAGGTCCATGAAAGAGAAACTCATGTTTGCAGATTAAAGAAAGCATTATATGGCCTCAAATAGGCCCCTCGAGCTTGGTATGAAAGAATTGATAAGTAATTGGTAAGCTTAGGGTTTTGTAAAAATGATGTTGATTCTAACATTTACTTTAAAGTATTTAATGATGAAATGCTAATTCTGGTTCTATATGTGGATGATTTATTTCTTACTAGTAAAGATGAACTCACTAATGATGTAAGAAAGAATTAGCTTCAGAATTTGAAATGAAGGATTTAGGTCTAATGCATTATTTTCTAGGTCTAGAAGTATGGCAAAGACCTAACGAAATTTTCTTAAGTCAAGGAAAGTATACTATTGATATTCTGAAAAGATTTAGAATGATGGATTGTAAACCTATGTTTACTCCTATGGAATCTAACTTAAAGAAGTTGAGTGTTTCTGTAGCTAACTCTGATTTTGCAGATCCTTCTGAGTACAAGCAGTTGATTGGATCATTGATGTATCTAGTTAACACTAGACCAGATATATGCTATGCAGTGAATGCTTTCAGCTAGTTCATGCGCATGCCCAAACATGTTCATCTTGATGCAGCCAAACACATCCTGAGATACTTGCGTGGCACAGTTGGCTTTGGGCTGAAGTATCCAATGAAAACTCCAATAACCCTGGAAGGTTACTCAGATGCAGATTGGGTAGGAAGTGTAAAAGATAGGAAAAGTACTTCAGCATCTGCTTCAACTTAGGATCTGCAGTGATTTCTTGGGCTTGCAGAAATTAGTCCTCAGTGGCACTAAGTACAACTGAAGCTGAGTATATTGCTGCAAGTGTTGCTTCTTGGGAAGCAGTATGGCTTCGTAAACTTCTTGCTAGGTTGTTTGGACAACCTTGGAAACCCACAGTCATTCATTGTGATAATCAGAGTTGCATAAAGATGTCAGTCAATCCAGTGTTCCATGATAGGTCAAAACATGTGGAAACTCATTATCACTTCATTTGGGATATGGTGCAAAGAGGTGCTATTTAGCTGAAGTATGTCAGCACTGATGATCAGATTGTAGATATCCTTACCAAGCCTCTATCCAAGGTGAAGTTTGTGTACTTCAGAGACAGGCTTGGGATTTCAGAAAATGAAACCTTGGTTGAGAGGGAGTCTCAACCTCAGTGAAACATTGTGTTGCATCAACCAGCCTCTGCGGGCAATGTAAGGTGGTAGGTAGTCTTCTCAGGGAGAAGAGTAATTGTTACCATCCTCTGCGGGCAATGTAAGATGGTAGAAAAGATCCTCGCCACCCTCTATGGGCAATGTAAGGTGCTTGTGTGCAAGATGGAAGATTTTTGTTATGTAATTCCATTCTATGCTTGTGTGCAAGATGGAAGTTTACTATGTTTTGATTATGTAATCCATTCTTTGCTTGTGTGCAAGATGGAAGTTTACTATGTTTTGATTATGTAATCCATTCTTTGCTTGTGTGCAAGATGGAAGATAGTGATATTCTGATTATATTCTCTTCTCCCTAAATAAGAGGGAGTGTTAGTTTTAATTAGGGTGAAGAGCGGATTCCAATTGCCTAAGGCAACATTGGAATCCGCCCTTAAGGGCTGGGCCCTTTATCTTGAAAGGATAACGTGTACCCTTTAGGGTTGGGCCCTTCTCACACACCACCCTCTAATAGGGTAGACCCTATAACTCATGCCACACTATGTGTCTCTCGCCCAAATGAAACGTGCTAAGGGATAAGGGCTGAACCCATACATTCATTTTTACACACATCACCAGCAAATGCGATATGCTCTTCTCCTAAATGTGATCTGCCCTCTTACATTTGGGGAATCTGCTCTTTGGCGAACTCCAAGGACATTTGGTTATAATGCTGCTTCAGCCTGTTGAAGTCATCTTTTGCTGATTGGGTTCTTGGTCATCTACAACTAGGGCATCATCCTTCATCACCTTGGCAACTTGCTGTTTGGACAGCAATCAAAGATAAGTGTTGTAATCAGAATATTATGCTAAATACATAATCAGATCAGAGGATCTTTCTTGCTGGGTTTTTGCTCCTAGGAGATTTTCCTAGGTTACTTGTGTGTTGTGAGTTCATTCTGTTCATTTCTCTACTTATGCTTAATTTTGTTGTTTGTAACTAGGAAAGAGGGTTTGGATTGCCTAAAGGCAACATCCGAACCCCTATCGAACTAGGGCCTTCCCTTAAGGTAACGTGTAGGACTGGACCTAAAAGGGTAACGTGCCCCTAAACAGGACCAGCCCTATATTAATGACGCCACACTAAATTAACTTGGTGCCAAAATACATATATTCAATCAAGGCCGACTTTGGGTTATATACTCATATAAATAAAGATCAATTGCCAAACTCAAATCAATCATTCATTCTTCATGCAATCAGTGAAATTCTTCTGCAACTAAGTGTGCGAAATTGAGAAGAGAATTGGGCGAATTTATTCAAGGAGATCAAAGGCATTTGGTGTTGCTAATTTTTGTTAGAGAGCAGACTTGATGCAGGCTTGATGTAATTAGAAGGGCAGATCTGATATGATAAAAGGAGCAGATTTGATAAGAGGTTGAAGAGTCCAGCTAAGTATTGTATTGGTACAATTAAAATTGAATACATAATCCGACCTGTGGGTCTTTAGTGCTGGGTTTTTCCTCCTTGGAGGTTTTCCCAGGGTATTTGTGTTGGTCTCTTGTGCACTTGCTTTCATTCTTTCATTTACTTGTTTATAGTTTACTTAATGTTAGCAAACAGTTAAATACTGAAAATCTGATTACTGATCTGGGTCACAAAATTTAACTTGGTATCAGAGCTAAGGTGTTACTAACTTCAGATTTCAGTAAATCATTTGTTGCATCTAGTTGCTGTTTGTTTTCAGATTAAAATGTCAGGTTTGAGGGCTGAAGATAGACTTGATGGATCCCTTGATTTTGCTGCTTGGAAAGTCCGTATTCTATTGATCCTTGAAGAGAATGAACTGCTTAAATTCGTAGAAGAAGAAAGGCTGTCCCCTCCTGAAGATGCTGAAGAACTGAAGCAGTTCAAGAAAGACTCCCTCAAGGCTAGGAAGATCATAATTGAATCTGTCAAGAATCATCTTGTCACTGTCATATCAAAATTTGCTTCTACCAGGGAAATGATCAAACACTTGGAAAGGATGTATGAAGTCAACAACCTCAACAGGGCTCTTGCTCTAAGGCAGCAGCTACTTCACATCAAAATGAAAGAAGAAGACTCAATCATGGCCTACTTCATGAAGATCAATGAACTAAAGGACAAGCTAAGTACTCTTGATTGCCAAATTTCAGATAAAGATCTTGTCATGATTGCATTAAATGGTCTACCTGATGAATGGGAACCATTCATTCGTAGCATTGGTGGAAGAGCTGATCGTCCCAACTTTGAGTGTCTTCAATCTGATTGCATTGAAGAGGAATCTCGAATTGAGGTAAGAGGAAAACTCAAGAACTCTCACAAAGATGATAATCATGTTCTCATAGCTAAGTCTAGGAAAGGTGGGCATTGGAAGAAAGAAAAGAGAAGCAAAGATTTTAGATCCTCCTCCTATGATCCAAGGAAGAAGTCAAGAGATTCCTCTCACATTCGTTGTTTCAGATGTGATAAGTATGGTCACTATGCCAAAGATTGTCAGAATGATCCTAAGGAAAGGGAAGTCAATTTAAATGAAGTTGTTGAACAAAATGAGGACTATCTTCTTATCTCTGCTCTATCAAGCAACGTTCCTAGGGACAATGATACTTGGATAATTGACAGTGGTGCCTCCAGACACATCTCAGGTTTTCGTGAGCATCTTTCAGATCTGATAGAAAAGGATACCAACCTTCATGTGGTAATCGGTGATGATGCTCGATACTCGGTAAAAGGTTCTGGTACTACCTCTTTAAAACTAGATTCTGGTATTTCCTTACAACTCTGTGATATCCTTTTTGTACTTGGTATTAAAAGAAATCTTATTTCCATTTCTGCTTTAGAAGATAAGGGTTTGCAAATAGCATTTTTTGAAGGGAAAGTACTTGCTTGGTCTAAGAAATCTAATTTCAAAACTGCTCGTGTTATTGGAAATAGATGTGATAGTTTATATAAGCTTGCAGCTAATCCAATTCAAGCTCTCATTCATGAGGCCCCTGAATCATGCGAACTATGGCATAGAAGACTTGGACATCTACACTTTCAAGCTCTTCCCACTCTCTTGGTAAAATGGTTAAAGGTATGCCTAAACTTAGTTTATCTCATGATGATGCTTGTAAAGGTTGTGCAATGGGTAAGAATGTGAAGAACCCTTTTCATAAAAGTGATAGTAGGGCTAAAGAAAAGTTAGAACTTATTCATTCAGATTTATGTGGTCCCATGTCTGTAGCATCTCCTAGCGGCTTCCTTTATTATGTTATCTTCATAGATGATTTCTCTAGGAAAACATGGATTTACTTTCTTAAATCTAAAGAGTCTGAAGAAGTCCTAAACAGATTTAAAGAATTCAAAGCCTTGGTTGAAAACACTACTGGAAATCGAATTAAATGTTTAAGGTCTGACAATGGAGGTGATTACACCTCAGGTAGTTTTTATGATTTCTGTATTAAGACATGAATTAAGAGGGAGTTCTGTGTTCCCTACAATCCTCAGCAAAATGGAGTTGCTGAAAGAAAGAACAGGACCATTGTTGAAGCTGCAAGAGCCATGATTCATGATCAAGACCTGCAACCTTTCCTATGGGCGGAGGCATCCAAAACATTAGTTTACATTCAGAATAGATGTCCTCATCGTGCTCTAAAGAATGTAACCCCTGAAGAAGCCTTTACAGAAATCAAACCTGACATCAGCCACATAAGGATATTCGGGAGCCCTGTGTATGTTCATGTGCCTAAAGAAAAACGAACCAAGTTGGATCCCTCTGGAAAGAAAGGCATCTTAGTGGGATACAGTGAATCTTCCAAAGCCTCCAGGATCTACATTTCAGGTCAAAGGTATGTTGAGGTAATTAGAGATGTAACTTTTGAAGAAGATATTGCTTTCAAAAGATCTAAAGGTTCATTATCTGATAATGATGATATGGTGATTGAAAATCAAGATTCAAATGTTGATGCTAACCCTGAGATACAGAAGGAGTCCATTGACCACCCGAATCAGGAAGTTCAGGATGATCCAGCAGAACCCATGGACTCTACAGATATACCTAAGGATATTGTGGTCAACAAGAAGAGGTCACTTTGGGTTAGGAACACTATTCAAGATGCTGAAGGATTTGTTACTCCCAGAGGAACCTTTAGGGATAGCAAGAGACCTCAAAATCACGCCAAGTACATTTCTGTAATGTGTAACATCATTGAGTCTGAACCTCACGATGTCGAAGAAGCTATGTCTCATCATGCTTGGAAATTAGCCATGGATGAAGAGTATGGGTCTATCATCAAGAATGATGTTTGGGACATTGTACCCAGACCCAAAGGTAAGTCTGTTGTTTCTTCTAAATGGTTGTTTAAAATTAAGCATAATGCTGATGGTAGTATTGAAAAATATGAAGCTAGATTTGTAGCTCGTGGTTTTTCTCAAAAGGAAGGAATAGATTATGAGGAAACATTCGCTCCTGTTGCTAGATATACTTCTATTAGATCTATGATGGCCATTGTTGCAGCCAAAGGTTGGGAGCTGCATCAAATGGACGTTAAGACAACCTTCCTCAATGGTGTCATTGAGGAAGAAGTCTATATTGAGCAACCAGAAGGTTATGTAATCCACAAAAGAGATTCTCATGTTTGCAGGTTGAAGAAAGCCTTATATGGGCTCAAACAAGCTCCTCGTGCTTGGTATGAAAGAATTGATAAGTACTTACTAAGCTTAGGATTTTGTAAGAATGATGCTGATGCTAACATTTACTTGAAGATATATAATGATGATATGCTTATTCTGGTTTTGTATGTGGATGATTTATTTTTCACTGATGAAAATAAATTAATCATAAGATGTAAGAAAGAATTGGCCTCAGAATTTGAAATGAAGGATTTAGGCCTAATGCATTACTTCCTAGGGTTAGAAGTATGGCAAAAACCCAATGAAATTTTTCTAAGTCAAGGAAAGTACACTATTGATATTTTGAAAAGATTTAGAATGATGGATTGTAAACCTATGTCTCCTCCTATGGAATCTAACTTAAAGAAGTTAAGTGTTTCTGCAACTAACTCTGATTTTGCAGATCCATCTGAGTACAGGCAGTTGATTGGATCCTTGATGTATCTAGTCAATACTAGACCAAATATCTGTTATGCTGTGAATGCGCTCAGTCAGTTCATGAGCTTGCCTAAACTCGTTCACCTGGTTGCTGCCAAGCACATTCTAAGATACTTGCGTGGCACTATTGGTTATGGGCTGAAGTATTCATTTAATACCTCAATCTTCTTGGAAGGCTATTCAGATTCAGATTGGGCAGGAAGTGTCAAGAACAAGAAAAGTACTTCGGATATTTGCTTCAACTTGGGCTCTGAAGTAATCTCTTAGGCATGTAGAAAGCAATCTTCGGTAGCATTAGGCACTGCAGAAGCTGAGTACATTGCAGCATTTGTTGCATCTAGAGAAGCAGTGTGGCTTCGCAAACTTCTTGTTGGATTATTTGGTCAACCTAGTGGTCCTACCACTATTCATTGTGATAATCAAAGCTGTATAAAGATGTCGGTAAATCCTGTGTTCCATGACCGGTCCAAACATGTGGAAACGCATTATCACTTCATTCGAGATATGGTGCAAAGAGGCACCATTCAGTTGAAGTATATTAGCACAGATGAACAAGTTGCATATATTCTTACCAAACCCTTATCCAGAGTAAAGTTCGAATACTTCAGAGACATACTTGGTATTGTGGAAAATGAAACCTTGGTTGAGAGGGGGTTTCAATCTCAGTGATTCTATCTGCAGCGTTTTGACCATTCTTTGCTTGTGTGCAAGAATGAAAGGATCCACTCTATGCTTGTGTGCTAGATGGAAAATTGTAATTATGTAAAGACCCACTTGTGTATTACACTTTCTATGCTTGTGTGCTAGAACCATCCTATGCTCGTGTGCTAGGTGGAAGATGTAATTCTATGCTTGTGTGCTAGATCCATTCTATGCTTGTGTGCTAGATGGAACTCTAAAGGTTCAGATTATGTATTCTCTTCTTCCCTAGTTAAGAGAGAGTGTTGTTTGTAACTAGGAAAGAGGGTTCGGATTGCCTAAAAGCAACATCCGAACCCCTATCGGACTGGGGCCTTCCCTTAAGGTAACGTGTAGGACTGGACCTAAAAGGGTAACGTGCCCCTAAACAAGACCAGCCCTATATTAATCACGCCACACTAAATTAACTTGGCGCCAAAATACATATATTCAATCAAGGCCGACTTGGGGTTATATACTCATATAAATAAAGATCAATTGCCAAACTCAAATCAATCATTCATTCTTCATGCAATCAATGAATTTCTTCTGCAACTAAGTGTGCAAAATTGAGAAGAGAATTGGGTGAATTTATTCAAGGAGATCAAAGGCATTTGGTGTTCCTAATTTTTGTTAGAGAGCAGACTTGATGCAAACTTGGTGTAATTAGAAGGGCAGATCTAATATGATAAAAGGAGCAGATCTGATAAGAGGTTGAAGAGTCCAGCTAAGTATTGTATTGGTACAATTAGGATTGAATACATAATCTGACTTGTGGGTCTTTAGTGTTGGGTTTTTCCTCCTTGGAGGTTTTCCCAGGGTATTTGTGTTGGTCTCTTGTGCACTTGCTTTCATTCTTTCATTTACTTGTTTATAGTTTACTTAATGTTAGCAAACAATTAAATACTGAAAATCTGATTACTAATTTGGGTCACAAAATTTAACAAATTCTGGAAAATCCTAACACTAACAACAATCAACATTAATCTAGAAATTAAGATAGATTTCTATTTTCTGAGTATTGTATTAATCTGAAAGTCTAAAATTAACACCATTTTGGCGCAACTTCCTAAGTCTTCACATTGTGCTGGAGAACAAGGAAACATTTTACAAATGTTTCTTCGAGAAGGATTCCATGAAGAAGAATTCATTCAGCCTATCCTTCAGGTGGTCCACTGTCAGCTCCTCATCAGTCAACCTTCTTGCAAACAAAGCCTCCACTGCATTGAGGATTTCCTCTTGAACTTTATTGATTGAAGCCCTCAATAATTTTGACTCCTTGTTAAACCTCTCAAAGAATTCCTTTCTAGTGCTGACTGCATAAAACCATTGAGGGAAATCATAGACCTCATTTTCCTTGATGACCTTCCCATCGATCAATGTTTGCCTGGAAGTCCCCATTAGCGCTTCAAGGCGTGGAATTGTTAAGTCTTGATAAATAGGTGCATCTTCCCATGATCTGTCCATGGTATCTAGCCTATTCAAAATAGCTAGGATCCTTCAGTAGAAATGAACCAAGTCTTCAATAAATTTACAAGCTGAAGTGAAGACGTCCTCTACCCATTCTTTAGAGCAATGAGCCCTTTTCCTTATTTCTTCAATCCCATCCATGGATTCCTTCGAAAGAGGAGGGACAAAGGGTTGATCTTCCTCTCTGAATGGACGCCTCGAGTGCTGCACATATTTACACAAGACTTTGTTCTCACTCTTCAACTTCTTATTTTTCTCTTCTATTCTTTTTATCTGCTCCTTCAGTGCTAAGGAAGACTCATCAATATTATCTACCACTTGTGCCTTTGAGGCATGCCCTAAGTCGACTGTCGTAATCTCATACTCATCAAGAGTAATCTCATTCCTGTCTTTGTCGACTCTGGGCACAGCTAGGTGTAATGTCCTAGATCTTGACTCATCTCTTGTAACTTTGGAGAATTTCTTTGCCTCCTCCTCCGCTAGCCTATCTATCCTGTTTAGAAGTTCTTCAAGTTCCAGTGTAGTATCCATTTCTTCCTTTGGCTATTTTCTCATTCTTTCCTTCAACCATTTTGGAGCGACTGCTTGCTGATCCTGCATTTCTAGTTGTACCTATTCCTATGAAACTTCCTCAAAAGTTCCTAAGGATCCAATGTCCGTTTCCATGAAACAATCCTGAACTTGCTGTTTTGGAATTGGAGGAAGTTCCTGTCTTTGACTCCTCTGTTGAATAGGCCTATGGGAGGCGCTAACATTGAGAATATTTTGTGCTTGCGCAATGTCATGATCATGTTCTTGCGGCTGGTTTCATGCGACCTCTTCTGAGAAGAGCTAGCAGGTGACTGTGCTTCTTCTATCCTTGGCCTCTTCTGTTGTGGCTCTTCCTGCTGAGCTTCTTTTCTTTTCCTTGTCTGCGACATCCCGGGAACACTTTTCTCCTTCCTACGTTCTACTCCTTCCTACAAAATATCCTCTTCCTTGGCATGTGCTCCTGATGACCCTTAAGTTGCCTCGTCATGGGATTCCAAGTCTCCCATCAGATTGTAGGTGAAGAAGGTATTCTTTGCTTTTAATTTTGCTATGTGTCGTTCAACCCAGTGCCTAGTAAACTTCAAGACTGGCCTACTTAGGACATCTAAATCATCAACTTCTGGTTCTAACTAGTTTGTCACCTAAATAGGCATATCATTCTTCTTTTCATACTCCACTTGAACGGTATTTACATCCTCTTCGATTTGATCCGACACTTGTATAACTTAATAGATTCTTATCAGCCTGAGAGGCAATCTAGAAAACATCCTCCTTTTGACTTCAAAGCATTGTTCCACAGATTTTGGGGATAGGGAGACGGGGGGACAAAGGGAAAAAGTTTTGGGGATGGGTTTTGGGGATGGGGAGACTTGGGCCTGAGAGAGGGAAACGCGTTTCCGTGGAACACTGCTTCAAAGTCATCCTTGGCATTAGCCCAATAATCCTCCAGTTGAAACTTGTGTTTGTGCTTTGCGCCGACAACCATCCTGATTCTATCATATGGATCAAAGAATGTCCTTGCGGTATGAGATGCTAGGTGGTAGAATAATAATTCATCCATTAACTTTTTTGCCGCTGCCAAGACGAACACATTTCTTTGTAATCTCCCATGACAATTGGAAATTCAAGCCCCAACTTCTTCTTTTTCTTTTGAATTTTGTCATAGGTGGTCAACTGTCTGGTAACCTCTAGTAGCACCATCTTGTCTGTTGGATACCTTGAAAGTTTATATGGTTGGGTAGCGAATCCTTGGACCCGAATATAAGTAAACTTTGGAAATTGAACATACCAGGCTCCATACTTCTTTACTAACTTCCTTGCCTCTTGCGACAACCTTGTGTGAAGTCCTCCCTGCAAAGATCTGGGTGATGTGTATTGTGAAGGTGTCGCTCGCTTTCTTGAAAGTAGTATCATACAAGTGCAATTGTGGATAGCACTCATGAATTTTCAGTTGTCCTAGTCCACATCCCATGGGTCCTTTGCTTGGGAATCCATTGAACTTGCCCATTCTAGCTAGCAGGTAGATAACATAGGAGCTCATATAGAAAGATTGAGATTGCTTTAAATTCCTCAGCTGCTCGTCCTAGTTGTGGCTGATTATTTTTGCCCAATCTATCACCCTATCGCCTTCCATTACTTAACCAATGAAGTAAAACATCCAAGATTCAAACATGAAGGCCTATGGACACCCCATGACCCGGCTCATCATCAACACAAGATCGACATATTCTTGTTTGAAATCCATGCAGGTGATTTGCTTGGGTAACTTTGAAATATGAGGCATCAACTTCTGCATCCACACCTTTTTGATTATTCCAACGCATCTCTCAAAACCAGAATCATAAATCAACGTTGTTCTTTCCTTAGTCTTGTATGTCATGGACTGGTATGTAGGAATCCCAAAAGTTTCCCCGATTGCTTCAAGTGTAAGATTGGCCAAGAGTTTGCCATCATGTGTGCCGGAATCGTCTTTCTTTTAGCGTTGTAATGCTTCACACATTCCATAATCAGCTCCGAGCACTGGATGGTAGCAGGGAAACCGGTAGCTTCCACAATTCCACTTTTGACTATCTTGGTGGCAATGGCTGATGGAGGACGTCCGGCTATTCCATATACTCTTTTTCTGAATTCTCCTAGCCTGGAAGTTCCTAGGTTGGTGTTGCTAACTTCTCTCCATTTTGATATGATTTTTGACTCCGGAAGAAACCCTCTTTGTTCATTCTTGATTTGTGCTTGTCAGGAGGTGTTTGTCGCCTTGCTGGATTTTGCCATTCGTGCAAAACTAAATAATTAACATTAAATTTGTGACAAAAGAATTCTATAAATCCATGGAGGAAGGAATTCCAGGCTGACAATTCCAAACTTGGAATAAATAAAAACCTCCAAAAATGAGAACTTCTGGAAAATGATAAAAAAGTTCGCTCTGACTTTCTTCACTTCGCTCTTGCTTCCAATTTCTCCAAAATTCGTTGTGAAGAATGAATTCCAAGCCATTGCTTAAATAGAAGCCATCCACTAAGCTGCTAAGTTGATGAGCAGATAAATTTAGCAATTGCATTAATTCTCTTTCAATAATGCGTCATGTTTTCTTAACAACTCGCCATGCAAGTGGACCCCGCCATCATCTTTGAGTTCGAAATAGGAACTTCTATAATTTTCCAAGTTGTGCTTCATAAATATGGAATATTCCTTTTGCATGTCGCCAACTCATCTCTTACAAGAATCTTTCCATTTTGGGCGTACAAGGAAGATTTTGGAAGATTTTCTTGCCTCAAAGGATTCCATTTTGAAAGAATTCCTGAATGCTTGGAAATCTTGGAGGGACAAAATTCTTTCCTAGAGAGATTTTTGTCTCGAAGGAATTTTGTTTGATGCTCATGTACACTCTGTCTTGAAGAAAGAGATTCTCTGACAATTAATCATTTTTTCATGTCCAAGGAATTTAATCTTGTCTGGAGTCCTGAAGAGAGATTTTTTCCATAGCCAATTTTTTGTGTCGTGAACTTCTGCCAACTTGGGCATACTTTGGCCTTGAGGAAGGAATTTTGTTGAGGATGAAAAATCCTTGTCTTGGAATCCACAGTCTCTCTCTCCAACCTTGGGCACGGTTTTGATGTGATGGAGGAATTTTTCCATGGAAGGAAAAATCCTCCATGCATTGATTTTAGCGCCCATCCCTTGTCTTGGAGCGCATTTTTGCTATGGGAAGGAATTTGGTGAAAATTGAAGAATCCTCCCTGACCTTGGTCTTGCACCCACCAACCTTCCTGGAGCGCACTTGAGGAGTGGAGGAATTTCCTCCAAGAGGAAAATTCCTCCTTGACCATGCTTTGGTGCCCATACACCCTTCTTGAGCGCATTGTTCTATGGGGGAGGATTTTGGTGGAAGATGCAAATTCCTCCATGACTTGATATTTGCGCTCCCCTTCTATCCTTGGGCACAATTTGGAGTAGGTGGAGGAATTTCCTAGGAGAGAAAAATCCTCCTTCACATGGTTTTGGCACCCAGACTTCTTCCTTGAGCACATTTAGAAGGTGGTGAAGGATTTTAGTGTTGGGAGGAAATTCCTCCTTGTCTTGATTCTAGCACCCACTTCCTAGTCCTGAGTGCCATTTTAGGATAGAGGAAGATTTCTCAGTGAAGGAAAACCCTTTCATGCCTTAGAATAGATTTTCATGTTTTTGCCATTTCAAGAAAGGATTCTAGACTTAGCCAAATTTCTGATCATTTGTCTACTTTTTCAACTTTCCGGTTTTAGAACTTGGATTTTCAAGAATGTTCTGCCATCAGTGTCCTAACAACTGTCAAAGATAGACCTGCCAAAAATAGACATACTAAAAATAGTAAGTTCTTCCAAACATCAAATTAAGGCAAACGGAGGCATAGGGACACTTTCTAAAAATAGACACTGCTAAAAATAGTTTGTTTGTTTAAATGCAAAATTAGGCCAATCCGGAATGCAGTGAAACTTACTAAAAATAGTAAGTCCTCAGAATTCGCCCAAATTTCATTGGTAGCTTCTTTGAAGGGTTCTTATTTCATTGCTTCGTTAAGATTTCTCAAAACCCTAAGCTACTGACCTCAAATCTAAGTTTGAAGGGTAAACCCTAAAATAGATAAAACAAGCTCCAGACTTGGCCAAATTTACTCAAAACACTTGCAGAACTAGGGTTGCTTGCTTGGGAGGTGTATGACCTGCACAAAATCTCTTCACACTTTCTAGATTACTGAAGAGTGAAGACACATGAGTTTAATCGCCCAAAATGATTAGCATGAACAATCTTCATCAAAACACAATAAAATCCTCCATTTTTGATTAATAAGCAAAATAACTTCACTTGCAGCACAATTATAATTCCTGAATGGAATTATCGAAACCAACTAGGGGTTTATATTCCCAAAACCAGTAATTTCTAGATGGCTTTGATTCTCAAGAAATTTTGAGAACACAAGTTCTCCTCATATGTAGAAGCAAATAACATTTCATGGCTAACCTTTCAGATGAGCTCTCATTTTTCTTTTATAACTTTTTGGAGATTTTCACGCTTCCCGAGTCTTCATTTTTGGCCGGAGACTTCACTTCCATGTCTCCCTCCCACTAGGTTTTTGGCCATCTCCCATGCCTCTCCTCTAACCAAAGGCACATGAAAAGGTCAAAAACAAAACAAAAACACTGTTTTCCATCATTTATCAGCCATGGTGGATGAAGTGGTTGAACTAGATGTCCTTAATGAATACCCCAAGTTCGACTACCATCAGAGTAATTTGAGTTTGAGAGCGATGATTATTGGGAGAGTGTCATAGTTGAGGACCTTGATATGGATGATCAAAACATTGAAGAGTAGACGACAATTTTTTTTGTTTTTGTTTTTGTATTAGCATCAAACTATCAATAGTTATTATTTTTAAATTTCATTATGTAATGATAATCTAATATGGAATATGTAGTGTGAGTTTTGAACTCTTTGACACAATGACACAACATTTTAATTTGTGTATTTAAACTTTAAAGCTAATGTTAAAATTTACCACTACCCTTGTTTTCAAAGTTCTATGTCATGATATTTTTGGAAATTATTAAATTTTATTAAAAAAATTGGCATCTCCAAGCACCCCTGTCTACTATTTTTGAAAATTAGCCATACCGGTACTAGTACTAATTTTTGGAGTCTCCAAGTACCCCAATCTCCTGGTGACCTTCCTTTTCCTCCACACAGTTCTTAAATAAATAATAATTCAATGTGTAAAAGGACCCCCTTGCTTAGGCATCCCTTTTGATACACAAATTAGAACACTTCTTTAATAAATAATCACACCGAGTTGTCGTTTTAATATTTTCACCATTAGACAACTTAAGTAATAATTTTTAAATAACTCAATAATTTACTCAAGTTGTGGAAATTATCAAATCGACACAACAATGCAATTCCAACAATACCAAGGTGATCTTGAAGTCATAGGACAATCTGAAGCAACTGGCTGACTTTCTAAAAATAGCAAACTTATCCAAGAAGTTTGGGGAGCCCCCAAAAGGTTGGAAATCATTTTTGAAAGCATCACAAGGCTCACCAAGACCAATTGAACTCATCGCCAACAATTCTGCAAAACACATCATGTGCTCTCCAAGAAATTTGGAGCATAGTTAAACTACTCGCCAAAAACAAAAACTCGCCAAGGCTCGAAAAAAAACTCAACAACTTAAAAATTTGCTTAAATATATTATATAATTAGAAATGCATTTTTTTGCAAAAAATTGATAAGGAGATGCATCCAATGAGTCAATAAATGAGTACACAAAAGAAACAAGCTGAGTCTAGACATATTTGATTGATTTAAATGCAAATTGGGTACAAAATGGCATCCTCTTGTGGAATGCTAATGGTTGATAGACTGAAACAAAATGAAATAGCAAATTGTTTTTGTAAAACTAAAAGTAAATACTACATCAAAACATTTTACATCTTCCTCTTCCCAGCTCTAGTGAAAACTAGGTGAGAAATAGAACTAGAGGGTCTAGTCCTAGGCGTCCGATGTGGCTTGTCCACCTCGCGAAAATGAGGTTGAGGGTAGCACCCCTCGTGGGGGTTTGAGGGCGAGAGGGAGAGGGGTAGAGACATACATCTAGATCTTGGGGGAGAGAGGAGAGAGAGTGGTAGAGAGAGGGAATAGAGGAAGAGTGATAGTGAAATAGGTCTAGAATTCAGGGCAGATAAAGTGAGAGAGATAGAGAGAGATAGAGAAATTTGACTAAGCCTGAAAATATAGAAGATCTTCTAAAACCTAGAATTTGCATTATAACTCCTAGAGATCTGTAACCACTCTCAAACATCCTGACAATATATACATGAAATATAACTTAAAAGTATAAGAAAGGAAAAAGTGACTTGTACTTAAATGTTATATTTCATGTATATATTTTGATGAAGAGAATGAGAATTACTTGAAAAAAATAATTTAGATAATTTTTTGACATGTTTGGGCTTCTTTTTTTAATGCAGCCGAGTTTTTGCCGAAAACTCGTCGAGTTTTTGTGAAAAGCTCACCAAAAATTCGGTGAGTTTCTTCTGCGAGTCAATGGCGTAAATACTCGCCCAGCAAAACAACTCGCAAGTTTTTCAAAACTAATGAGTTTTCAAAACTCACTGATTACTCTGCAAGTATTCCATCTATGCTTTGGAGTTATCCCTTACCAATTAGCTTATAGGAAAACTTAGAAAACAGGCTAATTGTCCACAAACTGATCATGCTTGAGAAGGGGACATTATAGACGGCTAGACATCCTTGATGATGGCAAGGAAACTTCTTTAATGTTTTAAACAAAAAAGCCCTTAGTGACATTCAGAAGATATTGTTTTTAAAATTCGTTCATGCATGTGTAGAACTTATATAATTGTAAACTGTTACATAACTGTTTAAAATTCCTTCATGACATTAAAAAAACAGTATTATCTGTTATATAGCTAATATCATTAGCTATGAATTTGAATCGTGATATATTTATTGTGGTTATGGTACTGTCACTGCTGTTATGATTAATTTTATTGCTGTTATACTGCTATCATGATATATCTATTGCTGCTATATTGCTCTGTTTTAATTTTGATGTCATGTTACTCAATATTAATTGAACATATAAAACTCTCTCTCTCTCTCTCTCTCTCTCTCTCTCTCTCTCTCTCTCTCTCTCTCTCTCTATATATATATATATAAAATTAACTCATTAACACATATAATTATATATATTGCCTTCCCCCTTGCTGTCCCCACAAAATGGCCTCTGGGCTGATGTCCCCAAAACATGTCCTTTGTCATCCCGCTTCTTCCTTCCCCAAAATGCTGTGGAACATAGCAAATTTGTGAGCTATGCTCACAAACTTCTTATCTGGTGTGTCTGATGCAGGAGCATTCGGGGATCCTGCAATCTGGCACCACCCAAAAACATTTTGATGATTTTGGTTTTTCTTTTTTGTGTTGAAGGTCTTGTTTGGAGTAAATTTTGTCCTCCCTGTGGGGTTCTGTTGATGATCATAATGTTACATTATTTGCTGAATTCTGGGCCTTTCTTCTTGCTACTAAATGTCTATTGGGACTCTCTATCCCAATGCCTACTTTGTTTGTGTGGCTGAACCTGAAGATTTTTGTGGGGCCCACATTGCCTTATCTAAAGTCAAGTTTGGGTCCTCATTAAGGTCTATGTGGCCTAGGGTGGGGCTCCCTCATCTCTATGTTTTAAACCAGATAAAGAAAGAACCTTATTCGAGCTCTTCCTCTTTCTTGAATCCCAACAAAGACTGCCTGGGCGTTCAATTCCTTGTTGGCTCGTCTTTTCTGAGCCATTATTTCCCGCTGGAGCCTGCCATACACTTCTTGGCATTGAATATATTGCAACAAGTTTCTCAATCCTTTATTCTCCATTTAGAGGTTGCTGATTATCCCCGTGGAGCTCTTGAATGCTTAATGTTCATGTATAATACTATAATATAACTAAGATGCCGGTTCAGGTTTGGGTTCAAAGAACCGGTATGCCGATATTGCAAAATTTTGAAAAGGGGTTTGGGTTCGTTTAGTACAAAAACAATTAAAACTTATATATACATTAATATACATAATAATATTATTATTATATATATATATATATATATATATACATATATATCATTGAATTTCAATTTATAAAATTAACAAACTTAAAAATAAATAAACCTCGATAGCTACTTTGACTGCTACTAAGATACTCTGACCAAGGGTCGTGGCATGTCAGCTGAGTTAGATGAAATGTCAGCAGCAGGAGGCCAAAACAAAGCGCAAAACATAATAAAAATTTCGCCCAACGGAGTCACCGAACCACGAACCACGAACCACGAACCGTATTTGGGCAATACGGGAGCCTATATAGCCGAACCCGGTAACTTGTAATATAACAATAAAATTATAAAGAAAGTTAATATTAATAAAAAATAAATATTGTCATTGGAGTAAGCAACTATTGTAGTAGATGAATGCTTAATGTTCAATTGTTCTTGCTCCAAGTTACAGTGTTTCACTCCAGTGAACATGATCAAACACTCTTAAATTGTACTCTTTACTTGAAGTGGTGTATATGTTAGACAGTTCAAATAATCGGAAGACAACTGAGAGGGGGGGTGAATCAGTTGTCACCAGATTACCAGAACCTTAAGCAATTAAAACTTTAATACCGGAACCCAAAAGATCAATATCGGAATGCATAAACCAAATACCGAAATAGAAGATATACCAATTAAGCACAAGAAACAATTAGAGAATAAATACCATCCACATGACAGCAAGATTTGTACGTGGAAAACCCGGTAAAGGGAAAAACCACGGTGGGAAGCCTACCCACAGTCAAATAATACTTTTGCAATAAGTATGTGATTACAAATTGAGGGGCTTACACTGTTAGTTTTTAATTAGGGTGAAGAGCAGATTCCAATTGCCTAAGGCAACATTGGAATCCGCCCTTTAGGGCTGGGCCCTTTTCCTCACACGCCACCCTTTAGAGTTGGGCCCTTTTCCTCACACGCCATCCTCCAATAGGGCTGGGCCCCCTTCTCACACACCACCCTCCAAATAGGGCAGACCCTATACCTCACGCCACTTGATGTGGCTTTCATGAAACGTGTTAAGGAAACAATTAATAAATAAATTATAATTATGCTAGCCGACTTAGAGGTTTACCATCAAGAGGAAGATATATATGTGGGTGCTTCAAGATGAAGTAAAGTAATTCATATCTCATACAATGCGATCTGCCCTCCTACACTTGGCGAATCTGCTCCTTGGTGAACTGCAAGAACATTTAGTTATATGCTGCTTCAGCATGTTGAAGTTATCTTCTGCTGATTGGTGTCTTGGTCATCTACAGCTAGGGCATCATTCTACAACACCTTGGCAACTTGTTGTTTGGACAACAATCAGAGATAAGTGTTGTAATCAAAACATTGTGTTTAAATCATAATCAGATCTGAGGATCTTTCTTGCTGGGTTTTTCCTCCTAGGATGTTTTCCCAGGGTACTTGTGTGTTGTGTGTTCATTCTGTTCATTTCTCTACTTTTGCTTAATTCTGGAAATTCTTAACACTAACAACAATTAATATTAATCTGGAAATTAAGATAAATTTCTATTTTCTGAGTATTGTATTAATCTAAAAGACTAAAATCAACATGGTATCAGAGCTATAGGCTAGATCAACTTTCAGATTTCAGAATTTAGTACTCTTTTATTTCCAGATTGTTGTGTCATTCACAGGTCAGGTCAATGAGGTTGAAAGTTGAAGATAGGCTTGATGGAAATCTCAACTTTGCTGCATGGAAGGTTCGCATCATGGTTGCCCTAGAGGAAGATATTCATTTCATAGAAGAGAAAGAGCTAACTAAACCTACAGATGCAGCTGAGCTAAAACAATTCAAAAGGAATGCTGTCAAGGCCAGAAAGCTCCTTATTGATTCAGTTAAAGACGACCTAGTCACCTCCATTGCCCCATTCACTACTGCAAGAGAAATATTCAGTCATCTACAAGGTACTTATGAAATTAACAATCTCAGTAGGGCAATTACTTAATATCAAGATGTCAAAAGAAGATTCTGTTATGTCTTATTTTATGAGAATTTCAGAATTAAAGAATCAACTAGGTGCAATTGGACATAACATGGAAGACAAGGATCTTGTTATGATTGCCCTAAATGGTCTACCACACCCATGGGAGTTCTCTATTCAAACCATAAGTGGAAGAACTGAGTTACCTACCCTTGATCGCCTTAAGAATGATTGCATTCAAGAAGAGTCGCGTCTTATCACAAGGGGGCAACTCAAAAATCCTCAAGTAGATGATCAACACATGCTTGCAACCCAATGCAAGAAAGGTTGTAATGGGAAGAAGTATTATTCCAAGAGGAATAGAGATTTCAGACCACCTAGTTCTCAGCATTCTTGGAAGAAGCCAAGAGATATCTCTCGTGTTCGATGTTTCAGATGTGACAAATTTGGTCACTATGCTAAAGAATGTCAGAATGATCCCATGCAAAGAGAAGCCAACTTAAATGAAGTCTCAGAACAAAATGATGACTTCTTATTCATCTCTGCCCTGTCAAGTAGCATACCCATAGACAGTAACACATGGCTGATTGACAGTGGTGCTTCCAGACACATCACAGGTTACCGTGATCACCTTTCAGACTTAGTAGAAAAGGATACCAGTCTACATGTGGTAATTGGTGACGATGCTCGATATTCAGTAAGAGGTTCTGACACTACTTTAAATTTAGACTCTGGTATTTCACTTCACCTTAGTGATATCTTATTTGTTCCTGAAATTAAAAAAAACTTAATTTCCATTTCTGCTCTAGAAGATAAAGGTTATCAAATTGCATTTTCTGAGGGTAAAGTACTTGCTTGGCCTAAGAAATCTAGTTTTAAATCTGCTCGTGTAATTGGAAATAGATATGATAGTTTATATAAGCTCTTTGCTAACCCTGTTCAAGCCCTCATTAATGAGGCTCCCGAATCCTATGAGCTATGGCATAGAAGACTTGGACACTTACACTATCAAGCACTTCCCTCCCTTGGAAAGTTGGTCAAAGGTATGCCTAAACTCAGTCAAATTCATGATGATACATGCAAGGTTGTGCTATAGGTAAAAATGTTAAAAGCCTTTTTCATAAAAGTGAAAGTAGAGCTAAATATAAACTAGAACTTGTTCACTCTCATTTATGTGGTCCTATGTCTATAGCATCTCCTAGTGGATTTATTTATTATGTAATCTTCATAGATGTTTTGTCTAGGAAAACTTGGATCTACTTTTTGAAATCTAAAGAATCTGATGAAGTCTTAAGTAGATTTAAAGAGTTTAAAACATTGGCTGAAAACACCTCTGGTAAAAGAATTAAATGTTTAAGATCTGACAATGGAGGTGAGTATACCTCTGGTAGCTTTCATGATTTTTGTGTTGAGAGAGGAATTAAGAGGGAGTTCTGTGTTCCATACAATCCTCAGCAAAATGGAGTTGCTGAAAGGAAGAATAGAACAATTGTTGAGGCTGCAAAGGCTATGATTCATGATCAAGATAGGCAGACCTTTCTATGGGCTGAGGCTTCTAGAGCAGCAGTATATATTCAGAATAGATGTCCTTACCGTGTTCTAAAGAATATGACTCCTGAAGAAGCCTTCACAGGATCCAAACCTAACCTCAATCACTTAAGAATTTTTGGAAGTCCTGTATATGTTCATGTGCCCAAGGAAAAGCGAACCAAGTTGGAGCCCTCCGGGAAGAAAGACATGCTAGTTGGATACAGTGAATCCTCCAAGGCCTTCAGGATCTGTATTCTAGGTCAAAGGTATGTTGAGGTAAGTAGGGATGTTACTTTTGAAGAAGATATTGCCTTTAAGAAATCAAAAGGTTCTCTTGTTATTGATGAAGTTAATGACAATCAAGATATGAATGTTGATACTAACCCTGAGATTCAGAGGGAGCCTGTTGAACCGCCACCTCAAGAAGAGCATAGTGATCCACCTGAGCCTATGAATCCCACTGATATACCTAGTGACATTGTTGTTAGCAAAAAGAGGCCACTTTGGGTGAGAAACACCATTCAAGAAGTTGAAAGATTTGCAGCTCCTAGTGGCACTTTCCGAGAAACCAAGAGACCGCAAGTATTTTCCAACTACGTTGCATTGATGTGCAATCTCATTGAGTCTGAGTCATGCAATGTTGAAGAAGCCTTGAACCATCATGCCTGGAAGCTAGCTATAGATGAAGAGTATCAGTCAATCATCCAGAATGATGTTTGGGACATTGCGCCTAGACCCAATGGTAAATCTGTTGTTTCCTCTAAATGGTTATTTAAAATTAAACATAATGTTGATGGTAGTATTGAAAAATATAAAGCTAGATTTGTAGCTCGTGGTTTTTCTCAAAAGGAAGGCATAGACTATGAAGAAACATTTGCTCCTGTTGCTAGATATACCTCTATTAGAACGATAATAGCTATTGTTGCAGCTAGAGGTTGGAAGCTACATCAAATGGATGTTAAGACTGCCTTCCTTAATGGTGTCATTGAGGAAGAAGTCTATATTGAGCAACCTGAGGGTTGTGAAATTTAGGATAGAGAAACTCATGTGTGTAGATTGAAGAAAGCTCTATATGGCCTCAAACAGGCCCCTCGTGCTTAGTATGAAAGAATTGATAAGTACTTGTTAAGTTTAGGGTTTTGTAAAAATGATGCTGACTCTAACATTTACTTTAAGATATCTAATGATGAAATGCTAATTCTAGTTATATATGTGGATGATTTATTTCTTGCTGGTAAAGATGAATTTATGATTAGATGTAAGAAAGAATTAGCTTCAGAATTTGAAATGAAGGACTTAGGTCTAATGCATTATTTTCTAGGTCGAGAAGTATGACAAAGATCTAACAAAATTTTTCTAAGTCAAGGAAAGTATACTATTGATATTTTGAAAAGATTTAGAATGATGGATTGTAAACCTATGTCTACTCCTATGGAATCTAACTTAAAGAAGTTGAGTGTTTCTGTGGCTAACTCTGATTTTGCAGATCCATCGGAGTACAAGCAGTTGATTGGATCATTGATGTATTTAGTTAACACTAGACCAGACATATGCTATGCAGTGAATGCTCTCAACCAGTTCATGAGCATGCCCAAACATGTTCATCTTGTTGCAGCCAAGCACATCCTGAGATACTTGCGAGGCACAATTGGTTATGGGCTGAAGTATCCACTTAACACTTCAATAACCTTGGAAGGTTATTCAGATGCAGATTGGGCTGGAAATGTCAAAGACAAGAAAAACACTTCTGGCATTTGTTTCAGCTTAGGATCCGTAGTGATCTCTTGGGCTTGCAGAAAACAATCCTTTGTTGCACTAAGTACTGCTGAAGCTGAGTATATTGCAGCAAGTGTTGCTTTTAGAGAAGCAGTGTGGCTTCGTAAGCTTCTTGCTGGGTTGTTTGGACAACCTTGGTACCTACAATTATTCATTGTGATAATCAGAGTTGTATCAAGATGTCTGTCAATCCAGTGTTTCATGACAGGTCAAAACATGTGGAAACTCATTATCACTTCATTCGAGATATGGTGCAAAAAGGTGTTTTTCAGCTGAAGTATGTCAGCGCTGATGATCAGATTGCAGATATCCTCACCAAGCCTCTATCCAAGGTGAAGTTTGTGTACTTTAGAGACAGGCTCGGGATTTCAGAAAATGAGACCTTGGTTGAGAGGGAGTCTCAACCCCAGTGATGCATTGTGCTGCATCAACCACCCTCTGCAGGCAATGTAAGGTGGTAGTCTTCTCATGGACAAGAATAATTGTTACCATCCTCTGCGGGCAATGTAAGATGGTAGAAAAGATCCTCACCACCCTCTGCGGGCAATGTAAGGTGGCTTCAGTCTTTGATTGTGTGCAAGATGAAAAGATCTTTTGTTATGTAATTCCAATCTTTGTTTGTGTGCAAGATGGAAGACCTTTGATTATGTAATTCCATTCTATGCTTGTGTGCAAGATGGAAGTCTACTATGTTCTGATTATGTAATCCATTCCTTGCTCGTGCGCAAGATGGAAGATAGCGATATTCTAATTATATTCTCTTCTCCCTAATTAAGAGGGAGTGTTAGTTTTTAATTAGGGTGAAGAGTGGATTCCAATTGCCTAAGGCAACATTGGAATCCGCCCTTTAGGGCTGGGCCCTTTTCCTCACACGCCACCCTCTAAGGCTGGGCCCTTTCTCACGCCATCCTCCAATAGGGTTGGGCCCACTTCTCACACGCCACCCTCCAAATAGGGCAGACCCTATACCTCACGCCACTTGATGTGGCTTTCATGAAACGTGTTAAGGAAACAATTAATAAATAAATTATAATTATGCTAGCCGACTTAGAGGTTTACCATCAAGAGGAAGATATATATGTGGGTGCTTCAAGATGAAGTAAAGTAATTCATATCTCATACAATGCGATCTGCCCTCCTACACTTGGCGAATCTGCTCCTTGGTAAACTGCAAGAACATTTAGTTATATGCTGCTTCAGCTTGTTGAAGTTATCTTCTGCTGATTGGTGTCTTGGTCATCTACAGCTAGGGCATCATTCTACATCACCTTGGCAACTTGTTGTTTGGACAGCAATCAGAGATAAATGTTGTAATCAAAACATTGTGTTTAAATCATAATCAGATTTGAGGATCTTTCTTGCTGGGTTTTTCCTCCTAGGAGGTTTTCCCAAGGTACTTGTGTGTTGTATGCTCATTCTGTTCATTTCTCTACTTTTGCTTAATTCTGGAAATTCCTAACACTAACAGCGATAAATATTAATCTGGAAATTAAAATAAATTTCTATTTTCTGAGTATTGTATTAATCTAAAAGGCTAAAATCAACACCATCCACATGACACCAAGATTTGTACGTGGAAAACCCGGTAAAGGGAAAAACTACAGTGGGAAGCCTACCCACAGTCAGATGATACTTCTGCAGTAAGTATGTGATTACAAATTGAGGGGCGTGCACTTGCAGGAAGACCAACAACCTAGAGCACATTGCTCATTACAAAAGGAGTCTCACTGACTACATACAAATCCAGACTACAATCCGGAAGAATGAATGAACTGCAATGATAGCATCTCCTATGGTTGAGTACAGTTCCGGTTAAGCTCAATACTGGAGGACTAAATCCTCTTACATAAACCCAACTCGATCACCAATGATTGACCAAATCCTCTGCCTGAATGATTATTACATTATTCGCTCCTATTACATTCCATGATGATCTACAATGAGATCTTACATCATATATATACAAACCCTCGACCACAAACAATAAGGTCGGCCACCAGACAATAAAACAATTACATAATTACAAAACATGTCGGCCTGAGACCAAACAAATAATATCCAACCCATAAGACATCCTGAAAACACATCGAGAAGTCCAAACAACACATTCTATTAAGCCGGTCCATAACCTAGATAAATCGGGACCCAAATTAGGTCCACACACGCTAAAGCAATTATCCCAATCAACCAAGTCTCGAACACGATCACCATCAGCATCCTGAATCTCCACCAGAAGCCGCACCAATACCACTTATGCATAACATCAAAGATCTTCAATAAAGCTTTGCCGGTGAAACCCTCGCCGAAACAACAAACCAAGCTTACTAGCATACATGATAGCATCCGATCACCAAATCGAAACCAACTGACTGAATATGAATCTGAATAGCATGAATAAGCCAAACATACCGGAGCATACCGGATCATGATGATCTAATCCAACCAGAAACCAAACAACTGACTGGGACTAGAAGGATACCGATAAACAACCAAAACAGCTAGTGTTGACATCAATGACAAAACATTAATGCAACACATAATCAATTCCTCCAAATGGCCAACAGTATATCCTTGATTTGGCTTTTCAACAATTAGTGTTAATGAGGAAACATGATATGTGAAGTTTAGCCATGGCAATTTTGGAATTCCTGATATTTGGATATAAAGAGAAATTCAAAATGTTCCAGGATATGGGATTTGGGAACCTGATTGACAAAGACAACATTGAGGAAGTGGGATACAATCAACACTCCTTCTTCACTAGGGAGGAAATAATTACATAATCAAAATATCCTACTCCTCCATCTTGCACAAAAGCAAATAATGGATTACATAATCAGAATGTTGTAGTCTTCCATCTTGCACACAAGCATAGATTGGAATTACATAACATAGTCTTCCATCTTGCACACAAGCATAGAATGGATCCACCTTACATTGCTCGTAGAGGGTGGAGGGGATCTTTTCTACCATCTTACATTACCTGCAGAGGATGGTTACATTTGCTCTTCTCCCTGAGAAGAATACCACCTTGCATTTGCCCGCAGAGGGTGGTTGATACAACGCAATGTATCACTGAGGTTGAGACTCCTTCTCAACCAATGTTTAATTTTCTACAACACCAAGTCTGTCTCTGAATTACACAAACTTTACTCTCGACAGGGGTTTGGTAAGAATATCTGCTATCTGATCATCAGTGCTGACATTCTTTAGCTGAATGGCGCCTCTTTGCACCATATCTCGAATGAAGTGATAATGAGTCTCCACATGTTTGGACCTGTCATGAAACACCGGATTGACAGACATCTTTATACAACTTTGATTATCACAATGAATTACTATAGATTCCCAAGGTTGTCCAAACAACCCAACAAGGAGCTTACGAAGCCACACTGCTTCTCTAGAAGCAACACTTGCTGCAATGTACTCAGCTTCAGTTGTACTTAGTGCTACTGAGGGTTGTTTTCTGCAAGCCCAAGAGATCACTACGGATCCTAAGCTGAAACAAATGCCAAAAGTGCTTTTCCTGTCCTTGACACTTTCTGCCCAATCTGCATTTGAATAACCTTCCAAGGTTATTGAAGTGTTAAGTGGATACTTCAGCCCATAACCAACTGTGCACCACCGTGCGGTGGGACACCGTACGATGCACCACCGTCGACGAAGGTCACCGGCGGTGGAATACCACTGTAGGCCTGAAGGAGCACAACGACGGTTTTAAAAAAAAGGGTGAAAGGAAAAATACCACAGCACGGTAGGGATAAACAATGGTGATGGCACGTGAAATGAAATATGCACCGACATTCAAACAAGCATGCATTTAATTTATAAAACAAAAAACAAAAAAAACGATGACGACCAGATTGAAAAATCATTCAATGGAGTCTGTAGCAGAACGTTGAAAAACTTTGAGTGGAGAAGGTGGTTTTTGGCATCTTAAAATATCACAAAAATGATGTGCGCCATGGACTTCCGTGTGGTTCTGAAGGTTGTAAATTGGTGTTTTGACCTGTCATGAAACACCAGATTGACAGACATCTTTATACAACATTTGATTATCACAATGAATAACTGTAGATTCCCAAAGTTGTCCAAACAACCCAGCAAGGAGCTTACGAAGCCACACCGCTTCTCTAGAAGCAACACTTGCTGCAATGTACTCAACTTCAACTGTACTTAGTGCTACTGAGGACTGTTTTCTGCAAGTCCAAGAGATCACTGCAGATCCTAAGCTGAAACAAATGCCAGAAGTGCTTTTCCTGTCCTTGACACTTCCTGCCCAATCTACATCTGAATAACCTTCCAAGGTTATTGAAGTGTTAAGTGGATACTTCAACCCATAACCAACTGTGCACCACCATCGATGGAGGTCACCGGCGGTGGAATACCACCATAGGCCTGAAGGAGCACGACGACAGCGGCGGCGGTTTAAAAAAAAAGTGTGAAAGGAAAAATACCACGACACGGCAGGGATAAACGATGGTGATGGCATGTGAAATGAAATATGCACCGACATTCAAACAAGCATGCATTTAATTTATTAAAAAAAAAAAAACGACGACGACCAGATTGAAAAATCATTCGATGGAGTCTGGAGCAGGACGCTGAAAAAATTAGAGTGGAGAAGAAGGTTTTTGGCATCTTAAAATATCACAAAAATGATGTGCGCCAATGATGCGCTGCCCCCGGACCCCACGAGGGGCGCTGCCTCAGACCCCTAGTTTATTTTTGAGCTACAATACACTTTTGAGTTGGGCGAAGGGCATCAGAGAAGTCACAGTAAGTGTTGGGGTTGTTCCGTACTGTGAGAAAGAAGCCTGAAGCTAAGCATTGGTGGGGAAGCCATAAGCCGTAGAGGGAGACGGATTTGGAGGTTGCGAACAAGTAGAGTTTGAGGGAAGGCATTGCAAAAACGCGAAGTCGTACGGCACCAGGGAGTTATTCAGTTCAGTTATCAACCTTTGGGGAGTGTGATGGGGGATTTGAGGCATCTCCTAGCCTTTGTGCCAGAGGGTTGTGGCCACTTCCAGGCATGAATGGTATGCTTTGAGGAACTCGGAGTATGTCTCGGTTGGATGTGAGGTTGCCTTGGTGGATGCACAGAGGGCTCGGGAGGAGCTGACCACCAGGTTGGAGGCAGTAGTAGCGTGAGACTTAGCTCAGCGTACCCAAGAGTTGGATGCTGAGAGGGCAGCTCGGGTGACAAAGACAACTCAATTCTGGAATGAATTTTGGAAACTATTTAGTGTGAAAACAATTTTAATTACTTTTGATTGGCATGCTGGGAGATCTTGAAAAAGCTCCATGGAAGAGCAACTGTAGAATGTTTGCAATATTTTAAAAAATCTTAAAGTTCCAGGCAAAATTATAAGTTCAAAATTTAAACATACAGGTATTTCATATTTGGCAGCATAAAGTATACAGATTGTAACCGTATCTTAAATTTTTTCATGACTGTTGATGTCTTAAAGTTCCGTATGATGTTTAGCTGAAGGTTCCTGGTTCAAAAACTGAAACACAGGATGGTCTGTGGTTTCAGAGAATGATAAAGAAAGATGACAAAAAGGACATGTGGTAGTATAACATACGTTTGTAATTAACTGAATTATTGCATGATGTCATTGAAACTCACCCCACCAAATATGCAAATAAAACTTCATACCCTGGCGGAACTACAAAATCTTTAAAACTAGAATAGATTAGGATATGGTGATCCAGTGAGGCAAGCAACTAATATTGTTGACCCTATTTCTGTATTTTTCAAACATAATCAAAACCTTTGCCAGACATTTTTGAATTGACAAGCTTTTTCCAGTTTGAATTGAGATCGAATTCAAATATGAAAACAAATTAGATGAACTAATTTATACTTTTTAGTCAATCGCATTGATTTTTGATTTACTATATGAGGTGGTGGAGGGTGCAGCATCTCTGATCATAGATGTCTCTTATCCTATTGGTGGTGGCTTGCATTAACGACCTGTTACATGGCTACCTATGTTTACTGTAAGGGTCTACTTAACACTTTGTGTATTCTTTCAACTTTTCCATCCTGCACTAACTTGAAGACCAACTAGGCCTCATGTGGGTTGGTTGTGTTTCTTATCACTATATGGCTAAGATAGTTTGAAATGAATACCAAAATATCTTAATGGATGAGAAAACAAGGGACATTGCCTTGGCTTTTCATACTCTTTGATAATATTTCATTCTTTTCATTTCTGATCTCTTGACTTTAAGAAGAGATCGAGTCTTTATAATCTCTTAGTTGTTTCATTGTCATTTGCTGGGGTGTGAAGATTGGCTGCAGTAATTCTGAGTTCAACAACCACAGGTCCTCTTGCTTTCCCAGGTGGGATACTATCAATTTAATTTGCTTAAACATTGTGTGTAGTAGCATTGACATTTGCCTTGCATTGAAAGTATAATGCTCTTGTAATTTTCATTCTTCCTCAGCTTATATCTAGAGCTCTTTGAAAATTTGTTTTTGAGTATTGGATGTGTTTTTCAAAATCTTTACAGCTCACAAGAGCTGTTCAAATTGCTTGTTAATTGCTCTCTATGAAAATTGAATACTGATTTAGAAGGAAGTGTGCCTCTTCCATATGAGGGACCTTGAGAATTTTGAAATTTTTTATTCTGATTGTGGCACTCCAATGTTGGAGTTTCTTTTTGATTGCAGGCATGGACATCCCAAACTCAGGGAAGAAATAATGCTGCAAGCCGTTACAATCGTGAAGGAATTTTTATTCTACCATCATCTAGAACTTCTCGAGATGAGGAAGGTGACAGCTTTTGGGTACAATTCAAAATTGTGGATGAGCACCGACGCCCTTTAGGATCACAAGCACCTTATAATGTTACGGTAAATAGCCTGAATGCTCTGAACATAAGTTGATGTGCCTTAAAGAAAAGGTTTAATATGAATTTATGCATGCACGTTTTCTTGCTTTCAATTTTGATATCCAATTGCTGCTATTTTGCAGGTGACATTACTGGTCCCTGGGAATTATCAGGGTTCAAGAAGGATAACTCAAAATCAAATATATAATCAACCTGGTACCTACAAATTTAAGTTGCCGGTAGTGCCTGTGCGAACAATAGGGACAGTAATTGTAGAGATGGTTGACAAGAATGGTTTATATTTTTCTGACGAGTTTTCTCTCACTTTCCATATGCACTACTACAAGCTATTTAAGTGGCTTCTTGTTCTTCCAATGGTTGGAATGTTTGGATTGCTTGTCATTCTTCGACCACAAGAAGGTGCACCTTTGCCATCATTCTCTCGAAATACACACCAACTTTAAAGAGCCAAAGGAACCCCAATAATCCTTGTATACAATGTCCCAGAAAGCTAAATTTTGCACAGCATGGAAATTATGAGTTTTCAATCCTCTCATGTACTTTTTTTAAAAATGAGTTGAAAGAAGCGTTCCCTCAATCTCAAAATTCCATTCATGGCAGTCAATTCAAACAAAATTGAGGCCTTCTTTGTTAGGAACAGGAACTCGGTCTACCTTTTCTACTGCTTTTTGCTTTGCAACAGGTAATGCTAATTTTTGTAGTGTCTCGAATGATTTTTCCATAATTAAAAGGAGTTTCATTTCTTCTGATGTTTCTCTTATTCTCTTTAACATAAAGAGGAGAGAGAAACTAGAATCCATGTGTGAAACTGAGGTTGACAAATAACTTATAATAAATCAAAGCTGGCTCTAGTCCCTTTCAAAGTCTGCAGTGGAAGGATTCACAGTTTCAGAATTTTTTCATATCCTTTTTTAGTGGCAGTAAACATGAGGATTGAATTATCTATGATTGATCATTAGATAGAGAGAAAGATATTATATTTATGTGTTCGGCTTAACATGGAATATGTGCTCTTAGATTTGAGGCACTATTAACTGAAAGAAATGTGATTCGGTCTATCATTATCCTGTTTGATATCTGTTTCTTTCCTGCGTCCTACTCTCACCAAACTAGCTTGTGTATGAATATGGGATCCTTGGAACTTTAGAATTGGTAATTGCAGATGAAAGGGAGTCAGATCTGTTTCTCAGCTGGGAGGCCTTTTGCCTACCAGTTGTAAGGAAAATTTAAACAGATAATTAATTGGAAGGTAGAAATGATTTCTCGACACTGATAGTGTTTGCACATTATTTTTCCAGGGTTAGAAATAGTGATAGATAGTTCCTAGAGTGCCCCAATAACCCTCCAACAAAATTCTTCCCCTCACCGTAGATGCAAAGTCTAACTTGAATATAGACATGTAGATATTAGCTTATTCAAAATTGACAAGGAAAGGCATCCATTCAAATGTTTTATATAACAAAGTTTTGTAAAGAGAGATTATATATATTTTTTTCAAATGGCTAAAGGTCAATGAGACTTGACAGTACATCCAATTACAATGGAAAGAATGAAGAAACAAATTATTCTAGTGAACAAATGACAAAAAAATACTTAAGTCAGAACGGAGAGTAGCAGGGTAGCAAGATCCTAGGATTAAAAAAGCAACGGGACACAAACTGCAACAAAAGGTAAACAAAGCAAGCGGAAGTAAACCTTTAGTGGTCAAACGGTGAACTATAAGAGAGTGCAAGAATAAATCGTCTTGTGAGAAAGGAACCATTACAAAGAAATATTAAGATAAGAGTCAGGGCACCAACCCAAGGAGAACCAACCCCTGCACCAAGCTCCAACTTGGTGATGTATGGTGAAATACAATTTTGATACAGTTATAGTATCTGCTTGCAAATGAGTTTTGCAACACTTGATCAAATGGATTTCTGCCGGTTAACAGTCTTCTCTTCTTCACTGGATCTCACACTGTCGATTATCAGATTGCTCTCTCTTATTCTTGGCCTTTCTTCTCTCTCTCTCTCAGCCTCACAACACATTGTGTCACACTTGGATGCCTTCTATATCAAATACACCTCACCAGTCAGCTTAACTGTTAGACCTGCAACAGTTTACCGGTACACTGTCTTTGCCGGTTAAACCCTCTCATCGGTTTGCCTCTTACTCACTCTACATAATTGAAAGACCATGGATCTGATTGTGTCCCCGAATTCTCTCATTGCAATGATTATGGTCCCTATCTTATTTTGAAGATGTTTTGTATTTGATATTGTGCTATTGAGTCTTGGTTGTTTGTGACATTGACGCATATTTCATTTCTTTATTCTTGTTATTCTTTCCTTATAGATCATAATACGTTTTTGCAAGATAAACGTACATCTTGATTTTTGGTATTAATTATACATAATGTCTTATGGCAAAATGCCTTCTATGTAACTTATGATTAATAATTCATGACTGTTAAAATAAATTGTACAACTAACTTGAGCTCATGAGTACTTATACTGGCCAAATTACCTTTTGACAATCCAAAATTTTGAAATTCCATTGTATCAACAAACCTTCGAATTGAAAGGAAAACGCTTTTTTTGTTTCCTAGGCCTTACGTGCAAAATGTTCAGTTTTTTTGAGAGGGTTAACACAACCGCTTTTATTCCGATCTCAGGGGATATCCAGGGGCCGCTTTAAAGTGCTAAACTCGAGCTGTGTTAGATGTGAAAGCAAATTAATCGAAATTAACACTCACATAAAGCAATTTAATTAGGGAAGAATACAGAAATGAGAATTTACATACACATAATGATACAAGAATGAATGTTTAAGTTCTGTACGTGGCATTTTCTTGAAGGAGATGAATGCCTTTAATGGTCATTTGTCTGTCTCAGTTTTCTCTCATGATCTGGCTAATTAGATACACGTGTTTATGTAACTCTATAATACTGCAACAGATCAAAATTAGGTTTGGTTGTGTAGGTAGGGATAGTATGTTATCTGGACCACATTGTCACAACATCGTTAACCAGCTTTAATTTTTCAAACTCCAGTGCCTTGAATTGTAAATCCTAGGTGAAGGAATTTAATATACAGATTGTTCCTTGCCCCTCTTTCACAGGCAAAATGTTGCGTTACCAAGACAAATACATTTGGTATATGCGATTGAAAATATTCTACATGCCATATATTTACTAAATGCATTAAAGGTTTTATCAAACCTGAACTTTTTATTTTGACGAACATTGCAACAATTAGGGTACCTGTCCAACAAGAATAAAAACAACCCCCCATTATCTTTCACAAGGGGATACTCATGCACCAAATAAGATACTACCTTTGTATCATTACATTTCAAATTCTTTTTTGACCCTAGACCCTTGTTTGTGTGTATTTACTATCAATGATCAAACTATATATAAGTAATCAAAAGTTCGAGATTATAGGATAAAGAATTTGATACTTAAAGAAAATGTTTTATAAACAACTGCCACATAATACTTGTCTTTCTAGTTTGTAATTAATTGTAGTTGTAATATTAAATGTGATTATAATTGTAATAAATTTGTTATAATTATTAAATGTTTTAATTAATTATAAAATTATTATTTTCATTTTATTTATATAATTATAATTGTAACAGTAAATAAATTTAATTTATTTAAATAATTATAAATGTATTGTAATTAATTCACTTTAATTAAAATTATTTATAAAAATATAACAACGATAAAAAGTAAAATAAATCTTTAGGGAAATGTTGGATAATAGTTTTAGATGATAGATTGTTGCAAGGTATATGCATTGTAACTACATAGTGGTGAGCATTGTAATTGTATTATTGTAGTAAAATTATTTGTTGTATGCTTGATAAAAATATTGTAGATTAATATTATTCATAAAAATGTGCAAATTAAATAATTGTAATTATACTAAACCCTATACACCATTTACAAAATTCAGCCAATTGCCATTTATTTCTAGATACAAGGGTTATAAGACAAAATTTGTAGACTATATATCAAAATTTGAAACAAAACACAAACAAAAATTAATAACCAAGGTTCCAACTCACTTCTTCCTCCCTGGCGTTAGAGTCTTGTTCACCTAGTGATCCTCCAATGCAAATTGGAGGCATTTCTTCCTGCTCCTCGCCATTCCACTCGCACCCTCAGCCCATTCCACCTCTTTCTCCCTCAGGAAATCAATCAAAGCATTCCAACCGATTTGAGCCTTCACTTGCCTCTCGTCCTTGTCGGACGTTGTGATCCATCGGATAATAGGTCGTATGGGAGGTTGTAGGTCATGTAATGTCCCCTAATTAGTTATACTTTAAATTAACCTAAATTCGACCAAATCTAAAATAGGTAATTAAGTTTATGGGAGTATCTTTGTATACTGTTTTTATGCAACACAAAATTAGAGAACACATATAAAGTAATACTTATAAACTGAAACATATACTAATGAATTAGATTGAGTGATGCCATTCTTTAATGCATTAATTACCATTAGTATTATATTTGTTACATAAAATCATATTGTAGGTTAGTTGCCATTCTTTATTATCCAATTCTTAGTGCACTAGGGTAGGCTAGTTGGATAGGGTGTCCAAGAGACCCTCCACCCTAGGCCCAAGAGCAAATGCTACATCCCTCTTGGCTCCATGTGGCAGATGTTAAGCATCCATCATGGAGTGGTGTACCCAGTGAGGTGTCCTATCGTCGTTCCCCCTCATCACAACCACCTCCTCTCTTAAGCCGAAGAGCATATGCTTTATCCCCCTTGGCTACATGTGGCAGGGGTTAGGCATCCACTATGGAGTGGCATACCTAAGAGAGGGTCCCTTGTACATTAAGCAACGAGTTTTCAATTTATAAGTCTTGTAGGGGTTAAAAGTTCCCTTAGTTTAACATTATTATGCCATCAAATTGATCATAATAAATCACACATTATGAGTAAAAAATGAGCAGATTGGAGAATACATGCAATGAATGATCATAACAACGATATGCTATCAATAATAGTATGTAGAGAATATTATCAGAAATATTCATAGAACTTCATACTAGAATATAGTCTTATCTTAACAATAGTTGTAGATTTGATCTCTTTATTATGTTCATCTCTTCCAACATTGTTCAATGCCTTTCTTTTGAGTGGTTATGTTGTATATAAACCCTTGATTTGCATGGAAAGTTATGTCTATCCAAACAGTCACTATCCTTGCAAAGGTGGTGACTCCTCATATCATGTCTTTTGCCTTAACTAATTAATCTACTACTGATTATCACACCTGATCAAGGATTATTAATAATACTTGATAATGTAAACATAATTCTTATCGTTTCATTAAGCCATTTGCTAACACACTAATGTTGCATTGACGTATAATAAGATCTCTGCTTGGATTGGTATCGCTACTCTACAATAATTAAATGCGCCTTTTTGTATAGTGCTCATTGTTTTAAGATCATCCTATGCATCAACCTTATATATGCCTTTGTTTGAGTATGGAAACTTAGGTGAACCCATGATGAAATTAAAGAGCACAAGATCAAAAGACAACAACACAAGAGAGACCCCCCACCCCAAAAAGAAGAAGATAATATTGGCACTTTATGTGTAGTGTGTATATAATGGTGTAGAGTTAAAAATATCACCCTCATCACCTTAGTGGAAATTGCGACATATGGCGCCTCCGCCACGTTGCTTGGAGGACAGGTTCGCCAACTTGTCCTTTTGTCCACTGAAGAAGTCCATGTTAGCTTCCTTGGAGGCGTTACCAACTCTGTCGATCTGACAGATTCGTGGACGCGGACGTGACGCAGATACATTCGCGCGACGCGCTACCATCCCGCCAACCTGGCAGCCTACAGGTGGCCATTGGGATGTTACAACCTGTGCCAGGAAGGAATCGTAACGCCTCCCTGCATAGCCACCAACATTCAAACTCGTCCCTTAGCCTATATCCTTGGTTTTGGGACATTTCCAGGGGATCCTTTGGCAGATTTGAGACTTGCTCTTGGAGACACCACCACCATTGTTGCAGCATCGTCGAGCTACCAAGTTTACCAAGCATACCAACACTTTCCAAGCACTAGGGGAGTAATCTAACTCTATTTTGCATTTACAATATCTCGTTTATTTTCCAATTACCAAATAGCATAGCATTGCCTTTGTATTTGTCTTTGCATTCTTCTTTTTCAGCTTCTTCATCATCTTCCTTTCCTGAGGCTTTTTGGGTTGTCAGTGGAGGTGGAAACACCAAAACAGGGATTTGACTTGGGCAGACTCCAAAACACAACCCCCAACATTTTCTCTCTTGCATGTGTGTAGGGATTATGTTGCAGGATTGAGTGTCATATTGTAGAAGTAACATCACAACAAGCATCTTGGTGAGTTCAGTCCTAACTTCCTCTTCTATTTAGCTATTTGTTTTCATAGTTAACATTCTATATGTTGCATTCTGTCTATTTAGTTAGCATTCGTCGAGTTATTCATTTTGTCCGTACGAATTGGACGTCTTTGTCTAGCTCTATACTTTGTCTGACCTAGACACTAGCACGGTATACTGTAGTCCGCTAAACGTGCTAAAGTCTCAGACCCGCGTTCTCGTCCGGGCCATAGAGCCTTGCAGAGTTCGCCAAAGGTCTGTCTCAATTCCCCGACAGGTCCAGAACATTTTGTTATCCCCTGGCCTAGCCTTGCGCCAGTTCGCAGAGGTATCAGAAGGACCATTTGCTCTCCGAGGACTCATCATTCCCAGGGTGTCGAATTCCCTCTGCTACATTTTGGTGAACCGGACGTGAAGGGGGATTCGTGTGTGTTTTCTTTTTCTAGTATAGTTTAGTTGCTTTATTTCATTTCCTTTTCCAATTTAGTATAGTTGTTTTACTTTTCATCATATTCATTTAAAAAACTTAAAAAATTAATTAAAAAAAAAAAAAAGAACAAAACAAAAATCGAAAACAACAAACACCTTTTTCCCTTTCATGTTTTTATCTTAAACACATCAAAACAAAACAATCCTACATCTTTTTCCATAGACTTGCATAGGTGTGCCTGTTTTGTGATTTGGTTGTTGATCAACTTATGAGCTTTACAACCCAGACTGCGACAAAAGCCGTAGTCAGGAGGTCGTCCAACAGGAGATTCCCTCCTGATCGTTATAGCCCTCCTCTACCCGGCACCATGTAGGGTCCTCATCCTGATGATCTGTTGGGCTCTCACCATCTGAAGCCCATTCAGACCGAGGATCCCTCTCCTCCCAGCTCGCAGCCTAACTCCCCTAGGAGTTATTCTCCCTCTTCCCCTCCTACTATCGATCATGATTCTGTTGTCTTTATCGATTTTGAGCAGATCAATTCTTTAGAGCAGAATCTGAGAGATTTTGAGGGATTCCTAAATCGAGAGAACATCCTCCCCTAGACCAGGAATGTTGTCAGCACGTTGAGAGACATGTTGATATCTGATAGGAGAGGCTTGGAGATGTTGAGGGCCCTATCCATGATTGTTAAAAGCCATGTGCCCCTAGCCGAGGTACCCCCTATGGACACCTAGTTTGATCTATTCGGGTCCCATGTCGGTGTTAGCATCCCGAGGTTGGGAGCCCACATGGTGGATTCCACAATCCCGAGTATCAGTGCCTCCTCTGTTCCTTTAGGTTACACGGGTATGGCTAGTGACTCGACTGTTATTTCTGCTACTGCCCATATTGCAGTTGTCTCTGTCAGTGCCACGTCAACCGGCATGCCATTTGGCGGGGGAGGTGGTGCAGCTCCACCACCTCCTCCTCCGCCTACGGACCTAGTTCTGAATACTATACTACAAAACATGGGTCAACTTCAGTTGCAGCTCACTTCTCTGGCTTCTTCTTCCGGCCAATCATCTACACTTGCATACTATAGGAAGAGCCCTTTAGACATCACTATCCTGAATACCATTCTTCCAATGGTCGTCGAGTCGTTGAAGTTTGATACGTTCAGTGGCGATGGTGACCCAAACACTCACATCAATTCATTTATGACCATGTGTAGTGACTATCACAATCTAGACTTTGTTCTCCTTAAGTTGTTTGCTTGTTCCCTCAAAGGGACTGCGTTGGAGGGGTACAATTCTCTGCCTAACCACTTCATCTGCACCTTTGACCAGCCAATGGATCTCTTTCTGAAGAGGTTCCAGACTAACATACGCAGCAAGGTCACTATATTTGACCTTGTTCATTGTAAGCAAAAACCAAATGAGAAGGTGATGAATTTTATCTCATGATATCAAGCGATCTCAACTAAGATCCCCTTTGCCCTGTCGGCTAACGACTTGCAATGTATGTTCATAGGCAACCTGCAACCGACATTGAGGGATAAGTTGTCCCTGAATCGTTATTAGAGCTTTGCCAGCATGTGCTCTGCCTTGACCGATTATCAACACATCGTGACGCAGTTCAGAGACTCTTCTTTGAACCCTTGTGGTGGGTCATTTCCTGGCACGCCCTCAGATGGGTCTCGGAGGAATAAAGTCGTGGCTAATATAGCGACTACTCCTCTGATAGCTACCTCTCAATCTTCGCAAAACCAATTCTTCATAAAATTGAACGACTCTTATTTGAGTATCATGCAACGGTTGTTGCGAGACAACTTGATCACCGTACCTGAGCCTAAACCTCTGTCAGATAGCCGACCCTACCCCCGCTGGTTCGATGGGTTGAAGTATCGTAATTACCATTATGTGCGTGGTCACGACACTAAGAGATGTTATCGTCTTAGACACATTGTCGAAGACCACAATCGACAGTGGGGCTATCAAAGTTGACGCATGGAAACACAAATCGAACAAGTTTGTGGATAAAACCAATAGTGACTTGCATATCTATAGCAACTTGTTTCCTCCGCACTCAACAAATGTGCTTTCTACATCTGATCTGGCCTTGGATGGTGGTCCATATGTCAATATGGTGACCATCACCCCTATCGTCTCCCCCTGCCTAGAAGGGGAAGGTGTCTGACATTCTTATCTCATTCACACCGCTCGATGCCCCATATTGCGGAGAGTTTGCTCCTCTCTATATCCATGCTTGATTGAATGGTCAAACTGTCACAGGTGTGATGGTTGACCCCTGCAACAAAGTCGATGTCATCACGAAGGAGAGACTCTTCATGAATGGATGGCATAGGCTGGTCTATGATGAGTGTCGCAATACCTTGCGGACCCACCATGGATTCTCTATTAGCCCATTGGGAAGCATCACCTTGACGATCATGGTAGGTCCGAAGGCGGTGTTCTCGGTTTTTACTATTATCTCTGAGTCTGATCTCTTCCGAGTCAAACTCGGGATCCCATGGTTGATCGCCATGGAGGTGGTTCCTTCCATGGTTCACAAGTGCTTAAAGTTTCCTCATAAGGGCGCAGTGCATGTCGTCCAGGACACTGGCTATCGACTGTTGATTTCTCATGGGGACTTCTCTTTGGATCACTTTTGGCCTGCCCCGATTGGGCCAATCCTTCCTCGCGGTGACCTTTTATACCGTGTGTATTATAAATACAAGACGAGGGAGTCAGCTTCTACGTCGGCGCAACCTGCCGTATCTTTGTCACCTCTTGCGCTTGAGATCCTGGTCTTGGAACGGGTTGTGCCACATGTCCCTCCATAACAGGGGGCCAGGGCTAAACTCGCTCCCGCACCGAGACCTCCTCTCCACTTAGGACCATGTAGACCCCAATGGTGTCCTCTATTCCTGTGACTGCACCTAGTGCAGCCAAAGGAAAAGCACCTTCGCTGCCAAAATCCATAGCCCGCCCTCCCTTCAAATTTCCCATAATGGCCGATATCCCTAGGCCATCGCGCTATGCGAAGGGGAAGCACTTGTCTTGGGTTCCTTCATCTCTGCTTGCATCTACATCACAGACCACGTCGATGCCTCCTATCCCTCCACCCGCTCCTCGAGTGAAGCAAAGTCGGGTGCCCGTCATTGTGAATGTGGTGCCCGTTCAGGATGTCCCTCATGTTTCATCAGTTAGGCCTTCTTCTATCCTTGAGCCGATCCTGGAGGCCTCTCCTATGGAGCATGATGCTCCTGATTCATCTCAGACTGCGGTTGGTGGTCCCCACCTTGGTCAGAACCAGCATGCGTGTGCATAAATGCTTCCGACGGACCCAGGCTCGAGCATGTGACACTTCCTTACAGTCTGTTGGTGCATCCTCCAACACTGTTGTTTCAGAGCATGTTCCTTCGGTGGCTCCCGCTTCTGCATCACTTTCGGTTTCGCTTCCAGCTGCTCTAGGGACCTTTGATGAACCTCCCCCTAGCGGGTGCAGGTCTTCATCGCTCCTTCCTTGGAGCCTTCGCTAATTAGTTCTTTGTCGGACACTCTGGCCTTGTCTGTGCCTTTGGATATGCCGTACACGTAGGTGGTCTCCAACGCAACTTCCGCTACGCCACATTTTTTGTCTCCCCTTTAGCATCACAACTTTCTTGGGGTCCTTCAGCCTACGATGGTCGATAGGAGGCCCAATACTCCTATCCCATTCAAACGCAAGTTGGAGCAGGGCCATGTCCCGGAGTTCCGACGTTGCCGACCAACACAAGTATGTTCCTCATCTCTACCATTGCCTACTTCTTTGTTTGTTGCTTCGCCTATGTCTATGTGTGTGATCGAGAAGGCCCCGCCTTCTCTCGAATTTATCACTGCCCCTCTTCTTGAGGCCAACAGTCCTATCTTTATTTCATCTTCTTTGAGCGTGTCACCTGCTTCCTCCTCTGAGGGATGCATGTTAGATTTGTTGGAGGAGATCCCAACACTATCTTTGATCTTCACAAGATCGTTGACCCTCTCCTCCTTCGAGCTTGCAAACGCCAATCTTGATGCGGCTTCATCCCTCACTCTCGCTTCAGGTGAGGCACCGGGGGCCACTCTGGTTGTCGTTCCCCTCCGAGCTATTCTGCCTTCTCCCTATGACCTATCTTGGGAGGACGAGGCTCTCCTTTAGGACGATCATTTTTTTCTTCTACATCTACTTGCATGTATGCGTGCACGTGTTCCCCTGTGCTTGCTTTATCTATTTGTTCCCTCTCGTGGGACCTAGGTCACCCCGTAGGTACCTAGATATCGAAGGTTGACTGTCTTTATCTGTTGTTCTCTCCTGCAGGACTCGAGCTACTCTGTAGGTGCTCGGATACATGGGATTTTCTATTGTACCAATTCTTCTATCTGTATATCTATTTCCTTTGTCTGTCATATCTTTTCTTTTTTGCAATTTCGGGATGATACAAACCGTCGGGGGCATCCTTATAATGCCTTCTTCCATGTTGACTCAATTTTTTTTATTTTTTTCTATTTTTTATTTTCTCTTTGTCTTCTTGTGCCTTTCTTTAGATCCGAGATCTTTTGCGCTATGACGATGCACCCATCTCGCAGTGATGTCTATACTTTTAACATTGCTATGGGTTCTAATGCCAAATAATCAGATCCCCCTATCTCTTGCATTGCATCTTTTGATGTTGTGGATATCGATGTGCTACTTGTTCATTGGTGGCATTCTACGGAAACATCTTGCTATGTTGACATGCTACAACTACTCTTCTCCTTCGAATAACATGCCTTCCATGCATATCATTCTAAGGGGGGGCCATCATATCATCATTTATGTATTTGTGCCTTTATTTTTATGCTTTTTCATGCATTTGCTTTATCATGTGCACCTAGGTGGGGGCCAAATCACTTGATCTTTGTTTTCCAAGATCACTCTATTCCAAAGATTGCCTACATAGGGGCTAAACCATCTTTCCAATCTGCATCATCTTTCTTGCCTTGGTAGAGGCCAATCTACTATGTTCCAATTCCAATTGTCCTATCGCATGGCAATTTAGCATGTCGCTACCCATGCCGGCTAACTTATCTGCCCTATCACATGGTGATCCATCGCCTTTCTACCCATGCTAGTATATCATTTCGCCCTATCATATGGTTATCCATATCAACGTTCCAATTTTCCCTATCATATGGTTATCCATATCAATGTTCCAATTTGCCCTATCATATGGTTATCCATATCGGCGTTCCAATTTTCCCTATCGTATGGTCATCCATACCGACTTATCACGTCCTATCATATGCCTCTCGGCATGGCGCATCACGCTAACCATATCGGTGTATCTTGTACCAATGGCGGTCATATCTTGTATCTTTTCATCATCGGGGACTTTCCTCCACGGTGAGGCTTGTTCTTGTTGCGCTTTGTTCCAACTTCTTTATCATATCTTATCATCCATCAGGCTAGACTGCAACTAGCGTGTTGTCAATGTTCCAAGTACTGATTTCTATTCCAAAGTTCTAGCATCATTTCGTCAGGGGCAACTTCGTCTGATCAACGAGCATCTGCTTTGCTATCGCGATATTTTCTCCTCTTCACCTTTTCTACCTTTCCTACTTTAGCTTCGCATCTCTTAACGGAGAAATACTTGCTAAAGTGGGGGCAAAATGTAGAGTCAATAATATCACCCTCATCACCCTTAGTGGCAATTGCGACATGTGGCACCTCCCCCGAGCTGCTTGGAGGACAGGTTCACCAACTTGTCCTTTTGTCCACCGAAGAAGTCCATGTCAGCTTCCTAAGAGGCATTACCAACTATGTCGATCTGACAGATTCACGGACACAGATGCGACATAGATACGTCCACGAGGCACGCTACCATCTCGCCAACTTGCTAGCCAACAAGTGGCCATTGGGACGTTATGACCTGCGGTAGGAAGGAATCGTAACGCCTCCCTGCACAGCCACCGTCATTCAAACTCGTCCCTTAGCTTATATCCTTGGTTTTGGGACATTTACAGGGAATCTTTTGGCAAATTGGAGACTTTCTCTTGGAAATTGAAGCTCTTGGAGACATCACCACCATTATTGCAGCATCGTCGAGCTACCAAGTTTACCATGCATACCAACAGTTTCCAAGCACTAGGGGAGTAATCTAACTCTATCTTGCATTTCCAATATCTCGTTTATTTTCCAGTTACCAAATAGCATAGCATTGCCTTTGTATTTGTCTTTGCATTCTTCTTTATCAACTTCTTCATCATCTTCCTTTCCCATGGCTTTTTGGGTTGTCCGTGGAGGTGGAAACACCAAAACGGGGGTCTCACTTAGGTAGACTCCTAAACACAACCCCCAACATTTTCTCTCTTGCATGTGTGTAGGGATTACGTTGCAGGATTGAGTGTCATATTGCGGAAGTAAACATCACAACAAGCATCTTGGTGAGTTCGTTCCTAACTTCCTCTTCTATTTAGCTATTCTTTTTCATGGTTAACATTTTGTATGTTGCATTCTGTCTATTTAGTAGCATCCGTCGAGTTCTGCATTTTGTCTGTGCGAACTGGACGTCTTTGTCTAGCTCTATACTCTCTTTGACCTAGACACTAGCGTGTCGCGCTGTAGTCCGCTAAACGCGCTAAAGTATCAGACCCGCGTTGTTGTCCTGGCCATAGAGCCTTGCATAGCTCGCCAAAGGTCTGTCTCGATTCCCCGACAGGTCCAGAACATTCTATTATCCCCTGGCCCAGTCTTGCGCCAATTCGTAGAGGTATCAGAAGGACCATTCGCTCTTGGAGGACTCATCATTCTCGGGGTGTCGAGTTCCCTCCATTACAAATGGACCACTTGAAATCAATAAAAAATTGGACTTTTGATTGTGTTTTACAACTACCACAATTAGGCTCTTATAGACTCAAATAAAAAATATAAATGATCTCCAAGCAATTTAGAAGTACCAAATAGGTCAAAAAAATGATGAAATGCTGAAAATAAAATATCCACTCAAAATCACTGCAAACTGATGGTAGATTACGAAAGTAGATGAAAAATCATGCACTTAAAAAAAAACGGCACTTGAAAAGGAGGTTGTATGAGCCCGAACGGAACCTCTTAAGTTGCAAAAAACAAGGATTAGAGAGGTACAATCATAAAAATTGTGAAAAATTTGTGCATAAAAATCAAAAAATAGAACCACCACTATGAAGAGCATGCAAAATTAGGCCAAATGAAAAAAAATTGCACCCAGAAAGGAGCAAAATTGAGCAAGTTATGGCCCTTCGAAGTTTTCCTGCAAAATCAAAAAATGCATTCGAGAGGGGGTCAAAATTTTCAAAAAATGGTGCTAATACATGCTGATGTCAGCACTTCACGAGCATAAATTTGACAGTTGTTTGATCGTTAGAAAATTGTCACCCTTGTCCCATTGTACAGATGATGATGTCATCCGTACAACTAATGACGTGACAAAGTGACTAGGTTGTACGATGCTGACGTGTCTTGTTAATGTGGCACTGACGTGGTAGTATGAAATGCCTACGTCGCACTGTGACTCAGCCGATGACTGTGCAGACCCTACTCGTGCGTGTTGCCTGCGTGGACAAATAAAAATCAGACACGTGTTCTTACTACTGGCAAGGATCGCTAAATGGGCGAATGGATTTGTGCCATGTGGCTGCATCATTTGGCAGGAGTATGCAACAAGGCCAGTGAGACAGCAATCAGTGTCGAGTGAACTACGGTCGGTGCTGGTAAGAGGCCAATGCAGAACGGAGGTGGAGCGGCCGCTTGGCAGTAGTGGAAGCTGTCGGTGAGTGGTGAGGAGAAGGTGGCAGGATAAATAAGCACTAGTACATTCGGGTCAAAATTTCGACGGCCAATCGTCGAAAATCCGACCACATTTCGTCGCACTACTGACAAAAAAGGCCGTCGAAAACTTTGTGTTGGAAGTTCCGACTATCCTTGTGGTTATCGCAATTTTGACATCACCTCCAACCTTTCCGACGACCACCATGGATGCTCATTCCGCGAAAGAATACTGTCGCCATCTCAGGCTATCGTTGGAATTCCGACTCCAAAGTATAAAATTCTGACAGAGGAGTGTAGTCGGATGAACAGCATCCTTGTCGGGCATTTCATTAGTTGTCGTCGGAATTCCGATGATGAGAGATGATGTGGGTGAAACAGCTTTGCCGTCGGTGCATGAAAGCATTGAACGAGTTCTATTTTTTAAAATTGCATTAAACATTTTAATTTATTTGATTCAGTGTTATTTGCAAAAAATGATTACCAATGATGTTTCCTTTCTCCAAGAATTATCTAGGACCTTTCCGTCAGATAATATGTAACATCGAATGACTAAATTTTTTCTTTACAATTGCTTATTTAATTTAATTATTATCTCAACGTGAATTAAAATTTATATCCGTACGGAAGTAGAACATACAAGTTGAAGAGTCTCTTGCAAGCAAATTTCCTAAAAGAAAGCAAGCAGGCATTATCTTGAATGACATAGAAACAAGCTCATCAGCTGCCTAGAAGAGAGCAATTGGAGAATGGCAGAGGAAAGTGTTTAAGGGTGATAAATAGATAGATAGTATGCAATACAAACAAACAATGTCTGGAGTGTCTTATGTGACGTCTCTAATTTATGTCCGGAGGGACTAACTAGTTTTGGAGTTCTTGCGAAACCTATTGGGCCATGCTTGGAGGAAATCAATGTGTTCATGCAAGGAGCACCTTTTTTCTATTATGAGAATGATACTTTTGCACCGAGGGATATTTGGAAGTCAATATCCAAAAATTTCTATAATGTGGAACAAGAGTTGGCGGACTCGAAGTATAATTGTCAGCTTTCAGAAGACCAAGAGGTTATGTACACAATCTCCCAATAGAAGAGCGATTTCAAGAATTACCTCTCCCCCCCATGACTATTCAGGAAGCACTTCCTCAAATAGAGGACTATTGGCCTCCATGGGATCAAAGAAAAAAATTAAAGCATAGACTCTAGACGATGTGGTGGTGTCCTTCGTGAAGAACTCTACACTATAATTGAAAATTCACGAGGGAAACTACAAGATAGTGAAGAGAAATACAATCTTGAAAAGTGGGAAGAATGGATGTTGGTTTGGGTGGGGCCAAGTCAGGTGGCTCCTCTAGAGGTTGGCGAGATAGAAATCATATTAGGATTTGAAAAAGATCACACTCGTGGAACTTCGTGTGCGAGTGATCGATTGCGGTGTTTGGGTAATGCATTCCAAATGGGTAATGTCTTGATAGCATGCAACTGTATCTATTTGGAATGCATTACCCAAACACCACAATCGATCACTCGCACATGAAGTTCCACGAGTGTGATCTTTTTCAAATCCTAATATGATTTCTATCTCGTCAACCTCTAGAGGAGCCACCTGACTTGGCCCCACCTAAACCAAGATCCATTCTTCCCACTTTTCAAGATTGCATTTCTCTTCACTATCTTGCAGTTTCCCTCGTGAATTTTCAATTATAGTGTAGAGTTCTTCATGAAGGACACCACCACATCGTCTAGAGTCTATGCTTTAATTTTTTTCTTTGATCCCATGGAGGCCAATAGTCCTCTGTTTGAGGAAGTGCTTCCTGAATAGTCATGGGGGGGAGAGGTAATTCTTGAAATTGATCTTCTATTGGGAGATTGTGTACATAACCTCTTGGTCTTCTGAAAGCTGACAATTATACTTCGAGTCCGCCAACTCTTGTTCCACATTATAGAAATTTTTGGATATTGACTTCCAAATATCCCTCGGTGCAAAAGTATCATTCTCAAAATAGAAAAAAGGTGCTCCTTGCATGAACACATTGATTTCCTCCAAGTGTGGCCCAATAGGTTTCGCAGGAACTCCAAAACCAGTTAGACCATCCAGACATAAATTAGAGACGTCACATCAGACACTCCAGCCATTGTTTGTTTGTATTGCATACTATCTATCTATTTATCACCCTTAAACACTTTCCTCTGCCATTCTCCAATTGCTCTCTTCTAGGCAGCTGATGAGCTTGTTTCCATGTCATTCAAGATAATGCCTGCTTGCTTTCTTTTAGGAAATTTGCTTGCACATGACTCTTCAACTTGTATGTTATGCTTTCGTACAGATATAAATTTTAATTCACGCTCAGATAATAATTAAATAAAATAAGCATTTGTAATGAAAAGATTTAGTCATTCGATGTTACATATTATCTGATGGAAAGATCCTAGACAATTCTTGGAGAAAGGAAACATCATTGATAATCATTTTTTGCAAATAACACTGAATCAAATAAATTAAAAATGTTTCATGTAATTTTTAAAAGTAGTACTCGTTCAATGCTTTCATGCACCGACGACAAAGCCGTGTGACCCACACCATTATGCATAATAGAACAAATCAATATAATAGGCTATTATAAAGAATATATACAAAAATATGAAAGAACATTAAATTACCATTACAAACCCATAAACCATTAAATAGTGAAAATAGATATAAATTTGTAAATGTCTCCCTATAAACACCACAACCATAACCAAAACAAAAAAATTCTTACCCACAAAAACTTAGATGGTGAGTTGCAAGTCTACAACATCTCTCAGATGATCAAACCGTTTCTTAATTTTGTTCTTCTGGTTAGTCAATGGATTTAGTTGCATGTTCAAGTTTTCTATTTGAAGCCTTTTGTTTCCCTATATTTGAGACATGATAAAATTCTTGTGAGTAGGAAATTGATTCAGGAGTTATGTGTGAAGAATTTGGCAAAGTAAATGATGACAATCAAACTCAAATTTTATCTGTCTTGATTAAAGACTTTTATCCTGATGGCATTAAATTAAAGTTCTTTCTCTATTTTTTTGTGATCTCTGGAGCAGAGGTTGCTTTGCATCGACCTGGGATACATTTAACTTGTGTTGTATCTGCGGAAATGTGTATCCTAGGACGATGCAATGCAACCTCTGCTCCACCAATACCAGATAGAAGAGAAAGTACTTTAATTTAAAGCCATCGCAATAAAATGCTTTCAAGACATATATTAGGTATAAAAGGAAGCCTACCTCGTCATTTGAAGGGCTTTACCTACAATTCAAGTGATCTCTTAATTATAAAATCAATTCAATTCCAAGTGAACATGCAATCAAGCATTCATCAAGAATTGAAGGAGAAATCAAGTTAATAAAGATATTTAATAAAGATATCATCTTTTAAATTAAGAAATGGGCAGGAGATTAAGAATACAAACCTTCCATATTGCACACTTCAAGGTATATTAAAATTAGTTTAAAGTGTATTCATTTAGGGACCTTTCATAAAATATTCTCAACTTACATATCATAAAAGGATCTGCTCCACCAATACCAGATAGAAGAGAAAGTACTTTAATTTAAAGCCATCGGGATAAAATGCTTTCAAGACATATAAAATCAAGTGATCTCTTAGTTATAAAATCAATTCAATTCCAAGTGAACAGACAATCAAGCATTGAAGGAGAATTCAAGTTGGTGCAGGTGAATTTGGAAGACAAAAGGACTCAATGACACCATTAAAGACTTTTGAAGGTCTTAGGAGTGAAGAGACAATCAATTATGATGTCTTAATGGGGCAGCCTTAAACAACACACACTAAACTTTGACTGCTTAGGTGTGTTGTGGGCCCATTCCTTCCCTTGACATCCCTTCCCGTCTGTTTCCGTTAAAAAGACAATCACCATTAGCATTTGAATTCAAACAGTGTTCTCGCGTTTGACTGCATAGAACAAAGCAAATGGCATAAGAAACTCTCATCTACCTCGCAACTGTCATAGAATACCTCCCCAAGGAGATATTCTCATGTCCTTTCCTGCTTTATGCTGTCAATGAAATACATAAGCGTCCGCACAATGCAGTCAATGCAACAAATAGATTTCCATTTCGATCAGTTTTATTTGCCAACGTACTCTCTACCTGTGCCAAAATGGGAGCTTTGGAACAGAGTATGGGCTTCCATCAAAGTAGAAGGTAAGGGCAATTAATATCAGATGCTTACGGTTGGAAATGCTCTGTTTGACATGTTTGGAAAATGTGGAAGTATAGATTGTAGGATATGCACAAGATGTGTTTGAAATGGATTTAGAAACTTCCAACCAAATGTGATTAGTAAGTATAGATGTTGTAGTGCAACTGCCCAGGTACACATGCATGCAAAATATGTAAGCTTAGATAAGGCACATGAACTATTTGACATAATGCCTCAAAGACCACCCAATATCCAATGACGATTGGGAGAAAGAAAACATCAATTTTTTGATAATCTTAAATATTTCTTTATTCATCACTATAAATCTATTATGAATATAGTCTCAATATTGCAGAAATTTATTCTATTATGAATGCAATATTTAGGGATGTAATCTTTATATATATTTTTTAATTAGGAAAAGGTCCTAATAGAATCCCCAACTAATTAATCTACAGAAAGCTACCACTAAAGAAAGAAATTCAATCCTCACCACTATGGTCTTCAAGGCTTTTAAGACACTTGGATTCCTATTTTGGCCTGCTTTTCCTTGACCCTATGTTAAGATAGTAAACTAGTTTGAGAGAATCTATTGGGTGGGAAATTGTGTATGGTTGCAATTATTTTCATGCATGGAAAGTGATTTAAAGTTTGGACCAATAGAGGCTAAGTATTTCTTGAACCTTCAAGGACATGTGTAGAGCACCGCATGGATGTTTCTCCATTATTGAACTCTTTGAATATGTAAGTAAATTATTTTTGGTTGATGACACAGTAAGTGTGGTATTTGTCTTTTTCGATATGTTGTGGATAATATTAATCAAATATGGATTTTTTTTGATGCTATATACACTATGTTTTGGATTGAATTTAGGTAAGTGAAGAGGTAATGGAAGAATAAAAGAGGTACACAAAGGAAGAAGAGTGAAATAGGTGGTTTGGGATGGAGGTTACAAGTATATATGATAATTCGTATGGATAATTTGTTGTCTATAAAGAGGCAAATAAGCTATCACAACTTCAACATGAATGGATGCCTCATCTACAGAAGTAAAAGGTACCTCTAATGGTTTCAAAATTTGTCAAAATAGTTATGATATACCAAATAATCAAGTGGAATATCCTTTAGGTAACTAATATTATCTTCAAACTATTTATTTTGATTTTCATCATATCCTTTCCATGTGCATTTCCCTTGGTTTTAGTCCCATTTTTTCTTTATTTTATATATATTCAAAACAAAATTTATAGATGCCTCTACTTGTCTCACCACTCATTAATTGTTTGGGATTTTCATTCCATTCACCAAGGTTGGCATCTATTCTAAGACTTTGTGTCATGGCCAAGCTAAATTATTTGCCTCTAGTTTCTCTCCAATCTAGTCACCTAGTAGCATGTGAAATCTATCTCTTCCTAATTATTATTCTTTCCATCTTGTTAATGACCATTTCATTAATGAATCCTTCCTCATAATTTTGGATAAGTGAGACAATGTTAGCTCAAGGAATCTTTTCAATCCTCTTTCAAGATTCTTTCCCAAGTAATAATCTTGCATATTGGAAAATAAATTACGCTTCTATTTTTCCAAGATACTCTTCCTTATAATGTTTAGATTTATTCTAAAGTGCTCATTGTGACTCATGTTTACTACTCTTCCTATTAGTCTCATTCCAATATCTCCTACAAAAATATGGAATGATTACATTTATATTTTATTTGTGTCTCCTAAATATCCACAAAATTTGGAACAATAATACAATTTTTCAATTATACTATGAGCATCACTTTGATGAAATGAGTACTAAGTGATCCATTCTTATGAGGGGTTCAAGTAAACTACTCATGAGAATGGGTCAGCTTGACTCTAAAACTATGCAAGTGAATCTTGATATAAATATCATAGTATGAAAGTCTTGTGAAAACACTCATTCTTCTAGCATTGAAAGTTGTAAGAGAGTTATTAAGGGGATTCTCGTGTGTATAGATTCAATGTGTAAGTTCAAGACAGATTTTGAGGTGATATTTCTTTCCTTTTGGTACATCTATCTTTAAATTGGATGTTCTTTTGCCTTCATGGTAGGGAGTAAGTAATTTTTATGTGGGTTCCTTTTTTCATTCTTAGATTATTAAGGAAAACATAGTTTGTGAAGAGAAGGTTTTGCTTGTTATCTTATAAAAAAATTGGGTATTAGCTATTATAATAAATGATAGACAAAACAATGTCCTCTAAGGCTGTTGAAAAGAAATATCTATATGATGGATTCTCTTCCCAATTTATCTTGAAAGTTATTTAGTAAATATTTGGGAAACCAAAATAGGGTATGTTGATTTGCAAAGGAAGAACTAAATCTCCCAAGTTTGTTCCAACAACCATAAAATTTTATGATTGGGATGCAAGGGAGATTAGTGGATTTGATGGGTTGGCTTTGGCTAGATTCACCTAAGACAATTGATTATTTATTAGGCATTGTTGTCGTCGATGCATTGTTAAGGTTATTATGGTTGATTATCAAAGCTAGTGGGATTCAAATATAGAGGCGTGTTTAAGATAATTCTTATCATTGGTTGGTTAATAAAAATATGGTTTCAAGATTGATGCACAAACATATTAGAAGGGCACTTTTATGATGTATGTGAAATAATCACATTATTAAGCAAAATAATAGGTAATCTATAGGCAAGAATACTCCATATATAGATATTCTATATGAGGGACATGACTAATTCCACAAACTATAAGATTGACTAGGCTTTTCTCATTAGTGGAATCATATAATAGCTAGTGTGTATTGTTGGCTAGATGCATGAATTTGTAGTTTCCATACAACTAAGAAATGATAATGTTTCTAAGTACAAACCAAGTGGGAACTATGGACCCACTAATCTTATTTGTAACCACTCGCCACGACTATATTATGATAACTCTCTTATTGATAATAGAGAGTATCTAATACCTTTATTAATACCCTGATTATGGTCGTGGTAGACCACACAAAGAATGACTTCCTTAGGAGGCTAAGAAGGTGATCCATGAACAAGAGTTTGTTTCATTCAATCCTTAACATCAACTATCATTAAGGTGGAGAAATTTTTGAGGTGAGAAATTTAGTGAAATATTACTTAATATTCTAACTAGAGATATTACATACTAATCATGAAGTGTGAGTTCATATGACTCGTTGATATATAATTATAAAGTATTACATAATTAAAATTGTAAAAAACACTACCTACTTGATATTAAATTTATTATTATTCTAATGTGCAAAGAATAAACAAGATTATCTAGGAATTAAATTTGTTACGGTTTCATCATTAATAGATGGATGGATTGAATGAGTGATCGGTGAAGTAGTTGAATTTGTGCCTATAATTCTAGAGGTTGGAGAGTTTAAAATCATTGCATGTACATCGATCATTGATGGCCGAATTAATGCATCTACTTGTGCACATAAAAGGCCCACATGAATGCATCTTAAAACTTACTCATTGGATATGCTTTCTACTATTGCTTTGTCAATCACATCCACAATATTTCCTCTCGCAAAAGATTTCCATACCTAAACAAGTATTACACGGGGAGAAATGGGGGTGATGGGGGAGGAGATTACAATCTTGTATCAGGATATAGATTTATTTTCCGACCATAATGTAACAAAAATGAACCGAAAATTTTCTTGATTCTGTTCTAATACCCTAACTAGCAAGGAATTTTGTTGATACAACTATAGCACAAGTTCAAGAAAATTTCATCGCAAAAATACCATTCCTCAAGAGCGCTAGCATCCATAATTCTTTCTCAAAGATGACTTCTTCCTCCGTCCATAGCTCTTATTGTTGTTGACAGAGGCCCGGGTGTCGCCGTTTACGCAGCCCATTTTGGGCTCCCTTGCGGTAGTCCTCGCTGGTTATGTGCCAGCCCTTGGCACTTTGTGCCCGTGGCACTTCATTCCCCCGTTCCCCGTTGCGGCCGTGTTTGTCACACCAATGATTGCTATAGAGGCGGGACGAATGAGAGGCGGGATTTTGGTCTTTTTTTTTTTTAAGTAATGCACACGGTCATCGGAATTTCGACGAACACGGGCACTTTTTCTTAAAAAACCCTAATGTCATTGCATTATCATCGAAATTTCGACGAAATTGGGCATTTTTTCAAAAAAAATCAAGTTTGATTACAATATACCTTCTCCGTCAGAATTTTAGGCTAAATGTATTAGTGAAGGTCGATAGTGAGGAGGAAGTTGACAGCCAAGATCCAAATGGGGGCACTGTCGGGTGGGTATGGATGGTACCCTGCAATAAATAACTCTGTGGTACGATGGCGTGTGGGGGGGGAGACAACAGACCCCCCCACAAATAATAATATATTTTTTGATTTTTTGATTTTAAATAAAAACTTTTACAATTTGAAATAAAAAAAACTGCGAAATCAAAATAAATGAAAATTAAAAAATAATTTCGTAGAAAAATAATATTCTTTTTTTTTTTACAAAATCTGTACCATACAGTCTAATAGGTTGATTTGTTTTTTCTCCAAGGCTCAAAATTCACTTTTCACCAAATGTAGGCAAATTTATACTCAAAACTCATGGAAACGGCCTCCCGAATGCAACATTGAGGTCGAAATTGACATAGGATGCTCCCAAAATGTGTAGCTCCCCAAATCCGAAAAAGAAAGGCTCCAAAATCTCTCAATGAAGCCCCAATGGCTCTGATACCATGTAAGAATTTGTTGAAAATAGCCAAGATCAAGAGCACATTGAATATCACAAAAGAGAGATAAATAGAGAATAAATGGTATTCTCAATATTATCAAAATGATCGACGGATGGCGCGTGCGCAGGAGGTGTCGAGCGGCCGAGCTAGGGTTTCGAAGCCCTAGCTCGCGGGAGGTCTCAGATGCAGGTGTTGCAGGGGAGGGGAGTGAAGGTTGTCGGGGGTAAGCGGTGAGCTGGGCGCGGCTGGAGGGAAGAGCTGCGGCCTCGGTTGTTGGAGGAAGATTGGCTGCGCGGGAGTTAGGGGTGGCGGCGCGGGAGGAAGATTGGCTCTGGTTGGCTGCGGGTTGTGGGCTCCCGGTGGGACTCCCGTGGGGTTTGGGGGGTCAGTTTGGGGGTACTTTTGGGAGGAGCTTGGAAGGGGGAGTTGTTGGGGCGGTGTTTTCCCTTGGGTTTCTTCGGGTTGGGGTTTTTGGTTGGCCTTCGTGGCCCTTTAAAACTTATTGAGTTCCGATGTCGTGTTCTGGTGGTGAGGCCTCTCAGGGGGCTCCAGCCATGGATTTCCGTGCAGCGGTGGGCTCTAAACCCCCACCTCAGAATATGAGGACATTTTCCAATACCCTTTTTTCCTCAGAACCGGAGACTGGAAGTAATGGTAATTCTCGTCTTACGAAGATTAACGGGTGCTTGGAGAGATGCAGAGAAAGGCCGAAGCTGGTCATTCCTCCAGAGATGATAGCGGAAGATGTGGAGTACTTTTCAAAACACTCGCTCTACTGCAAATTTCTGGGAATGAGGGTCTCCCTGCAGTTCCTGGAAAACTGGGCGCAGAGGTCTTGGGCACTAGATGGGGAAATGGAGATTATGCTGCTGGCGAACAATTATTTTATGGTTACTTTCAATTGTATGGAGGACCGAAATAGGGTTTTTGAAGGAGGCCCATATTTTCACAATCAGGTGGGGTTGTTCATCAAACCTTGGCATGTGGGGTTTAACCCTTCGGAGGAGCTCCCAAACAGGGTTCCTGTATGGGTTCGGTTACCACGTCTTCCAGTGGAATGTTGCCGTGAGGACGTGTTAAGGATGCTAGCAGCACTGTTGGGGAAACCAGTGGGATCTTCATCGCAAACCCTAGGGAGAAAGGTAATGACCTTTGCGCGCATTTGTGTTGAAATTGATCTCAGTAAACCATTACCAGATGCTGTTGATATGTGTGTGGGCTCTTACTCATGGGTTCAACAGCTAGACTATGAGACTCTTCCCTTTTGCGGTCGACTGTGTCATGAGTATGGTCATCTTCAACGTAAATGCCCTAGATATAAACCAGTGGTGTCCCAACCTCAACATCAGGCTCAGGGTCAAGATAGGGCGGATAAAGGTAAAAGTGCTATGGTGACTGATGTTGTGGGGGCTGAGGGGTTTGTTCCAGTGAAGACAAGGAACAGAAATCAGGGCCAGAAGAGGTCCCTTCAGGAGAGACAGGAGGAGGAGACTTTTAATAGATTTGAAGCACTGGACGACCTCAGCCATCAGGAAGTGAATCTGGGATTTACCCCATTGGATCAGGGGGCTTCAGGGGAGGCACCGGAAAAAGCTAGGGAGGACTTTTCCCAGGCCATGGTACTGACTGGAGACCAACAAATGGAGTTGGAGCAAGCTGTAGGGGCTGAGCTGGGACTCAACCCTGGTTCGGAGGCGATTTTGGGTGGGGGGGAGGGGTCCCCAATAGCCCTGAAATTGGAACCGGCTGGAGCTAGGACTAGTAAGGCTTCTGTTCACCTGGGTCTATATCAGAAGGATTTTAAGAAAAGTGCCTCAAAAAAAATCTCAAAAGCTGGCAAAAAGAAGGATGTGGATAAAATCAAAATGATGGGAGAGAATTTGATTGAGTCAGGGTCAGTAAAGACCTTGGATTCTCACTTTTCCAATCCTCCCAAATGATCGTACTCTCATGGAATGTAAGGGGCTTGAACAGTGGCCCTAGACAAAAAGTTGTTCGGGATTTGATCAGGAATCATGCTTCTGATATCCTTTTCTTGCAAGAAACTAAACTGTCAGTGGAGAGTATGATGGGTCTTGTACCAAAGCTGTGGGGGCGTGGCGAATGTCAGTGTGTTGGGGCAGCTGGATCCGCTGGAGGAGTTGCCTGTCTTTGGAACCCTCTAAGGCTTCACCCTGTCTGGTGGGCCGTGTCCAGATCCTCGATATCCGGGGCGCTTTCTAGCCTCGAGACTGGGGAGGTCATTTTGTTTTCAAATATCTATGCTCCCAATGATCTTCAGGGTAAGCATAACTTATGGTCTCATGTTGTTGGTATGCGAAGGCTGGCCCCTTTTCATCCTTGGATTATGGTAGGAGATTTCAATGCCATTCTGGAGTTGAGTGAGAAGAAAGGGGGTGTCATGCGGTTGGAACCATCTTCAGTCCTCTTCCAGGATAGTATCTCCCGGCTGCAGTTGGTTGACATCAAGCCTAGAAATGGCGTGTTCACTTGGAACAATAGGAGAGTTGGTGAGAATTGGATCGCGCTGAGCAGTTGGATCGCTTTCTGGTGTCTTGTTTTTGGATTGGCGGGAGGTGGTCCACAACTTCTGAGATTCTTGACTGGAGAGGGTCAGATCATTGGCCCATCAAGTTGGTTTCATCCTCGGCTCGGGTTGCCCGCTCGCCTTCTTTCAAATTTCAACTTGTGTGGCTTAGGGACCCCTCTTTACAGGATCTGGTGGCGGACTGGCGGAGGAAAGGCAGGCCGGCCTTTGGCACTGCCATGTTCACTTTTTCCAAACAGCTGCAATTTGTTAAGCGCCAGCTTAAATAGTGGAATCGGCAAGGGTTTGGGAACATCTTTCGTGAGAAGAAAGCTGCCCAAATTGTGTTGAGTGAGATCACCAGGGAAATCAGAGAGCATGGGTTGTCGGAGGATTTTCTCAGAGAGGAAGACAAGGCTGTCAAGGTGGTTGAGGAATGAGAGACTAGGGAAGAAGTTTATTGGAAGCAGAGAGCCCACATTGATTGGCTGAAGGAGGGGGACAAGAATACAGCTTTCTTCTTCAACTCGGTGAAAGCAAGGAGACACGGAAATTCCATTCCTATTCTAGTTAATGATAGAGGTGAGCAGTGCTTATCCTTGTAGGAGATGTCTAGGGAGGCTCTTCAGTTTTTCCAGACCCTCTTTAAGGAAGAATCCCAGGGGGAAATAGAGGAGAAGAATTTGGTTCTTGCCTGCATCCCTTCTCTTGTCTCGAGGGATATGAATGAGCAACTTCTGAGGCCTTTATTGATGGAAGAACTTGAGAGGATTGTCTTCCATATGAGGAAAGGGAAGGCTCCTGGACCGGATGGGTTCCCGGTTGAGTTCTTTCAAGAGTTCTGGGATATTATCAAGCTTGATTTATTGGATGTAGTCCAGGAATCCCAGAGAAATAAGCAGATGCTTAGGGCTTTGAATGCGACCTTCATTGCTTTAATCCCCAAATGTGAAGGGGCCGACCAGTTAGGTCAGTTCCGCCCCATCTCTCTTTGCAATGTGATTTACAAGATCATCTCTAAATTGATTGCAGACAGATTGAAGAAGTGCCTGGGGAGTGTTATTTCGGAGGAGCAAAGTGGGTTTGTGGAAGGCCGCCAAATTCTAGATGGGGTGGTCATTGCTACGGAAACCATCCACTCTATGGCAACCTCCAAGGAAAAGGCTATGTTTATCAAGCTGGATATGGCCAAGGCTTATGATAGAGTTCGGTGGTCCTTTCTTCAGAAGATCCTCAGGGCTTTTGGTTTTACTGATGAATGGATCCAGTGGGTGATGAGTTGTGTTACGTCCACCTCTTTTTCGGTGCTTATCAATGGGGATCATACTGAGTTGTTCGGGGCCTCTCGGGGTCTCCGCCAGGGAGATCCCCATTTATTCATTCTTATTGCTGAGGGTCTGGGGAGGTTGATTAAGCATAATGTGGCCCTGGGTAATATCCAAGGGTGGAATTGGGGTAATGACCTGCAACCGCAGTCTCACTTGCAGTTTGTGGATGATACAGCCCTTATGGGGCTAGCCCGGATCAACGAAGCTTCCAATTTACGGAAGGTCCTGGATGTATATCTTGCGGCGTCTGGCCAGAGGATTAATGAGGATAAGTCTTCTATCCTCTTTTTCAACACTCCAGAAGACATCCAAAGGAGGATTGCTGTTATTATGAGATTCCAAATTGGCTCCCTGCCTTTGACCTATTTAGGAATCCCTATTTCTCCTAGTAACCCTCCTAGGGAGTCGTGGCAGGGGATTTTGGATAAATTCCGATCGAAGGTTGATCACTGGACCCATAGATGGTTATCCTTTGCAGGGAAGGTTCAACTGATTCAGTCGGTGGTTCAGGCATTGCCGACCTATTGATGTATGCTTTAGGTGGCACCTAAGTGGTTCTTGAAGGGCTTGGATTCTCTGGCTAGGCAATTCTTATGGGCAGGAAATCTTTCAGCTTCCAAGTAGAGTTTGGTCAATTGGGACCTGGTATGTAGCCCAAAGCAGGCAGGGGGGCTGGGGTTAAGGCAATCTATTCTTTTTGGGGAGGCTCTTGCAGCTAAACTGTACTGGAGGTGGTGTGTTGAGCAGGATCGAAGTTGGGCCAGGATTCTGGCCAATAAATATATGCAGAGGATCCCATTGGAGGAAATCCCTAGATATCCGCTTGAAGGAAAGGGCTCTTCGATCTGGAACACGCTTAAGCGGGGGGCCTCTCTCATTAAGGCTGGGCTTTTTTGGATTTGCAGAAGGGGGGAAGAGGTCCTTTTCTGGAAGGAATCTTGGGATGGTTACCCTCCCATCCTTGATCAATTTCCTAACCTTGGAAACCTGGGCCAAAGGTTTTTGGACGCAGGATGGTCAAGGGTGAGTGATTTTAAGGTGGTCTATAGGTGCGGTCAACTGGATTTGGAAAGGTGGAAGAATCCTGATGAGTGGCTGGTTGGGATGGAGGAAGAATGTGCTGAGCTGCAGGTCATTTTGGCGAATAGACACTGTAGCTCTCTTAAGGGGAGGGATGGGCTAGCTTGGTCCCCAAATCCTAAGGGCGTCTTTTCTGTGGCTAGTGGTTACTGGGAATTGATGAGGCGAAGACTTGAGGGAAGGGAAGTGGATTGGTGGAAACAGGTATGGAATAATGCTTCTTGGCCGAAGTGTAATTGCTTTGCTTGGACTTTGGCTTGGAATAGATGTCTTACATGGGACAATATCCTCAAGCAGGGATTCTTGGGGCCCTCTATCTGTGTTCTGTGTGGTAACGAAGAGGAAGATTCCTCTCATCTATTTTTCAGATGCCCTTTCTCTATGCTTATCTGGCACTATTGGTGGGGGGTGTGGAAGCATCCTTGTGTCCATGCTGATTCTCTGGTGGAATTTTGGAGCAGTTTGGGTAGACCTCCTATCCCGTCCTCCTTTATCCAAACTGTCTGGTATATTGGGCCCATTTTCATCCTGTGGCAGATCTGGCTCGAATGGAACAGGAGGATTTTCTGTGAGGCCAAATTGTTTGTTCAACAAGTCTGGAATAGGATCACAGTTATGATTCAGGAGACAATGGAAGCTAAGTGTGAGGTGACCTTCCCGCTGGGTAGAGACGAGGCAGATATTGTGAGTAGGCTTGGATTGCAGGAGCTTTCTCCGACCTCTGCCTGTGCCCGAAGAAGTAGACAGGCTATTAAGAAGGTGCAAAGGGTGGGAAGGTGGGTACCCCCTCAGGAGGAGTTTATCAAGATTAACATTGATGGCTCATCTAGGGGTAACCCAGGCCCGGCTGGAATAGGGGGTGTTGGCAGGAACAACAGGGGGGAGGTTGTTTTCTTTTTCTCGGTTCATAAAGGATGGCAGTCTAATAATCTTATGGAGGGTTTAGCGATCCTTTATGCTTTGGAGAGGGCTTTGACGTTGGGTTGTAGGAAGGTGATTTGTGAGTCGGATTCACAAATTGTTGTTAATTTGTTGACTGAGCAGAAGGTGAGTGGGATTCAGTGGCAATTGGCAGGGATTGTGCAACAGATTCTCCAAATTAGCTCCTTAATGGAGCAGGTGTCCATTATCCATATTCCTCGGGAATGGAATGGAGGGGCTGATTGTTTGGCCAAGTGGGCCTCAGATCATGACAGTGATTGGAAAGTGGAAGGTTGGGAGCATCTCTCTGGGGACTATTGTCAGGAATTGCAGAAGATTTTCACTAAGGACATGGATGGTAATGAAGCTGGTTGAGGTGTGGTTGGCTTGGTTGTTTTCTCTAGGGGCCTTGGGGCTTTGCCTATTTGTGTAATGCATATTTCTGATGTTCAATAAAGTTTTTACCCTTTTATTCAAAAAAAAAAATATTATCAAAATGATCATTAAAAAAATTACATACAATGTAGATGAGCCTGCTTATAAAGGCAAGGCTAAGAGAGAAGAGAGCACACAAAGATGACATGTGGCTCAATGAGATGCAAGGGTAGGTAGGAGAAATAGTAAAATATTCCACATGAGGTGGATCGCCCACCGAAGGTGGAATTATCATCCCATAATAAGTGGATATGATAAAGTAACAACAATATCACACCATAAAAGGTGGAATTTCTTGTACATACACACTCCCAATGTATTCACATCCCTAAGTGTGTCATATGCAAACTACGATGTTATGCATTTACCTAAGTCAACTTAAGTAAGGTATACTTATATCCTATATGAGTAAATTATTACACTAACAGTTGCCCTCATTGGATGCTTTGATTCCTTTCCTTTTATATCTCTTAATGTGAGGGAGGGGTCATACCTTTTCATCATGTATGCCCTTTGGCAAGAGACACACCCTTTCACCATTGGCACCCTTTGAAAGAGTGCAACTCTTCATTATTTCTGCCCTTTTGAAAGGGACACAACCTTTCACAATCAGATATGCACTTCTTATTAAATTAGATTTGTATTTCTGATTCCCAAATTATCCCCTCTAAAATGAAGCTCTCTTTTCCCCTTTTATACCCCATTTTGGGGAGAGCCACAACTTGTCATTTCATGCCTTTTGTCCATTCATTAACTTAATTAAATTTTTAATTATATTCTTTTATATTTTCATTTTAATTTTTAATTTTATTCTTTTAAATGCTAATTTTATTATAAATATTTACCATTAAATTCTATTTCAAAATGGGGACATTACAGGTCACCAATCTTCACCCACTCTCAATTACCAATTGAAAATCCAACCTTGAGAAGTGACGTTGCCAAGAATCTGTGCATCCCTTACAACCACTTCTTGACACACTGCTGCATCATCCAACATACATCCTCCTTGTTACCCAATTGTAAATCCCATGCTATGACCATGGACACAATGTTTGCATTGGTTCAGTAGCAGTGAACGACACTCATAAATTCCTCACTCAAAATAATATCCATTATTTGAAATAAAATGGGCTCTGCACATTTAAAAATGTTTTTCATTCTTTTCTTCGACACCTGGCCCATGAAAGCCAGCTATTATTTGGTTGTCACCAATGAGATATTTGCCTCCATCCTTGAAACACAAACACCACCTGTCTCCTTTCACAAACCAACTCACTCAAAAGTTTTCTATTAAATAAAATGAGCACCACCTTGAACATAGATAACGGATTCTAACAAATGACATTTAATACACAACTTTTCATAATTGCCATCGAATTTCGGTGGCATACAATCTCCCTTGCTCCTCAGCCAACCAACGCTGGGTTTCATTAATCATCAAACTTTTCACCTCAGAGATCCTCCCAAATGTCCCCCCTTTGATCTTCATTTATCACTACTACCACATTGGACAACTTGTCTTCCAATTGATTACCCTCTCTCAAGGTGTGGATGGCAAGTAAATTTTTGAATTTTGATAAATAATTTTGAATTAGTTTTACGAATTTATTTAATTTTCAAGAGATTGAATTACCTTTGATAATGAGGCTTACTACTAATTGAGAGTCACCTTCCAAATAAAATTTTGAAACTGCTAATCTATCTATGATTTTGACTATTAGAAGAGCGACTTGGGCTTGGGATTCATTTTTTGTGCCCTTCACCAGCTTGTTTGCCCCTATTGCTAGAGTATTACCATTCCAATCCCTTGCAACATATTTTCCCCCAATGGACTTAGATTACCTTTTGTTGCTCTGGCAAAATTCACCTTGATCCACCCCTCCTTAGGCCTCTTCTATTTAACATCATTCACCCTCTTCACCTTTAGATTAGCCCATACAGTTCCATTAACAGGCTGAAACCTAATGTAGGGCCACTTAGACTAAATATAGTTGTCCTCCATACTAAAAGGATTGTTTGTTGGATTAATCTTTGAGGTAGATGCACTTACTAACTCTGAGATTGTTGCATCAATTCTATTGCACAACTAATAAACAAATTCAACTTTCTCCTATTTTGTTCCTTTCATAATTCCCATATCATTGTAGAAGGTGTTATTTGCCATATGCTAGAAAAGGTTGGTTTCTTTCGAACCTTGAACCAACTCTAAAATAATTCCTTCAAGGATGAAGGAAACGAGAGCTACCAGTCAAGATTCTTAGCAACAAAATGCCAACATTCATTTTTCAACTTGTAATGCAAGAATAAATGATCCAAATTTTCTTAATGCCTATTAGACATCACACACTTAAACACCCCCCAAAATCCTATCTTCTAAAGCCTCTTTGTCATAAGAATTCTACCTCTCAAAGCTAGCCACAACAACGATTCTACTTTTGTTGGCATTGCACACTCCAATGAGAATTGAAGGTAATTGAAGGTGTTGTCATTGATGGCAACCTTGCAGCATTGTGGAAACTGACAGGCACAACCACCAACAGGCATAGGCATCGACACTAACAGTGACAATAATGTTCACCGACATCCCAGCCAACAGGAACAACTTTTTGTATTTAATTGTAATATCTTTTGTAAGCCGACATGGCATACTGTAATAGACTCATATATGTATGAGGTCTTGTAAATCATTTTGTAATGGATAAGAAATGAGGTAGCATGGAAGTAGAGGTGATAAGCGAATATAAAGGCAGATCTTGTATAAGGGTTTTATAAACCTGGCATAGTAGATGTTGAATTATAGTAGTACATTATATTGGATTTTCATAATCCATTTTGTAAGTCAGTGAGACTTCCTTTTGTAATTGAGTAGTGAGCTCTAGGCAGTTGGCCTTCCTGCATGTGCAGGCCCCTCTTGTAAGTAATATCCATTCATTGGCCAGTGATTGAATATTGTGGGTCACAAATACCATTGAGGTTTTTCCCACATCAGGTTTCCTCGTTAAACATCTTGTGTTATGGTGTGCTTTCTATGTTGTCTTTATTGTTCCTATTTACTGCATTAATTCTTGTTTACTGGTACACTACTTTGGAATGCAAAATACTTGATAAGGTTAAATATTTTGTAAACTGGTTAGATACTGATTCACTCCCCCCCCCTCTCAGTATCTTTGGACTATCATCAATCCTAACAATTGGTATCAGAGCCTGGTCCTCTATTTTTAAAAGTCTAACAACCTGAGGAAGATTCTGACACCGGTACAGATGGAGAATTTAAGAAAGCAATTAGAAGGAGCTCTTGTAGACTATGATGCAGAGAAGTTAAATAATATCAAACTTGAAGATGATCTGAGGACTGCACAGGGATTCATTCAAGGACTTCAGGAGAATCTCACTATAGCTAGAAATAAGAGAAAAGAACTTCATGAGAAGATGCAAAGTAATGATGATGAAAAGGAAACTCTTAATGAGCTTGTAAGAAAGATGAGGCAAGAAAACATGACTTTGAGGAATGAAATGCAAGACATGACTATGAGATTTTGTAGACATTGAAGACAGAAAGAAGAATGAAGATGACTTGACTACGAGACTCAATGATGCTGGAAATGAAAATCTAAGACTCAGTCATGAAAATGATATGTTGAAGACAGATTTGATTCACATGGAACATGATAAAATTGAACTTATGAGACAAAAGGAATTTTTGGAAAATGAGTTGGCTATTGCAAATCAACATAAAGAGAAATTCAAGAAAAGTTCAGAAGAACTTGATGGTATGCTGAAAAGTTAGAAAACTAATGGAGACACTAATGGACTTGGATTTGAAGTTGGTGAAGGTTCTGGTACTGCAAACAATCATGATCACAGTAAACCGATAAGACAACATAACGCCTACAAATTTAATGGGAAATGCTTTAACTGTAACAAGTATGGTCATAGAGAAAATCAGTGTAGATCTAGAAACAATCAGAACATTAATGCACCCATCGGTCAATGTTCCAAATGCAACAAAATTGGTCACAATTCAGAAAACTGCAGAATGAATGTAAGATATTATGTTTGTGGAAGATTTGGGCACTTATCTAATCAATGCAGAACACAAACCGACATAGAATATGGAAAGGCTTTTAAAAAAAAAACAATGTGACTTGTTATGCTTGTAACAAGATTGGACATATTGCAAAATTTTGTAGAAGCAAGACTTTACCGACAAATAATAAAGGATCTAGTTTGAAAGGCAAAGACAAGGTTGATGAGGTAAAGCAAGAATTTTCAAGACAATGGATTAGAAAGATAGATCAGAATGTTGATGAGACTATTCCTTCACCGGTAGAACATAGTATTACTCCACAGGCAGGAGACTCTTCATCAAACTGAAAAGTAACCCTTAGGGGTATTGCAACAAGTTGAAAATCATGCAATTTTACCCTCGGTTGATGGTGAGAAGATGGATTTCTTCCTTACCAGCAGATGTGTTAAGTTTCACTTAACCGACGAACATTTATTACGGTTGTTGGAGGAAAAGACATTATAAATCAGTGATTTTCCCTCTTTTTCATTCACCGAGCATTCAAACTTTTAGAGAACACGAAAACCCGAGCGAAGGCATCCTTGGCGAGAAGTGAAGCAAGTTCTTTCAAGCATTCAAACCTATCAGGCAGATTAAGGTATTTATCAATGGCTTCCTCCTCTGCTCTAGAATTTATTGCAAACCCTACTGTTGTGGAAGTAGTTAAATGCCCTAGACCCGTTTTTAAGATTATCCCCGAGATAGTGAAACAGGATGATTCCCTAGGAGCTTTTTCAAAAATCCCAAAAGGTGTTGCATATTTTGAAGATCCTAGAATCTATATTCATTACCATATTGAGGAATTAGGTTTAGAAGAAATATTGAAAATGTATAAAAATGTTATTTGTGATGAAAGTGGAATTGTGAAACCCGAACATAAGGTTATTGAAACTTTAGGTTTTGTGGAAATCCTTGACATCCCGAAATTTCCTAAGGAGGTAGTAAGGATTGTGCTTAGCAGAGTTCATGGTGAATTCTTTTGGCTAGACTCTGTTTGTAAAATCACTAAGGAAGAAGTTAGGGTAGTGACTGGCTTACCCTCCACCGGTAGCAGGCCAGATAAAACTAAAAAGGTTCCTAATAACACTGTCATGACATTAACAAGAGAAACCTATGATAGCGAATCCCTAAGAGTGAATGATGTAAAAGATGTGAATGTTAGATTCATGAGTATGATTTTAGGTTATAAGGCCACCCACGCAAACCAACTCAACTCTATTTCCAGTTTTTGTATTAAAAGTGCATATGATATGGTCAACAATGATGCAAAGATAGATGTATGTGAGTGGTTAAAGGATAAGTTAATAGATAATCAAAAAAAGATCAAAGGAGACAAGAAAGGTACTTTTCATTTTGGCAATCTCTTGGTATGTCTGATGTTGTATCTTACAAAAGAGGTTCCCAGTATTGGTAAGAAAGACTTTGGCTATGATATACCGATAGGCAAACAACTGTTAGATATCTTCACGGGTATGGGAACAGATAAGGATAACAATATAATAGAGTACTTCAAAACATTCAAAGCAAAAATGAAATCAAGAGAGAGATTACCACAAAGTATTGTAGATAAATATGAGAAGGAAATATGTTTTGTAATTAAGAAGGATGAGATATGGATGGAGGTAGTTCTTCCTAGAACTGTATGGGTAACAGAAATGGGATATGAGGCAGATGTAAACATAATTGAAACTTATGCCAAAGCCTTACTAGAAGCCCCTAGAGAACAGGAAGAAAAAGTTTTTGGAAATGCACAATCAATAGAAAGTGATGTACAAACATTAAAACGGAGAAAGAGAAGAGAAAAATACATAAGGAGTGCATCTAAACAAGTTAAGGAAATTAAAGAAAATGTCATGAACATCACTGGAATAAAGGAAAGTGACTTAGAAGGATTACAACCGGAGGCTCATCTCTCATCGGTTGGTACATCATCAGATAGTGAAATTCCTCTTGAATTCAAAAGAGTAGATAGGAAGAGAAAACCATCACCGATACCCTCTCCTCCTCCCAAGAAAACAAGAATACCAAGATAGAAGCAACAAGTAGTGAGACCACCGGCAAAGAAGTTGACACCAAAGAAGAAAAAGCAACAACAAGTTATACCACCATTGGACAACTTACTGAATGAAATAACTGATGATGACAACTTATCTAATGTGAGAAAATTATATGATACATTCACTAATGAAGAGAAAGAAAGTATAGAGAATAGCATCATCCTACATCTTGACATATATAAGAAAGTGTTAATAGAAGTTGTAGATGATTTGCCTAGTGAATTGTATAGGCGGTTAGATGCCAAGAGGTTAGTAATTATGGAGCCAGATAAGAAAATTAAAATTACTTCTAGCTGTACATCCGGTCAAATCTATTGAATAAATTGATGAATTGATCAGTGAAGCTAATAGGTCAGTTTTTGCAAGTGGACACCGGCATGTGAGCCTAATGGCTGGCAGGGTTAATGAAATTTCAGAAGAAACAACTGACAGATGAGATATTTTCTTTGTTGAGAAGGAAAAACAAGAAGAACTGAAAAGACCTAAAACTTTCAAAGTCTATCAAAAGGACAGAGACAAGGCGAAAGGCAAGGTAAGTGGACTACCAAACATTAAAGTAACTGATAACCTGCCACCACCTTCGGTACAGACTGATAGTACACCGGCTACTAAAAATGTGGATACACCACATGAGGATACAAACCCTGAGTCTGAAATTTTGTACACTATGAACATAGACACTCAAGAGGTTAACATTGTAGTTGATAAGGAAAGCACAGAGGAAAAGAAAGATGTTGCCACTAAGCAACCGACAGATAATATTGAGGTTGGAACACAGGCAGAACACATTGAGATTGGGGTACAGGCAGAGAAAACTGAGCATTCAGAGGAACCCTTGGTTAATGAAATGGTTACTGACAATAACAATGCAAGCACTGAGAAACCTACAAAGACAGTAACTAAGATACCGATAGCTGAGAATAAAGAAAAACCAATAGAGACATCGGTAGTAGATAATACAGTGAAACAAGCAGAGAAACAGGCAAAGTCACAAGGACACATTGAGATAGTGAAACCAGTAACCACAGAGAAACCAAAACCTTTGCTAGTGGAAATGCAGACACAGACTGACTCACCAGAGGTTGATTTAGGCAAATTGGTTACTCCCACCAGAAGTACTAAGATTGTAAAGGTAGTTGGGCAGACATCCAGTACTTCACTAACAAAATTTAGACCCACCAATATGACCGAAGTACTTTTGGATTCAATAAAGAAAATAACATATTGTAATGCATTAGCCTATAAGGCAATTGATGACACAACTCCTATTCTTAAGTTGATTGCACCCAAATGCAATGTAGATAATAAGGATTCTTTGAGTCAGTTAGACACATTGTCTAAACATATTACTGGTAATATACTGACAGTTGATCAAATAAATGAGGAAACATTCAAGGAGAAAATGGAAAAAGAAAAAGAGAAATTCTTTGAGGAAACGATAAATAAGTGTACGGAACATATTGATACACTTTTACCGGCATTGAGCACAACAATTTTGGAGTTTAAGGAACTATACAGAGATACTTGCAAGACAAATCTGTTGACATTGGATATTGACAAAGAAATCAGCAAAGTTCAAAAGGAGATTAGTTGATAAATGTTTTATCTCGCCTTGGAACTTGTATTCCTTCCTTGGTACTTTTGCTAGGTTATGACCATTCAATCTGCATTGTAGATCTAACTCATGTATTTTCATTGTCGTAGATCCTCAACAAACTTCTTGCACGACATACGAATCATTTATAAATCTCTAGCTCATTGGCATCCTTCATTTAATAATGTTTTTATTCATCCAATGCGTTATGTTACTGCTCGGTTGTTACTTGGTTAATACTAAACTTCACTCGGTAGATATTTTGTGTTTGTCTCGGTAGCTTTGCTAGCCACTTGGTAACTTCTGTAACCAACAATGATAACTTTGGGGTTTACCGACTAGCATCTTTCTCAGTAACATAGAATAGTATCAAACCTATATTCATCTACTGAATGGAATCTTTTCTTATTCTTATTCAGTCAATGAGTACACATATATAGGATATCAAAACAATCAAAACAACAAAATCTCATCACTGTCTAACTCGGTAATAGTTGCCCATTAAATAACTTATTAGTCCCCTTCATTTTCACATTCATTCTGTGTCACTTACCGACATCTTTATACTCATCAAAACATACTTCTTAAGATATGGCAACATCATACTGAATCAGAAAATCAATTGCTTGACATCAATGACAAAATAATATTATTAAGACAGTAATCATCCTTTCTCAATTATATCAACAATCTCCAACAACCTTCTCAATATCCTTATACCAACAAACTTAGTGAAATGCCAACAATCTCCCCCTTTGGCATTGATGGCAATACCAACTTGATTTATTCCAATTGATTTGGATTCAGATTGCTATTAATCTTCTCCTGTTATCCTTGATTTCTCCTGAAATTCTCTCCCCTAGTCATTAGTCTTCTCCTATCTTCTCCTATTAGTCTTCTCCCCCTTTGACAACAATGCCAAAAAAGTAAAACTAATTCATGATTTCTTCCCCTGTGAAGTAATTTCCTTGCAGTTAAAACATATACAAATGTATCATCTCAGTCTCGGTCAGAGCATCTTGTCTTCAATCACTATTTCCTGCACAACTTTAGGCAACCTCCTAAAGTGTGTAAATCAGCATCAACTCATAAATAGTATTATGTAGAGTCATAGAATTGATGCTTTCACCAAACTCTATTAGTGAGTAGAAGATAGGGGTAGGACCCCTAACTTGCTTCTAAGATACTCAAAAGTGTCCCTTGGTAGTGGCTTTGTGAAGATGTCTGCTATTTGTTCCTTTGAACTAATATATTCTAACACAACTTTCTTCTCTTGAACTTCGTCTCTGAGATAATGATACTTTATAGAGATATGCTTTGTCTTAGAGTGCATTACCAGATTCTTTGAAATGTTGATAGCACTAGTATTATCATAGAATATAGTGACTGGTTCGGTAACTGTCTCATTAATACCTTCCAACAGTTGTTTGATCCATGTTATATTGGTACAATTCAATGCTGCAATGACATATTTTGCTTCAGTTGTTGACTGTGAAATGCATCCTTGTTTTTTGCTAAGCCAACTTACTAGTCTTTCTCCCAAAAAGAAAGCTCCACTGCTTGTGCTTTTCCTATCATCAATGTTTCCTGCCCAATCAACATCAGTATAGACTTTTAAATCAAAATCATTCCTCTTTTTATATACTAAACCATAATCTTCAGTGCCTCTTAGGTATCTGAAAATTCTCTTGATTACTGTCATATGGGTTTCTTTGGGATCTGCAGAAAATCTTGCAATTATACCTACTGCATGTGCTATATCAGGCCTGTTGTGAACTACATATTGCAGCTTTCCAATCATAGATCGGTAAAGTGTCTCATCAACAGATGTAGATTCATCATTCTTTGATAGTTTACAATTGGTAGTCATAGGAGTACTTACAGGTTTAGAATCCTCAATTCCAAATTTCTTCAAGATTTCCTTTATATACTTCGATTGAGTAATGAAAATCTCATTTTTCATTTGCAGTATTTGTAAACCTATAAAATACTTTATTTCACCAATTAATGACATCTCAAATTCTTTGCACATTTCATTTCCAAAGTTCTTGCATAAAGAATCATTTCCACAAAAAATAATATCATCAACAAATATGGCTGAAATCAGTATTCCATTGTCCTCATCATTCTTCATATACATGTTGTTTTCACTTGTCCTCATAAAACCAATCTTTATTAAGTAAGAGTGCAATCTCTCATGCCATGCTCTAGGTGCCTGCTTAAGGCCATATAAAGCTTTGTTCAACTTACATACCTGATCTTTATTCTTCTCTTCAATAAATCCTTCCGGCTGTTCAATGTAAATTTCTTCTTCTAGTATACCATTTAAAAATGTAGATTTAACATCCATTTGATATACCTTGAAATTTTTGTAAGCAGCATATGCCAATGATGTTCTTACTCCCTCAAGTCTTGCCACAAGTGCAAAAGTCTCACCATAGTCTATTCCTTCTTCTTGAGCATAATTGTTATGCCTAGCATATCTGTTTCCCCATTTGGTCTCTTTGAGTCAAAATATGGACCCCCTTCTTTTTCTTTCTTCTTTTTGGTTTTTACCTCGGAACTTTGGAGTCTCGGAGTCCCGAGGTCCCTTTTGGGTTCGTCAACCTCGGAACTCCGGAGTCTTGGAGTCCCGAGGTCTTCCTTGTTGTTTCGACCTCGATACTCCGGAGTCCCGGAGTCCTGAGGTATTCCTTGTTATTCCCACCACAGAACTACGGAGTCTCGGAGTCCCGAGGTCTTGGGTCTTTTACCTCGGAACTCCGGAGTCCCGGAGTCCTGAGGCCTTCCTTGTTGTTTCGACCTCGTAACTCCAGAGTCCCAGAGGCCCAAGGTCTTCCTTGTTATTCCCACCTTGGAACTCCGAAATCCCAGAGTCCCGAGGTCTTGGGTCTTTTACCTCAGAACTCCGGAGCCCCAGAGTCCCGAGGTGGTTTTGTTTTCCTTTCTGTCGACTTCGGGACCTCGGGACCCCAAAGTCCTGGGGTTGTGTTTATGATTTTCATACGGAAGGATTTTTGGGAGGCTATATATACAAGATAATAAACTTTTTGAGTTCATTTGTGCATTCAAAACTTCTCCTCCCTAGCTCCAATTCGCGAACCCCCGGACTCCCGAGCTCTCTCTCTCTTGGTGTTTGTTCGATTTTTGATTCACCAGGTTGGTGAATTTTCTCTCCTTGTGTTTTTTCTAGATTAGATGTCTTTTCGTGTTTTTGTTTTCAATTTTTGGGCGTGCCCTAGCTTTTCCCACCCCAGATCCCCGGAGTTCCGGGTTTCGCTTTTCCCACCCCGGAACCCTGGAGTTCCGGGTTTCGCTTTCACTCCACCCCAGAACCACGGATCCCCAGAGTTCCGAGCCTCCTTCCTTACCCCGGGACCCCGAAGTCCCGAAGTGGATCAAGATTTAAGTTTAGTATTGAGGACTAAAATTTGTGTGTTGCCTGTAGGTTCCAGTGGTTAGATGGACTCATATGCCAACAAGAGAGGCAAAGAAATTGACAAACTTCCAGCCACTATGAAATACCATTATCAGGGACAGGTCCATGTTTTGAAGCTGGATGATCAAATTAAATCGGTCACGGACACTGAAGTGGGTCATATAGAAATTGGGGATATTGGAACCCAATTGGATAAACCTAACCTAGATGCTCTCCACCGAAGGATCAAGAGGTTCGGTCTTGTGGAAGCTATTGTATTCCCACAATCGCTACAAGCACCAGAATTTATAATGACCATCACTCCATTCTACAATCCAGGGACCAAAAAATGCATTGATGCACAGTGAAAGACTATTATTGACTTGTCGCTGGATATGCTGGGGTTTGTTTTCGAAATCCCAACTAGGGAAGAGGTGTTCTTACTAATGAAAGAAGAGGCCTTGAAAACATGGAATGAGAAGGTATCGGCCAACAAAAGACACATGAATACCAACTACCTGGAAGAGGAGAGAAAAACAGGGCTCAAAACTACAGAGGTCCTGAGGGCGGACTTCAAAGAGCCTCAAAGGGACTTGATTATTATGCTCAGCAGGGCCTTTGGCAAGCCTGACTGCAAGCATTTCCATCCCTAGATGTTCCAGTTTATGAGTACCATATTGGTAGGGAAGCAATAATTTGATTGGCCACAAATCCTGTCTGACAATATTTGTAAGCAGATGAAGGAGGTGCAGCATACCCAAAAGTTCTTTTTCACATGCTATGTAGTTTAGGTAGCTGCTAGAGCCAGAAATTTTTGAGGCCTACAGGTAGAAGGGCATTTAGGAGAAAAGGAGGGATAGAGGAAGATATGGGAATATTATTCCCAGCTCACTCTAACCAATGCAAAGACACACTTCAAGAGGGTTAATGATGCCTTCATCTTCCCTATAATCATTAAGTTGACTGGAGATGCAGGATATCGGATAAGCCCAGAAGCCATGGCTATCATCTGGGAGTGGGCATGTGTGTTCATCCAAAACCCATGCTCCACTTACATCAGAATTAGTGGATTCACAATGAATCCAATGTTGTTGCCTCGTTATTGTAACGATAGGGTAATCCTGCTGGAGTATGTAAGACAACTTCTTGGTCTCCAGTCACTGCTATCTTCAAAACACAAAACAACTATTGACTTCTCGGTGTCTATTGGTTATTTCGCCTATTCTAAAATACAAGTGGCAAAGTTGGTCGAGCAAGAGCTTCAGGATTTGAAGTTGAAAGAATATAATCATACTAGGGAATTTTATGATCCCTAAGGGAAACTTAAGAAAACTATGCCTAAGGCATATGAGGGGCATAGGCCTAGCTTGGAAGACTTTTGGGCCAACTTGCAGGACAGTTTTGAGGTTAGGGAGAAGAACTATAATAGGTTCTCTGTGCCACGGGTTAGAGACTTTGGTATTGAGACTAACCTCCCTAAAGACCTGAGGGATGATGGAGAGTTACTCGATCCAATTTATAAGGAATCAGGAATAGACAAGAGGCCCCTCTCCCCAGTAAAATGGTTTGCAAGCGAGGATACAAATATGGAGATGGTCTCCCAGGTAGTCATCAATAGGACTAAACAATGGTTAAGTCAAAGGGTAAGGCCCAATGCATCAAAAACAAAGCAAAAGGAATCCACCTTAGGGGTACCTCAGTCAAGAGGCCATAAAGAATATGCTCGAAAGACAAGGTCGACTTCAAGGCAGAATACCTGCACTGACCCAGGTGAGGAAGACAAGCCTCAAGAAAGCACTGAGGACTTGTTGAAGAAACTCCAAGAAAAGATGAAGGAGTTTGAACTACTGAAGAAGGCTACAGACCTAGGGGTGACCGATGGGCTAGGCGTAGTTCCACTTGCCAGAGTTCTCCCACCTAGGACTACTATAGGCCACACTGAAGGAGAGGATACTCAAGAACAGGAAGAGAACCTAGAAGCCACTGAGGAGGTACTTGCTCAGCCACCTTCCATAGGTACAACAAGTGCTTCGGGCATCGCTGCTCCCGCACCACCATTAGTTAATGTATCCATAGGGCAGCGTGGAGTGCAAGGTTTTACATCCATTACTAAGGAAGTGAAAACTAGAAACGTCGAGTCTGAATTTGACCAAGAGGAAGAGGATCTCGACCAACAACAGCCTCTAGGGAGCGAACAAGAAGGAGGTGAAGCAGGGGACATCCTGAATGAAAGGTTGATTCTAACTCCTCAAGACCAAGTAGACTTGCTTAAAGATATGGAAGCTGGGCAAGCAGAGATGGAGCTAGGTGATGAAGAGATGGCATTCAATGAGGAGGTTAGTGGTAAGCTAGGAGAGTTACATAAACAAAAAGCTCTCCAATCTAACTTAGCTTGCCAAATTTCATCATTCCAAGATCCTGGCCAAACGGGAGTTGAAGCAAGAGATAAAGTAGAGAAGTAGGCAGAGGTGCATGCTATAACTGCAGATATTGTATCACATCAAGGTGATAAGGCCGAAGATATACCATAATGGTTAGAGTTTACCTTTGGAAAGAAAAAGAGAAAAGAAGAGCTCCCAAAGGTTACTCTACAACCAGCAATCACCGAAGAACCACCAAAGGTTAAGAAGTTAAAGACAGTTCACCACTTGTCAAAAACTAGTTAGGGTGAAGTGATTGCAGATGTGGTGGTTCCATCGCAAGGCGAGGGACAAGGTTCTCCCAAATACCAAGTATCACAGATAAACCTAGGTAAGCAGACCAAGTCAGGAGAGTTAGATACCTTGGAACTAGCCACAAGCAGTGTTAGAGGGTGCGTGGAAAATGAGCATAGCTCAAATGTGGAACGTAAAGCGCAGCTTGGGTTGTATAAACACCTCTTGGTAGAAATGCGTAAACCTTTGGACTCATGTAGGATAGATGACCTACCTTCAACCTCATCACTACCAGAAGGAGATGTAAAGGCACTATTAGAGGTGAGACGAGTAGTTGTGGCCGCCAAGTCATGGACTCAAGTGAATGCAGCCAAGATTAGATTGTTTCTACAGAATACAATGGAAATATACCGTATAGCGGTACAAGCAGGTGGAGCTTTGGCAACATGTTCCACACAATGGGAGCAGAAGGAGAACACCTTTAATAAACAACTCCGAATTTTGAAAAGGATACTATGGTTAGGAGAAGAGCTGATAGTACAAAAAGACCTCTTAGGAGGGGATAGTTGTGAGAATCTACAATCCTATATATACATTATGGAGCTGAAAGTTGAGATGTATCAGCAGTATGTCAAGGAGATGACTAATATTTGAGACCCTCTCCTCAGAGAGATTTTGTCATATGAGAATTTTGTGATGAATATACTAGGGCCTTTTGGCATCAGAATAGCTGATACTGGAATAATGGACTAGCAACAAGTTTTGAATCAATGGGATGCATATGAGGCACAAAACCTAGGACTTGTCACTCAGTTCGATGTTTCCCTTATGGATAGGTACACACAGTTGATTACTTAGTGTCAAGAGGTGGCGAATGTGGTAAAGGAGTTAGAGGAACAAGGACCACATGCAGGTGAGGCTTTGAAGAAATATAAATTTATAATAAAGCATGTAGCCAATCCACCAATCCAAGCAGTTGCATGCATAATTGAAAATTATAAGGCTTTTATCAAGAAATAAAGGATAGGCACAAAATTGCTAAAGATAGCAAAGCTTTTTAAAAAAAACTGCTCCTCTTACTCAAGTCCCAATTTTGAAAGAAATCCTGCATGGTTGGGAAAATGTGGCTCACCCAGCATGGTCTTCGTAATGCTCATGTAGCGTCCATTTTGTAGTTGTTAAGTGGAGTGTCTAGGCAGAAACTTGCAAGTTAACTGCGACTCCTAATTTTAGTTCTTAATTTAGGGTAGAGTTATTCCCTAAATAATAGGGTGAAAAAACTTTTATAAATTGAGAAGTTGAATTCATTTGTAAGGGTCCCAAAATTGATGATTTTTTGCCCACTTAGAGATTTTTTTAGAGTATTTTGCAGATTGTTAAGAAGTTTGAGTCTGAGTTATTTTTGTTATACATTCATGGAGATTAATATGAAAAGAAGCTTGTAGATTGCCTGATCTACATCTATATTCTACCTAATTGTTCTATGTGATCGACAACGTCTATTATTTTGAGTTAGCAACATGGTAATCTTTTTGTCTATCATGTTATGAACCATATTGCACACGTCAGTGGTGTATGAGAATTACTGTGATATGCCATATTGTTGATGATTCTATGTCCATAGATTTGTGAAATTGATGATTTTGCAGGTTTTATGGAAGTCCGTTGTTGAATGCAAACTTGGATAATATCTGATAATTGCTCAAATTGTAGGGAACTAATTGAATAGTTTATTAAGTTGTCATTGTATTGATCTTCATTGTTATTTTCTTTTTTCCCTTACGCTTCTCATTTTATTTTCCCGGAAAGTCTTAAATCATAAAACACAAAAAAAAAGAGGAAGGGCAATCGTTCATAAACCAACGAGATTTAGTTCTAACCAGCAGACCCCTTTACAGGTATAACCACATCAACCATTGAGCTATTCATCACTGTCGAGACCCGACTACAGAGACCTTGGGGTAGTGAGTTATTCTAAACTTGTTACTTTTTAGGAGAGGTGGTGAGTGTTTGCATGAACTACTTGACTGTTGGTGGGTGTGTTAAAATGCACGTCAACAGAAACAGGCACTAGAAGGAGGGCCAAGACTAATCCCCTCGTAGGTGAACCACATATGGTACTTCCAGGAGATGGATTGATGCCCTTCACCCAACATAACCTCAACATCCAGCAAGATGACATTCTTACTCAACTATATGACTTTGCTTGGGATAGTATGAGGAATTACAACCATTGGTTACAACAAGTCTTAGATAGCGAGAGACAATTGCTATACGTTTAGAAGCAGAGGCACAAAGACAACTCACTCGTCAGGTGAACCCACGAGAAAATCTACAACCACCTCCTCAACCAGATAATTGAGGTATTAAGCTGGATCGTATATCATCTTTTTCTCACGAGAGATTCCACCGAGTCCTTAGGAGTGGTTCTTCGCCATCTGACTTAGTTGAGTTAGGACCTACCACTAGGAGGAAGAAGAATAAAGCTAAGAAACAACCCTCAACATCCTCACCAATACAGTCATCCATACCCAATGTAAGAGATCAACTGATCCCTAGTCCTCAGCCTATCGCTACACCTTTTGTAACTCAACGTTCACCATCACTACCTTTGATGGCCTACTTCAACCAAGACACCACACCATTAGGAACCATACCAGGGGGTATACATGACCTACCTAGAAACCCTGACAAATTTTACAGCAAATTTTACTATCTAGGCGGACGGACAGCTGATGAACATATTGAAGCATTCAAAGATGCGGTTGTTCGTAATCATATTGAACGCCAAGATGTAGTATGTAGACTCTTCCCATATTCACTTGGGGAGAATGAATACAATTGTTACTTAACCTTACCTGCAAACTCCATCACAGGTTGGGATCTTTTAGAGAAGGCTTTTATTGATCAATTCTGAGTGTACGTAGATCCCGGGACACTATACCATCAGTTTGCTTCTGTTAAGAAATCACTGAATGAGCCATTAACGACTTTTAATACCAGCTTCCAAAGGGAATTCAAGAGGCTACAAGCCCCTTACCAGGTAGTGCCTAACATAGCCATTGACTCATATCTGAGAGCTATTGACCCTTGGACTGCTATGTTCATTAAAAAAAGTGTTCCTCAAGATCAAAGGGATACCTTAGCAAAAGTCTTCACATTAGCAATTAGCATGAATCATGAGTTGAATCAAACCCCAGGTGGGATCGGATATAATTTACCCACAGGGGTGAATCAAGGAAATTACAATCAACTCCCAGGTGTACCCTCGTCTCTACCTATAGGTGCCCCAACGATGAACCCCATGCCAATTTATGCACCCCAACCACAGGCAAGTCAACAGTTCGCAGCTCAAGCATCGACTTGGCAAAATGGTGCCAATACCATCCCTACTCAAACACAATACGCTGGTCAGCCGCAAGCCAGAAATCAACAATTTGACAATATGAATTCGGCAAACAAACTTCCAACTACGGCACCTGAGAATCAAGGATTCCATATATCCGCTGAAGTAGAAGCCTTGAAGAAAATGATCTTGTAGGTTACTTCAAACTTGAGCCAGTTAAAGATGAATCCTCCAGGAGGGTATAATCAATCCCAACCATATAATAATTAGCGAAACTACAATAACCAGAACCAAAATCAAAGGTACAATAATAAACCTTATACTAGGCAGTGGAATACGGGTCCGAATAATGGTGGGGTGAACCACAACCACCAGGATGCACGGGATAACCCAAACCACACACAAAGTGTTAACCTTGCTGATATGAATCTACTAACAAATTGGTGCAGGTTGCATGACATAGCTTCCCATTCTGAGGTTAATTGTGCACAGTTTGAGAAAATCATAAGAATTGCTCAAGCTGACTCTCAGCCCAAAGATTGTTCTAATGATGAACTTGATAAGATTAATACTGCCATGCTGGTTGATACTTTCCTGTGTAAAGAGTTTCAGGCTGAATTTGATGGTGAACCATGCATATACGATGCTCAGGCCTTTCAGACCAGGAACAACTATAATCTTAGAAGTCAAGGCAAGGCTCCGTTAATAGAGCCACCTCCCCTGATAGGCGGGTTTGTACCCCCGGACGCTAATGCAAGCAATAATCCTCGTCCACCTCAAAATTTCCAAGGAACATGCCCTAGACAAGTTCAGGGGCAAGATTATGTTCTGAAAGGATCATTTGATGTTACTAAAGAGATGGAAAAGACTGCCACTACTATGTCCTTAATGGAAGTATTGAGATATTGCCCCGAACAGAAGAAGGCTCTCCTTAGGAAGTTGGAAATGTTAGAATCACAGAGTAATGAGGTTAAGATGGCGGATTTTAATGAAGTTAATGCTAACGTTAGTAATGATGCAATAGAAAATCCACCATTTTTACTAAGTTTGAAGATATGTGGGAAGAATTTACATAACTATTTGGTGGACTCAGGAGCTTCAAGAAATGTAATGCCTTACTCTATATGCCAACAACTACTTTAACCAGTACGTGCGAATAGTAAGGTAGTACAATTAGACAAAACAGAGGTTAATGTCATTGGAGAATTGAAAGATGTATACATCCAGTTGGGCGCTGATCCTCGAATATCTCACTATATTGACATTCAAGTGGTGGATATTCCAGAAGTATATGGGATGCTCCTCAGTAGAGATTGGTCCAAGACATTGGGAGGATACTTCTCAACTTGTTTTACGTACTTATGGCTTCCTTGGAAGGGGGTGAGAAACCAGATCCTAATTGATAGCGAGCCTAAATTGAAGAAATTGGTCACTGACTATGGTGCTCTTAATGAAGTGGCATTTGCTGAGGTAAGCCCAGGTGTTTACAGAGTCAATGAGATTCTTACTTTCTCTGCACCAACCCCGCTTCAACCATTTCAAACCGACAAGACCACGTATAGAGGGCGGGTGAAAGAGTTCATTACAACAGTAAAACAAGGAATGTGCTTATTAGGAAATACTATGAAGATACAAGAGTTATTGCTACCGAAGTGGTGTCGGATACACCATCAGGAACACTCAGAAGTTTCATGTATCCCATGTCAGGATGAGATCACAAGTTGATGAATCTGGTTCCATTTGAAGAAGATGATCATACCAACAATATGGGGGAAGTTTAAGGTGTCGAATTAGAGTCTTAGACAATCAAGCCCGTAGACAAGATTACCTTACCTAAAGAATACAACCACGAGGTTCTTGCGGTTAAGGTTGTTAAAAATGAAGAGGGAGATGTTCCTCTGGAGCTTAAGAAGGAAGAAACACAATCCAAATTTCAACCTCAATCTGAATAGGAGGTTGTTTTGAATACAATTGAAGCGCTTATACAACCAGGGATTGAACAAACTCAATTGTCACAAAGTCTTGAGCTTGAGAAGCAACAATCCTCTCTGAGCACTAACCTCAACATTGACCCAAAGGTGAAAAATATGAAGAGACCAAAAGATGAAATATGGTTTTTAAAGTTTCATGGGTCAAGATCCAAACAAGGCAGCAGAGCAGGCGTAGAGTTAACCAACCCAAAAGGGAAAACCCTTTTAGCTTCTTACCGACTTCAATTCCCTTGTACTAATAACGTAACAGAGTACAAAGCTTTAATTAGAGGATTACTTTTCGCTCATAAGAAAGGAGCAAAGTGTTTAAAGGTGCAAGGAGATTCAGAGTTGGTGGTTAAACAAGTGCGAAGACAATACGTGTGCCATGACAAGAGGTTAGCGACATATCGGAATAGAGTGTGGGATCTGATTGAAGATTTTGAGGCTTTTGATATTCAATTGGTACCTAGGAAAGTAAACGGAATACCCGATGCGCTGGCTGTAGCTGCTAGTACATTAGAACCAGTAAGCCAATCCCCTTTAAAGAAGTTCTCAGTGGAATTAATCTCTACACTTGTTGTGCCTGATAATATCAAACATTTCCAAGTCTTCCTGGATGATACCCATATCTTAGCTTTTCTCGCCAATTCGGGGGCTTTTGAAGATCAAATTATTGATGAGGAAGATAAATCGGATGATTTCAATAACAAAGGTAATGTGGATATTTTGGATTTACCAACCAATGTTATTCCTAAAGGGATGGTCACCTTGGAGAGACTTTTCGATTCGGACCCAAGAGTAAAAGAGAGATTAACAACTAATTCAGATGTCGGAAAATACGAGCCTTATAATATTGGTCCGGAAGGACAAGAGAAAATTGTTTATATTGGGAAGATTTGCACTCAAAGCGAAAGAGAAAAGCTGATATAGATCTTGAAAGAATTCATCGATGTAATAGCATGGGGGTATGAAGATTTAAAGACATTCGATACAATGATTATCACCCATGTGATTCCCCTAAAACCTAACATAAAACCGTTCAGGCAAAAACAACGTCCGGTCAATGCATTAATAGAACACTTGATCTTCAAGGAAGTGCAAAAGTTACTTTCCGCTAAGATAATTTTTCCAGTACGACATTCTACTTGGGTTGCTAATTTGGTACCAGTGCGGAAAAAGAATGGAGAAATACGACTTTGCGTGAATTTTCGCAATCTCAACAAAGCTTCTAAGAAAGATAATTACCCACTCCCTTCTTTGGATGAAGTATTACAAATTGTGAATGGTTCACAAATGATTTCGTTTCTAGATGGTTATTCAGGATATAACCAGGTGTTGGTAAATTATGAAGATCGTATGAAGACGACATTACAATGAAGTGGGGAACATATGCGTATAAAAGAATGGCATTTGGATTGATTAATGCTGGGGCAACCTTCCAACGAGCAATGGACACAACATTCAAAGAACTGATTGGAAAATGCATTATTATTTATATGGATGATTTGACGATATTTTCTAAGATCAGAGAAGATCACCCAGACCACCTCATAAAGGTATTAGAGAGGTGTAGGAGATATGGGATTTCCCTTAATCCCAAGAAATGTGTGTTTGGAGTGGCTAAAGGAAAGCTACTTGGCCATGTAATTTTTGAGAGGGAGATCTCTATAGACCCGGATCGGGTAGAAGCATTATTAAAATTACAAATGCCCAACAGTAAAAAAGAGATGAGATCTTTCTTCAGAAAAATCAATTTTGTCAGAAAATTCATTACTGGGTTTGTAGAAATAGTCAAGCCCTTGAATGAAATGATGAAGAAGGATGCTAAGGTCAAGTGGACAACTGAAGCAAAAGAGGCTTTCACCCAGATCAAGAAATCCATTGCCGAAGCTCCTGTATTAACTAGCCCTGATTACACATTGTCGTTTTACATATATTCTTTTGCTTCGCTACACTTTGGAGCAGTTGTTTTGAGGCAGAGGCAAGCAGGAGATGAAAAACCTATTGCATTTATGAGTTCTCCTTTCAAAAGTGTTGAGGTTAGATATTCTGCTCTTGAAAAACAGGCCTTTGCATTAGTAAGAGCAGTCAAGAAGTTTAGACATTACATCCTAAGGAGTAAAATCTATGCGATTGTTCCTGACTTAGCAGAAAAGTCACTACTCATGTAGTCTGAACTTGAAGAACGACGAGGGAAATGGATGGAAATTGTAGTCACACAAATCTGTCCAGCTTAATTAAATAAATATTCGCTATTTATTTGATTAAAAATCCACTAGCCACCAGTTAATTAAATTAATATTTAATTAATTCATCCCCAAACATTCTTCTATTAATTAAATAAATTATTCAATTTATTTAAATTAGTTCATTAAACCAAATACAAATCAATTAAATAAATAAAATCTATTTATTTAATAAAATCCCCTTTTCCTCTTTTAAATAAATTAAATAAAACATTTATTTAAATCATTATCCCCACCCCACTTGCATTTTCCTACAAATGCAACTTGCACACATTTATTGGAATAAATGAATTTTTATTTTAATAAAATCTTATTTTCCCTCACCCACCAAATCCACTTGCAAAATCTAATCCCCTTCTAGATTCTTCTAACCCCTTCCTAATTAGCCTAATCCATCCCCTAATTATTGTCACATTCCTAAGCAAAATGGAGTCACTTCTCAAAGACTCTAAAGTCTTTGAAAAGCATTTAATGCTTTGTGTGTTCAACAAATTAACCCCCAAAGTCTTCCAAGACCACTAATGGCTCTTACATGACCATTTATGGCTCTTACATAACCATTTATGGTTATTTCAAACTTGTCTCCCCAAACATTTATTGTTTCGACCATATTCCTCCATTTCACATTTGCACAAGAGTTTATCCATTGGATAAAAGCTTTATTCTTTGAATAAAGAGTTTATTCATTCAACCAACCTTGACTTTAGCTCCCAAGGTCATATCAAGCATTTATTGCTTATTCCCTCCCCTCTGAACCTATCTCACATTGACACTTGTCATCTTGGGATTGGGTTGAAAGCCCTCACATGGATTTGAAATCATTCAATCCTGACCCTTGTTGAGATTGCTCAATCTCAACCATCCATTGCTCCATTTTTCCTATAAATAGAGCCCATTTCTTCATAATCCAGATCCTGAAAACTTGTATGCATTTAAGCTATAGGCATTTTAAGAGAGCATTTTAGCATAATTAACTCATATATTGTCATTTTGGATAAAATCAATCATTTTAGTATCAATAGCTTAATATTAGCTTTTTATTTTACATTTAGAGCAATATTTCAATCTCAATCCTCCATAAGCATCCATAGTGCAAAAAGTTGCTGAGAGCTACACTATTTTGGAACTTGGAGAGGAGAGGAACAAGGGAGAAGGAGCTAAGAACATGCTAAGAGGCATTTGGAGATGCCTCATTATCTTTGTTTCATTAGTTAGATATATTAGCATGATTTTAGTGTCTCTCTTGGTATGCCTGTTTAGATTAGTCTTTGATTAAATAACACTAACGATTTTCTTGTGTGTCTTGTGTTGTTTATCTCTTAGACTAACCTTGTCCATTTTGTAGGGCATCATTTGGTGAACCCGACGTGAATTGAATACGCAACCTTCTTTTTAGCAAACTAACATGTCTGAATGTTGAAAATGTCACACAGGTTGCGCTTTGGCACTATTGAACATGTTCTAGTGCTACCGACACTTATTCTTTTAGCTCTATTGTTCTTACAATAGCGCTATTGTCTCAATTTAAGCGCTTTTGGAACTGTTTTGGCGCTTTTGGTGTTGTTTTGGCGCTATTGACCTTCTTTCAGCGCTTTTGACTTTTCTCTCTTTCCCCTTCTTTAAGTGCTTTTGTGTTAAATAGCGCCTCTGTTCAAACGCAGACTAGCGCTATTGTAACAAAATGTCGTAAAAATTGCCTTGCAACCAAAAAAGTGAAAATTTTAGGCTTGTGGAAGCCCCCCCTTGGACATAAATTTTACTAACAATTTGTTGTTTGCGCAGGTTAAAATGCACCATTAAAAATCACAAATTTCCCTTTGGTGCATTAAAACTTGAACACAAACAAAATTTCATTGCTTTTTAGTTAGGATCACTTGTCTTTTGGTGCTTAAAATCAACAAAGAAATTTGATTTCCTTGCATCAAACTAAAGAATTTACAAATCCACACTTCAAATTTGGTGCAAATAAAATACACAATCCACTTGTTTTGATTTTTCCAAACAATTCTATTTTCAAGCAAACGTGTTTTCATTACGTTGACTAGGATTTTAAATTCTAGAATACAAAACACATTGCCTTGAAGGTTAAAAAGAACACCATGACTGTTGGAGCAACATCTCCAAATAGTTAGATCATATTGCAATGGTGGATTAAAAAGAACAAGTGTCTTTCGTGCTTGACACACTTGTGCAAAAATTCAGTCAAGTGGTCCTACCTCTAACACACACTATCCTCTCCCTTTGCTTTCATGGTCCTAGGTGCAAGAGAAAAGTGTTAGTAACACTCAAAATTTTATCTTTTTAAGAGAGGCCTGCCAAGGGATCGATACTCTTGGGAACGACCTCGAGCGGTAAATCCTTCGAGCCGCTATAGAAATCAGGTGAGAGCGAAAGCTATAGCCTTGGGTATAGCTGTTCCTACAGTGTAACTGGCCGAAAGGACAAATGGGCCCCACCACCAGTTACAAGGCTCTTAAGTGAGTCACTGCAGAATGAACTTATGTCCAAAAAAATTGAACATGACTAAACACCTTTAAGTAGTATACCACCCGTTCTATTGATTGAGAATATTTGTGATATAATTTAGTGCAAGAGCATAGATGGTTTTGCTTCCAAGATACTCACCATACATATTTCCTTGAGTAGAAACATAGCTTTTTCAAAAGTCACTTGTGGCTTGATAAAAGTGGTGACTCCCCCATCATAGGGATCATCTATTTGTTATGCTCGTGCAAGACTTAGTATATCACATCCTTACCTGCCACGGCGGGATTCATAAGGTATGTAGTACCAAAGTCGAAGAAATATCAAGATGTGGGCTAAATTTATCACAATTGGCCATTTGACCTTAGGGATAAAAAGTGTTTGAAGTGTGTTCATTTTAAAGACCAAGTGCAAATTGAGCTGACTTTAGGCTTTGGAAATACACCTTAAAATACATCTAAAGGAAGGGTCATATACAAGTCCAAGGATTGGGTTAATCTAGACCCATACTCATTTGTGCCTTTGAGGCTACATTCTTGTGTTTGTGTGCTTGCTTTGTTTTCTTGTCAAAGAAACGTCAAAAGAAGATCACTCCCAAAAACAAAGTATTCATCCAACCAAACATTTCTCAAAACAACCAAACACATCAAAAACAAAGTGCAAACAACAAAGAGACAAATTTTATGACCATTCTTCACATCTTGCGGAAGAAGAAGCGTCATCAGAATATCAACTTGAAAAGAAGACCATTAAGCTCAAAGGCTTTGATCAAAAGGAGGAAATTCTTCTATATCAATAGACAAATCTTTGTCTCCCATAGAGTTTTTCTACGTCACATGTGCCTCTACCTTCAAGGAAAAACAAACGAATTTGATTCAGAATCATTGAACCGTAGAGCTTTTATGCAATATAGAGCTCTGAGTTATCACAAAACCCAAGGAGGTAAGATTAATCCCAACTTTTTCCCAAACATCTGTATCACCTATAACACAGCTCGAGAAATACCACCAACACCTGAAAGGGAAGAGATAGAGTTTGTCCCATTTGTAACACAAAGCTTTTATTGAAGTTAAAAACATTTCATTCATCATCTTATTCATACATCATCACTTCATCATCAATTCATTCCAAACTCTCAAAACATTAAGAGGTTCTTGCTCCAAGTTCTCTTTTTAGATATTGCTTGAAATCAAACGCATCACATCACCTTTTTAGATTGTTTCTACATCTAGGATAAGCTCATCCTAAGAGACACATCTACGCAGGTTAAAACTAGTTCATGAGTGAATCCTCTCATTACTAGGTAGTTTAATCTATAACACATCTCAGATTTCTCTACACCTTATCACATCCAAATCTTATCAAACAAGCAAGCAATTCAAAAAAAGGAATTTCGGTTACATCTACCTTAAAAGTGCTAGAGATCCACATGCAACACAATTCACCAATCATCAATCTCTCATTTCATCAAAAACTCATCATCATTTTCACTCAACTTCAACAAAGACTCATAAACAAAATGGCTCAAACCCGATCACAATCAAGGCAATGAGAAATAGAAATAGAAGAAGAAGAAGAAGAAAATCTCAATGAATTTCAAGAAGCACTTGGAGGAAATGCGAATGACGAAAACCCAAGTACTCCCACTCCTACAACAATAGAAAGGGCTCAGCATAACCCTCTCTTTAACAGACTGTTTGACAAAATACTCAGGAGAAATGCAGATGCTCACTTCTTAAAACTCACTCAAGAAGGAGCCAAACTCCTCTCTGACTTCGATCTTGCCCAATTAAGACAAGCATCAGAAAGACAAAGTCGCCATGAAGAGGAAAGAGGTAGAGATCCCATCAGATATAACATTCCTCGAGGTAACCCACCACCTCCTCCTCCAACTGAAATGGAGATGTTGCGCCAACAAGTTGAGAATCTTTCCCAACAACTTCATAGTGGTGTCAAGACCAACCAATTCTCACTTAATGACATCTGTCCCTATCCTTTTGATAGGAATCTTTATATGCCACCCTTTCCCCGAGGATTTGAAACACCCAAATTTGAAAAATTTAGAGGAAAGGGAGATCCCTATGATCATGTCAGAGAATTTCATTTCGCTCGTCTTGAAGTGGCATATGAAGACACATACCTAATGCGCCTTTTTCCCCAAAGCTTGGGAGGAACAACCACATCATGGTTTTCCCGACTACCAGGTGGCATTAGAACATTTGAGGAACTTATCTAGAAATTCCTCGCTTATTACTCTCATAACATTGAACGCGACATCACCATGGCTGATCTGTGCAACACTAAACAAAAACCAGGTGAACTATTCTCAGTATTCCTGCAATGATGGCGCCAAATGTCTAGCAAACGTTCTCTTCAGTTACCTGAACGAGAACTACTGGAAATATTCATTTCCAAGTTAAACGAAGAAATGAAATTTCACCTGGATGTCAAAGACATGGACTCTTTTAAAGATATGATCACCAAGGGTTTGAAATGTGAAAGGGCACTTATCAAGAAAGGACTCATCAAAATCTTTAATGAACCAAAAGATGGTCCTCGCCCACGCTTCAATAGTGATAAACCAAACTTCTGGAATAAAAACAAGAATATCGTCAATGATGGGGTTGTGGATGCCCGGACTATCCAAAGTGCACAACCTGTGGTTCGGTTTGCAGGACAAAATCCTCCACCTCAGAATAACACAAATGTTCCTTCCAATCAAGGTCGCATCACATCTCATGATGAACCTAGACCTCGTCAGCAAAAATAGAAACGAACATACACTCCCTTAGGGGAACCCATTGAAACAGTATTGCGACAACTCATTTCTCAAAATTTGGTCACTCTACCTAAACTATCAAACTATGAGCCTCAGGTCAAACCAGCATGGTGGAGAGATACTAAACACTGTGAATTCCACCAAGGAAGAGGACACAAGACAAGTAATTGTCACCGGTTAAAAGATCTTATTCAGGATCTTATTGACCGAGGAGAAATAGAAATTGAAGGACATGACCCAAAAACAACAAATAATGATCATCTAATGTTCAAAAATCCACTTCCATCACAAGATCAAAGGGGTCCTTCCACTTCCAGGTGGGGCACTGATACCACAGATTATACGCAGGTTGCGTATAATTACACTGTAAATCATCTATATGATGCCAGTGAACAAGTTGCAACCATAACCTTCAAAAATCCCAACTCAAATTGCAATGTTGTTACGCGTCGCAACAAAGTTACCATCAAGGCAGCTCCACAAGGCACCACCTCCATCCCAAAGCAGCACAATCTTGTGGAAAAATTAGACAAGACGCCTGCGCTTATATCCATTTTAGAGTTATTGCGCCTATCGCCCTCTCATAAAACTATCTTGGATCAAGCACTCCAAGAGGCGTCAGTCCCTGCAAATCTGAATACAGACCAATTTCAAGCCATGGTTGGAAGTCTAAAGTCATCACCTTGTCTCACTTTTTACGAAAGTGACAACTCTTCCTTCCAGCAACCTCATAACACCTCACTCCACATCGAAGGATTTATCAACCAGCATAGGATCAAGCGAGTCTTGATCGATAATGGAGTAGGCCTGAATATTTGTACACTACAGTTGGTCATAGCATTGGGATATGCAATAGAATTAGTGGATCCTCGTAAGAAGATCACAATCAAAGCCTATGATGATGCGGAGCGTTCATCGAAAGGAGCTATGGTGCTACCAATCCAAGTGGGCCCTGTGGTAAAGCACATCATCTGTCAGGTTCTGAACCTTCCTCTACCATATAATCTATTGTTAGGGAGACCCTGGATACATGCCATGCAAGCCGTTCCATGTACCTACCATCAACGTATCAAGTTCCCACATAACGGTGTAGAGATCACAATCCTGGGCGATGCAAATCCCTTTGCGTATTCCCGTAATATCAGCCATCAACCAGAGATTACCATTCCTAATAATATAGAAGCCATTTCCTCCACATCATATATAAGTCCTTCCTCTCTTGTCAGTTCAAACACCACTATACCCAAGCAAGAAAAGCTTAAAATGAAGATAGCAGAGGAAGGTCCTGGGGAATACAACTTAAGTCAACTCTTTTGTGTGGGACAAATGCCCACTTCTCCTAGAACACATGGTAAACCACAGCAGATACTCTAGCAACCACTAATCATGCCGGCATGTGCTTTGACGCCTTTCATCCTTGGAAAGAGTCAAGAAGAAGAAACCCAAGATGAGGACTTAGCGAACTGGATCTATAAAAATCCCATCACCACTGATATACTGCAAGTTAAACTTCCTACGAATCAGTATGCCAAAGGTCTCCTCATTATGCAAAGAATGGGGTATGATGGTCAGAGTGCTTTGGGATATTGCAAACAAGGATGACATGAACCTCTGCTGCTGGAATTTAAGCCCAAAGGTAATACAGGCCTAGGCTTTGAAAAAGAGATTTTTCCTAAATTAAAATTCAAAGGAAAACCCAGCAAACCATTATGTCAGCCTACTACAAAAAGGACATCTTTCATTATCAAAGCAGCATCGAGCACCATCACAACTACCCCACCGAAGCTCAAAATCCCAACACAACCATCACCAATGCCACTCATCCCACCAAGTGAACCAGTAATCCCATCAATAGTACCATTAGCAGCAACAACTGTATCGGAACCCGCAACAGCATCCATGGCACCAGCAGTTCCAGCAGAAGCCATTGAGTCAACATTACCGATACTCCCTGTACCAGATCCTTTAATCCCCATCAACCTTCCTGCAACACCAATCACTACAAAGGTACATCGACCAATCACACCTGCAGTATTTAACTCAAAAGACATCCCAGTATGGTATAGTAATCGGATGCTGGAAAGTGACTCAGAGATCGACTCACATGAGTGGGAATTTGATTTTGTACAGCTTAATACTTCAGATGAGGAAGACACATCACCACCTCCACCACGCAAAGATATCCCTGTTTACGGAGAAGCATAGATAAAGACCAATTGGGTTCCTAAACTGGAAACATCTTCCACAGACCCTACGTCTCATCCTACGCCTGATTCTGACAGGGAGAGTACCATTAACGACCTTCACCATAACGTCTTAACCCTCACTGATACATCTAACGCACTTAACCTAATCGATGAAGTAATGCCCATTATCCACCCTGAACTCATCGAATGGAACCAACCAAATTCCCCATGCCTTGAATTCTTCCAAAACGATGAGGCTATCATTGACTTTTTGGAATTAAGGGATAACTTACCAAGCGGGGATCACAAAGCTGGATTCGCCATCGAACTTAATAGCGCAGCATACTTCGGGGCAGATGCCAATCCTTTCAGCTGCAAAAATATAACAATAAAACATGGATCTTCCAGTGAAAACCACACTGTGGCATTGTTTGATCCGACAAAGGTAAAAAGAAAGAGCATATCCAATGGTGAAAACCTCTTTGAGGCGCCTGAGGATGAAGGGTTTGACATTCTCCCTGCTAGTACACAACAAGAACGATCAACGATTCTCATCGAGGAAACCAAAGAGTACAATGTGGGGACTCCTGAAAATCCTCATCTCATACATCTGGCATCTCTTCTCACTCCAGAAGAACAACCTAAGTTTATAGAGTTCTTCCAGAAGCGTCAGATCAACTTTGCATGGTCATATGCGGACGTGCCTGGGCTTGATCCTGATTTAGTCATGCATCACCTTACCATAGCAGAAGGAGCCAAACCTGTCAAGCAGAAGATTCGTAAGATGCATCCTTAGATTGCAGTGCTAGTCAAAACAGAACTCAAGAAACTCCTAGATGTTGGTTTCATTAGACCAATTGATTATGCAGAATGGATCTCCAATATTGTGCCTATCAGCAAACCAAAAGGGGGCATCCGCATTTGTACTGACTTCAGAGATCTGAATAAGGCCTATCCTAAGGATGACTTCCCCCTTTCAAATATCGACATCATAGTGGATCTGACAGCGGGACATGCCATGCTTTCACTCATGGATGGCTTTTCAGGATACAATCAGATAAAGATCGCACCAGAAGATCAACATAAGATAGCCTTCACATGTCCATGGGGCACATATTGCTAGAATGTAATGCCTTTCGGTCTAAAGAATGCAGGAGCGACCTATCAACGAGCAATGACCACCATCTTCCATGATATGATGCATACTATGATGGAAGATTATGTTGATGACTTACTAGCAAAATCACTCACCAGAGAAGGGAATCTCCACTTCTTAGATAAAATCTTTGATAGACTGGAACAATACCATGTTCGACTCAACCCAAAGAAATGTGTCTTTGGAGTAACCTCCGAGAAACTTCTAGGATACATTGTCTCAAGCAAAGGCATTGAGGTCGATCCAACAAAGGTTAAGGCAATCATGGACATGCCACCACCAAAGAATATCAGTCAGCTAAGGACATTACAAGGACGACTTCAATCCATCCGACGATTCATTGCACAATTGGTTGATAAGTGTCACCCATTTACACACCTGCTACACAAGAACATCCGCTTTCAGTGGGATGCCCGATGCCAGCAAGCATTTCAGACGCTTAAAAACTATCTCATGAATCCACCATTGCTGATGCCACCAGATCCAAGTAGACCGTTGTTACTCTATATCTCAGCAACAAGTACAGCATTGGGTGTACTACTGGCACAACATAATGCAGAAGGGAAAGAGTGTGCTATTTACTACATCTCTCGCACACTGGTGGGCTATGAACTCAATTACACCCCTATTGAGCGAGCTCGCCTAGCAGTAATCTTAGCAGCCACTAAACTAAGGCACTATCTATTAACCCACAAAGTACAATTCATTACAAAGATTGATCCACTCAAGTATTTACTCAGCAAAGCAGCATTGACAGGCCGCTTGGCCAAATGGGTGATGATTCTAAGTGAATTTGACATTGAGTATGTAGACCATAAAGCTATCAAAGGGCAGGTTATTGCAGATCAGTTGGCCGATGCACCACTCATAGGCGATCATCCTCTCATTTCCAATTTTCTAGACTCATGATCACAACAACACAACCATGGAAACTATACTTTGATGGTTCATACACTAGACATGGCTCGGGGGCAGGCATTCTGTTTATCACACCCCAAGGTGACAGCATCCCAAAATCTTATAGGCTCACATTTCCATGAACCAACAACATCGCAAAGTATGAGGCCTTGATCACAGGACTCAGGTTAGCCATACAATGGAAATTACAAGAACTACAAGTATATGGCGACTCCCAACTAGTCATTCGACAAGCAACCGATGAATATCAGACCAAAGATGATAAACTCATGCCATATAAGCAAATGGTGGACACTCTAAAGACATCATTTACTACTATCACTTTTGAGCAGATACCAAGAGATCAGAATCGAGCTGTTGACGCTATGGCTACCATCGCATCTCTCCTAGATCTTCCACAGAATTCAACACGCTATGAGTTCTTGGTCGAACAACTTTGGATTCCCGTTTATGATATCCCCAAATCCGAAATGATATGTCGCCTTGTTGGTTCTGAATCCCCATGGTATGGTGAGTTCTACACCTACCTCCGCGATCACACCCTTCCTCCCAACCAATCGAATAACCAACGAAAAACCTTCATTCGCCAAACTGCTCGATATACCATTATTGTTGAAACCTTATACCGACGCGGTCTTGATGGTACTCTCCTTCGATGTCTGGAACAAGATGAGATAACAAAGGCTTTGGAAGAAGTCCATGAGGGAATTTGCGGGACTCATTCAAGTGGTCTATCACTAGCCAAGAAACTCCTGCGCAATGGATACTATTGGCTATCTATGGAAAAGGATTCCTACTACTTTGTCAGAAAATGCAAGAAATGTCAAGTTCATGGCGACCTGATACATGCACCAGCCCAGGAACTGCAACCAATCACGACACCATGGCCTTTTTGTCAATGGGGTCTTGACTTTGTGGGTAAAATCTATCCATCTTCATCCAATGGCCATAAATTCATTATTACCGCCACCGAATATTTCACAAAGTGGATTGAAGTTGTTCCACTTACCCAAGTCACCGACAAGTAGATCGCCTCATTCATCCTCAACTACATCATCTGCCGGTATGGTGTACCCATGTCCATCATCATAGATAACGGTCTTCCTTTCAAAAATCAGGATGTCCGCGAACTTTGTGAGAAATTTCATATCCAACACCGCTTTTCCACTCCCTATTACCCACAAGGCAATGGTCAGGCCGAAGCATCCAATAAAAACATATTGAGGATCCTAAAGAAGATAGTCAATGATGCTGGTCATGATTGGCATGTTCAACTGAATCCAGCACCATGGGCATATCAAACTAGCATTCGAACCCCTACAGGTGCAACTCCTTATTCATTGGTCTATGGTGCAGAAGCTATCTTGCCTATTGAGGTCGAGATACCATCATTATGGGTTTCCTTGCACAACCTCATCGATGATGAAGCATACAGAGTATCCTGTCTTCAGGACTTAGAGTTACTCGATGAGAAGCGACAAGCTGCATACAATCATCTCAAAGCCTATCAGTAGCGCATGAGCAAAAGCTATAATCACCGAGTTAGATCTCATACATTTGAGGTAGGTGATCTTGTTCTTCGAGAGAATCCTCGCAACCAACCAAACAAAGAACATTGGGGGAAGTTTGAATCAAACTTGCTGGGCCCATATGTTGTCACTGCTGTGTTCGGGTCCGGGGCATATCAGTTGGCTACATCAGAAGGAGAACCGCTTCCAGATCCAATCAACAACATGCACCTCAAACGGTTTTATACCTAAGGTGTACAGAGCATCAGGCTCCCCTACATACCAGAAAATACCAAAAACATTCAGAAAAATGTCCTGAAGAAAATACAAAAACATTCAAGAAAGTAAGAAAAAAATCATGCATCCAAACGGTGAACAACCACTCTGGTGGCACCTTGGGTAAGTACGATGGTGAAAACCTGGCAAACAGGCACCACTCATAAAGGCTATGGCTCCATTGTCTTTCAGACTTGTTGCGATCACATCTACTTCATACATACATCCATCCGTCCAAAACCATAGCTTGTTATTTGATCTGTAATCAAAGAAAGTACTTCATGCGTCTTGCATCCCGCTTTGTCATAGTCATGTCTACACTTGGGGGCAATACCCTTAACCTATTGATGGAAGTGGATTCTACATTGTCTTATGATTCATTAAGTTCTTCATTCAAACAATCATCAAAATACCAAAAATATTGGAAAATGTCTCATACAAAATCCAAAAACATTCAAAACAATACAAAATCCAAAAACATTCAAAACAACACAAAACACCAAAAACATTCAAAACAATACAAAATCTAAAAACATCGAAAAACCATTGAAAAATCACACAAAAACATGGCAACACCTTGTACATACTCATCCATGCAGATACCAAAAACAAGCATTGACAAAATACTCACACGATGACCATTTACCAATCAAACCACACAATCAACATCAACACTCAACACTGTCTTTAACAAGGATGCATCCTTCCTTACCAAAACAAAGACAAAAGTGACGTTTTCTTTGACAAGAAAATTATGTTAAGCTATCAAATACTTGGTTGATTTGTGAGTACAAACATTCGTTTATCTGTATCGGGATCTTTTAGCATTGTTTTTGTATCATTTGCACCTTATTTTCAATGAAGTTCTGGGGCATGTACTAATGGTGTCTACGTGGGAAGTTCACCAAGCTACGTGATCTTATGCAAAATGCAGTCATAGATCATTACGGCTTGCTGACTACAGCGTATACCTCAACCATATGAACATGAACCATTACCAAGGATCCATATTCTTTATTCTTTATGTATATACTGTTTGTTTGCAGGTACAATACTCTTCTTTTGGTTCCTCCTACCTCATCCAAACTGGATAAAGGTTTTTATCTCTTAGTACGGTATGCACTTGTCTCAGGATATGATAAGCCTAAGATCAAGGAGGACGATCCAAGTCATGCATAAACAGAGATAATCCTTGTCTGTTCCACAAGCAATACTCTAGTCGACTTGACCCTTATATCAAGTCGTTTGTATTAACTTGCTACATAGAATCCATGAAAGGAATACTCAGGTCATCTCGAATCATTATGTCAAGATGCTTGTATTCTCTTCCAACATTTTAAAGCTCAATGATGAAAATAGAGCACTATGGATCATCATTTCATCTCATCTATTTTTATCTTGCATTTCGTTGCATATCACCCATTCATTCATTCATATGTAGGTTTATATGCAAAAGTGACCATTAAAACTGGTCTTGGATACAATCACGACCGAGTACTCTGATACATCATCAATGCATCATGCAAAGTCTTACAAACCTTGCATTCCTCATGGTCATATCATCATCGCATTTAGTTGCATCTTGCATTAAGTACATTCACGTCATTTTAACTTAACATTGCATATACTTCATTTTTTGACATTAGTTTTCATTAAATCATTTGCATCATTGCATCAATCATCAATAATTAGATTCATTCATGGGATTAAATTGTCTTTGATTATATTAAGTCATTTACTAGGCATTCATATAGTGTTGATTATCCATCATCATTTTATCATCTTTTATCATTTATTATTGCATACATTTGTTTATAGTTAAAAGGTGCATTCATTCATTACTAAGTATATTATTATGCTCATTTTAGGATTCATTCACATTTCATTCATTTATCCTCTTTTTAATTGCATTAAGGTGCAGTTATTAAAACATTAAGTTATAGTAGCATCACATTATCATTTGTAATAAATCATATTTAAGCATTTAGAATCATAAATCCATTTGTTTACAAAACATTGGTTCTTAACATTTTGTATCCATTATGCATATGCATTCATTTAACACATTATCATATAAACATTTGTACTTTACATTTTGTTTATCCATATTACATTCATCTACACACATCTAGATGCATATCCATACATAAAAATCATTCATCATTACATTAACATCATCTCATCATTATATTGCAAATAGGAAACACCAAAATCCTATTCATAAATCATCATAAGCATACCTCATCATCATGGCATTACATACATAAAGCATTACATCAAAACTCAAACAAATCATACATATCTATACCTGCATTCATATGTCAGTATCCCACATCATAAATCATCATAAACACATGCATAAAAGAAACATCTCATCAATGCATACATGTACACATATCCATCTAAGCAATCACCCATCATCCTGCATAAACATCCATACATAATCAAATGCATATCATCAACATATGGGATCTCCTCATATATCTCATCTCATATATCATAGTACAATGAAGTCTACAACATCGGCTACCAAGAGCCATCCAAGATACAATCCAAAGAATAAAAACAATGATACAATGCATATATGCATGCAAAAGTGCTCTCTCAAATGCCACTTTGGCTAGATGCTATCCCAACACCTCCACCTGCTCCACCACTAGTGCCTGCACCACCTGATCCATCTCTCCGTGGAGGCCTCATCGAACCACCACTCCCTCCTGCATCCCCTGATCTCTCCCTCCGCAGCGGACCCATCACACCCCCACTGCTCTGCACTCTCTGCGATCGCTCTGATCTAGCCCGCCGCATCTGCGAATAGCTAAGAGCTCGCTGACTAACTGGCACCACCTGCTCATATAAACCCCACCAGTACTCTATCTCCGCCTGTGCTCGTCGCATATCCCTCATCACCTCCCCCGTAGGCCCCTATGCTCCTACTCCAACCCGCACTCTCTCCTGCAACTCTGCCAATCTCTCCACTGCACTATCCCTCTCCCGCAGCACCACCGCTAGCTCTGACTCCCATGCAAATAGCTGCACATCCCTAGCTACCACCTCCGCCTCCAAATCCTCTATCCGAGTCTGCAAACGTACTATCATATGATCCCGCAGATCTCCAGTAGCTCCCTCCCTGGTATCCATAGCTGCCTCCCCTGCACCACCCTCTCTAGTAGCTCCCTCCTCGGTATCCATAGCTGCCTCACCTGCACCACCCTCTCCAATAGTCCCCTCCCCTCTGTCCATCGAGATCTCTCTCTCCATCCCTCTCCCACTCAGCTGAACTCCTCCCTGTATCAATGGTCCCTGTGATATCTATAGAGGTAGTCCACCTCTCCCTCTCCGTTGACTCTGCATCCCCAACCCACCTCCTCCATCTCCCCCACCACCTCCTCCCTCTCCTCCTCCACCTCCTCCACCTCCTCCTCCTCCTCCATCTCCTCCACCTACCCTCGGTCCTCAACCTCCTACCCTCCTCCGTCTCCGTCCCCTCTCATCCTCAAAGGCTGGGATCGGCTTTGCTGGATCAAAGATTCGTAAGATCGGGTGCACTGCCCGGTACTGTGTGTACTCGACTGTAACACCGGCATCCACGACCCTCGGTCGTATGTCCCATGGTCTCGCCTGCAGTGTCCGAAACTCTGCCAGTGCCTGATCATATGGTAGCACTGGCCCCCATGTGTACCTCTCCCGAATAACTCGCGCATACTCTCCTGATCCACTGGGCAGTCCCTGCTGCCGTCCAAACTGCCTCATCACTCTTCCAGATACCTGTCTCTCCACATGGTATGCGGTCCTCCCAATAAGGAATTGGGTCATAAAAACATACGGCAGTGCCTCTGCGTCATCATCCCATGGCTCATACTCCAAGTATGGCCCCCATATCACTGCATCGAGATCGTCCAGCGCCCACTGCCACCACTCTAACTTCCCCAGCTGGGGCTGACTCATCATACTGCTATACATGAACATGTATAGCTGGTCTACCACCCAGAATCTTAGACTCACTGGTTGAGTCACTGTTAGGTGCTCCCAGGCCCAAATATGTAGCAGCGTCATGCCCACTGCTAAGGAACCCCTCCCCCAGTAAACCACCTCATGGAGCTCCTGGTACATGTGCGCCAACACGCACAACCCCCATGCAAATCGGGTCCCCTCGGTCATCATCATTTTGATAACCTATCCCCATCTGATGGCCAAACCATGTGATCGCCTGTCTGGACACAAAAGTCCTCCCACAATACCTGACAAAACTGCTGGTAGAGGCTCATATAAAGCAGCTATATCCTCCCAGGCAATGGAGCCATCATCAATAAACACATCCTCATCAAAAAACCTCTACACTGCAAGAGTCCCCCAGGATCTATCATATGTGACCAGCTCCCCTCGAATCAGAATCCGTAGGATGCGCCACACATCCTCTAAGGTCACTGTCATCTCCCCCTGTGCTAAATAGAAGGTGCACGTCTCGTTGTGCCACCGCTCTGCTAATGCTATGATCAAATCGTGATTCATACGAATCACGGGCATGTGCATCACCTCATATAGTCATGTCGAGGCAATGCAATCAATCTCCGCCTGTGTCAATCGATCCCGCAACCCCTGTGTCGCAGGATGTCGCTCACATAACTGCAACACGCGCAGCTCCTCCTGCACATGGACATTCATCAATCAGCATCAGTTGTTTTGTTTTCAAACTTTCTTAAGTTTAAACCTAGACTATCAATAGATACTTTGATCAAGTATCTTCGGGTCTCAATAGGTAAGCAATCATGGCCACCTAGGCTTCAACGGGCATTTATCCTAACAAATGACCTAAGTCTCATCAGGCTGCTATGGTTCAAAACAACTCCCACTTCACCTCGCACTCCATCAATCATTGGCATCAGGAGATTTTCTTCATCCAAACTGGGGCATCTTTTTATCCTAAGGCAAAAGCACTATTTTACCAACAAAAGCGCTAGTTTCCAAACAATAGCACTACAACCCTAGCAAAAGCGCTCAATTAGCTATCCCATAGCGCTCAAACTACAACTGCACTCAAACAACTATACATTAGCGCTACTTAAAATCAATAGCGCTCAATTAAGCCCCCAATAGCGCTTATTAATCAAAAGCGCCCAAACTTGCATACAATAGCGTTACAACAAAACAAAAGCGCTCAAACAATGGGGCAATAGCGCCATTGCGACACAGTAGCGCTAGTTTATGGAGCAAAAGCGCCAAAACCGTAGTTCCAGCACTCTTGCTCTGACTTGATTTGGACTCAGTTAAAAACCTATAAAAAATGCATAAAAATTAAAATTTCGAATTTGTGTACCACTGGTTCGTAGTCGTCTGGGCGCTGGAACCGTCGAACTCACTCAAATCTGTGCTCAGTGATCGGTATCAGCATCCTGACTGCTGCTCGCTCCTCCAAAATGTCCCTATCAGAGCTCTGATTTCCAAATGGTCGCAGTCACAAATGATCTTGTTTTCACCCATTTCACCTCATTTATACCCTTCGCCATCACCGTAACTTCCCCCCGCTCATCGCCGTGGTCCCCGTGAACTTCCCGAGCCCCCCATTTCTCCATTTTTTCCCCATTCTCTTCTATTTTTCACCCGTATGCCTAACTTCTTCTCTTCTACCACCGTGCCAATTTTCATTTTTTGAACTTTTTCAGCCCATCTCTCGAGGGGGCATACCACCCATTAAATTTATATTTTATGGGGCATTTCTTCACACCAGTTTTTTTTTCTTTGAAACGACGCAATAAACCGCACCATCTCAAAGAGGGGCAAATGTAGTCACACAAATCTGTCCAACTTAATTAAATAAATATTTGCTATTTATTTGATTAAAAATCCACTAGCCACCAGTTAATTAAATTAATATTTAATTAATTCATCCCCAAACATTCTTCTATTAATTAAATAAATTATTCAATTTATTTTAATTAATTCATTAAACCAAATACAAATCAATTAAATAAATAAAATCTATTTATTTAATAAAATCCCCTTTTCCTCTTTTAAATAAATTAAATAAAACATTTATTTAAATCATTATCTCCACTCCACTTGCATTTTCCTACAAATGCAACTTGCACACATTTATTGGAATAAATGAATTTTTATTTTAATAAAATCCTATTTTCCCTCACCCACCAAATCCACTTGCAAAATTTAATCCCCTTCTAGATTCTTCTAACCCCTTCCTAATTAGCCTAATCCATCCCCTAATTATTGTCACATTCCTAAGCAAAATGGAGTCACTTCTCAAAGACTCCAAAGTCTTTGAAAAGCATTTAATGCTTTATGTGTTCAACAAATTAACCCCCAAAGTCTTCCAAGACCACTAATGGCTCTTACATGACCATTTATGGCTCTTACATAACCATTTATGGTTATTTCAAACTTGTCTCCCCAAACATTTATTGTTTTGACCATATTCCTCTATTTCACATTTGCACAAGAGTTTATCCATTGGATAAAAGCTTTATTCTTTGAATAAAGAGTTTATTCATTCAACCAACCTTGACTTTAGCTCCCAAGGTCATATCAAGCATTTAATGCTTATTCCCTCCCCTCTCAACCTATCTCACATTGACACTTGTCATCCTGGGATTGGGTTGAAAGCCCTCACATGGATTTGAAATCATTCAATCCTGACCCTTGTTGAGATTGCTCAATCTCAACCATCCATTGCTCCATTTTTCCTATAAATAGAGCCCATTTCTTCATAATCCAGATCCTGAAAACTTGTATGCATTTAAGCTATAGGCATTTTAAGAGAGCATTTTAACATAATTAACTCATATATTGTCATTTTGGATAAAATCAATCATTTTAGTATCAATAGCTTAATATTAGCTTTTTATTTTACATTTAGAGCAATATTTCAATCTCAATCCTCCATAAGCATCCATAGTGCAAAAAGCTGCTGAGAGCTACACTATTTTGGAACTTGGAGAGGAGAGGAACAAGGGAGAAGGAGCTAAGAACATGCTAAGAGGCATTTGGAGATGCCTCATTATCTTTGTTTCATTAGTTAGATATATTAGCATGATTTTAGTGTCTCTCTTGGTATGTCTGTTTAGATTAGTCTTTGATTAAATAACACTAACGATTTTCTTGTGTGTCTTGTGTTGTTTGTCTCTTAGACTAACCTTGTCCATTTTGCAGGGCATCAAAAATATTGCAAGAATTTGACTTAGAGATGCATCCAATGAAATTAGTCTGAGGCCAAGAATTGTCTTAGGCCATGGCAACCGACATCCCTCAAATCCAGCGCCAACAATATACATTGAAGTCACTCACTCAGGACCCTTGGTACATGGATTTGGTATTTGTATTGTTGAATAATAGGTGTCCTGAGGGATTGACAACTGCACAAAGATGAGCATTAAGGCTCAAGAGTGTGAACTATATGATCAAGGATTCGACACTTTATAGGAAAAATTATGAGGGTATCTACCTTTGGTGCCTTGATCATCAAGAAGCTCATAATATGATTGAGGAATTTCACGGGAAATATGGTACTGGTCATGGGTCAGCAGATGCCACTGCACATCAAATTTTGAAGGCTGGATATTATTGGGCTAGCATATTTAAGATACTCATGAACATGTTTGACATTGCCATATGTGCCAAACTATAGCCTCCAGAGAGAGAAATCTCGCTATGCCTCTCCGACCAGTGTTTGAGGTAAGACCTTTTGCTCAATGGGCCTTGGATTTTGTAGGAGTTATTAACCCTAATTCATCTACAGGACATAAGTTTATTCTTACAGCAACAGATTATTGTACCCGGTGGATGAAAGCCATAGCCTGCCGCAATGCTGCTACTGAAGTAGTCCTGAAATTTATTGAAGAGCATATCATCGTTAGGTTTGGTATGTCGTTCACTCTGGTATGTGATAATGGTCTTGCTTTTACTTCCGCACAGTTGATGTAGTGGTCATACCAATATAAAGTGATATTGAAATTTTCATCCAACTATTACCCGCAAGGTAATGGGGTAGCTGAATCCACAAACCAAAATATCCTAGATGTCATCAAGAAGCTACTCGAGAAAAACCCCAAGGATTGGCATAATGAACTGAGATATGCCTTGTGGGCTGATCGAACCAGAATAAAAGCTGCCCTGGGAACTTCTCCATATTACCTTGTCTAAGGCTAGACCCCTGTTTTCCCAATTAACTTGCAAATACTGGTCCTCCAATTAATGAAAGAACTTGACATTGAAGATCAGGTAGAGGTTCCCCTCTTAAACTTATTAAGACTTGATGAAAAAAGAATTAATATGGTACAACACTTTGCCAAGCATTAAGCCGTTGTTAAGTGATGGTTTGATAAAAGAGCCAAGGTGAAAGCTTTTCGGATCTCTAACCTAGTCTTGTTATGGGAAAAGGCCAAGGAAAAGAAAGGTGATCATCACAAGTTTGAAAGGTTGTGGCTAGGTCCTTACCAAATAGCTGAAATTCTAGGCGAGAACACTTTTAGGTTGAGCTCATTGATTGGAGAACTGGTACCATTGCCCGTCAATGGTCAGTTTCTCAAGCACTACTTTGACTAAATCCTTAATAAAGCTTGACCTGTTGTATATAGTAGTTAGTTGTTTTTCTTTTTGGTATTGCTTCGTTGGGCATTGTTGTGTGTTTTCCCTTTTGTTTTTGTTTTCTTTGCTTGTTTGTTCTTTTGTTTGTTGAGTTGGGGTATATGTTTTGTTCTTGAAGATTCTAAAAGGAAGTAGGTATCCTTTGTATAACATCTTGCCAAACTCTGAGAGACTTCGACTCTCTGCTATTTATGATTTCATTGTCATTTGGTTGAGTTTGAAACCTTTGTCTATACTCGTTCAAAGTGGTATATAATCATTTAAATATGATACAATTTTTTTGACTTTCAATTTGGAAAAGGTTAGCTTGATAAACTCAGCACTAATGTCACATTTGTTAGGATTCCCACAAATACTGAGAGGGGGGGGGTGAACAGTATCTAACCGGTTATTAGATTTTCTTAACTCAAAACATGCAGAGCATATTATAACAGTATACCGTTATGCAAGAAATAATGCAGTAAACAGAAATTAAAGCAACCACATAAGAAACACACCATAACACAATGATTTAACAAGGAAACTCGGTGTGGGAAAAACCTTGGTGGGATTTGTGACCCACAATATTATCTTACTGGCCAATAAGAGAATATTACTTACAAAAGGGGGCCTACACATGCAAGAAGGCCAAGTGCCTAGAGCTCACTGCTCAAATGGAAGTCTCACTGACTTACAATGTGGATTATACAAATCCAATAACTTGTACTGCTTTACAATAGCATCTTCAATGCCAAATTTAGCACCGGTTACTGCTATGTTATTTACATATACCCCTTAACCTATATTTCGCATAATAGGTCTGCCTAATTTTGCCTCATTATATTTTTTCTTACTCTTCCAAAATGTCCTACAATGACTTCTTATATATATAAGTCATTTTACAATGATATCAAGTCGTCTTACAAAGTTTTTCAAATAATAAACAAAATATAATATATCAAAAATCTTGTCAGCCTCTCTGCCAGTATACTTCCTTTCTCTGTGTCGATGCCGGTGTTCTGAGTGCCAGTGTAGAGTGTGTTCTGCTGATGCTGGTGAAGTGCCTTGCCGGTGCCATAGGATTGTAATTTTTCCATCAATGACAAACCTTCAATCACCTTCAATGTCTCACTGGAGTGTTCACATGCCAACAACATTAAGATACATCAGAAAGGTTTTGTGAGATAGCAGGTAAACTGGGTATCAAGTGAAAAATCCGAAGTCAAGGCGTTTCATGTTATCCACCGTGGCTCCCAACCCAGTTATCGAAATTCAATGTTTGAAAGTTGCTTGAGAGATTATTGAAGAAAGAAGTTGATCTCTATATCCTATAATATTCTGTAAAAAAAAAAAAAAAGAGAAGAGAAAAAAAAAAAGTGAGAGAAATGATCTTCTTAAGCAACTCAAATGGGTGTTTCAAGTAACCTCCACTGGGGCTATGGATGTCTGGCTGGCAGTGGAGCACTTCTTGACGAAGGCCAGAGGTATCTTTGTCGGGGCTATAGATGCCTGGCTGGCAGTAGAGCTATGCCCAGGATAACCTTGCATGAAACACAATTAATGACTTCACCTATGTAACTTGCGCCTAGTTTCCTCTGACTATCTACATTATTGAAATGATGGAGTAATAAATCATACACACACACTTAAGAGTTGATCATGTCTATTTCACATCTTGATTGTTTGCTCAAATCACTTATTCATCTTAAATTCTTATACATCATTTTGAATGATAATAGCCTATAGTCATTTTTCCCAGATAGTCGCCATTTGTTATGCCTAGCATATCTGTTTCCCCATTTGGTCTTCTTGAGTCAAAATATGGACCCCCTTATTTTTCTTTCTTCTTTTTGGTTTTTACCTTGGAACTCCGGAGTCCCAAAGTCCCGAGGTCCCTTTTGGGTCTGTCGACCTCGGAACTCCAGAGTCCCGAGGTCTTCCTTGTTGTTTCAACCTTGGAAATCCAGAGTCCCGGAGTCCCGAGGTTTTCCTTGTTATTCCCACCTCGGAACTCCGAAGTCCCGGAGTCCCGAGGTCTTGGGTCTTTTACCTTGGAACTCTAGAGTCCCGGAGTCCCGAGGTCTTCCTTGTTGTTTCGACCTTGTAACTTTGGAGTCCAAGAGTCTCGAGGTCTTCCTTGTTATTCCCACCTCGAAACTCTGAAGTCCCAGAGTCTTGAGGTCTTGGGTCTTTTACCTCGGAACTCCGGAGCCCTAGAGTCCCAAGGTGGTTTTGTTTTCCTTTCTGTCGACCTCGGGACCCCGGAGTCTCAGGGTCGTGTTTATGATTTTCATATGGAAGGGTTTTTGGGAGGCTATATATACGAGATAATAAACTTTTTGAGTTCATTTGTGCATTCAGAACTTCTCCTCCCTAGCTCCAAGTTGCGAACCTCCAGACTCCCGAGCTCTCTCTCTCTTGGTGTTTGTTCAATTTTTGATTCACCAGGTTGGTGAATTTTCTCTCCTTGTGTTTTTTCTAGATTAGATGTCTTTTCATGTTTTTGTTTTCAGTTTTTGGGCGTGCCCTAGCTTTTCCCACCCCAGATCCCCAGAGTTCTGGGTTTCGCTTTTCCTACCCCGAAACCCTGGATCCCTGAAGTTTCGGGTTTCACTTTCACTCCACCCCGGAACCCCACATCCCCGGAGTTCCGAGCCTCCTTCCTTTGTGCTTACCCCAAGACCCCGAAGTCCCGAAGTGGATCAAGATTTATGTTTAGTATTGAGGACTAAAATTTGTGTTTTGCCTGTAGGTTCCAGTGGTTAGATGGACTCATCCGCCAACAAGAGAGGCAAAGAAATTGACAGACTTCCAGCCACTATGAAATACCAATATCAGGGACAGGTCCATGTTTCGAAGCTAGATCATCAAATCAAATGGGTCACAGACACTAAAGTGGGTCATATAGAAATTGGGGATATTGGAACCCAATTGGATAAACCTAACCTAGATGCTCTCCACCAAAGGATCAAGAGGTTCGGTCTTGTGGAAGCTACTGTATTCCCACAATCGCTACAAGCACCAGAATTTATAATGACCATCACTCCATTCTACAATCCAGGGACCAAAAAATGCATTGATGCACAGTGAAAGACTGTTATTGACTTGTCGCTGGATATGCTGGGGTTTGTTTTCGGAATCCCAACTAGGGAAGAGGCATTCTTACTAATGAAAGAAGAGGCCTTGAAAACATGGAATGAGAAGGTATCAGCCAACAAAAGACACATGAATACCAATTGGCTGGAAGAGGAGAGAAAAACAGGGCTCAAAACTACAGAGGTCCTGAGGGCGGACTTCAAAGAGCCTCAAAGGGACTTGATTATTATGCTCAGCAGGGCCTTTGGCAAGCCTGACTGCAAGCATTTCCATCCCTAGATGTTCCAGTTTATCAGTACCATATTGGTAGGGAAGCAATAATTTGATTGGCCACAAATCTTGTCTGACAATATTTGTAAGCAGATGAAGGAGGTGCAGCATACCCAAAAGTTCTTTTTCACATGCTATGTAGTTTAGGTAGCTGCTAAAGCCAGAAAATTTTGAGGCCTACAGGTAGAAGGGCATTTAGGAGAAAAGGAGGGATAGAAGAAGATATGGGAATATTATTCCCAGCTCACTCTAACCAATGCAAAGACACACTTCAAGAGGGTTAATGATGCCTTCATCTTCCCTATAATCATTAAGTTGACTGGAGATGTAGGATATCGGATAAGCCCAGAAGCCATGGCTATCATTCAGGAGTGGGCATGTTGGTTCATCCAAAACCCACACTCCACTTACATCAGAGTTAGTGGATTCACAGGGAATCCAATGCTACTGCCTTGTTATTGTAACGATAGGGTAATCTTGCTGGAGTATTTAAGACAACTTCTTGGTCTCCAGTCACTGCTATCTTCAAAACACAAAACAGGTATTGACTTCTTGATGTCTATTGGGTATTTCGCCTGTTCTAAAATACAAGTGGCAAAGTTGGCCGAGCAAGAGCTTAAGGATTTGAACCTGAAAGAATATAATCATACTAGGGAATTTTATGATCCCTACGGGAAACTTAAGAAAACTATGCCTAAGGCATATGAGGGGCATAGGCCCAACTTGGAAGACTTTTGTACCAAATTGCAGGATAGTTTTGAGGTCAGGGAGAAGAACTATAACCGGTTGTCTATGCCGCAGGTTAGAGACTTTGGTATTGAGACTAACCTCCCTAAAGACCTGAGGGATGATGGAGAGTTACTCGATCCAATTTTTAAGGAATAGGGAATAGACAAGAGGCCCCTCTCCCCAGTAAAATGGTCTGCAAGCAAGGATACAGATATGGAGAAGGTCTCCCAGGTAGTCATCAATAGGACTAAACAATGGTTAAGCTAGAGGGTAAGGCACAGCGCATCAAAAACAAAGCAAAAGGAATCCACCTTAGGGGTACCTCAGTCAAGAGGCCATAAAGAACATGCCCGAAAGACAAGGCCATCTTCAAGGTAGAATACCTCCACTGACCCAAGTGAGGAAGACAAGCCTCGAGAAAGCACTGAGGACTTGTTGAAACTCTAAGAAAAGATGGAGTTTGAAATACTGAAGAAGGCTGTAGACCTAGGGGTGACCGATGCGCTAGGCACGGTTCCACTTGCCAGAGTGCTCCCACCTAGGACTGCTATAGGCCACACTGAAGGAAAGGATACTCAAGAATAGGAAGAGAACCTAGAAGCCACCGAGGAAGTACTTGCTCAGCCACCTTCCATAGGTACAACAAGTGCTTAGGGCACTGCTACTCCTGAACCACCATTAGTTAATGTATCCACAGGGCAGCCTGGAGTGCAAGGTTTTACATCCATTACTAAGGAAGTGAAAATTATAAACGTCGAGTCTGACTCTGACTAGGAGGAAGAGGATATCGACCAACAATAGCCTCTAGGGAGCGAACAAGAAGGAGGTGAAGTAGGGGACATCCTGAATGAAAGATTGATTCTAACTCCTCAAGACCAAGAAGACTTGCTTAAAGATATAGAAGCTGGGCAAGCAGAGATAGAGCTAGGTGATGAAGAGATGGCATTCAATGAGGAGGTTAGTGGTAAGATAGGAGAGTTACATAGACAACAAGCTCTCCAATCTAACTTAGCTCACCAAATTTCATCATTCCTAGATCTTGGCCAAAGAGGAGCTGAAGCAAGTGATGAAGCAGAGGAGCAGGCAGAGGTGCATGTTATAACTGCAGATATTGTATCACATCAAGGTGATAAGGCCGAAGATATACCAGAATGGTTAGAGTTTACCTTTGGAAAGAAAAAGAGAAAAGCAGATCTCCCAAAGGTTACTCTACAACAAGAAATCACCGAAGAACCACCAAAGGTTAAGAAGTTAAAGACGGTTCACCACTTGTCGAAAACTAGTTTTGGTGAAGTGATTGCAGATGTGGCTGTTCCATCGCAGGCCGAGGGACAAGCTTCTCCCAAATACCAAGTATCACAGATAAACCTAGGTAAGCAGACCAAGTCAGGAGAGTTAGATACCTTGGAACTAGCCACAAGCGTTGTCAGAGGGCGCGTGGAAAAGGAGCATAGCTCAAATGTGGAACTTAAAGCGCAACTTGGGTAGTATAAACACCTCTTGGTAGAAATGTTTAAACCTTTGGACTCATGTAGGATAGATGACCTACCTTCAACCTCATCAATACTAGATGGAGATGTAAAGGCACTATTGGAGGTGAGACAAGTAGCTGCGTCCGCCAAATCATGGACTCAAGTGAATGCAGCCAAGATTAGATTATTTCTACAGAATACAATGGAAATATGTCATATAGCGGTACAAGTAGGTGGAGCTTTAGCAACATGTTCCACACAATGGGAGTGGAAGGAGAACACCTTTAATAAACAACTCTGAATTTTGAAAAGGATACTACGGTTAGGAGAAGAGTTGATAGTACAAGAAGACCTCTTAGGAGGGGATAGTTGTGAGAATCTACAATCCTATATATACATTCTGGAGCTTAAAGTTGAGATTTATCAGCAGTATGTCAAGGAGATGACTAATATTTGGAACCCTCTCCTCAGAGAGATTTTGTCATATGAGAATTTTGTGACGAATATACTAGGGCCTTTTGGCATCAGAATAGCTGATATTGGAATAATGGACCAGCAACAAGTTACAAAACCTAGGACCTATCGCTCAGTTCGATGCTGCCCTTATGGATAGATACACACAGCTGATTACTCAGTGTCAAGAGGTGGCGAATGTGGTAAAGGAGTTAGAGGAACAAGGAGCACATGCAGGTGAGGCTTTGAAGAAATATAAATTTAGAATAAAGCATGTAGCCAATCCGCTAGTCCAAGCAGTTGCATGCATAATTGAAAATTATAAGGCTTTTATCAAGAAATAAAGGATAGGCACAAAATTGTTAAAGATAGCAAAGCTTTTTTTAAAAAACTGCTCCTCCTACTCAAGTCCCAATTTTGAAAGAAATCCTGCATGGTTATGAAAATGTGGCTCACCCAGCATGGTCTTCGTAATGGTCATGTAGCGTCCATTTTGTAGTTGTTAAGTGGAGTTTCCAGGCAGAAACTTGCAAGTTAACTGCGACTCCTAATTTTAGTTCTTAATTTAGGGTAGAGTTATTTCCTAAATAATAGGGTGAAAAAACTTCTATAAATTGAGAAGTTGAATTCATTTGTAAGGGTCCCCAAATTGATGATTTGTGGCTCACTTAGAGATTTTTTTAGAGTATTTTGCAGATTGTTAAGAAGTTTGAGTCTGAGTTATTTTTGTTATACATTCATGGAGATTAATATGAAAAGCAGCTTGTAGATTGCCTGATCTACATCTATATTCTACCTAATTGTTCTGTGTGATCGGTAACCTCTATTATTTTGAGTTAGCAAGGTGGTAATCTTTTTGTCTATCATGTTATGAACCATATTGCACATGTTAGTGGTGTATGAGAATTACTGTGATAGGCCATATTGTTGATGATTCTATGTCCACAGATTTATGAAATTGATGATTTTGCAGGTTTTATGGAAGTCCGTTGTTGAATGCAAACTTGGATAATATCTGATAATTGCTCAAATTGCAGGGAACTAATTGAATAGTTTATTAAGTTTTCATTGTATTGATCTTCATTGTTATTTTCTTGTTTCCCTTACGCTTCGCATTTTATTTTCCTAGAAAGTCTTAAATCATAAAACACAAAAAAAAAGAGGAAGGGCAATCATTTGTAAACCAGCGAGATTTAGTTCTAACTAGTAGGTCCCTTTATAGGTATAACCACATCAACCATTGAGCTATTCATCATCGTGAAGACCCGACTACAGAGACCTTGGGGTAGTGAGTTATTCTAAACTTGTTACTTTTCAGGAGAGGTGGTGAGTGTTTGCATGAACCAACTGAATGTTGGTGGGTGTGTTAAAACGCAAGTCAACAATAACCTTTGCAAACTAGTCTTTCTTTATTCCAAATGATCTCACCTTTTTCATTTAGCTTGTTTCTAAAAATCCACTTTGTAACAATTACATTTTTTGTCTTTTGGTCTTGGGACTAGTGTCCATGTTTCATTTTTCTTGATTTGTTCAATCTCTTCAGTCATAGCATTTACCCAATCTTCATAGCTAAATGCCTCTTTTACTATCCTCGGTTCAAATTCAGATATCAGACATGTGTTCTTTCTCAATTTGTTCCTTGTCATCATTGGATCATCCTTATCTCCTATAATCTGACTTGATGCATGATTTCTTCTGACATATCTGGCTAATATAGGCTTGGTAGGCTCTGTATGATCTTCTTCATCACTCGATAACTGAGTATTTCCTTCATTTTCTTCATCAACTTTCTCGATAGGACTTCTCGGTTGAACATATACAAACTCTTCATAATCTTCTGGTTCTTTGGAATTTCCTTCATCATTTCTTTCTACAAATTCATCAATTTTCACATTTGCACTTTCCACTATTTTGTTAGATGATTTGATCAGACATTTAAATGCTTTACTTCTAGAAGAATAACCAAGAAATGTTCCTTCCTCTCTTTTTTGATCAAACTTTCCATTTTTGTCATCTTTGTGAACATAACATCTACTCCCAAATATTTTAAAATAACTTACATTAGGTTTCTTGTCATACCAGATTTCATACGATGTCTTCAAAGTTCCTTTCTTCAGTTGTACTCGGTTCAGGGTGTAAACTGCAGTGCTTATTGCTTCTCTCCAAAATTTTTGAGGTACCCTCTTTTCTATCATCAGGGTTCTGGCACAATCAACAATGGATCTGTTTCTTATTTCAGCTATCCCATTTTGCTGTGGAGTTCTCGGTGCAGACACTTGTCTCTTTATACCATGATCATTGCAAAATAAGTTAAATTCATCAGAAGTGAATTCTCCTCCTCTATCAGATCTAAGACATTTCAACTGTCTTCCTATTTCATTTTCAACTCTTGCCTTGTACCATTTGAACATTTGAAAGGCTTCTGATTTTTCTTTTAAAAACATAACTGACATCATCCTTGAGTAATCATCCAAAAATAATATGAAGTATTTATCACCATAATAACTTTGAACTTTCATAGGACCACAAAGATCAGTGTGTACAAGATCTAAAATTCCTTTAGAAGTGTAAGACTTACTTGTAAAGCTTGATCTTGTCATCTTACCCATCTAGCATCCTCGGCACATAGCATTCTCAGGTTTTTCCAAGCTCGGTAGACCTCTTACTCGGTGCTTCTTACTTATTTTGATAAAATTATCAAAATTTACATGACAAAACCTTTTATTCCATAACTAGGTATCTTCTATTTTTGCATACAGACAATTGCTCCGAGTTGAGTCAAGATGAAATGTATTACCTCTTGTTTGAGTCCCGGTAGCAGCCAACTTTCCATGTGTGTCATGAACTTTGACAATTCCCTTCTGAAATTCTATTCGGTATCCTGTATTGTTTAGTTGTGCTACACTCAACAAATTGTATTTCAAACCTTCAACCCAATATACATCATCACATTTAGCATTGTCAAGAAGTGTGATAGATCCTTTACCTTTCACCGGCCATGATGCATCATTACCAAATCTTACATAACCTCCATCATAATCTTCTAATTTAACAAACTTGTGTTTATCACCTGTCATGTGATGTGAGCATCCACTATCTATGATCCAAGAATCATTATTATTTATGTGAGATATTAAGGCTTTTTCTTCATACCTTTCTTCATCTGATCCATCTTTGATAGCCACATAAACAACTTCCTCTGTCTCAGTCCCATCAGATTTATCATCGTTGGATTCCTCATCAGCTAGTAGGCATGTCTTTCTATTTCTCCTTTTGAAGTCTTGGTGTTCTCTGTATTGATTGTATTTCTGTCTGTCATCTCGATATTCTCTCTTTTCACTAGATTCTTTGTTAGGACAGTTAGAAGCCATATGTCCTATTTTATCACAGTTAAAACATTTCAAAGGTATCTTTCCTTTATACTTACCTTTGCCTCTCGGTAACCTTCTGGCCAATAATGCTTCAAACTCTTCCTACTTTCTGATTTCCTCATATAGTTTGTGTACTTCTTCCATGTTTTTGTGAAATCTCTCACTTGCTCCACTGTGAATTCCTTTAGCATACTTATGCATTCTATCATTGTAATCATCAGATTCACCAAGATGAAAAGAACTGAATGCAGATTCAACTTAATTTACTGAAGACCCACTGTTATCAAAATTACTTAACTCAAATGCATGTAGCTTACCGATAGTGGCATCCAAGGAGACTGGCATGTTTGGTACAGACCTTAATTCATTAATTGTAGAGACTCGAATGGCATAAGCAGGTAGAAGTGTTCTAAGCAACTTACTTGTTACATCCTTTTCTTCAATAGTTCCTCCTGCTCCTTTTATTTGATTGACGGTTTCCTTTAACCTTGTACTGTATTGGATTATGTTCTCACCTTCATTCAGTCTCATGGATTCAAGTTGTCCTCTTAGACTGTCTACTTTTGCTCTTTGAACATGTTCATCACCACCATACACAGATATAAGCTTGTTCCACATCGCTTTGGCATCATTACAACCTTCTAGATCATTAAACTCTGAGTCGGTCAATGCTAATGTTATTTCAATAATTGCTTGAGTATGTTCTTGCTTTGCCTTTATCTCTTCCATTGTCATCGGGTAGGTGCTAGGTGCAGTGTAATCATTCTCCAGATAATATGTTGCATATTCTCCAATTCCTGATAAGTGCAACTTCATCCTTTTCTGCCATGTCGAGAAACTTGACTTGTTCAACTTTGGTGCATCCCTTTTATACATCTTCGGATCTTGCCTCAAGTTCCATTAAAGTTTTCTTTCGGAATCCAAACATCTGATACCAATTGTTAGTAAGATGAGGGGGGGGGGGGGGGGGGTGAATCATATAAACTCACAATTCAATATATATATCAGATTCAACCTCGGTAACCTTTACTTCAATATGCAACAAAGACTGTAAATCATTCAAACTCATAAACTAATAACCTTAAAACATCACAACACATTTAACACCAGATTTAACGTGGAAACCCAAATAGGGAAAAACCACTGTGGGATTTCGGACCCACTAAGAAATATACTCTTCTAGAGTATGCTCGGTTAAAAGCCAATCCTGTTACAGATTACATAAACACATTGCTATATGTGACCCGGTTAAGGGATTTCCCTCAGATCTATTAAAATCTTGCACTTTGTTAGAAGTGACCTTGTCAAAGGATTTCAAACACTCAACTAGAATGTTACCTTGCTAGAGGATTTACAAATAAGACTGTTAGGGCCACTCGGTTAAGAGATTTCCTGTCACTTACAAAATAAAATAACAGTAATAAAATATATCTGCAACTTCACATCTGAAATGCCTATTTGTGGGTTTTATGCTCTATGCATGTTTTATGAGATGTTTGGTCATCGTAAGCGCATTTTTTTTCTCATGTATTCCCTTTTTCGCTTAAGTGAAATTCAGGTGTGAATCAGGCTTATAAACTCTATTTACTCTAAGTATACCTTTAGGTGCAAATCAGGTTCATAAACCCAATTTACACTTATTTTCACTTGTTTTGCCCCTCTAGGTGTGAATCGGGTTTGTAAACCTAATTTGCACTTATTTATTATACTTGAGTTATTAAATGCCCATTTGTAGAATTCATTTAAGAGTCTATATCTTGGTTTAAATATTTTATCCTCCATTCTTTTACCCTCATTTTTCATTTTGAATTGCTTGGAGGGTGTGAAGGAGGATTTTCCATCTGAAGCAAACTCATTTTCCTTAGGTAAGTTTTATTTTCCTTTCTCTGTTATTTTTAGGGTTTCAAAACCCTTTTTGTTTTGATGATTTTTGTATGGTAAAGATTCACAGTTCATTGTGGCGTCGACAAGTTTACTAGCCTAAACGACACCACATCTGTGATATCGTTTGGGTTAGCAGACCCACCAACATTGCATTTTTCCTCCCTTCGTATTACCCTTTTGACAGTGGTATTGGCAGGGTTGTAAACTCGCCAAACACCACAGTCCATTGTAGTGTTGGACGAGTTTACCATCTCGACTCGCAACCATTTTATATTATATACACTGCACTACCTTTGTTGTTGGTGTGTGGCAGGGCTGTAGGTCTGCCATGCACCATACATGATGGTGAGTGATAGGTTTGTGATCTTCTCACACATCATCCATGTTTCCTTTGTTGTTGTTGTCATACCATTGTGGTGTTGGGAAGGGCCGTAGGTCCTCCACACACCACATTGTAGTGTGTGGTGGGTCTGCGACCTCGACCACCACCACCACCATCTTTTATTGTATCTCAAAGTCTTATACCATACATGGTGTATGGTGGGTTTATAACCCCACCAAGCACCAACGCCCTTCTATGTTTTCTTGGTATAAGGCAAAATTTCAAACCCACCCTCTACCAACATGATGCCTTCCTCCAAGGTGTAAGGCGGGGTTAGAAGCCCGCCCTACACCATTTTAAGTGGTTAACTAAGATGTATGGTGAGGTTATAACCCCACCCTACACCTCTTTTATAATTAACATTTTATGTGTAATTCGGGTTTCTAAACCCGAATTACACCTATACTTGCTCTTCCCAAGTGCAGTTCGGGTTTAGAAACCCGAATTACACCTTTTATCCACACTTTTTTGTAAGTGAATTTTCCAAGCATATACACTTGAAATTCACTTATTGGACACATGTAAATTGAGATTTTATAACCAATTTACCTTGGAGATCAAGTTATCAAAGAGGGTTTTGGAAACCCTAATGGCCTAAAGTGCATAATTTTCTGAAGATTATTTATTTTAGATGAACAAAATGGTTAATTAGTTGTATCATTGGAATACCGATGATTTTCATTTTTCTTAGTTTTATTATCATATCAATGACAAAAACTTCTCCAAGTAAAAGGGCCATGAAGTTCAAGAAGCAAGACCCACATCTAGTCTTTTCACCTTCTTCAGTCACATCCAATATTGATCATATAAGAGATACATAAATAGGTCATGTTGACCTGTCTGATTTTCTACAAAGGGATGAGAAATAAGTTGAAGAAGGCATATGTTCTTGTGCATCGAATTGAAGATGTTTGGGTTGATTGCAGGTCTGACCATGATGTAAGAAAACCTGACTATTGTCGGTTAACAGTTGAGCAAATTGAAAACTTTGGTCTTGTTGACATTCCCGATGATCTCGAGGAAGATGGAGACATCCTAGATCCTATGTACGAAAAGAACAAAGTTTAATCTACTCCTTTGCCTCTCATCCAATGGTTGCAAAAGGAATGTACTTCCATCAAGAAGCGGTTTTAAAGTGTTTTTATGAATACCAATATTTGGTTGACTCTGCATGGTGTTCCAATGAAACCCTTCTCTTCAGGTTTTGATGATGACACTGTTGGCCCAATAGGAAGAAGATAAAAAAATTAGAACCAAGAACAAATAGGATCCCACTACTCCTACCAAGGCTCCCAAAATGAAGTTCACAATTGGAAATAAGAAAGGGAAATACCAAGGAGAGCCATCGGCCTCTAATGTTGACGAGACACATGAGTTTGAAGCTCCAAATGAACAAGTCGAGGGTGAGCATCCTGATGAAGAATCAATTGATGTTGATTAGTTGGAATAAGGGTGAGAAGTTGAATAGGAACAAGGTGAATTTGATGAAGAAGAGTTACCACAAGCAAATAATTCCTTACCCCACATACCTCCTTCTTCATCTATGTTACAGGTTCCTATCTATACTTCTGAGTCAAAACCTCTAGTGGTCACTCATATTTCCCCTTCAAATATTATCCATGTACCTTCCACTAGTGCTAGTAAATCCACTCTAGATACACCTCATGACAACATTGAGAATGTCTTCCCAGCTTTTCCCACGTTGTCTAAAGTGTTTGTTACCAGCCTGGATGATTTTGATAAATTCATGAATGAGTTGGCTCGTAGATCCAATGAATCATCCCTTGAAAATCCTTCCCATGTTGTCACAATGACATCACCTATAGTAAATACGATCATTCAGGATTCTATCAATCCCTCTTAGGATGAATGATCATGATTTGACTCTACCACCATGGTTATCTTCCAATGAGCCAAAGAGAAAGAAGTAGGCAATTTCTCTTGAAGATTTTGATTTCAGTCAACTTGTTCTTGTCAAGCCCAAAACTACTAAGAAGGCTAAAACTATATCAAGGGTTAAGGTTGACAAAGGAAGGAACAATTATGTCGGGGTTGTTGTGCCTCCTCTAAACATAGATATTGATAAAATCCAGAAGTCAGATTATGTGATTCACAAGATCAAGCTAGGAAAGCAAACTAATGATTCTGTGGTGCAGGATGCTCAGTCAGCCTTGGAAGCCCTAGTCTCTAGATATGATGAAGACAAGGTCAAGAAATATCAACTCAAGGCACAAATTAAGTAACTCACCTCAATTATGATCAAGGTAACTAAGTCCTCAGAGGCTGCTAAACCAATAACCTCATCTTTAGATGAACAGGTTGTCAAAAGAGCTCAATAGGAAACATCGTGTAGCAGATATGTAGGAGAATGGATGGATTGGATGCTGAGCCAAGGTATGCGACTCTTAAGTTCAACTTGTACCATTGTCAACAATCTTGATGCAGTAAGGACAAAGATAGATAGCACCATAGAGATTTTCTCTCAGGAACTTGAAACACAAGACAAAGATTTTGGAGCCTGGTTGAAACTTGAAGATTATGATCCAGATGATCTCTTACAAAGTGGTGTTATCCCTTCATGGTGCATGTAGATTGAACAATGAGAGGCCTTGGAACACCAGATGAATATTATAGAACGCCTAGTCAAGGATATGAGGAAATCCCTAAAAGAATGTGCAAATAAGAAGAAAGAGAGTGTTGCAAAAATCTCTGAGATTCCATGTGCTTTCCTCAATGAGAATGAAAAGGTGCTTGATGTGGATGAAATCATCAAAGAGTTCATCTTGCTCATGACTGATGAAGTTAATAGGGAGGACTTCTCTTTGTCCTCAATTGACAAGTTACTGGATCGTTAGTTCATCTTGGATTTGATGGATTCACTTCTGAAGAAACATAAGAATTGTTGCATTGACTTGAAGATTCCATCACCAGAGTCAAGGTCATCACCAACAATACCCATGGACCCAATGGAATTCAAATGAAGAATTCTTTGCAGAAGTTCAAGGAATTTCAAAAGCAAGATTCAGCTTGAGGAAAATGATACAATCATTTTCATGTTTTTTCCTGGTGGCATTTGATTACGTCGATTGACACCTCAAGTGTCATTTTGTAATTTCACATGTGCACTTATTGAGTGCACAAGTCCTAAGTCAAATTGAACTTTTCTTTTGACTTAGTCTTAGAATTAGTTATAATTTCCTATTTTCATGTTGCACCCCTCTTCTATATATATGAGGGTTATTATTGCAATAAGGATCTTTTTTCCATCTTTGTTTATGCAAAAAAACTCTGCCCAATTGAAGAGCAAATTGAGACTTTGTGTTATTTTTATAATTTTGCAATTTAATAAAGAAAGAGAGAAGTTTGACATTCAAACTTTGTTTTGAGTACAATCTTTTATGTGGTATGAGTATTCTTATGTCATAGGTATCATACATTCTTAAATGATTAAAGTTGGATATAGTTCTTTATGCTAGATATTGGAGATTTTTTGGGTCTTCGCAAGTAACCTTTTAGTTACTTTGGAATTTCAATAATTGGGAACTAGTGGAGAGAAGGTTGCTTTAAGTCTTTGAGCTTATATAAGTTATCTCTAGAATTTGTATTGAAAAGGTAAGAAGTAGATTCTTTGTGCTATATGAATTATCTGGCTAGAGTAGAAGATCTTTAAATATATTGTAAGTCTTTGAGCTGAAAATTAATTTGGGTTACAGTGGTTGATAGGAGTTCAGTATATAAGAGAATCTTTGAGTTCTTAAGTGTGCATAATTCTCGTCCCTAGGTCATTTTTCAAAAAAGAGGAAGTAACAAAAGACTGTTCTTTCACAGACAATTTACTTCCCAGTTAACTTGGTTTTAAATATTACTGCAAGTTTTGAGTTAATTTAGTTAAGGGAAATATGTTCTTAAAAGAGAATTGGATAGACCTGGTTCTGAAAAAAGAGAACTCAGTTGTTATTGTACCTGGGATTATTGTAAAGTTAGTAGGTAAATAGAATAGAAAGTAATTGCATTATAAAAGGGGATCCTTCCCGTATAATTAGGAGGGAGCATATCTTGCCTTCTGAGAGATATTATCCCAAGTGTTGTCATGAAACACATATTGTGTGAACCTTCACCAATTTACAAAATTTTCACCCAACATTGTCACAAATTATTTTTTATATTTTTAAAAAATAAAGGTTATATGTTTTTTATATTAAAAGCAACAAAATAGGGGTGCTTACCAAAAATAAAACAACCTAGAGGGCGTAAAGTCAACCAGATAACTAGTATCAACACATTAACAACATATTAATTACAAACTATGAAAATCAAAACTAGCCATGATGGTGCTTCCACAAGAAACTAACAAGTTGACAGGCAAAAAGAAAAAGTTGTCAAGCCAACATCTCAAAACCAACTCGAGGAGGGGTAGAGGCACCCAAGCCTTGAAATAGAGGATTTTAGGGGAGGGGGGAAGACTTCCCCTTCCACTTGCGACAAACCACAGTTCAGGTGATACTATCATTAGGATCATCAAGAGAGAGACCATTCAGGAGGGGCCCCATAGGGTTACAATTAGTAGCACTAGCAGTGTGCTGCGATAAATCAGTAGGAGTTTGTTGCAGACAAACAACATTAGGAAAATAATAAGAAAGAGTAGGTTGCTAAGACGGAGCAACATGAGTAGGAGCCGCAAGGGAAAAGGAGGCTACAATAGCAAGAGGGTCAACGAAGGCATCAACAGTAGGCACCTCATCTCAGGAGGAGACATCATCCTTCTAAGAGGAGTCGACACAATCAGTTACAATAGCATTAACCGTCAAGTGATCATTAGTAGCATCCTTCCACCAAGTGGCAACACCTCTACAACGTGAGAGAGAACAATCTGAAGCTAAGTGACCCATTGAGAATCATCTCTGACATCGAAAGGGGAGGCCCTCATAATCCAACAATTGAGTCCATGGCCTATCCCCTACCATTAGAACCACATCCCTAAGGACGGGCAACGATATGTCAATATCGATTAACAGTCAGGCAAAGGTGAAATGACCCATTGAAGTTGTGGCATTGTCAACCTTCAAGAAGATGCCAATGGATTTATCGATGGCCTCGTCACAAGAAATCTCCAATAAATGGATGGGAAGATTAGGAAGGAGGACCCAGACCAAATGAACATTAAGAGGTTTGGTAAGGGGGTTGAAAGAAGTTATCCAAGGCTTAATAGAGAGAGAATGATCTCCCAAGCCCCCAACTTTGTTGGAATAAATAATTCATATATTAATTATTCACTTAATTATATTAATTCACTAAATAATCGATGTCTTAGTAATTAATTATTGACATTTATTAGTTAATTAATTAATATTTATCTCCATGCATAATGCAAACTAGGAAAAGAAAACTATGTTTATAATTTCCAGAGTTTCATGCATTAATTAGTCTATTATGTTTTGTGTGCATACATGACCGATTCATGCATTCTATTTTAACTCTCAGCCTATCTTGTAGACTCCACCATTTTGCGTTTCTATCTTTAGAGTTAGATTTCTTTATAAGGATGTCATATCCTTCATTGTAATTAAGCAATAAGCAATTTCAAAGCAATACATTCAATTATTGTTAATTGTCTTTAATTATTCTTTGTTGTTCAATTCTCTCTTTATGTGTCATAGGTATTCTTGTAGAAGATAACTGGGCTTGTGGGATTCGCATTTCACGAATTCTAACATGGTATCAAAGCTCCAGATCTAAAGATTCTTATTCACTTTTTTAGAGATTATTTGCATCCATAAAAAATTGTTCATCTTGGGTTACTTTGGATCGCATAATTAGTTCCAGAAGGCTCGAGAAAGTTAAGATCGCCTTTCATTTCGCTGAAATCCGATATACAGAATCCATTTTGCAAGGGTTTGAAGTTCGAAGGTTTTTCTCTATTCTAGAGGATACCTGAAAATTTGGAGCTTTTTGGGCCCAAAGGGACTTCACGATTGGATTCAAAAGGTTGATTCCATGAATTTTGATATATAATTCGACCTATTTGGACATCAGGGGCATCTAGGGCGTGATTTTTTTATTGGCATGCTTTTCGAGGCAAAAAATCCGTACGATTGTACCTGCACCTGCGTCAAAAATATTTTCAAAAAAAAAAAAAACTAGCTAGTAAAAAAAAAATAAAAAATTGATTGCTGAGTTTTTTAATTTAAAAAAAAAAATCAAGTGGGTGCATGTTGTTAAGAAAGTTTTCTTTTATTAAAAAAAAAGTCAAATTTGCACAAAAGAGTGCGTACCAGGCATGCATCAGTAGGTGCCATGATGACATCATCATCTGCATCAGCGAATCTGACATACCCACTAAATTTGGAGCTCTTCTAAATTTAGTTGATTTTATCTATTTTTAGCCCTTCAAAGTTCTAAAAAGCAGTGTTTGGTTTTTTGCTCATAACTTGAGCAAACAGAGGCATTTTTTGACAGACCATATATCATCGTTAAGCTCTTTCTGAGATGGATTCATTTCTATAGGTATTTTTTTTCTGATTTTTTCTTTTAGCAGTATTTTTTGCTAGTTGAAGTAAGAATTTGTTTCCACTTCCGGGGGCATATCTTGTGCATCCGGACTCCGTTTTTCACAAACGAAATATCGCAGGAAAGTTGATTCATAGATCTATCTAGATCTCAAGTCCTTATTTGCAGGTTTTTTTACCAGAATTTTGTTTCTTCCTTCTGAAGTCAACAATGCATGTTCTGGTCTATTCTGCCTTCCTGTGATCCAAGCTCTGCAATACTTGTTCTCAGAGGTATTAAGTTCTAGTTTTTGGGCTCTATTAATGTATTTTTTCTTGTCTCGGATCTGTACTTTTTCCAGCATCATGGAGAAAAGCAACATGCCTCTTCTTACCACTTCTAATTTTCTCAAGTGTAAGTCTCACGTTGAGATCACTCTTAAGAAGTTGGGGTTGTATCGAGTCACCAAGGGTACGAAACTCAAACCTACAGGTGTTGCAGAAAAGAGGAAATGGTTCAACAGATGTGATGCAACCTTTTTAACTCTTTGCATGAGTATCTCTCTTGATATCTTGTTTCATGTTGAGTCTTGCAATACATTGCAGGAAGTTTGGGCACAACTTGAGCTTCTATTTGGTAAGCAGGACACACTTAGGAGTTATCAATTAGAGAATGAGCTGATATGTCTTAATCCTCCTAATTTTGGCATGATCCAGGACCTCTTCACAAAGCTTAAGTCCTTGAGGCTTCAACTAAAGAAGTCGGGTATTGAGAAGAAATATGACCAGTTGATCCTTTTTATTCTTGCAAAGCTTGGTCCGAATTATTTTGTCTTTGTTTCTACCTTCTATGCTACAAAGGATGCTATGGACTCCAACTAAAAAATGCCTTCTCTTGATGAGTTTTCCATTCAAATCATGCGAGAACAATCCAAGTTGATTTCAGATGGGTACATTGAATCCTTCAAAAGCTTCATCGCTTGTTACTACTTCATCTCAGATAGACACGAAGGCTTCATCTAGCAAAAGAAAGAAACATAATCCAAAGACCATAGGGAAAGGAAAGGATTCCACTTCACAAAACATCTCTGGTTCACCTTCTCCTAAGGGAGAATCATCGAAGAGAGAAAGACCTATTTGTGCTTATTTGAAAAAGAAAGGGCATAATGAGTCATATTGCCATCAGAAGAATTTTGATGGATATGAGAAACAGATTTAAGATTTGACTGCTCTTCTTGCAAAGAGCAATATTCCTTCTTCTTCTACTGATAGGTCTTTTTCTTCTCCATCTTTCCAAATAGATGGACAGTCCAATGGAAAGGGTCATGCATTATGTGCAACCACTAGTTCACCCTCTTCTCGATGGCTACTAGTTTTAGGTGCTTCACACCATATGGAATCTTCTCAAGATATTTTCTCATCTTTTCAGGCTTCTCCTACACCACACATCTTGATGGGAAACAACACTGTTATGATAGTATGTGGGAAGGGTTCTATCGAAATTGATGACGATACTTTTAATGATGTACTTTGTGTCCCATCTTTGTCTACTAACCTTCTCTCTATTTATCAAATTTCTCATAGTGGGACAGGGAAGACAATTGAGTTTATACGAGATTTACTGCACATCAAAGATAGTGAGATTGGAGACATTGTTGCTATAGTGACATTTGATCATTCTTCCCGCTTGTACTCCTTTTCTCATTTTGGTCCATCTTCTCCATTGTCTAAGAATTCCTCTCTTTTTTCAAGAGAGCATGTTTAGGTGAAGTCAGGTCACTTGAACTTATGTGTTGTTCCTAAGACCAATGTTGTGACTTGTACACCCCCTCCTCCTATTGAGTTTGCATATGTTCAATAGGATTCCTCTTCAGCACCGTCAGACATTGTAACTCCATGCATTGAGCCTACTACTATAGTTGTTGAGGACATATTAGAGGATTTTCATTCCCTCTTAGATGATAGATTCAACACATCTGTTATCCCACCATCATTGGAGCTTTCTTTTCAGGATCATCATGCGTTCTCCTTTGATAAGCATCCAAGCCTTCTAGTTTTTCCTTACATACAGGTTTTTCCTCTTCTTTGTCTGTTGACTTTATTTCCTCCACATTTGAGCCATATTGGTTTGATCATCAACACAGGGGTTCTATCATTCTAGGGGGGCTTTGGAGCCTTGATCCTCTCTCATGGGAAAGTTAGTAGTACATATGTTCTTGAGAGAGTCTCTTGAGACATTGGTTTTCTACTTTCTTTTTTCTTTCTCTTTTGAAGAGGAGTTTTGTTCCCACTGGGTTTTCTCCTTTGCTCCGTTTTTGAGAAACTTGCATGTTTGTTCATGGGTACCTCATCAGGCTTTAGGTCGGGACTCATCTTGCATACATCTTTGCATGTTTTTTCCTATATCTTTGTCTCTCTCCCAGTTGTGCATTCAGGGGGGTGTTGGAATAAATAATTCATATATAAATTATTCACTTAATTATATTAACTCACTAAATAATTGATGCCTTAGTTAGTAATTAATTATTGGCATTTATTAGTTAGTTAATTAATTAATTATGAATAATTATTTAATATTTATCTCCATGCATAATGTAAACTAGGAAAATCAAACTATGTTTAGAATTTCGAGAGTTTCATGTATTAATTAGTCTATTATTCTTTTTGTGCATACATGACTGATTCATGTATTCTATTTTAACTCTCAGCCTATCTTGTAGACTCCACCATTTAGGGTTACTATCTTTAGAGTTGGATTTTTTAAGAAGGATGTCAAATCCTTCATTGTAATTAAGAAATGAGCACAATTTCAAAGCAATACATTCAATTATTGTTAATTGTCTTCAATTATTCTTTGTTGTTCAATTCTCTCTTTATGTGTGACAGGTATTCTTGCAAAAGATAATTGGGCTTATGGGATTCACATTTCATGAATTATAACAAATTTACCCAGAACCAAATCATGATCATGAGTAGAAGTAAAGGAAGCAATGAAAAATCCTTTAGCACAAGGGAAAAACTCAATGCTATGAGAAACTAAAGGCTTCCAGGAGTCACTCACCCAACGATGAAGGTCTGGAAGAGAAGACCAAAACCTAGTAAATATGTAAACCAAAGTGAAGCATTGGAAGAAATCAACATTTTCCACAACCTCCTGACCACAAACCACAACGGGGGAGGTCTTGACACAAGGGAGGGGACAGATTCCCATGGGAAGGTGAGAAACGAATCTGGCCACGTGAGCAAAGCTTCGCCCACCAGCAAAGGAAGGAGGTTTGTGAGGAACATTAGCAACATCCATGACAACAATGGTAGAAAAAAGAGCATCACTCGCACCGTAGCAGAATCAATCTCCTTTCCACCAACAATAATGGTACCCCTATTACTGGTACCCACAACAGAGTCAGTCGCATGGGCAATACCATTGGCTTGAGCAATTGCAACAACAACCACTCTATGAGGGGCATCCAAGTGCAAGTCACACACAACAGGGGTAGAGGTGCCAAAGGCCGCTAGAGAGGCACCGATAAAATCTCCACATAGCGCTGAGGGAGGAAGAAGCATAGAACCACCAACAACAACATCCTTGGTATTGATGGGAGGAGGGGGAATCTTCCTGCAGAAAGAGCAGGCTCGTTCAAACTTGAATGGGCAAGAGAGCCATTGGAGGGCATAGAGCAGGACATCTTAGCAGATCACTAACTCAACTTAAGGTTATATGTTATGAATTTGTTTAACAATATTAATTTTCATCTTTACTCAACTAAAAATATAACACCTTTATTCGGAGACTCGATCATCATATGGCAAATCTTGTTTCCAACATTTTAAAATGTTAAAAAAAAAACCATTTCAAGTGTTGACTTGTCATACACCAATGACTATGTGACCATTCATTTTATAGGTTCGTGAAAGTAACGTCCCCTGTTCATTTTAAGTTTATCATGTTTTAGATTCCTGTAATTTTGTGTATACGACTTCAATTGATTTAGCCAATCATATGATCAAGAAATAATTTTTATAATTTATAAACATTAAAAAACTACAATTAGACTATATAAAATATAAATTTATAACAAAATAAGAAAATTAATAAATTGTAATTGGTCCAAACAGTTTTATTTAATCATTAGTTAAAACAAAAATTGTCAACTCATTGCAATAGTACTTAGCCTAATGACAAGTACTAATAACAATTTTTATATTATTTCAAGATAACATTAATCAAATTATTATTTTTATGCAAAAATAAAAAAGATTTATTAAAAAATACAACATAGATGATTTATGCTTAATAAATAACTTTTTCACTAGCTAACTGAAAGTGAAGAAAGGAATGAAATTGATTTATATCTAACCCAAGAACAAATAAAATCTAATTCCAGCAAGAAATGCAATTATAGGTAAAAAAGAACCTTGCAACAAACAGGGAACCTCTTGACCTCATACCTTAGCATGTAAAGTGGACATTTGTGTGTTGCATTGTTGTCCTTGCACAATTGCCCTATAAATTCTCAAAATGCTCATCTTGAGTGTTATAAATTGCCTAATTTGCACACAAATACCAAACAAATCGTGGGGCGTTATTTAAGGGTTGCTTCAATCAAACCCTCGTTTTGGTCTTTCAATCTCCTCAAATATTTAGACATGGAAAATAATAAACTCAGAAACAATGACTTTTAAATCTTAACGATATTAAGAATTTAAAAGTAGTGATATAAAGATCGAAAAATAGATATAGTGTCAACCTTGGTCTACAAGAAAAATCACCATGAGATTTAACATATTTGCTAAACAATAAAATGATGTATTTAGATTCCAAGATCTATTCTATTATTGCAAAATAGAAAATGGCTAAATAGAGTATTAGCACAACTCGAGCCTCCCTTTTGACATTTTTCGATTGATTTGGCAATGTGAAGTTGATTGAGGAAGCTTGAGTTGCAGTATGTAACAATATCATGAGAACTTGCATGCTTGTTGTAGGAATGTTGCAATGACTAAGTAAATTTTAGCCGAGTTTTCTCCAAGTCAGAGAGAACTTTGCTTTCTTGAGAAAGTGAAAATCCATTGAAAAAAAATGAAAGAGAGTTTTGTTTGGTCAAACAAGTAGGATAAGGTGTTACCTTCTTGTTTGGTCATTATGACACACGCAAATGGTCCACCTGGTAGACACGCTTTTGAATCTAAAAAATTCCTTGGATGTAACCATGATGTGCACATGTTTGTATGTAGTGTTGTAGTCCAAGAGAATTTTTCTGATCTTCAAACTACATATCAGTACTACTCTGTCCTTGTTGATCATGTAATAAGATCATTAAAATTTGGATATAAATTTTTTATTAATTATCAAATCTAAACGAGTAAAACGTATAAGTGTGAAATTGCAACAATATGTGATTTTTGCTACTATATTTTGCCCTCACTTTAGTAAAATGATTACACAAAGAATAAACCATGCTAAAGTAGATTATAAAATATGAAAAAATAACATAATTGAAAAAGGATATTGTAGAAGATCTAGAAATTGATTGAGTTGAGCAACAATGCCCCAAGATTTGACTTTATCCATAATATTCGATGCAAATTCTTGCAAGAATTTCTTGTATCCTACAAAATTAGAGTGTTAGTTTTCTTGAAATCGAAAGAACCTACCACAAAGAGAAGAATATTACAAAGAAGGATAAATTCAAAAGAAAATTTGATAAAGGAGGGTAAATATGTGCCACCTTGTGTTTTTGCCACCTCTCGTAGGGGCAAAAATAGGTTGGTTAATTTGTACATATAAAAAATTATGATAATAATTGATAAATATAGAAAAATAAGATTTTTATTAATCATTTTTACTATTCATTGAGGAGATTTTGCTAGAGTTTAGAGTGACCTCTAGCAAAAATGCCTCATAGATTGGATTTTTGACCACTCAGGATTGATGAGATCAAAGCAAGAGTCAAGAAAGGTATCATGCTATGTGAGGTAAACATTTTTTTTGAATTTTGCTCATTTTTAGCTAGTTTAGGCCTTAATGTTGACCCCTCAATGTGTATGAGTGTCCAACTTTCGCACATGCATTTATTCTATGCACTACCGTCTAGATGATTTGCTTTAAAATACTTCCAGAAGATTAATAAGTGATTTATTTTGATTATTTACAACCCTTAACCACTATGCATGAGAATGGCAAAGATGTTATGTTTTCTTTGCTACAAAGTCATCTTGAGACTCTTTCGGCAGCAAATGGACTTTCTATAGGTGAGGGACTATACTGGATTTTTGTATTGTTAGAGATGCACGTCTACTCGATCATGTTGATGGCACTGATGGAGAGGTGGGATGTTGATACATCTACCTTTCATCTCTTGACAGGGGACTTGACAGGGAGATGATTATGATGTTAGTAGATGTTTGTTGGATCTTGAGGATTCTTGTCTATGATGAGTGGGTGATGATCAAGTAGGATAGGTCATTGGAGTTAGTATATGAGGGCCAACATTATGCACTCATCAATATTTCCACTGATACCACATATCATATTTATATGAGATAGCTTGAGTAGGGATTAGTTCCCATCCCCTTAGAAGTATATTGATAGAAATTGTGGCCTTGAGAGTAGCCATAGATGGATGAGACAAACACCTTCATGAAAAATTTGTGCAAATGATCAGATGTATGGAGGAGTAGGAAACCATTTTTGTGTGGGGTTGGAGCATGCTTGCCCACTTGTGTCATGTTCTTAGTCGTTTTGTGTTCATGAGGTTATATGAGCATCATGGCATGCATAATTTTAGAGGTTTAGGCTTTCAAACACATCACATTTATGAGACCTATGGGTTGCCCCATATAGATCTCACATGATGTGCCATGTGTATAGACATACCGTCTCATACGAGATTGAAGATTTGGAGACAAAATTTTGACTAGCTGTGTAATGTAGATAGAGTATGATAGCCCTATAAATGCATGAGAGTCTGGCTTGACATGAGGTGATAAATGACTCTCATGTAGTGAGATTGTCTATTGATTGAGTGATAAGACTACATTATTATGCCATTTTACTACAAGTGTGTGGTGAAGTAGTTTAGATTGGTACAATAGGTGCCAATGTAGATGAGGAGAGACAGGAGGAGGAGAGGCCTAAAGTATGGCAAAGGGTAACCCCCCAATGACAACACCCCCATTAGCATCATCTCTAACTGAAACATCCATTGAGGAAGATGCATTTAGTCAAATAATGTAGCTACTATCATGAGACCACCATTGGTAGCTAACACCAGTCCTAGTGAGGCATTTGGCAGTGTTCCCGTACCTTGAGATCCACACTAGCAACCTAAAGACCTAGGTGAAATATGGATTATGTTTTATATTCTTGTGATTATTTTAGAATAGAACATGGTGTAGATGATGTTTGATATGATATATATGATATATTACACATGTATGTTATGTTTTATTTTTGTAGTGCGAACACAAGAGTGGCTTGACTTCATTGGTCAAGTCATTATAGAGATTTGTTTTGGCTATTCAGCTTGAGTGTCCAATGCTAGCCTTCTACAAACCTTAGATTAACATATCTATTTTTTTAGCCCATTATGCAACATAGAGCTACAGATGTATGAGGACATTAAGGTGCATGATGATCAATAGGCATGAAATCTTGCTATGATGATGTGATATTGAGCTCAATAAGTGGTGGAGAGGGACCTAACCATGATGAGAGAAAAGAGTGTTTGAGGTGAGAGAAAAGAGTGTTTGAGGTGACACATGACACTCTCCAGAGCTAGGTCAAGTAGTTGTTTAGACCACAACACCCACTAATCTTAAGAATCCTCGAGTCAATGAATGAATGAATGAAAGATTTTAATAACATCCATGAGGGCAAAGAAACTTATGGGACCCACAAACAACACACACCAAAAAAGACAGGGCACAAGTGCGAAAACTAATGGATGATCTAGCAACAACAGAGTGAGAGGCAACGCTTAGGGAGGAGATCATTGGACTTAGGGAGGAGATAGTTGTGCTGAGAGGTGAGATTAAAAGATAGTGGGATTCATCATGAAACACATCTAGGACAAATTTACATTTGATATCCTCTTTCAAGCAACTACCACCCTAGCCAGAGGATCTACTAGCACCAAAGGGTTTGGAGGCACATGTCAAATCCTCAACGACATACAAAATTCTTCATTTCTTATTCAAAGCATTTAATATATTACTCGAATAGAAGCAACAAACAAGATAAAACAATGCAATAAATTTGCATAGATAAACTAAAAAACCCTTCATATCTTTACTTATAGAACTGCATACATCAACGAGACAATTGCAAACGACACATGCTATAAGTATTATTCATATTAAGCAACTTGAATTGAAAATATATCTGTAGACACATAAATATGTCCACTTAATTAAATGAATATTTAGTATTTTTTTATTATTTAACCATCAGTCAACAGTTAATTAAATTAATATTTAATTAATTCATCCTCAACCTCTTCTTCTATTAACTAAATAAATTATTCAATTTATTTAAATTATTTCATTAAGCCACACTCTAAATCAATTGAATGAATAAAGCACAATTATTTAATTTAACCCCCTTTCCTCCTTTAAATAAATAATAAAATATTTATTTAAATCCCTAAACTCCACCCCCCGCCCCCCCCCACTTGCATTCTCCTACAAATGCAAGTTGCACCTATTTTGTTGAAATAAAGTAATTTATTTTAATTAAAATCCTATTTTCCCTCACCCACCAAACCCACTTGCATCCTAAACCCATTCTAAATTCTTCTAATCATTCCTAATTTGCCTAATCCATCTCCTAAATATTGTCACATTCCTAAGAAACTTGAAGTCACTTCTCAAAGCCTCCAAAGTCTTTGAAAAGAATTTAATGCTTTATGTCTCCAACAAGTTAACCCCTAAAGTCTTCCAAACCATTAAAGGTTCTTACATAACCATTAATGGCTCTTACATAACCATTTATGGTTAATTCCACTTGCCCACATGGTTAAAAACTTTTTCTCTAACTCAACCTCCATTTAACTCATGGGTCTCTTCAAGCATTCATTGCTTTGACCATGGTTATCCCCACTAACTCTTGCACAAGAGTTTATCTCTTGGATAAAGGCATTATTCATTGGATAATGGCTTTATTCATTCAACTCAAGCCTAACCTTACCTCTCAAGTTAACCTTCATGTCATTTCAAGCATTTAATGCTTCTTCCCTCTCCTCTCAAGCCATCTCATGATGACATTTGTCATCCTGGGATTGGGTTGAAAGCCCTCACATGGATCATAAACCTTTCAATCTTGGCCCTTGTTGAGATTACTCCATCTCAACCATCCATTTCTCTATTTTTTCTATAATTAGAGCCCATTCCTTCATAATCCAGATCCAGAAATCTTTATGCATCTAATCTATAGTGAATTTAAGAGAGTATTTTAGGAACATAGTTATTTTGTTATTTTGGTTAAAAAATTAACATAGTTTAATTAACTCAGTATTCTCTCATTCCTTTTTGGTTTACATTTGCATACTCATTAATCATTTTCATAATCTTGAACCTCCATAAGACTTCCATAGTAGTGCAAAAAGTTGTTGAGAGCTACACTCATGTGGAACTTGGAGAGGAGAGGAACAAGGGAGGAGCAACTATGAACATATTGGCTAGGATTTGGAAGAGTGTAGTGTATCTCTTTGGTCTTTGTATGCTTTTCATTACATGTTTGATATCTCTCTTGATATGCTTGCTTAGGATAGTCTTTCATTTCTAACACTAACACTAACATTTGAAGTGCTCTTGTGTGTGTGTTCCCTAACATCTATCCTATTTTGCAGTGCATCATTTGGTGAACCTGACGTGAATCGAACATGCAACCTTCTAATTAACTACTAACATTTTTCTCGTTGAAATTGACACATAGGTCATGCTTTAGCATTTTTGAACACGCTTTAGCGCCTTCGAAAGTTGGTGTTTTAGCGCTTTTGTTTGTAGATTAGCACCATTATCTTTCAATTAGCGCTTTTGTCTCTATTTTAGCACTATTGTCCTTTAAATAGCGCCATTGTAATTAGTTTAGTGCTTTCGCGCTCTTTGTTTGACAGAATTTTCATTTTGTTCGACAGATTCTTTTAGCGCTTTTGTTCATTTTATAGCGCGGTGGTTTTGCTTTTAGCGCTTTTGTTTGTCATTTAGCGCCTTTGTGTTAAATAGTGCATCTATTTTTACATAGAGTAGTGCTATTGTAACAGAGAGTTGTAAAAAAATATATTGTAACCGAAAATCAAAAAAATTTAGGCTTGTAGAAGCCCACCAAAAACTTCTTTTTCGCTAACTGTTTGGTTTTTTATGCAGGTTTTTAATAACTTCTTTTTTTGCAGGATTTGAAGAGTTAAATTAGGAAGTTTAATTTATTTTTGTTTGTTATCTTTATTTCAAAGTTGGATTAAAAAGAAATCACTTTCTCTTTTGGATTAAAAATCAACCTCACTTTTCATTTTGGGTTATAAAATTGATCAAATTTTCAGTTTGGAGCTTAAAAAGAACCACAAAACTCACACAAAAACAACTCTGTTTTATTGCAAATTAGGGGTAAATTTTCATTTGGGGTTTAAAACAAAACAAACAAGCTTTCATTTTCTTGCAAAGTCTAAAAATCACAATCAATTTTCATTTTTGCAAGTTAAAAAGAACCAACAACTTGTCAAAATTTTGTTTCCAAAACCAATTTTCCCTCAAGCAAATGTGTTTCAATTTGGTTGACCAGGATTTTCATTTTCCTAGTTAAACAACATATTGCTTTGAAGGATTAAAAAGAACACCATGTTTGTTGGAGCAACATCTCCAAATAGCATTTAAATCACATTGCAATAAACCAGTTAAAAAGAACAAGTGTTTTTAATGTTTGACACACTTGTGCAAAAGTCTGTAGAGTGGTCCTACTTCTAACACACACTATCCTCTCCCTTGGCTTTCGTGGTCCTAGGTGCAAGAGAAAAGTGTTAGTAACACTCGAAATTTTATCTTTTTAAGAGAGGCCTGCAACGAGACATATCACTCTTGGGAACGACCTCACGCGGTAAATCCTTTGAGCCTCTATAGAAATCTGATGTGAGTGAAAGTTGTAGCCTTGGGTATAGCTATTCCTATAGTGTAACTTGTTGAAAGGACATATGGGCCCCACCACAAGTTACAAGGCTCTTAAGTGAGTTACTGCAGAATGAACTAATGTCCAAAAACATCAAACATTACTAGACACCTTTTATTATAGAAACCCACCCGTTCTATTGATTGAGACTATTTGTGAAAATTTCAATGCAAGAGCATAGATGGTTTTGCTCCCAAGATACTCACCATACATATTTCCTTGAGTAGAAACATGGCTTTTTGAAAGGCTACTTGTAGCTTGATAAAAGTGGTGACTCCCCCATCATAGGGATCATCTATCTATTATGCTCGCGCAAGAATTAGCATATCACATCCTTACCTGCCATGGCGGGATTCATAAGGTATGCAGTACCCAAGTTGACGAAATATCAAGATGTGGGCTGAAATTATCGCGACTGACCATTTGACATTAGGGATAAAGTGTATTTGAAGTGTCTTCATTTTGTGTCAGACCAATAACAATCTAAGCCGACTTCAGGCTTTTAGAAAAACATACAAAAACATTTGAAAAGGGGTCAAAAAGTTCAAAAGATTGGGTTGATTTAGACCCACACCTATTTGTGCCTTTTGAGGCAAAATTATTGTGCTTCTGTGCTTGCTTTGTTTTCTTGTCAAAGAATTTCAAAACAAATTCAAGCCAAGTATTCATCCAACACAATTTTCCATCAAACATTTGACCAAAAAAGAAACATCAAACAATGTGCAACAAGATATCAAATTATATGACCATAATTCAAATCTTGAGAAAAAGGAATCTTCATCAACATATCAACTTGAAGAAAATACCATTGAGTTCAAAGCCTCTTATCAACAAAAGGAAATTTTTCTATCTCAATAGACAAATTTTTATCTCACACAGAACCTTCTTGTGTCATATGTGTTTGTATCTCCAAGGCAAATCCAACGAATTCAATAAAGAGCCTTTGAAAAACAGAGCTTTTACTTAGTATAGAGCCTTGAGTTATCACAAAAACAAAGGAGGCAAAATCAACCCTTCTTTATTTCCAAACATCTGCATTACCTATAACGTAGCTCGAGAAGAACCACCAACCCCTGAGAGAGAAGAGGAAGAAGAAGTCCCCTTTGTGACACAAAGTTTTTATTGAGTTTCATATTCCACTTTCACCTTCATACATCACAAAAACCATTCAACTCTCAAAACACAAAAAGGTCTTGTCCTAAGTTCTTTTTACATATTGCTTAAATCAAACCCACAAATCACTTTTTAGAGTGTCTCTACATCTAGGATCGATCATCCTAAGAGGCATTTCTATGCAGGTTAAAACTAGTTTATGAGTGCATCCTCTCATTACTAAGTAGCTTGGTTTGTAACACATCTCAAACCTTGCTATACCTTATCACATCTAAACTGTTGAAAACACAAGAGCAATTCACAAAGAACTTTGTTAACATCCAACCTTCAGTGTTAGAGATCCATCTTCTAAACACTTCACAAAACACTTATCTCTCATCAAAAAATTTCATCACCATAAATCACCAAAAACCTTAAAAATCTCAAACAAAATGGCTCAGACCATATCAAAAACTAGACAACTAGAGATTGAAGAGGAGGAAGAAAACCTCAACGATTTCCATGAGGCCATTGGAGGAGGCACAAATGATGAATATCCTAGCACTCCAACTCTCGAATCTATAGAAAGAGCACAACACAATCCCAGGTTCAATAGAATTTTTGACGAAATCCTTAGAAACAACGCAGATGCTCATTTTTTGAGACTTTCTCAAGAGGGTGCTAAACTACCCTTTGATTTTGATACCACACAGATACGACAGACATCAAAACAACATAGTCATAACGATGGTGGAAGAGGTAGAGATTACTTCCAATATGACCTTAATCAAGTAAATCCCCCACCCCTCCTCCTATAGAAATAGACATGTTGAGACAACAAGTCGAGAATATCGCTCAACAACTCAATAGTGGCATGAAAACTACCCAGTTTTCACTTAACGATATTTGTCCCTATCCTTTTGATAGGAACATGCATATGCCACCTTTTCCATGAGGATTTGAAATACCCAAGTTTGAAAAGTATAGGGGCAAAGGAGACCCTAGAGATCATGTCCGAGAATTTCACTCAGCTTGTTTAGAGGTGTCTTATGAGGACACCTATCTAATGCGCCTTTTTCCTCGGATTTTGGGAGGCACAACTACGCAATGGTTTTCCTGATTACTAGGTGGCATTAGAACATTCGAGGAACTAATCCAAAAGTTCATTGCTCATTATTCACATAACATAGAACGAGATGTTACCATGGCAAATCTATGCAACACCAAACAAAAACCAGGGGAGTTGTTCTCAGCTCTCCTACAACGGTGGAGGCAACTGTCTAGCAGACGTTCTCTTCATTTACCTGAACAAGAACTAGTAGAAATATTCATTTCCAACTTAAATGACGAGATGGAATTCCATTTAGACATGAAGGGTACTGAATATTTTGAAGAGATGATCACTCAGGGATTAAAATGTGAACGAGCCCTTATCAAAATCTACAATGAACCAAACGATGGCCTCACCCACGTTTTAATAGTGATAAACCCAATTTCTGGAACAAGAACAAGAACGTTGTAAACAACGGGGTAGTGGATGCACAAACAATAAAATTGCACAACCTATGGTCAGATTCGCGGAGCAAAATCCCCCTCCTAAAAACAACACCATCACTCATCCACAAAATAAAGGTCGCAATACGCCACAAGAGGAACCAAGACAACGACAACATAACTATAAACCAAAACATACGTACACACCCTTAGGGGAACCCATCAAAATAATATTACGCCAATTGGTCTCTTCAAATCTTGTGACCTTACCGAAAACATCTAAATATGAACCTCAGGTCAAACCTCCATGGTGGAGAGATAATGAACATTGTGAATTCCACCAGGGAAAGGGCATAAAATGAGTAATTGCTATCCACTGAAAGATCTTGTTCAAGATCTTATTGACAGAGGAGAAATTGAAATAGAAGGACATGACCCTAAAACATCAAATGACGATCATCTAATTTTCAAGAATCTTCTTCCATCACATGATCAAAGGGGTCCTTCCACCTCAAGGCGAAACACAGATACTACAACTAGTTATACACAAGCTACCTATAATTATACTGTGAATCACCTCTATGACTCTGATGAACAAGTTGCAACCCTCACCATCAAAGATCCAAATCCTGCATGCAATGTTGTTACGCGTCGTAGCAAAATTACCATTCGAGCTGCACCATAAGGAATGATTCCCTTGCCCAAGCAATATAATCTTTTGGAACAATTGGACAAAATGCCCGCACTCATATCCATATTAGAGATTTTGCGCTTATCCCCTTCACACAAAACAATCTTGGATCAAGCTCTCCAAGAAGCGTCAGTCCCCGCCAACCTCAACATAGATCAATTCCAAGCCATGGTTGGTAGTCTCAGGTCATCACCATGCCTAACTTTTTCTGAAAGTGACAACGCTTCATTCCAATAACCACATAATGCATCCCTTCACATTGAAGGATTTGTAAACCAACACAGAATCAAGCGAGTCTTGATTGACAATGGAGTCGAACTGAATATATGCACCCTGCAGTTGGTCACAGCATTGGGATATGCGGTTGAATCAGTGGATCCTAGTAAAAAGATAACCATTAAGGCCTATGATGATGTAGAGCGTTCTTCCAAAGGAGCTATTGTATTGCCTATCAGAGTGGGCCCGGTGGTGAAGCATATCATCTGCCAAGTTTTGGACCTTCCTTTGCCATATAATCTGTTGTTAGGAAGACCTTGGATACACGCCATGCAAGTCGTTCCATCCACCTATCATCAGTGTATCAAGTTTCCCCATAACGGTGTTGAAATCACAATCCTTGGAGATGCAAATCCATTTGCATATTGTAATAATATTAACCATCAGCCAGAGATCACTGTTCCTAACAATCGAGAAGCTATCCCTTCCACATCTTATGTTAGTCCAGCTTCTCTTTCCAACTCAATCACCCCTATACCAAAGCAAGAGAAGTTGAAAATGAAAATGGCAAAGGAAGGTCCTGGGGAATATAATCTAAGCCAACTCTTTTGTGCTGGGGAATTACCCACTTCCCCTAGAACATATGGCAAGTCTCAAAAGTTGCTTCAACCACCATTGGCCAAACAAGCATGCACTTTGGCGTAGTTCATCCCTGGTAAAAGTAAGGAAGAGGAAAATAGAGATGAGGACCTAATAGAATGGATCTACAAAGACCCTATCACCACATAAATCCCACAGGCTAAGCTTCCTACTGATAAATATGGCAAAGGCCTCACTATCATGCAAAGAATGGGCTATGATGTCCAGAGTGCTTTGGGAGATTGCAAACAAGGATGACATGAGCCCTTGCAGCCTGAGTTGAAACCCAAAGATAACACTGGATTAGGTTTTCAAAAGAAATCTCTTCCTAAACTCATATTCAAAGGTAAACCCAGCAAACCCATGTATCAAAGAGTTACTCCAAGGAGGCCTTTCTTGATTATCTATGTGGCACCAACAAACCCCACTATACCCACAAAACTGATCATGAAATCAGCGGCATCAATCACACTAGCACTACCAACAACATTGATGATCCCAACAACATTGATGATCCCAACAACAACGCCCACAGCAATAATAATCCCATCAGTAATAGGAGTCATACCAACTGTATCCACAACACCCATACTCCCAGCAGTAGCGACATCAACAAAACCGATACTCCCAGCAGTTGTACCAACCGCACCTACCAAACTAAGAATAGCAGCAGTGGCACCAACAACATCAACAACTCCTATAATCCTGCCAGCAGCACCAGTAATCCCACCTATAAAAGTGCACAAACTCATGATAAATACACTCTTCAATACAAAAGACACCCCAGACTGGTATAGTAATCGGATGTTAGAGAGTGATTCAGAGACTAACTCACATGAGTGGGAATTTGATACAGTGAATCTAAATACTTTAGATGAGGAAGACACATCGCCCCCCCCCCCACCTCGTAAGGATATCCCACTTTATGGGGAGGCATGGATTAAAACCTTTTGGGTTTGTGAGCAAGAGGCACCTTCCACGGGCCCTACATCAAATCCAACACTAGAACCTGACAAGGAGAGTACCCTTGATGAACTTCACTCATCTATATTGACCCTCACTGACGCCTCCTCTTAAATCAACTTAATCGATGAGGTCATGCCCATCATCCACCCCAATCTCATTGACTGGAACCAACCAAATCCCCCATGTCTTGATCACTTCCAAAACAATGAGGCGCTCATCGAATTTTTAGAAATACGGGATCACATACCAAGCGGGGATCAAAAAGATGGATTTGCCATCAAACTTAATAGCGCAACATACTTTGGGGCAGATGCCAAACCTTTTAGCTGCAAAAACATCACAATAAAACATGGATCTTCTAGTGAAAACCACACAATGGCACTTATTGATCCCAAAAAAGTAAAAATAAAGAGCGTATCCAAAGGTGAAAACCTCTCTAAGGCGCCTGCGGATGAAAGGTTTGACATCGTTCCCTCTAGTACAAATCAGGAGAGATCGACGATCCTAATCGAAGAAACAAAAGAATTCAATGTGGGGACCCTTGAGATTCCTCACCAAATACATTTGGCATCTCTACTAACTCCAAAAGAACAACCAAAATTTGTATAATTCTTCCAAAAGAGTCAAATCAACTTCGCATGGTCTTATGTGGACATGCCTGGCTTAGATCCTAATTTAGTCATGCATCACGTCACCGTGGCAGAAGGAGATAAACTGGTAAAACAAAAGCTCAAAAAGATGCACCCACAGATTGTTGTGGTTGTTAAGGCAGAACTCAAAAAGCTCTTAGATGGTTTCATCCGACCAATCGATTATGTCGATTGGATCTCCAACATTGTACCTATCAGCAAGCCTAATGGGGGCATCTGTATCTGTACAGACTTTAGCGATTTGAACAAGGCATGCCCTAAGGATAACTTCCCCTTACCAAACATCAACATGATCATCGATCTCATAGCGGGTCACGCAATGCTTTCTCTTATGGATGGCTTTTCAAGGTACAACCAGATCAAGATTGCTCCAGAAGATCAACATAAAACTGCTTTCACGTGCCCATGGGGAACCTACTGTTGGAACGTGATGTCATTTGGTCTAAAAAATGTAGGGGCAACCTATCAAAGAGCTATGACTACCATCTTTCATGACCTAATGCACACTATAATGGAAGATTATGTCGATGATTTACTAGCTAAATCATTAACAAAAGAAGGTCATTTGGAAATACTGGGTCAAATCTTCGACAGATTAGAGCAATATCATGTACAACTTAATCCAAAGAAATGTATCTTTGGAGTGACCTCTGGGAAGCTCCTAGGATACATTGTATCAAGCAAAGGCATTGAAGTAGATCCAACGAAAGTTAAAGCAATCATGGACATGCCACCTCCCAAGAACATCAGTCAGTTAAGGACACTACAAGGGCGGCTACAATCAATTCGGAGATTCATTGTGCAATTAGATGATAAGTGTCATCCCTTCACGCATCTGTTACACAAGAATATCTTCTTTCAATGGGATACAAAGTGCCAACAAGCATTCCAAATGCTTAAATATTACATGATGAATACACTGTTGTTGATCCCACCAAATCCAAGTAGACCTCTATTGCTATATATTTCAGCTACAAATACGGCATTGGGAGTACTAATGGCACAACACAATGCAAAAGGAAAAAGTGTGTTGTATACTATATCTCTCGCACATTGGTAGGCTATGAACTCAATTACACACCTATTAAGCAAGCTGGCCTAGCAATTATCTTGGCAGCCACCAAACTGAGGCACTACATGTTGACACACAAGGTACAACTCATTGCTAAAATTGATCCACTCAAGTACCTACTCAGCAAGGCAACATTGACAGGCCGCTTGGCCAAATGGGTTATGATTCTAAGTGAATTTGACATTGAGTATGTGGACCACAAGGCTATCAAGGGGCAAGTTATTGTAGATCAGTTGGCTGATGCACCCCTCGCAGGTGACCATCCTCTTGTTTCCAATTTTCCTGATGAAGAGATCTTCATGATCACAACTGCACAACCATGGAATCTCTATTTTGATGGCTCATATACTAGACATGGCTTGGGGGCAGGTATTCTTTTTATCACACCTCAAGGTGACAGCATCCCAAAGTCATACAGGCTCACTTTCCCATGCACCAATAATATAGCAGAATATGAGGCCTTGATCACAAGACTCAGATTGGCTATACAATGGCATCTAAAAGAGCTACAAGTATATGGATATTCTTAGCTAGTCATCTGACAAGTCACCGATGAGTACCAAACTAAGGATGATAAGCTCATGCCATATAAAAGGATGGTGGATAGTTACAAAGAATCATTTACAACTATCACCTTTGAGCAAGTACTTAGAGATCAGAATTGAGCTGCTGACGCAATGGCTACAATTGCATCTCTCCTGGATCTTCCACAAAATTCCACATGCTACGAGTTCTTGGTAGAACAATTTTGGATCCCCACTTATTGTATGCGGGAAAAGTGGGCTGATAAAACTTAATATGTGAAAATATTGTTAAATACTAGTCCACACACACACACAGGACTTCTTGGTGCAAGCTATGGAGTAACGATGTATTACTCAGCTTCCCAAGGTGGGTCCCATGGTTCTCTATCTCACAATGTCCCTCAAACCAATGTTTTTGCTCTCACTCACTGAGCAAAATGGTTTAGGGATGGCAAATGCAAGAACGAGGGATGTTTCGATAGATTTTAGTATGAGATGTGTTATAAGCTATGTATGATTTTAGAAATGCAATAAACTAGATGATAAGATGACAAGGTTAGTATAAATACTATCCTAACATGATATATTTAGTCTATGATTGAGCTAAATGATAAAGAAAGTATTCTAAACATGCATATTTAGACTAATTCTATTCTAAAGAGAGGCTAAATGATGAGCATAAAATGATATAAGAAAGCTTGAATGTATTTGAGCATAAGTGTGATGCTACAAATTTGAAGGATGATTGTTATGGAGGAATGAGAGCTCTATTTATAGAAAAAACAGGGCGATGGATGGTCAGGATTGAATGGTTTAATCAAGGGTTGAGTTTGAAAGTTGGGGATCCATGTTTGTAATTGACACCAATGAAATGGTGAAAAGTGTCAACATAGGGTTGGGTTGAGAAAAGGGGTTGGAGACATTAAATGCCTGAGAAGACCTCATGGTTATCTAGAGGGTAAGGGTCAAGTCTAAATTAGGATTACCCAATGGATTAAGAGTTAATTCAAGGATAAACCTTTGTGAAAATGTTTAAGAGATAATCATGGTCAAAGCATTAAAGGCCTGATGAGACCCTTGGGTTGGATGAAGGTTGAGTCAAAACAGATGATTTAACCATGTAGGAGGGTTTGAGTTAACCATTAATGTTTATTGGAGACTTTGGGGATTAAGTGGTTGAAGGTTGGAAGCCTTCAATGGTTATCAAAGACTTTGAGGTTTTGAGTGGTTGAAGACTTGAAGCCTTTAATGGTTATCAAAGACTTTGAGGTTTTGAGAAGTGACCTCCTCTTGCTTAGGAATGTGACAAAGTTTAGAGGATGGGTTAGGTTAATTAGAAGCGATTAGAAGATTCTAGAAGGGATTAGAAAGGGGTTTGGGATTTTGCAAGTGGATGGAGGGATAATAGGATTTAATTGAAATAAAGAATTTCATTCAATTTGGTTGCAATTTGGAGAAATTAAATAAATTGTATATATTTAATTTAGGATAACTATTTAATTAAATTTGAATTTAATTAAAAGTGGATAGGGGGGATTTAATTGAATAAAATGATTTATTCATTAAATGGGTATAGTGAATTTTATTCAAATAAATTGAATAATTTACTTAATAAAATAGAAGAATGTGGGTAATTTAATTAAATTGGATTTAATCAAATAGAGAAATGAACATAAAATATTCATTTAAGAATATGGTCATTTTTATACATCTACACTTATGATATCCCCGAAACTAGAATGATATGTCACCTAGTCAGTTTCGAGTCCCCATGGTACAGTGAGTTCTTCACTTACCTCCACGATCACACACTTCCTCCCAACCAATCCAATAACCAACGCAAAAGCTTCATCTTCCAAACCACTCGATACACCATCATTGCCTAAACCCTATGCCGACAAAGTCTTGATGGTACTCTCCTTCGATGTCTAAAAAAAGATGAGATAACAAATGCCTTGGAAGAGGTACATGAAGGCATTTGTGGGGCTCACTCAAGTGGTCCTTCCTTAGCAAAGAAGATCATGCGTGTTGGATACTATTGGCCATCCATGGAAAAAGACTCCTACTATTTTGTCCAAAAATGCAAGAAGTGCCAAGTTCACGGAGACCTGATACATGCACCAGCACAGGAATTGCAACCAATCACAACACCATGGCCCTTTTTTCAATGGGGACTTGACCTTGTGGGTAAAATTCATCCAATGGCAATAAATTTATCATTACCGCCACTAAATACTTCACAAAGTGGATCGAAGTTGTTCCACTTACCCAAGTCACCGGCAAGTAGATCACCTCATTCATCCTTAATTACATCATCTGTTGGTATGGTGTACCCATGTCCATCATCATAGATAATGGGCTTCCTTTCAAAAATCAGGATGTCTGTGAGCTCTGTGAGAAGTTTCACATCCAACACCACTTTTCCACCCCATATTACCCACAAGGCAATGGTCAGGCCGAAGCATCAAACAATAACATATTGAGGATCCTCAAGAAGATGGTCAATGATGCTGGCCATGATTGGCACATTCAATTAAATCTAGCACTATGGGTGTATCGAACTAGCATTCGAACCCCAACAAGCACAACTCCCTACTCACTAGTCTATGGAGTAGAAGCCATCCTTCCTATTGAGGTTGAAATACCATCTCTATGGGTTTCCTTGCATAATCTAATAGATGATGAAGCTTACCAAGTCTCATGTCCTCAAGACTTGGAACTACTTGATGAAAGGCGACAAGTTGCATACAACCACCTCAAAGCCTATCAGCAATGCATGAGCATAAGCTATAATAATCAGGTTAAACCTCGTACATTTGAGGTAGGTGATCTTGTTCTCAGAAAGAATCCTCGTAACCAACCACATAGAGAACATCAGGGAAAATTTGAATCAAATTGGTTGGGTCAGTATGTTATCACTATTGTATTTGGGTCTGAGGCATATCAGTTGGCAACTTCAAAAGGAGAACCGCTAGCAGATCTGATCAACAATATGAACCTAAAATAGTTTCATACATAATCTATATAGAGCATCAGACTCCCTCACATACCAGAAAAACACCAAAAACATTCAAAAAAATGTCCTGAAGAAAATACAAAAAAAAATTTAAAAAATCAAGAAAAATCATGCATCCAAACAGTGAAAACCACCACGGTGGCACCTTGGGTAAGTGTGATGGTAAAAACCTGGAAAAAAGGCACCACTCTTAAAAGCTATGGCTCCATTGTCTTTCAAACTTGTTGCGATCACATCCATTGCATCCATTCATCCATCATTCAAACAATGGCTCGTTATTGATCTGCAATCCGGGTTAGTATTTCATGTGTCTTGCATCCCGCTTTTCATAGTGATGTCTAAACTGGGGCCAATACTCTTAACCTATTGATGGAAATGGATTCTACATTACTAGTGATTCATTGAGTTCTTCATTCAACATTAACTGGAAATAATACCAAAAACATTAGTAAAAATAGATAATACCAAAAACATTCAAAAACACTCACAAAATCCAAAAAACATGTCAAAAACATCAAAAATCAATCAAAAACCTTGCAACATATACATATTCTTTGTACATACACATCACAATAGACACTAAACAAACATTTTGAGATACCCAAATAATGATCATCTATCAAATCAACCAATCAAGCAAAACAGGTACACACAACTATCTTAACAAGGATGCATCCTTCCTCAAACACAAAGACATGGTCACATTTTATTTGACAAGAAAATTATGTTTAAGCTATCAAGTACTTGGTCATTTTGTTCATTGTTTATTCATTTATATCAGGTTCCTATGCTACTCTGGGATATCGGCAAGTGATTAGAGCAGTCGGAATGGTTCCTAAGTATCGTTTTGTTTACTGCTTGCGATTGTGATGGGATTCACCTAGTCTGCTCAACACTTCACCTGGTTGGTGTTGCTCAATTCCACCAACTCACCAGGCCTAGTTGCTCTCTAGACCCCCAAGTCCTTCTCAATCTCTTCTAGGGCTTGATTCTTGATCACTCTAAGGTGTTTGCTTCAAGTGTTTTGGCTAGGAACCCTACCAATTCACGGTGCTTCCCATATGCTCAATTATGGCTTCTTAGCTTCAAAGTGTCAAAATGACCTCCTACCATTGTGAGATGATGTAGAGGTGTGGAGGATTATTATTTCATGTTTTGGGTTCATTTAGGGTCCATTTGAGGTTTGCAATCAATAGGTTTCTTACCGATTCCAAAATCTTGCCTAGAAAAGGGCTACAAGGAATTAGCCCAATTAGGCCTCCTAAAACTGGGTTTTTTAGGGCTTGGGTGAAAACGGTCCAAAAGACCCCCTAACAACTTTGGATTTCCTTCAATGGTTCACCTAACCTCAAGATATTTTTGTGGTTTTGTCTTCTTAACCCACCATTCAATGTGCTAACCCCAAAAATGACGGTTTTGAAGGGTTTCTAGGCCTTCTAGGTGGCAGTGACTGGTCTAGTTGGGGTTTGTGCATCAAATGACCTTTTCAAAGATCCTCCTTGCATTGGAAACTCTGTCCCAACTCCTTGGACCCCTTCAAAAACTTGGAAAGTTATTTGGCATCCACCTCTGCACTTGGCACTCCATTTTCATCTCATTTCCTCTAGTCGGGTTGCTCCTGGACTCGCCTGGAACAAGGTGACAGTCATGTTTAAACTCTCTTCTAGAACTTGCACCTACATATGTACACTATACATATGGTTTCCCTCCATTTCCCAACAAGTCGTGATGGCAACACGTGTGGAACTCATGGGGCAACCATATTTACAAGAAAACTGCTATATACAAGCCAAAACTGGCTGCTTGCAAACTAAAGCAAGAAAACACTAATGAATAGTATCTACAAATCTCTAAATTGAACGAAAAAAACAATAACACACAAGAGAAACTCAATCTATTTCTAGATCAATGGATTCAATCCATATTCAATTACAAAATGAGTAAAATCAAGCCAAAATGCTGCCAACTAGTCTGAAAATGAGAAGTTTCAGATTGTTGATCTTGCAAAACACATTCACCAACCTAGGTAACCATGCAAGAGAGGGTACTTATATATTTTCTCATGTGTGGAGTCATCCTAGGGCATTGAACAATCCCTAACTCCATCGCTAACCAAATCAAGACAAAAGTTGTCATGACAACTTTTTGCAACTTTGCAATTTTTGCACTTTTGGTATTTCCAACCTATAAGACCTACTCCAAGTCATCACAAATGACTTTTAAAAAATTCCTAAGACTAATTTAACCCTCTCTAATGCTTGTACCAATTTTTGACACTTTTGACCATCAAGAAGGTCACTTGCCTACTCAAGCTCACTATTTACACAAAAATGTAAACCTAAGAAGAATGAACTCAACCTAGGCCTACATTGACTCAAAACAGTAACTCTTGGACCCTCCCGGAGTCCTTATTCACTACTGACTTGGCTAGGGTCAGTACAAGCCAAAATTGAAAAACCTAGATAGACTAAGTCCTAGGTGCTCCTGCACCATTCTCCCAAACAAAAGAAGATCATGTCACCTCTTTGGGAATCAGATTCTGATCAATTCCAAGTTTTTTAAACTCTTCCTCAAGCACCCATGTAGCTTCAGCATCATCCATACCCTGCCATTTGATTAGGTGTTCCTAATAGGCTTGATGCCTTGTCTTCTTGGCGATCCTTGAACTCAACACCTTCTCGGCCTTTGGATTTGGTTTGGCTGGTAACTGAAGGTTGTTCACATCATCTGAAACCTCTGAGTGATTGCAATCTAAACCTTGAATTGGTCCCTTGTATGCAACTAAGTTTTCTATATTGAAAATCGGTGACAATCCTATGTCACTAGGTAGATCCACCATGTCTGTATTTTCTCCATGCTTGGCTAGAATGACACATGGACCTATCCTTCTCATTTGCAACTTGTTTGGCACTCCTTGTTGTAGCCTTGCTTTGTTCAAGTGCACCATGACAAGATCTCCCACTTGAAATTGTAGGTTCTTCCTTCTTTCATCTACTTTTTGTTTGAGTTTGCTTGTATTCTCCATCAATGCTTGCTTAACTGATTCATGGACCTCCTTCATTGATTGAGCAAAGTCTTTTGCATCCACTACTTACTGTTGTACTTCCTAAATCTCTCAACTCCAAAATGCCTCTTGGGTGCACACCATAGACCACTTCAAAAGGACTTTTGCTGATAGTCCTATTCATGGTGTCATTATAGGCATATTCAGCTTGTGAGAGTACTTGATCCCATGTCTGACCATATTCCTTAGTAAGGCACCTTAACAAGTTTCCCAAGCTTCTATTCACCACTTCGGTGTGCCCATCTATTTGAGGATGGTAGGCTGATCCAAAAGAGAGGTTGGTGCCAAGCTTTTGCCATAGTGTCTTCCAAAAATGACTCATGAACTTTGAGTCCCTATCTGAAACAATGCTCATGGGTAAACCATGTATCCTCACTACCTTTTTGAAGAACAATTGAGCAATTTGGCATGCATCATGAGTAGTCTTGCAAGGCACAAAGTGAAACATTTTGCTAAATCTATCCACAATGACATAAATGTTGTCATATCCCTGCTTTGTCCTTGGTAAACCTACTACAAAGTCCATACTAATGCATTCCCAAGGTCTATGTGGTATGGGAAGAGGTTGGTATAAACCGACATTTGTAGAAGTACCCTTGGCCTTTTGGCAAACTATGCAAGTCTCCACATACTTCTTCACATCTTGATTCATCCTTGGCCAATAGTAACACCTCTGAACCAACTCTTGAGTCTTGTTGACTCCAAAATGTCCACTAAGGCTGCCATTATGCTTCTCTTGAATAAGGTTTTCTCTCATTGAGCCTCTAGGCACACAAAGCTTCCCACCTTTGAACAATAATCCATTTTGTAAAGTAAAATCAGAGTACTCACTATGGAAGTGATTTTGATACTCCTTACACACCTTGTAGGCATTTGAGAAGTCTTCATCCTCAGGGTATAAGCCTTTAAAACTGTCAACACCTATGCTTCTCAATTGGATTTCTTGGATTGTCAAAAGTCTTCTACTTAATGCATCAGCTACCCGGTTTAACTGCCCTTTCTTGTGCTTAATGGTGAATGTATAGGCCTGCATATACTCCACCCATTTCATGTGTTTATTACTAAGTTTGTCTTGTGAGTTTAGGAAACTCAATGCTTGGTTGTCCGTATAGACCACAAATTCTTTAGGGAGGAGATAGTGTCTCCACTTCCTCAATGCCAGCACTAAAGCATACAACTCAAGATAATAAGAGGAGTATTTCCTCTTGGCATCACTTAGCCTCTCACTATGGAAAGCTACTGGTCTTTCTTCTTGTCTTAGGACAACACCTACTACAACATTGCTTGCATCACATTCTACAATGAAAAGTTTCTCAAAACTAGGCAACACTAGCACCAGTTGGGTAGCTATCTTCTCCTTCAAGGTTTCAAAACCTTTGTTTGCTTCTTCACCCCACTGAAACTTTGCTTTTATTCCACCTCTAATGGTGTCTAACATTGGTGCACATATAGCACTGAACTGCCTAATGAACTTCCTATAGTACTGAGCTAGTCCATGGAAGCTTCTCACCTCTGTTGCTAACTTAGGAGTGGGCCAATTTACAATGGCTTCAACCTTGCTGGGATCCATCTTGAGGTTTCCTTGAGACAACACAAAACCAAGGTAAACCAACTTCTTCTTAACAAACTCACACTTATCCAAGTTCATGGTTAGCTTTTCATCATACAATCTTTGTAACACATCTTGCAAATGATTAATGTGATCTGCCCTATCTTTACTGAAAATAAGAATATCATCAAGGTATACCACCACAAATTTACCTATGAAGTCCTTCATCACCTCATTCATGAGTCTCATTAAGGTGCTTGGAGCATTGGATAAGACAAATGGCATTACAAGCCACTCATAAAGACCCTCAGTAGTCTTAAATGCGGTTTTTCATTCATCACCCTCCTTAATCCTAATTTGGTGATATCCACTTTTAAGGTCAATCTTGGTAAAGTACTTGGCTTCCCCTAAACAATCCATTAGGTCTTCTATTCTAGGAATAGGGAACCTATATCTGATGGTGATCCTATTTATGGCTCTAGAATCAATACACAATATCCAAGTACCACCTTTCTTTGGGGCTAACACGGTAGGGAGAGCACAAGGGCTAATGCTTTTCTTAATTAGGCCTTGGTCTAAGAGCTCTTGGATTTGCTTGGCAATCTCAAAATTTTGTTGGGGAGTCATTTTATAAGCTTCTTTATTAGGAAAGGATGCTTCGGGAATGAAGTCTATTTGATGGCTTATGGTTCTTTTAGGAGGTAAGGTGGTTGGTTGTCCATCACTTACTATGCCTTTGAATTTCTTCAACAAATATTGTACCTCTATTGGCCAATCTTGTTGTTCTTTCTTGCCTTCCTCTTTGGGCTTCATCACAAGTGCAAACCCTATACCTTCACCTTCCTCAATTGTCTTCAACAACTTTTTTCACTTACCAAAAGAACATTAGGACCTACTGCCCTCTTTTCACCTTCTTCAAGGATAGACTGAATCTTGAATGTGACTCCATTTTTCTTGAATGAGTATGCATTCTTGGCTCCATCATGGATAGCTTGTCTATCAAATTGCCATGGTCTTCCTAATAGAAGATGGCATGCATCCATGGGTAGGACATCACATAACACCTTGTCCTTATACCTTCCAATGGTAAAATCCACCCATGCTTGCTCATTAACTAGGACATATTGGCCTTTGTTCAACCAAGTGACTCTATAAGGATTATTGTGAGGTATCCTTTGCAATTTGAGCTTGCTCACTACCTCTTCTGACACAATGTTGTCTGTAGACCCTGAATCAATGATCACTTTACACAATTTGTCCATAATCTTGCATTTGATCCTAAATAAGGACCTTCTTTGGCTTGGTTCTTCTTTAACCGGTTCTTTGATCAAAGTTATTCTTATCATCAAGTTGTCACCTACCTCTGACTCTAAGGAAACCTTTGAAGTCTTGTTGCTTGAAGACTCTTCTTGAAGATAGCTCACTCTTCTTTCACCACCTTGAGATGATGATCCCTTCTCTGGACACCTATATGTTGGATGACCAAGCTGGTTACAATGGTAACACTTCATTGTTGCAAAGTATGAGGAACCTCTACCTTGGCCACTAGATCTCCCTCTGAAACCACTATTGGATCCCCTTCCTCTATTGAATCCTCCTTTTCTACTGCCACTTTCTTGCTGCTCAGTGAGTTTAGATTCTCCTTGTGTTCTTTGTTCAGAACTTCTTCTTCCAAAGCCTCCTCTATGGCCTCTATTGTCTCTTCCTTTACCCCTGGCCCTATTGTTGCTTGAGTCATGTCTTCTTTTCAGTTTTTCCTCCAGCTTAAGGGTAAGTTGATAGGTTTGATGGACTGTTTTTGGGCTCATTAGACTGATTTCTTCTTGGATGTTCCACCGTAGACCATTTAGGTACCTAGCAACCTTGAGAGTCTCGTCTTCCACCATATGAGATCTAAGGCTAAGTTTGTGAAACTCCTCCGTATAGCTACTGACATCAAGGTCTTTTTGTCTTAAGTTTTGCCTCTTCCTATGAATTTGCACTTCATAGTCATCAGGGAGATGGACTTCTTTGATTTTGACTAACATCCCTTTCCAAGAAGAGATGGGTGCTTTGCCCATTTTCTTCCTTTCATCTTGCACAAATTTCCATCATGTGAGAGCAGCTCCTCTCATCCTTGACTTGGCTACCTTAACTCTATGGGCTTCAGTTATGCCTTCACATTCAAAATGGTTCTCCATGCCTTCTATCCACTCTAGGACTACTTTTGCCTCCATCTTACTAGTGAACAATGGAAATCCTTCTAGCGATTTACCACTTAAGGCCTTCAATGCCTTCAAGAAAGGTTCTTGCTCTAGGACAAGATTAGGTTCAGGCACCTTGTCTATCTCTGACACTTCTTTACCCTTCCCTTCTGCTCCTTCAACCTTTACCAACACTTCATCTGCCTTGGTTTCAACCTCACCAAGCTTACTCTCCAATTCTAGCAACTTATCCTTTAGGAGTCTATTCTCTTCCTCTTGATCATCCACCTTCTTTGCCAAATCTACATTGGTCACCATGTTGTTGTCTCCTACAGATTCCACTGAGGACATCTACTCACCTAGCCCAAATCTTATAGGCTCTGATACCAATTTGATGGGATTCACCTAGTCTGCTCAACACTTCACCTAGTTGGTGTTGCTCAATTCCACCAACTCACCAGGCCTAGTTTCTCTCTAGACCCCCAAGTCCTTCTCAATCTCTTCTAGAGATTTATTCTTGATCACTCTAAGGTGTTTTCTTCAAGTGTAATGGCTAGGAACCCTACCAATTCATGGTGCTTCCCATATGCTCAATTATGGCTTCTTAGCTTCAAAGTGTCAAAATGACCTCCTACCATTATGAGATGATGTAGAGGTGTGGAGGTGTCTTCTTTCATTTTTTGGGTACATTTAGGGTCCATTTTATGTTTGGAATCAATAGGTTTCTTACCGATTCCAAAATCTTGCCTAGAAAAGGGCTACAAGGAATTAGCCCAATTAGGCTTCCTAAAACCGGGTTTTTAAGGGCTTGGGTGAAAATAGTCCAAAAGACCCCCTAACAACTTTGGATTTCCTTCAATGGTTCACCTAACCTCAAGATATTTTTATGGTTTTGTCTTCTTAACCCACCATTCAATGTGCTAACCCCAAAAATGACGGTTTTGAAGGGTTTCTAGGCCTTCTAGGTGGCAGTGACTGGTCTAGTTGGGGTTTGTGCATCAAATGACCTTTTCAAAGATCCTCCTTGCATTGGAAACTCTGTCCCAACTCCTTGGACCACTTCAAAAACTTGGAAAGTGATTTGGCATCCACCTCTGTACTTGGCACTCCATTTTCACCTTATTTCCTCTAGCCGGGTTGCTCCTGGACTCGCCTAGAACAAGGTGACAGTCATGTTTAAACTCTCTTCCAGCACTTGCACCTACATATTTACACTATATAGATGGTTTCCCTCCATTTCCCAACAAGTCATGATGGCAACACATGTGGAACTCATGGGGCAACCATATTTACAAGAAAACTGCTATATACAAGCCAAAACTGGTTGCTTGCAAATTAAAGGAAGAAAACACTAATGAACAGTATCTACAAAGCTCTAAATTGAACCAACAACACAATAACACACAAGAGAAACTCAATCCATTGCTAGATCAATGGATTCGATCTATATTCAATTACAAAATGAGTAAAATCAAGCCAAAATGTTGCCAACTAGTCTAAAAATGAGAAGTTTCAGATTGTTGATCTTGCAAAACACATTCGCCAACCTTGGTAACCATGCAAGAGAGGGTACTTATATCTTTTCCCATGTGTGGATTCATCCTAGGGCGTTGAACAATCCCTAACTCCATTGCTAACCAAATCAGGACAAAAGTTGTCATGACAACTTTTTGCAACTTTGCAATTTTTGCACTTTTGGTCTTTCCAACCTATAAGACCTATTCCAAGTCATCAAAAATGACTTTTAAAACATGCCTAAGACTAATTTAACCCTATCTAATTCCTGTACCAAGTTTTAACACTTTTGACCATCAAGAAGGTCACTTGCCTACTCAAGCTCACTATTTACACAAAAATGCAAACCTAAGAAGAATGAACTCAACCTAGGCCTAAATTGACTCAAAACACTAAATCTTGGACCCTCCTGGAGTCCTTATTCACTACTGACTTGGCTAGGGTCAGTACAAGCCAAAATTGAAAAACCTATATAGACTAAGTCCTAGTTGCTCTTGCACCAGATTTTTCCAATGAAGTTATGGGGCATGTATTAATGGTGTCTACGTGGGAAGCTCACTAAGCTACGTGATTACATGGAAAAATCTAGTCATAGATCACTATGGCTTATTGACTACAGTGTATACCTCGACCATCTGCACATGAACCAGAATGGAGGGTCACTTTTCCTTGTCTATAAATGCTTGCTTACAGGTACAATGCTCCAACTTGGTTCCTACTACCTTGGCCAAGAACGATACTACCATGCTCGATGATGAAAATACGACACTATGAATAATCTATGGATTGTCATTTCATCTCATCTTTGTATATTTCATTATGTTGCATTGCATCCATCCATACATCCATATTGCTGCATATCATTCATACATAGTAATGACAATGCATACTCTCTCTTTTTTATCTTCTTCCATAGGAATGAGTCCTAGGTCCTCCATATCTTCTATCTAACATTGAATCCCCCCACCCTCCCTATCTCGGTCATCATCATAATCACATACCCTACATCATGTCCCATCAACCCAATCAAGCCACGTTCATCACTGTTCATCTCTAACAAGAGGGGATGCATTTCCCATCCTAATTCATCCTATAAGCAAAGCAAGTTACTCTATCTACACAGGTAGATCGACTCACACACACCTAGACTATCAACCGATACTTTGATCAAGTATCTTCGGGTCTTGACAGGTAATCGATCATGGTAATCCTAGACTACAACAGGCATTTATTACAATGACCTAGTCTCAACGGGGCTGCTATGATTCATCCCACACAACCTACAACACAAACACTATCAATTGATCAATCAATCAAACACAATCAACACAGACAATTACATCAATTGTCTAAGTCTCAATGAGTATTTTTCTTCATATACCTTGACTTCATCGGACAATTCCATCAAAGTCACAATAGGTCACTTTGATTCACTTACTCAGACTCTATCTTGTCCAAGCGAACAAATGACATCAATTGTCACACTTTGACTCAACTGGGGCAATTCAATCGATTGCACCAAATTGTCCAACCAATTTTGATCAATTGTACAATATCAATCAAACACACAACACCGCATTTGCACCGCATCTCCTGCATGACCTAAGGGTACTCGCTAGCTTGTTGTTTCTTCGTATTCACTCCGTTTTCTCCCATTCTTTCACCATTATTTCTAATTTCTTCTATTCTACCTCCCCCCAACTTCTTTCTCTTTTTCGAGAGATCGCCTAATTTTTCGAAAAAAATTCAGCCCATCTCTCGAGGGGGCATACCACCCACTAAATTAACATTTATGAGGCATATTTCTCATACCTATTTTTCTTTCTTTGAAACGACGTGATAAATTGCATCGTCTCAAAGAGGGGCAAATGTAGACACATAAATCTGTCCACTTAATTAAATGAATATTTAGTATTTATTTGATTATTTAACCATTAGTCAACAGTTAATTAAATTAATATTTAATTAATTCATCCTCAACCTCTTCTTCTATTAACTAAATAAATTATTCAATTTATTTAAATTAATTCATTAAGCCACACTCTAAATCAATTGAATGAATAAAGCACGTTTATTTAATTTAACCCCCTTTCCTCCTTTAAATAAATAATAAAACATTTATTTAAATCCATAAACTCTCCCCCCCCCCACTTGCATTCTCCTACAAATGCAAGTTGCACCTATTTTGTTGAAATAAAGTAATTTTATTTTAATTAAAATCCTATTTTCCCTCACCCACCAAACCCACTTGCATCCTAAACCCATTCTAAATTCTTCTAATCATTCCTAATTAGCCTAATCCATCTCCTAAATATTGTCACAATCCTAAGCAACTTGAAGTCACTTCTCAAAGCCTCCAAAGTCTTTGAAAAGCATTTAATGCTTTATGTCTCCAACAAGTTAACCCCTAAAGTCTTCCAAACTAATAAAGGTTCTTACATAACCATTAATGACTCTGACATAACCATTTATGGTTAATTCCACTTGCCCACATGGTTAGAGGTTTTTCCTCTAACTCAACCTCCATTTAACTCATGGGTCTCTTCAAGCATTCGTTGCTTTGACCATGGTTATCCCCACTAAGTCTTGCATAAGAGTTTATCCCTTGGATAAAGGCATTATTCATTGGATAATGGCTTTATTCATTCAACTCAAGCCTAACCTTACCTCTCAAGTTAACCATCATGTCATTTCAAGCATTTAATGCTTCTTCCCTCTCCTCTCAATCCATCTCATGATGACATTTGTCATCCTGGGATTGGGTTGAAATCCCTCACATGGATCATAAACCTTTCAATCCTGACCCTTTTTGAGATTACTCCATCTCAACCATCCACATCCATTTCTCTATTTTTCCTATAAATAGAGCCCATTCCTTCATAATCCAAATCCAGAAATCTTGTATGCATCTAATCTATAGTGAAATTTAAGAGACCATTTAGGAGCAAATCATAATCTAATTTACATTGTTATTTTGGTTAAAATCAATATAGCTTAATTAGGTGCTTTCTCATATCTAGTTTGTTTGCATTTGCATCTTTTTAATCATTTTAAATCTTAAATCTCCATAAGACTTCCATAGCAGTGCAAAAAGTTGAGGGCTAGACTCATGTGGAACTTGGAGAGGAGAGGAACAAGGGAGGAGTAACTATGAACATATTGGCTAGCATTTGGAAGAGTGTAGTGTATCTCTTTGGTCTTTGTATGCTTTTCATTACATGTTTGATATATCTCTTAATATGCTTGCTTAGGATAGTCTTTCATTTCTGACACTAACACTAACATTTGAAGTGCTCTTGTGTGTGTGTGTTCCCTAACATCTATCCTATTTTGCAGTGCATCAATATCATACATAGTTTTTTCACTTACAAGTAAAATTCTCTTCTATGAATCAAAATATGGTTAAGGAAGAATAAAGGGAGAGAGAGAGAGAGAGGGGGGGGGGGGGGCAGGGAGAGAAAGGGGGATGGATAGATAAAAAAATGATTCAAAAATAATCTATTCATTACTCCATTTTAGATTTGGTACTTGTAATTTTTTCTTCATTTTACGCTACATATTTTATATACCATATTCTAGATGGTGCACTTTTTCACCTAATGAATACACCATCAAATTTGAAGTACACTCTAATCTAAACTCTCAATCTATATCCTTTTTGTTAGGATTTTTTGTGGTGGAGTGTATGGATAGATTCATGTGATATAAATTGGAAATTTTACTGAAAGTATATAGGAATTAAGAAAGAAAAAAAAGTAGATTAGTATTAGTAATATGATGGAAGTAATTCCAAGAAAGAGAAGCATTTGGATCTAGTGGAGAGGAAAGGAAGACAATGTAGAAGAAAGAGTTTCATGTAGTCATGAAGAAGGGTATTCTTGTCGATTATTGTAAATACAAGAGATAATGCAAGAGAAAGGTGGTGAAATAGAATTAGGATAGTGGTTAAGAAATGAAATAAAAGGTGATTAGCGAGACAAGAAAAAAAAATTGGTTAGAAGAAATTAGAGGTAAGGCACATTTTATTAAAGTGAGAATATGAGGATGACTGGAAAATAATTTATGAAAAAAATGAGGTCAAATAAATTATCATGGAGGGAGAGGGAGAGGGGGAGGGAAGATAGATAAAGATATACAAATGAATAGATAGGGAGTACAAAAGGAGAGAAAGAGAAGAAGAGTGAGAGAGAGAAACATAGTGAGGGAGTGAGATAGGGAGGTAAAGATAGAGGGAAACAAATGTAAAGAAATGGTGAGAGAGAGAAATATATATAACATATAAAGAGGGTTTAGGAGAGGGACGAAGGGAGAGATGGGGAGGGAGAGAGATAAAGAGAGGGAGGACATAGATATGACAAAAGAGAGGGAGAGAGACATAAATAGATAGTGAGATATATAAAGAGATAGAGGGAGTGGGAGAGAAAGAGAGATAGAGAGGGAGAGAAAGAGAGATAAAGAGGGAGAGAAAGAGAGATAGCTCGAGGGAGAGGGAGCGAAATATAAAGAGATAGAGGTATAGAGGGAGAGATAGAGATATGCATACGTAGAGGGACAAAGATAGAGAGGGAGATGGTAAGAGACATATAAAGAGATAGTGAGAGAGATATATAGAGATAGAGGGAGAGGATGAGATAGAGAGATAAGGAAGAGGGTGAGGGAGAGAGATATGTATAGTAAGAGATATAAATATATGCAAGGAGAGGCAGAGAGATGGGGAGAGGGAGAGATAGGGAGAGAGGAGAGATGGAAGAGAGATAGATTGAGGTAGATAGAGAGATAGAATCAAAGGAGAGGGGGAGAGGCATAGAGGGAGACAAAGAGTGAGAGATTGAGATGAAGAGATAAAAGGAGATAAATGGAGCAAGGGAGGGAGAGAGAGAGAGAGAGAGGTGGAGAGAGAGAAAGAGATGAGAGAGATGGATAGGTAGAGATAATAGAGATGAAGAGTAAGTGAGAGAGGGACAAATTTTTTCAAAGGGAGAGGGATAGAAACATAAAGAAACATTGAAATATATAAAGATATAAAGGGAGAGGGAGATGGAGAGAAAGAGAGAGAGGGAGGATAGCGAAACATAAATAAAGGGAGAGTGAGAGATATAAGATGTTTCTCTCCCTCTCACTCTTTATCTGTCTGTATGTATCCCTCTCTATCTTTATCTCTCCTCCCCCTCCCTTTGTATCTCTCTATTTCCTTCTCTATCTTTCTATCTCTCCCTCTCTTTATGTTTCTCTCCCTCTCCCTCTCCCTCTCCTTCTCTCTCTATCACACTCTTAAACCTCTCAATCTCTCTCCTTATTTGTCTATCTCTATCTCTTTATCTATCTCCCTCTCCATATTTCTATCACTCTCCCTCCTCTCTCTATATATCTCATCTCACATTTCTCTCCTATATCTCTATCTCTTTTCGCCTCTCTATATCTTTCTCCCTCTCCCTCTTTGAGGTTTTATCCTTATATATCTCCCTCACCCTATCTCTCTCCCATCTATATTTTTCTCTCCCTCTATCTCTCTATCTTCCCCTCTCTATAACCCTCCTTTGTGTATATATTACTATATATCTCACTATTTCTAATATATCCCTCCCTCTCCCTCTTCTTTATCTCTCCATCTCATCCTCTCCCTATATTTTTCTCTCTCACTATCTCTTTATTTGTCTCTTACTCTCTCCCTCTATGTCTCTCCATCTCTATATTTATCTCTCTCTCTCTCTCTCTCTCTCTCTCTCTCTCTCTCTCTCTCTCTCTCTCTCTCTCTCTCTCTCTCTCTCTCTCTCTCTATATATATATATATATATATATATATATATATATATATATATATATATATATATATATATATATATATATATATATTTCTCTCTCACTATCTCTTTATTTGTCTCTTACTCTCTCTCTCTCTCTCTCTCTCTCTCTCTCTATATATATATATATATATATATATATATATATATCCTCTCTCTTGTTCTATATTTATCCCTTTCCCTCTCCCTCTCCCTCTCTATCTCTCCCTTTCTATCTATCACTCTCATTCTATCTCTCCCTCTTCCTCACCCTTGCTATCTCTTTATATCTCTCTCACACTATTTCTCTATGTCTCTCTCCTTTTTAACTCTCTCTATATCTTTTTATCATTCATCTTCCCTCTCTCTCCCTTCATTTATTTCTCTCTACTATATCTCTTCATCCCTCTCCCCCTCTCACTCTCCTATCTTTCTCGTCATTTCTTTATGGTTATCTCCCTCTCACACTTTATCTATATATCTATCTCTCTCTCTCCCCCCTCCCCCTCTATCTCTATATCTCTCACCATTTCTTTATATTTATGTCTCTCGCTCTCTCTCTTAATCTTAGTCTCTATCTCTCTATCTATCCCTCTCTACCTCCCTCTCTCTCTTACTATGTCTCTTTCTCTCTATCTCTCTCTCCCTCCCTCTATCTCTCTCTCCCTCTCTTATCTCTCCCTCTCTCCTTGCCTCTCTCCTTCCATTTATCTCATATCTCTCTATCTCACTCTCCCCCTCTCTTTATCTCCCTCTCTATCTCTCTCCCTCTCTATCTCTCTCCCTCTTTGACTTTGTCTCGTCCACTCTATCTCTTTCTCTCCCTATCTCTCTCTATCTACCTCACCTCTCTCCTCATCTCCTCATATCTCTTTCCATATATCTCCCTCCCTCTCTTTTTTTAATCTTTCTATCTCATTTTCTCCCTTTATCTTTTTATATCTCTCTCACTATCTGTTTATATGTCTCTTACACTCTCCCTCTCTATATGTCTATCTCTCTCCTTCTTTATTGGTATGTGGCGAATCATCATGCTATTGGGCTTAAATTTTGGTGACTTTGTCAGTCATGTTTCCCCCCAAAGTCAATTAATGGGGGAGTGCAGGGGGTACAACCCCTCCTATGAGGTCTATTATTTAATAAAGGAGTCAACTATTATTTTGGCATGTAGATTGACCTTGAAAACTACCAAAAGGTTTTATAATAAGTGGTTGTGTAATGCGAAAGATCATCATATTGTAATTAGCTCTTCGTTGGATAATAGAAAAGAAGGGGACGGCTATTTATTTGATGGATATAGCCCAAATTAGGTGAACCCCATTAAATCTTCATGTTGTTGTGATTTTTTTTTTTGCCTTTCTTATTTTTTGGCTCTTGTTCAAATTCTCTTATATCTTCCAACATTGGTTCCTTTTGTGCATATTCTTCAAGAGGAAGGACCCAAGAAGTTGTTTTTTGAGTTTGTGAAGTTTGAGAGTCCTCTAGAGGAGGTCATTGTGAAGATGTTGCATTCTCAAGTTCCTCTTGAACTTCTTCCATTTTTCTCTTATGTTGTGATCTTTTGGTTATCATGCAAAAATGTGATATCTTGAATAAGGTTGGATACTTTGATTTAATAAAAGATATTTATTGTTTTCAAGCTAAAATTGATCAAAGTTAAACTAGATCTCCAAAATGATAAAGATAAAGATATAAGATTACTTTAACTAGACTTGTAAGCCCAAGGAAATAGATAAAAAATAAAATAACACCAACTCAAGAGTAGACAAAGGCTCAAAAACCAATATATTCATCAATGCTAAAAGATGATCAAGCTCTTGAATGGAATAGACTTATGAGACCAAGAAAAACAGAAAAAAGGTAAAGATAAATAAGAGATCCAATTTAGACTTTAATGAATGTGATAAATTATATGGCAACCTTCTTAAATAATTATAAATCTTATCAGATGCTAATTTTAAGTTTCAAGATCCTTTCAGGTGTTGTTTCAAGTTTGTTCAAGTTTGAAAGTTTATTGTTCTAATAGTGTGAAGATCTGATCATGTGTTTGGTTTTGAAATTTTGAAGCAAGATTGATACCAAATACAAGTGTGATAGGATCACATAGAAGCATATAAAGATGGTGCAAAAGTGCAAAATGGAAGTGTAAAAGCATATTTCCGAGTGATGGATGCACAACAAAAAGTTGCAATGGTGTAGTTTCAAGTTGTTAAGGAAAAATTTCAAATTGCCAAGGCACAATTTTAGACTATAAATTCACAGTGGGAATTTTGGAAAGAGTTTATTGTTTTGGAAAAAGGTATAATCCGACAATGACCATGCATGAACAAAAATGATAAAAATATGCCCAATTTTAGATCTATAAAATGTTAAGAATGTTTTTTGTTTGTTCTTTTTTTTTTCAATTTATAAGAGATTTTGAATAAAAATGAAATCACACCAAAGAATTTCAATGCAAGAGACATAGTTTCCATATGGCTCAATTTGGATTCTCACCCTCTTTTTGGTTTCAAGTGAGGAGGATGATCTAAACACTCAAACACACAAGAGACATGGATAAAAAGTTTCAACTACGCTTCATAAGCTTAACTAGGTGTATTCTCAAAATACCACAAGGGTACATTACTTGCAAACAATTGGGAGGAAACGATCTCACTCTCCACCTTCACTTATTTTAGGTATACATTTGCTAAAGGCTGCCCAAATTGATAATATTCCACTTTCAAAAGGTGTGTCTTTCAACCCCCACTCTTTATACTCTATTGGAGCAAATGAGTTGAGGTTTTCCCCTAAAGTGATCACTTCTCTAGGTAGGTTGCCTAAAAAGAAAAGCAAGATCACATATACCTAATTATTAAGTTTGTCGTGAGGACACAAGAGGAGAGCATACATAAGTAGACCTTGGGGATTAAACGATAATGATTTATTTTAAGCCCAATTCCAAATATACATGATTAATTTTAAGCCTAATTTTAATATGAGAAAGAAACACCAAGTGAGATAGTAAAAAACAAACATTGATTCTATGTTGAATAACAAAAAACTATGATCACTTGAAATGTAAAAGAGAGATGGATTTGGAACAAGTGCACTTGAATTTAACACTTACCAATTGTATTTCACAACCCTTGATCCAATCTGAAGAGATCCAATCTTGAATCTCAAGATCTGATACCTACACACACACAGAGAACAAACCAAGAAAACCCTAGAAAGAAGGGGTTAGATGTCACTTAAAAGTACTCAAGTTTAAAATAGATTCCAAATATTGTAGACAAAAAACTAGATTCAAATAAACCCTAGAATTTTTACAGACATTCATGCATAAGCACAACTATAGGATTTAAAAGTGCAAGAGCAAGCTACAAAGACACATGAACATGGTGCAACAATGCAAGATCTGAGTGTAAAGGTGCAATAACAGAGTGCAAAGACACATGATCAGGTTACATATGTACCAGAACAAAGTGCAAGACCTAAGTTTAAAAGTGTAGGGATATAGTGTAATTATGTAGGAAGACAATGCAATTATACAAAAACAAGGTGCAATTACACCAAAATATGGAGTGATTACATATGAATATGGTGCAATTGCATAGTTTCATGGTGTAATAATGTGGTTTTACTTGTAATTGTGTAGTTTCATGGTGCAGTTGTGCATGAATATGGTGCAATTATGCAAGAATATAGTGCAATTGCATAGGAATATGGTGAAATTATGTAGGAAGACAATGCAATTGTGCAAGATCGTGACAAAAGCATAGAATCAACCAATAGGCACCTAGAATCATTGAATGAAGACTCAAGTTGATAAACAAAAGTACAAGATTGGAATAAAAGTGTAGAATTGATGAACAAAAGTGCAAAAATGGAGCAAATGCATAGTAGAAAACTGTAATAGCATTGAAACCAAAAATATTGTGTAGATCTAACTTGTTGATGGAAAATAAAAACCCTCTAAATTTGTAATTGATCTTCTATATATAGGATATGCAAACTCTATTGGGAAAGAAGCAAAAATTGGACCTGCAACTTCAAAAACTACACATTTCTTGCAATTCTTTTGTTAAATTTAAGGATGCAGTGTTAAACACACAAGAGTACTAAGGGGGGGGGGAGGGGGTGAATTAGTACTTAAAAAAATTTCATTAATCTGATAAGAACCACTAAATGTAATTATCTAATTGCAAGAAGAGAGGCATGAACAAACAACCATAACACCAGATTTACGTGGAAAACCCAACAAGGGAAAAAACATTGTGAGAAAGTTGTTTGGGTCTACTAATCAAGTTCAACCTCACAATAATATATAAAAAAGTACAACTTTGTTTTAGGGATACAACCCAAGGAAGCAACAACTCCCTGAATTACAACAAGTTGTTTTAGAGTAACAACTCAAGGAAGAAACAACTCCTGAAATATAATTTTTGGTACAAAAGGAATGATTGATACTGATGGATTCGTTCTATTGCATCATTGCCTGCTTCAAGTTCACTGCCTTTAGCATTCACTCTTTCTCATTGTCAACACACTTTCACACATTTCAACAATCTTGAGCTTCTATACATGTCCCCCACAATCTTCAAAACATCAATTGGTTTGGCTTCATGATAACATGTGGATGAGACACATGATGATTTCATTGATCGGCCATATGATATACCCTCTGCAAGTATTCCAAACATCAATAAGGTCAGCTTCAAAAGATACATGTGGTGCACTACCAGTTAACCACAAAACAAATATGTCAAGAGAGATAACATGTTGTGATTTAAAACAAGATTCAACTGTGCCAAAAAAACAACTCAATGCAATCTTTCAAAGTGGTGGGAACAAAAAGAAACATGGTGTAAAAGCATGAAAAATATGTCCCTCAGCCCATCAACCATTAGTTACACAGGGCGATCAACATTAAGCTACTTACGATATTGAAAACATGGAGAAACAATATTAGTAGATTTTCACAATCCATTAGTATGTCTATGAGCTTTTGGATTTGACTGTGTGAGCTTTTTTGCATCAATGTTTCGGATCACACTCTATGATCCATCATCACGATGAAAGTAGAGAGCACACGGAGAAAAATGATGGATCACATACTGTGATCCGAAATATTGATGCAAAAAAGCTCACACAATCAAATCCAAAAGCTCATAGAAAAACATAGAGAAACTTCATCACTTCGAACATTTAGCACCTATGAGATATGTGGAGAGTCCACATAGATTTATATAGATCAAATACACATCCTTCTACTAGCACAAGTATGCAAACACATGTGCAGGTGAAGACAAAGCATGTTGGTTCAACTGTATCACTTTGGCACTTTGAAAATAAAACTTGCGATAGACCATATCATCTGGAACTTGACTAGAACATACCTTAGACGTCCATGAACATGTCCCCAAAACTACATGACCATGTCGATCAATACGATGGAATGCAGAGCATTCTTGCTTGTCCCCTAAGACCCTAGACCCTTTACTCCCCCTTAGCACAGTCCAGTACACATTCATTTTTAAATTTCTCTACGGAAGCGATTGTGACTTGAAACTTTGGGTAGAACATCTTTTTAGCTCTCCGAATTTGACTTTTGAACCGCAAGGAAATATATAGACCAGATCGTTGTGTCTCTGCCTTAGGATATTTAAATTGTTAATTCCTTAGACAACTCTTCCACAGTTTGCCATTATGTGAGATACATCAAACTAATAGTGGATCGCTACAAATCACTTCAAGCATCTGTACTTACTATTGCATCTGACTGGACATCAAAATTTATTATCTTTGATCTAGAACTCATTAAAAATGAGTTGATACACAATATAGATATGAACTTCAGAAGATAAGGTACAACTGTATGCAATTAATACTTACTCTTTATCTTCCATATCAGTGCAATTTTGAATCCTTTCCTTCCACACCACTGCAAGGTTGAACTGCACTATATGTGAATGTCATATCTGCATTAGTCTTCCCCTTATTCGCGCCATAGCTTATCTACATCACTCTCCCCCTTAGTCCAAACAAGTGTATTTGAATAGATTAATCATGTGTTGATGTCAATGGCAACATACTGTTCTATGTTTGCAACATGTGGGTCTCATCAGGAGTGTCAGAATGCGAAGGAATCAAAATGCGAATCTAAATAAGATGGAAATAATGTAATACAAAATCCAAAACCCACATTCACACTCACTTAATAAAGCCTAAAATCTATGCATAAATTAAATGATAAACAATAATACCATAGCAAAAGACCTTAGATTGCTCCATTGTTTACTTCATAAACTTGAATGCTTGATATAGATTTTCTCTCAAATTTTGTAGCGCAACTTTGATAACATCATGGTAGTATGAAGACTTGATTCTTAAAAATGAATGCTTGATAGTGATAGAGCTAGCTTGATAATGATAAAGATAGATTGCATAGGATACTTGATCATAAGAGTGCTATGCAGGGAAAATGAAAGTGAAGGTCTTATTTATGTCTCACTTAACATTTGATCAACAGTGGAGATTAGTTTGAAAAAGAAAAGGATGAGATAATTTGAGAGAGGGTAAGACCTATAATTAGCACATGGATTGATGAGGTGAAATAATAAAGAGGTTGTAATGCATAGATAAAATAAATAAAACATTTATTTTATATATTTAAGGTGGGAAAATTAAATAAATTATTTGAATTTATTTAATTTTGGAAGAAGTGTTAGCTAATTAGATAATTTTTGAAAATTATTTAATTATAGTGGTCCAAAAGATGAATTAATTAAAAAATAAAATTATTTAATTGATAGAGGAGGAAAAAATGGTGAATTAATTAAATAATTAAAAGTAGAAGAAAAGGATAATGAATTAATTAATAGAGGAAGTGATAGAATTAATATTTGGATAGAAGAATTGGTGAGAAGGTGATGACATGACAAGATGAAAATGCATTAGCCACTTTTTTATGTGTATAAGACTAATTGTAGTATCTTAGGGTTCATTCGACTATTGGTATTACTTTAAAGGTGACAAATGCTTAGGCCTATTCATGGTTTTATAGGTCTTATCAAACTTTCACAATTACCATGTAGGTGATAAATGGTAGGAGCTACCCCATATTGACTTGGACTAACTTTTATAAATGGCATAGTACATAAATGTTAGGATTCATTGATTTACAAGGTTTAGTGGGTTGTGAAAATACAATTAATGACCTTATTTGATGTGTGTTTTTATACTTACACCTCATTTGATGATGATCACAAGTGGTATGAGATGCTTGCCCATCATCACATCTAGGCCAACAAGTCAAAAAAAGGATGAGACCTATGGTGTAGTATTTGAGACATTAATATTCATTTTTTTTGGATGGGATGGAGTTAAAGGGTGAGTTTTAGTGAATTGGGTAATGAGAAAATGTGTGTAATATTCTCACATCTACTTTCTATTACTAGTTGGTCATTATGTATGTGTGAGCCAATCATTGTGTGCTAGTGTAAAAATGATCTTACATATTATACATTGTTATACTTATGTTCTTGTCACTAATGACAACAAGTAATGTGGGATGCTTGTTTGTCATTGCATAAGTGGCAATGGGCTGGAGGTGATCCCACAATAATGAGTCCCAAACTTGGGACATCACATTTTTTAACTCGAATGGAGGTAAAAAGTTAAAAACACCTTTATTCAAAGGTATGTCATATACTATATAATTTGTTTGAAGGTTGAAAACCTTCAAATGAAGGTAATTTCTATAAATGGAAAAAATGAATCTTCATTCAAATGTCCCTTTTTATTGCTTTTATGAAAACTGCCATAAAAGGAATAAAAAGGGACCTTCATTTGAAGGTCTTTTTTTTTCCATTTTTCAAAATTGCCTTTGTTTGAAGGCTTTTTATTTTTATTTTTTAGTGGGCATAACATACCTTTGAATAGAGGTCCTTGAATATGAAGGTGCCCTTGCTCAAAGGTCCTTCAAATGAAGGTTCTTGACTAGCCACTTTCACTCTCTACCTCAACATTTCCTCAAAAAAATTAGTTTCAAACCTTAGGTTGGACCTCCAAATCGAATAAACTTAGCAAGATAATGTGTAGAATTGTAGCCTCAAAATGAGCTTCCCAACAAGTATAATATTTAATGTTTTGATTTTATATATAGGTTTTTCACCTAACATCAAGTTCTCTAATCTATGCATTTAGAAAAATAGTAAATTTGTACTTTTTTTTTGCTTGAAAAATATCTATGCATGAGGTATTGATGTCATTGTGTCAACAAAAAAAATGAATTTCAATACAAACAAAACAAGTTATGTGTTTCAACATACACCTATATCTAAATTATAATTATTTTGACTTCAAAATTTAATTAAAAAATATGTAACAAAAAACTATGAAACAAAATGCAAGCACTAGATATTGGTGTTATAAATCTAGATTTTAAAATATAAAATTTTATCCATTGTATAAAAAAAGTTATGCATTATGACAAAAATGTCATTTTTAAACAATGTTTACTATAAAAAACAACAAGTTATTAAAAGCTACATAAAAAAGTTCATAATTTAGTTCCACACACATAGACAAAATCCCACAAATCACTAGTATCATTATTTTCAAATTCTTATAGATTTAGTTGCTATAGGTGTCACAAAGTAAAGATTTAGTTAAAGAAATTGATTTCAATGTCCTACTTTGACCAAAAGGTGGGACTCATTATGTGGGATTACCCTTGGACAAAATGCCAAGACCCATGGTATAGTATGAGATGCATTGACATTCCTTTTTTGGATGGAATGTACTTACAAACATATGTGATTGTGAATCAATATAGGGAAAATATGCTTATAGTAAGGTTCTAACTACTTCCTCTTTTCTAGTTGGTCACCATATGTACTTGTGAGGTTGTTATGCTTTTTTATTAAAGTAAAACAATTTTTGAAGGGACTCAAATCATTTACAACAAAATGCTGCCTAAAAGATAAGCAAAGCCAACCGACAACCAACCATCAACGAACCAACACAAAACAAGACAAAAAAAAAGAAACAATACAAATTGTTGTAACTCCTTAATAGTCTTAACCACTTCAATGTCCTATTGCATAAGGGGATCATGCAAGTTGACCACCTTTTGACTCTCTTTTTTTTATCTTCCAAGGGTTTCCTGGAATGGCTACAAGTGTGAGTACTCGATTCCTGCTTCATTGAAGAAGAACTTTGTTTACCTTTAACCACATTATGTATATATAGTAAGTGCTTGAGTTGCTCCAACTGTGTATATGTGATGGAAATGTATTTGATATCATTCTATTTTGATTGGATTGCATTAAAAGCATGAGCTCAACATATAGTAGTGGTTTAAAAGTGAGACTAGAGATCTCATATAAGTGGAGATGATGAGTTTCTCTATTATTAGAGTATGAACTATGAAGATTTTAATTCCTAGAAGGGATATGTAGGTATGAACATTACAAATGAACCCTCAAGACTTAGGTTAGGATTTAGGGATAACCTTGCATTTGGAGCTTACCACATTCTAATGTGCATATTATGAGTTGGAGCTTCTAGTTCAATTGAAAAATGTTTGATCAATCAAGTTAGTACTTTTCGAACAAAAATCATTAGTAATAAAATGAAGCTTATTACACTAGATAATATGACAATAGTATTTTATCATCAAATTTCATGACAATCTTTATGTAAATTTTATAACCAATCAAATTTATATAAAAAATCATAAACAAAAATATATATGAAATATTTTACAATTATTCCAAATCAATTTAAATTAAATTTGTCTAAAAATTATAGATAAATAAAAATAATTTAAGAATTATATATTTTGAAATAATTCTAAAAAGAATTATAATTTCATAAAAATCTAATATATATATATATATATATATATATATATAAAATTTAGAGGTGATTCATGTAATGCAACTACTAAAATACTTGCTTGGTAAAATTGCCACCTAGATTCAAATTCCTATTGAACAACTATACTCACAAACGTTATGCTTTATTTATTAATAAATATTATTTTTATATAAAAATTTATTAAATTTTTAGTAATTAAAACCTCTAAATAACCATATTTAGCTTAGCTTTAATATGAAACTTCATGGACATGAAAATTATATATAGATTTTAAAGGGGCTTTGAGGAAAGAGTCTTGAGAAAGCACCCTCCAACTAGAGAGAGGGAAATTGATTATGTGAAGTAATATTAATCTTACAAGTAAACGATGTAATAAAAATTAATACAAAAATTAATAAAATCCATGATAAGTACACTTAACGACCATGACAAGATTGGTCATCAATGGAAGACTAAGCAATATTTAACTTTACGTTTTTCTCATCTTGATTAGACTTTATATTTATAGCCTCATATCATTTTCTTTAAAGAAATTATTGGGAAACGCACGAACCATTAATTTATAGCATCAATCAATGATTGTGTTATGTAATCTTATTTCATGTGTAATTTTTTAATGATTAAATTTAAAAAGTGAAAAAATGAATTTCAATATTAATTTTTTAAAATTTAATTATTAAATTTTTTATTAATATTTTAGATCATATTAATTGATGTAATAATATATATTTGATTTAAAGAGTATGTAAAATTAGTATGTTTATTTTAATAAAAATTTATGTAAAATTTTATAGATTCTTTTAAAAGTTTATTTTTAATTAGATTTGTGATTAAAACAATACTATGTACTTATCACTTTTTATCGCAATTTTCTTATTTGATTTCATGGTATTCTCACTCCTACCTACATACAAACCAATCTTTTTATTAATGATGAGCACTATCATTACCCCAATCTTTTTATTAAGGATAAGCACCCACATTACCCCTAGCCAACCCTTTTATTAATGATGAGCATCATTGCCCCAATCTTTTTATTAAGGATGAGCACCAACATTACCTCTAGCCAACCCACATTTGATTTCATGCTATTCTCACTTCTACATGCATACAAACCAATATTTTTATTAATGATGAGCACTGTCATTACCCCCATCTTTTTATTAAGAATGAGCACCAACATTACCCCTAGCCAACCCACATCCACCCCTCTAGTTTTTTAGAAATCACGTAGCCATGAAGAGACTAAACTTCATGACCTCTTGCTTTAGTCAATCGAGCCTAATTTCGACCTCTTGCTTGTAAGAGGATGCTTTAGCCCCTCGCCCCAACATCTAATCTTATTAAAAATAAACAAAAATCCAAATAATCTTTAGTTTTGAATTCAAAATCTTAAACTTGTTTAAACTATTCACATGATTGTTAAGAATATTAATGTTAATTTTTGAAATATTAAATAAATTAAAAAATCATTAATATTATTAAGATAAAAAAAAACATAGATTTTGAGATTTGTTATCAATTAGGAGGACAATTTTTACTAAACATTACAAGCTAAAATAGGGGAGCAAGATAATTTAAATTAAATTTTTATTTTTCAATTGAAAAATATACACTATTAATAATGGTAATAATATATAGAAATTGAGACAATCAATTTATACTTAATTTTTCTTTCTATTATGTTAAATTTAATATCAAAAATTAGAAATTAAAGTAAAAAAAATTATGTATCATCATTTATATAAAATTGTTACTTTCCGCCGAACATTCTAAATGCACATTTAATTGTTTTATTAATTAATTGAAATTGAAAATATTTAATCATATTTGTTAATTTATATAAAATTGTTAAGTCTACCTAACATCTTAACTGTATTCTTTAATTGATTGAAATTCAAAATATTTAATCATATTTATTTTTTATATTTTTAGATAAAGAACAACTTCACTTGTTCAAATCCGCGAGCACAATGATCCAGGAAGGCACAAGGGCTTGCGAGCACAATGATCCAACAGGGATTTGAACCTTGGTGGCTGCTTCACCAACGAAATGTTTAATCATATTTATTTATATTTATTAATTAAATAAAATTGAAAATTTTAATAAGTTAATAAATACAGTCAAATTTGAGAATACTGGAAGTACAAGTTGCCGATCAAAGATTTGTTATCTTCAACTGAAATTTGTTTAGGACGGAAAAATAATAAAACTTTCCACAAACTGCCAGATCACGATTTGACCATGTACTGAGAATTTAATCATCACACTTGCGGACAGCTGTGTTCCCAGCAGGTACTGACTGATATAGAGAATAAAAACTCTACTTAAAATCTAATTTTATTAAAATGGAGCTACAATCTGAAATTTCTGAAATATTAGGTATAAACTCAGAACTGAAACTCAATATTCAATAACCAGATAGTTTCTATATGCTGTAGGCTTTAAAATATAAACATGATGCCATGAAATTAAAATCAAGAAAATCACATAAACTTAAAGAGATAACAGATAAAATATAGTATACAACAGAAGGGAACCACTATTGGGAGAGTGTAAATTCCATCTTCAGGTTAAATTTGAGAAATTTTAGAAATATTATTTGTTTAAGACTTAGAGAGATAGCAGCAATACAAAGAAGAAATACATTTTAATTGAACTATTTTTAAGATAATCACATTATGTAGATTCAAAGAAACAAGAAACTCTTCTGATTATATATAATATAAGTGAAAACTGCTATCCAGTCCTTAGGATGCACCAATGTATAAATTATGACGTATAAGAATAACTTATACATTGATGTATTCTAGAGGCTGGTCATCAAACTGCGACTTATTGACACCAAACTATTGAACTTGAGCTCCTCTGAAACTTGTACTGTAACAAACTTCCAGCACTGAGCCAACACTGCCAGCTCTCAAGACTCTTCTGAGATTCCTACAAACTTCAGAACTTAAACTAACACTGCCAGCTCTCTGAGCCCTCTGAGACTCCTGCTCTAACAAACTTTCAAAACTGAAACTAAAACTGCTAGTTCTCTTTCTCCTCTGAGACACCTACTCTAACAAACTTCATAACTGAAACTAACACTGACAGCTTCCTCTGAGACTTCTGCTCTAGCAAACTTTCAAAACTGAAACTAATACGGTCAACTCTCTAAAAGACTACCAGCAACATTCTTATTCATTTGTTCATTAATTCTATTAATCCCAAAAGTTTTAAACTTGCCAAAACAGAGTGTCAGGCTTGTTTACAATGTTCAGCTGAAGTCTATTTCAAACATTTTCCAAATCTATCTGTTTGCCTCTTGCTTAATTTCTATAGACCCACAAAATGACTTTTGTCTATGCAGCATACAAGATGCACCTTCCACTGTAATAAAAAATGGGTTTGTATGGACTTATACAGCTGGTTACTATGTACCCACAAGATAGGCACACTTAAAAATAATTGTAAGAGATCCCACTAACTCAAGTGCCTAATATAAAAATTTATTAACAGTTACAAGAAGATTGATGATAACCCACAAGATGGAGACACTTAGAAAATATTGTAAGAGATCCCACAGACTCAAGGGCCCAATATTAAATTTTGTTAACAGTTACAAAGAAGATTGATAACACACAGCATGCTCTTTAGCACATTATGGTGGTCTATAACTCAGCAGACGTAAGCAAGATTGTGGCTTAACAAATATAAGCTACATTCCAACTAAAACCCAAGTGTAGAAATCTTTATAATGTAGTCCAAGCTAATTAGTTGCAATTCCATTTTAGAAAGCCCATAACCTCACCCAATTAATAGAATGGGAAAAAATAAGCAAACACTTCAAAATTGCAATTTGCAAGAACGCCATTGAATTGGTATAATTTATGAGCTATAAATGCTCTTTATTTGGTTCTTAAAAGCATACAATCAGCATGCCACTGTAGAATGTGTATTTTATACAAATCAACATATATGCACACATACAAAGCAATACAAGAATCAGATCTGACCTCAGATCAGCACACCAAACACTAGCAAGCAGTTTTCTTATAAACCACAAGGCCTGTCCCTGAAATATAAAAAGCAATCCTCTACACATCTATCAAAAGTTGAACAATTTGAGACGTGAAATATACTCAAGAATACTGCTTAATGATGATAACTTAATATTCTACATGTCTAAACATATGTGAACAGGGTGATTCACATCAACTAGACTGAAAACTTGCTAGGCACTGAAGCAGAGCAAGAACTTCTTTGGCAAATGGCCTTCTGCACGATACTTGGCTCCCATCTCCTCTGCCTTGAGGAACTCCTCTCCACGTTTAGCCTCCACCATTGCCTTCTTCTCTTCTGCCTTCCTGTGGATGGTAGCGATTTCATTTTTCATTTTCTCAATATAATCTGCTTTCTTCTTCTCCAACTTCTCCTGCAAATGTGTAGACTCTCTTAGATACAATCAAGTTAAAAGAAAACCTTACTTGATTGCTTTTATTGCCAACAACAAAAATGCCAAACTGGTGTTCAGCTCACTAGCTGAAGTTTCAGTTCTAAATAAAAAAAAGGAGAAAGAGTTTGCTTCAAGCATGAATGTCCTAAAGATTGGATGCCATTAACAAACACTCCACTGAGAATTCTTTTACAAACTTAACGACTAGTCAAGAAGAGTTGTAATTTAGTATATTAAAGAGCTCGCTTGATTGACATTGCTATACATTCTATTGGCTAGTCATGTTAATATCAAATTCTATCCATCGAGTATGGAGAAGAGGAAAATATTTTACCTCTGCTTTTCTCAGCTTTGTTTCAGTTGAAGACTTCTTTGTGTTTTCCCATGCAATAATATTTGTCAATGCTTTGTGGTACCTAAACCAATGATATCACAATTGTAATCAGGATTCAAGCAATTTGTTTAATTCTGCTGCATTTCTTCAGAACCCCTTATTAAAATAAGGTGGGTGCTATTCTCTCACAAATCTGGTCATGAGAGTAGCCCTAAAAAGGGCAACATGGCCCCCGGGGTGTAATATAGTTAATAACTTACTTGTTATCAGCTTTTGCTACTTCATTCTCTTCCCATGCTTTGACAAGAGCTGCTCTCTTCTCTTCATTCACCTTTGCTAAAACAGCATCTACAGATACAACAGCAACCAAAAAAGAAAAAGAAACTACATTACATTCTGCAATGTGCACTGCAAATACTAGTGGCCACAACTTTCAAGTTGCCCATCATTTCATTTTCCAAATCACTTAAAAAAGCTTTTTGTATTCATATGAGAACGCCTGTGACAGATGTGAATGAAGTTAAAAGATATTAAACAACACACACCTCTGTTTATAGATCCTGATTTCTCAGGGGCAGGCTCAACAACTGCTTCCTTCTTCTCTTCTGCCAAACGCTTCTCTTCTGCCAAAAGAAGTTAGTAAGTGCCAATCAGAAAAACAGGCCCTTTAACCTGCTAGTGTTGTTTATTCACTATTTGCAAAACCTACTAAATGCAAAAATTAAGTATACTGTTTTGTTTAGGATTCAAGGAAAAACTTTAACCTTTCTTATCCCACCACGAACTAACTAATTATTCAAGTAGGTGTTGTCCAAGATAAAGATCTGCCCCTATATCCAGTGGGAAGCATGTGCTAAAACTATTTCCTGAATCCATTTAAGTAGAGAAACTATATACCTACATACAATAATAAACCCTTAAAAACAAATATACACTCTATCCAGACATGGGTAACAAGGGCTTCAAGGCCCTGAGGATCTTGAGTTAATACTCTTAGAAAAAGAACCTAAACGGGCGAATGAGGAAATGTATTCACAAGGATTTTCTTAGAAGACAAACACCTTAAGGTAACTCTGACTAGACAGCAACAAATTTAAAATTGTCAATCCTTTCTTCTTATGAACATGAGATTTTCACAGTCCGCGAGTTTGTGTGAGAAAAGATTCTGGAAAAAAATCATGATCCAGAACATTTGCAAGTTAAACATACAGAGTTTTTTCCAAAAGTTTTTCACTCAATCCCTTGTTCTGTTATATCATCCTAGTTTATACATAGAAAAACGCAGGGACTAGTTTCTGCTAACCTTCAATAACCACCAAAGCCTTAGAGTCATCGGCAACGGTATGATCTTCCCTAGAAGGCGCTGCAGGCGGATCTGATGCAACCTTTTCCTCTGGAACATCCTTATTAAGAACAGGAGCTGCAATAGGCTCTGCTGGGGCTTGCTCTTCACCCATTTCTAATTTTTCTCCCCGAGATAGCTTACGGGTTCTTCAATAGCAGAACTATAAAACAAACAAAACCCCATCAAGCCATAGAAAACAAAGACTAAAGTAAAGCATAAAATCAGATTACTAAGGAGATATATGTGTGAAGGTGTGTGTAGATGGTTTGATTTGGACATACGAGGCTGAGAGCTCAAGTGCTAATTCACTTTTCATTAGCAACCCGAGTTCAAAACTTGGCTGCAGAAAAATCTCCAACAGGAGTACGGTGAAAAGGCTAATCAGTAAGAATCATCACACCTAATTGCACAGAGAATCATCCAAACCCTGAGCGTGGTAAAAATCCAATAATCTCACCTATAAACACCCTGCAAGAGAAAAATGACTACTTGGAAAGACGATGTGTATGAAACTTGGGCATTTGCATGTGTTGGTGACAGTAACTATGCGATAGAGTTACCAACGACAGATTCTCCTAGCTTATATATCCTTATTTAGCCCTCCAGTCTTCTCTGCAACTGGCTATACAAGGATGCAAATCTATTCGGCATGCTAGAATAGAAAAAGTTTAGAAAGTGAATTTTGTGCTTTTGCTCATGATTAATCTCCTAGAACATGCTATAGGCGTATTGGAATAAATCTCAAATAGTATAACTTGTTCGATACCATTACAGGGCATAAATCTTAACATAAAAACCATTCACCCAACATAGTTTAGGACACAACATGCTTTCAATTTGTACTCCCAACCATCATGTCATGACAGTGTGTTGTTCCTCACCATAACTAGTAATCATTTTAACAAAACAGCAAGTAGTTACTACTCCAAAAGGGTCATGGAATTCCCTTCAATCTGACTGACACCATAATCAAAACCCAAAAGCTAACACAAATGGGTACATGCCTGACAAATACCCCCAATAATCCACACAAATGATGTGTGCCTACCAAATTCTAGATACAGCTTTTGGCAGGTTACTGACCTGAAAACAGATAACCCAACCAGATTTGATTGATTGGGTAGTTTCAATTTTTCTTTACCAAAATCTCCAACTGGGTATCTTGCAGTCCCGGAACTGACTTCTCAACACTTGGCTATGTGTAACTTATAGCAATCGAGTGCATGTAAGGTGTCATGAAATGTCAGCAGCAAGAAAGAACAATGAGATTAGGTTGGCCAGGTCAAAATCCAACAATGTTTGGTTATACTGAAGGAATTGTAACCCTTATGTTGGGATATCATTGATATTATGTAGTAGTTATTGGAAATGACAGTGGAAAATCAGGCTGTGACAGACTGGCTGACCCCATCTCTCTTGAAGACAGACTGTTTTCATTGCTAAGCCAACAAGGAATCTCTTAACATACATTGCAAAGCAAACAAAGTGGGCCTAGAAGTAAATATCGTGCAAATCTCCCGTGAAAGGCAGGACACCTCATCGAGAAAAAAACTATAAAAACGGCAACATTTCTTTCTGCAAAACTAACTCTATGAATCGGTCACATCACCATGAAAGGGTTTGGGGTTTTTCTCATTTAATAAATTAATTATAAAAATGTAGCTGAGAATTAAAATGAACCAGCTCCTCTAACATAATTATAAAGATTAAATTATGGAATTAAAATAAATTATTTTTCAAAATGGAAGTTTCTGATTTATGGTTTTAGATTTTCAGTTAGCATCAAAGAATAACACTGAAAATTTTCTTACCAGCTTCTGAACTTTTATATTTCTATATCAGATTGCATGTTTTTTTTGGTTTTTTTTAAATTATAATATTATTAAATTATAATTTCTTCATTTTAGAATCTATATTTTCTCCACAGACGCTTAGTCATTTAAGCAATCCCATGATAGCACGTCTGAGTTACAACTCATATTGCATTTTTTTGTATTTCTTAGTAAATACTTTTAGGTCATTCATTACGTGTGATGATTTAATATTAAGGACTAGGAAAATTTCTTCATTAGAATTTAATTCTTCTATAAATGTAAAAGCAAATACACTCACATATGATTAGTGTTTGTGTTTGGTGTGACACTCTCAAGCAGGTGTGAAATTTGACGGTCACCCCTTTTTATGACGGTTTGGTCATTTCAATACCTTTCATTTGATGTTTTAAGAAAAATATTTGCTTATATAGAATTTGTTTCATAGTATTAGAAATAGAAAATCACCATTTCTTCAATAATTACTCATTCTTTTTCTATTTGAAGCCATAAATATGGGGTCCTAAATATGAAGTGAGAATAGATGTAGATAATAAAAAGATAACAAAAATTATAAATTAAGAAAATTAATTTGAAAGCATCAAACTAAAATCAAATTATTATCATTTTAACTTACAAAATTCATTGCAAACTTCAATATGTCTTAAATATGACTAATGTTGCTTCGCCTTCAATGCAATCTATAGAGCATACTACTAATAAAAAGATGAATAATATATTTGAGAGAATGTAATTTTTTGATTGATTTATGGATCTTGAAATGGTGAAGAAAATAGTATATTATAGACTTAGGAGATGAGGATAAGAATGACAACCTTAGTTAATTGAAGAATAATAGGTGTAAATCATTGAAATTAGAATTTTTCTTTTTGAATCTATAGAGATAATAATGATGAATTACTCGTTTAATTGATGGATAATTGTGCAAAAAAGTTTCTAATTTGAAGAATAGTTAATTTAGGAAGAAAGAATGTGTTTCTAAAATGAAGAAGAGTTAATTTAGGAAGAAAGAACATGTTTCTAAAATGAAGACTAGAAATCATGAATAGATAATTAGCTCACATTTAATTAAATAGTATTTAGTAAATATTATTTAATTAAATAGATTAAGTGGGTTAATAATTAAAAAATAAAAAATAATTTGAAAATGGGACAATTAATTCACATTTAATTAAATAATGAGATATTATTTAATTAAATAGATTAAGTGGGTTAATAAATTATAACTGAAATAAGATAATAATTAAAGGGAGTAACTTTAGTGTCTACGAGTAGTTTTAGATGTAATGTCCTTACCATTGACTCTACAATTTGGTAATTTGAGGTTAACTAGGACCTTTGTGATGCTTCATACTCAATCTCACATTCAAGATCCATCTAGTTAACAAATCATTGGACACTTTGATAATATGGAAGATATTACCAAAATGATTTGAACTAGGTAAAGAAGTTTCTTCTTTCCCCTAGTATAAGAGGAAGTTGAGTGTGGAATAATGCTTCCAACACTAATCAAATAAGAGAGTGAATGTAAAAAATTCTTAAAAACCCTTAAACAATCACAAATTAGGTGCACATATAAATTTTAGATTTAAACAAATAAAACCATAACACCAAATTTATATGGAAAAAACCTTTAAAGAAAAACCTACACTCCAAAATAGAAAGCTCAATCGTGCTACAATAACAAAGGGTTACAATACAATGTATAGAGCCAATGCTCTATAGGAGTAGTTACAACAACAAAGAATTCTAAAGCAATTCTGATAGTGCAACGATGTCTCAAAAAAAATCAACGTATCTCATAAAATACACTAAGGCACCAACATATTTATAGTGCTAAACATAAGGAGGTAGGTGCCCATGGTTTCCAAAACCAACTCTCATACCTAAGAGGTAAATGGTGTCAAAAATAAATAAAATGCCATTTCCATGACACCTTGCACATAGCAACTTCCAAAGTACTAACACCTATCTCATCTTGAATAGTCATCTTGCCTGATGAAATGCATGTTCAACATAGAAATTGTCATAACAAGAATAGGTGCTTTCCTTACCTTACACCACTTGTCAAAAGTGAACTCCACCATAAATGTCAATTATCAAACATTAAGTCTCCATAAATCTTCCACTAAACTAGTAGTTGTTATAGTCATAACACGGGGGCTTCACTTAGTGAACCTAGGTTATAACTGGTGCATTTATGGCATACTAAAGAATCCCCCTATTTTCAAAAAATATTGCCCTAAACTCCTTTTTTGTCACCCCCTCCCAATACACAACCCCCTTATTTTCACCAAATATTGTATTTTTTTATAGCTAGAATTAAAAAACCCCTCTATTTTCGTCGATAGGCAATATATTGCACCCTCATTTTTGGGATATTAAACCCCCCAATATGAATTCATGTGATATAATATTGCCTAGCCAGTGAAGCCCATGTGAGTCATAATGGGAAACCATCATAGTCCCTATTAATAAGTTCTAATTCCAATAGTTAGAATGAACCTGAGGAAAACTGAGGAGCGGGGGGGTGTGAATCAGTTTTCCACAAGTTAAACAATTATTGCAAATTATAAGCCTTCTACCAGAGCACAATGAAAACAACATAGTGAAAGATAAAGCATAAAAGTACAGAACACACAACACCAATATTTTTTACGTGGAAAACCCGATTAAGGGAAAAACCATGGTGGGAAACCCTACCCACAGTTAGGTAATACTTCTACAACAATATGTGAAATATTACAATGGGGATTGCACTTGCAATCAAGCCAACCGCTTAGAGAGCACTGATCAACACAAAAGGGAAGTCTCATTGACTTACATAAACATCACACTACAATCTGGAGGAAATGAATTGTGAAAATAGCATCTCCTAATGCTTGATTATAGTTCCGGTTAAGCACAAATGTCTGCCCTGCAACACCAAGCTTTCCTCAAACCTTCATTGAATGATATAACCTTGTTCGCACAAAAACCACTCTCTGATAATGCACATAACCATACCATACAAATTACATGAATATATCACCTATAAATATAGATCGTCAACCTTGATAAGCAAGGTCGGCTAAACCACATGATACCACCAGACCAATATTATGATTTACATTACATAGCATGGACCTAATTCAAATTCCCAAACAATTATATCCACCAGAAATTGCGCCAAGGCTAAACGCAACATGTAACTCCAACTGGTAGAAACCCTCAGTGTCAATAACACAAAATAACCAACCGAGCCCAAATAGGATCACCAAATCAGCATTCTAGCCAATGTGAAGCCACCAAACAATTAGGGCATGATCAAGAACACCTTCAACATGTTAGGAACCATTTCTAGAAGCCGGATCAAAACCACTTAACCATTTCATCAAATATCACCAACCAGTACTGTCAACCGAGACCAAGAATATCAACTGATAAAACAAAACATAAACGATAGCTTCCAGAGCACCAAGTCATGAACCAACTAAATATGACAAGCATATAATCATCCTGAATAACCATCCAAAACCGAATCCAACAATTTGATCATACCAGATCAGAATCTCTAATAAACCTCAGCCAAAACCAAGTCCAACCAGAACAGGTCCAACCAGAGCACAGTGTTGACATCAATGACAACACATAATCAATTCCTACATAATGCCAACAATCTCCCCCTTTGGCATTGATGGCAACACTGAATGTGAAAAACATCCAAGTGCCAAGGAATGCCAACGATCTCCCCAACAATATCCAAAACTGATCTGAAATAAATCTCCAAAACTAGAATATGGTTAACTATTTTTCACATGAACACCTCTCCCCCTTTGACATCAATGGCAACTAACTACTGCCCCTGAGCATCAACACCATCCCATCAACTTGAATTAGAAGATATTTCTAATAAGCTCATCAGATTAATGCATCCCTGCATCTCTAAGTCTCTTTCAGAGGGGTGGTGACCCCAAATTGATATCAGAGATATTCAAAAGTGTCTTTAGGCAATAGTTTAATTAGAATATCTGTAATATGTTCCTTAGTGGGTACATAAACCAATCTGACTTCCTTTGCTTCAACCTTTTCCTTCAAGAAATTATACCTTATAGATATGTGTTTTGATTTGGAATGAAATGTCAGATTCTTTGACATATCAATAGTAGCTATATTATCATGGTGAATAACAATAGGCCCATCATAACTTACCCTTATATCCTTCAACATTTGCTTCATCCATAGAATTTAAGTGCAATTAGTTGCAGCAGCTAAATATTTAGCTTCAGTAGTAGATAATGAAGTGCATGATTGTTTCTTGCTAAGCCATGAGACCAATTTCTTCCCAAGAAAGAATGCACTGATAGTTCTAATACTTAATGTAAGTATAGATCCAATAGCCGACAAGATGAGAGGGAGGGGGGGGTGAATCATACAAACTTAATCTTCCATAAAAATATCAGATTCAACCTCGGTAACATATACTTCAGTAATATAACCAAAATTGCTAAACATGCAAATTCAAAAGCATATAAACATCATAAACCTCATAACACCATATTTAACGTGGAAACTCAAATGGGGAAAAACCACTGGACCCACGAAGAAATATACTCTTCTAGAGTATGCTCGGTTAAAAGCAAATCCTGTTAAAGATTACAAAACACATTGCTAGATGTGACCCGGTTAAGGGATTTCCCTCAGATCTGTTAGGATCTTCACTTTGTTAGAAGTGACCTTATCAAAGGATTTCAAACACTCAAATTAGAATTTCACCTTGATAGAGGATTTACAATAAGATTGTTAAGTCCACTCGGTTAAGAGATTTTCTGTTACTTCACAAAATAACAGTAATAAAAATCTATCTGCAACTTCATGTCTAAAATGCTAAAGCAGATTCTTATTTTCTCAATACAATCTATTCATAGGTCTTATCTTGTCCTTCTACTGGGCTCTATACTCTGTTTCTCAAACAGGACTTCAAGCTTCTGTGCTCGGTAATCACTATGTAGCAACCCTGTACTTACATTTGCCCGCATGCCTTGTTTATCAATAGTTCCCTATTTATAAAAAATTAGCTAACCGCTTAATCTCCTTGATCACATTTCCCATGATCAATCATAGCCATCAGATCTTCAAACTTTGACCAGGTTCAATGTATCCTTTGATCTGAAAACGTTTTACCCCGCCTAGGAACTTGCATACATTTCTTGGAACTTGTGCTAGGGTATTGCAGTTCAATCTGTGTTGTAGATCTTCATGTCGATTTTCCTTTGCCATAGATTCATTAACAAACTTCATGCACGACATACCAATCATTTAATCAGTTCCATCTCATCAGCTTCCTTCATTAAATAAAGCATGTAACCATTTAATGTATTCTATTACAGCTCGGTTACAACTCGGTAACAACTCGGTAAATACTAAACTTCACTCGATAGACATTCTGCCTTCATTAACCGACAGCGATAACCTTAGGGTTTACCAACTAGGTTCATTTCTCAGTAACATAGTATAGTATTAACCTTACAATTTACAACATATGTATGATGTTAAAACAATCTAAACATTATGATCTCATCATTGTCTGACTCGGTAGTAGTTACCCATTGAATACCTTATTCATCCCCTTATTCATCATATTCTTTCTGTGTCTTTTACCAACATCTTTATACTCTTTAAATCATACTTCTCAAGATATGGCAACATCATACTGAATTAGAAAATCAATTTCTTGACATCAATGACAAAATAATAATATCAAGACAGTAAACATCCTTAATCAGTTATATCCATAATCATCAACAACCTTCTCAATATCCTTATTGAAATGCCAATAGTCTCCCATTATCTTTTATAATGCCAAATGCCAACAATCTCCCCCTTTGGCATTGATGGCAAAACCAATTGATTTGACCTTAAAAAGATTCGGATTGTTGTGATTCTGAAATGTTGAAATGCTCTCTCGCTGTCAACAGACTTCTCCTATATTCTTCAATCTTCTCCCTCCTTTTTTTAATCAACAGTTTCGGGCTTTTCAATTAGTCTTATCCCCCTTTGACAACAATGCCAAAAAGTAAAGAACTTAAACATGATTTCTTCCGCTAAGAAGTGAATTCCTTGCTGATATATATCTACTCAGTCTCGGTCAGAGTATTTTGTCTTCAATTCCTGTTCCCTGTTATTGTTTCCTGTACACCTTTATAAAACATCCTAAAGTGTGTAAATCAACATCAACTCTTGAAAAGATATTCTGTAGAGTCATCAAATTGATGCTTTCACCGAACTCGGTCAATGAATGGAAGATAGGGGTAGGACCCCTAACTTGCTTCTGTGATACTCAAAAGTGTCCCTTGGCAGTGGCTTGGTGAAGATGTCTGCAATTTGTTCCTTTGTGCTAACATACTCCAACACCACTTTCTTTTCTTGAACTTCTTCTCTAAGATAATGATATTTGATAGAGATGTGCTTTGTCTTAGAGTGCATAACAGGATTCTTTGAAATGTTAATGGCACTAGTATTGTCACACAATATAGTTATTGGCTCGGTAACTTGCTCATTTATACCTTCCAACAGTTGTTTGATCCATGCTATATTAGTGCAATTCAATGCTACAACAACATATTCAACTTCTGTTGTTGACTATGAAACACATCCTTGTTTCTTGCTAAGCCAACTCACTAGTCTTTCTCCTAAGAAGAAAGCTCCTCCACTTGTGCTTTTTCTGTCATTAATGTTGCCAGCCCAATCAACACCAGTATAAACTTTTAAATCAAAATCATTTGCTTTTTGATATACTAAGCCATAATCCTCTGTGCCTTTCAAGTATCTAAAAATTCTTTTGATTGTTGTCATGTATGTTTCCTTAGGATTTGCAGAGAATCTTGCAACTCTACCTACTGCATGTGCTATGTCTGGTCTGCTGTGAACAACATATTGTAGCTTTCCAATCATGGATCGGTAAAGTGTCTCATCAACAGATGCAGATTCATCATTCTTTGATAGTTTACAGTTGGTAATCATAGGAGTACTTACTGGTTTTGAATCTTCCATTCCAAATTTCTTCAATATTTCCTTTCTGTACTTGGATTAAGTAATGAAAATCTCATTTTTCATTTTCTGTATCTGTAAACCTATAAAATACTTTATCTCACCGATTAATGATATCTCAAATTCTTTGCTCATTTCATTTCCAAAGTTCTTGCATAAAGAGTCATTTCCACAAAATATAATATCATCAACAAATATGGCTGAGATCAGTATTCCTTTTTCATCATTCTTCATGTACATATTGCTATTTTCACTTGTCCTTATAAAACCAATCTTAATCAAATAAGAGTGCAATCTTTCATACCATGCTCTAGGTGCTTGTTTCAGACCATATAATACTTTGTTCAATTTATATACCTGATCTTTATTATTGTCTTCAACAAATCCTTCAGGTTGTTCAATAAAAACTTCTTCTTCTAATATTCCATTCAGAAATGCAAATTTGACATCCATTGATATACCTTGAAGTTTTTGAAAGCAGCATATGCCAACAATGTTCTTACTCCTTCAAGTCTAGCCATAGGTGCAAAATTTTCACCATAATCAATTCCTTCTTCTTGAGCATAACCTTTGCAAACTAGTCTTGCTTTATTTCGAGTGACCTTACCTTTTTCATTTAGCTTGTTTCTGAAAATCCACTTTGTACCGATTACATTTTTGTCCTTCGGTCTTGGGACCAGTGTCCATGTGTCATTCTTCTTGATTTGATCAATCTCTTTTGCCATAGCATTTATCCAATCTTCACTGTTAAATGCCTCTTTCACTATTCTCGGTTCAATTTCAGATATTAGACATGTGTTCTATCTCAATTTGTTCCTTGTCATTACTGGATCATCCTTATCTCCTATAATTTGACTTGGTGCATGATGTCTTCTAACATACTTGGCTAATACAGGCTCGGTAGGCTCTGTATGATCTTCTTCATCACTCGATAACTGGATATTCTCTTCATTTTTTTCAACAGTTTTCTCGGTAAAACTTGTCGGTTGAACATAGACAAATTCATCATAATCTTCTGGTTCTTTGGAATTTCCTTCATCATTTCTTTTTGAAAATTCATCAATCTTCACATTTGCACTTTCTACTATTTTGTTAGATGATTTGATTAGACATTTAAATGCTTTGCTTCTAGAAGAATAACCTAGAAATGTTCCTTCTTCACTTTTTTGATCAAACTTGCCATTTCTATCATCTTTGTGTACATAGCATCTACTTCCAAAGATTTTAAAATAACTTACATTAGGTTTCTTATCATACCAGATTTCATATGGTGTCTTCAAAGTACCTTTCTTCAGTTGTACTCGGTTCAGGGTGTAAATTGTTGTGCTTATTGCTTCTCTCCAAAATGTTTGTGGCACTTTCTTTTCAATCATCAGGGCTCTAGCACAATCCACAATAGATATGTTTCTTCTCTCAGCTATTCCATTCTGTTGTGGAGTTCTCGGTGCAGAGACTTGTCTTTTAATACCATGATCATTGCAGAATAAGTTGAACTCATTAGATGTGAACTCTCCTGGTCTATCTGATCTAAGACATTTTAGTTGTCTTCCTGTTTCATTTTCAACTCTTGCCTTGTACCATTTAAACATTTGAAAAGCTTCTGATTTTTCTTTTAAAAACATTACTAACATCATCCCTGAGTAATCATCCACAAATAATATGAAATATTTATCACCATAATAACTCTAAACTTTCATAGGACCACAAAGATCAGTATGCACAAGATCTAAAATTCCCTGAGAAGTGTAGGACTTACTTGTAAAGCTTGATCTTGTCATTTTTACCATCTGGCATCCTCGGCATATAGCATTCTCAGGTTTCTCAAGACTCGGTAGACCTCTTACTCGGTGCTTCTTGCTTATTTTGATCAGATTATCAAAATTTACATGACAAAACCTTTTATGCCATAACCAGGTATCATCTATCTTTGCATACAGACACTTGTTCCGAGTTGAGTCAAGGTGAAATGTGTTACCTTTTGTTTGTGTCCCGGTAGTAGCTAACTTTCCATGCTTGTCATGAACTTTGACAATACCATTCTGAAATTCTATTCGGTAACCTGTGTTGTTTAGCTATGCTACACTCAACAAATTGTATTTCAAACTTTCAACCCAATAAACATCATTGCATTTTGCATTGTCAAGAAGTGTTATAGATCATTTGCCTATTACCAGACATGGTGCATCATTACCAAATCTTACATAGCCTCCATCATAGTCTTCTAACATAACAAACTTGTGTTTATCACCTATCATGTGATGTGAACATCCACTATCTATGATCCAAGAATCATTAGTATTTATGTGAGATATTAGGGCTTTTTCTTCATACCTTTCTTCATCTGATCCATCTTTGATAGCCACATAAAATACTTCCTTTGTATCAGCTTCATCTGATTTATCATCATTGGATTACTCATCAGCTATTAAGCATGTCTTTCTATCTCTTCTTTTGAAGTCTTGATGTCCTCTGTAATGATTATCTTTCTGTCTGTCATCTTGGTGATCTCTCTTTTCAGTAGAATCTTTGTCAGGATAGTTAGAAGCCATATGCCCTATTTTATCACAATTGAAACATTTCAAAGGTAGTTTTATTTTATACTTACCTTTGCCTCTTGGTAACCTTCTGGCTAATAGTGCTTCAAACTCTTCTTGTTTCCTGATTTCCTCATACAACATGTGTAATTTTTCCATATTCTTGCAAAATCTCTCACTTGCTCCACTGTGATCTCCTTTAGTGTACTTACTCATTCTATCATTGTAATCATTAGATTCATCAAGATGAAAAGAACTGAAAGGAGATTCTATTTTATTTACTGATGACCCACTGTTAGCAAAATTACTTAACTCAAAAGCATGAAGCTTACCAATAGTAGCATCTAAAGAAACTGGCATACTGGGTACAGACCTCAATTCATTGATTGCAGAGACTCGGATTGCATAAGCTGGTAGAAGGGTTCTTAACAACTTACTTGTTATATCCTTTTCTTCAATAGTTCCACCTGCTCCTTTGATTTGATTGGCAATCTCTTTTAGCCTTGTATTGTACTGGGTTATGTTCTCACCTTCATTCATCCTCATAGATTCAAGTTGTCCTCTTAGACTATCCACTTTAGCTCTTTGAACATGTTCATCACCACCATACATAGATATGAGCTTATCCCACATTGCATTTGCATCATTGCAGCCTTCTAGATCATTAAACTCTGAGTCGATCAATGCAGATGTTATTTCAATCATTGCTTGGATAGGTTCTTGCTTTGCCTTTATCTCTTCCATTGTCAATGGATAGGTGCTCGGTGGAATGAAATCATTCTCCATATAATATATAGCATATTCTCCAACTCCTGATAAGTGCAACTTCATCCTTTTCTGCCATGTAGAGAAACTTGACTTGTTCAGCTTTGGTGCATCCCTCTTATACATCTTTGGATCTTTGCCTAAAGAACCTTTAAACTTTTTCTTCCGGAGTCCAAAGCTCTGACACCAATTGATAGTTCTGATACTTAATGTAAGTACAGATCCAATAACCGACAAGATGAGAGGGGGGGGGGTGAATCATACAAACTTAATCTTCCATAAAAACATCAGATTCAACCTCGGTAACATATACTTCAGTAATATAACCAAAACTGCTAAACATGCAAATTCAAAAGCATATAAACATCATAAACTTCATAACACTAGATTTAACGTGGAAACCCAAATAGGGAAAAACCATTGTGGGATTTTGGACCCATGAAGAAATATACTCTTCTAGAGTATGCTCGGTTAAAAGCAAATCCTGTTAAAGATTACAAAACACATTGTTAGATGTGACCTAGTTAAGGGATTTCTCTTAGATCTGTTAGGATCTTCACTTTGTTAGAAGTGACCTTATCAAAGGATTTCAAACACTCAATCAGAATGTCACCTTGCTAGAGGATTTACAAATAAGACTGTTAAGTCCACTTGGTTAAGAGATTTTCTGTTACTTCACAAAATAACAGTAATAAAAATCTATCTGCAACTTCACATCTAAAATGCTAAAGCAGATTCTTATTTTCTCAATACAATCTATTCATAGGTCTTATCTTGTCCTTTTGCTGGGCTCTATACTCTATTTCTCAAACAGGTCTTCAAGCTTCTATGCTCAGTAATCACTATGTAGCAACCCTGTACTTACATTTGCCCGCATGCCTTGTTTATCAATAGTTCCCTATTTATAAACAATTAGCTAACCGCTTAATCTCCTTGATCACATTTCCCATGATCATCATAGCCATCAAATCTTCAAACTTTGACCAGGTTCAATGTATCCTTCGATCTAAAAACATTTTACCCTGCCTAGGAACTTGCATACATTTCTTGGAGCTTGTGCTAGGGTATTGCGGTTCAATCTGAGCTGTAGATCTTCATGTCAATTTTCCTTTGCCATAGATTCATTAACAAACTTCATGCATGACATACCAATCATTTAATCAGTTCCAGCTCATCAGCTTCCTTCATTAAATAACGCATGTAACCATTTAATGTATTATGTTACAGCTTGTTTACAACTCGATGACAACTCGGTAAATACTAAACTTCACTCGGTAGACATTCTGCCTTCATTAACCGATAGCGATAACCTTAGGGTTTACCGACTAGGTTCATTGCTCGATAACATAGTATAGCATTAACCTTACAATTTACAACATATGTATGATGTTAAAACAATCTAAACATTATGATCTCATCATTGTTTGACTCTGTAGTAGTTGCCCATTGAGTACCTTATTCATCCCCTTATTCATCATATTCTTTCTGTGTCCTTTACCGACATCTTTATACTCTTTAAATCATACTTCTCAAGATATGGCAACATCATACTGAATTAGAAAATCAATTTCTTGACATCAATGACAAAATAATAATATCAAGACAGTAAACATCCTTAATCAATTATATCCATAATCATCAACAACCTTCTCAATATCCTTATTGAAATGCCAACAATCTCTCATTGTCTGTTATAATGCCAAATGCCAACATGCACCACCTGTAGTGCTCTGTTGGTCATCAAAATCTCCTACCCAGTTAGAGTTTGTATAGGCACATAATCTGAAATCATCATCCTTTGGATACCATAACCCATAATCTGTTGTTCCTTTCAAATATCTGAATATCCCTTTAGTTCCAATAACATTTTTATCTTTAGGCCTAGGAACCAATTCCCATGTATTATTCTTTTCTATCTGATTTAATTCCTCTTCCATTGCTTTCATCCAATTCTAATATTTACATGCTTCAATAACTGATTTCGGTTCAATTTGAGAAATTAAACATACCTCTTCAGCAACTAACCTTCTTCTTGTCATCACACCTTTCCTCTTATCTCCAATGATCTGATCTTTAGAATGACTCAACTTTACATACCTGGGACTCTTTGGATTATCTCGACTTTCTGACTCTTTATGCTCTTCAACGGTTACTGTGGAATTTTCTGATGTTGCCAGAGCAACTGGATCAATGCTTTGATCTGATTCTTGCACTACTGATTTTGATATGACAATTTCATCTTTTGGTTCATAATCATATGATCTGATCTAATTGTTTCATTGCTCATCCACTTTGACATTTATGCTTTCCATTATCCTTTGCAATCTTTTTTTATAACATCTATATGATTTACTCTTACTAGAATAACCCAAAATCATTCCTTCATCACTTCTAGGATTAAATTTCCCTAATGCATCATCTCTTCTGATCTAGCATTTACTTCCAAAAATTCTAAAATACTTGACAGTAGGAGCATGATCAAACCATAATTCATAAGGAGTCTTACCAGTATCACATTTTATGTGTACTATGTTGAAAGTGTAGACTGCATTATTGATAGCTTCTCTCTAATAAATATCAAGCAGTTTGGCTTCCATCATCACTGTCCTTGCAACATCTAAGATAGTTTTGTTCTTCCTTTCCACTATTCCATTCTATTGTGGAGTTCTAGGTGTAGATAATTGTCTTATGATTCCATGTTTCTGACAAAAATTGTTAAATTCACTGGATGTAAACTCACCACCTTGATTTGATCTTAAGCATTTTATCTTCAATCTTGTTTCCGTCTCAACCATAGCTTTGAATATTTTGAATTTCTCAAGAGCTTCTTATTTTTCTTTCAAAAATGCAACCCACGTCATTCTAGAATAATCATCAATAAGAAACATAAAATATCTATCACCTTGAAAAATTTTAGTCCTTTCCGGTCTACACAGATCAGTATGAATAAGATCAAGAATTCCATTAGATCTATCATGTATGCTTTTGAAAGAAGTTCTAACTTGCTTACCCATTTGACATTCTCTACATACGGGATTATGAGGCTTGATGATTTTGGGAAAATATTTGGCAGCCTAGGTTGAACCGATCTTCACTATGCAATCAAAATTCACATGACACATCATGATGCAGAGATTCTTGGAGTCGCTCTCAGTCACCTAGTTGTCTTTCTTGCTCTCTCTAACCTTCTAACCCCTCAAGCCCATCCAATGGTACTTGGTAAGGGTTCTACTAGTTAGACCTCCAAGGCTTAATATACTTTGTCTTGCCTCTAAGGTACAACCACAAATGTTTTACAATAACGCTTTCCTATTGAGGATTCCACCTCAATCCCTATCACACCTTCCCAACGCTCCAACAACCTCTGCAAAGGATCTTTAATCACAAACTTGTTCCATGAGTGTAAATGAATTTGACACAGTGTCTTTGGTGTCTTCTAAGGGTTTGATCACCTCTAAACCTATTTCCAAGCCTTCTCAAGCTCACTTTGTCTATATCGAGCTCCAAACAGGCCTAATTCAATTAGGCCTCTTTTTACTGTTTTTAGGGCTTAAGTTCACATCTACCCACACAAGGCCCCTAAAAAATTACATTTATGAGTACCCTTTTCCTAGTTACATACAATATTGCATAATTGCATCTGGGTTCTCAGTACACATGGGGTTTCTAGAACTGTTCTATTTTTAAGGGTTTTAGGGCTTCCCAGGTGACTTGCAAACTTGGCCTTAGAAAGCTTCACTAGTCAAAACCTCGACACAAACTAATCAAGGATTATTAAAGGGAATTCAATGGGGTCTCCAAAAATGTATCAAATTTTTTCTCTACCAATCCATGTGTGCTTTGAAAACACACATCTTTTGTTGTCCTAGTCTCACCAACTCCTAGTTGTGAGCCTAGGGTATCATTGTAAAACCACCAAAAAGGACTGAAAAGCCATAAAACTACACTAAACATATTTATAGACCCTTACCTAGCATTCCACTAGATTCCAACTGGTGCCATCAGTGGGTGCTCAGGTTAGAGCCATTTATTGCTTAAACCCTAGCCTACAAGGGTTTTGTACCTAGTTCACAGAGAATGGTTTGAATCTCTGCAACCAGACACAATCAAACCTTGAAATCTACCTTGATGGAAAGTAGATTCACTAGTCCTTCATGCCTTGCAGGTAGGTTCCTCTGACAAGTCCGTACTAAACTGTACAACACAACAAAAAACAAGGAAACAGTGAAAGCGGTGTAAAAACAAGGTTTTTTTTCCTTACAAAAAAAACTTGCTCTGCATTCTAAACTCTTTCAACCCTATACAATTATGTTGTCTTTGTCTTTTAACATCATGATTCAATTGATTAGAACCAACTTCTTCACCACCAACAACATAAAGTGCAACTTTTTGCAATGTTGCAAATGTTGCTTAGCATTTTACATCTTTTTGATCCTTAGGATGCAACCTTGCACTCAAGTGTACTCCAAGGCTCCAAAGGCCCTCTATACATTCTAGGAGACCTAAAACAATGAATTACACCCTTATTACATGATGACTCTATTTTTAGAGTAGTGCACCTGTGAACAACATCGACATTACATCTTTCTAGGATATCAACATCCTGAACACAACAAAAGCTTGGACAACTCAACCATGACTTTATTAAGTCCCAAATGGCTTGTCCACTTATTACAACATGAAAGACAACATAAAAGACTTAAGAATAGACCAAAATTTGCATGGAGTGATAGGTGCCCTAGACCATACTCCCCTGGGACAAAGAACTCAAGTCCCTTGAGTTAAGAGGTCTGCAATTTTCACTCCATGCTGAAGTATATCTGATTCTGACATCCACATAGCATCTGATTCATGTAACCCTGCCCACTTTACAAGATAATGCTTGTATACCCCTTTCCTTGTTTTCTTTATTACCTTGGTGTCCAAGATACTTTCCAAATTGACTGGTTGGCTTGGTGGCAAATCTCTCACCCAATCTTCAGTACCCTGTGATGAAGTGTCCAGCTGATGTGTTTGTGATTCTCCCTTGTATGGATAGAGATCACATACATTAAAGATAGTAGAAATACCCAAGGTGGGAGGGAGTTCGACTTCATATGCATTTTGACCATATTTATGCACCACCTTGAGAGGTCCAATCTTCTTCATCAATAGTTTAGCAAGCTGCCCTTTTGGAAGTCTCTCTTTCCTTAGGTATGCTAGGACCAAATCTCCAATCTTAAATTGCACATTCCTTCTTGTTTTATCAACATTCATCTTATACTACTCAGACTTTTGTTGTAAGGTATGTGTTACCTTATCATGCACTTCTTTGATTCCTTCTGCAAAATTCTCACCTTGTGCACTCTTAGGTGTCTTAGAACTGAGATCCCTGAGCTCTAGTATGCCCCTAGGATGAAAACCATACACTATTTCAAAGGGACTTTTACCTGTACTTTGGTTAACTGAGTCATTGTATGCATATTTTGCCTGGCCGATTACCAAATCCCAAGTCTGCCCATGTTGTTTGGTGAGGCATCTTAGTAGATTTCCCAAGAATCTATTTACTACCTTTGTCTGACCATCTGATTGAGGATGGTAGGCAGATGAAAAAGATAATTGTGTGCCCAACTTTCTCCAAAGTGTTCTCCAAAAGTGGCTTAAGAACTTTACATCTCTATCACTGACTATGTTGATTGGAAGGCCATGAATTCTAACTATCTCTTTGAAGAAGAGTCCTGCAATTTAGGTGGCATCATTGGTGCTTTTGCAAGTTAAAAATATGCCATCTTGCTAAACCTATCAATGACTACATACACATTGTCAAATCACCTTGGAGTTCTTGGTAAGCCTAACACAAAATCCATGCTTAAACATTCCCAAGGCCTCTGAGGTATGACCAAAGGTTGGTACAGACCTATATTACTTGATGAACCTTTTTCTCTTTGGCAAATTGCACATTGTTCTACAAACCTTATCACTTCTGATTGCAACTTGGGCCAATGGTAAAACCTACTAACCTGCTCCATAGTTTTATCTATGCCAAAATGACCTCCTTGATGATTTTATTGAATAATGTTTTGTCTCATAGAACATTGGGGAGTGCAAAGAAGGTGTCCTTTGAACAAAAAACCCTCTTGTATCATATACTCTGAAAAAGAAACATGTGAGGTGTTAAAAAAATCAAAGCAAACAACATAAATCTCAGCAAAGTCTTTATCATCCTTGTAGAGGTCTTTTAACTCATTCAATCTCACACTTTGCAATTGTATCTCCTGCATAGTCACGACTCTCCTACTTAATGCATCAGCTACCTTGTTTGTAGTGCCCTTTTTGTGCTTGATAGTGAATGTGTAGGATTGTAAGTATTCAGTCCACTTTAGGTGTCTTTGATTCAATTTTCTCTTGCCCATTAAGGAAACTAAGGGCATGGTTGTTGGTATAAACTACAAACTCTTTAGGTAGCAAGTAATGCGCCACTTTTTCAATGCTTGCACCATGGCATACAACTCCAAATCATATGTGGAGTATCTTTGCTTGGCTTCATTCAATTTCTCTGAAAAGAATGCTATAGGATGATCTTCTTGACTCAAAACGGTCCCTATTTCCCTTTGGCTAGCATCATACTCTACTATAAACAACTGATTGAAATCGGACAATCTAAGGGTTGGCAATTTTGCTAGCTTAGCTTTCAACAATTCAAATCCCTTATTGGCTTCCTCTGTCCACTTATATTGACATTTAATCCCTCCTTTAATGGTGTTAAGAATAGGAGCACAAACATGGCTAAAGTTTCTCACAAACTTCCTATCAAAAGATGTCATTCCATGAAAACTTATAACATCACTTATGCTCCTAGGTGTAGGCCAATTAAGTATTGCCTCTACTTTACTTGGATCCATCTTTAAACAACCTTGTGAAATGACAAAACCAAGGTAAACTAGCTTTGTTTTCAAGAACTCACATTTTTCAAGGTTGATTTTGAGTTGAGCCTCCTTCAACTTTTTCAAGACCATCTCCACATTCTTAAGGTGTTCCTCCTTGGACCTGCTGAAGACCAAAATGTCATCAAGATACACAATAACAAACTTGCCAATAAAATCAACTAAGACTTCATTCATGAGTCTTTGAAAGGTACTAGGTGCATTGGTGAGGCCAAAAGGCATCACCAACCACTCATATAGGCTTGCATTGGTTCTAAATGTTGTCTTCCATTCATCACTAGGTCTAATTCTTATTTGATGATAACCAAATTTCAAGTTCACCTTTGAGAAGTAGCATGCTCCACTTAGATTGTCCAATAGGTCCTCTATCCTTGGCATGGGAAACTGGTATCTTATGGTGATCTTATTAATTTCTCTTGAGTCAATGCACATCCTCCATTTTCCTCCTTTTTTAGGCACTAGAACAGTGGGAACAACACAAGGACTCAAACTCTTTTTAATAAACCCTTTGTCTAAGAGTTCTTGCACTTGTTTGGCAATCTCCTCATTTTGGCTAGGTGTCATTTTATAAGCAACTTTGTTAGGAAGATTTGACCCTGGTATCAATTCTATTTGGTGATTAACATCCCTCATTGGAGGCAAATAATTAGGCATATCATCTCCTATAACCTCTGCATATTGCTTTAGTAAACCTTGCACTTGTTTAGGCACTTCACTCATTGGATCTGCCTTAGCTTCATCTTTAGGCTTAGCACTATAGCATAGCCATGATTACCTTCTTGTTTTAACACTTTTAGGAACTCTTTGCCACTCATCAACATAAAACTTGACCCTACTTGTTTTTCCTCCTTTGGATTAGGTAATGGATCCATTTGATACTTCTTACCATTCTTGGTGATGAGATAACTATTATTTTCTCCATCATGAGAGGCTTTCACATCATATTGTCATGGACGGCCCAAGAGCAAATGATAGGCATCCATAGGCAATATGTCACATAGAAGTTTGTCTTTGTATTCACCAATTTCAAGGTCTACCCATGCTTGTTCATCAACTAAGACATGTTGACCCCGGTTTAGCCATGATAGGGAGTGAGATGAGGCAATCTTTTCAGTTTGAGCTTATCCACCATTTCAACTGAGACAATATTCTTTGTGGAACCTGAACCCATAATCACCTTACAAATTTTTCCATGTGAGTACAAGTGGTCCTAAATAGACTTTTCCTATGTGGTGGCTATTGAGCATGGGGTATCTTTAACATTGTTCTTCTCATCATCAAATTTTCCTCATCTTTCATTGGCCCTGCCTTGCTAATTGGAGAGGTCACACTTTGAGTATCCTCCTCTTGCACTAACTGAGTCCTTCTCTCACTCATGTATGAACTTGATAAACTTGAGGCTTTTCCCGGACACTTTCTCATGGTATGTCCAACTTGGTTGTAGTGGTAACACCTACCAGTGAAGATTGTATTTCCTCTCCCTGAGATTCCAAAATTGCTTCTCCCTCTAAAGGATCCTTTATATGTCCCTCTTTGAGAGTCCCCAATTCCTTCTTGGTTTTGATGCTCTTCATTTCTTGAAGCACTCTACCCTCTGCCAAAGGTTCCTCTACCCCTAAAGTTCTTACCACCTCTATGCTTCTAATTTTGCTCACTTCTCCTTTTGATCTTTTCCTCTGCCCTTAATGCCAACTGAAAACACTTGTGAACAGTGTCTGGTGTGAGTGTTCTTATTTCAACTTGTATGTTTTGCCTAAGACCATTCATGTATTTGGCCAATTTCTCCACTTCATTCTCATGTTTCATAGTCCTCAAAATTAGTTTGTGGCATTCCTGAGTGTATGCATTGACATCTAGTTCCCTTTGTTTCAAATTTTGCAGACTCTTGTGGATTTGAACTTCATAATCCCCTGGTAGGAATTGAGCTTTAATCCTTATCTTCATACGCTCCCATGAAGTTATCTTTTTCTTACCTTCCTGTACCCTTTCTTCTTGAATCATGTTCCACCAAACCAAGGTTGATCCCCTCAATCTTGACTTGGCCACATTTACTCTTTTCTCCTCTGCTACCTCCTTATAATCAAAATGATTATTCAATGCTTCTATCCAATCTAATAACTCCTCTCCATTGAGATTTCATCCATAGGTGGGTAATCCATCCAAATTATCCTTGGAGATGGATTTGATTTCATCCAAGAATAGTTTTCGGTCTTGAGGCATTGCTACTCTTGTCTGGTCCTCCTCATCTTCCACTTCTTCATTTGTCTCATCTCCCCATTCTGTCTTAACCTTCTCCTTCTCCTTCTTAGCATCTCGGGTCCCTTTATTTTCTTCCCGAGCCTTCAATTCTTCTAACATCTCTGTCATTTCCTTTGGAGGCATTGAACTTGTTTTTGATTCCTCAAAGTCTGGCATACACCAATGTCTCTGATACCACTTTGATGCAGAGATTCTTGGAGTTGCTCTCAGTCACCTAGTTGTCTTTCTTGTTCTTTCCAACCTTCTAACTCCTCAATCCCATCCAATGGTACTTGGTAAGGTTTCTGCTAGTTAGACCTCCAAGGCTTAATCCACTTTGGTTTGCCTCCAAGTTATAGCCACAAATGTTTTACAACAATGCTTTCGTATTGAGGATTCCACCTCAATCCCTATCACACCTTCCCAACACTCTAACAACCTCTGCAAAGGATCTTTAATCACACTTGTTCCATGAGTGTAAATGAAGTTGACACAATGTCTTTCATGTCTTCTAAGGATTTGATCACCTTTAAACCCATTTCCAAGCCTTCTCAATCTCACTTTGTCTATATCGGGCTCCAAACATACCTAATTCAATTAGGCCTCTTTTTACTGTTTTCAGGGCTTAAGTTCACATCTACCCACACAAGGGCCTCAAAAAATTATATTTATGAGTACCCTTTTCCTAGTTACATACAATATTGCAGAATGACATATGGGTTCTTCATACACATGGGGTTTCTAGAACTACCCTATTTTTAAGGGTTTTAGGGCTTCCCGGGTGACTTGCAAACTTGGCCTTAGAAAGATTCACCAGTCAAAAACTTTGCACAAAATAATTATGGATTATTGAAGGGAATTAAATTGGGTCTCCAAACATGTATCAAATTTTTCTCTACCAATCCATGTGTGCTCTAAAAACGCACATCTTTTGTTGTCCCGATCTCACCAACTCCTAGCTGTGAGCCTAGGGTATCATTGGAAAACCACCAAAAAGGACTGCAAAGACAAAAAACATACACTAAACATATTTATATAACCTAACCTATCATTCCACTGGATTCCAATTGGTGTATCAATGGGTGCTCAGGTTAGAGCCATTTATTGCTTAAACCCTAGCCTACAAGGATTTTGTACCTAGTTCACAGAGAATGGTTTGAATCTCTATAACCAGACACAATAAAACCTTGAAATCTACCTTGATGGAAAGTAGATTCACCATTCCTTCATGCCCTGTAGGTAGGTTCCTCTTACAAGTCCGTATTGGACCGTACAACACAACAAAAAATAAGGAAACAATGAAAGTGGTGTAAAACAAGGTTTTTTTTCCTTACAAACAAAACTTGCTCTCCATTGAAAACTCTTCCAATCCTATACAATGATGTTGTCTTTGGATTCTAACATCATGATTTAGTTAGTTAGAACCAACTTCTTCACTGGCAACAACATAAACTGCAACTTTTTGCAATGTTGCAAATGTTGCTTAGCATTTTACATCTTTTTGATCCTTAGGATGCAACCTTGCACTCAAGTGTACTCCAAGGCTCCAAAGGCCCTCTATGCATTCTAGGAGACCTATAACAATGCATTACACCCTTATTACATGGTGACTTTTTTTTTAGATTAGTGCATGTATGAGCAACATCAACATTACATCTTTCTAGGATATCAACATCCTGAACACAACAAAAGCTTGGACAACTCAGCCATGACTTCATTAAGTCCCAAATGGTTGGTCCACTTATTACAACATGAAAGACAACATAAAAGACATAAGAACAAACCAAAATTTACATGGAGTGATAGGTGCCCTGCACCACGTCCTCTTATGCCAAGGCCAACTTTCATCAATCTGAGCAATCAAACAAGCCTTCTCGTCGGAGTTCAAATGAAAGATATTACCTTTGGTATGAGTTTCGGATGCAATTTCCATTCCAGATCTATTGATAATATTGCATTTCTCATCTTTGAATTGCAAATGAAATCCTCTATCCACCATTTGACCTACACTCAAAAGATTATGCTTCAAACCTTCAACATAATAAGCATTATTAGTATTGTTCTTACCATCCAAGGATATTGCTCCTTTCCTTTGATTATGCATGCCTTGTTATTTCCAAATCTGACTAGTCCACCATCAAATTTTTGCAGAGTTAGGAATTTCCTCTTATCATCGGTCATGTGATGAGAGAAACCATTGTCTATAACCCATTCATCTTTCTCTTCAATTTTAGGAGCTACAACTTTCTCCTCAATATGAGTTATATCAATGACAGATTTTGGAGATTCATCCTTGATAGCAATGACAAGTTCTTTGTCTTCTCTTACAAGTTCATCATCATCAAAATCATCAGTAATACCAAAATCATCATCACCAACATAATAACATGTTTTTTCCTTATTCCTTCTATATCTAGGTTTTATGTGATATTCTGAATTAGGTTTATAATTTCTCATAAATCTTTCATGATTCTTAGTAGCTTTTTCAGGACATCTAGAAGAAGAATGACCAATCTTATTGCATGAAAAACATTTAAAGGGAACTTTTCCTTCATACTTACTTCCAACTGGTCGTTTAGGGATTCTCCTAGCAATTAGGGCTTCCAACTCTTCAAGTTCTTTGTCTTCTCTTTCAATGTCTTCCATCTCTTTATCATATAACTCTTTCCAATCTATCTTCTGCTTACCAGAGGCAGATTCTTTAAATATAGTATATGTTTTAGTAGCATTCTGATCTCCAAGCTCTTCAAGTTTAAAAGAAGTCAATATCTTGAGTAATGCATATCTGGTAACAGGGGTATTTGACATTGTCCGTAGTTCATTTATTGCAGTAGCCTTCATCTTGTAAGCCAAAGGTAAAACTCTTAGATTTTTTGAAATGATCTTATCCTCATTGACTGTTCCACCACAACATTTGATTCCCATGACAATCTCATTTACTCTATCCATGACAGAAATTATCTTCTCATCTTCTTCCATCTTCAAATTTTTATAACTCACTCGGAAACCTTCAATTTTTGCAATCTTTACTGCTTGGTTGCCTTCATACAGAGTTTCAAGCTTCAACTAGATCTGCTTTGCATTTTCCATCTCTATGACATTCAACAGTTTCTCATCAGATAGGGAACTTAACAATGCTTCCTTTTCTTTGACATTATTATCATCTCTCCTTTGTTCATCAGTAGATGTCGAAGTTCCAGAACTAGGATCATGAGGTGTATAACCTTTCTCTGTTATCTCCCAAACTTCAGCTCCAAGACATCTCAGATGAATCTTCATTCACTCCTTCCATAATTTGTAATTTGTACCATCAAATTTGGGACTCTCCTTTCAGTACAGATTAAATGAAGAACTTGATGTTGTCGGATCTCCTCAAGTGGTTAAGCTTCTATAGAGAGGGCCTCGCTCTGTTACCAATTGTTAACAAGTTCTGATTCCAATAGTTAGAATGAACCGGAGGAAAACTAAGAGGGGGGTGAATCATTTTTCCACAAGTTAAACAATTATTGTAAATTATAAACCTTCTACCAGAGCACAATGAAAACAACACGGAGAAAGATAAAGCATGAAAGTACAGAACACACAACACCAATATTTTTGACGTGGAAAACCTAATTAAGGGAAAAACCATGGTGGGAAACCCTACCTACGGTTAGATAATACTTCTGCAATAGTATGTGAAATATTACAATGGGGATTGCACTTGCAATCAGGCCAACTACCTAGAGCACACTTCTCAACACAAAAGGAAGTCTCACTGACTTACATAAACATCAAACTACAATCTAGAGGAAATGAACTTTGAAAATAGCATCTCCTAATGCTTGATTATAGTTCCGGTTAAGCATAGATGTTTGCCCTGCAACACCAAACTTTCCTCAAACCTTCGCTAAATGATATAACCTTGTTCACACACAAACCACTCTCTGATAATGCAGACATAACCATACCATACAAATCACACAAATATATCACCTATATATATAGATCATCAACCTTGATAAGCAAGGTTGGCTTATCCCTAAACCCATAACTCATAATTGCATAAGTTACATCACACGATACCATCGGACTAATATTATGATTTACATTACATAGAGTGGACCTAATTCAAATTCCCAAACAATTATATCCACTGGAAATCGCGCTAAGACCAAATACAACACGTAACTCCAACTGATAGAAACCCTCAATGTCAATAAGACAGAATAACCAATCGGACCCAAATAGAATCACCAAATTAGCACGCTAGCCAAAGTGAAGCCACCAAACAATTAGGACACAATCAAGAACACCTTCAAAATGTTAGGAACCATTTCTAGAAGTCGTATCAAAACCATTAACCATTTCATCAAATATCACCAACCGGTATGTCAACTGGGACTGAGAATATCAACCGGCAAACTAGAACATAAATGATAGCTTCCGGAGCACCAAATCATGAACCAACTGAATATGACAAGCATATAATCATCCTAAATAACCATCCAAAACCAAATCCAACAATCTAATCGTACCGGATCAGAATCTTTGATAAACCTCAACCAAAACCAAGTCCAATTGGAATAGGTCCAACTGAAGCACAGTGTTGACATCAATGGAAACACACAATCAATTCCTGCATAATGCCAACAGTCCCAACATAACATCTTATGACACTTCCCCTAAAACTAATTAGGACCTCTAAAGTGGGTGCCAATTTCGTAGAAAATAGTTATCCATGTCATATTCTCACCTTCCATGTAGGATGTCGCATCACCAAGAGGTCCCACAAAGGTGAATGAAAAGGGGAAGTTAAAAACATAGGATATAACAACAAATGCAAGGATTAATTAAATAATTGAACACATTAGGACTCTAAGGTTGAGACACCTTAATCCCAACATAGTACTCATACCAACCAAATAGGAATTCCCACTCATCCTATATCTAAGAGATAAACATGTTTCTATAGCATGCATGTTGGAAGATGAAGCAAATGATGGTAAGGAGAGGGATATGTATTATTTTAGTTGTACTCTTCTTGATTATAAAAATAATTACATATTGATATAAGAGTGCCTAGATATAGTTTTTATAGCGTAAGATTTAAGATATTAGATATCGAATCAAGAAACACATGACATCATTAAATCAAAAGCATCACACAATGGAATATTTTCTCTCTACTTAGTGAATTTAAGTTTTATAATTAATATGGGAAAAAAATTTATGCACAAACTTATATTGCTTCTATTCACCCCTCATGTTCAATAGTCCATTACATATATAAGATCTTAATTTCCTATATTATATCAAACCTCCTATAATAACTCTCTTTACATAGATGAGTTGTTAAAACAATTTATATACCTACACTCTCTAACTTATATTAATCTACAAATAATATTCTAACAAACCACACTAATAATATTAAGTTGTTTCTCAACAACTTAATATTTATTACACTTATTTATAAGGCTAGTTTAAACACCCTCATGAATACTAATTCCTAACACCACCCCTTAGTGTGAACATGGTACAAAATTTCACACTTTGAATTATAGTAAGCCCAACTCTTGGGGATCATGGTCTTGATTCAAACAAAAAGAACTTTTCATCAACCTTTCATGGTTTTTACATAGGTTTACCAAAAACCTAGGCAAAAATAGGAAAAACAACATCTATTTGCATGATATGGTTTTCTGGATTACTACTAACAATTTTAAGATCCATGAAATCCATGGCACTAGTGCTTTGTTCATTATAATATTTTTTATTAGAAGGATATGCATCACCTAAGTTGAAAACAAAATCGTATACCTATGAATACTTTTAGGTCTACATACTCCTCTTTGGATATTGTTGCATATGATCACCAACATATAAAAACTCATCTTAATTTTACATCCAACGAACTTGTCATCAACTGACCATTCTCTGAAGAAGTCCAATAATCAAAGGATCTCTATAAACAACAACTCTCCTATACAATTCTTTACAACATCAAGGACGTCTTTGTTCTTCTCCTTTCAAACTTAACAAGGGATATTTTTTGTGTTTTCAATTGTAGCCATTGTTACTAACCATTGCTCGGACAACCACCTAAGAGTGTATTTAATTTTTCTATAGAGTTAGTGTGAGGAGTAGAGCTTGTATCTAAAGCTCCTTATAGAATGAAAAATGTTGAACTCATGGAGTTAAAAGCACAGTTGCAAGAGTTTTTTAGCAAGGGGTTGATTAGACCTAGTGTATCACTATGAGGGGCACGTGTAATATTTGTCAAGAAGAAGGATGACGCCCTTTTCCTGTGTGTTAGCTACAAGATGTTGAATAAAGTGACAATTATAAACAAGTCTAATTTTCCATGCATTGATGATTTGTTTGATCAAATGTGAGGGGCCATAGTGTTTTCAAAAATAGACTTGTGGTTTGGGTATCATCAAATGATACTTATTGATGAGGATATTCACAAGACAACTTTTAGAACTCACTATGGACACTATGAGTCCACCATGCTACCTTTTGGGATTACAAACTCCCCAGTCGCATTCATGAACTTGATGAATAGCATGTTCCATGATTGTATCAACAAATTTGTGTTGGTGTTCCTAGACTACATTCTAATATACTTTAGAAATTAAGAAGAGAACTTGAAAAGAGTCCTACAATGCCTACGAGAGCACAAATTGTACTAAAATTTATCCAAATACACTTTCTTTTAGAAAGACGTGTAGTACCTAGGGCATATCATCTTTACTAAGGGCATAACTACGAATCCAACCAGGATAGAATTTATTTCATAATGGCCAACTCCTAGAAATGTGCAAGAAGTAAGAAGCTTTATGGGCTTGGCAAGGTATTTTAGGAAGTTTGTAATGAAATTCTTGCAAATAGTCTATCTCATAACCTCACCTCAAAGAAAATAAAAATGATTTGAGAGGACCAAAAGGTGCTAGAAGACTTTTGAAATCCTCAAGGAGAAATTGACTATGACATCGATATTAAAGGTGCCAAATCGAAAGGGACATTTTATGGTGTTAATTGATACATCTAAAGAAGGACTAGGTGGAGTTCTAAGGAAATATGGGAAAGTGATTTCCTATAAGTCTCAAAGAAATATGAGCCACATGATTTAGAACTTGTTATGATTGTGCACACTCTATAAATGTGGCATCACTACCTTTTAGGAAAGCCTTTTGAACTCTAATCTAATCACCAAGGGTTGAGATACATTTTCACTCAACCAAATCTTAATGGACATCAAAGAAGGTGGTTGGAATTGATTCCCAACTATGATTTTGAAATCAGTTACATAAAGGGAAAATAAAATTGAGTGGTGGATGCATTAAGCTACAAACATCATATGATTGTCATGATTTCAGTCCACACAAGATTTTAGGAACCGTGTACTACAACAACTAGAGGATGATAAACATTACCAACAATTAAAATAATCCCTTAAAGATTACCTGCAAGACCCTAGATACGAGAGATTCAGATTTAAATCTAATGGATTATTGAGATACCAAGGTAGAATGTATGTGCTAGAATCACCTAAGTTTAGAAGTCTCGTATGGAAAGAGGTACACTCTAAACTATACTCAGGACACTTAGGAGTTACTAAACTCCTAGCAAACATAAAACCCCTATATTTTGGAAAGGGATGAAAAAGGATGCCACAAGATTTATAGCCAGTTGCTTCAAATGTTAGAGGGTGAAGGTAGAACACCAACACCTAGCAGGTTTGTTACAACCTAACACTATGCTAGAATGGAAGTAACAGATAATCAGTATGGACTTCGTCCAAGGATTTCCCATGTCCATAAACAAGCATAATGTGTTTGATATAATTACTTATCTAGCCTATTTTATACTTGGAAACTTAACTAATGGAGCACCCATTATAGGCCATAAAATTGTTCAAGAAATATTCAGACTATATGATGTACCATAAAAGATAGTATCAAATAGGGATACTAGAATGACATCCGAATTCTGGAAACCCTATTTGTAACCTTAGGTTCTCAACAAAACGTTAGTTTGAAATTGATCATCCAAAAATAGATGACTAGATAGAAAGGGTCAATCGGGTTTTGGAAGACCTTTTGAGAATGTATTGCATGGACCAGTAGTACAAATGGGAAGATTGACTACCTTGGTTGAATTTTTATATTACAATTCCTATCAATCATCCATAAAGATGGCACCATTTGAGGCATTATATGAAAGGAGGTGTGGAACCCCTATCAGTTGGTTAAGTTGGAAGATAGGATAACCCTTAGTCCCTATATTCTCTTAAAAATGGGAGAACAAGTCAAGCTGATAAAAAAAAGGCTAGCATAATCTAACGATCGATAGAAAAGCTATGTATATGTAAAGCGAATACCCAAGCAATTTGAGGTGGGAGAGAAAGTACTCCTGCGACTTAAACCTCATAAAAGATTCATCAAATTTAGAAAATCATCACAACTTGCACCCAAATACATAGGACCATTTGAGGTTCTAGAAGTCATCAACACAGTCACGTACAAAATTGTTCTACCACTTTCTCTTGCCCAATTGCATGATATATTTCATGTATCTTATCTTAAAAAGTATATCAAATTTTCCACACATGATTGATTGGAATTCTTTGTAGGTATAAGACCTAGGGGTGGTCTGTTGCCAAGAGACACTATACAGGTCATTCGATATTGTCATTGATGGCAACCAAAGTCAAATATCTCATCTTCAATGATTGATTTTCCTATAACTAAAGTCACTTTGAAGATTTGGTTAAGTCTAATGAGTTAGGACAGTGCATCCAACTGAATGTAGTATTTTGGTTGGCATTTCATTTCTATTGAATATTTTGTGTTGTAGAGCTAGAGGAAGATAGTTAGATGTCTGGGGTACCTTATTCCAAAACCTTAGCTTCCAATGATGATTTTTTGTGTGGGTTAGAAGATCCAATGTACAAGCTTTTGGGTTGAATAGTGTGGTATGACCGTCTTGGATAGTTGATCATTGTGTAGAATTGATGAAGTAATTTTGGTGATTGTTTTTGTGATTGAGGATGTTTAGCCAGCAGTTGGGAAGCATGTGGACAATTATTTTTGGCCTACATATGAATTGGAGTTCGGATTGAGCTGACTATGTATGCATATTTTATTATTTGTATAGTATTCTTGAAGCCAACATGTAGAAGACCTAATTTCATGTTGTGGATATATAAGACCAATGGATATGATCATTTTTTATATAGGTTGGAATGTGCAAAGTGTTTGTGATCAATTGAGCGTAGTTTCATGTGCACTAGTGAAGGTTTTGTACTCCAAAATATTGTAGAATAGTGGAATAGAGCAGTGTGAGATCAAGTGTTTTGTGCTTAACCGAAAATGTACTTTGGCATTTGAAGATTTTTTTTCGTTCAAATATTTCAATTATCTTTTACAAAAGATATTGTAAGATAGTGAGTCTTCCTAAGGTTGTAGCCCTTGATATTTTGAGCAGTGATCTCTAGGCAGTGTGTCTTAATGCATGTGCATTCCCAATGTAATATCTATATACTTTTGCAGAGTATATTCATATTGTGGGTCTCATCCCCATTGTGGTTTTTCCCTTAACCGGGTTTCCACATACAAAATCTTGGTGTTATGGTGGTGGTGTTGATTGCTTTGTATTTCTGTAACTTTGTTCATTTGTATTAAGTGGTTGAAAGAACAAGTTAATAGAGTTAAAAATTGTAGAAAACTAATTCAACCCCCCTCTCAATGTTCCTTGATTCCAACAATTGGTATCAAAGCCTAGTCCCTCAGAAGAAGCCTAACAACTAAAGGAGGATCCGGGAAGGTGAATCAATAGACTTAGGTGCTCTTCAACATCAGCTTATTGTGGCACTTGAGGATCTTGATCAATCCCAAGCTGAGGTTCGACAAATGAAAGTGAATCTTAAGGATGTTGAGAACTTCATCCAATCATTGAAAGATTGGTTAAATAAGTCAAGAGAGAAGAAAAAGGAATTTGTTGATAAGCTAAAGGAGAAAGAAATCCAAAGCATAGATGGCCAAGCCCTGAAGGAAAAGGCATAAGAGTGTGAGAAACTTGCAAGAAATAATACAATCTAGAAGAATGAGATGGAATCTATAGTGATGAGGTTGAGAAAGGAGATTGAGGAAAGGAAGAAGAATGAGGAGAATCTTGCTCAGTCCCTGAAAGATAGATCTGATGAATGCTGCAGAAATGATTATGAGAATGATTAGTTGAAGCTTGAATTGCTACAATCCAAGAACAATGAGGAAGAGCTTGGAAAGAAAATTCTTCTTCTTAGATATGATCTTGAACCTGCAAATAAATACAAGGAGAAATTCAGGATCAATTTAGCCAAACTTAATGAGAGCCTTGAAAGCCATAAACATTCAGATGACAAAAGAGGTCTTGGATTTGAGAAAGGTGAAACCTCTGGATCTGGTTAAAGCAATACCAAGTCTCAACATCAGAAGAACAAAGCTAAAAGGTCTTTGGTAAGGCAACCTAAAGCTCATAAGTTCAATGGTAACTGTTTTGTTTGTAATAAATTTGGTCATAAGGCTAGTCAATGCAAAAATAGAATGAATCATAATAGTCAAACTTTCTCTGGTCAAGGTTTTAAAGGTAATAAGTATGGACATAAGTCAAATGAATGCAGAAGTATGATAAGTAACTTTCCTAAACGAAGAAATGTCAGATGTTATGCATGTAGTAGATTTGGCCATATTTCTAACTAGTGAAAATCAAGAGGAAATCAAGGGAATTTTAGACCTAGAAAAGGAAATGTGGTATTCTACAATTGCAACAAATTCGGTCACATTGCAAGATTCTACAGAAGCAAAAATATGAATAGAAATGGTCTAATAGACAAGAATAAGAATGTGCAGTCAAATGAAAAAGGGAAAGTGAAAGTGGAGGAGATCAGAGATCAAATGAAGAAGACATGGGTTAAGAAGAGTGATTCAGATACAAGGAATGGATTCACACCTGAATCCGGTGTTAGGAATCCCTCTGAGAATTGAGTTAAGGCCTCCGACTTAGGGGGAGTTTTCATGAAAATCTTATGCATCCCTATAGTAGATGATACCTGAATCCAATAGGTTGGCAGATGTTGTGATAGGGTATTGCAGATGATGTGAGATGATCTCCAGAAGAATCTGAGCAATAATGAAGGTCTGCAAATGATTCTTTGTGAGCTATCTGTAAAAGTTGAGTATCTAGAAGATTAGGTATAAACACATTTAATGCACCCTAAAAGTTAGATAAGTGAGCAACTAAAAGCCATTTTGTCATTCATTTTTTACTTTGCATTCGAGAGAAGTCTAGAGTGCTTTGCAAGAAGATTCTCGAGGAATATCAAAACGTGAAAGAGATTTCCCAAGAAAAAACCTAATCCGACGATTGAGGTATTTATCGATGAAACATTTTGAGTTAGAATTTTTCTGAAATGGCTACTTCTGGTATGGCGACTCTAGTAGTTGTAGACATTATTGAGAGAGCTCGGCCAAATTTCAAGAAACACCCATTTATTTCTATGGAAAATGATCGGAAGAGTGCATTTTCATTGGTTCCACACGATGTTCTTTATATCGAGGATATTAGGGTTTCCACTTACTGCAACCTCGAAGAGTTGGGAAGCTCTCATTTGTTGTTTCTTCTCTACAACAAGTAGTTGATTGATGGAAATTTTAGGCTAAAATCATAATTCCAAGTGTTGGAGAAAAATGGTTTTGAATAGTTTGTCAAATTCTTGCTACTTGATAAACATGAATGGGTCTGGTATGTGCTCAACAGGATGCACGATGAATTTATGTGGTTGAACAAGCCTTTCAAAATCATTAAAAAAATCATTAGAGCCGTAACAGGGTTGTGTTCATCTGGTGAATTTCCCTCCTTAAATTCGGTGGAGAACCAAATTGTCACAGATGCAACCAGATCAAAATTCGACAAAAGAGCCATGACAATCAATGATATCCTAGAGTATGATGTCAGATTTGCTTCAATGGTGATTGGGTGTAAAATATACTACTCTAGTAGAGAGAATTTTGTATTCAGAACAACAATATATGCAGCTTATGAGATGGTCCGGGAGAGCAAAAAGTATGACCTATGTGAGTTTCTCTGAAGTGAGCTGATGAAGAACCTAGCCAAAATCAAGCAAGACAAGAAACATCCATTCAAATATGGAACTTTGATCCTATGCATGTTTTTCTACTTCAAGAATGAAGTTTCAGGAGTTGGTCAAGTCCAATGGCCTTATGATAGACCTATGGGAGTGCAAATAAGAGAATTAATATACAATATTGGTGATACTAAGGCTCAGAAAGTTGTTTTATGGGGTTACTTCAAAAAAATTCAGATTGAAATGTATGATAGGGAGAGGATCCCTAATTCTGTAGTTGAGAAGTATCAGGACACAATTTGCTTCATGGTGGATACAGACCAATGTTTGATGGAGGTTGTTGAACCTAGGATTGTATAGATCATGCCCATGGGGTATGAGGTAGATGAGCAAATATTGGAGCTATATGCTCAAAATTTGTTAAGCAAACCGGTAGACCCCTCTGAGGAGGGATTTGGGACATATGCTAAGAAGAGCTTGAAACTGCATAGTCGATTCAAGAAACCGGAGATTGTGAGGAAAGTAAGGAAGGAAGTGGAGGCATATGTAGAGAGTATAGGGATCACAAAGGAGGTTGTCCGAGAAGCAAGGAAAAGGAATATACTACCTGTAGAGGAGCATGTCAAGAAGAAGAAGGCTATACTGAAAGTCTTTGCCCCCAAGTCAAAGAAAACAAGGAGTTTTTCACCTTCCTTCGGCTCTCAAAAATCGAACAACACAACAAACTCTCCAGCCAAGTCATCCGACAAGGGTGAGAAAAGGAAGAAAGAAAAGGGCACAAGAGTATATGTCTTTGTAAAAGATGATGAAGAAGTGAAGAAAATGAAGACTAAGGGCACTACTACTACAAAAGTCTCTAAGGACAAGCCCTTCGGTGAAGGCCAAGCCAAGAAGAAGGTGAAGATAGATTCTGACAAGCCTGGCATGTCAATCTAAGAGGTGGAATAAGAATTAACAGTACAAGGTAATCTAAAGTCTCTTTCTGATTTTTATGACAAGTTTGATGATGATGGAAAAGTAACTCTAGAGGAAGCTACAGTTAAATATTTGAACATCTACAGTAGGGCACTTATAGAAATAATGTCAGAGATTCCAAAATGTTTATATGATATTTTGGAAATGAAAAGATAAATTGCTAGAGCTGAAGATGAAAGACTGAAGGAATATGTAGTAGTTAGCATATGTCTAAAAATAACAGTAGAGGAAATAAAAAGAATACTGAAGGAATCCCATAAGAATTTTAGAAGTAAAACTAGGATACATAAGATTATGATTGGACAAGTAGATGAAGTGATAAAGGATACTAAGGCAATCCTAAAGCCAATTTTGGAAAGGAATTAGTATGATGTTGTCTTATTTTCTCTAGCATCACAAAAAGAGTATCCCAAAGAAGATCAAGCTAGTGTAAGTGTTCCCTCTGTTTTGATAAAGGAATATGTAGTTAAAGATAAGAAGGGAGATGAGTTGGATAAAGGTGAAGAGGAGATAGGTAGTGATAATGAAGGATGAGGATACACATAATCCTCTGGATCAACATGGATGCAACACCCTCTGTTGAGACTCAAGCTTTGGTTGTTGATGGTGTGGGTCTTAAAGAGGTCAAGAAAGAAATAGATGCATAAGATAAAAGGGTTGAAGCAAGAGACACTGCAGATGATGTGAAAGATTTTCTTGAAAATAAGCATTTTTTTATGATCCAACATTGTTCCAAGAGCCAATCAACGTGGATTCTCTCTCTCTCTCTCCCATCTAGAAGCTAAATCTAGCATCACTTGCATAGGCCAAGGCAAGAGAGAAGATCTTAAAGTCTCACATAGAGGACAACGAATTTGTGAGTCTTGTATCTGGTATCCTGGAGAAAATAATGCCTAAATTTAAAAAGGATACATCTGATTCCCCTTCCGGCCAACTAAAAAGTTCAATAAATTTTGTCAGTACTCATTTTGAGTCTTTAGAGAATTATGTTGAGGTCACGGTCTACAATGAATTTAATGCTAAGAGGCTAATGACATTGAAGAGAATGATTACAGATGATAGAGTTGTGCTAGATACCTGTGTCAAGAGCATTCAAGATGCATTATCCAAAGGAGGTAATATTTATAAATCTTAACTATCACTGTCAAAATTCACTGAGGGTATTGAGAAGCAATCCAAGGAGCATGAAAAACAATTAGCTGGTATATCTCAGTCATTTGATCCCTTCTCTGTCTCTATGGCCAGTCATGAAGATCAAGTAATATCTCCACTTGAAAAAATCAAGTGCTTAAGCTATGACAAGGAGAATATTGTTGGTAGAGTTGGTGAACTTCAGAGTCACATCACTCCCAAGTAAGACACAATGCTCAATGCATTGAAGGATGCTCAGGATGTCATAGTTGCAGGTGACCCCTCCGATCTCAAGTTGCCAGAGATGAAAACATACATCTTCAGTGCCCTTATATATGTTTTAGAGTGTCTCAAGAAGGGATGGGACAACCATTTGAATTCTTTGAAAAAATATTTTTTTGTAGATATTTTCAAGCTTATGTAAGTTAGTAAGGCCTGTGTGTACATATGCCAATGTATATAGAATTTTATGCAAACTTTTGGCATGCGAATCCCTGCCTTTGCCATTAATGTCAAAGGGGGAGTGTAGGGTAGTGAAAAATGTTGCATTCATCTTAGGGGGAATTTTGAGATTTTGAGTTTTGTAGTGTATATATGTTGGTATTGATTTTGACACTTAAGTCATTTTTCACTAAGTGTTGCCATCAATGCCAAAGGGGGAGATTGTTGTAAAGAGACACTGTATAGGGCATCTGGTGTTGTCATTGATGGCAACCGAAGTTAGATATCTCATCCGTAGTGATTGATTTTCCTATACCGGAATTCACTTTGAAGATTTGGTTAAGTCCGGTGAGTTAGAATAGTGTATCTGAAAAAATGTAGTATTTTGGCTGGCATTTCATTTTTGTTGAATATTTTGTGTTGAGGAGCTAGAGGAAGATAGTTAGATGTCTGTAGTACCTTATTCTAGAATCTAAGCTTCCGGTGATGATTGTCGTGTGAGCTAGAAGATCCGATGTACAGGTTTTTGGGTTGAACAGTGTGGTATGACCGTCTTGGATAGTTGATCATTGTGCGTTATTGATGAAGTAATTTTGGTGATTGTTTTTATGATCGAGGATGTTTAGCCGACATCTGGGAAGCATGTGGACAATTAATTTTGGTCCGCATATGCATTGGAGTTTGGATTGAGCCAACTATGTGTGCACATTTTATTATTTGAATAGTATTCTTGAAGTCAACATGTAGAAGATCTAATTTCATGTTGTATATATAATGCCGATGGATATGATTATTTTTTATGTAGGTGGGAATGTGAAAAGTGTTTGTGATCAATTGAGCACAGTTTCATATGCGCTAGTGAAGGTTTTGTGCTCCAGAATATTGCAAAATAGTGGAATAGAGCAGTGTGAGATCAAGTGTTTTGTGCTTAACCGAAACTATACTTTGGCATTTGTAGATGTTGTTTTTCAGTTTGGATATTCCAATTATCTTTTGCAAAAGATATTGTAAGATAGTGAGTCTTCCTAGGGTTGTAGCCCTTGATATTTTGAGCAATGAGTTGTAGGCAATGTGCCTAAATGCATGTGCATTCCCAATGTAATATTTCTATACTTCTACAGAGTATATTTATATTATGGGTCTCATCCCCACCATGGTTTTTTCCTTAAATGGGTTTCCACATACAAAATCTTGGTGTTATGGTATTGTTGTTGATTGCTTTGTGTTTCTATATCTTTCCTTTGTTCATTGCATTTGGTGGTTGAAAGAACAAGTTAATAGAGTTAAAAATTGTAGAACACTGATTCACCCCCCCTCTCAGTGTTCTTTGAATCCAGCATGGTCATCATCGATCCACTCAAGGTACTTGAGGTACATAAGCTTCGCTTATGTAACAAATAAGTCAAACAGTATAAGGTCCAATGAGACCAATACTTTGGTGACAATGCAAGATGGGAGGATTATGATGAAATCCACTAGAGGTTTCCTCACTAGTTTAATGTTTTCAATAGATGAACTATTTCCCAAATGTTGGATAAACAATATTTCATTTTGATGATTAATGTAGATACTTTAAATCATTGAGGACAATGATTAACAAGGTGAAGGATATGTTGTACATCAATCATGTTCCTTGATACTTTTCTATGTTTTTAATGCACCTATATGTGATGTTAATTAATATCTTTGAAAAATGGTTTAGAATGCATATATGAATGATTTTGTTTGAAAGATCATTAATATTGAGCTATTTACTCATATTTATACATTTTAGAGCTAATGATGATATTTTAGGCTAACTATATTATTATGACTTAGTGGTTCTAGGAAATGCATCATCCTCCATGAAGGGAGGGAAATTATCATTGGGTATGGGAGGTAAGTAGATGATGGGTCATGTAGCCATTTGTATCCCAAAATCCTATAATTTTTGGTCATGTTGTGTTTTGTTAGAACCAAAGGTGGTGAAGTTGTGACTAGGTACCTATTTTGGTCAACCCTAGACTGTCAGTTGAGTTGTTTAGGTTCTATCTCGAATATGAACTCATTTCATTGACTCAAGATTTATTGTTGGAATCAATGAACACTGAGAGGGGGGGGTGTGAATCAGTGTTCTAGAATTCACAAATTTATTAAGCTAATTCTTTAACCACCGGATGCAAATAACTGAAAGCAAAGTGCAAAAACATAAACCAATTAAACATGCAACCATAACACCAAATTTTTTACTTGGAAACCCAAAATGGAAAAACCACAGTGGGATTTGAACCCATAATATTATTATACTATGGCCAGTAGTAAAACAATATTACAAAAGTGGAATGCACTTGCATTCAAGCACACTACCTAGAGCTCACTACTCAATTCCAAAACAAGGCTACAACCCCGAAGGACTCACTGCCCTACAAATGAAACATAGAAGAGAATACAATATCTAAATTGGAATATAGCATCTCCAAATGCCAAGAATCAGTTCCAGTTAGGCTCAAGAATGATCCACTGTCACTACTCTTAAAAATTGCTCTGCTACATGTACCGAATCATAAAAACTTAAGATGCACATGTGAAGCTATGCTTAATCACTTCCAACACAGTCTTATGTTCACACCACTTCCTAAAATTATAATCCAAGTCAAAATTATATATCCGCACCACCAAAAAGGATCTTCATTAAGTCGACTTCACAAAACCGCAAAATGTGAAACGTATAGTCTCATGTCGGCTCAAACCATTGCAAATCCATATATCAGACCTAAAACATGTGATCACAAGCTTCCCATAAGTCATCCCAATTATGTCAAACTCATCAACATCCACTAGAATCACCTCAAGGAATCCAGACCACACGCTACACCATCAAACATAATGATAACTTTGTTCTTCCTACAATACTAGATACCAGCCAATAAACTTGCACTAGAACCAACACAGAAGGATAGATTGCATGAAAAGATGCCTCACACATCCAATCACCGCAACCAAAACTACATCACCAAAAATGAATAATTCTTACTGGATTTATACATTGTGTTCCACCGACCAGACTTATGCTTCATGAATAACCAAACTTACCTAAGACTTCTGGTAATCTCAATCTCCATATACTACATAGGATTACTAGGACGTGTTGTCCTCAATGACAACCCCTAAGTAATCTCCATGAAATTAACATCATCAATCTTCATCAGAGCATCATCGAAACAATGTCTCTTGCTAACAATCTCCCCCTTTGGCATTGATGGCAACATTGTGAAAAATGACAAGTGTTCCAAGAATCCAAAATTGCAATCAATCCAAAAATATGAAAGTTTGTACACTTAGTTAGCTCCCCGTAAGAATGTGCACCATTTTTCACTACTCTCTCTCCCCCTTTGATATTAATGGCAAAGGTAGAGATCCACCAAAACTTATATACAAAATAATGTGTACAGTGATCTACAGAAACTTGAAAATATCTGCATAAGTTACCTTCAAGGATTTCAAATACTCATTCCATCCTCTCAAGAAACAATCCAAAACATTAATTAGCGTGCTAAACATACATGCATGTACTTCTACACTATTAAGATATGTCAGAACATCTTTTCCTAAAGTAATTACTGCATCTTGTTGAGCACCAAGCAAAGTATCCATCTAGGGAGTGATTAGACTCCTCAATTCACCTACTCTCCCTATTAACCTCTCCTTCTCTGCACTCAAGCTCTTGATCTTATATGTTAGATTCATGATTTGGGCTTCTAAACTGCTAGCAAAAACTGAAAGAGGGGCAAAAGATTGTGAAATTGTAGCTAACTACCCTTCATATTCCCTTGTCTTTTTGTCAATGTCTACTATAAATTTGGGTAAAATGAGACATGCCTTAAATATTTTACCACCTTCATCTAATGCATCCCCAACATAGTTTACTGTAGATTTCAAAATTGCCCTTTCAGCCTCAATTGTTTTCAAAAAGTTTTGAAGTCTCATCTCATTAACTTTGCTCAAAAAATTTATATACACTGCTTTCTCTAATGATACAAAATCTGATTCATTTGTTTAACATTCCCTTAAGCTTGTCGAAGAGTGTATCATTGGAATCATGCATAAGGTTAGGCAAAATCTTCTCCAAAACTGTGGTTTCTAGAGATATAACCTCTTTTCTTCAGATGTGGACTTAAGTAAGTCCTCACTTGCCTTGATTTGCGTGAGGGTGGCTAATTTTAGTGCTTGAAGAGGATACAGGGTACTCAAGTCTACTATACCATGAGAAATGTCATCCTCATCATCTTCAATCTCCTTTCCTTTATAAAAAACGATGGCTTTTTTTAAGGTCACCAGAGCCTTATCATTATGCTCTTCACCCTTCTCCTTCACAACTTCTGTATTTACATCCTTTTCTCCTTTATCCCTTTCTTGCATCACCCATATCCTCAACTATCATTTCTGTAATGATTTCTATCTCTGGAGGATCCTACATAGCTTCACCAGAGTTGTCAACTACTTGATTATCAGTGGTATCATCTACAACTTCCTGTCCAATTGGATCACTCTGTACAGATGGATAATCTTGAGAAACTTCTATCTGTACATGAACCACCAGAGGAGAAGTATCTTTTATTGTTTGTCCTTCCGGTTGGGATTCATCCTTCTTTGGATTAACCTAATAGTTATTTTATTTCAAAATTTTCCTTAAAATACCCTCTGTATCTTTTACTACTTCATCGACTCTTCTGGATATTATTTTATGTACTATGTGCTTGCTCCAGAAGTTTTCCTTAGCAAGTCCCAAACTTCTTGGTATTTCATCTTTTCTTATATCAAAACACAACATTACTAAGGTAAGTTCTTTAAACCTCTCATCTTCTAAATTGGTTGTGTGTTTCCGAGCATCCAAGATATCATATAACTCTTTTGGGATCATGGATGGCATCTCAATCAATGCTTTACTAAAAGAATTCATATAATGTACAACTGCTTCTTCAATAGCTCTCCGAACTTTTTTAGTAGAATGCTCATAATATACAAAAAGGTTCATCAAATTACCTTGATTAACTATTGTGTCTATAATCTTCTGTAATGGAGGCACAATAGTGTAGGAACCTTCAATCTTACTAGATTTAAGAGCTTCATCTATCTCAGATTTCTTCTTTCCCACTATTGATCTACCGGATTGCTCTCCTTGTGTTTTAGCTTTCTTGGCAAATGGAGCATCACAAGATAGAGGTTTTCTAACTACTCTAGCAAATGTAGTAGTTTTCTTCACCTCTCTGACCTCTTCATCTGATTTAGTTTCCTCCTCTACTGCTACATACTTCCTTGCAGATTTTTCTTTCTTCCTCTTTTCTACTCCACCGGTTGATGTTGATTGTGGCTTAGGTGGAGGGGCTGGCTTCAACACACCAGAGGTAGGTGCAGACTTGCTTTACTTGGCCTTATCTTTCTTGGGAGGAGAAGATACCAGTTTAGATTGTGGCTTCACCATATCTTCCCCCTTCAATATATTTTTCTCCCTGCCTCTTTGCATTGCTTCTCGAGTTATACCCATTTGTTCAACAAGTTCTTCAACTTCCTTCCCTACCTTTCTTTTTCTCTCGGGCCTAGTGAATTTCTTGTGTAGGTCTAGAGATACTTCTCCTTAAAAGTTCCAAATCTCTCCTCTTTCTTGTCCACCGGTTGACTCAATAAGTGTTGAGCATATGCATCAAGCATGACTGCATCCACCTCATACCCCATGGGCATGATCCAAACAATCCTTGGCTTGAATGCCTCCATATGACATTGATTCTTGTCAATCATGAAACATATAGTTTTCTCATACTTTTCCACTATGTCTTTAGGAATTCTCTCTCTTCTTTTCATAGTGTCTTGAAAAGTTTTAAAATAGCCCCATAAAGCTGATTTTTGAATTACATTGTCACCCAAACCCATCAATCCTTCCTTGATTTGCATAGCCACCAGTTTATCATAAGCCCATTGGAATTTTACGATTTCGGGGATCTCATTCATGAAATAGAGTGCTAAACAGATAATTAGGGAGCCAAACTTGAAGACATGTTTCTTATCTTTCTTTATCTTCTTCAAGTCGCTCATTAATTCATTGAGAAGTACTATACAAAGATCGTACCTTTTGTCTTCCTTCAGCATTTCATAAGCTGCAAATATGGCCATATTGGAGATAGAATTAAACCTGCTCGATTGATATACCTTGTATCGAATCACCATCAAGGTGAATATGACATCGTGCTCAATAATATCATTGATAGTCAACGACCGGCTATCAAATTGAGATTCGGTAATTTTTGTCAATGTTGTATTTTGTATTTTCCTTAATTTGGGGATTTCATCAGTTGCTTTTAAACATGTAACTGCTTCAATGGCTTGCTTGGAGATCTTATAGGGTCGATCCAACCGCATGAATTCATCGTGAACTCTACTTAGAATATATCGGACTCATTCCGCTTCATCAAGTACTGAAAAATGAATAAATTGTATATAAAACCCTTATCCTGAAGTACCTTGAATTTGGGCTTCAAATTTCCTAAACTATTCAACATATGCTTGTTGTAGAGTGATAGCATATCGACATTACCCAATTATTCAATGTTGCAATTGATATAATCCCTAATATCCTCATTGCGAAGCACACCATACAAAACTAAAGAAAATGCTCCTTCTGGATCATCTTCAATGGATTTAAATGGATGCCTCTTGAATATAGGCCTTTCTCTCTCTAAAATTTCCACCACCAAAGGAGTTAGAACACCAGATACAAATGCCATGTCAAATTTAGGGTATGATAATATTGCTCGCAAATGGCTAAATACCTATTTTGATCTCAACCAGACACAAGAAATCTCTAAATGATCGCTTCTAGCTCGATTTTCATAGCCCAAACTTGTTCACCTTTCTCTTCTATTATTACTCTTCTTTCACAATGTGAAAAAGGAATGAATGAAATGCCCTTTTCAACCTAATTTTGAGTTTTAATAAATGCTCAACCTTAAAGGCTTCTGGTTACATTATTTTTGAACATTTTATTCATCGGATTATCAGACTGCCATGAAATCTTCCAGTTATCAACTGCATACCTGATCTCCATCATTTGCAACCATCCTTGACTGGTTACAGATCTTTGCAAGGGGTTTCTAAATATTTGCATGATAGTATGCCCCCTAAGGCAAAAATGCCCTAGTTACTGGATGAGGTTACATCATCAGATTCAAGTGTGGAGCTGTTTTGCACTTTTGAATCTTCCTTCTTCACCCACGTCTTCTTATGCTGATCTCTGATTTCATCTACCTTTGCTTTGCCTTTCTCATCTTGAATGTTCTTGTTCACCGGAGCATTCCTACTTCTGCAATATCTTGCAAATGACTTGGTTTGTTGCATGCATGACAAACAACATTTCTCTGCATAGGCCTAAAGTTCATTTGATTTGGTCTTATCCTGCATTGGTTAGATATATGTCAAAATATCCCACAAGCATAGCATCTCTTGTTATAAAAGTTATTTATCATTGTTCTGCACATGTTTGACTTATGACCAAAGTTGTTGCATATGAAACATTGACCGATAAAGGTAGAACCATTGTTCATCCCATTATTTATCCTACTTCTACATTGATTTTCTATATGACCAAATTTACCACAAACAAAACATTTACCATTGAATTTATAAGCATTAGGTTGTCTTACTAGAGGTTTCTTGTTCTTTTGTTGATGATTGTTTTGATCAGAACCGAAGGATTCTCCTTTCTCAAATCTAAGTCCTTGCACGTCTTTCCCATGTCTTTGACTTTCCAGCATCTCATCCAACCGAGCTGAACTAGCTTTGAACTTTTCTTTGTACTCATTAGCAATAGTCGGCTCATCTCTCAAAATTATGATTTGTCTTTCAAGTCCTTGTCCATCATTCTTTGTTTGCACCAATTAAAGCTTCAACTAATCATTCTCATATGTCAATATACAACATTCATTAGATTTGTCCTTCTATGATTGAGTTAGGGTTTCTTCATTATTCTTCCACTCTTCAATCTCCTTAGTCAGCTTCATCACAATGGATTGCATCTCATTCTTCAAAACTGCATCCTCTCTGGTCAACTTCTCACATTCAACTATCTTGTCTTGTAGGATTTGATTGTCAACACTTTGTTCTTCTCTCTCCTTCAGCTTATCCATTAGCTCCTTTCTCTTTTCTCTTGAAGTGTTTAATTTATCTTTCAGGGTTTCAATGAAATCTTCAATTGTATTCAAATTTCTTGTCAGGCTACACTTTTCTTTCATCATTGTATCAAGATCTTTAAGTGCCACACTTAGCTGTCTCTTCAAAATGGAGTCCATTGATTCAATATTCTGAATCTTCCTCAAGTTGTTAGGCTTCTTCCAAGGCACAAAGCTCTAATACCAATTGTTGGAATCAATGAACACTAAGAGGGGGGGATGAATCGATGTTCTGAAATTTGCAAATTTATTAAGTTGATTCTTTAACCACCAGATGCAAATAACTGAAAGAAAAGTGCAAAAACATAAACCAATTAAACATACAACCATAACACTAGGATTTTTACGTGGAAACCTAAAAGGGAAAAACCACAATGGGATTTGAACTCACAATATTATTATACTACAGCCTATAGTAAAGTAATATTAGAAAAGTGGAATGCACTTTCATTCAGGCACACTACCTAGAGCTCACCGCTCAATTAAAAAATAGGGCTACAACCCCAGAGGACTCATTGTCCTACAAATGAAACATAGAAGAAAATAGATTGTATGAATTGGAATATAGAAACTACAAATGCTAGGAATCAGTTCCGGTTAGGCTCAAGAATGATCCGCTATCACTGCTCTAAAAAACTGCTATGTTCAACTCTACTACATTTACCAGATCATGAAAACTTAAGATGCGCGCATGAAACTGTGCTCAATCTCTTCCAACACAATCTTATGTCCACACCACCTCCTAAAATGATCATCCAAGTTGAAATTATATATCTGCACCACCAAAAAGGATCTTCATTAAGCCGACTTCACAAAACCGCAAAATGTGAAACGTATAGTCTCATGTCAGCTCAAACCATTGCAAATCCATATACCAGACATAAAACATGTGATCACAATCTTCCCATAAGTTGGCCCAATTACCTCGAACTCATTAACATCCACGAAAATCACCTCAAGGAAACCTGACCACACAATACACCATCAAACATAATGATAACTCTGTTCTTCCTGCAATACAGGATACCGGACCAAGAAACTTGCACTAGATCCAACATCGGAGGCTGCAATTGCATGAAAAGTTGCCTCACACATCCAATCAACTATTCCAATTACTGCAACCAAAACTGCATCACCGAAAATGAATAATGCTTAACGTATTTATACACTGTGTTCCACCGACCAGACTTATGCTTCATGAATAACCAAACTTACCTAAGACTTCCAGTAATCCCAATTTCCATATACCAGATATGATTACTAGGATGAGTTGTCATCAATGACAACTCCTAAGTAATCTCCATGCATCTAACATCATCAATCTTTACCAGAGCATCACCAGAACAATGTCTCTTGCTAACACTTATGGCTATGTTCAAAGTTAAGAAGTGATCATATATATCATTATGGCCTTTATTATCTAATTTAAATTTATTATTAAACATAAATGATTATGTATATATATAAATAATAAGTCTATATATATATATATATATATATATATATATATATGTATGTATGTATGTATGTATGTATGTATGTATGCTATAAAATAATGATAGCAGTTATATATATAAAAGTATACATAAGCATGTATGCACAATGTATTTATTTAGATAAATAATCACAAATGTATCATGTAATGCTTAAAATATTGATTGAATAATTCTTTAAAACTTAATAAAATAAAAATTAATGTATTCGTCAATGGCCATATAAGTATGTGAATTATACTAAGGTGATGCCAAACATTTAAGCTATTGTATCGGCTATCAAATCCAATAAAAGAGGATTTTAATCAATGTATGAATTACTAAGGACATGTTGCTACTATGCTATTATCTTGGAATTTGTTAAAAATGACTATCGTGAGTGATAGAATCCTACACATTTGATTTGAAATTCAATGAAATGGAATTGGAACTCCTTGAAATGTAGCGTAATAACTAAAACTATGTCATGAACAAAATTTAGAATAGTAATTTTTACTTTATATTATTATGCTAGACATTGATACATGATGACATTTTATATTATGATGCTAATAAATGTGCTTGACATTATTTAATGCCATTAGCTACATTATTTTTATGTTATGTTAACTATCATGATATTTGATATTATTGATGACATTTTAATATAATGATAATTATGTGATAATGTTAATGAATTTTTATATGATGATCTGACGTTTCGTCGAGTGTGAGGTGGATGCAGAGTCGATCGTCGAAGACGGACATATGAATGAGGAGTTTTCTAGTTTGTCGCCAGTAACTCATAGAATGTAAACTTGTACACACACACACACTAATAAATAATAATTAAATAGAATAATTACATTAAGTATTAAAAAACAAATTAAAATTTTGAAAAGTTTATAAATAAATAAACTAATTATAAAATTAAATTAAATTAAATTCGAATTAAGATTTTTGAAAGATAAAATATTAAAATTTAAACTTAAACAAGTTGAAATCAACACATGAGTTTTAAAATGGGAACATAGAGTCGAACTATTTGTAACTTGGTGCAGTCACGGTAGGAGGGACCTTAATGAGATCCATCTGGACCATGCAAAAAGAGTAAACAGAAAAAAAGAAAGACAAAATGATGGAGGCAATGTATAAATGAATGAATTAGATCATCAAAACTAATTACAAATAACCAATAACATCTGAACTACAAGACTCGGCTCACTAGTCTGCTTCATACATGCTCAATTATAGAATTGGTCAACTCTGGACTTCTAAATCTTAAGATATGTCTTCTATATTCTCCTTGATGAATTATGATTCTTAATTACATTGATTTATATGGTCTAGAGGGATCTGTGTTGACCCAAAAGGGATCAAATACTGAAGAACAAGATCAAACGTGTAAAACCACCAGGTCGGCCTTTGCTAATGAAAATCCTTCTAAAAATCCAAAGGAAGAAGTGCGTCTTAGAGGGAAATTCGGCCACACGCACAGGAATATTGGAATCAACAAACTGAAACTCTAGAAGTTATGGAAAGGATCCACAAGATTCACCAATAGCAAATAGGTCCAAGCGGTTCCGGTGTTCTAAGTCGAAAAATTGTCTCGGAATCCAGAAGCGATAACTTGCTAGAAAATGATCCAAACTTCCCGCGGTTTAGGAATAAGGAAGATAATCATGTTCACAAGAAAAATCTAGCTTCACAAGATCCAGAGAGAAAATAAAAGAAAATGCAGGAACAAATGCTAAAACTATAAAACAAAAAACAAATTGAAAAGAATTTTTGTTGGTTGATGCAAGATTGCCAAGAACCAGGGATGCTCTTGCATTAGACATCCAGAGTTGTTGAAAAAGTGAGTCCCTCACTTTATTGGGGTCAGAGGAAAACCAAGGTGGTCCACCTCTTCTTGAGAAATCTAACATGAATCTTTAATTGGTATGTTCTCCCACCCATTTCACAATATACTCCTTGTACTGATTGCTCTGGGTGCTATGCCCAGTCCTATTGTTCAAAATGTCTTCAATCTAATCTGATTCCTTCCGGGGCAACTTTTTCTCCAAGTTTGCAATATTGTCTTCACTAATTTCTGATTCATGATACTGATGTAGATCTGCAATGTTTAATATAGGTGAAATGCTCAAACTATCTAGTAGCTCCACTTCATATGCGTTTCCAGAACTGAATTTCCTCAGGATCTTACATGGTACAAACTTCTTCATCTGCAACTTATTATAAGTTCCAATTGGAATTATTTATTTTCTTAGGTATACCATCACTTCATCGCCAACTTCAAATTCCTTATGTCTTCTCTTCTCATCTTCTTTCTCCTTATATTTTGTGTTCATATCCTCCAATTATTGTTTAACCTGAATATGTAAGGTCTTCATGTGATCTACAAATTCTTCTTCTTTTTCAATCTGCTTGTCTTCATTAGTGATATCTCTCAATTCTGATATACCTCCAGGGTGTGCTCCGGTACTAATCTCAAAAGGTGTTCTGTTGATACTCCTGTTTACTAAATTATTGTAGGCAAACTCTGCTTGTGCAAGGATCAAATCCCAACTTCCGGTCTTCTCTCCAACTAAGAATCTCAACAAATTTCCCAAAATTAGGTTTACTACCTATGCCTGTCCATCAGTCTGTGGGTGAAAAGTAGAACTGAATTTCAAATCTGTCTGCATCTTCTTCCAAAGTATCTTCCAAAATAAACCAACAAACTTAGTGTCTCTATTTGAAACTATGCTCTTAGGTAATCTATGTAATCTCGCCACTTCCTTGAAAAATAGGTTAGCTATATGCACTGCATCAAACGTCTTTCTACAAGGTATGAAATGAGCCATCTTCGAGAATCTATCCACCACCATAAATATAGAATCATTTCCTCTATTTTCTTAGGTAATCCAAGTATGAAATCCATTCTTATGTCTTCCCAAGGTCTCTTTGGTACTATCAAAGGTTTATACAATCCCACATTTTGACTACTACCTTTTGCAAATTGACAAACTCTACAGCTCTACAAAAATTTTCTGACATCCTTATGAATCTAAGGCCAAAAGTAATGTTCACTCACCAGTGCTACTATTTTTCCAATACCAAAGTGTCCGGCTAATCCTCCACTGTGTTTTTCCTTTATCGGATTCTCCCTCATATAACTCTTAGGTATACACAACTAAACTCCTCTTAATAACATCCCATCTTGAATGAAATAATCCAACCAGTTACTTATATCTACCATAACCGGTTCTCTACATTCTCTCCAAGGTTCTGCAAAATCCAGGTCATCATTATACAAGGTCTTTAATTCTTCAAATCCTAACACTATCACTCCCATATCCGTCAGCAAACTTCTTCTTCTACTACTCAAGGCATCAACAACTTTGTTTGACTTTCCACTCCTATTCTTCAACACAAAGGTGTAACTCTGGAAGAATTCTACCCATCTCATATGTCTCTTATTCAACTTACTATGGCTATTCAAATACTGCAAGGCTTGATGGTCATGGTATACAACACAAATTCCTTAGGCAACAGGTCATGTCTCCACTTCTTCAAGGCTTGAACTACAACATAAAATTCTTGATCATACATTGAATATCTCCTCCTGGCATCATTCAACTTTTCACTGAAATAAGCTGCTACTCTCCCTTCTTGACTCAGTACTGCTCCAATTGCATTCCCACTTGCATCACAGTCCACTTGAAATGTTTTGTTGAAATTAGGTAAAGCTAACGCAAGTTGTTCAGTCACCTTCTGCTTCAACAATTCAAAACTTTTATTTTCTTATGTTGTCCACTTGAATTCCTTCCTATCCCCTCTCATTGTCTTAGTCATAGGGCTACAAAATGAACTGAAATTTATGATAAACTTTTGGTAGAAACTACCCAATTCATGAAATGATCTTGCCTCTCTAATTCTTTCTAGTGTAGGCCATTCAATAATTTCTCTTATCTTCTTAGGATCCATCTTCAATCCATTCATAGATATCACAAATCCCAAATAGACTAACTCTTCTTTCATGAAACTACACTTCTTTAGATTTATCAGCAACTTCTCCTCTCTCTACCTCTACAAAACTTATCTTAAATGCAACAGATGCTCCTCTTTTATCTTACTGAAAATTAGAATGTCATACAAATATACAATAACGAACTTAACCAAGAATTTCTTCAATACCTCATTCATTAATCTCATGAAAGTATTTGGTGCATTAGTAAACCCAAATGGCATCACCAACCATTCATACAATCCTTCATTTGTCTTGAATGTTGTCTTCCACTCATCTCCTTCTCTGGTTCTAATATGATGATATCCACTCTTCAAGTCTATATTTGTGTAGTATTTGACTCCACTCAAACAATCTATTATGTCATCCATCCTAGGCAAAAGAAACTCGTACTTCACTGTGATCTTGTTTATTGCTTTGGAATTGGTACACATCCTCCATTCTCCATTCTTCTTAAGTTCTAAAACTACTAGTATTGCACAAGGACTCAAACTTTCTCTGATCAAACCTTTCCTCAACAGTTCTTGCACTTGTCTGTTCAACTCTTCATTCTCTGTCAGTGTCATCTGGTGTGCAAATTTGTTAGGAAATTAGCTCTGGGAATCAATTCCATGCAATGACTGATACTCCTTATAGGTGGGTGAACTCACAATAATGGTTCCCACTTTTTTGCCACTTTTGACACTGAGATGTACATTTTTAAAATAATCTTCAACTTCCAAGAACTATAACTTTTAAACTATTAAAAATTTGAAGATGATGTAAATTAGTGATTTCTAGCATTTTGTTTGTAGATTCTATATACATTTTTTTCAAATTTTTTTGAAAGATTTTTAAAAAAAATTTCCATCTCCCTCGAAAAGTAGTTTTTTACAACAAACTACATTTTTTAAGAGTGATGTGCCTCCCGAAACGCATAACTTTTTTTCTATAAATGATAAAAACTCAATTCTTTCAAATTTTGGTTTGTAACATCAATATCCAGGGCTTGCATTTGGTTTTATAGCGATATGTTCAATATTTTTCATTTTATAAAGTTTTGAAGTCCGACTAGTCATAATTCAAACATAGGTTTACGTTTGAACACATAACTTGTTCTATATAAATCGAAATTCAATTTTATTTTTTTTGTTAGAAAGAAGACATCAATACCAAGGGCATAGATATTTTTCAGAATTTTTTTGAATTAGTTTCTTATTTTTCCCAATGCGTTGAACAGAGAAGTTCATGTTCGGTGAAAAACCAATTTTTAATAAAATTAAAAAATCAAGAACATAATAAATTCAAAATATTACAAAATTATATTCGTTGGAAAGCTTGCTTCGAGTACTACCATCTAATATTTTTGGGTTATCAAGATTATTTCATTCGTGCATTGAACCAGAGCTCCGAAGTCATTAATTCTTCAGAACTCTGAAATTTTTTGGGAGAAACTTCTAATTTTTGGGGTTCGAACGAACACGAGTTCGATCAGATTGGGTTCGCTCGAACCAAAAGGGGTTCGAGCGAACCCCCATTCGCTCAAACAAGTGAGCTTGATTTTGGCACGCTCGATGTTCGAGTGAACCCACTCGATGTTCGAGCGAACCCAACTGAACAGTTTGGTTCGCTCGAACTCCCAGGGGTAGTCCGAGCAAACATTTGTATTTCGCTCGAACACTGGCAAATCCGAAATTCCCACTTTCGCCAAATTCCTTCGTTGGCAAAAGTGGGAACCAGCTTTGTGAATTCACCCAGGTGGTAATCCATTAGGCACGTTATCTAAAATGATGTCTTCATATTTTGTCAGCAACTCCTTTATCTCCTTTGATTGTTCTTCTTCATGCTTTGGGTTCCCAGTCTTCTTAGGAACTAAGGCAAAACACACATTCTCATGTCTCATTCCATCCAGGAATTTCCTTCTATCCACCAAATAGATTCTAGCATTCGTACATACTTCTCTCTTCAAGGGTTCCCCCAAGGTTAACAATGTTTGCTTCATCCCATTTGACACAATAGTGTATATGTTCTTTCTCCCATCATGTATTTCTTGTATATCAAATTGCCAAGGTCTACCCAACAAAATGTGACAAATATTAATAGCCATAATATCACACAAAACCTCATCATCATAATTTCTAATTTTCAATTTCACCAAGCATTTCTCACTCACTAACAACTTATGATCATCCTGAATCCATGGTATCTGATAAGGCTTAGGGTGTTTCAATATTTTCAACTTCAATTTATTCACTATTTCTTTTGAAACAAGATTATCTGAACTACCACTATCAATAACTACTTTGAAACACTTATCGGATACCTTACACCTAGACTTGAACAAATTTCTCCTCTGCAAGGGCTCTTCATCCTCTCTGGTGTGACATAAGGCTCTCCTCATCATTAACAGTTCTCCATCTTCCAGTTTGTTAGTTGATTCGGTGGGGCTTTCTTCTACCAAGGTTGTTCTTCCAGTGTTCTTTGTCTTCTTACATTCAAAAGCATGATGTCCTTTTCCTCCACACTAGCAAGTTCCCCTAAACACTCTCTTGTCTTGTCTTCTATCATCTTTTCCAAAATTTTCATTTCAGTATCCATCAGGTTCTCTTCTCCAGTAGAAATTTTTGTCATCCTTTCGGTATGCACTACCATCCTTGCATACTTCTTGGTCCTTGTCCTGATCTGTACAAGTTCCTCTTCGTCTAGAATATCCTCTTCCTCCTTCAAATCTTCCTCCAGAAAACCTTCCACCTCTACCTCTCTGTCTCTACTCATTTCTTTTGTTCAAATTCTCTTCTGCTTTCAAGGAATATTGGTAAGCTTCTTTAACACTCTGCAACCTGATCAAACTGGGTTCATCTTCTATACACATATGCAATCCATTCAAATATCTTGCAACTTGTTCAACCTCATCATCGACATGTCTGGATCTAATATTCAACTTGTAGAATGCTTCGGTATACTCTTTCACACTAGACTCTTTTTGCTTCAAGTTATGCAACTTCCGAAACATAATTACTTGGTAATCAACAAACATAAACTTTAATTTCAACGTCGCAACCATCCACTCCCATGATTTGATCTTTTCTTTGTCTCTTCTTTGTCTATCAACCTGCAAATGTTCCCACCAAAGAGATGCATGACCTTTCAATCATGTACATGCATATTTCACCTTTCTTTCTTCCATGGTGTTCTCAAAATCAAAATACTTCTCCATCTCCAAGATCCAATCCATTATTTCATCTGAATCTAGCTTACCATCATACTTTGGTGGGGTAAAATGTGGTTTGGTGTTCGCCCTACTCAAAACCTTCAAGAACCTCTCTTCATTCGAATCGATCACCAATGGATTTTCTACTTGTTCTACCGGTGCTTCTTCTTCTTCATCTTCATTCACATCTTCAATATGTCGACCTCTTCTCTGGATTGTTTCAACAACTTCTAACCAGGCCGCAATTCCTCTCAACCTTTCCATCACAACGGGGTCTACATTCCCACACGCTCCACCATTCCTATTTCCTCTTCACACCATCATCACGCCAGTCCTCTATAGCTCCAGGTCAAATCCACAATCCGCTACCCCACAACAAAATCTCCAGGACAACACAATCTTCGGATCAAAATCTCTCTTTGATACCACTTGGTGCAGTCATGGTAGGAGGGACCTCAATGAGATCTATTTGGATCGTGTGGCAAGAGTAAACACAATGAAAGCAAGACAAGATGATGGAGGTAATGAAGAAATGAATGAATTAGATCATGAAAACTAATTAAAAATAACCGATAACATTCAGACTACAAGACTCGGCTCATTGGTATGTTTCATACATGCTCAATTATAGAATTGGTCAATTCCTTACTTCTAAATCTTAAGATATGTCTTCTATATTCTCCTTGATGAGTTATGATGCTTAATTACATTGATTTATATGGTCTAGAGGGATCCATGTCATTCCAAGAGGGATTAAATGCCGAAGAACAAGATCAAATGTGTAAAACCACCAGGTCGGCCTCCACCAATGAAAATCCTCTGGAAAATCCAAAGGAAGAAGTGCGGCTTAGAGGGAAGGTCAGTCACATGCCAAGGAACATTGGAATCAACGAACTGAAGCTCTGCAAGCTATGGAAAGGATCTACAAGATTCACCAATAGCAAATAGGTCCAAGCAGTTCCGGTGTTCTAAGCTAGAAAATTGTCTTTGGAATCCGAAAGCAATAACTTGCCAGAAAATGATCCAAACGTCCCGCGGTTTAGGAATAAGGAAGATAATCATGTTCACAAGCAAAATCAGCTCTGCAAGATCTAGTGAGCAAATACAAATGCAGGAAGAAATGATAAAACTACAAAATAGAAAACAAACTGAAAAGAAATGTTTATGGTTGATGCAAGATTACCAAGAACCGGGAATGCTCTTGCATCATAAATTCTTGTCAACTCTCAATTTGCATTTCATAATTTTCTAATCTATTTTATTTTCTACGCTTCTAACTCCCCTTTCACTCTTGATTTTTCCAATCTAGATCCATATTTCTTGGATCGAACCCCCAACCAAAAACAATTTAAAGAGAAAGATCCCAACTACCATGGGGAGACGTCCAAAAATATTCAAGGAAAAATTGTTAACAAGAAGACACCAAATCCTACCCCCTCTCATTTTTCCTCTGAGTTTCCATCGGTCTGCAATTTAGTTTTGGGTATGATCGAGTTGTTTTCAGCATGTTGGAAGGTTGTTCTTTGGCAAGAAGAGCCCATGCCTCCCGTCCCTTCCACATTGGATGCAAGTTAAATCTGTTTTGTTCTATTATTTTTGTTGTTATTGCCCATCACCCCCCCCGCCCCCCCCCCCCCCCGCTTCTCACTCTATCTTCTACAGTTTTAAATCGAATGGATCAATATTGCATGCTTAAAATTTATCTTGGCTTAGTCAATTTCTAATACCTCTAAGAAACTTTTTTTTTTCCTTTCTTTGGTCAATTAATGTCTTGTTTTGCAAGGCCTATTTGGCAAAGCCAAACCAACTTCTAGGCAATAAGGAGTTTATCGCCCTCGTCTCTCCTTATTCCTTCATCTTATTTTGATCGATCTATGATACACACAAACACACACACACATTTGGTTTAAATATCCTTTGTTGGGTAAATTCAATGTCTCTTGCTTATCACTCTTTTTCTCAATACTTGTTTTCCCTCTGTCATGTTTATTCTTTGTTTTCCCTCTGTCATGTTTATTCTTGAAAGGTCGATTTGACTCATATTGATTTGCTGATATAGTTTTTCTAACTCGACGTTAAAAACAGTTTGAAGGTGAATACTCTACCTGTGACTACCATTTTCGCACCACTCACTCTCTTTTTGTGTTTAGCCGAGACTAATTGAAAATAGTTGGAGGAAAATTTAGAGATGGCAAATGTTTTTTTGTTTAGGTGGAAATCCATATTCTTGGGCTCCTTTCAAAATCGCTCCCCTTCCAAATTTACTGTCTATGATTTCTATTTTGCGTATGAGCCTTGGTTTAATTTTTGGAGAGCCTCCATGAATATATCTTGCAGTTTCTTTTTTAATTTCTAAGTTCATCAACACAAAAATAAGAGAAAAGCGATGCACTGCAGTAGCCACAATTTGGAATTTAAAGGATAAGTAAATTTTCTATAATTTAGATAGAGTTAAGAATAAGATAATAAATAAATTTACTAGGAAGGGTTTAATTTTTAAATTATCTATGATGGATGTTATTGGAAAGATGTGATTGAATATGGGATAAACCAGGGAAGGGCGATTTTTCTCACCTACCCCAATAGAGTTAATTTGGCCAATAAATTATTAAATTATCTCACTGCCATAACACATGTAGCTAAGTTCAACAGTTTGGTTGTTAGATACTACATGCATGCACAGGTTCCATTCCTGACAATTGGTTCCAATTTGCTAGGAAACTCCGTCGTGAGGGATGAGAGCTCATCATGAACATCGGGAAGCATATGCTTCATTTGGTTGGGCGGATAAAATGCCTGGGTCATATGTTCATCTTCTAGTTTGCAGATGGAGGTGATTCCAAAGGCAATGGAGATGATACATCCAAAGATAAAGATTCATTCTAAAGTCCTATGGATTATTATATTTTGTATTATTATATTTTGTTAAATTGACCAAAATGGTCTCATGATCAAGCTATGTAAGCTATGTAAGTTATGTAAAGGGCCTATGAGGTCTATTGTCAAAGATGCAATAGCAAGTCGCTATGAATATGTAACTAACAAAAAGTAAGGTAAAACCACCAACCCACTAACCTACTACCATGTGTCAATCATGTACATGACTCATTGCTTATGTGTTTCATTGTTGAGTTATCTTTTATTTATTTATGAATGCATGCATGTTCATACTTAAGTAGAATGGTTAAATTAATCATAGCACGTTAATTGTGGGTTTACATGTGTTTATCTAACTTCACATAATTTCATGCAAATCTCAACTTCAACTTCACCTTTCTTATGTTGCATGATGAATAAATTATGTTCCAATTGTACTTATGTTAATAGTATCTTATAATTATTGTTTAATGCACATTAATAAACTTAAGATTTGAATTTGTGTTAATAGAGATTTACTTAGATTTAATTAGGAATTAACTATGTTGGTTATTCTAAGGTTAGGACTAGCAAGTCCTTACATTTTGGTATCAGAGCCATAGGTTTGAACTCTAGGGCCTTGTGTCTTCTACACTAAATTTTAAGTTTTCTTAATTTTCAGGGTACTATTAGGACAACATGGTGCAAACCAGGTACCATGCTCGAACTAGCAGTCAACTTAGAAATTAGCTTAGTGAGAGATTGGATCAAATATTTGAGCTCTTCAATTGTCAAGAAACCTGGATGACAATTTTGGGTTGCCTATCAACTTTTTGGAGAAGCAACTACATAGTGGGATAATGAAAAAACACAAAACAACTTTAAACCCAGGGAACTCACTTGGGAGAATTTTCTCCAAATTTTTTGAAAGAGGTGGCTTCCACAACACTTCTTTGATAGCAAGATGACTGAATTTCAAAATTTGACTCAAGCAGACATGACAGTAACACAATATTGGGAAAAAAAATTTCACCTACTAAAGTATGCACCCTACTATCAGATGAATGAGAACTTCAGGTTCTGAAAGTTCATATTAGGACTAAAACCATAGATTGGGGCAAACGTTGACATGCATAGCCCTAAAACCATGGTAGCAACATTTGAGAAGGCCACTAAGTAGGAGCAGAAGTTGAAACAGGTATATGAAGCTAGGAATAAAATATCCTAATTCAAGAAGAAATTTTAAAACAACAATCTGAAGGGTGGAACTTAGTATATCAGGTTCATGAAGAAGAATAACACTGGAGACAACAAAGGACAAAATTTCAAAAAGAATAACAATATAGGGAACAATAACTATGGAAATAACAGGAACAATAATGGAAAGGATAAGCCAAAGTATAAGAAGGGACCTAGAGATGGATTTTTATATGTGGAGGAAACCACTATGCTAACCAATGCAATCAACGTACAACTGAAGTAGAACGGAAGAGACAGGATCAACACCAGATTCATTTCGCAGTTGAAAACCGACAAGCAGACTTCCAAGTTTCACCAATTCAACTTAATGGTAAAAATTTTGGTCACGAAGTTTCCATTCTTATAGACACATGTGCTACTAAATGTTTTGTGGATCCTATAATTGTATCTAGATTAAATATTAAGTTTGGTTATATGTCTAAATCTTGGAATGTTCAATATGGAAATCGGGAAGAGCGAAGGGTAGACAAATGTTTGGCATGCAATGAATTACAACTTCTCAACTTCCCAACATAAGTGAACCTATATGTGGCTCCATTAGGGAATTATGATATCATTCTAGGAATCAATTGGTTCATTGAGCATAAGGCCATAGTGAATTGTCAAGAAAAACTTCTAACATGCCTTGATGATTTAGGAAATCAAGTGGAGATACAAGGAGTTAAGAAGCCTTTACAACTTAGGCAAATTTCAGCAATTCAACTTAAGAGGGCCCAAAGGAAGGGTTGTGAAATCTATATAGTCCACATCAAAGACTTAGAGATAAAACTCGACTTGATGCACATCCTATCCTTTGAGAGTACCAAGTTGTCTTTCTCAGGGAATTCCTAGGATTGCCTCCCAATAGGGAATTTGAATTTACTATTGATCTACATCTAGGGACTGAACCTCAATCTAAGGCTCCCTATAGAATGGCAACCACTAAATTATATGAGCTAAATGTATAGTTGCAAGAATTATTGGATATGGATAAGGGCCTAATTAGACCAAGTGTATCACCATGGGGAGCTCGTGTGATCTTCGTCAAGAAGAAGGATGGCACACTCCGTTTGTGCATTGATTTTAGGATGTTGGATAAGGTCGCCATAAAGAATAGGTATCCACTCCCTAGAATAGATGAGTTGTTTGACCAGATGAAAGGTGCAATGATGTTATCAAAGTTTGATATCAGGTCAGGATATCACCAACTTTGAATAAAGGATGAAGATATACACAAAACAACCTTTCAAACTCGATATGGATATTATGAGTTCATAGTGTTACCTTTTGGATTGACTAAGGCTCCGACAACCTTTATGAATCTTATGAGTAGTGTCTTCCAGGATTGTCTAGATGATTTTATTCTGATTTTCATAGATGATATCCTCATCTACTTAAAATCCATAGAGGAGCATGAGAAGCACTTAAGGATGGTCTTGTAGTGGTTAAGAGAACATAAGCTCTTTGGTAAATTGTCCAAACGTGTCTTTTTCCAAAGAAACATTCATTACCTAGGGCATATCATTTTTGGAGATGGAATTTCCATTGATCCCAAAAAGATCAAAGCAATCATAGAATGGCCAGCCCCTCAAAATATTTCTGAATTTTGTACCTTTATGGGGTTAGCTAGATATTATAGAAAATTTGTAGAAGGGTTCTCTAAGATTGTAGCTCCTATAACTGCACTCCAAATAAAGGGAAAGAAATTTGATTGGACAAAGAATTACGAGAAAGCCTTCAACTTACTAAAACAGAAGTTGACCTCAACAACTATACTTACCATACCTGACCCAAATGGACCTTTCACAGTTATCACTGACGTGTTAGGAGAAGGAATAGGAGGAGTGTTAATGCAGAATGAACAAGTGGTAGCATATGAATCTAGGAAATTGAAGAAATATGAAGTCAACTATGCACCACATGACTTAGAATTAGTTTCTATTTTCCATTCTCTCCAAATGCAGAGACACTATCTCTTGGGTAAGCCATTTGAGTTAAAAATTGATCATCATGGGCTAAGCTAAATCTTTACCCAACCTAATTTGAATGCAAGGTAGAGAAGATGGTTAGAATACTTGAGTATGAGTTTGGGATAGACTACATCAAAGGAAAGGAAAATAGAGTGGTTGATGCATTAAGTAGAAGAAGGCACCTAGTAGTGATAGAAACCACTAGAACTACCTTGAGACAACAAGTGTTGGATAATCTCCAGGGGGATGAACATTATGAATTAGTCAAGACTAACTTAGAAACTAATCTTTCTGACCACTATTTTAATGGCTACACTTTAAAGATAGATGGACTTCTTAGATATATGAGGAGGATGCATATTCCTAACAATGGAGAGTTAAGGGATTTAATCATGGAAGAAATGCATAATGTTCCTTAATCTAGACACCCTGGTGTGAATAAGATGGTTGCGGATATGAGACCCTTATATTTTTGGTCGGGACTTAAAAGAGATGTGATAGCCTATGTGAGGCAATGTTTTTAATGCCAACGAGTCAAGGCTAAGCATATGCATCCGACAGGGTTATTATTTTCACATCATGTGCCAAATTATAAATGGCAAGTGATCAATATGGATTTTAGTTAGGGATTGCCTATGTCCAAGCACAAGCATGACATGATATTGGTTGTAGTAGACAAATTGACTAAGGTATCTCATTTTATACCTGGTAATCTTAAGGATGGGTCAGTGGTTCTAGCACAAAAATTTATTAAGGAAATTTTTCCAGTTACATGGGGTACCCAAGACAATAATTCCTGACAGGGATGTGAGAATGACTTCACAATTTTGGACCACCTTGAATGCAACTTTAGGTACAAGGTTGAACTTTAGCACAACCTAGCATCCTCAAACAGACGGATAGACTGGGAGGGTAAATCAGGTAGTAGAAGTCTTACTGAGAATGTACTATATGGATCAACAATACAAGTGGGAGTATTTTCTTTCCTTAGTTGAGTCGCATACAACAACTCCTATCACTCATCTATAGGCATGATACCATTTCAGGCTCTTTATGGGCATAAGTGTAGAACACCTATCAGTTGGGACAAAGTAGAAGACGGAGTTTTAGTTGGTCCTGAACTACTTAAGGAAATGGAAGAACAAACGGTATCAATAAAAGCTAGGCTTAATGAAGTAGCTGACAGATAGAAGAGTTATGAAGATAAGGATAAGACATTCTGGTAGTTTTCAGAA